>NC_046344.1:6280000-7480000 GCF_000738735.6 Corvus cornix cornix | reverse complement strand
CACCTTGGGCACTGACTGGCACAATCACCCCTCTGCTGGGCTTGGGGCACGCTGACCCACTTCCCCTCAGTCCTGGAGCTTTTCCCGGGGAGCCCGCGCCCCTCCAAGCCTCCAGACCTGGCACAAGCCCCCACCACGCTTCCATCAGCCGTGGGGCCGCTCACTGCCTGTGCTTTTCATGGACACTTCCAGGATTTGGGAGCGTTCAGCCCAGGCCAGTGCCCTCTGTTCCAGCTGATCTGCCATTCCTCAGGCTGTGCAGGTGGCAGGAGTGGAGCAGCTCCGGGTCTGCCTCCCACTGCAGAGCTTTGACAGCTCACATGGGAGCTCTCCCTGCTGCCAGCTGAGCTTTACATAATACATGCAAATTATCAGGGCTGCTAATAGACCTTCCCTACTTATCCTCACCTCACAAGGTGCTTCACTGTACTTTTCCATTAACTCCCCCCTCTCCACCTTCTCCTTCCCCTCCCAGCCTCCTCTCTCCCCCCAAACCCAGCGTGTTCCTTGCTCAATCCCACATGGTACCAATAACCACCACCCAAGCGTCCCCATCCAAAAGGATTCACTCCATCCAGATTTCCCTGGCACCTCAGCTCCTTTCCCCCAGTCCAGGCTCAGCCTCTCATGGTAGGAGAATGAGCGAATCCCATTCTTCATGCTCAGGAAAGGTTTAAAGATGTGAAATCCAAAACTTTTCAGTCATATGGCTTCTTCTCTTTTCCCCCACGCCCTGTTAAAAGAAGCCTTAACTTTTCCTTAATGCCCAAACCACAAGAAGAACTGAACCAAGAGCACAGAGCTCTGCCTGAAAACCAAACAATATTTTGCACACACACACACACAAAGTCTGCCTGGAGCAGTTTATCAAGTGCCCCTTTGACCCAAGGAGGCATTTGGACAGGCCCTGAGCTGGCTGCTGCAAGCTGAGGTTGGACTGCTGGAAAGAAGGAAGAGCAGAATATTCCTGGTATTTTCTTTATTACCAGAGAAATGAATCGAGTAAGTTCCCAATTGATGAATTCCCCTGCAAAGTCTTGCAACACAGAAGCAACAACACCAGAGCACCGAGCGAAGGGTGAAGCCAAGCACCCACAAAAAACACACAACAAAGTCCTCTGTTCTTAACACCTTTTTTGTTTTCTTGCCTTTCACAGCCAAGCTGAAGACTTTGGGGTGGTTGCTCGGGGGGGTTTTGAAGTGCTCATCTCCCTGTTGCCTCCTTGTTTGAAAAGGTGTGTAAATAGAAAAAGCTTCCCTTTGGGTCCCAGGCTGTTCAAAACCACCCCAGCCTGCAGCTGGAGGATGCCCTGGGAAGATCCCTCTGCTCCAGAGCAGCTCTGGGCAAGGAGCTGACTGGGAGCTTGATAACAAGAGTGGAGAAGGGAACCTTTTTCCCTTTCCAGGGGGATGCAGCTGCTCAGAAGACCCAGTGCTGACACGCTGCTGGTGCTGCACAGCCTTGCTAACGAGCACTGAGCTGAAATAAAACCTTCCAGGGCAGCAAAAGTGCCTGAAGATGTTCTCTAATCCTGACCAGGCAGGCTGAAAGCTACTGGGAGCCTTTTAATAAAACTGAGGGAAGGGAAAGCAGGGGAGATGGCAGAGAAAGAGAAGAGGAAGGACACCGGGGAGAGCCAGGAACCTACAGGAAGCCAAACCCCCCGAGAGGGCTTTAGATTTCAGATTTAGGAAGAAGGAGCATGAACCTCCCATAGCTCTAGCTCTGGGGAAAGAAAATACTATTAAACAATACATAAGGAGAAGGAAGATAAACTGGATTTAAATAATAGGTTTTATTTCAAAGCTCTTCACAGAGCCTGGCTGAGACTGGGGAGGGTGGTACAATTTCTACAGCTGGAATCTGCTAATAGTAATCACCCAAAAAGGGCACTTAAAAATGATTTAGAAGGAGGGTGAAGGGAGCAAATACTGCACGTTTGTTGTCGAGAGCTTTGGGACCAGCTATTTACCTGTAAGAGCACTTCCAACAAGACCTTAAAGTATTTCTGTATTGCCAAAACACCGACCCCTGTCACAGGGAACAAACACACAGGGCAAGAGCAGGATGGAAAGGCTGCAAATCCCAAACTGGCATTGGTCTGAACCTGTGCCCTGCCCAGGTGAGACCCCACTGCAGAGCTGCCTTCAGCACAGGGTTCCAGCATGGGAAGGATGTGAAACTGCTGGAACCAGTCCAGAGGAGGCACCAGGATGAGCAGAAGGATGGAGCAGCTCTGCTGGGAGAGCTGGGATTGTTCAGCCTGGAGAAGATGTCATTGTGGCCTTCCAGGACCTGAAGGAGCCATCAGGAAACATGGAGAGAGACAATTTCCAAAGGATGGAGTGCCAGGACAGTGCAGCAAGGACCCAGCCTCACAGAGCCCTTTCAGCTGGATCCACTTTCCCTGCCTTCCCACTCCTGCCAGCAGCAGGTGGGGCTGGTCTCTGACCTCCCCAAATCCTCAGATCCTCTCCCACCTCCCATCTCCAACCTGCCTCTCACACAGCAGCTGCTTTGCCAGGGACTTCCCAGGCTCCGGCTGCTCCTGGAAAATCCCTTCCAAAGACAAAAAAAAAAAAAAAAAAAAAAAGAGGAGAGTTGTTACAAGCAAAGGGGGTAGGGGAGAAGAGAGGGCACACCAAAGGACACTTCACACCTGCCTTGCTCTGCCTGTCCTCCTTCCACACGGGAAGATCCTCAGGGAAAACATCTCCCTTGCCTGCACCAGGCAATGACCACCTCCTTTGGGAATGGGGTGGGGGGCAGGAAGGAGGTGACAGGCCCCCAGACCACGCTTTGGGGTCACTGTACACCCCAAATCCCATTTCTCTCCATCCCATCCTCAGGATCCTGCGCTCTCCCATCCCTCCATTCCACCCAGGAGGGGGAACAACCCTCAGCTCCCAGAGGAGCTCCAATCACCAGGCAGTGCCCACTTCCCCAACACCTTAACACAAATTCCCCTCAGAGGGTTCACTGCTCAGCCCAGCAGGAAGGAAAGGGTTACACATAAAAGGGTGAAATGAAAGAAGGGGGGAAAACATCCCACGACTGAGGAATGTCAAACTGTCACAACGGCATCAGCCGTCTCCTCAGCGAGTCTGAGCCTCGGCGCGCGCGGAATCGCCGCGTCTGGGAGAAAAATCAGCTGTCACAGTAAATGCTTCCATCTCCAGAAAAAAGCCTGCAAGAGCAGCTTGGCACAGAGGCACAAAATTGTTTTCTGCTGTTTCTAAAAAACCCAGGCTCTCCACAGAGATCAAAGGGCAATCCACCTTCCCTCTGGAGCATCCCACCCCAGGGCTGCCCCAGAGGGAATCTGCCTGCCCACAACCTCTCCAGCTCACACACAACAAGCAGCTTCCACCCCACAAGTTCTTGTGGGACACCTCTGCTGTATTGCCAGCCCCAGCACTGCTGCCAGCAGGAATTTGACCTGTGTTAAACCAGGCCCAGGTCCCTGACCTTGGATCACCCCAAACCAGCAGCAGAACTCCCTAGGACCCGAGTGCAGCCAAGCACAAGTTGCACAACAAGCAGGTGAACTTTTCTCTCCTATACCTCTTCCCTTCACAAGGGACACAAACATCCTCCTGCCCCGCTCCTTCCAGCTCCAGTACTCAAAATCCTCCCTCTGACACTCCACTCTCCAAAAGGTTTCCTCGTTCTACACTACAGAAACATTTTGGGGTCTCCTCCCTCCCTCAGCTACCTTCTGGTGTTCCCACACCTTTCTCTTGCTTGAAAAAGTACCATGAAGAAGTCTCCCTCTTTTTTAGCATCCCACACCTACTCACCAACCTGCAAACTCAGCTTCATCCTCTGGCTCAGGCACTCCCAGCCTCCTTTTCTCCTGCAGCCCACCAGTTTCAATCACTTCCACCAGTAACTCACCTGACCCCCAATCAGATCCTTGTTCCCCACCTCGTTGTCCCAGCTGTCCCACTCACCACAAAGTCCCACACCTTTGATTTTCACCAATTCCCACCCCTCCGGGCAGCCCCTGCTCCCTTCCCACCCCCGACACCCCGTAAGCTCCCAGGTGTGGCACATTTATCACCACAAATCCACCACCAGGAAGCAGCGGCCTCCACCGAAGGCACAGCAGAGAACAGCAATCAGTTTTTCATAAGAAAACTGCAAACTGAGCCACGGGAAACTCAGCAGCCTGGATTTACACATGGGGGAATATTGGAATCGCTTTCATTTTGACTGAAAGAGTCATAACCTCGCATTTCACTGAGAGCTGAAACCAAACTAGAACCAGAGCACGTGTCAAAACCATACGAAACTACAACTTCTGCATGGTTTTGATGCAAAATAATCTAAGCAGGCTGGCAGGCTACAAATTCTAACGATTCCGTGGACAAATCTGGGGCAAGTTTAGAATTTGTACCGTAGTGTGTTACTTGTCAGTTTTGGTTTCACTGTAAATATTTTTAAATGGAGCACCAGCGGGCTTTGAGCGCAGCTCTCAGTGCCAAAGCAAGAGGCAAACAAGCACGGCAGAGGCTGGAAACTGCTTCTACTGTGGAATAATTTAAGGTCATGTCGACTGTAGGTCCTAGTTGGTGGTGTTGGCACCCAGGGATGTCAACTCTCTCTCTAGTCCTGCTGCTGCATAAGACAAAAAGTTCTTGCACTGGGAGCTCACAAGTTGAAGGGAAAGGATGAGCAGCTCCAAACAGCTCTGCTGAAAGGTACCAGCCTTGTGGTGTGAGCAAACTTCTCCTTCCAGCTCCACCAGCTTCCAACATCACCAACCCCATCCCAGCATCAGCCACAGGGTTCCCAACCCACCAGGAAAGTAGGAGTGAAAAAGAAGAGAATCATGGAATATCCTGAGCTGGAGGAGACCCACAAGGTTCATATAATCATAGAATAAACTGAATTGCGAAGGACCCACAGGGATCACCGAGTCCTGTTCCTGTACAGGACATGCCCAAGGATCTCACCACGTGCCTGCGAGCGGTGTCCAAACGCTCCTGGAGCTCTGGCAGCCTTGGGAATGTGCCCATTCCCTGGGGAGCCTGCTCGGTGCCCCACCACCCTCCGGGGGAAGAACCTTTCCCTGCTCTCCCCCCTAACCCTCCCTGGCACAGCTCCAGCCGTTCCCTGGCTGCCGTCCCCGCTCACCACTCGGGGACAGCGCGGGGCGCAGGGGCAGCGCCCGCCCGGCACTCACAGTACAGGAGGGCAATGGAGCGCAGCAGCACGATGCGGGTCAGCCAGAAGGTGCCCGGGGAGAGCGGCGAGGCCGCGGCACCGACTCCGGGCTCGGGGGAATCGGGGGATGCAGCGGGGGCCGCTCCGGGGGCTCCGTCGGGGGCTCGGTCGCGGCCCGGGCGGCGCTGGCGCAGCCCCGCGCTGGGCGCCGCCATGTCGGGCACAGCGAGCATGTGCGGCCGGGCGGGGCGGGCCCGTGAGGGGACACGGCGGGGACGGGGGGAAACGGGGAAAATCGGGGAGAAATGGGGGGAAATAGGGAGAATTCTCTGCAAAGCGGCGCCGCCATGTCGGGCACAGCGAGCATGGGCGGCCCGGACGGGCGCGCGCGTGAGGGGTCACGGCAGGGACGGGGGAAAATAGAGGGGGAACGGGGAAAAACGGGAAGAAACGGGGAAAGTTCTCAGCGAACCGGCGAGAAAATGCAAAGTTTTATTTAAAAAAAAATAACGTAAGCGGCCAGCGCAGCCGCGGAGCTGGTGAGGGGTCTGGAGCATCTCTGTGATGAGGCTGCCGGAGCTGGGACTGGCTGGAGAAGGGAAGCTGAGAAGGGATCCCATGGATCCAAATATTTCCAAGGGGTGTTGGAGGATGGTGCCAGGCTCTGTTCGGTGGTGCTTAGCAACAGGATGAGGAGTGATACCCTGAGCTAAACCAGAATCCACATCGCAGAATACTGTGATTTGGAAGGGACCCGCAAGGACGATCGAGTCCTTCAGCGAATGGCTCATACAGGGATTGAATCCACAACCTTGGTGTTACCAGCACTATGCTTGGACCAGCGGAGCTCAGGACAGATTAACACAACAAATTCCACCTCAACTTAAAGAAAAACTTATTTCCGTGGAGGTGGCAGGGCCCTGGAACAGCTGCCAAGGGAGGGTGTGGAGTCTCCCTCTCTGGAGACATCCCAAACCCACCTGGACACGTTCCTGTGTCACCTGCTCCAGGTGACCCTGCCTTGGCAGGGGTTGGACTGGGGGATCATTTTAAGTTAAATTCCTCAGGTTTTCCTCATAGAATCAGAATGGTTTGGGTTGGGAGGGCGCTTAAAGCTCATCCACTTCCACCCCTGATACCTTCCACTATCCCAGGCTGCTCCAAACCCTGTCCAACCCGGCCTTGGACACTTCCAGGGATCCAGGGGCAGCCCCAGCTTCTCTGGGCACCCTGTGCCAGGGCCTCGCCACCCTCCCAGGGAACAATTCCTTCCCAATATCCCATCTAAATTCACACTTGTGATGCTGCCGTGGTTTTTACTTCATATAATTTATAGGCGTCAAGCACTTGGCTGTGTGGAGTTCATAAATAGTATTTTTGAGCATAAACATACATTGAGTATCCCCTTAGTAAACACCTCCGTGCTGGTCGCTGAGAAAGCATCTGCTATCAGGTGTAACATTATTCAACATTTCTCATCCTCTAAACCAGTCCCTTCTAAATGCCCCTTTTGTTTTTCCAGTTTCCCATCACTGCTGCTTGCATTGTTCTTAGGGGGAAAAAAAAAATCCCACATAATGATGCATTGTATAGGGAAGGAAAAATCAGCTATTTGTTAAAGGCCACTGGAATACTGCAGTTTTGCTCTCCCATTGGATCAGTCGTGAGATTTGGCAAGGAAAATTTAAATAGATGGGAGCTAATGGTTTCCTTTGTGGGGTCTTTTACAGCAAATCCCACGTTAAATGGGGATGTCTGTAAAACAAACTGGATAATTGAGGAAATTACTGAGGGAAAGTGGAGGGTTTAGGCTAAAGATTTAGCAAAAAAGGGAGGAATAATTGGGGCTGGGAAGGGAATGCTGAGCTGGGTCGATTCTCATTGCTGAGGGTCGCTCTGAGATGTGCCAGATGCACAGGTTGGGGTGGTGGCACCAAGCGGGGGACATCGTGTGTCAGGAGCACCTTTAAACAGGACAAGCTGCAAATTTTAAGCTTAAAACAGCAGAAGTATGTTGTCACTAAGAAGGACTCAATTCACGTAACAGGCAGTGGAAGCCTTTCCTGGCTTTCCTGGAGGATGATTCAGGCTAGAAAGAAAAACATGTGATAAACCAGTTGATTAGGACACCAAACGACGCCTTTTCTGTCCCAAATATGACTCGAGGATCTTTGTGTGTCCCTCCCAACTCAGAACATTCCGTGATTCACCGAATCTCTTTGTGGGGACCATCACCTGTGCTGGCTTTTCTGCTCACGTATCCATTTCTTCATTTATTTTCACGTGGCAACTTCACAAGCGAC
This sequence comes from Corvus cornix cornix, assembly GCF_000738735.6. NCBI lineage: Eukaryota > Metazoa > Chordata > Aves > Passeriformes > Corvidae > Corvus > Corvus cornix. The sequence goes on along the minus strand of NC_046344.1, from coordinate 7,472,527 downwards.
ACAGCAGGAAAGCAAACAGCGCAACCCCCAAGCAAATAACGCAGACAAGGTATTTAAGAGCGAGGTTTTGAGCCTTTCAAGCCTCCAGGGGAAGGCAATTCATGAATGCCAGGCGAGCAGGGGCATCATTGATGCTCCTCTTCATTCACCAAACCGCCCCCAACGCCACGTCCCCTATTTTGCTGTGTTCCAGCCAGCTGCAGGAGTGCCAGGGGAACAAGCCTTTACTGTCACAGCAGCCAGCAGCTGTCCCCAGCAGCACCCCAACCCCGCTGGCCCTGGCACCCGAAGTCGCTCTGTGTTCATTCAGGTCTGGCCTTTCGCCCCTCTGGCTGCCAGGAATGGGGTTGAAAGGGAGCAGAGAAAGGGAATGTGCGCCGAAGTCGGGAGCTTGGGAGGCAGCATTAGCATGGGGGGCTCCTCTGAAGAGAGCATACATTCAGTTATGGATAATGCAGGCACACACCGAGCACTCAGCTGCGTTTGCTGAAGGGGACATGGGCATCTCACAAAGAATTCGGGAGCTTCCTTCTGCTAATCCATTTTTTCCAGCAGTAATAATTTTTCCCTTTAAAATCCCCAATTTTCCCCGTGGAACTTTGCTCTTTAACTCCAGGATTAACAGGATTAGGGCTGGAAAAGATTTCCACCTTTTTTCTCTCGTGTATTTGTGCAGGATAATGAGGAGGTGCTGATTCAGAAGAGGGATTCTTAAGTGGTACCATAGGAGAAGCAATTAATAATCACAATAATCATAATTAATCCTAATAATCTCCATTATTTTGAAAAGATGCCATCCAGGCTGTGCTGTGCAGGAGGAAAGAAGAGATCCTCTGCTGACACCTCACCTGACACTTAATGTACAATTCATACATGGGTGGGTTTTGATCCTGCAAAAACATTTTCATTTTCTTGCTGGGGTCTTTGAATATTCGAATAAATACCAAATAAATCAATTTTATTCAATACATTTTGAATAAAAATAACATATTGACATCAGACGTCCTTTTTCTCTGGTGTCCACCGCCATGCTCAAACCTAGAAAATACTTAGGAATCCCATGGATTCCTCTCCACTTGTATTTCAAGCAGGAGAAAGAGGAAGCACTGGAGTCCTGCCCAGTGCAGGTGTGCAGAGCTTTTTTTATCCACACCAGGTAAATATTCATGTGGAAAAGAGCTGCTGCAGGACACAGAACTGCAGGATTAGGTTGGAAAAGCCCCCCCAGATCATCCAGTCCAACCATCCCCCAGCACTGCCAAGGCCACCCCTAACCCATGTCCCCAAGTGCCGCAGCCACACCAGCTTCGGATGAGGCAAGGCTCATTTTCTGTGAATGAAAGGCAAATTTTGGACCTTTTGGCAAGGAATGGATCCACACCAATTTAGCCTTAAAATTGTGTGAGCGGGCAGCGGAGCTTTCCCAAGCATCCAGTGCAGGATGGGACCCATCACTCCTGTCCAGCTTGAGGGCAAAGCTCGTCAGCCCTTCCGCTGCTGTTTTAATTGAAATTCATTGAAGTTACCACCTGCCTTTTTATTCCTTCTTTTCAGATATCAGGAACTTTCCTGGAAAGGCTTGGACATTGTTTCACAGCAGCCTCGGAGCTGCCACGTTCTCTGGGCTGAGCATGAATCCTGCAGGTGTCAGAGGCTGATTTTAACACCACAGGTTCCTCTTATCTGATCAGGGCTCAGTTTTAATTCCCCATCGCGCTCTTTCTCTTTGCTCCTTGGAATTCCCATGTACAATCTGCTGGCAGGTCAGAGGAGGCCAGCTTGGGAGAAATGAGAACTTTCCCCCTTGATCAGATTAAGGGTGGAGCCCACCTTTGGGAGGGATATGGTCTGTGTGTGCATCCCAGAGCACATCCATGGGATCCAGAGATTCCACGCGCTCTCATCCTCTAAAAATGCCTTCCCTGGCTGCCACTGGAAAGGAAATTTTTCCTTCCTGGCACGAGCAGGGCTCTGCCTGCTCTGGAGCCAATGCACACGCGCTCTTATTCCTGCAGGAGGAAGGGGTATGGAACAGAGGAACCAGGATGGGAGGTCAAGCTGCCTCCATCCCACAGGGATGCTGAGGATTCCCAAGTGAGAATGTGATGGAGCCAGGCACACAGATCTTGTATTTACTGCCCAATTCCCAGAAACACTGGCTGAGCTGGCCAGGAACTTTACTGGAGACCACGTCAGAAAATGAAGCAATATTCCAAATATCAGCCTCTGCCGTGCCCACTCCGTCAGGAACAGCTGGATCTGTTCCCCCAAATCTTCTCTAAACATGTCCCACCTGGGTGAACTCCTAAAGGCTCCACTGGGCAACAGGAACCTCGGTTCTCCCCTCCCGAATCTGCACCCTTTTCCTGGGAATGCTGATGTCAGGGCCTGCCCTGCAGCAGCCTGGGTCGGGCCAGAGCCGTGTCAGGCCAGGATGACGCATCCTGTGGGATCCGGCCCTGCAGCTCCAGCCTTTGCCCATCCCTGGGCAAACATCCCTGTTCCTTTGTCATACAAAATCCAACCACGAGACCCCGCAGGACAAACGGCCCCACTTGAACCCACTTGTTCCCTGAGTATTATCTCATTCCATTTCATGGATGAGTGAACTTCTCAGGAAACCGGAGCTACTGAGCTTCTCCAGGTGCTCCAGCTCTCTCCTGTCCCTGAGTGCTGGCTGTGTGAGGCCAGGGAATGCTGCTCCATCCCCTGAGGACTGACACAGGAACATGGAATGGTTCGTGCGGGATCACAGAGCCAGACGTGCAGCAGGACACGTTCCCTGCCCCGCTCCAAGGCACGGCCTCTTCCCTGTGCCCATCTCTGGAATAAGAGGAAACAACTGCCCAAAGTCGTCTTCCTCCTTCTACCTGTGCTGGACAAAGAGGGATTCAAGCTTGAGGGCTGGAAAATGCAATTCCCTGCCTCAAGGCAGGGCTGGGGAGCCCTGGAAGGCAGCAGCAAGCAGGGAATAAAACCAACGTCTCTAATTCCTGCCGTCCTTGGGGGCTTCTTTTACACGAATCTTTGGAGTTGAAGACAGGGAGCAGAAAAAAGGGGTTCTTGTTTCCATTCCTACCTCCAAAGCTCCGAGCATCCCACAAATCCCTTCCCAGCCTCAGTCACGCACTGAGGTTGGGTTCCTCTGAGGAAGGTGCTCCACAGGAGAGGCTGGATTGGGAAAGATGGACTAAAAATAGTGATTATTGCTTGGACTCAGCCATGGCTAAAAACCCAGATGAAACACTGGAATTCTGTGAGTCGAGGTAAATTGCCCAATGAGACAGGATTTATAGGAATATACATTAATTATGTGTCACACGAGAGGGAAAAGAAGATTTTTCCAAGTGTCCAACAGCACTGCAAAGTCACCAATGCATAGCCCAGGGAAACATAAACTCATCCCCAATCTCATTAAGTTTAGCAGGAAATTTCAATTATTCCTCATTAGAAAGTCCAAAGTATTTAGTTTGCCTTGAGCCTTAAAATAATTTTTTTAAGGACATTTTGAAAATTGTATTTCAAATAACTTTGTCAGGAGGTAACGCTGCAAACAGAAAGCTGAAAACTGGAAAAATTAGGGTTTGGAGTTTTTTAAAATAAAATTAAATCCTGCTTTGCAATTTGAGAGAATAAATTAATTTTCACGTAGAAGACAGGCAGCTGTTCAGGCACATTTAAAAACATTTTAAATTCAAAGCATACGGTTTTATTTATTACACATCACAGTAATTAAACAAAAAACCACTACGTTCCTGCTACTTTTTAAACGCTGGAATGCTCGGAGCCCAATTGCTATTTTTTCCACTGTCAATCTTATACGTGACCCTCTATTTTTCCGGGGGGAAGCAGCAGATAAAACTGGAATTTGAGGAGTTGCTTTTATTTCCCCCCCGCCCCCAGTCGCAATTAGAAGGCTGAATTCCGCGGATAATTAGAATCAAATGCTCCAAATAAATGCTGCAAAAGCAGGGCTGGCTTGGAGAGGGGCAACTTAAACTGACGGGAGAGATTTCGGGGGCCACCCTCCCTTTTTCCCCGATCCAAAGGCTCACCCCGAGGTGCCGCATCCTCCTCCGGCCGGGACCTCCCGGGTGCTTCCCGGTGCTTGGGACCGAGCCCGCTGCGGGAAGGCTGCGGGAAAAGAGGACAGGAGAGTCGGGGAGGGGACACGGAGGGTCTCGTGTCGCTTTTTCCCAGCGATTCCCCGCTTTCCTCCGTTACGCGCCCGTTGGAGAGTGCGGGGGCGAAGCGACGCGCTCGGGGCTGCGGGAGCGCACGGCCCCGGGGCACGGGGGATCGGCTGCAGGGGACACACGGGGACCGTCGCCCCCCCCTGCCACGCGCCGACCGCCCCAAAAACCCCTCGAAAAGGGGCTTTAAAATAACCGGCGGTCTCACGGCACCGCTCCGCCGCCCCGCAGCCGCTGCCGCTCCGCGCCTCTTCCCCGCGGCATCCCCGTTCCGCGGCGCTTGGAAAAGGACCCGGCGGCTCCATCCCGCACCCGCTGCCCGATACCCCGCTAGAAAACCGGGATCACGTCTGTACACTGGCGTACAAAACACATCCCCACCGTCGGGGGGTCCCCGCCAGTACCGCGCGGCGGTGAAGCCCCCGGACGATTTGCAGCGGAAAAAGCACAGAGGAGCCGAAAGAGGCAGCCGGAACAGGGAGCCGGAACAGCGGCGGGTGGCAAAAAGCGGGCCCGGGCGGCAGCAGGAGCCGCAGCGGGACCCCTCGCCGGCGGAGCGGGGGCTCTGCGGCGGCGGGCAGGCGGCGCGGCCCCGCCGGGCCGGAGCCCCGCCCCTTATGGAAATCACCGCGGCCTCTCCGCCAATGGCGAGCGGCGGCGGAGGCGGGGCCGCTCGCCCTGCCCTTAAAGTAACTTGTTGCCAGGGGCCCCGTTTCGCACTGGACGTGGAGCGCGGCGCGGGGCAGCGCGGGGCCCCGGCGGCAGCGGCGGCAGGACCGGCTGCGGAGCGGGGGGGAGGAGTGCCGATTTTGGGTTGAATTTTGCGCGTTTCGCGTCTTTTTCCTTCTAGAATTTATTATTTTTGCTCGTTTTCCCGCCGCTCGGGCGCCCGCGGAGGGTGCGCGGCCCCCGGCGGGCACAGCGCGCGGCCGGCCCGGCTCTGCCGCCCGCCGATGCTCAACATGACCGAGGAGCACGACAAAGCGCTGGAGGCTCCGTGCAGCCCCGCAGGCACCACCAGCTCCATGTCCCACGTGGACTCGGACTCGGACTCGCCGCTCTCCCCCGCCGGCTCCGAGGGGCTGGGCTGCGCCCCCGCGCCCGCCCCGCGCCCGCCCGGCGCCGCCGCGCTGGGGGCCAAGGTGGACGCGGCCGAGGTGGACGAGCGCTTCCCCGCCTGCATCCGCGACGCCGTCTCGCAGGTGCTCAAGGGCTACGACTGGAGCCTGGTACCGATGCCCGTCCGCGGCAACGGATCGCTCAAGGCCAAGCCGCACGTCAAGCGGCCCATGAACGCCTTCATGGTGTGGGCGCAGGCCGCCCGCAGGAAGCTGGCGGACCAGTACCCGCATCTGCACAACGCCGAGCTCAGCAAGACCCTGGGCAAGCTCTGGCGGTGAGTCCCGACCCGCGCGGACCCCCCGCGCCGCGTCCTCCGCGGGGCTGCGCGGCTGCAGTCTCCCTCCCAGCGCTTCTTTAAAGCTTCTGCCTGCTTTGTTTTTATTAATCTCTGTTTCTCGGGGTTCTCGGAGCGCTTCGAACTGAAGTACAACCTTCCCCTCCGAGCATCCCGGCGCGCTGCAAAGGACACAGCGGTCCCTGCTCCGAAAATCCCCCGAGCGGCTTGGGCACCCTCGCTCCTGCCACGGGTGGATTTTCCCTGCTGCATCACGGAGATGCACAAGCAGCCTTTCCCTTGCCTGCGGCTTCGCCATCCCCACGCGATGAGACTTTTTTAATGACTTGTTTTATGGCTTTTTCTATTTTTTTTTTCCTTTGGGCTTTGCTTGTTGCTTAACAAGCTATAAACTCAACTAAACCAATTTTTAACAGTTCTTTTAACGAGCTTCCTAATTTCCCTGCTTATCTGCCTAGCGCTGCCCGGGGATGCAAACTTTTATTTGCTGGGCAGCATCCGAGCCTGCTTTGCTTTCCGAGGCTCTTCCCTGAGCCACGTTTTTCCGTGTGGTTTATCCCATGGTGTCTGCCTGTACCTAATTCCCATCTTTCCTGCCTGCTCGGGCCAGCGATGCTCCCGCTGCGGTTTGAGCCTCTCCAAGAGTTTGCGAAGAGAGGTGTGGGCGGGGGGGGGGGGGAGAGTTTGGAAAGCAATAATCCCATCCCTGGTGCCTTCGTGGCTTCTTTGTAAGCACCAAACAAAGCTGTAAATGTTTGTGGTGGTGAGGGGGTGGCATTCGCAGGGCAAACATGGGAATTATATTTTGTAATTGTGTTGGAAATGGGGAAGGGGGATTTTGTTTTGCCCACTTATCCCTGTCCATAGTGGTTGGGTTTTTCATGGCATTGTAGTTGGTATTTTATTCCATTTTTTGCTGTGGATTTTAACTCTTTTTTTACCACAGCAAATTAATCTCGTAGTTAACTTGCTGAGTACTCAAATCAGTGCATGGGAAGTGGGGATGTAGGAGTCTGAAAACAAGACGAAAACTTCGAAGGAAAAGATCCTAACTTTGGATATTTTTTTTCCTCTCTTCCTTATTAAAACCACCAAACTCCCCAAATCCATCCCCAAACCAGTTTATTGAGCGAAAACGAGAAACGTCCCTTTGTGGAGGAAGCCGAGCGGCTCAGGGTGCAGCACAAAAAGGATCACCCGGATTACAAATACCAGCCCCGGAGGAGGAAAAGCGTCAAAGCCGGCCAGAGCGACTCGGACTCGGGAGCTGAGCTCAGCCACCACGCCGGCACTCAGCTCTACAAGGCCGACACGGGGCTGGGGGGCATGGCCGACTCCCACCACCACGGGGATCACACAGGTAAAGGGCGGCATTCCCGCTGATCCCTGCCTCTCGGGGTGGGATGGGATCCCGCTGCCTCCCGCCGTGGGGAGCCAAAGCAGGAGCTGTTGTTCCAAGAGCTGCGCTTGGGAGCATGACTGTGGTTTTCCTCAGTGAGTGCTCCTAGAGCTGCCTGTGCCATAGGGAATCCCCAAAGCACCGGGATCCCAGTGTCCCTGGAGTGGGGAGAGTGAACTGTGAGCTAATCAGGGTCAATAACCGGGGTTCCTGGGAAGCAGGGTCCTGGAGCAGAGTTTCCCAGCGCCGGGAATTGGCTCAGGGAGCATGCTGACAGATTCCAGGAGCATTGCGAACGTCCTGCAGCCTCAGACACTGCTGTGCTCCAGCCCAGCCTGGCTGGGGATCCCGGCCCTGGATCCCTCTGCCTCAGGAGAGTCGGGCTGGCCTCAGGCTGCCCACGGGGAGAGGATGAGCTCCATCATGGGGCTCGTCACGGGGCTCACGCTCTGATTCCACCCCAATCACTCGGGCACAGCTGAGTTTGTGCCACCAGGGTGTCCTGGTGTGTCCCAGAGTGATCCTGATGGGCACAGAGTACTCCCAGCTTCATCCCATCACCCATGTGGGAGGCTCATCCCAGGGGGGACGTGGTCACAGGGGGACGTCACCCATACCTGACACGGTGCCATAGATTTAAATCCCCAATAAGAGATGGGCGAAACACATTTCTTGGATGGTGAAGGAGTTGGCTGTTCTGTGGTCACTGTTAAAGCCTTGCTGTCCCTTTGTCCCCAGGCCAGCCCCACGGGCCCCCCACGCCGCCCACCACCCCCAAAACCGACCTGCACCACAGCAGCAAGCAGGAGCTGAAGCACGAGGGCCGGCGCCTGGTGGAGAGCGGCCGCCAGAACATCGACTTCAGCAACGTGGACATCTCGGAGCTGAGCAGCGAGGTCATCAACAACATGGAGACCTTCGACGTGCACGAGTTCGACCAGTACCTGCCCCTGAACGGCCACGCGGCGCTGCCGGCCGAGCACGGCGCCGCCGCCGCCTCCTACGGCAGCTCCTACTCGCACTCGGGCTCGCAGGTGTGGACTCACAAGAGCCCGGCCGCGGCGTCGCCGGCGGCGGCCGAGCCGGGCCAGCAGCGGCCGCACATCAAGACGGAGCAGCTGAGCCCCAGCCACTACAGCGAGCAGCCCCACGGCTCCCCCGCGCACTCCGACTCGTACGGCTCCTACGGCGGCCAGGCCTGCGCCACCTCGGCCGCCCCGGCCGCCGCCGCCGCCTCCTTCTCCAGCTCGCAGTGCGACTACACGGACCTGCAGAGCTCCAACTACTACAACCCCTACCCCGGCTACGCCTCCAGCCTCTACCAGTACCCCTACTTCCACTCCTCGCGCCGCCCCTACGCCACCCCCATCCTCAACGGGCTGTCCATCCCGCCGGCGCACAGCCCCACCGCCAACTGGGAGCAGCCCGTCTACACCACCCTGACCAGGCCTTAAAGGATTCCCGGAGCCTCCGAAGGCTTCCCTGGAATTATGCACTAATGAAGGAATGAGGAGGAAGAGCGTGGAGTGCCGCCGTCGTTTCCAAAGTGCCTCCTGAGCCGCTGGGAACTCTGCTCGTCCTGACCTTGCTTCGAAACTCTCCGAAAGGACAGAGCTCTATTTTTCTTTGATTCGTAGGATTTAAGAAATTCAAAAAAACAAAAAAAAAACAAACAAACAAAAAAACAAACAAAAAACCCACCAAACAAAGAACAAAAAGAATTTTTTTTAAAAAAAAAACAACCTAGAGGGGAAAAAAAGAAAGGAAAAGGACCGGCGATGCCTTTTGCGTAAATGAAGGACAAAACGTTCGACTCCTCTGGGAGGACTGAGCCGAACTTGCTCGGCCTGGAAGTTTGGCCAAGTGCAAAAAGTGGAGCAGGGGGTGGGGAGAGGGGGAGACAAAACAACAACAACAAAAAAAAGCTGTTTGAGACTTTCAGGGTCTATTGCAATGTGAGGAACGGACCAACCTTGAGGGCAAGAACTCACTGGGACCAACAGGGATGAGCCCCGAAATCCCGGAACAATCCCGTGGGAAGAGTCTGATGGGACCAACCAATTCAGTGTCTGAAGTGTTTGTTTTGTTTGTTTTTTAGTCAGGAGTTCTTCTAAGCAAGGTTTGGCTGTAATTAACATTTTGGTTTTTTGGAAGCTTCAAATGTTTTTGGTTGTTTTGTTTTGGGTTTGTTTGTTTGGTTTTTTTTTTTTTTAAATCTGTTAAATATGTATTTATGTTCTGTATTATTTTGTCTTTTAATTAATGAAGTAATTTTGTGCAAAACGGTAAAAAAAGTAGAATTTTAAAAGATTTTAAAGATGGGGGAGGGAGCCTAAAAAATAGTGGAGATGATACAATAAACTGGTGTTATGAGTCTATAGATTTTCCTTGGTTTTTGGGTTTTTTTCATTTTGGAACCGCTGCAGGAGCCGTGCTGGAGAGAGGGACTGAAGGAATCTGCCTGGAAACTCCAATGGGAATGTCAAATAACGAGGGGGGGGAATTACTAATTCATTTGGGAGGCTCAAAGGCTTACTATAAAGGGCAGGTGATTTTCTGGCCACCTGTTTTGGGCTGTTAAAATTGGATTTAAGGAGTCTTCGAAGGCTTTCAGAACCAGGACTACTTTAAAGAAGCTGTAATTTAATGAGAAATGATCGACTGCCGCTTTAATTTTGGCTTCTAGGGACCAGATATCATCCATCAAGCTGTGAAACTAAAATCTCCTCCACTAAAAAAATGGGTTTAGGTACTTAGTTTTTAGACTAATATTTCATTGATATATTTCTACTTCTTCCATTGTATGCTGAGCATATAAATAACCATCTATTTTATGGGAACTCGTGCCTTTAAAACCTTTGTAAATCTAAACCCACCTTTCAGAGGTTATTCATCTTTTTACCTTTTCTACGTTTCCTACTCTTTTTTCTAAAAAATATTTTTTTGCATATTTCCTTTCGGGGGTGGGGGAGGAAGGGACACGCTGGGCTGGGGGAAAAGACAAGAAAAGCTCATTTTTATGCAATCTATTTTTCTGTATAAAGTTTGAAAGACTTTTGGCTGTTACTGATCTGTTCTCTTCACTCGCTTCTGACTAAGCAATGCTAACTATTGTACAGATCCATTTGATAAAATTAAAAAGTGCTTTTTATCAAGGATGTGTTCTGTTTTCTTTCTGCTTGAGCCTGTTTTCTGCGCTGGGAACAACCTGGGAGAACAGCTTGGAAGGAGATGCAATCTTCAGAATAAAATCTTTTCATCATGGATTTCTTTTCCTTTTAGTCTGGATTTTTTTTTTCCCCCCCTTGCTCCTTTTCCCTTTGCTTCATGTCTTACTCTGAGATTTTTTGGAAATACAGATAAATTAATTTGTTTTTTTCCTTTGAGAAGGGCATGTCCATGCCTGTAATCCCAAGGATTTCATAGGATTTCAGTGCTCACATGAGGCTGGGTTTGCAAGGTCAGCCTGCGTGGGTTTAGCCCCGGTTGATTTTCCTCCTGTAGGAAATTTACAGGAAGAAATTCACTTTTCTGCTTGTAAATAAATACCTCTGAATTACGAGAGCAACCAAATTATATGTTGCATGTGGGGCTTGGTTGATTTCTTTTTTCAACACGGTCATTACAATTGTTACATTTGTAACTCTTACTTTGGTTTCTTGCAGAAATATTCGGTCGCTGCTCGGGGCTGTCAGTTCAGGGAGCGGCGGGGTCTCAGCCTGGGAGGAAAATGTTGGGATTCGGGCATTTTCAGTGCTCCCTGCTTGAGAGAAAAGGCTTGAACATGAGGGGAAATCAATGTGATGACAATTAATGAAGCTGCAGCCCATTAAGAAGGGCTGGGGAGCAGAATCCCACACAAAATGTGCTGTTTGCAGCCGCTGCCAAGAGGGGCTGGAAGGGGACACCATTTTCTCCGTGCTCCTTTCCAGCACTGCTGGCAAAAGGATTTGATTCCAGCCGGAGCCAAAGTGCAGCGTAATTCCCTTCCCTCCCTTCTCCTCCCTCCTGTGACACTGCACATTTCACTCTAATCCTGATTTATGCCTGGGAAATGGATGTGCTTTGGCTTTGCCCTCTCTGCGTGTTGAGGTAGGGGTTTGTCTCCAGCCCTGCATGCTTTGCGGGGGAAAAAGGAAATAAAAGGTGAGACCGGAATATCTTTGGGAATGATCTTTGCTCTCTTCTGGATGTTTGATGGCACAGCTTGGAGTGGCTTCACTGGGATGTGATAAAACAAAATATCTGCGGGTGATAAAATGGCGAATCTCCCAAAATGATGACATTAAAAATGGCACATTATCCCAAGTATTAAAGGTTGCACTGAAGCATCCCTGGCTCCTGGGAGAGCATGGCGTGGGGGAGTCTGTGCATCCAGCAGGATGGATCCCAGTCTCTTCCCTGCCTCCTCTCCCTTCTCCCAGTGTCACCCAGCACGGGGTGGCACCCAGCCACTGCCACCTCCTTGTCCCATCCAGGAGCTGTGGGATGAGCGTGGAGCTGTGCTCTCATCCCAAGGATTGCACATCCAACACAGGCAGGTTTTAAATCCATTTGCTTTGGGCACACCTGGTTTTATTTCCCATCAGCTTTGCAAAAATAAATTCCCTTTTTCCTGGTATTTGCAGAAACAAAGGAATTAAATGATATATTATAAAATAGATGTGTACTGTGTTTTATCAGGGAATTGGAGTTGGGAGGGATCCACAGGGATCATGGAAGTCCAATCCTGATTTGAGATATCGCAGATCTGTATTCTGCATTTTAGATCTGTTCCATTCCATAGGTGCAAGTGGTGACGGGAGCCTTGGAATCATCAAATCCTGGAATGGTTTGGGTTGGAAAGGACCAAAAAGCTCATTCTGGTCCATGGATGCCCTGGGCAGGGACAACTTCCACTATCCCAGGCTGCTCCATCCAACCTGGCCTTGAACACTTCCAGGGCTGAGGTGTTGGAGAGCCCTGAGCAGCACCTGGAAGCAATTCCAGGGAACAGCTCCTGGGGATTTTGTGGAGCTGTGGACACTCACTGCACGTTTGCTGTGGCTAAAACTCAAAGATGTTGCAGAATGGATGTTCAGGCAGGTAAAATGCAGCATCCTGGACAATCCAGGGCTGAAATTCATGGTTTAGGGTGAGCTGGACATTCCCAAGACCTCCAGAATTTCATTCCCTGCTCCTCAATTTGAACTTAAGGCATCTCCCATTTCATTTCACTGAGAGGAAAACCCAGATCCATTTTTCTCCAAAGATCATTTTGATCAGAAATTCCTGCTGCTTGCACAACCGCATTTCCACGCCTTGTCCTCCCCTTCCCTTTGCTGCTCCCGGCTGCAGGAGGAGAAGGATTTTCCATGAGTTTTCCAGCAGTGAATGGCAGCATTGTGTGTCCCGTGCTCAGGGCTGGTGGCTCTGAGCTGGAATGTCTCTGCAAAGTCAATGAGATCAGGTGAAACCAGGGCCGCCTTTTGACCCCTGGCTGTCAACAAAAAGGGGTTCTCAAGATAATTGCAGGAATCCACGGGTGAGAAAAGTCCCTCGATTTTATTTTGGGAGCAGGGAATTATGAGTGCTGCTGTTTAGCTCAGACAGTGCTGCTTAGGAGGAAAGAGGAAATTAATTTTATGGACCATATCCACATTCTTTCTGCAGACTGGGAAAGAAAAGTCCTGTCCCATCCTCCTCGTTTGAATTTTTCCTGGAGTGATATTGACTTGTGTTACACAATTTCTTTTTGTAGGATTGTGGCAAAGAAATGATTAAAGGGCATTTTTATGACGGCCTTGAGCTTTAATAAACTTCCACATAGGGATATCCCTGCTCCCTGCCTATGGATTGACCTCTTTGCCACCTTTATATTCCCCTTGCCAGGGCTGGATGCTCTCCGTGGCCTGGGATTTGGGGGGAAAAATTGAAATCTAAAATAAAAATGACTGGAGATGTGATGTCAGTTGGAATACAGGGTGTATTCCAGGGGGGCAGGAAAAGCCATTTCCAGGTGATCCTGGGAGGGCAGAGCTTTGCTGCTGGAGGGATCTTGGGAGCAGGAGTGGCACATCGGAGCCCATGGATGGCTTGGTGGCCATGGGAAGGTTTTGGTGGCCACCTGAGGAGGTGGCACCGCAGTGACCCTGGCATGGCACAGCCCTGTCCCCATGGAGCCGGGATGAACTTCCCTTTGGGAAGGCTTTAAGGGAGCTCCAACCTTGCCTTATTTCCAGCCTTCACGGGCATGAGGTTGGATTTAGGGCTCCGAAGGCAAATTTCTAAGCATGAACTGACCGAGGGCTCCAAGCTCCCTTTTTGGGGCTGGGAAGAGGGAATTTCACATCAATTCCTGACTGCTCCATGAGGGATACATGGAAACACCCCAGAGACAACAATGCCGTGACCTCGCCACTGCCCTGCTCCTCCTCAGAGACCCTGCAGAGGCTCCACGAGGTTTTTTGGGAGTTCACCACATGAGCACAGTGAGGGAACCTGCACAGGGCTTTGGGATCCAGGAGACCTGAGCCAGTCCCGGATCCACCCCCTCCCCAGCAGCACCAGCTGAGCCAGGGCAGTGTCATTTCCAGTCCATTTTCTGTGTGTTCCAGGCAGGAATTCGGGATGGCAACAGGCTGAGGCTTGGGAAGGGGAAGCCGTTTCCCAAATGAGTCAGCAGAGCTAAAAATAAACCCCCTGGAGATAAACCCAAACCACAGCCAATGGTGCTCATTCTCCTTCGTTCTCCTGCCATCCTGCACCCCCAGCCCACCGAGCCAGGGAGGCTGCAGGGCAATCCCTGGGATGAGATGGGATGGGATGGGATGCAGGGGATGCTGCCTGATGGGATTTCGGGAATGGCAGCCCTCCAGGCAGCACGGGTGGCTCAGGATGGATGTGAGGCCGCGGGGTTCCTGTCGCAGAGTATTTGCAGAGGTTCCAGCAGGATGAGGCCGGAGCGATTGAGGTGGGAAGGGAGGTTCTTATATTCCAGGCATCATTTTTCCATAAAACCACGCTGTTTGCGTGGGAAAACTCAGTTTGACCAGAGCTCAGACACCAAACCTACCCCGGCTTCTGCTGCAGCTGAGCACCGCAGCGGGATGGGACACTGTGGGGTGGCTGCTGCCACCAGCCTGGGGGCTTTTTCCCAGAAATACTTCGGATAAAGGGGGTGGGTGCTGCTGATATCATGGCTCTGCCCTTCCCAGGCTTGAAAGAGCTGCCAGCATTGCCACTGACCCCTATTAAACCTCTCCCATATGGCCCCGGAGCATCAGGCAGGCACAGTGTGGCACTGGCTTAACTGCAGGCTCGGGGCTGACCTGATTTAGGGAAGCCCCGGTTAAAAAAAGCTGGTTGGACACACTGGGTCAGGTTTAAAAGCCCCTTCTTTTGGTTTATCTTAAACCAATTAGGGATGAATACCAAGCTGCTCCTAATCCAGAGAAAGAGCGGGTCCCTCCATGCCTTGAACCCACTCTGGGGCTGGGCTAGTTTGGGAAAAGTGAGGGAAAGGCACCACTGGCGTGGGAAGGGAGGTCCAGGAGGGACGTGGAGTCACACACCTGTCCCAGCACGGCACCTCACACCCATCCCAGCACCTCACACCCATCCCAGAACCTCACACCCATCCCAGCACCTCACACCCATCCCAGAACCTCACACCCATCCCATCCCAGCACCTCCCACCCATCCCAGCACCTCCCACCCGTCCCAGCACCTCACACCCATCCCAGCACCTCACACCTGTCCCAGCACCTCACACCTGTCCCATCATGGGATCTCACACCCATCTCAGAACCTCACACCCATCCCATCCCATCCCATCCCATCCCATCCCATCCCATCCCATCCCGCCCCTCTCCGTATCCCATCCCTCTCTCCACCACGCTGCCCTTGGCTCCCTGTCCCCGTATTTGCTTGTGTCTGTGTGCTCGGGCAATACTGGGGCTGGCAGAGCGACATTAAAACATTTGCCCAAAACACCTCTGCCTGCCTCTCTCCTCCCCTCTCTCATCCCCCTCCTCCTCTTCTCCTTGCTTTTTTTTTTTCCCCCGGTGCGTGTCGAAATTCCCAGGGCAGGGCTGCAGGCCCTCGCCCAGGAAAGGGTTAAACATTTGGAAAGGTCTTGTTTGAGGTAGAGTGAATTTTAACCACCACACACATAACGAATGCACGGCAGCCTGAATTGCTGGTGAGGAGCCAAGAGCACAAGAGAGGAGCTGCTGAATTTTAATGATTCATTATTGCATGGAAGGCCTTTGTCTTCCTTTATCCGGTGCACAATAAAAGAATTAATTGGACAGAAAATGGCAGGGCAAAGAACTGACAAGTCATTAAGGGGCTCTGAATGGCTGATTAGGTGCACATTGGGGGTGGAATTTCAACTGCACTGTTGCAGCAAGGGCTCCGGAATAATAATGGCATGGCACAGTTTATATTTTGTATGCAGTACCAGAAAGGCCTTTCTGTCGGCATTGTGGGGCTATTTATTCTGCTGTCTATTTAGCCATTGTTGGCATTGTGCTGCCAATAAGAATGCGCAAACAAAGTTGGGATTTTTTTCTTTTCTATTTTATTTTTTTTTTTCTTGGGGGGAGTTGGTGGGGAGGGGGGAGATTTGGATTTCAACTTCCCGCCGGCAAAATAATTGGGGAAGCAGAATTTCGCTCCGTGCATGGTTTTATTAATTTCACTCTGTGTGTGTGTGTGTGTGTGTGTGTGTGTGTGTGTGTTGAGGGCCGGCTGTAAATATTTAGACTTGCCAGAAGGAGCTTCATTTAGCACGAGGAAAAAAGAAGGAATAAACTTCTCCTGCTTTTTTTTTTTTTTTTCCCTCCCTTTCCCCAATTCCCGAGGAGCCGCTGGCGGCCGGGGAAGCCTCGCGCAGCTGCCGGAGCCCCCGTGGTGGTGAAAGCCCCGGGCTGGGGCAGCGAGCACTTCCCCAGCCCCACGCCGGGAGGATGCAGCCCAAGGAAAAGCAGCCAAGTGGAATTATTGGTCGCTAGGAAGTTCCTGGGACACCTCGCACACGCATCCTTGGGGCGGCTCCTGCCGCAGCCGCGCTGTTGTTGTTGGTGTCGGGCAGTTGCCGGCGAGTTTTAATAAAACCCCCACACACGGGAGGGGGAAAAGGGAGGAATAAAAAGCCCAGCCCGCTGGGTAGGTGTGATTTTGATGGATTTCCATGAGGAATGTGCTTGGTTTTTAAAAGGATAACAAATAGGAATCGCAGTTTGCTCTCAGGGCCGGGCGCAGCTGCTCCCAAGTTTCAGGGGGAAAAAAGGGGGGACTTTATTGGAGATCCAGGTTTTTTTTCCTTGCAGATGATTCACCCCAGCCTGCTGGCAGTGGGAAGCTGTCACCTTCTCGTAGCCGAAGGATTCTCACTCCGTGAGGATTGGATTTTTAATTTTGCTCCGAGCTGGTGGAAGGTGACGTCATTCCTGCCGAGCTCCCTCCTTCCTCAGGCTGCTCCCGACCTCGCTGGGTTTGATATCCAAAGGTGCCTCCTCTTATTCCCAAATCCCCGGCAGCAAATATCCCTGTGCCTGGGAGCAGGAGCTGTGCTCCCACCTGCCAGCCCTGGCGGAATTCCTGATTTCCAAGGAGCAGGGGAACAAAAGCCGCTGGGAGCTGGCTGATCTCATCCAGCTCCTCTGGAGCCTCCCTGGATGCTCCTGCTGATGAGCTGGGATGGACTGGGGGGGACTGGGATGGACTGGGAAGGACTGGGATGGATTCCAGGTCTGCCACATCCCAATCCACTCCCCATTCCCATCCTTCGCCTCCCTCCCCCAGAACCCAGCTCAGGGGGGCTTAGCCCCCTCACACCCCTCACAAAACGATCCCGGCTGGAGGGCACAGGGAGAGCTCCGTTTGCTCCTCCTCCTTCTCTGATCCCAAATTTTCCTGTCTGGGACAGCTGGGACCAGATGGAATCTCATCCCCACGTGATGTCATTGGGGTGATGGCTTTAAATGAATGAAAATCGATTTAGATTGGATATAAGGAATATTTCTTTATAATGAGGGAGGCAGAAGTTCCCAGAGAAGCTGTGGATGCCCCATCCCTGGAATTGTCCAAGGATGGGGCTTGGAGCAACCTGGGACAGTGGGAGCTGTTCCTGGCTCTTTCCCACACTTCTCCCGTGTTCAATTTCTCCTTGGAAGCTGCAGGATAACAACGGGTTAACAATATCTGTATAAATTGGAAAACGGGAGCGGGGATTTGGGTGTCAGGGAGATGGATGAGCTGCAATCCGAAACTTTTTTGGGAAGAAGAAAAGGGAAAAGCAAACTGGGGCTGGTACCAAAAATGCCCCTCCCGGCAGGATACAGCAATAATAGTGAAATAAAATGCTTCGTCAATAAAATATTCAATGGAATGAAAACATTTCAATAAAAGGCTGCAATAATATTTGCAGACTCTTCATTCAGAGAGGGAAGGGATGTGGGGCAAACACGAATAGAATGGAATGGAATGGAATAGAATAGAATAGAATAGAATAGAATAGAATAGAAATAAATTACATTACATTAAATTAAATAATAAAATAAAAAGGGGTGGGAGGTAACTGGTTCCACTGGAGATTGTTCTTCCTTCAGTGGGAAGGAAGAAAACAGTGGGAAAGGAGAAAAATATTATATATATTTATATCTATCTAGTGCTATTTGTGCTCCTCTACTGCACATATATTTATATATTGATTTATAGATATTATATATATTTTATATATTTGAATATACTTATATTTTATGTATTTGTATGTATTTATTCTATCTAGTGCCATTTGTGCTCCTCTATGATATATATTTATATATTAATTTAGATGTATTTAATATATTTATATACACTTATATTTATTGAATATGTTTATATATATTTGTTCTATCTATCTAGTGCCATTTGTGCTCCTCTACGATATATATTTATATATTAATTGATATATATTTAATATATTTAATATATTTATATACACTTACATTTCATATGTATTTAATATATTTATATTTTTGATCCATCTAGTGCCATTTGTGCACTCCTATTTTAGATACCTATTTATATATTTGTTTATATTTATTTAGTTAGTTATTTGTTTATAGTTTCTGTATTTAATATATTTATACATAATTTCTATATTTATATATACTTATATTTGATATATTTAATATATTTATGTATTTTTATAAATGTAGGTATATTTGTATATGTTTTTAATATATATTTTATAAATTTATGCATGTCATATATATGTATTTATATTTATATATATTGATATGGTTTTGCATTCATTTTGTCTATTTTATACATTTATATCTATTTGTATGTATTTATATCTATTTGTATGTATTTATATCTATTTATATCTATTTATATATATATATATAGTGCATTTGTGCTCCTCCGCTCCAGGAATGAGCAGATGGAAAAGCTTTTCCTACAAATCCCTCGTTTTCCCAACCAGGAGACTCCAAGGAGCACCTGCCAGGACCTCTCCAGGTGGGCAGCGAGATCCCAGGCACTCCAGGTCCCTGGGAATCCCTCCAAGGCCACCTGAACCCTGGAGGATCTGTTGGCTTTGGGAGCCTCTCCTGGTCCCCACATGGAGACGGGAATTAAAAAACTGGACAAAATTCTGGCAGAAATCCAGATCTTCCCAACATTTGTGAGAAATCAGCTCGGCAGAGGAGGAGCTTGGAGAGAAATCCCTCGGAACAATGTCAGGTGAGGCTCTGGAGCCCGATCCCGAGCATCCCTGGGGAGCTGAGCGTCCAACCCTGGTGCAGGTGGCTGGGATCCAGCCTGGGGATGGGATACAGCAACAGTGAAACCTCTGCAAAGCGCTTCCCGAAATTCCCAGCTGGAAGCGAGTTTGTTTGTTTGAATGGAAATAGCTTCACAAAACATCCGAGTGGGAGATGTTTGTGTTCTATTTCTGGGAAGGGAGGAAAGATCCGCTGAAACCCCCCAGGAACAAACGGGATTGAAACAATTGGCCCCGAACCGGGAAGATTTTCCGTTCTGCCTGAGAGAGAGAGGGAAGTTGGAAATATCTGCACTGGTTTGTGAGCGGTAAATCCTGATTTTTGGGTCTTCCAGGGATAAATTTCTAAATCTTTGGGAAAGTGCACTCAAGGAAAGGCTGTGGCACGGCCTGAAATGACTTTGGTACTTTGGATGCTGAAGGAAACTGGCCAGGACTGTCCTTCAGGAAGGAAGGATGGGTCTGGGGGAGCAGCTGGAGCTTCCTCAGGGAACAACAGGCAGAGTCCGGGAACGGGACAGCCGGATCCCAAACTGGTGATGTGTCCTCATCCTGCCCTCAGGACACCCCAGCTTTCCCAGCTGGGAATTGCCAAGCACCGTGGGGTGCTCCCCCATCCCCACCTCCTGCGGGCTCCAGGGGTGTTCTGAGCTCCCAGCCCAACCAGGACACGGATTTCCAGCCCTAAATGGCTCCAATGGCATCTTTTGGATTTTCCCTTTTCCCTAATTACAGGGATTTGTTTTTATTACCACCATGGGCTTGTTCCAAACCCAGCCGGCTCAGGGAAAGCTTCCACAGGCTCTTGGATCTGAGCTCTTGGATCAGGCCAAGGCACTCGGGGGAGCTTTTCCTATAACAAATTATCCATTATTTGCTGGTTCTTATTTAATTATCAACCAGAAGCTGCAGATATTTCC
This sequence comes from Corvus cornix cornix, assembly GCF_000738735.6. Lineage (NCBI taxonomy): Eukaryota > Metazoa > Chordata > Aves > Passeriformes > Corvidae > Corvus > Corvus cornix. The sequence continues at coordinate 7,452,843 of NC_046344.1, read as the reverse complement.
CTTCCACGTGCCTTGGGATCAAGGAGTAGACTCCCACTGCCTGCAGGACGATCCCACCCCACTCCCGAGCCCACAAATTGGGAACAGTTGGATCCGTGGTGTCGTATCCCAGGTTGTTTGGAGCCAAATATCGCTGACATCGGACTGTGTGGAGGTGGATTTTGGCCAAGGTTTCTCCAGCCCAGCCACCCCTGTGAGCTCAGAGCACCTCTGTGTCCGGCACCTGCTCCACCTTTTTGGGAAAAGGCCCTGGAATGGCCTCACACCTCAGCTGGACACGGGGATTCAGAGGGATTTGAGGCATCTCTGCTCTGTGGGCTGAGCTTCAGCTCTCTCAGGGAGTTTTGGAAAAGTGGGAAATTGATGCTTTTGACCCTCTTGAAGAAGGTAGAAAATGAAGGTATTTTTCGTGTTCTTCTCCTCAGGGTTTTTCCTGGTCTGAGGCGTGTCCCACGCAGCAGAGGATCCCACGGAGCAGCAGGGATGGGGTGTGGGAAGCAGAAATGTTTGAATTCCTTTAACACCAGTGAGTTTTGCCATGGATTTCACTGGAGACCACGTGACCTTTGGAAAGGGGCTTTGTGTCTGCCTTAAGGCTGCTCTTGGCGTGTCTCATCCGACACGGGATCACCCGTGGGAATGCTCCTTTCCCCCCAGTCCTAAACCAATGCATGGAGGAATGGTTCCCCCATGGATTCCCTGTTGCGATGGAGTGTTTGGAGAGAATAATTCCCACAGCTCTGCCTCCACCACGGGATATCTGATGGTGCTGACTCTGATCTGAGTCAAGGTATGACAGGTGGGATGTGACCTGCTGCTTCCCAGACCGGTGGCAGTGGAATGCCCCTCATTTTCCCCCATTGAAAATCAGGAATTTCGGTGCTGGATCGCTGTCTGGATCCAATGCTTGGCTATCCTCTGGAGGATTGCAGCAATAACCACATCCTGGAGGAAAGTCTTCCCCCTCGGGACACCTGTCCCTCCCTTGGAAATGGGATTCGGTGGCATTTCTGGAGGTGTAGAGCTCTCCAGCAGCAGTTAATATATGCATACTTTGGGTTCCCTCATTACCATTTCAGTTGGCTCGTTTACATAATAACACAGAACAGAAGATCATTTGCATAAAATTAAAAAAAGAAGAAAAAAAAAATCGAATAACTGAGTGTTGCTTTCATTTGGAGAAGGAGCCTGTGAAGTTATTTATATCCCCAAAGTCCCGAGGAGCCGGATCCCCGGCAGGGAACTGTGCTTTCCACACAAAATGGGACTTGACCACTTCAATTTATTCATGGAATAGCAGCTCCCTCCGTGGAGGAGGGGTTTTTTCCAGCAGCTGACGGGAAATCCCCTCCCAGCTGCAGCGGGAGCAGCACCACTTGGAGCCAGACAAAAGTCAATTCCCCCGGCTCGGCTCCGCACCTGAGGGGCTGGGAATGAGGGCTCTGCTCCTTGGAGACGCTTGGCGGGCTGGAAAAATGCCGTGGAAAAGCGCTGCTCTCTTCCAGCACTTCTGCCTGGTGGTCAGAACCTGATCTGGGGGGGTTTCACCCATCCCCATCCCACATCCACCACCGAGAGCCCGAGGAAAGCTCCTCGTGGGCTTCCCGGATTTCCTGTCATGTCGTGATGGAATCATGGGATCATTTAGGCTGGAAAACACCTCCAAGGCCATCGAGTCTGACCTTTGATCCATCACCACCGTGCCAACAAAACCACAGCGCTGAGTGCCACGTGCCAGAAGGAATTATCCCGATTTCCATGGGCAAATATTCCCAGTTGGCCTTTCTATGGGATGGGTCCACACTGCAGGTGGTGTGACCAGAACCATTTGGGTTTGGAGCCAGTGGAATCTCCACCAGCAGGATATCCACGGACAGGGAGAGCCGTGTGCCTGTTCCCAGCATGGACAAACCTGGAAGTGTGGATTCCATGAGGGAATGTGATCCTGAGCGGTGGAATTGGGGCTGATTTGGTATTCCAGGCACGTGCAAAAGGCTGGGATTTGCATGAGAAAAGTTTTGTGGGAGAAATCTCAGGCCAAATCCTCTTTTCATTTCCGAGTCTCCAAACTTGCAGCATCTTTATGGACACCGGGAATGTGACTTGGGATTGCAGAGGGGTCATGAGAGCTGAGCCTGGCCCAGGAGCATCCAAAGCCTATGGAGAGATTTATTCCAGCAGCTCCTGCTGAAACCATCACTGGAATTAAACCCCAACCCCTGTAATGAACTGACCTCCTCACTTCTCCCCCTGGTGCAAATCCTCCTGGAGATTTTTGGGATGAGCAGTGCCACACTTGGAAATTTCTTGGAGTGCAGATGAAAGCTTGGAAATGTGACCCAGAGCTGCCTCCTCTCCCTGTTCTTTGGGATCCAGGTGCATGGGGACAACGGGACAATGTTTTACTGGGAATTCCCTGTCCCTCAGCATGGTGCTCCCAAGAAATATGGGAGCACAAGGGCTGCCCTGGCTCCCCCGGGAATGCCAAAAACAATGGGAATTGTTGGCCATGGGTGTGGTGGGGCCCAGCTCTCTGCGCCTGCCAGGCCTGGAATTCTGCCCCAAAGATCCACATGGCCTTAATAATGATCCTATTCCGCCGTTCCCACCCTTCTCCATGGCCTCACCAGGGCTGGGGGGCTCCTCGGCTGCCACAGACAGAGCTCAACCTGCCCAGGTGGCTCTGGAGCTGAACCAGGAGAACCCACATCTGATGGAAAATCCCTTGGAAAAGCCGAGGTGGGACATGAGGGACTCCCTTCTTCACAAGGAGCCACCTCCTACTGTCCCATGGAAAAACCCCTGGAAGAGCCAGGGTGGGACAGGAGGGAGCTCCTGCATGGTTCCACTGCAGCGCCTACTCCAGAAGGATCTGGGAGGGCAAAATCTCCTTTGTGGAGCTCCCCATCCCAAAAAAACCTTTTGTGCCCACCAGGGACCTCAGCTTGGAGATCTTTCACCTCTGTCTCAGCCCAGGTCCCAGGGTGGATCCCACCAGAAGCCTGGAGGAGCGTGCCCAGGGAATACTCAGCTTGGGCTGGAGCTGATCCTGTCATCCTGCCCATCTCCACAGCCTGAGCACAACGTCCGGGGCACAGCTGCTCCCTTTTCCAGGTGCTGCTGGAAAGCAGCAAGGAGCACAAAAGCCGGAGCTGGGATTTGGCTGCTCCATAAGAAGGGAAGTGATGGTTCCTCGAGGCCTGCGAACATTAATCCTGCAGGGACAGCGAGGCCCAGGCTGTTTGGGATGTTTCCTTGAGTTCCTGTGCTGAAGAATCAGAAGGAAAAATCTTTTCCTTCCTCAATTGCACTGGGAAAGAGATTCCCATGAGTGTCCCTGTTCTGGATGGGCATTCTCCAGGTTCCTCCATCCCAGACACCAATGGAGCCGGGGGGAATCCGCAGCAGAATTTCACAGCTCGCTCTTCCAATAAAAGCCTGGAAAATGCAGAGTGGAATTGAGTTCGGGCCTTCCCAAAGCACTCAGAGTTTGGAACACATGGATCAAGCATGTGGGAATTGTCCTGGCCTGGAGAGCAGGGCTGAGACCCAAACAGCTCCAAGAGACTGCTCTGGATCTGCTTGGAGCTGGATCCAGGAAAGGATGGTCCCTTGGAAATGAGGGAACGGGACACCCATCCTGCTGACACCCCAGCCATGCTGCAGGGAATTCCAAGGCCATTGGGAAATGCTGTTCCAAGGTGCTCTGCCTGCTAATAAGAAAAATAATTATGACCACTCTTAATTGCCGCAAAATAACCCCATTCCCGTGGTTTGTAACTCGCTGTTCAGCAGAGCCTGCGGAGGGTGTGGAATTGCCTTTGCTTTAGGAAGAAAATGGGATCTTGGCTCAGCCCTAGAGCATCCCAGAGGGCACTGCCAGCCCAATTTTTGGTGTTTTATTGCCAAAAAGCTGAGGATTTGGCCCAAGTCGGGTGATCCCTGGGCAGAGCCGGGTGCTGAGCCCGGCTCTGGGAAGCCGCTCCTGCTTTGCAAGGGAAATGCTGGGTAAATAATCCTCATTACCCGGGAAGCCGCCCCTTCCAGCCCGCGCTCCCTCATTATTCCCATCACCTGATAAGCCTCATTTGCCGAATTTTTTACTTTCTTCCACGCTCTGGCTTCGCTGTCCCGGCTTGAAAAGGGTTTAATTACTTTCAGTAATATTTCTTCTCCGTGTGTTTATCCCAACTGAAGGATTTGTGATTCCTTCACCTCCTCTGGGGCTGGAGTGGGCTGGGGGCTCTTGGGGCTGTGTTTGCTCCCCCCGGTTGTCCCTGCTGGGTGAGAACATCCCAGCTCATCACACCCAGTGGGCTCTCAGCAGCTGCCCAGGCCCATAACCAGGATAAAAACACCGGAGCAGCCCCCTTGGAATTATTCCCAGCTGCTTGGTCGCTCCGAGAGCAAAGGGGTTCTTTTTTGTGGGAATAGCTGCTTTTTCTTTTCTCTGAGGAGGGATCAGGCCACAGCACATGGCCACAGAGGTCTCTGGGATGGTGGAACACCCCACTTCCCACCTTCTCACCCCCGTCACATCCAATTTTCTCCTGAGGTCAGTCTTCCCTGCAACTTTATTCACTTTTTAAAGGTGATCGAAGCTGCATTATCCCAGTTCCTGTGGAAGGGACAAGGAAGGAAAGTGCTGGCTGAGGTGCTGGCTCTGGACCTGGGGCCAGCCTTGGGTGGCACCAATGCCATCCATGTCCCCATCCTCATCCCTATCTCCATCTCCATCCCCATCCTAGCCCTATCCCATCCTATTTCCCATCCTAATCCCCATCCCTTTCCCCATCTCCATCCCTTTCCCCATCCCTGCCCCATTTCCATCCCCACCCTATCCCACTCCCCATCCCCATCCCTATTCCCATTCCCACCCCCAAACAGGCATTGCCCCGCATTTCCCCGTCTCCCCCCAGCCTGTCCCGGAGCAGCAGGATGATGCAAATGAGATGCAAAGGAGAGGGACAGGGATTTGCATCCTTTGCTCCGTGCAGAGGCTGCTTGGAACGGCCCCAGGGCGGGAGGGAATTGCTTTCCAGCTCTCCTGGGGGTATCCATGTCCCTGCTGGCCCACGTGGGATTTCTGGATGTGGAATTTGAAGGACAAGGATGCAGAGCTTGGTCAGTGCAGCCTTTGAAGGTCCTGCTCCTCCCTGCGCAGCTGCAGCTGTTGCAATTAACTGCCTCCGTTTTTTCTATTAATTACTTTCTTTTTTCGTGTGAAATTCCCTGCATTTTAGCTGATTAAGACACTCTTCCCCTTCATCCCAGAGCTCTGCATCCTCCCTGCTCCCTCTGCAGTCCCTCACCCTGATGGAGCTGTCCCGGGAGAGGGGCTCGGTGGTCCCCAAAAGCAGTTCCCTCATGGATAATCCCAAAAATTCCAGGAATGGATTTTACTGAGAGGGATGTAACTTTTCCCACTGTTCTCCATAACAGGGAAGAACTTCCCTGCCTGTAGGAACTAAAACTCTTCGTCCCGATTTCTAGCATCTCATCCAAAAGGTCCCTCCTGCCTGCGAGTCCTCAGGAGGGCGCTGGGTGCTGGACCTCGGGGTATCCATGGGTGCATCCCAAGGGATTGGGCAGCGCCGAGAGGGACGATCCCGGCAGGAGCGGGGCCGGGGCAGCCGCCGGCCCCTTCCTGTGCGTCTCGGGCTCCTCCTGAAGGAGACAGCCCCGCGCAGCTGCGGGAGCAGGGAAGGGGGCACCGATTGCTCCCGGGCCGCGGGAGGTGCGGGATGGAATGCGTGGGATGGAAGCAGGGTGGGAATGGGAGAACAGGAATCCAATCCCGCCGTGTTTGAATGGGGTTATCCCGGCCCGCTGCTGCTCCAGCGGCACAGATCCCACATGCTGGGGCAGCTGGGGCTGAGGGATGGGGATCGGAGGGATGGGGATCGGAGGGATGGGGATCGGAGGGGACGGGGATTGGATGGATGGGGATTGGAGGGATGGGGTTTGGAGGGATGGGGATCGGAGGGATGGGGTTTGGAGGGATGGGGATCGGAGGGATGGGGATCGGAGGGATGGGGATTGGAGGGCCACCAAGCTCTGGATGCCCTCCCTGTCCCTGCTCCATGCCAGAAATCCTGGCTGGCACTGAGCTGGGAGGTGGCTCCTCATTCCCCAGCCAAGGCACAGCCCTTTTCTTCTCCCTAGGAGGAAATATTTATGTTAATTGTGCCTGGGTCTCTGTGGGATGGGCTGCAGTGGGAAGGCAGGGACACGGCTCTGAGGGGATGGGAAGGGAAAAAGGGAAGGATGCTCGGGAAGGGAGCAGCTCCCAGTGGGCTGAGCCGTAGAATCCGAACCATTTCGGTTGAAAGAGACCTTTAGAAGTCATTTATCCAACCCCAAAACTTGCACTCAGCTGGGGGTGAAGGTTGGAATGTTGACTTCACATCCACATTTCTCACTGTGGAGGGCTGGTAGGGCTTTCCCAAATTCTTCCTTTCTTCCACCCTTTTTTTCTTGGGTGACATCAACCCTGAGCCCTGTCACTCTACACTTCCTCTGGAACATTTTGTGCCCAATAATCCACATCTGAGCTGAATCTCCTGCGAAGAGAAGGAAAAAACCCAGGGACCGCCGGAGCCCGTCCTGAGCAGAGCCGGTGCTGCCCCCCAAACAATTCCATGGAAGAATGTGCCCATGGCAGAGCTCCCTGAACATTCCAGGCAGGATATTGCCTGCTCCTGGATGTGGGAGCCTCTTGCCACTGCAGTAACATTCCCGATAATCTGCCATGACTCCGCTCCAGGGGAAGCAGGAGCAGGGCCTGGAATGGAGAGGCGCTGGGGGGGGCTCCTCGCTGCCACCCACCCTCTGTGCGGAATTCTCTGCATAGGGATGGGGTTGGAAAAGCAAGGAATGCCTGGGGGTTGAGGGAGGTCTTGCTCCCTGCCCACCCCTGTGGGGTAAATCCAGGCTGGGCAGCCGGGATGGCTCCGGAAGCTCTCCGGCCTCTGTGCCAGGCACCCGGTGCTCCTGGCAGCCATCCCAGCCTCCTTCATCCCATTCCCGGCTCCTGCCAGCCTGGACACTGCTCTTTCCTTTGCAGGGCTGCTCCTCCAGTCCCTGCCAGGCTGCCCGGGACCCCACGGCTCCAGCGCCCTGTGTGGGCACAAACTGGCCAGGAGGGATTTTTGCTTGGATTCTGGATTGCTGCTTGGAGCTGCTTGGGCTGGTTTGGCCTATTCCAGGGAAAACTCCTTGGATTCATAGAGCCAGAGGCTGGGATGGCATCGTGGAGGCCATGAGGCACTTCCAGGTTGTCCATGTGCTGGGCCAAGAGGGATTTCACTGCCAGAACAGCAGCTCTCACCCTGCATCCATCCAGAGTTGCTGAATCCATCATTTTTTCATGGGATCTCTGACAGCAACTAACACTCCTTCCCAGCGCCAAGCAGTCCCTATTCCCAGGCGGAGTTTTGTGTGGTTTCCATTCCTGGCTCTGGCTGTCCCTCTCTGGGCCCCACCGGGGTCGGTGCCACCCCAGAGTCTCGCTGTGGGTGGACATTCCCAGCCCGGTGCCTGCAGTGGTTTTTCCAGGGAGAGCCGGCGGCTCCTGGCTGCCCAGGCCAGCAGGAGCTGGGCCCTCTCCAGCCTCCAGTGAACAAGGAACCGATTCAGGAGGAAATTCTGTGCTGCTGGCCCTTCACACCTTCCCAGCCAGGGCCATAAACCCGTCCAGAACAAAGCCGGAGGGCACGGAGCCGTTTTTGGGATGTGACTCTGGACAGTGTCATTCCCCTCGCCCTCATCCTGCCTCCTTCTCCTTGATCCAACAAGATCCGTCTCCTCCTGCGGCTCACGGTGGCCTCGTGCCAGCTGGGGACAGCACTGGAGGTGCTCTGGGTTTCCCCCAAAATAAGACGAGCAGAAAATCTTTGAGGGGGATCAGCGCATGGAGAGGCTCCTGTGGAGCCAGCGGGTTTGGATCGGGATCTGCTGTGGGGATCCATAAATAGCGGCGGAGTCCCTGCAGCCCCCAGGAGCTGTGAGGGCCATTCAGAGCTGCCAATTCCCAGCTCCTGCAGCCCCATCTCCCCCGGGCCGGCCCCGCTCCCCGTGTTTAACCCATAATTCCCCCTCGTTCCCCCACCTGAACGCTTTACAAGACAAACACCTAATCCCGCGTGGAAATCAGAGCCACAGAATATCTCTTTTCACTCTCTGCCGAGGTGTTGAGTCTGATTACAGCACACACTGTTTGCTTTGTGCCAGGGTAAAGCCCCTGGAATTTCTCGGCGAGTCAACATCGTCCCGGCGGCAAGGCTGAAAATCTACAGGCTACTGTGCAAACGAGCTAGCAAATATTAATCCACGGGAAATGATCCGGGAAGGGAGGCAGGGGAAGGGGGAGGAAGGTTATTTATACCCCCCCACCCCCCCCGAGATTAATAACGCCAAATTAAAAGTGGAAAAAATTAAAGAGGGGGATGAGGAGGAGGAGGAGGTGGAGGGGTGTGACACATTCCTGCTGCCACCATCGCTGCTCCCTGATTTCCTGGGAGGGAAAATGCCCCAGTTCAGAGGATCCTGGAATGTCCTGAGTTGGAAGGGATCCACAGGGATCATGGAGTCCCAGGATGGATCCCCCCCTGGTCTCCCAGGAGCTTTGGAGGGTGACAGAGATGGGTCGAGCTCCTTGTGTTGTCCTGACCTGCCCCGGGCTTCCCACAAGGAGAGAGTCACTAAAAAGTGCCGTGACTCAGCTTCCCCATCTTTAAACACGGAATATTGTTGCTTCCTAATTCCCTAGGGCATCCTACATGGATGAGAGGAACGGACGCTCAGTGCTGAGGGTGCCACCACATAAATCTAAACTGAGGACATGTGGAAAGTCTTTGCCAGGTGCTGTTTTCCCAAATTCAGGTGGTGGCTGGAGGGATCTGCACTGCTCCGGGCTGAGGGCAGACACTTTGCTCCTCATCAGTGCTTCCAGGTGAGACCCCTTTGCTGGGAGGGCTGGGGAGGCTCCCCTGTGATCCCCCCCAAATCTTCATTCCCATCTCCTCTGTGGTGAGGATACCCCTCCCCCCCAAAGCCCGGCTCAGCATCCAGCCTGCCCACAATCCTGGGGTGTTTCCCACATGGACACCCCTTGCTTCCCACTTTACAGACCCCCAGGAATGGGCATTTGGGGCTGGAGCTCCTTCCCCCACAGCTCCCTGCAAGCTCTGCCCCGCTGGAGCAGCAGCACCTTCAGCAGGGCTCTGCAATCCGGCTCTTGGGCTCTTCCCAGGAAAAACATCACCTTGGGCTGGGATGCAACAAGAGTGACGTTGTCTGGAAAGAAAGAAGGATTTGCTTTAACCTGTGTGGGTTTGCAGGCAAAGCACCCCGGCGGCTCGGGGCGAGACGGAGCCCTGGAGTCTGGCCAGGCATGGGATGGGATGGGATGGGATGGGATGGGATGGGATGGGATGGGATGGATCCTGCTCCACATCCCAATCCTGCTGCTCCGCATTCTGATCCCGCTGTTCTGCATCCCGATCCTCCTGCTCCGCATCCCAGCCCTGCAAACTCCTTCCCGGTGGTTCCAGGGCGGTTCCCCCCGGGTCTCCCCGCAGGGAGCAGCAGGGTTGTTATCCCTGTGGCCGGGCTCGGCGCAGGATGGAGCTGGGAAAGCGCCGGCACATCCCGGCTCCCTCAGCCCCGGCGGTGGCACGGGCAGGGCCGATGTTATTGGAGCCCACGTCAGGCGGGTGTTAATGAAGGAAAGCCAGGCCCGTGCTCTGCAGCGCCCTTAAATCTTCGGGAAAACGTGTGTGGAGGGAGGAGGGGAATTATTGCTCCCAGCGGGGACCCCGGGGTCACTGCTGGTGGCTCCAGGCTGAGCCGCGGTGCCCGTGGTCCCACACGGCTCCAGAACCCTCCAGAGGGATCCTAATTAAATTAAAAAGACTAATTCGGCTAATGCAGCCTGCAGCAGGCAGGATGAGATGCACTGGGTGGATCCACGTCCATCCCACCACGCTCCCAATTCGCGGGTGGCACATCCCTGCTCCACGCGGTGCCCACACGGATCCGTGGGGTCGGTGCCCAGTCGGGATTCGGCCTCCTCGGAGCTGGAAAGGCAGGGAACTGTTCCTGCAGCACTCCAGCTTTTCTTTCAGCCTCCGAGCTGCCTTGCCAAGTGTTATAAAAATATATCAGTGTGAGCCAAAACATTTAGCACTCCACTTATTACTTTAAGGTTATAGGTTAAACAAATTCCTTCTCAGAATTTACTGTGTTCATTTTAGCTTCACAACGCAGCCCTGCTCGCGCTGGATATATTTCACACTGTAATTCCTCCCTTATGGATTGCAGGGGAGGGGGGGAGAGGAGAGGAGGAAAGGAGCTTTCTAAATTTTTATATGAACAAAAGCTACCATATAAACTAGCTGCAAACAAGTCCTCTGCAAGAGATAGTTTGTAAAACTTATTTTCCAGTAACCAATAAAAGCAGGAATGAAAGGTAAAGTTTGTTTTTTCCTTACCTAATAACTTTTTTTTTTTCCCAGTTCACACCTTGGGCAAGCAGGTGGAATTGTTGCAGGGAAAGTGCAGCTCGGTGAGCTGGACTTAAACCCCTCTTGGGTGGTGCAAGGATTCAGGGAATGGGAATGGGGTGACCAGAGAAGCTGTGGCTGCCCCTGAATCCCTGGAAATGTCCCAGGACAGGGTGGTCGGGGCTTGGAGCAGCCTGGGACAGTGGAAGGAGTCCCTGGGGATGGATCAAGTTGATCTTTAAGGTCTCTTCCAACCCAAACCATTCTGGGTCTCAGCTCTATCCTACGATGCCATTCCCGTCGGTGTCACGGGGAAATGCTGGAAGCAGCTCCAGGATCACAAAATCCCAGGATAGTTTGGGTTGGAAGGGACCTTAAAAACCATCCAGTCCCACCCCTGCCAGGGGCAGGGACACCTTCCACTATCCCAGGCTGCTCCAAGCCCCGTCCAGCCTGGCCTTGGACACTTCCAGGGATCCAGGGGCAGCCCCAGCTTCTCTGGGCAACCTGTGCCAGGGCCTCACTACCCTCCCAGGGAGGAATTCCTTCCCAAAATCCCATCTTTCCCTGCCCTCTGGCAGTTTAAATCCATTTCCCCTTGACCTGCCACAGTCTGTCCATATAAAGACCCCTCTCCCTCTTTTTTAGAATCCCCCTTACGGACCTGGGAGGATTTTCCCTTGGTGCTCCAAGCTGCTGCTCTGGTTTCTATGGAACAGACCTCAACAAAAGGGCTAAAAAAAAAAACCCAAAAAAACCCCCATCAGGTCCGGTTCACATTTGGGGCTTGGATTTCACCTCGGAGGGGAGGGAAGAGGGAAATCAGACATGGAGGTGTCGTGTCTGTGAGCTCATAAACCGGGGCCAGCAGCTTGAAGATGGAGGAGCTGAGGGACTGTTTAGAGGTTTCCATCACCTAAACGAGGAGGTGGAGGAAGTCTGGATGATAGTAACCCCATATTAAAAAATTCTGCCCTGTCAACAGGCGAGGAACTACACGGTGGAAATCCGTCTGTGCCGCTGGAACTGGGAAACCAGATGTCTCTGAGCAATAACTGTCCTGGGAAGGACGACAGGAACACGTTTGCCTATGAGTTGGGGGGGGGGGTGGAATAAAAAATCCCAGCCGTGGTTTCAATTAAAATGGCTCAACCCAAATATTGCTGCTATTAATGGGATGTCCAGCTGTGACAGCACCGGGGAGTATCCATGCGCAACATCTGCATCCCGGCACAGCCCAGGAGCTGGGAGGCTGCTCATGGCTTTCCTGGTGGCTGAGCCCATGTGAAAGGGGAAATCCAGGCATGGGAGAGGCTGGAGGCACAGCAAACTGGGCCTAACTGGGGAAGGGAGGATTTGGGGATGTAAAATTGGAAATATGGCATAAACCCAAGCTTTGGGTGCAGCAGGAACGAGTCTCAGGTGCTGCAAGAGGAAGAAACCACTTCGCTGTTTTTCCAACAGCTGGAAGAAGCAGCGCTTTGGTTCCCTGAAGCTTTTAATCTTAAAAAACCCCAAAAAACGTTTCTTAAAAAAATCCAAACCCAATCCTAAGTTCCAGTGCTGGGATGGGAGCTCATAAAGCTGGGATTTGCACAACAGGAGCTCTTCCCACCCTTTCAAGGAGTGTTGCCCTGCAGTGTGGAAGCTCTGGGAAGATATTTCTCATCCCCTGGATGAGATCCGGTGTTCCTGTGCCCTGAGAGGGGAGGCAGACTCAGGATAAGAGACCAGAGCTGTGTCTGGGATGGTGGGAAGGAGCTGCCACCCGTGGCTGGCAGGGCTTGCTAGAAACAGTCCTGGAATCGTGGAATTTGGGTTGGAGAAGATCACCGAGCCCAACCCTTGTCCCACTAAACCGTGTCCCCAAGGGCCCCGTCTGCTTTCCAACCCCTGCAGGGATGGTGACCAGCAAGTGCTGGGATGAAGCTGGATGGATGGGCTGACTTTGCAGCCTGGTTCCTTCTGAAATCCCTCTCCTGAGCTCCTGTTCCTTGGGGATTCCTACAAACCAAGCAGTGCCTTGGGATTGAAACTGCCCATCTGGCAAGATTTGGGAGGCACACGGAACAAAGCAAGCCCCTGGTTGGGAAGGCAGCAGGATCCTGAAAGGGTGCAGAGAGAAGGCAAGGCAGGGGAAATGTGTGCCCTTGGAGAAGAAAACATCAGCAGCTGTGGGAGAAGGAGACAGGAAAGTGCGGATTCCCTGGGAATGATTAAACCTGGAGAAACAACTTGGAACAAAAGTGTGTGTGTGGAAAATCCCTGATTCCATGGAAAAGTAAATGAGGAGGAGGAAGGCGTGCAGGGAGGTGGGAGGCTCCTGCCCTCTTTGCATTCTGGCTCTTCTCTCCGAGAGAAAGGGAAACATCGGTGGATGGTGGAGGAACAGGGACGGAACACGGGGATGCTTGAAAATCGCCCTTCAGCTGGCAGCTCCTCAGCTTCATAACCCCAAATGTGAAACGCTCCCCAGAGTCATCCCAGACATCCCCACTCCCGATGAGACACTTCAGAGCTTCCCCAGAGCTGTCACGGAGCTTCCCTGGAGCCTCTCCAAAGCCTCTTGGCAGAATCCAAAGTCACAGCCTGGCAATTTCCTACCGTGGCCGGTCGGCAGCTCTGGAAGTCCCAAAGCAAAGGGAACAGCTGTGGGACTGTGCTGCATTAGGGAGCTCACGGGGATGTTAATTCGTGCCCAATTTGGTGTCAACTTGATCTTCCTGATCTCCCCATTGCTGCACGGGGTGGAGAGGGAGGACCTTGGGCCACCTGTGTTTGTCTGGGTACGTACAGGACCTCACCAGGTTCTCCTTTATCAAAATAACCTGCACCAGGGATGGATTTGAGCCTTAAATCCCCAAAATGGGATGGTTCTGATACGGCAGAGTGGGCAGTGAGGGGTGGCCTGGTTCTCACATTGATCAGAACACCACTGAGGGGTTCACTGGGATGGCTGTTCTCAAAGCTGGGATCAGCTCCTCTGCTGCAGGAACAGGGTCCAAATGCTCTTTTAAACCTGACCAGATCACTCCTGTCATCCTAACAGCCTGTTCCAGCCCTTGCTCCCACTCTCACAATCCTCTGGATGTGTTTGTGTCCTCAGCAAGTTGTTCCTTGACGCCCTGTGTTGTAACAGGACCCTCATGTTTTTGGCAACAAGGAAGGAGCAGACAGGATTTGTTTGGAATCATTAATTTAACAAGGAAGGCATTTTCCTGATGGACATCACCAGCACACCTCAAACTTTCTGCTTGTGCTGGAGCTCCAAGCTGCAGCTCTTTCAGCTTCCTGGCAATTGGGAAAGCGGTGGAAAATCTGCCGAGTTCGCTCTTCCTTCGGATTTTCCTCATGCAGATCTTACATAATCCCTTTCAGGACCACAGCCCACTTCTCTAAGTGAACTTGGTCAGATTTTTGGAAGCAAAATCTCCTGGTCCCAAGCCTCAGGCCTGGATGTCTTGGAGGGATCAGCTCTGCTCTTGCTCTCTGCAATTAATATTCCTCCTCCACTTCAGCGTGGAGTTGTGGGGCAGCCAGGGGTGCTCCCAGCAGGATGCACGAGTTCCTCAGCCAGGAAGGGTTTGCAGATGGCTCAATCCATCCCTCACCTTTCCGTGGTTGGTTTGGTGGTGCTCACCCTGCCCTTGGGTTCCTGGGAAGACACCAGCAGCTTCCCCATGGGGACAGCCCAGCTCCAAAGGGAAGGTTTTCCTTCCCCAGCTGCCTTCTCCAGCTGCATGTTCATCACTGTCCCTGCACACCGCCTCAGCTCTGACCAAACCCATCCATCCAAGTGCTTTTTTCAGAGGCAAAGCACAAAAATCTCCACATTTTTCTGTCCAGACCTGTGCCCTGTTGCAACCCCAAGCTCCTGGAAGGCCCCTGCTCTGTCCCACCCCATCCCTGCTCAGCACAAACCCCTCCAACCTTTTCCATGCAGATCTGTTCCCTCATGTCCCCGTGTCCCCAAGCTCCTGGAACGTCCCTGCTCTGTCCCACCCCATCCCTGCTCAATGCACAAACCCTACAACTTTTTCCATCCAGACCTGTGCCCTGTTGCAACCCCAAGCCCCTGGAACACCCCTGCTCTGTCCCACCCCATCCCTGCTCAGTGCACAAACCCCTCCAACCTTTTCCATCTAAATCTGAACCCTCATCTCCCCCAGCATCCCCAAGCTCCTGGGACACCCCTGCTCTGTCCCACCCCATCACTACTCAGCATGAACCCATCCAACCTTTTCCATGCCGATCGGTGCCCTCGTGTCCCACGGTGTCCCCAGGCTCCAGGAACGCCCCCTGCTCTGTCCCAGCCCCCCCGCCCAGTGCAGGGCTGTTGGTGTGAGCATGGCTGGGATGGTTTGGTGTTTCCTGCCCGGGACAGGAGCAGTGTAATGTCTGTCTGCTTTTCCTGCTTGTCTCGTTCCGAGGAGCCACATGTTGCTCCTTCCCCGTGTTTATGGAGCTGCAAAAGGAGCTCTCTGCAGCAGCAGTGGCGACTTGGCCAGGCTCCAAGGGGACCCTCAGCCACTTCATTTGCACAGGCTGCAATCAGAGCGGGGGGAACCCGTCGGGGAGCAATTCCAGCACTCAGACGCCTGCGCCGAGCTCTCATTTCTACCTCATTAACTTTACAGTTTGACAACTTCACAAGGCAGGGACTTCTGTGGGGATTGCTGCTGCACAGCCCAGTGGCAGACGGTGTCTCCCAGTCTGTGGGTTACCTCATGCACTGGTGCAATGGGTTTTCCTGCAGCCCTGGGCTGGCAGGGTGTCCCCAGAGGTCACAGCGGGGCCCCCTCGCTGCTGTCACAGCTCCTCCAGGTGAGGCCTGGCCTTGGTCTCGCACACCATGAACGGCTCCGCTCCTGCTCTGCCCAGACAAAGGGAAATCAGGCTTATGGCAAAGTTAGTTAAAATTAATTAGCTCTCTAAAAGCAGGAGAGGACCCAGTGCCCTCTTCCCAGTGTTCAGTGGGCTCAGCACAGACGCTGAATTAAAAGCTCTGTTTTCTTTTGCCATAAAGAAAATGACTCTGAGGCGCCTGGGGAGAGGCTGAGGGTTGGAAACACAACTTTTATAACCTTTCCTCTGTTTATAAGGATGGTTTAACCTTTCAGAGTTTCCAAAAGCTCATTGCACAACCCCTATCTGGGCTGGCTGGGGCCTTGTGCCGTGGCAGGTGAGTTAGGATGGGCTGGAGCAGCAGGGAGAGAGGAGGAAGAGCGGTGAAACACAAACACCCGGAGCTGGAGAGCCTCAGGAAAAGCCCAGAAGCAATAGCTGGGAAAGGTTATAAATTCTCATGCTCCAGTGCTCTGCAAAGCTCCAATTAACAGGGGGAAGGACAACCTTTCCCTTCTGGACACGCTGGCTGCCTGCTTGATGTTCCTCTCAGCTGGCCTGAGTCGCTCCTGAAGATGAGGGAGACCCAACTTGATTAAATTCCTCACTCAAAGCCCAGCGTGGGGATTCCCGCAGCTCCAGCAGAAGCTGGTTTGTTGAGGAGACAATGCATCCATCACTTCCCGCGATTTTGGATCCAAGGCAGGGAATGCTCGGCTGCAGGTGACAGCTCTGAGGCTGGCGTTGTCCTTGGTGAGACACTCATCACCAGGGCAGCCGGGCAGCGGTGCCAGCTTAGCACAGTGGCCTAGATTGAGCTTGCAGACCCTCTCAGCAGCTCCGGCTGATCCCACAGCTCAAGAAAATACAGAAAATCCAGGAATTTAACTGGGAAAGCGCCTCTCACAGGGTGCTCAGCAGCGAAGGCACCAAGAGCCTCTCCAGAAGCTTCCCCACATTCCTCTGCAACCCAAAGGCCACATCCCGGAGAAATCCCACTGGGAACATGGCCAGGAGGTTTGTCTGGCTGCAGAGGGGCTGCTCCATGGGATGAGAGCGGGATCAGGAGAGGGAACACAGGGAGGTCACGGCGGGAGTGGGGAGGAAGGTGAGGAGAAGAAGGCACCGGGTGGCCAACAGAGGAGCCTTTGTTTGGAGGCACCACAGGTGTGGAGCTGAGGGTTCTTCCTGGTAGCAAGAACAAGTGACAGGGTCAGGTCCTTCCTTGACCTGAGAGAGATGAGATTAGATAAGAGCCTGTCCTTCTGGTGCCAAACCTGCACCCGGCACTGCCCAGACATGTGGGATTAATTCCTGCCGTTCCCAAATCCCTGCAGCGTGCAGGAGTCCTCTCCTCTCACCATGGCAGCGCAGCAGGAGCTTTGTCCCACAGGATGAGTTGAAGGTGTGATCCCCTGGCCTTCCTGAGGGCCAGCGTGGAGCACAATCCATGATGGGAGTCACTAATTGGGAACAGCACAATTCCACTCGGGAAGATTTAGAGGCAGGAGATAAAACATGGGGCACAACCCGCTGCAGTTACAAAGTTGTTCTATTTTCCCTTTCCTCCAAACAAAGATCAAAGAGACGTTTGATGGAGTTAAAACTTGGGGCCAGCTCTTTTGATGGCATAAATTGACTTCCCTCCAACTTAGTGCAGGTGAGAATCTGACGTTATCTATTTAAATAAAAGCTGGTGCAGCACAAGAGGTTATAAACCTGGGGAGCTCATCGAGGCGGGATTATTGTTACAGCAAACAGCTCCGAGCTGCCAAAATGGTTGGAGTTAGATGGGAATCAGGATAGAAAAGGTCATGGCTGTAACAAAAATGGGAGTATCAGGCTGGATTAGTTCACCAGAAGGCGAACAAAGGGATGGGGTGCTTGGAAAAATGCAGTGAATCCCTGCAAGCCTTTGCAAGCAGCCCCTGCTCAGCCGCAGTTTGCTGCTGGTTGGGCAAAGGGTTGGGCACAAAATGCCCATGAGGTGAATTTAATGGGAATTCTTCATCTTCCCTGAGCCAGAGCGGGGCAGGCTCCTGATGAAAGCTCCGTTCTCCCTTGGTGTTATTCACCGGGGCTGAGCTGGGGCTTGGGAGCAGCAATTCCTGACTCGGAGTTCACCCCTGGCGGGCTCCTGCTGGCTCCACCCCACGGGGCTGCTTTGGGCTGCAGGGATCCGTGGTGCAGCCGAGTTTGGGATCTCAGCAGACTCCGTTTCCTGAGGAATTCTCAGTGACCAGCAGCCCCTCTGCTGCCAGCAGGGACAGGTGATGCCCTTCCCTTTGGATGCAGCAGATCCCTGGCCTTGGGGTGTCCTGGCCTCAGGGATAAATAGCTTGGGAATTCCCAAACCTGTGTGGGGCTAAACTGCCCTGGAGCCGAGATTTGGGCTGGGGTCGAGGTTTGAGGAGCCAGGGAAGGCTGAGCAGCGCCAGTTTCCCTGTCCTGGTGCTGGGGCAGCCTCAGCTCTGCTGGGAGCACTGGGACCAGCACGAGGGATGCCACTGGTGCCACGTGGATCCCAGCACCGTGGGGGGACCTGGAAAGGAGCCTCATTTCCATCACACCGTGGCCTGACCCTGCCCGGGGCCCTGCTCCTCTCCCACATTAAATCCTCACGCAGGAGAGGTTCAGTCATGCAGCAAATTAAACCTGCAGAAAGACGTTTCCAGCTGTTCCAAATTAATTGGGTCGCCCAGTCCTGCAGGGCTGCGTCGCTGCCGGTGGCACGGTGGTGGCATCGCCCGTGGCCTGGGGACACTGCCACTCTCCAGCCCTGCTGGGGAGCCCCAGATCAACCCAGCTCCTGCAGCTCTCTGCTGTGGAAGTGGAAAAGTTTGGACACTCGTTCCAAAGCGTGACCCCCAGATTTTTTAAAATGGATTTTGATTCCCATGAGGAGTTTTCTCGGTCTGTGGCCGCCTTTGGTGCTCAGGGCAGGTTCTGCTGGGAGGCTGCAGCCAGGACCATTTTCTATGGGAAAGGGATGCCCTGCAGATGCAGCTTGCACAGAAATTTAGGTTGGATTTGATGATCTCAGAGGTTTTCCCAGCCTAATTGGTTCTGTGATTGTGTGGGAATCAAAAGGATGAGCACACGCTTCTCCTGACAGAGCCTGGAGAAACTTCCAGGACCTAAAGGGGCTCTAGGAGAGCTGGAGAGGGACTGAGGACAAGGGATGGAGGGACAGGACACAGGGAATGGCTTCACATTACCAGAGAGCAGGGTGAGATGGGATATTGGGAAGGAATTCCTGGCTGGGAGGGTGGGGAGGCCCTGGCACAGGGTGCCAAGAGAAGCTGTGGCTGCTCCTGGATCCCTGGAAGTGTCCAAGGCCTGGTTGGATGGGGCTTGGAGCACCCTGGGATAGTGGGAGGTGTTGGAGGAGGAACTGGATGAGTTTAAGGTCCCTTCCCAACCCAAACCATTCAGGATTCTGTGGGATGCTGCTGGCTGAGCTCAGGTGACCTCTCCCACGTGCCTGAGCAGGGCCTGGAGGAAATCACCCCTCAGTGAATCCCTGGATCTCAGTGCAGGGAGGAATCTTGGATTCTCCTCGACGTTCCCAGCCATTCCCAGTGCCTCCCACCAGCCGGGGCTGCTCCTGCTGGAAGGAGTTCAGGCCTCATTTCTCCCAATAACTTCTCACTCAGCACCTCCCTGCTCCAGGTACCACTGCGCTCCCACTTCAGACGCTGGGTAATTCTCCGGGAATTCTCCATTCCTGCCCCGCCAGCTCGTCTGCTCCCTCATTTATTCCTGTCTGCTCCGTTATTTATTCCCTGAGATCCACCAAGAGTTAAAGGAGAAGAAAACATTTGGCTGCTGGTGGTTTCCAAAGGCTCATTACAGCTGAAATCAAGTCACCACTAAATCTTGTGTGGTTGCAGAGGTCACTGCTGTTCTGGCACAGTGGCGCCAATCCCGAGGCAGGAATTTCGCTTCCCTCCCAGGAAAAGTGTGCACAGAGTTGAAGGGATGACAAGGAGCAGCCTCTGGGGACCACAAGGGCTTTTTCATGCGCTCCAGTGCCTGCAGATCCCAAGTTTTCCCCGCTGGAGCAGCGACAACACTCCGTGTTTCCAGCTCCAGGGCTCCAGGCTCCGGCCCCACTGCTCCAGCGGGGAATTTCAGAGGGATTTGCCACCAACTTGGAAACTTTCCTGGCTGTCCTGTGGAATAAGGAGGAATTCCTTGAGTGTGCACAGGGATGGAGCCAAGCCAAGAAAAGGCTGAGCCTTGTAATGGCACTCTTTGGAATGCTGGGGGTGTGTTTGGATACTCCAGTGCTGGATGGGCAGCTCCAACCCCTGCTCCTGGAAGGGTGGGAGCTGGGAATCTGTGAGTTATTCCAGAGCTGCAGGAGCATCCCTGCTGCAGCAGAAGATGAAAATTGAGGCTGGGCACCAGTGGCCAGAGGATTCCTGGCCCCAGCAGCAGCTGCATCCAGGGATTTGTGGGCTGGACAGAGAGGCTGAAATTTGCAGGGAAATTCCTTCCCAGCTGGAGCTCCAGAGTGGATCTCAGCAATGAGCTGAGATATTCCATTTCCACAGGGCAGAAAGATGGGAGAGGCTGGAGCAGGGCATGGAGAGCCTGGCAGTGCCATCCATGGGGTTCCAGTACTGGCAGTACTTTGGATGCTGGAGATTCCCAACACAGCTGAAATTCAGGAGAGTGGAGCTGCCCACCCAACCTGCACAGCTCCTGCAAAGCTCCAGAAAAGCCAGGGATGCTCAGGGAAAAGAAATGGATAAATGAAATCCCTGGAAAAGGCTGGAGCAGATGTTCATTCACATTTCAAACGGCCTTAATTCCATTTCTTCCATCCCACGCCGAGGGAATCGATCCGAGCTGGATCAGCAGTGTCCGAGTTGTGAAATGGAGAGGGCTGCTCAGGGTGGCTGAGCTGATCTGCTCGAAACTCACACCTTTAATTAGCTGGAATTAATTGTCTCAAGTGTTGCCGCATGCAGACAGAGCCGGGGGTGATTTAGAAGGAAAATTCCAGCGGCGGCTCCATTCCATTCCCTCCTGCTCAGGAATGCCACCAGCTCTGCAGATCCAACAGAGCTGATTTATTTCGGGGTGCAGAGCAAGGACCGAAATGAAACCCATGCCATACAAACAGTGATGCACCTCATTTAAACGTTCCCTTCTTAATTAAACCCCGGTAATTGGGCTGTGCCCTTTTATGGCCCTCCCGGAGCAGCGCGGTTGTAAAGTCACCTCACACACACTCCATTCCTGCTCCCGGCTTTTCCAGCTCCTTCTGCTCCACACGGGCTTTCCAAGAGGGAATGATTTGCTCCCAGGGCGGTCAGGATGCAGTGCCAGGACAAGGGGAATGGCTACACGTGGACAAGGCAAGATGGGATATTGGGAAGGAATTCCTCCCTGAGTGGGTGGGGAGGAATTTTGTCACCTTCCAGTGTCCCAGGTTTAGACCAGGGTTTAATCTGCAAAGAACCTTTGTGAGCAAGCCTTGGACCTGGACCTCAGGCAGTTCCTGCTCCTTCCGGAGGAAGAACTTCCCAGATGTGCTTCCCTTGAATGGAGCCATGGAAGTATGGACTGGTTTGGGCTGGAAGGGACCTTCAGGATCACCCTGCCATGAGCAGGACACTTCCCCCAGGCCAGGCCGAACAGCAGGCACAGACTCATTCCCAGAAAAACCTCACTCCTGCTGTCCCTTCCTGAACTCTGCAGCAGCCATGGAAGGAGGGGATTGTTTGGAGGAAACCTCACAGGACGAGCGGGGCTGTTCCTTCAGCTGCTGCTGGAATTCCAGCTCTGGAAGTGCAGCGATCCCCGGCCATCCCTGTGAGCACCGTGGAGAGACAGGGACAGCCGAGCTCTGGGGACACTGGAAGGTGACAAAGGCACTGCCTGCCCCGAGCTCCTTTTATTGGGAAAACAACACCCAGCTCTGACTGCCAATCCTGCTTTTCCACTCTCCCACAGGCACTGTTTGCCCTGGCACAGCTCCACGCCGGGATCAGGGCAGGAATGCCATTCCCTGCCCTTCCTATCTCATTTGTTTGGGCATCATTTGGGGCTAATCCCCAGTTAATTACTTGAAGATGATGCTTTCCCCAATGAAAGAGCACCTTTGTGCCTGCTCCACTTCAGCGCTGCCAGAGCAGCGTTTCAGGGCACAGCTCCGTGGGCAGATGGAACACAGCAGGAATTCTGCATCCCTTGGGAGATGCTCTCCCACCAAGCGGGCTCCTGGAGCACGGCTGGGTCAAGCAGCGCCTTTCTCTTCTTTGTGGCTTTTGGGGTGGTTTTTGTTTCCACAAGTCATTTCCAAAAGCCTTGGTGGGGGTTAAAAGGGCTCAGGAAATTCTGACATTCATTTTTTTGGCCAATCAGCTCTGCCACATGAACTTCTGTTGTTTGAGCTAAAGGGAGAAAAGAATTCCAAAATAGGAATGGTCTGGATTTCTTTTTTATAGGACCAGGTACTTAGGAAAGGCACAGCCCCTTACAGAACTCACGGAATCCTGGAATGGTTTGGGTTGGAAGAGACCTTCAAGCCCATCCAGTCCCAACCCCAACACCTTCCATTATCCCAGGGTGCTCCAAGCCCCATCCAGACTGGCCTGGAAATGTTTTCCCGGTTCCTTGGGACACTGCATTTCCTCAGGGTGAGGATCTGTCACAGCTGCAGGATATTCCCCTGTCGCACAGGCACAGGCAGAGCAACCTCTCTTCTTTAATATTTTCCTCGTCAGCCTGATTTTTGGGAAGTTTTTGTAGTGTGGAAATGATCCCTCTGGAGAAAGAGAAGAAAAGGGAGGGTGTGAGAAATCAGAAAAATCAGAATAAATATCATCACAGATTATGAGAGCTCCAAGGTGCCTGCAAATGAGGGATAAAGGAATTATTCTGGAGCTCAGCAGGAATTCTGCTTTACATCTTCAGGATACTTTACAAATCCCAGTTAATTCCAATCCACAGCATCCCTGGAAGGAACAGACCCGATTTTTAGGTGGGATAAGTCATAAAGCAGGAGAAGAAACCTGAGAGGTGTGGGAGCAGGCTCCTTTCCTTCCTTTCCCTTTCCTTTTCCCTTTCGGCAAAGCTTGGACACAAGGAATAATTAATTCTGGGAATGAGAGGCAAATGAGCAATCCCTGAGGAGGTGAAGGAAAGGGGAGGAGGTGACCTGGAGCTGCTGACTCCTTTCCTTGTCCCGGCATATCAGCATTCCTCCATGGGCATCCCTATCCCACAAGGAGAAATCCACAAGGATGGAACACTGATAACAAAACTGCCACAAACACTGGGATTTTCTCATCTGACGCCTTTCCCTCTGCAGCTTCCCTGGACAAGAGCAGCCATGAGGTGCCCTCGATGCCCAGGTGGGATTTCTCCATTCTCCCCTCAGCCCACAGGGCTGGGAGAGCACATGGAGTAATTAATTTTGACTTACAGAAGCTGGATTAAATTGGATCGAAAGGGGCGAAAATAGGATTAGGAATGGAGTTTAGCCAAGAGCAAACGGAATTAAAACTCTCAGAGAGCAGCTCAGCACAGCTGATTGCAGTGATGGGATGGGAGGAGACAGCCTGGCACATTTTTGAGGGGAAATGTCTGAGATTGGAACCTGGTACGCGACTGGATGGGGAGAATTCAAGATGAAAGTCTTTTTAAATTGCTCCTGTTGGATTTCTTGGAGTTTCCAAGGATTAATTTGAAAACAATTGTGCAGAACAAGCAGGAGTCTCCCTAAAGCCCGGCCCACATGAAAGTGTGCAGGGCT
The DNA here is from genome assembly GCF_000738735.6 of Corvus cornix cornix. Classification (NCBI taxonomy): domain Eukaryota; kingdom Metazoa; phylum Chordata; class Aves; order Passeriformes; family Corvidae; genus Corvus; species Corvus cornix. The sequence continues at coordinate 7,429,722 of NC_046344.1, read as the reverse complement.
TTCAGCACATGCCCCCAAATCTAATTAGGCTGGGATTATGCCTGTCACAAATCATCACAACTGAAGGGATCCTTAGCAGGAAAACCAACTCCTCTCCCTGAAATCCTCCTCACAGAGCCTGGAGACAAACCAGGCTCGGAATTTCCGTTTCCATGTCTTCGGTGGTGAAAATTCCTGGGACTCCACTGGGTCCCCATCCACTGTCAGGGCTTGGAAATTCTTGGATTTGGGTCTGGCTTAACCTGGTCTTGCTGCAGGGAATAAGGGCCTGGCTCTGCCTGGGTTCAGGCTGAGAAGGGGTTGGACCTCCCCGACAGCTGCCACAGGTCCTGAGTTCCTTTCCCATCCCTCCTCTTGATTCCAGTGGGAATCCTGTGGACTAAACTGGAGCAGGTCCTGCTCTTCCCTTGCCAAAGGTGCCCAAACCGGGATTTACTAAGGAACATCCCTAAAACAGGAATGTCCAACCTTTGTACGAGGCTTTTCAGCTTCTACCAAGGACTTTGGCCAACATCAACTGCTGAGCACAGAGCTTGATATCCCCCTCTCCTTGGCTCTACATCCCTCTCTCCTTGGCTTGATATCCCCCTCTCTCCTTCCCTTCATGTCCTTCCCTCTCCCTGGATTTATATCCCTCTCTCCTCATATCCCACTCTCTCCCTGCCTCTACATCCCTCTCTCCCTGGATTTATATCCCTCCCTCTCCCTGCCTCATATCCCCCTCTCCCCACCTTTATCACCAGCACATCCCTGGAAGGTCACACCCACAGGGTTCTCAGCGTGCCCAGTGAGCACCGAATTCCCTTTCCATGTGGGAATCCAGCTCCTGCAGCTCCCAGGAGCTGCACACAGCCACGGCTTTCTGTTGTTTTCCCCGCGGTTTCCATGGTTGCTGGCACCGCTTGGTGCCCTTGTTCTGAGGGAGATGCTCCACAAATGTGTTTTCCTTGGTCCGAGCTGGCACAGAATATTCCCAGGAAACCTCAGGGCTTGGCTGGAGGAGCAGGACGATGTCCCAGGTCCTCGTGGGGGGTGGCACAGCCACTGCCCCACAGCCCCGGGGCCGTCCCTCCTCCCTTTCCCCATGGACATGGCAATGACCAACAGGGATACGCTGGGGAAAACACAGGGAATAAGTGCCCAGCTGAGGGAAAAGGGCTTGGAAAAACAAACAGGCCTGAAAAACTCCTGGGAAAAGCAGCTCCTTAAAACTGAGGCAGGCTCCAAGCTCTTCCAGCAGCGCCTTTAATGCCAGAACCTTTCCTTGCCCTTGTTCCCGAATAATTCTGCAGGTGTTCCTTCCCATCCCTGCCTGGGAGGATCAAAGCTGAGGATCTGGCAGGCTCAGCATGGATTTGTTCCTGCTCTGACCCACCTGGGCAGCCATGGGGGGGTTCTGGGGGCAATTTCTGGGGGACAGTCTGGGGACAGCAAAGTATCCTGGCTCCCCAAAAACCCCACACGTCTCTCAAGGGCTGCTGTGGCCGTGGAGCGCTGGCATCCGGCTCAGCTCTTCTTCCCTGGGTGTTCCCTGGATTCTGCCAGGCAGGAATTCTGCCAGGCCTGGAGGCTGAGACAGGATTGCCCCAAAATTGCCCCAAGAGCAGTGTGGGGAGGGGACCCAGTGTCACCAAGTCACCCACCCTGGTGGCCTCCAGGCTCCACATCCACAGCAGGGATGTCCTGCACTGCAGGGATGCCCAGGATTCTGTTGGATGGACCAAATCCCCCACTGTGCTCCAAGGGATTTTCAGCCCTGGAATGAAACCCTGGCCTCGCTTGAGCGTGGCAGCGCAGGTTTCCCGAATCCACGGATTTGCCTCCATATCCCGGTGCCCAGGGGCTGTTCCCAGCAGCAAACAGTGCCAAGGCTCATCCTCTCTTCCCAGCATTTGGGAGGCAAAGCCAGGTCCTCCCCCAGCCTGGCACAGGACTCATCCCTCCTTCAGCTGCACAGGAAGGGGATGGGGTTAATGGGATTTTTTCTCCCGGGTTTGTTTCTTGTCTCGTTGCTCCGAGGCAGTTCGGATCCCTGTCACTTTTCCTTCCTCTTCCCAGCATTTCGCCTCCCCCTTCTCCTCGGAAGGTAACAGTATCCCTGCTCAGACATGCATTCCTTTCTAATAAGGTATTGTGCCTCCATTTCTGTATCTTAGGTGCCGTCTGAGGCAGCTGCTGCTCCGCAGGGCCCTGCGTGAGGAGCAGAAAATCGAATCCAGTCTGGAATGTGCGGGTGCAGTCGGACATCTGTGCCCAGCCAGGGGCTGCCCTCCCCCTGGGAGCTTCTCCCAGCCAGATGATGCTCCTTGGGCTGCTCTGCTGTGGAATGGGGGGTTTGTTTGGGGTGCCACAGGTCAGTCAGGAGTGTAGATCCAGGATTTGGGGAGTTCTCCTGGGCTGAGGTGTTTGCAGGGACCTGGCTCGCCTGGGCAATCCAACGCTGGCGCAATGGGCACAGATTCATGGAATCACAGAGTGGTTTGGGTTGGAAAGGACCTTAAAGATCATCCAGTCCCACCCCAACACCTTCCACTGTCCCAGGCTGCTCCAAACCCTGCCCAGCCTGGCCTTGGACACTTCCAGGGATCCAGGGGCAGCCACAACTTCTCTGGGCACCCTGTGCCAGGGCCTCCCCACCCTCCCAGGGAGGAATTCCTTCCCAATATCCCATCTAATTTTAATCTTTGTTAAAGTCAAGCCATTCCCTGTGTCCTGTCCCTCCATCCCTTGTCCCCAGTCCCCCTCCAGCTCTCCTGGAGCCCTTTTAGGCCCTGGAAGGGGCTCTGAGGCCTCCCTGGTTCCTTCTCTTCTCCAGGGGAACACCCCCAGCTCTCCCAGCCTGGCTCCAGCCCTCGGAGCAGCTCCATGGCCTCCTCGGACTCTCCCCAACATATCCATGTCCTTCCTGAGCTGGGGACCTGTGGGCCAAGGGGTGCTTGTGGGGATGACACTCCCAAATTTTTGCCCTGGGTGGTGGATTGAGGACTTTGGCTGCTCCCAGCTGTGTGTGGTACTCAGGGCAGGTGTCCCCAGTCCCATCTCTGCCTGGTGTCATCCCCGGCTCCGCCACCCACCGGCACCGTGACCAACACGACACCAGGACCCAGCTGGCCCGAGCTGGGATGGGGAATTTTAGCAGCTCTTTTGGGATTAAGCTGTCTCAGACCCCACTGCTCGCCTGGGCCAACTTTTCCTAATGATTTTCAGGGCAATGAATCCTTTTCCTGCACAGCAGCGTGGGCAGGATGGGCCTGTGGCTGGGCGGGGATGATCCAGAGTGACCCTGCTCCTCTCTTCGGCTCCTCCCCAGGTGAATATCCCAACCTCGGGAAAATCCCTGGATTTTTTTTCTGCTGACCTTCGTGTCTGTACCCCGTCCCTCGGCTGCTCCAAGGCCTCTGTTTCACCCAAAACACGACTTTTTTTGTGTCGAACCACCCCGTGCTGCACCGCGGCCGTGGCCTTTCGCCTCCCACATCCCCAGGTGCTGCAGGGTTTTTGGGAGATGGAGCGGGGGGCACCTGCACCCCGGGCAGCGTCAGGGCACACAAGAGGCACTTCGGGGGCTCATCAAGGAGCTAATTAATGACCCTGCCGCCCGTGTGGGAGCCCAGGGCTTGTCCTCCCCGCGGGCCAGGGCAGGGCGAGCAGGGCTCTGCCATCAGCCCTGCCTCCCTGATTAGCTCCCGCTAATGAGCCTGAACTCTGAACCCCCGGAAAGGGGGGATCTGCCTCCCTCCGGGATGATCCAGGGGGATCTGCCTGCGGATGGACGGGCTTATCTCCCTGCCTGGAGCCTTTCCCTTCCCAGCTGGCTTTATTTGCCGGGATAACGCAGCGCAGCTGGAGGAGCAGGAGAATCGGCCGGGCTGATTAATTGGCCACTTCCAAAGCCGCTCCAGCCTCCACCAGGAACCAGCAGATAGCCCCCATTAACCCTTTCAGCACCTGGCAACTCCCCGGAAAGGGTTGGAGACGTTCCAGAAGGAGGGCATAAATCCAAACATGGGGATGAGCTGCCCCAGGGATGCACAATCCTTTGGGAGGGGGTGGATCTGGGCGTCCTCCCTCTGATGCTGCTGCAGCTCCCGGGAGTCCCCACCCCCAGCTCTGGGCTACCGAATCCCTGGGGGTGGCAATGAGAGGGGGACAGGAAAGTGGAAGTGCAGTTAAGGTGGTTTCAGGTTTGCCACCCTGGTACTGGCACGGATGCTCTGATTCCCAAAAAAAACTTTTGTGCTTGGTCCTTCCAAATCCCTGCGGAGTTTTCCTAAATCCTGATTTTCAGGAGCGTTTTTGTTTCCAGAGGGATTCATTTACAAACAGCTCCGAATGCTGGGTTTGTGTGATAAAGAAAATGCAGCTCAGCAATCAGCCTGATCCCCGTATTTTTCCAGGAACTGGGATTGTCCTCAATGCCCATCAGCCCTCAGACATTCCTGAGGAGAGGAATTCCATAGGAACCACAGGTGCCTGCCTTTTGCCCTTGGAGCTTCGAGCTGCAGACACCAGGAGGAACAAGCAGAAAATTATTGAGGTGTGCTGTGGATTCCTGAAGGCTTCAAGCCAAGGAGTTTCTCCCCAAAAATCCGCTCCAGCTCACACAAGGCTCCTAAGCCGGGTGTGGAAAGGCATGTCCTGTGTTCCATGGGAAGCCAGACGTGAGGATCATCATGGCTCCGGCTGGCTGGATGGGAAGAAGATCCCAAGTGGGTTTTCCTTCTCTTTCATGTAGGAATATTCTCCGGGAAGGCTCGTGGAGGAGCTGAAAAGGGAAGAAATCAAAGGGGAGATGTCTCTGTTACCAACCCAGCTGCAGCTTCCTGCTCCGGCCAGAAAATACCCCGGGAGTGGGAGCAAGGGCCTTGCTTCCCCATAATCAGTGAATAATGGGATTGTGGGGCAAGGGAAAGGTGGAATTCCCAGAAATTCTCCTCCTGAGGGGAGCACAAAGAGAGCGTCTGTGTCCTGCCCAAGGAGAGGGCTTTCCTCAGCTGAGCACGAGGTAGAAACCACATTTTGATGGAATGACATCCCGTCAGTCCGGGGTTGGGCCTTTCAATGCCAGGGGAGTGCTCTGGACCCCATCCAAGGTCAACAGCCCAGTTTGCATCGGGATTGTCCTCCCAGAGTTCCCCTTTTTGCTCCCCCAGAGCTCTTTATCCCCTCGGGGTTTTTGACGTGCCTGACGTGGATCTTGTGGCTCAGAGCACACCGGGATATTTTCCTGGCTGAGGAATCAAATGAAACCTGGAGCCACAATGCACATTTCCCATAAAAATGGCATTTTATCCAGGGGAAAAAGGGAAGAAGAGGACACAGCCCTTTCAGGTGTTTTGACAAGCGGCTCAGTGGACGTCGCTCATTTGTTATCCAACCATAAAAGTGATCTGGGGAGAACAATGGTGACATTTCAGTACAGGTTTTCCAGCAAAATGCTGACATTCCAGGGGGGAAATGCCTTATCTTTCAAAAGCTGGATTGTTCAGGTGCAGTGGCAGCAGCGCCAGCACAGAGCTGATGATTTACATCGGATTTACTCCGATGGACAAAACTTTGGGATTTGGCCTGTCTGTGTCAGGGTGGGTGTGGGGACTGGCAGGGAGAGGCGGCTCACCTGAATTCCATGGATTTAGGGAATTTTCCCAAGCTCTGATCCTATTTAATCTTCTAATTAATGATCAGAGTAACCTAATCAAGCGTATGTTTAATAAATTAGGAAGTGCTGGAGGAACCGGGGACCGGTTGGACCTCCGAGTGACCCCAAAATGAGATTATTGAGGGACAAATGCGAGGTATAACCCAAGGAATTGCAGGAATAATCCATGGGCACTTTGGGAAGGATGGAAAACAATCCAGGCAGGCAGGGCAGTGAGCACATGCTGGGTGTGAACCAAGAGCCTGCTGGAGGAATGACGGGATGAGGGCTTGGCCTCGGGAAAAGGGAATTGGGAAAGCAGACGAGAGCAATCTTCAAACCAAAAAAGAGAGGGAAGGCTCAGCTCTCCCCATGCCGGAGAAGGGAGGGCTTGGATTTCACTGGAAAAGGCTCAGGATGAATTTTGCTGAAAGCTGCTGGAGGGGAGCAGAAGGAAGAACTGTCCCAGATCTCCTGTGGAAGTTTCCCTGATTAAAGAGCAGAAGGGAAGGGACAGAAGGGACCCCTCAGCCCTTCCCTGCTCCTGGGGCTGAGGCCGTGGCAGCACCATCAGCTATTCCAGGGGCAGGGAATTGCTTCCCTGGAATCAGTGAATAATGGGATTGCGAGGCAAGGGAAAGGTGGAATTCCCAGACAGTGTCATCCTGAGGGGAGCACAGACAGAGTGTCTGTGCCCTGCCCCTCAGATCCAGGCGGGCATGGAAGGAGAGGGGCCGTGGCAGCACCATCACCTATTCCAGGGGCAAGGAGAGGTGGGGGAGCCTCCAGCAGCCCTCGGAGTCCCGACCCTGAGGAGCTGCAGCCCCAGGGCTCAGCAGAACCCTCAGCTCCGTCCTTTTGGGGCAGAAACAGTTTCCTTTTGCAGGCAGGTGTTTGTTAATCACCTGCTGCCTCTGATTGTGTTACCCACTGAAGAGGGATCCCGGGAAGGAGCCAGAGCCCCGGGAGCAGAGCAGGGATAACATTTCACTCTGCTTGTGCGCTAATCTCAATCCTCTTCTCCCAAATCCTCTTAAACTCTGGGGTTTTTTCCCAGCCACCTGTGTTTGCATCAAACATTACGAGCAGGGCCCAGAGACGTCTTCACTGGCTGAGCTCCTAACGAGCCTGCTAAAATATTTATGGACAGGCTAAACGCTGATAATTTGATCTCAAACTGTCTGGGCTCTGCTCTGTCCCTTGCCCCACCTTTTGTCTCCTTGGGCATTGTCATTTTAGGCCGTGCTGGTCCTTTCAGGGGGCTGGGACCGAGTAATCGAGGCTGTCATCACAGCAGAACTGGCTCTCGAGGCAGAAATCTCCCCGCTGCTCCCTTTTCATTTCCTGGCTCGGCATCAGGGGAAGAGATTATGTGATCTGATAGGTAAAATTATCCCGTCAGAGGTGAATGTCCTCATAAAAGGCTTTTGCAGGCCTGGTTGTGTGATATCCCTGAGAAGGGGACGTTCATGGGAGCCTTTTATTGAAGGGAATTCTCAGTCCCTGCAGAAAGGCAGTGGGACAAAAGGTGATCCGAGCTGTAGGACACACACACACAGCGGTCGGGGATGCAGAACTGGTGCTTTTCCCTGGCTGGAAGGAGAGGAAAAAAACAGGAAAATCAACGAAATGCCCCAATGTTGGATTTTGGCTCAAAGCAGAGCGGCGTTTTCCCAGCTGGTTAGAATTTGGGGTGATGAGCTCGGCCTGGCTGTGTGAAAAAAGAGAAAATGATCTCAAAACCTTCAGTGGTGGCTTTGGGGAAACGGGGTCGGGGTCAATCAATCTGCAGGAAGGAAAATGGGGATCTTTCAGGGAGACCTTCTCGCAGACCTCTGCCTGGTGCTGTCACTATTTGGAGGTTTTGAAAGAGTTTTTCAAGAGCTTTTGAAAGGAATTTTTAAAAAGTGAAACAAACGCCACCCCTAAATTCTCAGATTTACTTGGAATTCTACAAAATTGTTGAGAATTGTCCTCTCTCTGCCCAGGAGCTGCTGGGACACCATGCTAGAGCTTTTCCCAGCTCCTGGATGAGCTTTTCCTGGGAGATCTGAGCATGGGACGTTTCAGCAACAGGAGTTAAAAATGAGGATGTGTCCGTCAATCAGCCTGAGGGGTTTTGGGAAGGAGGAACAGCAGCTCCGTGTTTGCTCTTCAAACCCCGCAGCCAATGTTGGGATTCGTTCCTGCTTCTTGGGAAGGCTGGAGGGGAGCACACGGCACTTCCCAAAAGTGTGTTTTCAATTAAAAGAAGCAAAAGCTCCAAAACTCGCAGTGGGTTAAACATTCCAGTAAAAAGCATTTACGCTGCTCTTCCCTTGCAAAATATCCCCGGGTTCTGTGGGTGATTGCAGGCAGGTGGTTCCTGTTCCTATTAAAAATGAGGAATTCCAGCTCCCTCAGGATTCCTTCAGAGACAATCTGCACAGCCCTGCAGGTCCAATGTGCCTTTTAAACCATTAAGCGTTTCCCCTCCACATCCCACAGTTCTCCTTCCCAAGCATTTTGAAGGAGCTCTTGGCCGGCGGATCAGGATCGTCTCGCTGTGCTCAGGGAAGGGAAAACCTGCTGCCATAAATTAAGAGATTCCCTGTTCCCTGCAGCCTTCGGGGAAATCCAGTGTGGAGCTCCTGGCAGGGGGTGAGTAGGAATAGTCAGTTCTGGCCATTTTTTTCCCAGTCTCTTCATCCTGACGGGATGACATCTCCACCAGGAGAGGTGGGAAGGGACAGCACTGGCCTCACCTTGTGCCACTCCCAACTTCCCATCATTGTCCCAACCATTCCAAGGAGCTGCATTTGCTGACCCTTCCCAACTGGGGACTCTCAATGCCTGGATGAGGTCAGGCTGCCCCTGGGCTGAAGAATTCCCAGTTCCAGGGTCCTTGCCCAGTACGACGTGGCCATGGGACTCACGGGGGGTGATGGGAATAGTCAGTTCTGGCCATTTTTATCCCAATTTCCCAGTCTCTTCATCCTGACGGGATGACATCTCCACCAGGAGAGGTGGGAAGGGACAGCACCGGCCTCACCTTGTCCTGCTCGCCCTGTGCCACCCCCAACTTCCAATCATTGTCCCAACCATTCCAAGGTGAGTCCCTGCTGCATTTGCTGACGTCTCACACCAAACTCCATTCCCAATGCCTGGATGTGCTCAGGCCGTCCCTACGCTGCGGGATCCCGAATTCCAGGATCCTTGCCCAGCCTGAGGCGGCCGTGTGAGGACAGGGAGCATTCCTCAGCTTTCCTGCTGCTCCGGGAACACCTGAAATCCTTTGAAGGAATGGTGCCTCTCCCAGGAAAGCAGTTTGGAGAGTCCCATCCCCACAGCTCCAGCTCCTCCCTGGTGCACAAAGGAGACAAAACCTGGAGAATATTGGAGCAGAAGGCCCGAGGGCTGCAGTTTCACCGCTCCCCTGGGGAATAAAAGAACACCACATGCCGAGATCTCTGACTGAACATCGGGATGTTTAATCCTGCCCAGTCAGCAGTTTTTGAACAGATTCCAGGAAAGCTTTTAAGCCCGATAAAGCCGGGCCTTTTGCATTTCCAAGTGATACTTTAGCTCCCAGTGACATGCTCCACTTGTCATTTGGCTCTAAAGGGAGGTAATTAAAATCTTCCTCCGAGTACGGTTACAGCGGGGAGAGAACCCGACGTAAACTGAAATAAAAAGGGAGAGACGAGCCCACAAAAATGCAATTTAGCAGCTGAAAAACGGCGAAGTGGGCAAAGATAAAAGTATCAAATGCACAATTGCTGTTTGCCCAAGGAGGGCTGGGTGATATGGGAGGTGCAGAGACTTCCCCAGCAAAAGCAGGGCCAAGGCCAGGGAATTTCCAGCAGATCTCATTTGCAGATTTTAGGGCCACTGGAAGCCACAAGACAGACTTGGAAATGGGGATTGGAATCCTGGCAGCCCCTGCTCTGCAAGGTGGGAAGTGGAGGTGAAAGAGAAACCCTCCCCCCAAGCTGGGTGAGTTCAAGGAGAGTTTCCCAACAAAACTTTTGGGGAAAAAATGGATCAGATTGGGTTCAAAGTTATCAGCTCTGCTGGGTAAGGGAAGGAGAAGGTGCAGCTGCTTCCCAAAGGATTGGGATGAATCCATGCAGGGTTATTCCCCTGAAGGAGGGAGGGCACATGACTCCAAGGGGCTTCCAGCATCTGTGTAGGGCAGGTGAGGGCCAGAGGAAAGTGCAGCATTCCATAAGGATGGCAGGAGCAGGGAGAGCAGCTCCAGACCTCTCCAGCCCCCTGGGAATGCAGCACAGGATTCAGCACATTCCACCCCAAAACGGCCACGGCAGGAACATTTTCCCTTCTCCTTCCAAAAGCCCCAGGCTGTGGTGTCCTTGTCAGTTCTGATCCATGGGGAGGAAGAAGAGGATGACTGAGGTGTAGCATTCCCAAGGAACCTTCACTCCCGGACAGCTGGAACAGCTCAGGGATGTTCCGGCCTAAAAGCAGGGAAATGAAATTTTCTCCTGGGATAACACCGGGCCTACATCATTCCCCAGCCCTCCAGAGGAGCTGAAGAGCTCAGCAAAACCAGACACAATCTACCTCTCCGGGATCAAATGGAAAATAAAAATCCTGGTTTTTTTCCTGGGGTCATGCTCCAATGCCAGACTGGCTGGAGCAGCTGGAGTTGAATCCTGGAGCTTCCCGCGTGCCGCCGGAATTCCCGCGGGCTCTGTGTGTTTATTGGTGTCATTTGCTGATACAAAATCAGCTGCTTGAGGTAGTATTCCTCTTTTTAGGGATTATCACTCCCTAATTTTCCTGCCTCTGAGGCAAAATCCTCCTTTCTGCTCCAGATGGGCCCAAATCCCAGCAGGGAACAGCAGCAGGAAAGAGCAGGAAAAACCCTGATTGCAACAGGTTCGGCTTCTTGTCCTGCCTTTCCGTGCGTCAAAATGAACTCAGGAAAGGACAAAATTCTCCCAAGAGCCCCTGGAAAAGCTTCCCTTCTCCCCAAAAACAGTGGGAACACTAGGGGGAGGAGGAATGAAGGGGAAAAGCAGGGATGAGCTGCTTGGGATGGGGCAAAGCAGCTTCAGAGTCATCCCTACATTTCTGTGTGTGTCCACAGAGGTGCTCCAAGCCCCATCCAGCCTGACCCGGGACACGCCCAGGGATGCGGCAGGGGGACGAGGGACAAGGCAGAGACCTCAGAGGATTTTCTGCATCTCCCAGAAGGACACAGCCAGCACTGGGACTGAATTCCAGGCTTTTGTGCCTCAGGAATTCGGATCAGCTCAAGGCACAGGGGATGGACCTCCCTCCTCAGGGCAGAGACAACTTTTTGGGGTGGCACATCCCCATCAAAGCACTCGGAGCTGGATTTCCCCTTCCCTAGCCCCACACCCAGCTCCAGCTCCAGCTCCAGACAGACTCTCCAGGGTTACAAATTCCTGCCTGACCTCGAAATATTCGGAGCATTGGAAGCTTCCCTCTCCCACCAGGATCCTTCTGGCACCTGGGAGCCTTCACTGAGAGTCCCAGCAACAGGTGGAAAGTGGAGAAACCCCAAATCCAGGAGGCAGCAGCCAGTGCTGCTCCCTGGGAGACCCTGGGAGGAGGATTCCAGGTGGGAGAGGAGATGAAAGATCCGCAAGGACTTTGTGCTGCCATGTCCAAATGGGATCCTCGTTATTACCTTTAATGAGCTGCCATTAAGCGAGGGGGAAAAGAGGCAGGGATCTCATTTTTTGTAATTATTTTAATTGCCACCCCGTGGTCCTGTTTTGTGCTGCTGGTTTTGCAGGTAGGTGGAAAAAAACCTCAATAAAAACCCCAATATTGCCCTCTGAGATCTCCTTCCAGTTTGGGATTTGCCAAAAGTTTTTTAAAATAAAAGCCTGTTTTGATCCAGCCTAAACCATTTTCCTTAGTTTTTCCAAATTGCCAGTGAGTCCCCAAATGTTTCTTCCCCGAGCCCTGCAGCTCCTTTCAGGATCTCCCTGCTCCACTTTCCTGTGTAAAATGTGGTTATTAACTCCATTTCTAATGGAAGGATTGGGATAATGATCCTCAGGCCTTTCAGGACTCTTGGAGATGCTCAGCTGGAGCATCCCTGTGTTGACAGAGAGCCTTGGTTCTCTTCCCACTTTGGGAAGCAGGAGCAGGGAATGATCCAGGAATTAAACCTGAATCAGGAACATGCTGAGCTCTCCTGGTGCCTTCTCCCCACCCTCAGCTCTTCCCACCTCTGGGAAGCAGGAACAGGGAAGGATCCAAGGGTTAGACCTGACTCAGGGACTTGCTGAGCTCTCCTGGTGGCAGAGCCTGGGTGAGGTTAATCCCAGCAATAGGCTCAGCCTTTCACACCTGTAGGTGAAGCTGTGCCGTGCTGAGCCGGGTTTAGGCTGGGCTCTGGGGTAGTTTGAAGGCTCAGCAAGCTGAGCTTTGGATTTGAGGCTGAGTTTTTCTGGCCACGAGCTGGGGAGGCCTTGGAGCAGAGCCTTGGGGCATTTAAGCTCCAGCTTTGCCAGATTTGGAGTGTGGACAATTCCAAAATCCAGCCCTTCTGTTGTTCCCTGCCTCTCGTGCAGCCTCCAGAGGGTTTTTTAGCAGTGTTTGTATCCATCCTCTGCTGTTTTCCTGGAGTCCAGGAAGCTGCTGAATGAAATCCAAGGGAACACGGGGAGTCATCTTTGGGATTCTGTAGAAACAGCGCAGCCCCCACGGGACAGAGATCACATGGCTGGGGGGATTGTGCTGGAAAGGGTTTCAAAGGAATTCTGCTGAAAGTGGGAGGTCCCAGAGATCACAAACTGCCCCCTCCACCCATATTCCCACTCCATCCTGCAGATCCCAGTGTTTTCACCATTTCCAGTAAATTTTGGCCTCAGTCAGATCCAAGGGACCGCTCCATTCCATGGGGAAGGGAAGGCTGCAGGGCAAGGCTGATGGTCTATTCCAGGCCTTGGGAATAACTCATGGAAGGCATGCAATTAGTGCTGGTCCACAATCGAAGGCTGTGTCTGGATAGATCCACCTGGCTTTGAAATCCTGGGAAGTATCACAAGCACAAAAGGTTAGTTTAGATGAGATTTTGGGAAGAAATTCTTCCCTGTGAGGCCCTGGCACAAGTTTTCCAGAGAACCTGTGGATGCTCCATCCCTGGACGTGTCTAAGTTTTAATGGATGAAGGAATGGTAGAGGAAAAACTTGGAGCTCTTGATGGAGATTCCTGAATATCTCCAAGATCACCAGCCCCTTTCTGCCAACCAAGCAGGAAAAACAAAAAGGAAAATCAGGAATTTTCCCTCTCCAGGTCTGGTACCTTTAAGATGGGAAAAGAATTATTATAAAATTATTATTAAATTATTTTTATAATTTTTCCATTAGATGGGAAAATAAGTAGCAACCATTCCTTACCCTTCCCATTGCTTTCCACTTAGTCCCCAGGGAATATTTTTGGAAGCCGAGGAGCACTGATTGCTATAATTGAGTGACCTCCAGGAAAACAGGAGCCGTGCCTTGCCTCGGGTCCAAGGCCAAGCAAACCCCAGCTCGAAAAAGCAGGAAAAGAGCTAAAAAAGTGCTGTGTGTGGAATTTCTCCGAATGCCGTTGGGAAGGGCAGCAGGGAAACCAACATTCCTGTCTCTAGTGAGCATTCCACAGAAATTCACTGAGGAAAGACAGAGAAAAACCCACCCAGGCAAGGCACAAAACAATTCCAACAGCTCCAGAATGCCGGGATTTGCTTTGCCATTCCTCAGCTCATTACTGGGAGCTGCTAAGCAGCTTAGTCATTCCTAACCCGGATTCCTTTGGAAAAGTCTCCACGTGCTGCAGAAATGGGGTGATGTGGCAATGGGATCTCTGCCAGGAGGACAGGGATGGCCTCCGGGGGTAGGAGCAGATACGGAGCCAGGAATCAAAATTCCAGACTGGTTCAGGATGATGGGAACACTGGAGGTCATCCAGTCCCAGCCCACCTAGAACACATTTCTTGGGATTGTGTCCAGGTGGCTCCAAACCCACTCTGGCCAACCTGGAATGCCAGGCAGGCCGGAGTGGGAGGGAGCAGAGCTGTGTCCCACGCAGAAGGGGAATGGAGGTGCTGCCAGGTGGGCTGGGGACGAGGACTGGGAAGGGCTGGAGGAACACCTGCTTGTCCCACACCTTGTGGCAGCTGGATCAGCCTGGATTCCTGGTGGTGGGACTCCATGGGAAAAGGTCCAATCTGGGATTGAGCAGAATCCCACAGTTATCCTGTGTCAAGGAATATCACCTGTCTCAGCAGGACAGGTGACCCTGGAGGTGTTCCACAGCTCCTTCTTCCATTCCCAGGGAATTCCTGATCTCAGCAACACCTCCCTACATCTGCCTTGTGCTCCTGGTGTCCCAGCACCTGGAAATCTCCCAAATCCTTTATGGAATAAATCTGCAGGTCAGCAGGTGACTCAGCCACAGCCACTTCAAAGGAAACCCAGTTCCTGACAACTCTTTTCTTTTCCTTGATAAAGGGACTTTCCTTTTCTCTCGATTAATTAATCACCGAGCAGAGCCATTGTTGGAGCCTAACGACTTCCCTTTGTTCTCATTCTTGTTTGCTCTGCTGTGAAAAACTCATTCCAAGAGAAGACTTCAACCGGATCATATTCCAGTGGCACAAAGGAAGGGAAGGGGATGGAAACCGAGTGTCCAGGGTGAAAACCCAGCCCTGGCTGGAGCAGGGACATGGAATTCCATTGGGAATGCGCAGAGGACCTGCCTTAGCCACAAGAACGTAATTTGACTTCTTCAAGTTGACTTAATGTGGGCAGTGGAACTGGTCTGGCCAGTTTGAGCCATTTTCACTTCCTCGTTCTGGTTTTCAGCGGATGTGGGAAATTAAGGAAAGATTCTGCGAGGGAAAGCTGAAATCCAGTAGTGGCTGGAAAGAAATGGAGGAATTTGCTGAAAGTTCCATCAGTTTGGAGGGATTATTTTCACTACTGCAAAATCCCCTCCTGTTTCATGCTCTTTGGAGATGTTCCCTCATCAAGGGGAACCTGACAAGCTCTTGGTCTCCAGACTGGAAGACTATCCAGTTAATAAACCAGAGGGGGATTGGCCATCTGGTTTTGGTTATTATTTCAAACTGTGCGGATTAGAAATATCTTCTTGTTCTTGTTCTTCTTGTCCTTCATTTTTCTTTTAATTCTCCTTCTCCTTCTCCTTCTCCTTCTCCTTCTCCTTCTCCTTCTCCTTCTCCTCCTTCTCCTTCTCCTTCTCCTCCTCCTCCTCCTCCTTCATTTGTCTTTTAATTCTTCTTCTCCTCCTTCTCTTCCTTTTCCTTTTCTCCTCCTTTTCTCCTCCTTCTCCTTTCCCCTCTTTTTCTTCTTATTCTTCTTTTCTTTTATTTGTCTTCCCCATTTTTTAAGGAATGTGTAGGAAGCTGTTTCCACATGCCAAGTGATGAGTCCTCCTTCCAGCCTCCCTCCCCACCAGCCAATTCGTTGGATACGGGGCCATGCTCCAGAGGATTTATATGATTCAGTCCCTGATGGGGGGTTGTTAAAAGTGGCTCCTTCCAAGCCAAATGCATTTTTAAGGCTGGATCCTACGGAAGGTATCTCTGGATACCAGGGACAAGGTTCTAGTTGGAGAATTTAAGGAGGATTTAAGGCTGGCTCAGTCCCTTCCTCCTTCCCTAATACTGAACATGGATCAAAGATGATCTTTTGGGCTGGTCTGTTAAAGGTGGCTGCTGCGTATTTCTGTAGAGGGATGCATTGGATAAATCCCTGTGGGCATTCCAGAGGCACAGAGGGGGTTGGCCAGTCCAGGACAATTTTTAGGAAGAGATTTGGGCACAGAATGGTGCTGTGTTGCTTGGAAAGGAAATAAAAATAACAACAGTGTCTGTAAGAAGGGACAGCAACCAAAGTTTTGGGGATGCACCTGGAGGCCAGTTTGGAACAATCCTGGGACAGAACTGGAAGAGAAAACTGTCTGTGTTTCTACATCCCAGATTTTTGCAGGCTAATAGGATCCCCAATGGGACCTGCAGCAGAAGACACCACAGCAGCTAGGGATAAGCAGAGGCTGAGGAAAGCCCCTTCCCGAGCCTGCCCTGCCTTTCCCACTTCCCTGACACCACCAGGGCCGTTTGGGAATCAGCGGGAAATCGAAACCCCACAGCTGGCGGGGCCACCTGTGCCTGCAGCCCTCCCAGCCGTCACCCCCTCCCTGGGGACACCCTCCAGTCGTGGCCAGGGCCGGGGCACGGGGTCAGCTGGGGAGGAAGGGGCTGCCTGGGCCCCAACACTGCACCCGTTGTGGAGCGGGATTAGGGTGGGAATTAGTGCCGCTGGATCGAGACGGAGGCACGGGCAGCAACTGGGGGTGTCCTTTCCGCAGCCCTTCCAGGGAATCCAGCGTGTCTCGGAGCGGGGCCTGTGTCGGATCAGTACAGCTGGAGCAGCGCCGCTCCTAATCCGGCTGCACAACGCCAGCTGCCCGCCCGAGGGGCCACGGGCATGGGATGAGTCCCGGGCCAGCAGGGATGGGATGAGTCCAGCGCCAGCCCCAGGATGGGCTGGATGCCCCAGAATCCTTGGAGCTGTGGGAGGAACTCGGCCATGGCTGGAGGCTCCTGGGCCCCACCTGTGTGGTGCAGCCTGGTTCTAGTCCAGGTGTGCCGGCCTCCAGCTCCCTTTGCTGATCCTTCTCCTTTCCCTTTGGACATTCCTGGCACAAAGCAGTTGGAAGCTCCTGTTGATGAATCCTTAACTCTTCTGCCAGGTCTGTTTGGGAAGCAGAAGGTGGTGATGCTCCATCATCCTTCGCATCAGCCTGGCTGCATCCCTCCAATACACAGCCGCATACAGCACCATCCTGGAAAACCATCGCTCTTCCCAAAGCGCTCTGAGATCCTAAAAACCAGTGCAAGACACCCCCTCTCACCCCAGCTCCCATTTCTGGGGTAATTAGTCCCCGTGAGTTAATTCCCAGCCCTCAGACCTGGCAGATGGATCCCAGATCCCACGGCCCCGGCCAGATGCGGATCCTGTCCCAGCGCCACACTCCCAGCCCCGGAACACGCGGTGTGTTCGCCTCTGATTAGGGCTGCTTCTCCTTTCCAGCTTTCTGTCACCACACCATTGTTTCAGAAGTGAGACCTCATTTGTTTTAATGACAACAAATAATTTGGCAAGTCCTCCCCAGCTCTGTTCTGGCAAAATCCCACTCCAAGGCTGATAAAGCTGTTAAGCTGTGGGGTTGGGGGTTGGTTTGTGTTGTTGGGTTGGGGTTGGGAATTTTTTTTGGTAGGAACTTCAAGATTTTTAGGAAGGCTTTGAAAAATTGACAGCCTCCCTTTTCCTCCTGAGCTGCCACTCCAAGGACAGGCTGCCAGGCCAAAAATGGGGAGAGGCAAAGGTATGGGGAACATGAGAACCTCTTCCTTTTCCAAAGGCATCCTGCTCCCTGCTCGGCAAGAGCAAGGCTGCTCCCTGCCCTCAGCATCCCATCCAGCAGGAGGCAAATCCCTCATTCCCAAGGGCTTGGAGCACTGGGATAGTGGAAGTGTCCCTGCCCATGGCAGAGGGTGGGACTGGATGGGCTTTAAGTCCAAGCATTCTGGGATTTCATGAAGCAATTCCAGAGTTAAATCCAGCTCCCTACAAAAGAATGGCATCCATAGGATCCGCATGGATCAGAGCAGAGCTGTGGATGGAACAAAATTAAGGTTTAGAAGAGAATTTCTCTCCTTCCTACGTGGCTCTGACCTTCTCCTGCCTGGCCTCTGGCCATACCCGTTTGCTTAGCCTGCACTGAGGGTCTGCAGGAATTCCCTCCTCTGGAAAAACCCCTCCTCCTTTCTCCTGGGGAAGCTCCAGCCTTAGTTCGGATCCCGATAAGTGAAAACAAAGAGCCCAAGTGGAGCAAAACCAGATGCAGGAATTAAACAAACACAAACTCCACGTTCCCAACGCGGAGTTGGCTCTGATTTATCAACTCACGTTGAGCTGGAGGAGAACGAGGCCAAAGATCTCCACATCTCCAGATTTTTTGAGCTCTCGGGAGCCCCCAGTCCTTGACTTTTCCATGCTGGCTCATGGGCCATGGCCAGGGAATGGCCCTTCCTTGCCCTCGCTGGAATGTGACCCGAGTGGGCCATGCAGATGGCACTGCTGCCTCCGGAAGAATCCCGCCTCTGCAGCGTTGCGTGGCTTTTCCACCCCAAAAATAACAAACAGGACAAAGAAAGGACAAGGGATGTGGAGCGAGCACGGCAGCGTGGGCAGCTGGGAGGGTGGAGAGGAGGGAATGCCTGGGGATCCGACTCCGGGATTCCCAGGCTGTAACTGAAGATTGGGAAATGGATCCCTGGGGAACACTTGGAGGGATGGAAGCTGAGGAAAGGATGGATCACAGGCCCTTTATAATTGTTATTATGAATCCAATCTCCTGCTGAGGCCGGAAGAGTTCACTCCTTCATCTTCTCAAGTCTTCCTGTGTGTCAGAGCTGCTGCTCCCTCCATACCCACCAGGAAAAGCTCGGAGCTGACGGAACCACGGGAGGTTTAAGGTGGAAAAATCACTTTAACAGGATGGAGTTTAGCACTGGGAAAAACCTCTTGAGGATGTACTGGAATCATCCCCCTGGAAGCTCCTGGAGATCAGGTTTGCCTCACAGGCACCACCTGAGGCAGGAGAATGGCTGGGATGGACTGGGCAGGTCCTTCCCAGCCTTGTTTTCCACCATTCGATGGGAACGGCATCCCGTTTTTCCAGGGGTTCTACATCCAGCAGATGCACCTGGCTCTGCTGATCCCAGTCCTGGAATGCCAGCAGTGGAGCCTGGATTTAACCCTTGTTTAACTCCACATCACCACGGAGCAGAAACCCCTCAGGCCTTGCAGAGCTTTAGTCTGGAGCCTTAAGCTGGGCTTTATTTTTAAGCCACTAATGGTGTCGCTGTCCAAGGCTGGGATTTTTGTTGTGCCAAGTCCTAAAATGTGCAGTGGAGCTTTTGGCAAAGGCCAAAATCCCACAGAAAGCTGGAAAGCCTCTGTATCCATTGGCAGTGCCCAGGGCAGGGGGTTTTCTTTCTGGGACTGAGCAGGGAAAATCCATGGGATAAATTAAGCTGTGGCTGCCTCTGGCTCAGCCCGTCCCTGCCGCTGCCGGCTGGAGACACCCAGAGACTTCTTGGGCAAGAAAAAGATTGATTTCCACCTCCAGCTCCTGCTGCATGAAATTGGTGGTTTCTGCTCACCACTGGCTTTTTTCAGGGATTTTTTCCCCTGAAACAGCTGCTATTGGATCTATTGTCAAGGCAGTGATTCCTGTTTAAATACACACGGATAACTGGGAAGGCTCTGATCATTGGGCTCTTTTTGGGTTCAATTTCAGCAATTTCTGAGCCCCAAACCTGCCCTATCTGTGGTTTACTCACAGGCAGAGCTGATCATTGCAGTTTCATCTGGAAGGAAAAGCATCCCGTGCAATCCCAAGGATTTGATGGAAGGAGAATCCCAGCAAGCCATAAAAATACCATCCACCAACCCAGCTGTTCCTGCATTTCCTCCTCACCCCAATGTCTGCTGGCTGAGCTGTTCCCTTTCTTTTTGAAGGAAGAGGAGCAACCAAGCAGCCAAAAAGAAATGAAGCCTGGAAGTGAAGGCAGCTTTCCCAACTGGAAAAGGATTTCCTTTGCAAGTGCAAGAATTGGGATATGCTGGAGGATGGTGCAGAGGAACTGGCACTGAGGGAGTGGAAAATTAGCAGCCAGGTCTAATTCCAATGATTTTTCCTACTCTGGCTCACAGTAAATTGAAATATTTTCAAGTCGAAGGGGCTGTGACCTTGAAAGGGAAGTCCTAATTAGCTGGGGTCTTCTCCAATTAGCTCCCAACTCCACTTGACCCCGAGGTGGTTAATTAGGGGCTGTCGGGTCATGAAGGTGCCTCCTGTGAAGTTGTTTTTAGCTCTTTCCTGAGCTGGCTCAAAGTTTGCTCCATAGGGAGGATTTGAGGATGAGCTGAGGCCACAGGGATGCCACGGATCCGGCTGGGATCCAGGAGTGATCCCGGGATCAGAGTGAGGGAAAACAGCACATTCGCAAGGTTATATGGATTTATAGATTTCCCTTCTGGCTCTATCCCGATGGTTTTTTATTCCTGCCTAACCTGGAGGGCCAGAGAAAGGCCTGAATCCCTTCTCCCTCCTCATCTTCCTCCATGTCCAGGAATTTCCCTGCTGTCCCTTAGGCAAGGAGTGCCCTGAACAACCATCAGGAAGGGAGAGAAGGTTTTCTTCTCAATTTGAAATGAAAATAGTTCCAAGTCGTTCCCTTCAGACTGCCTGTCTTGGAGCTGCTTCCCAATTCCTCCAGCGTGTAATCTTCCCATTTCCTCCAGGCCAACTCCTCTGCACACTTATAATTAGGGCTGGTTTTTATTCCTCCCTCTCCCAAACCTCCGGCTCCAGGAGATTCCAAAAGTAGCTCCCATCCCATTAGTTCTTTTTTATTATCATTATTATTATTATTCTCCTGTTCTGGAGAGAGGAATTAAGAAGGGGAAAGAGGGAAATGTTTTGTCTGCTGTGTCCTGGAGAAATTTGGGAGCCAAGAAAAGGTTGCAGAGTGTCGGAAATGATTGGGCTGGGATGTGTCCAGTGGCACCAGGAAAAACTCATCAGACATGAATTTAACCCAGCTGCAGCCAAAGAGGTTGGATTTGACTCGTGATAAAGGAATTTATCTGGAATTTATCAGCAGGACTTGGAGCTTTCCACAGACCTTGCAGGGTTTTCCCTGTTACTCTTCAGGAAAAGCAGCAAAAAGGCCAATCCAGGCTGGAGTGGAAGGCAGCCCCCCAGATCCCTGGATTTAAGCTGTGTCACGGGATCTTTTGTTCCCTGCACAGCCACAGCCCCTTGGGGACCGTGCCAGGCCGGGCCTGGCTCCGAGATCCTCACAGGCTCCAAGGATTAGCCAGGAAAATTGGCCTTGGGGAGCTGCTGCCACGGAGCAGAATCCAGCAGCTCCTCAGATTTTTGCAAAGGAAACAGCCCTGGCTCCTTGCAGGTTGGAAAGGGAACGGTTTCCCAGCGCGAATGAGCCAGCATTCCATGAGCTGTAAACCAAAATCCTTTGCAACGCAAAGGGATGAGTTTCCGGAGGGAATTCTCAGTCCTACACGGGATTTCATAGGGAAAAGGTTGGGATGTCACTAAGGAGATTCCAGAGCTGCTCCTGGAGCCAAGAGGGATGTTCCTGTGGAACACTGGGATGCAGCAGATTGTGAGGTATCCAAGATTTTGTGGGGACCAGAAGCCATTAAAACTCCTTCAAATGAGTGCGGATTTCCCAGCTGTCTCTGCTCAGTGACTTCCAAGATCCAAGTTTTCCTTTGGGTGGTCTTTTCATTGTTATCCCATCTCTCCCTGTCACTCTGCCTCCCTCCCTGAGCTGCAGCAGATCCCAGGAATTCCCAGATCTTTAATCCACAGTGTGGGGGCTGCCTTGGTGTCTTTTCCCTAATTTATCTTCTTGATACCACTCTTGGAACAGGGACAATCCTGGCTCCCAGAGATCGCAGCTCAGCATGCTGGCAGTTTCCCAAGGAGTTTTTCCAGCTTGGGAACTCAGACCTGGGAATCACAGGCTCTGCATCCCACCAGGTCCTGCCTGGAAATCCCTGCTCAGGACTGGCTCCTTCCTTCTGCTGATCCTCACAGAATCCGGGGATGCTTCAGTTGGAAGGGACCTTAAAGCTCATCCTCATCCATGCCAAAGGCAGGGACACCTCCCACTATCCCAGGTTGCTCCAAACCCCATCCTTGGATGGTTTGGAACTGAAGCAATGGAGATTCAAACAAGAAAAAGGAAGGAATTTTTTACCATGAGGGTGAAGAGGCCGTGGCTGCCCAGGGAAGCTGCGGATTCCCCATCCCTGGAAGTGTCCAAGGTTGGACAGGGCTTGGAGCAACTTGGGACAGTGGGAGGTGTTGGGGTTGGAACTGGATGAGCTTGAAGGTCCCTTCCAACCCAAACCATTCCATGGTGTTGGAAAAGGTCAGCAACAACAACCTGAGGATGTGAGAAGGCTCAAAACAAGATTTTCTTGGGGAGGAATAAAGTCCAAAATGCTTTGGAATGTGTGCACCAAGCATGGAAAGAAAGCATTTTTCCCTTGCTTTGCAGACTTCCCATATCCACGGGGAGCTGCACTCCAGGGAGGAGCTCTGGGATCAGCATCCCCACAGGGATCAGCTCCCTCAGCCCAGCTCAGGCTTAAACTCCTGACCCGGGAGCGATTTCCATGGGCTGGTGTCACGTATCCGCACTCTCCAGGAAAACAGGGAGACACGGAATCATTTTCCCAGTTCAAGCAAGCAGCGAAGTGCTGCTCCCAGTGCCACATTAGCGCTCAAATCCCTTCACTCCTCGGGAATGAAATGGATACTGATCATTAGGAATGGGCAATAAACTTCCAGACGAGAGAGGAGGAGTTCATCCCGCCATGGACAGAGGAGGATTTCAAAGTATCTTAATATGGAGAAATTCTGCTAAACTCAAATTATTTCCTGGTATTTGAGTGAATTCCTTGGAATTTTTTTTTAAGGAGTTCCATTTTAGGGATCAGGGAAGTTAAATGGGTACGGAAGGGCCAACAAAATTTGGGTTGGTTGCAGCTTTTTTGTGGCACTTGAAATGTAGGGATTGAAGGAGATGATCTGGGAATTCATTAAAAGAGTGATTTTCAGGTAAAAATAAAGATTTTTTTTTTTCCAACTTTCCTTCTTTCTTGTTAATAAATAAAATTTTTGATTAATATTTTTTATTTTAATTATTAATTGATTTTCTTGTCATGTTTTTAAACACATCGATCAGAGCTTTCTGCACTATTTATTTAGGGGGTTTATTGTAATAATAATAATAACAATAATAATATATATATTATATTGTATAATTAATATTGGGGTTTTTTTGTTTTGTTTTGTTTTGTTTTGTTTTGTTTTTTTTAAATACCACTTGGAAATGCTGGAATTTCCAGCCCATTGGAATTCTGGTGCTGAGTCCCTTTGGCTGATAAAGCCCATGCTCCAAGGGGCAAAGTTATCCTGCTCTTCCCATGGTTTGTGTGGAGTTTCCCTGGAATTTTCTCCCTGGGAGCTGATTCCATGCAGCGCAATCCACTCATCCCAATTATCCCAGTAGTGGGGGGGGGGGATGCTCCCAGAAATGATGGATTTTTAGGCTTTGGGTGGGACCATTTAGGGTTTTTTAGGTGGAGTTCACCAGGTTTGGTCGGTGCTTCCATGACTTTATTCCAAGGAACTTGATCTCCACTGGATGTTATCTGAAGGTCAGGGAATTGCTGGAGTCCCACTGAATTCCTGCCCTGGACTCCTGGAGCTGACACATTTCAGGCCACCCTGGTGGCTGCCAGACAGGGAATTGGGAAGGACATTCCCCATCACCAGCCTTGAATTCCCGGGAAAGAATTCCCTGCAATTCCCTGCTCCAGGGGGGCTGCTGCCCAGGCCTGACCCATCCTGCCCTCGGCTGCCAGGGAGCTCTGGACAGCAGGAAAGGTTGGGAAGGGAACTCCAGGATTTTTAGTGTCCTCTGGCCACGTGCTGCCTGTGTTTATTTTATTCCAACAGCTTGGAAATCTGGGATAATTGATGTATTCCATGGACCAGAACATACTCCGGGAGCCTGAAGTGTTTTCCATGATCCCAAGAATGAAGGAGCTGATGCAGATTTTAGAGCTGTGTTTCCAGAAACCTCTGCTGCCTTTCCATAGCATGTCTGAAAAACCTTGGAATACTGAAATTCCACTCAGGTCTGACCCTCCTGCCCTTTCCTGGAACATTCCCTCTGCATGATCCTGCTTCTCTGGGCTTGGAGCATAAAAATCTCTGTTATTCCCAGGAGACCTCTCCTTGTTTGCTTCCAAATGACCAACAAGGCTGGAATTTTTCTAAGACAAATTGTGATTCCCTGCTGATTTCTTTGGGATCTGGATGGGAGCAAGGAGAGACAGAAAGGTGGAAAAACCCTTGGGTGCTCCCACAAATCCACTGCAATCCAAAGGCTGAGTCAATCCACTGAAAGTTGTCCCTTCTGAGGTGTCTTTTGGAAAAAATGGGATTTTCCTTCATGGCAGCAGCACCTCAGAGGAAGCCCCGGAGCTCCAGGGAATTCTGAGTGTTTCAAACTCGGCTCCAGCAGAAGTTCCGAGCTCAGCCCTCGGAGGAGCCGGAGCAGCTTCCCGGGATGTGTTACAGGAGCCTCCCCTCTGCCAACCCACAGAGGTCACAAACTGTCCCAGCAGCAGCTGCTGAGCCCCTGCTCCTCGCTCCGAGCTGTTCCAGCTTTTAACTGGATTTAGTGGGGAGGGAAAATGAGCTGGAGCTCTCCCATTAACTCCATCCCCGGCTCCCTTTGGCAGCTTGCACAGGCAGCTGCTGCCCGCCCGCTTCTCCACGGGAAGCCATGGGGTCAGGATCGATTTTCCTGGAATTCTGGAGCACTTAGGAGCTGGATCCTGCCTCCGGAGGGGCTCCGAGTGCTGATATCCCATCAAAAGCTGGGGATTCCTGCAGGGCTGAGCTCTTCCCACCAGCCTGAGCATCCCACACTCTTGGGGTGAGGCAGCTTCCCAAGGGAAGAGCTGTGGAGGTGGCACCTGCATCCTGCTGATCCCATCCTCGTCCCGTCCTGATCCCATCCTGATCCCATCCTGCTGATCCCATCCCCCTGATCCCATCCTGCTGGTCCCATCCTGATCCCATCCTGCTGATCCCAGCTCATTGTTCCCATCCCACTGTTCCCATCCTGATGATCTCATCCTGGCCCCATCCTGATCCCATCCTTGGCTCTCCCCTTGCAGTGATTCCCACCAAATTGCACAGAATCAGAGAATCCCAGACCGGTTTGGGGTGGAAGGGCGCTTAAAGCTCATCCAGTCCCACCCCAACACCTTCCACTATCCCAGGCTGCTCCAAGCCCTGCCCAGCCTGGCCTTGGACACTACCAGGGATCCAGGGGCAGCCCCAGCTTCTCTGGGCACCCTGTGCCAGGGCCTCCCCACCCTCCCAGGGAGGAATTCCTTCCCAATATCCCATCTAAACCTCCATTCCTTTGGACACACTCAGGGCAGATCCATCTGCAACCCCTCTGACATCAGCACGAAGCTCCCTCCAGCACCTCAAGTGTTAACCCAGCCCAGAAAAAACAAATTATTTTGATTTTTAATTTTTTTTGGTGGGGGGAGAATCTTTTGGCCTTTTTTATTTCCATGTTTGGGGTTTTTCGGAGCTGCGAAGTGACAGCTGAACGGGAGATATGAACACAGAAATGATTCTTCACTGAAAGCTGCAGAAAAGCCGCAACCCTCAGATCAAACAACTTTTTTTGTGCCGCAGCAAAATGAAATCCTTGTGATTTCCATATTCCTGGCGCCCGGAGCGTTGCCATGGCTCCCTGAGGACGGGCTGGCAGGAGCAGGGAGCGAGTGGGAGCCGCTGGCCCAGGGTTAAGGAGATGCTGAATTATTCAGCCCCATCCCTGTCTCCTGTGATCCCTGCCTGGATGGGTCCCTTTAACCCCTCCTCCTCCCTCCCCTGCCGCATTCCCTGAGGGAAGGAAGGGAAAAGTGGATTTGCTTTGCTCTGCTTTGCTTTCCTCCGTTCCCTGGTGCTCATTTTCCGCTGGAGGCTCTGGGAGTGCTCAGAGCTGGAGGAAATGGGATCACGGCAGCCTGGGATAGTGGAAGGTGTCCCTGCCCATGGCAGAGGGAGGAATTGGATCATCTTTAAAGTCCCTTCCAACCAAACCGTTCTGGTATTCCATGGACCTCCCCCTGGTGTCACCCGTACCTCAGTTTCCCCATTCCCACAGCCCCAGGGGTGGAGATGCTCCTGGAGGAGCTTTTACCTGCAGAGTCCCCAACTCTGGGATGTGCTGGCTCTTCCCATTTGGAGTGTGCCATGGTGTGGGCATGGCTTGGGGCATCCATTCTCCAGAGGGTTTGGGAATGCTGCCCCCGGGATAGCGGAAGGTGTCCCTGCCCATGGCAGGAGGAGGAACTGGATCATCTTTAAGGTCCCTTCCAACCCAAACCGTTCTGATATTCCATGGACCTCCCCCTGGTGTCACCCGTGCCTCAGTTTCCCCATTCCCACAGCCACAGGGATGGAGCTTTTTCCTGCAGAGCCCCCGACTCTGGGATGTGCTGCCTCTTCCCATTTGGAACATGCCATGGTGTGGGTATGGCTTGGGGCATCCATTCTTCAGAGGATTTGGGAATGCTGCCCCTGGGAGCTGCTGGAGAAGAGCACAGCCCGGTTGCTGACCAGGACAGGGTGGGACTTGCTGCCCCAAGACCCTCCCCAGGATGGTTTTCCTCAGTTTTACATGTTTGGCATCTTGGGAACATGGGCTGCTTTTTTTCCAATGGAGCAAAACAATGAATATTCTTGGAAAAACCCCAACTATGCTGGTCAAGACTCCCTCATTAAGGAGAGTTGTGCTTTCAGATGCTTCCCTCTCTTTCCAGCTCTCCCTCACTATTTAACTCCAGAGAAACACAGGCTGTGTCCCATCCGAACTCCAGGGCTTTTTTTTTTTCTGGAAATCACATTAAAAGCAGTGCCTGGGCCAGCTCCTGATGATTGGGTTGTCCTGTGATCCAAAAATATCGGGGGTAAGGTGAGGTAACAGCTCCAAATCCACCTCTCAGTCACCGCTGGCCATGAAAAACTGCTTTGGTTATCAAAGAAAAATGTTGAAGCAGACCCTGAGAGCCCCTTGGGGGGCCAAGGACCTGCCTGGTGCCAGCAAAAAGAGATGGATTAATGAGCTCCAGGACCACTTGCTCCTGGATTTTTCCCTTAACCTTTCTTTTCCAGAGGACTTCCAGACAGATAAAGGACAGCGCCTGGTTAATCATTTATCCATCTGCATATCCAGCCTCTCTCCTCATCATCTTCTCCGGGCCTCAGAGGGAAAATTACCATATTTATGTGCTGCTCTCGCCCCCACAAGCCGACGGAAGCAATTTGGTCGCAATAGGAAGTCGTGTCCCGTCCAATTCAGTGGGAAAAATCCAAGGGAAAAAGGAGCAGAGCGAAAGGCAGGAGCTGGAGTGACCAGGGAGGTCTGTCAGGGAGGGAGAGGCTGCTCCAGCCGGCCCTGGCCTGCCTTGGAATGTTTTCCAGCATATTTTTAGCGGCTGTCACAGGGTGATTTCCTCGCTGTCTGCCCGGGGTTTGTGTTGCTTTGCTGAAAAGCTCCGGGCAGACCTCGGAGCTGGAGCTGGAGCTGGAGCATTCCAGCCACGGGATCCCGGCTGGATGGGTCCTGTTCCCAGGGCTGGGCAGGGGAGCCCTTCCTCGGCCCTTCCTCGGCCCTTCCTCAGCCCTTCCTCGGCCCTTCCTCGGCCCTTCCTCAGCCCTTCCTCGGCCCTTCCTCGGCCCTTCCTCAGCCCTTCCTCAGCCTTTCCTCAGCCCTTCCTCAGCCTTTCCTCGGCCCTTCCTCGGCCCTTCCTCAGCCTTTCCTCGGCCCTTCCTCGGCCCTTCCTCGGCCCTTCCTCAGCCCTTCCTCAGCCCTTCCTCAGCCTTTCCTCGGCCCTTCCTCAGCCCTTCCTCAGCCTTTCCTCGGCCCTTCCTCAGCCCTTCCTCGGCCCTTCCTCGGCCCTTCCTCAGCCCTTCCTCAGCCCTTCCTCGGCCCTTCCTCAGCCTTTCCTCGGCCCTTCCTCAGCCCTTCCTCACTCCTTCCTCAGCATTTCCTCCTTGGAATTCCAGTTTGTGAATAATCCAGCACACCACTCTGTGTGGCATTGCAGCATTCCCTGGATAATACATCCTTGCTCTCGGCGTTTTCCTGAAAACCCACGGCTCGGAATGGTCACGAAGCATTCCAAGAAGAAATGCCAGGAATTTCCCAGTAAATGTCTTGGCTCTTCCCATCCTGGGTTTTTTGTTTTTCTCTAAGCAATGAAAATGAAGCATCCTTCAAAGTCTTTATTGAGTCCACCACGCTGGGTTGGATTTCATTGCTCCCTGCTTTCCTGGGAATGCTGAGCAAGCTCTCCCTAATTCCCTTCAACCCACTTTGGCCTTCTCTGCTGGGAAGAGAAAAGCATTGGATATTCATGGAGTAAAACCCCATTCACCTGATGGGACAGCAGCAATGCAGCGCCCAGGGGAAGCGGCAGCGGGATGATACCCTGGGATATCCCAGGATTTTTGTGGGATTTTTGATGTTTGCAGGGCAGGAATGGCCCAGCTGGGTGCAGGGACCATCCCCAAAAGTCTCTTCGCACCCACTTGCATTTTTCTCTGCTTGAAACGCAGAAATTAATGACAAAAAAGTGGTTTTAGGGTGATTTATTGGATTGCAGCAGCTCTGCAGCCTCTGCTTCACTGTTGAAGGTTTAATAAAATGATATTTTAATTAAAGGGCAATTTAATAAAATGACACTTTAATAAAATAACATTTTTCCTTGGACTTCTGGTGGGTGAAGGGTGTGGAGGTTGTGCTCCCAGCTGCATCTGGGTGCTCCCTCCATCCCATGTTTTCCACTGCCAAAGATGCCTCTTGATTTTGGGAGCTTTGATTTCCTGCAGCCTTTACTCAGAGACATGAAAATCCTCACTTGCAGAGCTCAGGAAAAACATGGGAAATGTCCAGAATTGGGGCCATTGTGGGGTTTTCTTCAGGATCAGGTGTGCTGGTGGCATCAATCCCTGCTCTCATCCCAGTCCCAGTGCTCGCACAATTCCATATCCAGGAGCCTGAGCAGCACCTGGAAGCATTTAAAGCATTCCCAAGGTGGATGGGAGATTCCTGGCAGGAAAACAACAGCCTGGAAAGATAAGAAACCCCAAAGTGGGGTCTTGTCCTGCTCCATCAGACGATGGGACCTCTGAGCAGGACAATCTCTCCCCTCTGCACCCTCTGGAAGGGCAGGATTTTTCTGGGGCACATCAGGCTGGGAAAGTGACGCAGCCAAGGGGGTGCAAATTTGGGGGGCTGGAAAAACCAGCTTAAATCAACGGAGCAGGGTAAAAATCCCTCCTCATTTCCCAGGAAAAGCAGGTCCCCAGCGTGTGCCGGCGTTGAGATTAATTTGTTAATTGTTGCCCGCTGTTAGCAACAGTTGCCATGTTTAGGGTTGAGTCAGAAATGCTGCTTAAAACCCTTAATTCAAAGGCACCTCCAGGAATAAAACCCAGCCTTGGAATGGGATTTCATGTCAGCTACTGTTGCTTTGCTACAGCAAACACAACACTGCCTTCTCCACCCAGCCCTTTCCCAACCCAGGGAATATGGATCCTTTCTGGATAAGGCCTGTGGAATGTCAAATTTTTAAAATGTGATTTTTTTTTTTCCCTCCTAAATATTTGTTTTAGGATTATTTCCCCACAGGAAGGGCAGTGCTGGGGGTTGTGTGTCCCACCCTGTGAGGTGGAAAAGTTGGGTTATCCCTGTGTGATTCCTTGGAAAAGCAGTAGAGGGATTGCTGTGGCAGCAGAGGAATGTACATTCCCAGAATCCCAGACTGGTTTGGGTTGGAAGGGACCAAAGCTCATCCCATTCCAGCCCCGAAGGCAGGGACACCTTCCACTATCCCAGGGTGCTCCAAACCCTGTCCAACCTGGCCTTGGACACTTCCAGGGATGGGCCAGCCACAGGGAAACCTGTCCCACTGCCTTTCCATAGATTTATCCATAAATTTATCCCCATCCTATCTCCATTTCCTATGGATGAGGTCAATGAAGAGACCCCAGGACACCGGCAAGGGATGCTGAGGGCAGCTGAGGATGGGAATGTGGGAGCTCTTTCCAGCTGGAATCTGGTTTGGTGCTCTCCCCTCCTGTGCCATCCTGGTACGTAGGGAAAGAGCTGGAATTCCTTAAGCAGGGATCCAGTTTGGGTCTAATCACCCCATAGCCAATGGCTGTAAAATTCCAGAGGGGAATGGATGGATCTGTGGATAGTGAGGCCTCACTGAGCTCCCACAGGCAGAATTTGTGATCCCGGTATTCCTGCACAAATGCCTTTTCCGGACTTGTTGGCGCTTGTTCCCTGAATTTTCCATTATCGCTGCATCTGACTCACTGGAATACTCTCCTGGCTTTTCCTTGGCATCTCCTGGCTCTGTCTCACTGAGTTAAGCCAGGAAATTGGGAAGACAATATTCCAACACTCCCTGTGAATCCAGGGCAGGCACAGGCACATATGCCCAAAAAAAAGTATTAAAACCTCTGTGTGTCCAGGACTGTGTGATCCCAACTCCTGAAATATCCATGGGAATCATTTAGGGAGCACAATCCCTCTCCTGCCTTCTCCACGTGCTCCTGAAGTTGTCACAGCTCTGTCTTTAACCACGGGGGAAGCTGGATCTTCCAGCCTGAGACACCGCAGCAGGTGCTTCAATCCATTATTCACAGCAGGAAAAACCAGGATAACTGGATTTTTATAGGAGAGAGGCAGGTATCCATCGGGCAGGAATGAGAATTATAAGGATGGTAAAGCAGGAAAGGAAGAGAGCTTGGAACAAGGAGATATTCCTAGAAATTCCCTGCTGCTGGCTCAGAGCAAAGGCAATGCCCTGGGAACTGCCCAGCACAGGTGAGCACAGGGTTTTTTGGGAATGACACTTGTTTCTCTGGAGCCAGCTGGGATCTGAGGGCTGGGGAAAACACTTCTTTTATTGGATTGTCAGGGAGTCGGGAATCACATTAATGACCCCTCCCAGAGCTCATAAATCCAGAGGGATGCTGCCAAAGGCAAAGGACTGAGCCACACCAGCACAAGGGGAGGAGGAATCAAAGCTTCTGACACAATTTAGTGGGAATAAGGTCGGAACATTTTGTTTTGGCTGCCTGAGTGGGACTTTCCCAATGGGACGCCATGTGGAAATATTTTGACTCTTTTTTGGGGTGAAGGAGGTAAATCCTAGAATCCAGCTGCTGTGTGATTCCCAGCTGAGTGAGGTGATGTAATCCCATGGGGTGTGGGTGCAGTCAAGATGTCATTCCCAGTACTGATCCTAAATCCACTCTGCTGTCCCAAAGGATTGGGTGCACTGCCCTTGACAGCCACTCCATCGTCCTTTTTTTAGAAATGACCAAGGTGGAGCCTCCTGATCCACCTGAAATTCCTGCTATGCCTTCAGCAAGGAATAAACTCCCTCTGGAAAAGGCCAAGAGGTGCCTGAAATGCAGGACAGACAATTCCCAACCGAGAGCTGCTCGGTGCAGAAGGAACGAGCTCCACTCCCCCTCGGAGCATGGCAGGGGACTCATGGAAGAAGTGAATCCATCTCTTTACTCAGCAGCATGACTTAATTCCAGCAGGGGAAAATGAGCTCCCAGGGACTGCCAGTTTCCCTTTCACCTTCCCTCTCCCTCCTCCTGGAATGGGAACGGGCAGGGGAGGGTTGGACTCATGCTGACAGCGTTGGCTGAGCTGGGGAGGAGAGAAATCTGCACAGAGCTCACCCGGCTCATCCAGCTTTTCCTTGGAGGGAGGATGGGCAGGGAAGGAGCTTCTCATCCATCCCCACAGCTCCTTCTGCCTGTGCCCGCCTCGGGCCAGCTCCATCCCCCCTTTTCCGTGGGAAGAGGATCAGTGTCAGTCTGACACCTCGTTATTACTCATCCCGGTGGCTTTGGCACGTAGGGATTTAACATCACACTTTCCTCTAAGTGCTCTAATTCCTGCAGAGCCTCTTCCAGCTCCACTTGGAAGTGGTGGGATGACAGAGGGGGTTGGGATTTCACAGGGAGAAGTCCAGGTCAGAGGCTCAGCCCGTGCAAATCCTCTGGGATGAGCTGGATTCCGGCATCCCAAAGTTGGCAAAGTTGGAAGCGCAGATGTCTGGGCAAAGCAACGATCCCCAGAATTCTGTTTAAATGATAGGAATAAAAGGAAAACAACTTTAGGAAGTGGATGTAAACCATTCCTAATCACAAGCAGGAAATCAACTTTGCTGCTGAGGGGCTCGGGGTGGGGAGGGGAGAAATGGAGAAGGAATCGATTTTTGCCGTGTTATGCTGAGGTCACGCTGACAGACACAAAGCAGCCGCCCCTGGCACTGCTGAGGGCACAGCCTGACCACGGTGCTGTCACTTGAGGGGGGTAAAATCCACTGGCAGCTCCAGGGGGTTACATCCTCCTGGAGACAAGGAGTAAAACATGGGAGAGATGTCCTGGAGGTGATTGCGCTCATGGATGTGGCCACCAGAAAATCTGCAGCAGAAACAAGCTGGAAAAAAGTGCTGAAAAAAACCCAGCTGAAAATCTGCTGGTTCCTCTCTCCTTGGGGACTTTCCAGTCGGTGACAAAGTCAAATGATGGCTTCTGGCTCTGGATCTTCCAACTCTCAGCCTGACAGCACCACTGAGGTGCCTCTTCATCCTCTCATGGAACTCCAGTGGATATTGAGTCTCTTCTCCATTAATTCCTCCTCCTTGTGGCCTTTCTGACCTTCGGCAAGAGCAGAAGGAGAGTTCGTCAAGGGTGGCCACAATTCAAGAGGAATTTCTTCATGGAAAGGGTGGTCAGGTATTGGAAGGAGCTCCCAGGGAGGTTTGGAGTGCCCATCCCTGGAGGTATCCAAGGAATGCCTGGATGTGGCACTCGGTGCTCTGGGCTGGGGACAAGGTGGGCATCGGGCACAGCTTGGACTCAAGGATCTTGAAGGGCTTTTCCAGCCTCATGTCTGGGATTCTGGGATTCTGGGATTCTGGGATTCTGGGATTCTGATCAAGCACCCAGACACTGCCCAGAGGGCTGTGTGTGGGCCAATTTAGAGCAACACCAGTGACACGCCAAGCACCCAAAGCAGGACACCTGAAACATTCAAGCAGATCCCGTGCTCCAAAGAACGATCTGATCAAAAACTCCTAAAAATTCCGTGGAACAACAGCAACAAAGTCGTTCCAAAAGCAGGGATGCAGCTCCAACCTCTCCTGGATGGCTCTGAGCACTCCTGCATTGATGAACGTTGACATCAGCACCGGATGGTGTTTTTTATTTTGTTTCATGCTTTGTTAACTTCTCTCAATTATGTGGAACGCTCTTTATTTTGTTGGACTTTTTTTTTAATACCCAAAACTTTCTGCCTGTTCCCAATTATCAAAATGAAGGGGGA
The DNA here is from genome assembly GCF_000738735.6 of Corvus cornix cornix. NCBI lineage: Eukaryota > Metazoa > Chordata > Aves > Passeriformes > Corvidae > Corvus > Corvus cornix. The sequence goes on along the minus strand of NC_046344.1, from coordinate 7,396,958 downwards.
AAAAAAAAAAAAAAGAAGAAAGAAAAACAGAGTGGAAGAAGCTGGCACCAAAATGAAGTCAAGCACACAATGGAACAGAAGAGTTGGAGGCTGGAGAGATGGAGGAGTTAAGGCACGTGGTCGTAGGAAGCAGAGGAAGGCACTGACAAAGATAGAAAGAGGCCTTGAGGATTTCACAAACCCTGAAGGAAATGTCAGAGATATTTCAGTGATAATTATCCCTGCCTTCTGCTCCGGGTATTTCGAGGATTTATGTTGCCTTGGAACAACAAAAAAGCCAAATCTGTGCTGCTTTTTGGGGGGTAATTTGTTAAATCTTAATAAATGCAACCAAAGCTTCGCCCTGTGCCAGAGGTTCACCTTCAGCAGGAAAATGGAGTTATCCAGACCTTTAAATAGCTCGGGATGTGCGGTTTGCCGGGCTTTTGAGTCTTTCTCCAGTGTTCAAAGTTGTTTTTAACACAACTGAAGATGGTTTTGATTCAATTATTGCATTAGTGGGAGGCTGAGCAGGCTCGGGAGCAGCGGGGTTATGGCTCTATGAGTTAATGTTCACACCCCTTTCGGGTGTCCCGGAGGAGCTCTGCGGGCTGGCGGCCAAATTTGAGCTTGACTCGGCTCCCAGCGTGCGAGCCAACTGTTCCTGCATTTCATTTCTGTCATATCCTGGACATTAAAACACCATTAATCCAAACCTTTTGTTTCGAAGAACAACTGTGCTGTAAAACAGCGAGAGAAGCTGCCAAAGTTCCCTCAGAGCGGTGTAATATCGTGGTCATCCACGCAAAATGGGACGGAAAATGCAAAAAAAATGGGGGTTTTGTGTTTTTTGGGTCTAAAACACGGTACAAATAAGATCTTTTTCCCCGCTCGGCTTTGCCGTGGGATGAGTCCAAGAGCAGGTTTGTCCCTGTGGGATTCCATAGTATTTCCCCCCATTTAACCATCAAATAAAGGACAAGCTGGGAAAAGATTTGGCTGTTGTGAAATGCGTTAACCCCAGGCTTTAATATGGAAGTGGCTCTGTCCTACTTCCATTGGCTTTTCCCTGGTAACATGAGAACCACTCTGGCTTTTTTCTTCCCAAATTGCTGGGTGATTCAGCAGGGTCTGGGAGATGCCTCCAGAGGCACGTTCCCTGGATTGGCCACAGGAGTCAGGGATATAGTCAGGATTCCAACAGCTCCCCCGTCTTCACATGGATCCCGTTATTTTATCCATGCTCCTTTAATTATCTCATTAATTATTATAATGGAGGGGCAGGAAAGGCAGCAAAGGGTGAGGCTGAAAAACCCACGAGACAAGGGATTTGTCCCAGATCTGCTCCAAGGATCCCCTTTGACTCACCATCCCCACAGGGACATGGACTCGTATTCCCAGGGGATGGATGGAAACGGCCACATCCCCATCCCAAACACAGCAGCCAAGGAAAACATGGAATCAGAGAATCCTTGAAGTTGGGAAAGCCCTTTAAGATCAGCAATTCCAACAGTACTTGAATCCAGCTGTGTCCTTGTCACTGAGGGCATTCAGCACTCTCGAAACCCTCATTCCCAGTCACCCTTCCCGGTTTTTCACAGCCTCCCCATGGAATCCTGACTTCCTCCTGCAGAGGTCCCAGCTTTTCAATCCGTAGTCAAACGAGCGGGGAGTTCAAACACCACCGTGAGCCCTCCTGCTCCACCCAAGTAGGATCTGCTTCCTTGGCTTCCCGAGGCTCTGGATGAGCTGAATCCATAACCACTTCCCTCTCCTCATGGTGCCTTTGGGATTAGGATAATGATGATCATGGCCAAGTGTCAGGATGTGATTTTTCACTGCGGGGTGATTTTTGGGATGTCATGTGCAGGGCTGGGAGTTGGACTCGTTGATCCTGGTGAGTCCCTCCCAAGTCAGGATATTCTGTGATTCCAGGACACTTTTCAGCAGCTGCTCCCTCGCTCCCATGTGCAGGGACTGAGTGCTGGATTGGGCTCCTTTCCCAGAGCAGCTGAATCTCCCGGAATCCCCCATCCCTTGAGGAATATTCCAGGTAAAACAGTCTTGGAGCTTTTCAGGTGCAGCAGTGGCTGCATCATTTTAAGGACCAAGTGTTTCCTGCACGTCCTGTATTCCCCCAGAGCTGGCAGTTGGAACTGGATGTTTATGGAACAAGGGGAGTTAGGAACTGGAAGGACTACTTGGGAAGCAAAGCCCTGCAGGAGGATCTCTGGCACCAGACATCCAGGAGCCACAGGAGCAGCACCGAACCTTCCAGGCTGGGTTTGGAGGGGCTTTAAAGGAAGTTCAGACCCTCTCCCTAAAAAGGACACGTCCAAACATCAACATCTATGACTCAGCTCATGCCTCTGGAGCAACCTGCCATTCCCAAAGAAAACCTGGAATGCCCTTGCAAACAGGTTGGGCTCCTTCATCACATGAACTCCGTCTTTCGTTGCGGGGCTGATCAGGGAATATTTTCAGAGGATTTTAAACAGCTGCAAATCCAAGCCCAAGGCAGCTCCAAAAGAAAGAGAGAAAGGGAAAACAAATAAATCCAATACCACCAGGAGAGAGGGAAAGATCTTTCCCCAGGCCACAAATTCTAAAGCTCCCAGACGTATTTATGACCTGGTGGTTAAACCAACGCTCCTGGAGTCCAGGATCCATCCTGGAACAAGCTGAGATGGATCCATGAGCTGTGTTTTGGGCAGGATGTTTTGCCCCCATTCGCTGTTGTGTTGTCTCCAAAATTTCCCAAATCCCATCCTGATCGTTCCCCCTCCTCTCCCTGCCTTAAAAGCCTTGTTTTGGCTCCGGCTGCAAGGAATAACAGAACGGAGAAGGGGAGGGAAAAGGGATCTCCGTCAGCTGCTAAACATATAAACCTGCAGATTTATTTGGTAGGAATAATCCCTGAAGGAGAAACAGATCCAATACTTCATCATCCCACAAACTGCCCACATCTGTTCGGAGACAGCAACAGGCGGCCGGGAACATGTGCCAGGAGCAGCTTGGAGGCAACCTGTCACTGCTTCCCTGGATCCCACATCCCGCTTCCCAGCCCGCTCCGCTCCCAGAAATGTTTCTGGATGCTTCTTTTCCTTGTGGAAATTCCCTTGACTTCTCCTGGGCTGTGGAGGTTGTGGTGGGGAAGTATCCCAGGACAGCCTGAGGAGTTCATCTCAGAGGCTGTGGTGGGATATACTGGAAATTTCCCCAAAAAATCCAATGTACAGCTGACTTTAACCTGGAATTCTCTACCATAAGCACCAGGAAAAATATTTTCTCTGGTGGCTTCAGCCCTGGAGGTGATGGCACAAAGTGCTGGGCCACTTCCCATTGGGAGCACAGCCCACAGCGCCCTAATTTTGGCATTTAATTAGGATTTCAGCTCTTCGGGAACCCAGAAATAAGGAATAACCCAGTGCCTCAGGCTCCTGAGCTCTTACAGGATCAGGATCATCCCAACTGGATCAGGAGCCTGGCAGGACAAAACCCACCTTGCAGAGAGGCACTGAAATACACCCAAAATCAGCCAAATTTTGGTGGTTGAATCCCCTCAGCAGTGAAACCATGGAGGAAAGGGTGAAGTCAGGTGCTGTCGGGCTCTCCAGGGATTTCCAGCATTTCCAGGCTCTCCCTTTTTGCCATCAGGGACGGGAAGCAGGGCTGGATCCGTGGCTGTCAAAGGGCGATTGTGGGGGTTTGGAGCAGGGCAGGGTAGAAGGGGCTGGCCCTGGAACAGCCTCCCCATGGCTCCCCTGCGAGAGCCACGGGGCTCCGTTGATTTTTCACACCTCATTAAGGAGGAAAACTCACCAGGCTCCCGGTTGACATTCCCGGGATCGCGCTCCCGACCGGCAAACAGCGTCTCTGTGTTCGGGCTCTCGTTATTTTGGGGCCCAGGCTCAGCTGGAAAAAGCTGCTTGACAAAACTGTCTCGAGAAATCTCCTCCCTGAAGAGTTTAATTGTCCAAGTTTATGTTCCAATAAAATCCCCAGTTTGGGGCCTTTGGTTTTCCAGAGGGGCGTCCTGATCCCGCTCGGATCCGTGGGGAAATGCAGCGCCTGGTCTGGGGACTGTCCCCTTTGCTGGGCATGGGGTGTGGGGCAGATTTGGGATTTCTGGCTCTGTGCCTGCAAAAAGGTGGATCCTGTGGGACAATCCACAGCCTGGTGTCACCTGGAATGTGCCCAGAGCAGAGTGGGCATGGACAAGTGGTGGAGAAGTCCAAGGGCCAGGCATGTTGGGAAGAAGTAACTCAAGGGATGGTGTGGGTGTCAAAATCCCTCCCTGAAGACTTCTTTAAATGCCCAACTTCACCCTGATTTCATTTCTAGACCATCCTAGGATCTCTGCTCTGGACTATTCACAGCACAGTTTCAAACCCTTAAATTAAATTATGAAGGCATCGCCACAAATTCTGATAAATTCATTCTATTTTCTATTTAATTTGAGTGACACGCAGCAAATAAATACTGAAAATGAGAGCAAAAAAGAAAAAGATGATTTGTGTGAACGTGTTGTGGCTGCATAAAATGGGCAGGTTTTCATTTGGCTACTTTTTAGTTCCTGGAGTGGGAGAACTGCAAATAAAAACACCCCAGGAAGCTCCAGTTCTGGGTCAAAAGCCACAGTTTATGTCACGAACCCCTCAGGGGATGATTTTTGACAGGAGGAGCGGAACGGATAATTCGGAAAACACAATATGAGGGACTTACTGCAGATTTAGGATTGAGGAAATCAATTTTTTAAATGGGAAGCGATTTTTGGAAAGAGTTGGATCCAAGAGGAGACACACAGATTTCAGGGGGAGAGGATGGAAACGACTTTTTTTTTAATGTGGGATCACATTACTGGTGGAAAAATTGACCTGCAGGGACTGAGTTCCTCCTTTGTGTCACTGACCATCTGCCAAGACCTGATTCTTTCTGGATATTAAGGGCTCAAAATCCAAATGCTGGAAGGCCACGTTTAAACCTGAGCCTTGTGCACTGCCCAGCTTCCTCCACATCCCAAATAAAACGATCCTAAAACTGAACTCATCTGGGACAGAAGTGATGCCCTTTTTGAGGACAGCGTTACAAAGCCCTTCAAAAAGCCATCATGGAGCATCTTCAAACCTTCTCCATCAACCTGTGAAGAGCCCGAACTCCAACCACTCCATTCTCTTGGCTGCTCCAACAGCTCCAGCATTCCAGGGAAATCTCAGCAGCGTTTCCTCTGTCTCGCCCTAGGATATCACAACATTTTGAGTGTCTCAAGCCCTGCTAAAGGTCAGGAGATGCCTGCAGTTGGTGCTTTGCGTTGGAACATCTCCAGCTTGGAGCATTTTGGTGGCACAGACACCAAGCCAGGTCTTGTCTGCTTTTCCCTGTTCTTCCTTCTGCCCCTCTCGGGGTGGGATTTGCTCTTTTGGAGGGGAGGTGGGTGACAGCCGAGGTTTCTCCTTGTCACAGTTTGATTCAGGTGAACTTGGAGGAGAATTCCTCTCAGCAACCGCCTGGAATGTGTGGAGGAGGTTGTAGTTCAGGTTGGCTTTTTCACAAAGTCTTCCCTGGGTTTTGGTTTGGAAACCCCAAATTTAAATGAAAGATTGGGGACTGAGATAAAACAGATCTGAGATCCAGCTCAAGCTGATTTTGCTTTCACAAACCCCAAACCATCCTGGTTTGTTCTTCACAGAAATGAGGGAGGAAACCCCCCAAACTTTCATCTGACCCCTCCTCGAAATTCTTTTGATGCTCAAGATAAAATGGAAGTGAGATGCCCACAATTCTTGGGGGAAGAAGAGGTCTCAAAACAAGAGGTTCTGGCCCTGGATGGACGTGACCCAGCACAGCTTGGCAGCCCAGATTGTGAAGTCATTGATCCTGGGAGAAGCAATCAATCCCATTTGACAGCTCAGGAAAACTCAGTCTGACCTTGGGCCTGGTTTTGATCCCACTGATGCAGCTGGAGACCTGCAGGAGCACAAAAATGGCAGCTCTGAGCCAGCAGCCAGCTGGAAAACGGGTGGAAAATATCCATCCTGCTGAGATGGGGAATCGGAAAACGTCTCTTCAGGACAGTGGCATCCCTGAGATCACTGGCTGAATTGATTCAAAATCATAGAATCATGGAATCACTGAGGTTGGAAAAAAGTCTCCAGGATCCTTGAGTCCAAGCTGTGCCCGATCCTCACCTTGCCCCCAGCCCAGAGCACCGAGTGCCACGTCCAGACATTCCTTGGACACCCCCAGGGATGGGGAATCCAAACCTCCCTGGGCAGTTCCAATGCCTGACCGCCCCTTCCATGGAGAAATTCTTCCTGATGTCCAGCCTGAACTTCCCTTGGTGCAGCTTGGGGCTTTTTCCTCTTGTCCTGTCCCTGTTCCCTGGGAGCAGAGCCCGACCCTGCCCCCTCCTGTCAGGGAGTTATGCAGAGCCAGAAGGTCCCCCCTGAGCCTCCTTTTCTCTGGGATAATTCCGCCCCCCCCCATCTGCCTTTCCACAGGCAGTGGGAAGCTGGGAAGACAGCCCTGTCCCCTGTCAGAAACCCACAGAGTGTCCAACTGGCTCCAGTGGGATGGAAAACGCAACATCTCCCAACAGGAACTGTTTACTTCTTCCTCCCACCACCTTGGGCTGTAACATCAGCAGCCAGCTTGGATTTTGGAAGTTCTCAGAAGCTCTGGAAGTTGCGCAGGGTTTAGGGCTGAACCTCTCCAGGCTAAAGGCTCGCAGCCCTCCAGGTCAAGGCCTTTTAAGGACTCTTTTATTGCAACATTTGCAAATCCATGAAAAAAAAAGGAAAACAATCCTCCTGAAGATTGCACCTTTGAAACGACAGCTACCTACAGAGTTTCACCACAGTAGTTCAAAGTGTTGGACAGGACACTTTTACATTTAGCAGGGAACAGCAGGTTTTAATCTATTGTGAGGTTTTGTTCTCCTCAGCATGTTCGGAGTCTGTTCCATGAGTGTTATCTGTCCGGTTTCCAGGTTTTTATAATCCACTGGGGCCTGTGTAAATCTCAGGATTTCCTCCGCAGACTCGGCTCATGTTCCACAGCTGTGCTGGAGCACATGTGTGAGGAAATTAGAAATGAAATCAGCTGATCCAGTGTGGATTAGGACAAGGAGAGAGACCCAAGCCTTACAGGCTCCACGGCCTGGCGGGGGGGTCAGTGCCACCCTCCGGAGTGTGGCCATGGTTGGATCAGTGTCCCCTCACAGGAGGAGTGACCTGAGGTCTTTACTCAGAGGGTGGGGAGGCCCTGGCACAGATTCCCAGAGAAGCTGTGGCTTCCCCATCCCTGGAAATATCCAAGGCCAGGTTGGACGGGGCTTGGAGCAGCCTGGGACAGTGGAAGGTGTCCCTGGCCATGGTGGGAGATTGAAACTCGCTGACCTTTAACATTTCCTTCCAACCCAACCCATTCCAGGGTTCTATGGTTCTCTCATGGTTTTTCCCATCTCTTGCCCATCCAGTTGCGGGAAATTTGCACCATCAGGAGGTGCCAGCTCGGAGGAGGCCACAGGTGGTTAACTGAGGTCACGGTTCCACAAATTCTTTGAACTGAATTTGCTGTGTCCGTCTGCTCCTACTGCACTTGGTTCCCGCAAAGCTCCTCCAACTGGGCACCAGCAGCAGGGAACGGACCTTGCAGGATGCTTGGAAAGGGCAGGGTGATGTCTGATCCCAAAACCTGCAAGTATCCCACAAAACCAGAGCCAGCAGCACGGAGTCGACCTTGCAGGATGCACACTGAGGGCAAGGCAATGCTCAGGCCCAACATCTGTCCATGGCAGATGCTTCTTGGGATGTTGGGAAATTCCCTGTCTCAACATCTGTCCATGGCAGATGCTTCTTGGGATGTTGGGAAATTCCCTGTCTCAACATCTGTCCATGGCAGATGCTTCTTGGGATGCTGGGAAATTCCCTGTCCCACCACGTCCCTCTTGGCAAGCCTTGCTCAGCCAGATGGAGGATCCTGAATGAGCACACAGACTCTGTGTTTTCCATGTGCTCCATGTGCTCCGTGTTCTCCATGGGCTTCATGGGCTCCATGCGCTCCACATGCTCCATATTCTCCATGTTCTGCATGTGCTCCATGTGCTTCATGTCTTCCACATGCTCCATGGACTCCATGGGCTCTGTGGATTCCACATGCTCCATGTTCTCCGTGTGCTCCCTGTGCTCCATGTTCTCCATGGGCTCCACATGCTCCATGTTCTCCATGTGTTCCACATGCTCCATGTTCTCCCTGTGCTCCCTGTGCTCCATGTTCTCCATGGGCTCCCTGTGCTTCCTGTGCTCCATGTTCTCCATGTTCTCCATGAGCTTCCTGTGCTCCCTGTGTTCCACGTTCTCCATGGGCTCCGGCAGAGGGGTGCGGGGCTGAGCCCCTGGGGCTCAGGGGTTTATTTGATGCCCCCTGAGCTGTTGGGGGCTGCAGGGTCATATCAAAGCCGGGCTTAGCGTGGGCTCAGACTGGGGGGGGGGGCAGGCAGGGGTTAAGCAAAGCCCGAGGGCTCCAGCAGTTCGGGGCTGAGCCTTTCCCTGCCAGCAAATCCCACTTCAGAAAGATTCCCCCCACACAGCCAACTTTTGGCCCTGGAGATGGGTTTGCCATGAAATCCCCATGCCAGGTGAGTTCTACCTGCTTGAAGTTCTCCTCCGAGTGCTCCAGGGCCAGGAGGGTCACCAGGGAGAGTCACTCCTTCCCTTGGAAGGATCCAGGAGCATCCCAGGCATCTGCTGTGGGATTTCTCAAGCCAAACCCTTTTTTCATTATTTTTTAGGCTATTTCCTCCCCCTGACAGTGACGAGGAGCTCAAATCCCCAGCTGCAGGATCATTTTCCTCTCCTATTAGTGATGGGTTACTCCTGGCAAAACTCTCCAGGCTTCCCAAAGATGGGAACACCGGGAAAGGGAAGGGAATCAAGGTAACTGCAGTGTTGAGCAGGGCAGAAGTGGCACCTCAAGAAGTTTGGATGGCTGTGGGTGAACCCTGCGGTTCAATCACCCCGAGCAGGTAAATTCAATCAACTCCTCACCTGAACGGTTCCTCCCTTTTCCAGCACCTGCAGGATCACAAACATCCCTTTATCTCCAGATTGTCTCATGTGGAATTGGCAGCTGGGCTGGCTCCAAACGCCTGTGCGAAGTTGGAATTCCTGAAAGACTTTTCAAGGGGCGAGCACTGCATTCCATGGTCTGGCAGCACCCCTGGCTCCGCTCCTGGATTGGGAGACAAAAGGGAATGAGGTTTGGAGAACAAGTTCCCAACGAGATCCCTGGATGTGACACCCGTGTGGCTGGAAAACCCCCTCCTTTTCCTTTTAAAGGAGTTGGAGGAGCAAAAGAACGGGAATCTGGGCCAGGTTTCCTGCATATTCAAGCAGCATTTCTCCCTCTAGGCCATGGGCTCGTGTGCAGGGAAGCAGAACAAAGGGAAAACACAAGGGCTGTGAACTGGGATGAACTTCGGAATTCCAGCTCTTGGGAGCTGCTTGGTGTGGTGGCCACCAGTCCTGACTCCTGGCCAGCCCAGCTTTACTTGGATCTGGAGTCAATAAATTCCTGCCCTGAGCTCCTGGTGGGCTCTGGTGCCAGTTTGGAAAGGGTGGTGGAGCTGGTGTGACACTCCTATGTCCAACTGTTCCTGGGTTTGGAATCTGGCTGGAGTAAGGTTTGTCATCCACATGATGTCACCTGGGACTGAGGGCAGAAGGTGCCTCCAGCAGGGAATGTTCAGTTTCTCCCAGGGCAAACACAACAATTCCATGTGAATACTGCTCCAGACAGGAAAATTTTGGAGGAAACAGAGCTGGAATTAATCCTTAACCAACATTCCTGCTCGTGTGGAAAAGGACATCCCAAGGGAATTTCCTATGGTCTTGGTAAGAAACAACCCTGAGCTCCAGAACGTGCTTTCCTACACGGATTTCTCACCCTTCCAGGGCTTTGATGTCTCAGGAGGTGCAAGCTCTGCCTTCATTTTCCTCCCGGACGCAGCATCTGCACTTATGGGATTTTCTGGCTCTTACAGGGACTTTTGAGGAGTGCTGCCTTGGGGTCTTGCTCCGGGAAATCAGGAAGCAGTTCTGGAGCAGGAAAAGCTTGGCAGAAGTGGCTGTGAGCTTCCCCAAAGCTGGGCTGGAGAGGCTGCGCAGGTGCTCACACCCTTGTGTGGAGCTTCACCTGCTGCTGGAAGCCAGAGAGGGGCTGGAAAACTCCTGGAATTGGGGTCCTCAGGTGCTTTTGCCTCACCCATGAGGCGTTGGGCATATCCATGGGGGAAAAGTCCCTCTTGGAGCTTCAGAAGCTTCCAGCAGCTTTGCTAAGCCAGGACTGGCAGCTGTGGGAAAAGTTTGGAGAGATTACCTACTTTCCCTCCACCTGTTTGGCTCTTTGGCCCTGGTAGGATGAGGAGTCTCCGTGCGCGCTGTTGGATTTATGGAATTTTGGCGGTTCACAGGCAATCCCTGGACGCTGAGGAGGGTTCGGAGTGCGTGACCCCCTAACAGGGCTCTTCCTCCCACCTCTGCTCTGTGGGAGGCCCAATCCATCCCCATCCCTGCCTCGTGGCCCCATCCCTGTGGCGGATCCGGGCGGCTCGCGTTCCACATCCCGAGGATCCCGGCTCGCTCCGTGGTTGTTGTTCCTCCCAAACCACCCAGACTGCATCCAGATGTCCTCCCTCAGATCCAGCTGTTCCGGGGGAGGGAATTGCAGCTCCCAGCTGTTTGTCCCTGCTCCCCTGCCAGCGGGGCCGCTGGGGTCAGCGCTCCCTCATCCATCTCTGTCCCGAGAGCTCCATTAGCACGGACCTGCTGTTCATTCCCTCTTGGAATTCAGCTTGGGTTTGTCCGAAGGAGCTCGGGCAGAAAGGACCTTGGGAAAACTCCTTCCCTCCATCCCAATGTCAGCATCCTGAGGGACAGGGTAGGGGTGACACTGCTGACCTTCCCAGCGCATCCTTTTGGTGCAAAAAATTCCTTGGAGCGACTCATCGTGGTGCAGAATCCCTGCTCATCCCAGCCTCCCTCCCTCTGTCCCATCTTTCCCTGCATTCCCATCCCAAGGGAAGCTCGGGGCAGTGGATGGAGCCCCAATCCTGGGCTGGGATCCAGCAGATTCTTAGGATTAATCCCATCCTGCCCTCTCCATGTTGTGTGGCCTTGGGTAAGGCAGGGATCACCCCTATCCTGGCTTCTCCCTGCTTTCTAAAACAGGGATAACGATCCCGACTTTTCCCATCTCCCTCGAGGATTGTCAGATAATGCTTTGAAAACACTCAGGGGGGTGAAAGCCCAATTATTGGAAAATCCAAACAATCCCAGCCCTCCTCGGGAGTGGGAAGGCAACAAATGTGATTCCCAGCAAAGCAGGAGCAACCAAAATGTTGGGAAATTTGTGTGCGTGTGTCCAAGCAGGCAGGAACAGCACTTTGAGCTCAGCTTAACTTGATTCATGTGGGTTTTGACTCAGATTAGCCGAGCTTAAAGGGAACAAAGCTCCTATTTCTGCTCCTGATTCCTAAGCTTGGGTGGGATTTTTTCCCTACTTTTTTTCTCTCCCGCTTTTCCTTCCTCAAACAACCTCTCCTGGATCCTTGTTATGTTCTGGAAGTTTTGGGTGTACTGGTTTTTATCTTCCAGCCCCAAAGCGTGGCTCATCTTCCTTTATTTCAAACCAAAAGCCAAACTCAGGGAAAAATTCCCTATTTTCCCATTTTTTTTTCCAGACACGCACAATGCATTCCCCCTGCGGAAAAGCAGCAACACATCTGGAGAGCGTTTTCCAAGGAATTATCAGAGCAGTGTCCTTAGCTTCATGTTTTTATGTGCCACACATTAAAAATCGTTGAGGGGAGGGAGGAACCCATGAGAAATATTTTTTAAAAAGCAGCAAATTTACAAAAAATAATAAAATCCAAATAAAGCGGAGAATCCATTTGGGAAGGATGGGAAGCAGAGATCTCATGGAGGAGTTTGCAGTCGGAAAAGCTGTGATTTGTTGATTTAATCCTGTTTTTTTCCTGGTTTTAATCCTCAGGGAGGGGGGATGCATTTGGGAGCAAAGGAGATTCATGTTTCAGGCTGGGCTGAGGATCCTTGGGAATGGAAGAGCTTGGATGTGCAGGATTGGGATTTTTCCTGGTGGAAGGAGCCCTATGTGGCTCTGTTCCTGAGGCTGCCGAGCTACCAAATCTTACAGATCCTCTGGGAATGGATCTTTGGAAAATCTTGGTGATCTCAGAGGTTGCTAAACCTCTACAATTTCTGGGAATTGTGTGGAAGTGACAGTCTCGAAATGGAGTTTATGGATCCCTGCTCTCCACGGAGGGGATGCAGGGATATCCTGGATGCACGTGGGCACAGATATCCCTCATTTTGGGACACCTTTTTTCCATAAGGAAAAACCATTCCTGAAGAGCCCAAACTGGCAATAAACTCCAAAAAATGCTCTCAGTAAATAAATTGTGACCCCAAATCTGTTGCTTCCTGCCCTTCCTTTCCATGCGTCCCTTGATGAGCTGCACTTGGCAGGTTCAAAAGCACCTGAATTCCTTTATTGGTTCGTTCCAAGGGGAGATAAAGCATTCCTGGGAACCAATGGGAAGCAGGATCCTAAAAGCCATGGTGACAGCTGCATTCCAAAGGCAGAGAGACAAAGGAATGGTAGAATAATCTGGAGTGAAATAAAGATTTTAATAGGAAAACCAAGTCTTCGGAGAGTGAACATGATCCAAAGCAAACCAGACCTTTATTTGGGAATCTGGGAGAGGGAGGGGAAAAAAAATCCTCACATTTTTTCCCCCCTAAACCAAATTATTCCTCACGGAGCAGTTTTAGATCTGCTGCTAAATTATTAAACTCCTTCTCTGGGGAAAAGAGATCAAATAAACATCCAGCATTCCATAGTTTTTGTGTTTCATAACCAAAGGAGGTTTGGGTGAGTGGAAAAGCAGGCTGGCCATGGATAACCAGGCAATTGGAGTAAAATCATCACATGTTTGGGAATGCTGAGGAGATGTGGAGCCCTCGATAAGTCAACAACATAAAACAACAGCAAAAAGAAATCATTTTCTTGGGATCTGGATGCCAAGATTTTGCCAGTCTGAAAGGAGCTGGGTCCCTCCATTGGATGGAGGAGGTGAAGGATTTGTCTGTGCCTGAGTGAGGCTAAAAGAGACAAAAAGTTGGGAATGGATCCGGGATTATTCATGGATCAGAGCAGGTTTGGTTGGACATGTGGGAAGGAATAGCCAAGGAAGGAGGGTCCAGCAGGACTGGGATCCTCCAGACGAGCTGTGAGGGATAGGGTGGAAAATCCCCCCAGCACCAAGAGCTGGAGGAAAACCCTCTGGCATTCAAGGATGGGAAATATTCCATGCCCTGATCCCAACATCCTCACACTTTTCCTGGTCTGAATTGGCTCTTCCCAATCCCATTTCCATGCCTGGAGTTTGCCAGTCTTGGAGGCCAGGGAGAAGATCCAGGAGTGCTGCAGAGGGTGCTGAGGTGAGCCATCCGTGCAGGCGGAATTCCTGCTCCAGGGATCTGGGAGAGGTGAGGGAATGACGGATGTTTGGGAATGTTTTATCCCCCTGTCACCCGGAGCAGCCACTGCTTCCCACACCTTGAGCTTGGCTCAGCTGCAGGACCCGGCCTGGGCTGGGCTTCACGGATGCAGAGTGGGAACAGCTCTTTTCCCACCTCTTTTTCACCTGGAATTAGGTCTGGATGTTCCCACACAAAAATCAGGGACAGGAGATGTTTGAGATCTCAGTCATGACAAGTTTTCCTTATTGGAAGCCATCCCAAAGCAGAGATTCCCAAGGACAGGCACCTGATTTCACCATCCCGAAATTTCCTTCCTGATGGCTCGATCAGATCTGTGCAAATCCATGGGAATTCTGGGCTTTCTGGATGCTTTCCTGAAGGAAAATACAACCCCACATCATTGGAAATTGGCTTTTTTGAAGAAGATTTGGATGTTCAGCTTCATTTCCATCAGCAACTGGGTTTCCATGGGAAATTTTCCATGGATCTTGATGGAATCTACCCCCGAAATAATGGAGTTTGGATGTGGGAATTTCAGCTTTTCCTCTTCAAACAGAAGAAATTTCGTCCCTTCTGCTGATCCCGAGGATCCGTCAATCCACATCTTTTTTGGGAAAAGCCCTTTCCAAGCTCTCCACACCCCAGGATTTTATGATTTTCCTCTTTTATTCTCAGGTGGATCAGGGTGAGCACCAGCACTTCACCAATTTGGAACAAATTTTCCACAAAATTCCCTTTCTCCTTTGTTTTCCACAATCAGGAAATTCTCTTTTCACGGATATGCAACCGGCAAAAGGAAACACACAAAGGGAAAAATCCATTGATCTGGAAGGAATCTTTGAGTTTGAGTTTTGGCCCCCCAAATATTGAATTAAAAATCAGGGAAATGGGATGGAAAAGGAAATTTTCCACGGCTCGTAGGCTGAGTGGAACAGATTGTGTGAAAAGTCCTGGGATGAAGCAGCACTTTTCGATCTGGAATCAATCCTGGCAGGAAGTGGAAACATTTGCCATGGAGTGGGAAACAACACATGGTTGTTGCATTATATTTACCCAATAAAGTCCCTTTTTTTTCATGTAGGATTGGAAAAAAAAGGAATTTAATAAAAGAAGGACGCTGGGAATGCTTTTCCAGCTAAACGGGGAGAGATGAGGAATTTTTTCCCCATTTTCTCAGGATTTTAGCAGGTAGGGAATGATCCTTCCATGATGCCTGTGTTGGAAAAATAAATAAATATCCTGGATTTTGCCTTAGGATGCTCTGCTGAGGGGAAACGTTCCTCCTGTATCCACACTGCAGATCCCAAATCATTCCAGCTGCCATTCCCATGGAGGAGAGAGCCCCTGGACACCTTGGAGCTGAACATTCCCGAGTGCTCCTGCTGCCAGGCCGGGGGAGAAGCGCTCGGGAAGCCGAGCTGAATTCCCGGCTTTGATTGCCACGTGTGTGGGATGTCACAGGAGGAGCGTGGGCAGGGAAGCGATGGAAGGAGCGTTCCCACCTCCACACGGCATTTCAGAAGGAATCAGACCCTGCCGGGAAGGAGAAGGACCTGCTGCCGAGGTTTGGGGTTGTGTAACGGGATGGAAGCGCTGCGGGAATGCCAGGGATGCGGGATGTGAGATGTGGGATTGGTCACCCCCTGCTCCCACCCAGGGCTCCAGGTGAGGATCCTGCTGGATCCAGGGTTGATCCATGAGGAATGACACCATCCCCGCCAGCCTTTAGATGTGGTCACAGCACAGATGCCGGCTGGTGAGCTGTTCCGTTGGGCAGGAAGGTTTTCCATGCAAACCTCGGGAGCTGCCGCCATGAAGGTGCCTTTAGGAGCACCAAGTGCGGCTGGAGCTCTCCCAAAGCCTCTCCTTCGCTGGGATGCTGGCTCGTGGGGGTAGCCATGATCCCACTTGTCCAGGGGTTTAGAACCCCAGAATCCCAGAATCCTTGAGGTTGGAAAAGCCCTCCAAGGTCATCGAGTCCAAGCTGTGCCCGATGCCCGCCTTGTCCCCAGCCCAGAGCACTGAGTGCCACCTCCAGGCCTTCCTTGGACACCTCCAGGGATGGGGATTCCAAACCTCCCTGGGAAGCTCCTTCCAATGCCTGACCACCCTTTCCATGGAGAAATCCCTCCTGATGTCCAACCTGAGCCTCCCAGCTTGAATCCTCGGATTTCTCAGACGTGTCAGTGGGTGAAAGCCCTGCCAGGTCCTTCACAGGATGGGGATTGGGGGATGGAGGGGTGTGGGTGACCTCTGGCATCGCCATGGGAATGTCAGGATCATCCCATTCCACCCTCTGCCATGGCCAGGGACACCTTCCACTATCCCAGGTTGTTCCAAGCCCTGTCCAACCTGGCCTGGGGCACTCCCAGGGATCCAGGGGCAGCCACAGCTTCTCTGGGCACCCTGTGCCAGGGCCTCCCCACCCTCCCAGCCAGGAATTCCTTCCCAATATCCCATCTTTCCCTGCCCTCTGGCAGTGGGAAGCCATTCCCTGTGTCCTGTCCATCCATGCCTTGTCCCTTGTCCTTCTCCAGCTCTCCTGGAGCCCCTTTAGGCCCTGGAAGGAGCTCTGAGGTCTCCCTGGAGCCTTCCCTTCTCCAGGCTGGATAATCCCAGTTTTCCCAGCCTGGCTCCAGAGCAGAGGAGCTCCAACCCTCTCATCCCCTTCACATCTCCCACCGGGACTCTCCACTGGAGTCCATTTCCAGGAAAACTGCACCAATTCCTTAATTTTTCTGCTCAGAGCTGGTTTCCACAGAAAACCAAACACCGACCCTGGAGGACTTTCTTCCCTCAGTTCTCACTTATCCCATTCCTGATGGGAATTCTCACAACCCAGAGCAGCTCAGACCTTCCCAGTGTCCTGAGCATTCCCGAACCAGGTAAATCCGGCTGGGAAAAGGATCAGGATTTAAACCAAGAGGCCACTTGTACCTATTCCTCCTCATTTTTAACCTTTGCCAGTTGGAAAACCTCTCCGCGGTGTCTGGGAAGGGAGAGACAACTGGAGACCAGGAAAAAACAACTTTCCTTTTCTCGGAGTGCCTGCAGCTGTCAGCTGAACCCGTTCCTGCCCTCTCCACAACAACAGCTGGAGCAGCCAAAAATGGGATGCTGGGCATGGAGCAGAGCTCCTGCAGGGATCATTTACAGCCAGCACCTCGCAGATGCCACTTCCGTTAAAAAATAGGAAAAAACACCCCACAGATGGAAAAATTATTTGCCTGACATTGGGAATTCTTGTTGTTACATGACCCCCGCCATGTGTTGCGCTGGAAAAGGCGGGAGGGGAAGGAAAGGGAAACTGGAGGAAGGAAAAATTCTCCGTGAATTTGCTTTTCACCTGTTGTCTCAGGCTGGGGTGTCTGGGGATGTCTGCGCTGGTGGGAGCAAGATTGGGTTTGACTCCAAGGATTTTTTCCCCAGAAATATTTCCAAAAGGATGGAAATTTCTCGCCAGCCATTGGGTTTTTTGTTTGCTGGCTCGTGGAGTGATGGAATTGGGTGTTCTTCCCTGGGAAATCCCATTCCAGCTCAACTTGGAGTGAAGGAAAATTTGATAGCGGGCTCTGATCTGTTTGCTCCTGGTTACCCAGGGAATGTCTGGCTGCAGAATAGGATGGGAGGGAACAGAAGGATGGAACAGAAATCCAGGAGGTTCCCATGGGCCACACACCTCACTCCATCCTGGCTGTGTCCACACTTCTGGAAGCACGGTGGGATCCCAAAATCCTGACACACACAGAGCCATGGAGCTGGGACGAGGATGTGGGGAGCCTGCATGGATAAAGCATCACTAAAACCTTGGGTATCAGGGAAAGGCTCTGTGCTGGGACACTGACCAGGCTTCCCAAGGAATGGTCACATTCCCAAGGCTGCCAGAACTCCAGGAGCCTTTGGACAACACGCTCAGGATGGGATTGTTAGCATGTGTTGGGCAGGGCCAGGAGTTGGATTTGATAATCCTGACCCCTTCCAATTCAGAATATTCCATAATTCTAGGAAAATATCCCTTCCCCCAAAGGAATCATCAGCCCTTATCCCTGTTGTGGAGATATCCAGAAGATTTGAGGAGACACCAATATAATTTGGAAAGATATCAATGTAATCTGTGAAAACATCGATGTAAGTTGTGACTGTATCAACAGGATTTGGAGACATATCAATAGAACCCATGAAAACACCAATAGGAATCGTCAATATCCCGGAGGAAACGTTCCCAGGATTTCTCAGCCGATGTTTCCCAGGTCCAAAGTTCCTGCAAACACTGATTAGTTCCAGCCCTGCAGCTGATTAATCACTGCCTCCCCTCAGAGCTGCAGCTCTTGTCAACATTTCAGGGCTTTGTCCGGGGCTTATTTCCAGCATAATCCACTTAATCGGAGCTGCTCCCTTCCCGCATCCCAGGAGGCTCCGGCCGTAGCTCCTCTGTCACATCCACGTTGGAGCCGGAGCCTCTCCCGGCTCCAGGAGTGAGAGCAGAGTGGCCAAAAAGTGGGGACAAAGTGGGCACAGGATCATGGGTGGGACAGAAAGATGGGGAGGAGATGGGAGAGGTGGAGCCAGACCCTTCCCAGGAAGGATGAAATAGGAAGAGAGGGGGGGAAAGAGGGGAAAAGAAGGGAGAAGAGAGGGAAAGGGGGGAAAAGAGGGGAAAGAGGGGAAAAGGGGAGAGCAGAGGGGAAAAGGGGGGAAGAGAGGGGAAAAGAAGGGAAAAGATGGGGAAAGGGGGGAAAAGATAGGGAAAGGGGAGAACAGGGGAAAAGTGAGGAAAAGAGGGGGAAAGAAGGGAAAAGTCCTGGCATAGGGGCACAGGAAAAGTGTGGATCCTCCATCCTCGGAGCTGGTTGATGCTCATCCAGGGAAACCCTGGAATTTCCTCCTCAGCTTATGCCTCTTTTGGCATTGGATTAGGGACCTGCAGGGTCTCTTCAGACCTGTCTTAGTGTGACACTGGGCTTTCCAATTTCCCACGATATTCCAAAAACCTGGAAGCTACAAAATGTGTATCCAAGCCACCAGGATCAGGATGACAACCCTGGAACAGGGGAGACTCCCCTCTCCTCCTCTTTGTCCTCCCCTTCCATCCACAAGAGCCTGGCATTAATTCCCCTCCAATCTGAGGCTTTCGGGATTGAAATTTCCACATCCCAGACCTGGATTCACTTCCCAGATCCCAACACTGCCCATCCATCCCATCTCCCCCTCAATGTGAGCGTGGGAAGCCGCAGAGCCCCACATCCCCTCCCTCCAAAGCTTCCCAGAGCCTTGGGCTGCTCAGCAGGGGTGGGAAAAGGCGGCGAGCGCGAGGGAGGAGGGAATTTTGCTTGGAACTTCAGCGTCTCCATTAAGAGCGAGCGGGAAGCAGTTGCTGGTGGGAGAATGTTCCCGGTGACAGGTCCTAAAATAATTGTGGAGGTGACATGAGTGAGCGACACCGATAATGAGCACGAGTTGGTGGAGCTGCCATCATTCGCTGCACAGCTCCGTGGTCCCCAAGGAGGCTCCGCCGCCCCCGCTGGGCCTAATTTAAGAGAAAGTTTGGGAGTTCGACTTCACCCCGAGCGGAGCCACCGTGCTCCAACTTTTCCCGTTCCTCTGGCGGAAGATAAACATTAACTCTTGGCTGGGATTGGATTGCCAGCTCTTTTTTAGCCCTTTGGGAAAGCATAACTCCATGGTGACTCTCTCAGGGTCCCAAAAAATGTGCCCAGTGTGGTGTCCTCCCCCATCAGGATGATCCCGAAGGAGTTCACCCCTTTTTGGCAGATCAGGGATCGTTTCCAACATTGGAAGGAGCAAATGTCGCTTCCAAAGGGTCCTTCTGCTCGTGGCTTTCAGGCAGTTAGGATGCAAATATTGGGAAGAGGATTTTGGCTCAGGAAAGCTGAGCATGGCCACAGGGCGGGGTTTTGTCAGGATTTGCAGCGTGTGGAAACATCGCTGTATTCCCTGGGATTTTTTCCAGCTCTGGAAGTTTGGATTAAACGCTTTAGGAGGAGCAAATCCCTCTGGATTCGGAGCGGAGCTGGATCCTCTCTCTGAATAAATGGAGACCTTTGGGGTGTGATGGTTTAATTTAGAGGTGGCACCTGACTTTGGGCTGAGATGGTCCCAGCCTCATCCAGTCTGGGAATCTCCCAGATTTTGGGCTGGAGCCATGAAGGATTTGGGCTGTGGGCCCACACTCCAAGCTGAACATGAGGCTTCCCTGGAGCCATTTGGGAAGCTCAGGATGCAAAGGGAGGATTTGCTGCTTTATCCCACACCGAGGAGAGAGGAATTCAGCTCCAAGTTCCTCTTGCACCAAATCCAGGCGACCACTCCTGTTCTTCCCTTCAAATCTCCCAGAGAACTTCCACGCCTCCAGGAACAAGGAAATCCCACGATCCTGGGAAAAAAAGCTTAAATTTTGCTGGAGAAATCAGCTGGATCTTCAGGAGCGTCCCTTTGCATTTTTCCATGATTTTTATATCCAGACAAGCACAGGGAGCTCCTGTTTTGTGCTATTCCAGCAAGGACACCCCATTCCCTCCCTCCTGACATTCCATGAGAACTTGGGGCAGGTTAAAGAGAGGAGAAAGAGTTGGGATGAAGGGTTGGGAAGCAGCTGGAGGAGGGACACCAGGATTACAGGATTTGGAGAACTTCTTCTGAGTTTTCCTCCTCAATCCCAGAGATCCCTTGAGCTCCAAGGCCATTCCATGGGATGTGTCCTGCCCTCTCCATGCCCAAATCTTTCCACTACACCACTCAAATCCCTGCCAAATCCCAATTTCTGCTGGGATTACCCATATTCCAACCCCTCCCGGAGCATTAAAGCTTCCCAACGTTATCATTCCACATAATTTACACTTTTCTTCTAAACTAATTAATTCACTAATTTTCTGACCCTTTCCTTTTTATCTGGGAACTCATTTTCTGGAGAGAATTCCAAGCTCCCTCCTACTTTTCTCTCCTGCATGTTTCCTCCAGAGCATCCTAATTAACGATCGTCAGCTCCAACGCCTCCAGATTATTGCAAATGAGTGATGCCTCCCTAATTAACGACATCTTAATCACCTTATCCACCTTTGCCATTGCCAGAGGAACTGCACAGAGAGGATTCCTTCACTTGGGAAGCTCTCCATGGAAATGAGGAATGGTTTAGAACGAATCCCTCTCTGTCCGACACGTGTTCTTCCCGTGTTTATCCCGAACACCCCATTTAGAGATAACGTTATCAGCACAGGCGTTATCAGGGCAGATTTCCTTCTTTATCACTTGCTCCAGGTGTCAGGGTTAACACAGCTCAGGGATCCTTGGGAATCATTGGATTTGCTCTCCTTTGCCTGGGATCATTCCAATGAATCCCAGTGATTGTTTTCTTGCTGCAGATAAGGAGCAACATCCACATGGGGCTGGCATCTCCAGGCCCCACATTCCTGAAGGTTTTTCAGGGCAAATCTGGGAAATATTACGGATCTTTATTCCCCTCTAGTGGCACATCCCTGAAATCCATCGGAATATCCAAACTGATTCTTCCTCAGGGGTCAGTGGTTTTTTATTGCTTTGCTTCCAAGTCCAAATATCCAGGTGATATTTGATTATTAAATTGATATTTGACGTGCCAGGAGTGGAGGAGGTTTTCCAGCTGCTGCTTTTCCAGGATGGGAATAGGGATCACCAAACATTGTCCTGGAAGAGATTTACCTGCCACTCACTGCAGAATAAAATCAGGAATCGTTTGGAGTCAGAGAATTAATGGGAAGAGGAGCAGCTCGGGAGAATCAGCATCACCTGCCTTGAAGGTGCTGGGAGAGGAACTCGATCCCAATCCCTGCATGGAAAAATGGGATTGAGGGGCTCCCAGGGAGGCATTTGCTGGAGGGAAATGATTCCGGGATTTATGTGACTTTTTATCTTGCAGGAGAAGGAGGCTGAGCCCATCTGAGCCTTGGTGTCCCCATTGGTAGGTCTGCGACAGGGACTGGGAATCAGGGTTGGGAATACTCCTGGAATGTCCAGCTGGACCAGTTTGGATGGGTTCACCCTCTAAATCAAACCTGGAAAATGAGGGAGATGTGGAAACCCAGCAGAGATGGGAGAGAGGGAATCACATCAGTGGGAAAAATCCAGATACCCGGGAAATGTAAAATATTCCTCTTTTTTTAAGGTTTGTGGCAATTCTCATTGACTGCAGAATTCCCCAATTTCCAGCTTTGGCTTTGATTCCTCCAAGAAAACTGGAAGAGGAAAGCTCATGGCACCTCTCCTTCCCTCGGGAAGAAAAACCACTAAAATCCACTTCTTTGGCTCCAGGGTCAGCACCTCCTGAAGATTTCCTTACAAAATTTACTAAACGATGGAATTTCCCGCAGAATTTCCTTTGGAATTGTTTTCCTAAAGTACAAGAGTGGCCTCTAGTGGAGCTGTCTCCTGAGCTGTCCTTCCCAGGATATGGAAATCAAGTGTCCAGGCTTATTAATTAGTAATAAAACATAATGAGGAGACAAGAACTCTTTTCGGACCTCAACCCTCTTTTCCCAATAGTTTTCCTGCTCCTTATCAATC
Organism: Corvus cornix cornix; assembly: GCF_000738735.6. Classification (NCBI taxonomy): domain Eukaryota; kingdom Metazoa; phylum Chordata; class Aves; order Passeriformes; family Corvidae; genus Corvus; species Corvus cornix. The sequence continues at coordinate 7,374,861 of NC_046344.1, read as the reverse complement.
CTGATCTTCCCAAAATTGGACTAAAAATGAGGGGGATTTTAAATTTGGGCTATCTGGTGCTCTTACAATGGGAGACGAAGTTAATCCTGAATATTTTTTTCTAAGAAATTAAGACTTGGAACAAAGATTTATTTAAAACAATCCCGTGAAGATTCCTTCTGTTATTCCATTGTTTCTCATATTCCTCAAACCCACCAGGAAACCAGAGAATCAGCCCTACTTTTGTCGTTTTGTTGTTTCCCATCTGACTGGAAAACTTTTCCTGCTGTTAATGGGAGGTGGGAAAGTAGGGAAAAAGCCTGGACATGGATCAGAACAGATCAGAGCATTTGGGGAAAACCATTTCCCGAGCTTTAGCCAGCAGTTATCACCCTGAGGGGATCCACTCATCCTAAAGGGATTGACTCATCCTAAAGGGATCCACTCATCCTAAAGGGACTCACTCATCTTAAAGGGATTGATTCCGCTTTATTTCTCGGAGCCTGGCGGGAAAATCAATGGAAAAAAGGGTGGGCAGGGCATCCCAGGAGGGGGTGTCCTACATCAGAAATCCTGTTCTGCCAGGTGTCAGCAGTGACTTTTAGTGTCTGGGCAGGGAGAAAATGGCACGGGTCTGGTTTGGGGCCTGGTTTGGGGTCTGGTTTGAGGCTTGGTTTGGGGTCTAGTTTGGGGTCTGATTTGGGATTTGGTTTGGGGCTTGGTATGAGGCTTGGTTTGGGGTCTGATTTGGGGTCGAATTTGGGGCTTGATGTGGGGCCTGATTTGGGGTCTGGTTTGGGGCCTGGTTTGGGGTCTGGTTTGGGGTCTGGTTTGGGGCTTGGTTTGGGGCCATCTCCAGGGCCCAGCTGCAGAGTTTTCATTCCAGCACTTACAGAGAACACTGTAAAATCATTTTTTCCCAGGATAAATCCCCACATTCCACATCTGCTCTCCCCCCAGGAACTCTTCGAGCCGGATTCTCCTTCATCCACCAGCAGCTTTTGATTCCCACCTGATAAGCCAACCCCTGCCTGAATAAATGGTTTTAAAGCATTGAGAAAACACTTTTGGGAGTGGGGATCAGGACCAGCTCTCTCCAAAGCTGTGCCAATCACTCCAGGGGATTCTTTGGATTATTCCTGGTTTATTTCCCTCTTTTTGTTGCCAACTTCAGCCCCGGCTTTGTGCAACCGCCTGGAAATTCTGCGGCTCAGCAGGAAGGGAAATGATGATCAATAACTGTGCCAAAAAAAAGACAATGATTTGAGTGGCTCTGGATGTTGGGTAAAGCAGCAAATCCCAAAAATTCCCTTTAAAATGGAGGGAAAATGGCTGGGTGTGGGTGGTGTTTCCTGGCAAGAGTTTATCAGGAATCTCAGAAAAAGCATCACTTATTTCTAGTGAGAGTCCTTCAGTCAAAGAGGGGAAAAAGGTAGGAAGAGGAGTTGCATAAAAATCCTTTCTGGATTCATAGAAATGTTTGGATCTGGCTTTGGGGGCTGCAAATTGGCATTTCTTTTTCCCTAAGGATGGATCTGTACAAAGGAAGATCCAGCGGTTACGCTGTGCTGCTCCTCGTTCCCGTGTCACAGGGAATGACTGCCCAAAACAGGGCAAACCCCGCCCAAGCATCTGCAGGAGAATCCTGGGAATTATGGCAAAAACCTCCTGGGAATTATGGCATAAACCTCCCTGAACTGGTGGGGCTGTGGGAGGAATCGTGGGAATTCATGGCCAACTCTACTCCGGACCAGGCAAGAGGAGGAATTTCCCTTAGGAAAGCACAATTTTATAATCACGGAGTGGGAATGGTTTGCGTTGGAAGGGACCTTAAAGCCCATAAATTCCAACCCCAACTCCTCCCACCATCCCAGGCTGCTCCAAGCCCCATCCAACCCGGCCTTGAACATTCCAGGGATGGGGCAGCCACAGCTTCTCTGGGAATCTGGGCCAGGGCCTCCCTACCCTCACTGTAAAAAACTTCCTAATATTTCATTTCAATCAAACCCTTTGTAGGTCAAACCCATTCCCTGTTGTCCTATCCAGAATTCCTATTTTTGGACATCTGGAGCTGCAGGACAAGGTGCCCTTGGCTCCTCGGCAGTGACTCGTGGCAGGGAAAGCTGTGCCCACCCTGTGCTCCACCAGCCGTGTCCCAGCTCCTTTTCCTCGGGAGCACAATGATCTTCCCTGACCTTCCCGCTCAAGCTGTTCCCACAAAAACAGGAGCTCGAGCTGCTCCACAAAGTCCCTTTTGCACTGAGCCTTGCAGTTGGTTTGGGAAATTTGCCTGGGAAAAGCTCCTTCAGGAGCTCTGGGGCAGCTCGGAGTCTTCCAGGATTCTTGGTCTTCTCAGGAATTGAAAATAGCAAAAAATAAAATAGAAAATCCAAGGATCTTTTGGGTTGGTGGTGACGGTGAGTGGGGTTTGTGTCCTGTTCCAAACCCTCCCTGAGATGGCGAAATCACGGAAAATTATTCCCAAAAAATGGCTGAGGATCCAGGAGGCCCGAAGGGAATGCAGCTCCCTGGGAATTAAGCCCATCCTGGTGCATCTGTAGCTGTGGGAATGTGGTCCTTCCCTCGGGTGTGTCCTCCGGAGGGACAGGGAATGAGGGGACACAATTCCAACAGGGAGCTGTGGGGTTATCCCAGGGCACCTCCCGTGCTGCTGCCTGGCACTGGGCATCCAACAGCGCTCTAAACCCAGTTTTGGGGTCTGTTTTGGGGCCTGGGTTTGGGGCCTGGTTTGGGACCTGGTTTGGGGCTTGGTTTGGGGTCTGGTTTGGGGTGTGGTTTGGGGCTTGGTTTGGGGTCCGGTTTGGGGTCTGGTTTGGGGTCTGGTTTGGGGTCTGGTTTGGGGTCTGGTTTGGGGCCTGGTTTGGGGCCTGGTTTGGGGCTTGGTTTGGGGCTTGGTTTGGGGCTTGGTTTGGGGTCTGGTTTGGGGTGTGGTTTGGGGCTTGGTTTGGGGTCCGGTTTGGGGTCTGGTTTGGGGTCTGGTTTGGGGTCTGATTTGGGGCTTGGTTTGGGGCTTGGTTTGGGGTCTGGTTTGGGGCTTGGTTTGGGGTCCGGTTTGGGGTCTGGTTTGGGGCTTGGTTTGAGGCTTGGTTTGGGGCCTGGTTTGGGGCTTGGTTTGGGGTCTGGTTTGGGGTCTGGTTTGGGGCTTGGTTTGGGGCTTGGTTTGGGGTCTTGGTTTGGGGTCTGGTTTGGGGTCTGGTTTGGGGCTTGGTTTGGGGTCTGGTTTGGGGTCTGGTTTGGGGTCTGGTTTGGGGCTTGGTTTGGGGTCTGGTTTGGGGTCTGGTTTGGGGCTTGGTTTGGGGCCTGGTTTGGGGCATCCAACAGCACTCTAAATCCAGTTTGCAGGAATTCTCTGGCATTCCATCCTCTGGAAAAGACAAATACAGAAGCAGCCATCATTATTTTGTTGGGAATGCCGGGGGAGAGGGAAGAGCTGGGCTTGGAATATTTTAAATCCATGTGAAGCACAACTGATGGTGCCCAAAATCCCGGGTGAGGCTCAGCTGGGATAAAAACTTGCAAGGATTAAATCAAACATTCCAAGCACCACCAGCAAATCCCACATTCCCAATGTTTGTGTTACAAATTTAGACCACAAGATCCTTGGAGAAGCTCCGTGGTTAAACCTTTGTTTACCTGGATTTTCCCTGCTCCAAATTCCAAGAAGTCATGAGGAGGTTTTATAGCTGGGGAGCCATTCCCGTTTTTTCTGTCTCTCCGGCTTCCCTGAAGCCTCTCCAGACACTGCAGGGGGCTGAGGTGTCCAAACCTTCCCTTCTCCTGGGGAACATCCCCAATTTTCTCAGCCTCTTCTCTCCTACCTGGATATTGCTGAATTCCCTCTTTCCCCCTTGCAGTCACTGCCCCTCTTTTCCCAGGATTTTCCATTCCTCATTTTTCCACATTGATTTTTGTCTTTTTTTTTTCTCCCACATGGACAAAATCCCAGTTCTGGAAATCAACTGTGTAAACAGGAATATCCTTCCCTGAAAGGGATTATTATTCCCAAAAAGAAAGCTGTGGCATTCCAAGAGGCACAAATCCTGTTTATTCTGGAGACACCGGCACTGGTTACATAAAGCCCAGACTAAATTAAAGCTCCCATTTAGACCATTCCTGGACCAGTTTTCCAGGTTTTCAGACCCCCAAATCCTGGTTTTTCTTCATTTAAATCCCTGTTTTCCTCTCTGTGTGTGGAGAGGACACTCACCCCCCTGTGGAATCAGAGTTGTTCCCACTCTAATTCCAGAGGGGTTTTTTTGGCCTTGAAGAGCTTGGAGGTTCTTCCAAAAATGGCACGAGCCAGGATTTCCCTATCCCGGCAGCTTTGGAAAAGCTTGGATACATTTCCAAGTGCCTGTTTTGGGGGGAATTCTGCATGGCACAGTCTGATCCTGCCCATCCCTGTGGGGCTGGGATGGGAATGAGGCAGGAATGGGACGGGAATGAGCCTGGAATGGGATGGGAATGAGGCAGGAATGGGATGGGAGCGAGACAGGAATGGGATGGGAATGAGGCAGGAACGGGATGGGAATGAACCTGGAATGGGATGGGAATGAACCTGGAATGGGATGGGAATGAGGCAGGAATGGGATGGGAATGAGCCTGGAATGGGACGGGAACGAGGCAGGAATGGGACGGGAACGAGGCAGGAATGGGATGGGAATGAGCACGGAATGGGATGAAAATGATCCCAGAGTGGGATGGGAATGATGCTGAGGCAGGAGGGGCAGGGAAGGGATGAGAGGCTCCAGAGGAGCCGGGATCCAGAGGGTGACTCATGGAGAGCTGGATCTGGCTCGGGATCACGCCAGGACAGCGGGAAAACGCTGGGCTCTGCCCTCTGCTCCTCCCAGTACAGCACCAGTGCCACCAGTGCCGCGTGGAAATGCTCCGATCTGGGACCGCCCCCGGCCTCCAGCATCCCGGATTCCCTCTCCTCGGCACTCGGGATGCAAATTAAAATTGGAATTAAAAATAATTTAAATTGGAATTAAAAATTGCATATTATTAATTGTTTTATGAAAACATTTCCATTAATTCCATAACAACATTTTCTTTATACAAATATTTTCCTTTACTCCGACATCCCATAATTTCTCTCCTCATCACTTGGGATGCAGATTTTTGGATTCAAAATTACGTTTTATTGGGGTTTTTTAATGAAGGTATTTCCATTAATAAAACCATTTTCTTTAGAAAACTTTTCTTTATAAAAAGATTATATTGATAAAAATATTTCCCTTCACTCCGGCATCCCATAATTTCTCTTCCTGTCACTTGGGATGGAGATTTTCTGGATTAAAAATTAAACATTATTAATTTTTTTAAACAAAAATATTTCCATTAAGAAAGCCATTTCCTTTCTAAAGCGATTTTCTTCGTAAAAATAATTTATTTATAAAACTATTTCACTTTACCCGACATCCCATAATCCCTCTCCTTGGCACTCAGGGTGTTGGAATTAAAACTCAAATTTTATGAATTTTTAAATTAAAAGATTTCCATTAAGAACAACCTTTTCTTTATAAAAAAACCATTTTCTTTATAAAACTCTTTTCTTCATAAAAAGATTTCTTTCTTTTCCATTTTTTAAATTTATTTCTCTTTAAAAAACCTTCTTTAATTAAAAAAATCATCCCCTGCTCTTTCAACTCCACCAATTCCAAACCATTCCCAACTCAAATCATCCGCCAAGGATTTTTTCCCCTCGTTTATCCCAGCTCCACCCACGGATTTCAAGGTTGTTTTCCTGCTTTTATTTGGAAAAGCTCTGCCAAAGCTGGGTCACCTTTTCCATGGGAGCAGCCCCGCCTCTGCTCCAGGGCTCCGAGCTGTGGGGAGCACTGGGAGCACTGGGAGCACTGGGAGCACTGGAAATTGGGGCAGAACGGGAATTTCTGGGAGCACCTCGTGTGTCCCTGCTCGGCTGGGTCAGGAGAACTCCAGGGAAGGGAATATTTAAAGCACCTGGAATGGGAAAGGGCACAGAGAGGGCAGAATTCCCCTTTCCCTCCTGCTGTTCCCAAGATTCCCTTTTCCTTTCCGTCCCTCCTGAAGGAATGGTGCTGGAGCTGCCATGGGATACCCGGATCTTCCACTGCCTTCTGCAATTAATGGGAAGCAGTCGGAAACAGGAGACGGAAAAGGAATGGGAAAAATAAATTCAGAGCCCAAAGTGACCTTAAATAAATCCCCAAAGTGCTTTTTCCAAGGAAGTGACTGAGGGTGAGGAAGTGCGGGCACGAAAATCATGGAATCCTGGAATGGGTTGGGTGGGGAGGGACCTTACAGCTCGTCCAGTTCCATGGGCAGGGACACTTCCCACTGTCCCAGGGTGCTCCAAACCCCATCCAGCCCGGCCTGGGACACTCCCAGGGATGGCGCAGCCACAGCTGCTCTGGGAATTCCATCCCAGCCCCTCCCCACCCTCCCAGGAAGGAATTCCTTCCCAAAATCCCATCTAGATCTCCCCTCTTTCCAGCCTAAAGCCGTTCCCGCTTTTCCAGCTCATGCACAAATCCCAGAGATTTTATTGTGGCTTCGTTTATTTCCTTTTTTCCCTTTCTCCCGCTTAAAAAGATGCTGAAAGCTCCCAAAGAGAAATTCTTTCCATGTGATCCCAGCACTTTTCCTCTTGGCGGGAGCCCTGGATGTGGTTTTGGGTTCTGTGGTGGAGTTTTTGTCATCCTTTCTTTTTTTTTTTTTATCCCAAACTTTTTTGGGTTTTATTTCCATCCCTGGGAGAGGCCCTGCAGAATTCCAGACTGGCAGCGAACCCCGAGGAAACCGGAGCGGGACAAAGGCGCCAGAGCCCAGCACAAGTTGGTGCAAGCAAAGAAACGAGGGAAAAAATTCCTTTTGCCAAGGTTTCCTAAGGATCCAGCCTGACTTTCCGTGTTTCTCTTGGATCCCAGCACGGAAGCTGCAGCCTGCCCGGAGAACTGAAGCAGCAGCTGAGGAATAGCAAGGGAAGGAAGATCCAGGGATTCTGCGGGACGAGGTGAGTTACAGGGATCGGGATAAAGGGATCGAATCCCCTTTTGCTGCAGGAACGCAGCATTCCCACCCTGCTGAGCAGATTCCTTGGGAAAGGCAGGAATGAGGGGCTCTGGAAGTGCCAGCTCAGTGCTGAGCTGGCTTTCATTTGTTCCGGTTCAAATTCCCTATCCCGTTATCCACCCTGGACACTCCAGGCCGGAGCTTTTTCCCCGCGGGACGCTGCTCCCAGCGGGATGGGGATGGATCCGATGTGGCTGCGGGAGACGGGGCAGGAAAGAGCCATTTCCTGGAGTCTCCGCAGGGAAGTGGAAACTTTCAGGGAATTGTGCTTCTCCAGCTCTTGGGAATGTGCTGCTCGCTCCGGAGCGGGCTTTGGGATGGGATTGGGATGGAAGCGTGGCCGGGCGGGATCCAGGCACCGCATCCCGGTGGGAAAAGCCCAGCCGGGACCTTCTGCAGGGACAAGCCCCACTCCTTCACTTTCTCCCAGCGCTGACAAATCCCGGGAAAGCTGCCTTTCCATCGGGAAGGGTGAAGGAGGGATCGGTGCCGGCCGCTTCCATCAGGGGGATTTGTCCTGCGGGAGGAGCTGCCCTGGGAATGACTTTTACTGTAATTCCTGCTGAATCACAGCCTGGGCTGGCTCGGGAGCCGGGAATTCTGCCAGGGAGCCGCCCAGCCTGGAGCAGGGACAATTCCAGGACACTGCAGGAGTCAGAGGTGCGGGCAGGGACACGGGGAAGGAGACAGGGAAGAGCTGTTCCCTTGGGAATCACGAACGTCCTCCTGCTCCCTGTCCCAGGGCAGGACGGAAGCTCGGGAATATGCAGGAATCCAGGTGCACGGGAGTGTTTCCATGCAGCCTCTCCTCCCACAGCACATCCATGGAGTTGTGTCAATCCATCCAATCCCTCAGCTGTGCAGGGATATTTCCTTGGGAACCTCGTCTCTTCCCATTCCTGATGAATTCCCAGCTGGAGAGAGCAGGTGAGTGCCCCAGAGGCTGCTGCTCAGGGATGGCTCCTCCCAGGACAGAAGAATTCAGGGAATCACCCCCATTGGAAACAGGCCCGGGCTAAAAAAGCACCAGAAAACAAAAAATAAACCGGATAATTGGGAAAGAAGCTGCAAATTCCCAGAAAAATATTCACCCAGGCACTGCAAATCCAGATGCTGCTCCATTCCTGGATCTCTCCATGGCTGGATCCCGGTTTTCCCTCCATTCCTGCCTCTCTCACAGCTCCAGCAGCACTCCCAGCCCCTCTTCTCCAGCACCCCGGGGTTGTATAAACACCCCGGACACGGACATCGCTCATCCTCAAACCACGACCGGCACTGGGAATTCCTATAGCACTTCCTTTTTGGGATGCAAATATTCCTGCCTGGGAGTTCTCCAATCCCTTCAGCTGCAGACAAACTCCTGGAGTCGGCTCCTGAAGGATCTCCGGGATGTTTTGTCGGACAAGAGCTGCCGGAGCTCGGCACTGGAATCCGGCAGCATTTTCCTTGGAAAACTCCTCTGGTGTTTTGGGCTTTTCCACAAGGAGCTGCCCACTACGAAATTTTAGATCCTCCTGGGGAAGCAAATCAAACAAATCCCGGAAAAATCCTTTCCAAGAGGAAGCGCGGTGTCCGGACAAACCCAGCCCTGCGGATGCCTCGTTTCCCGCCGCTCCCGATCCAAGGAGCTCCGGAGCCGTGAGGAGCTTGAGGCTGGAGAGAAGACAAAAGGTCAAAAAGGCAGAACTGGAATATTTTCCATGTCTGGAATGGTGCCGAGGCTCGGGGCCGGCACATCCGTGAGTTTTCCATCTCTGCGGGACCGGAAAGGTTTGGGGTTTAATGTGGGGTTTTAATCCAGTTTTGTCCCGAATTTAAAGGGGCAGTGCCTGGTGTTTTCCATGAATTTTAAGCGAGGATACTCATGGATTCCTTTTCCAAGTGAAGCCCTAGGAATAACAGGAAGGAAAATATCAGCAGGAATTCCGAGCATGGTTCAGGGAATCCCAGAATTCTGGAGGTTGGAAAAGCCCTCCAGGACCATCAGGTCCATCCTGGGCTGGTTTTTAGGACTTTTTCCCCATTTCACCTTCCTGTATTTCCATTCCCAGTTGGAAGCACAAAGATGGCTTAAAAAATTAATGGAAATGAGAAAGGGTTTAATGACATGGAATTCAAGCCCTGAACCCTGATGGAAAAGGGGGATTGATCCCTCCTCCAGCTGCTGCTGGAATGAGGCACAATTAGAAATCCAAAGGTATTTCCAGTTCTGACGGACTTCAGGAAAGAACATTCCTTGCTCTCGGAGGGGAAGTCATTGTTTTCCTGCTAATAAGGATTTCTTGGATTTCCAGGAAGCTGGAAAGGTGTGACTGACACTTCTGGAGCAGGGAAGAATGGGAAGAAAACATTTCCCGGGAATGCTGCTCCAATCCCACTGCTGACGGGTTTTTCCTCCTTATTTTCCCCTCTGGCTCATTTTGTTCCCAGGGACGCAGCTCCAAGGCTGGATGTTCTCCCTCCTTCCCTCCCTCGGGGTGTCCATGGAATGGCTTCTGAAATCCAGGCCATCCAGCACCCCCTTCCCAACCTATTCCAGGAATTCCAGCTGCTGGAAGAGGAGCCATTCCCATCCTGGGGTCAGTCCGAGTCCATCTCACTAATTGGACTTTGGAGAAGATCCACAAGGGCATCGATCCAAGAAATCTGTCCTGGATGAGGCACCAGTGCAATTGGTGGAATGACACTAATTACACATGGAATGGGAATGAGTGTCCAATCTCCAGCTGCCGTCCTTCCCTAGGAACGGGTCAGTGAGGACCCAGAGAAAATTCCTCTATTTTCCCCATCTAAGGCATCTTCTCCCTGGATTTCTCCCAAATCAGCTCCAATCTTTCCTTCGGAAGAGGTGAAAAGAAGAGGAATTTTCTCTGGCTCCTCACTGACCTGTTCCTAGGGAAAGATTAGAGCTGATTCTGGGAGAAATCCAGGGGAAAAAATGCCTCAGATGCAGGGGAAAAAAGGCATTTTCTCCCTGGATTTCTCCCAGTATCAGTTCCAGTTTTCCCTAGGAACAAGTCAATGAGAAGCCAGCAAAAATTCCTCTATTTTCCCCATCAGAGGCATTTTTTTCCCTGGATTTCTCCCAGAATCTGCTCCAATCCCTCCTTAGGAACAGGTGAAAACAAGAGGAATTTTCTTCCTGGGTTTCTCCCAAAATCAGCTCCAGTCTTTCCCTAGGAACAGGTCAGTGAGGAATCAGAGAAAATTCCTCCATTTTCCCCACCTGAGGCATTTTCTCTCTGGATTTCTCCCAGTATCCAGAACCTTTGGATATCCAGAACCTTTGGAGCTCACCAGGAGCAGATGAAAATAAAACAAAGGAAGCACAAACCCAGGTTTTGTGCCAAGCAAATCCCACTTTGTCCTAGTTTGGTGCAACTCTTTGGATTTCCATTCCACACATTGGAAAATCAAACTGGAAAATACACACAGGAATTCCGATCAGAGGAGAAGATGGGAATGGAGAAACCATGGAAAGAAGTCACCAGCAAGCAGCTGTAGGAGAACTTTTTGGGAGAGAAACACTTTGGATTTCTTTTTGTTTCGGTTTTCTTCCAGGCTTTTCCTCCCCAAAAAAATCAGTTTCCAGCTCGACATTTGAATAAAATTCCATATTTTACCTTGAATTTTGAATTTTTTGGGATGCTGGGGCACCAACAAACCAACAGAGTAACACTTTTGTCTTTTCCCCTGAAATTTTCCGTCGGGGGTGTTCCAAGAGCAGCCGACTTGTCCAGCGGAGCTTCTGCTCCCAGCAGGTTTTGTTTGGCTTGGGATTTTTTTTTCCCATTCTTTTGTTGACCTGATGTCTCTTGGCAGCTGTCGCTGCTAATTCCAGCCAGGGATTGCCTTTCCCGGCGCTCCAAGGGGCATCAGTCCCACCCGGAGTCTCCCGGTGTCACTCCAGGATCCGTTAATAATTAACCCCAAGGAAAGCACTCGCCAGGTGGCCCTGATTGGGATCATCCCATTAATGGTTTGTGTTCCCTTTCCCGCTCCAGCTGCTCCCGAGGATGAGGGTTGTGATCCTGCTGCTCCTGCTTTCCGCTGGGAATGCCGCATCCCAGCCGGAGAAGGCGCTGCCCAGGCGGCGCCTGTCGTGCGTGAGGTGCTGCGGGCCTTCGGAGCAGCCCGTGTCCATCATCTCCCAAAGATCCACCAGGATGAGCGGGGATCCCGAATATTCCGTGCCCAAAATCCAGCCCACCATAGACATCACCATCCTCAAAGGTGGGTGCGGCTCTTCCTCGGTCCTTTCCTGCAGCAAAATTCAGCCTAGGACAAGGGCAAGGGATGCCCAAAATGTGCCCAAAACAACATCAAGGGGTGCCCAAAAAGTTGCCGTGCCCAAAAGTGCCCAAAACAAGGCCAAGGGGTGCCCAAAATGTGCCCAAAAGTGCCAAAACAAGGTCAAGGGGTGCCCAAAATATGGCTGTGCCCAAATGTGCCCCGAAGTGCCCAAAACAAGGCCAAGGGGTGCCCAAAAAGCTGCCGTGCCCAAATTTGCCCAAAATGAGGTTAAGGGGTCCCCAGAGTGTTTTCGTGCCCAAATGTTCCCAAAACAAGGTCAAGGGGTGCCCAAAATGTTGTCGTGCCCAAATGTTCCCAAAACAAGGTCAAGGGGTGCCCAAATGTGGTTGTACCCAAATGTGCCCAAAACAAAATTAACAGGTCCGCAAAATATGGTGGGTCCCAAAATTCCCCAAAGTGCCCAAACAAGATCAAGGGGTGCCCAAAACAAGGTCAAGGGGTGCCCAAAATGTTGTCATACCCAAATGTGCCCAAAACATGGTTGTGCCCAAAATGTACCCAAACAAAGGCCAAGGGGTGCCCAAAATGTGGTGGTGCCCAAATGTACCCCAAAGTTAATCCTTGTGGGAACTGGGAAGGTGCTGATGTCTGACCAGTATTCCCAGGTTAATCCCTGTGGGAACTGGGAAGGTGCTGATGTCTGACCAGTATTCCCAGGTTAATCCTACTGGGAAGGTGCTGATGTCTGACCAGTATTCCCAGCTTGGGGAAACAACACTCCAGCAGCTCCTCCGCTGGCTGTCTCCAGGATATTCCTGGAATCTGTGCTTCCCGTGCTCGTGTTTGACACACTTTTCCTTCACCTTCCCAGGTGAGAAGGGCGAGATGGGAGAGAAGGGATTCCCTGGAGCAGCTGGGAAGGTGGGAGAGCGAGGATTACGTGGATTGAGTGGCCGGAAGGGGCAGAAGGGCCAGCCCGGCCCCCAAGGCCACTCCTGCAAGCAGCTCTTTGCCGCCTTCTCCGTGGGCCGCCGGAAGCCACTGCACAGCTCCGACTACTTCCAGCACGTCACCTTCGACATGGAATTCGTCAACCTCTACCAACACTTCAACATGTTCTCCGGGAAGTTCTTCTGCTACATTCCAGGGATTTACTACTTCAGCCTCAACGTGCACACCTGGAATTTCAAGGAGACCTACGTGCACCTGATGAGGAACGAGCAGGCCGTGGCCATCCTGTACGCCCAGCCCAGCGACAGGAGCATCATGCAGAGCCAGAGCCTGATGCTGGATCTGCAGGAAGGGGAGGAGGTTTGGATCAGGATGTTCAAGAGGGAGCGGGAAAACGCCATTTACAGCGAGGAGTCCGATGTTTATGTCATCTTCAACGGGCATCTGATCAAACCCGCCCTGGAGTAGGAGCTCCTCTACTCCAGGGCAAGCTTTGGGCCGTCCAGCAGCGTCTTCCCTCTAGAAGTGCATCTCTAATTCCTTTTGGAATGGGCGTAGCCCTGGAAGAGTTGTTTTTCCACATCTGCGTGCATCCAAGCTGCACAAGAATTCCAGAAGGTTCCCAGCTCCCTGTAAAGACCCTCAGGAACATCCCTGAAGAGTTGCCAAGTTGGCAGCAAAAACTTCACTTTGCTCTGCGTCTCCTGTCCCCTTTGGAATATCTGTAGCCCTTGGAAGTGTTGTTTTCCACCCCTGTGTGGATGGAGGGGACTGTTCCCACTGCACAAGAATTCCAGAAGCTTCCCAGCTCCCTGTACAGACTCCCAGGAACATTCCTGGACAATTGGTCCAATTGACAGCAGAAATTTCCCTTCTTTCTCTGCGTCTCCCATTCCTTTTGGGATGGCTGCATCCCTGGAAGTGTTGTTTTCCATGCGTGTGTGGATGGAGGCGACTGTTCCAAGCTGCTCAAGAATTCCAGAAGTTTTCCAACACTCTCTGTGGCCCCTCAGGAACACCCCAGAAGAGTTGGCCCAGCTGGAAGCCGAAATTCCACTTCTTTGCTGTGCTTTAGACAAGGAATTGTAATAATTAGATTTTTATGAGGATAATATAATTATCCCTAAGGAGCAGAGCGGTTATCCAGGTGCTAATTAAGCAAAAATCTTGGCTAATTGGAGCCCCAGCCCCCGGCAGCACCAGGGTGGCTCCTCTCAGGCAGGAGATTTGGTGTGAAAATCAAGATTTGGCACAGGAACGAATCCCAGATTCCGGTTCTGTTCCATTCTGTGGCATATCCCATTATTCCAGCAGAATGGTGGAATTAGAGGAACAACAGCACATGGATTTGGGAAAGCTTTTCCAGGGAAACAGGGCTCAGTACAACCAGAGAAAAACTTCCCATAAGAACATCCAAGCTGGCTGGGAATGTGCTTCCCAATTTAACGAAATGGTGGGAATTTGGAGTTTGCCAAGCCAGGATTTCAGGCTGTGTTCCCGTCTGGAAATTACCATTTTGGAGCTCCATCATTTTGGGAAAATGGTGGAAAAACTGGAAAGAAAAAGGATTTTTTTTTAAATTTTTAGGGATTTGGGGTTTTTTATTTCCTGGAAATTTCCATCTTGGAGCGTCATCATTTCTGGAAAATGAAGGACAAACTGGAAAGGAAAAGGAGCTTTTCTTCAAGCAGTGATTTTTATGGATTTGGGGTTTTTTCCTAAAAAATTATGGATGGGATAGTGGTGCATGCAGCAAAACCCTATCATTTTATCCCATTCCTTCTTTCCCTTTCTCCCAGTCTCTCGTTTGCTTCCTAAGCCATTTGTACAAAGGATCCAGGGAAATTCTTCCAGGAAAATGCTTCCTTGGACCTCACCTCCCCCAGCTTTGGGAAAAGTAGCTGAAATAAAGATTTTGCTTCGAGTTCCTGGAGTTGTTTCTCTCTTTTCCATAAGTTTTTCCATAAGCTTTTCCACATTCCCTGGCTAGGAGCACCACACTGAACCTGGAAAAGTCTCTGGAGACAATTTGAGTTCCTTTAATCCAAAGGATTCCCAAAAGGAAGCTGACACCAACTCTTCTCCTCTAAATCAATCCCAAATCTTCAAGATCTCCCAATTCCCCTGAAAATAGGGACTTTGAAGTAGAAAATTCCAATGAAAATGGATCCCAAGCCTTGAAACCCCGAGCGTGTTCCTGCATCCCTCAACCTGCATCCTGAAAAGGAACCCCGGGAAATTCCCATTTTCTAAGCCACATTGGAGAGCTCCAAATCCTTTTTTCCCTCCTTTTTCTGCTTCTAAATCCTCCCTGTCCCATCCCTAGGCTGGAAAATGAATTCCCAGCTGGATGTGCTGCTGGCAGGAGCTCTGTGGTGGAGCAGGAGCATTCCCAGGCTGAGGTGGTTTGGAATTCCTCATTCCTCACAGATCCAGCAGTTTTCCCACTGTTTTGGCTCATTCCCATCTCCCCTTTGCTGCACTGGCTATAATTCCAATTAAAACTTCCCTGCTCCAGCTGGGCTGGGAAAACCATCCCCAGAACATGCTCAATCCATGGAATTCTGGAGAAGTCCCTTTCTCCTGGGAAGCAGCAAAAATCCATCATTTTTATCCCCAAATAAACACATCTCCAAGGGAAACATTCGGATTTCAGAGCCCTCATGACTCATCCCAGTGCCAGGAGCAGGGAAATCGTTAAATCCACAGCAATTCCAGGGGCACAACGACCTTTCCACAGGATCCCACAGGATCCAAATTATCCCCAATGGCACAGAAAACACTGGCAGTCTCAGCCTGCCGAGGTTTTTGGGAAAAATTGGAATATCTGAAAGCTGGATGTCCACAGTATTCCCACTGCCACATTTGAAATCCCTTTCCCAGGCCTGGCACCCTTTTGGGAAGGAAATTCCCCTAAAATCCAACTTGAATGAATTTTAGGGAAATTCCCTGCTGTGTTTGTGGTGTTCAGATCCCTCTATCCTGGGAATGCCCTGAGCCCTCATTCCCATCTTCTCCCAGCCTGTTTTGGGAATAAAAAGCCTGTTTGGGTGCAGTTTCATCCCTCTGGATGGATTTTTCTCAGGAAGAACAACAGGCGCCCGTGCCTTGGGCAAACTCTTTCCTTCCTCTCCATAAGGAAACTTTGGATTTACGACGGGGAACGGGGAGATAACATCGAGGCCGATAAGGAAACCAGGCAACAAATCAGGCTAATGGATTGCCTTTGGATGAGTGCAATGGGATTTAATGACTCCAGGAAGGATCTATTCGCTCCCAAGGATTGGAAGCGCCGGAGAAAATGCGGGAGATGGGAGGGGAAAGTGGGAAAACAAACAGAAAGCGCTTCCAAGCTTTCCAGGGAGCAATCCCGGCTAAAAGGCTCCATGGAGACTTTGGCCTGTGCTGGTTGTGCTTCCACACCCTCCCTGCAGGCTGGGAATGGCAATTCCCAAAGGCAGGACAGGCTGGGAATCTCCGTCCTCCCCCAGGATGAGAGGTGGGACACATTTGGGGCATTCCCTGTTCTTGCTCCATGCTCTATTCCTGGAAATCCTGGGGCTTCCTCGTTCTCCTCCCGATTTTCCGGAGTGGTTTTATTTTTCCTGGCAAGATCCAGGCAGCAGCACCTGGAAAGGCCAAATCCGTGTGTGCTCCCTGCCCTCAGCACCTTTTCCTTGCTTCATTTTGGGAGATTCCCTGTTTTCTCCCAGGTCTTCGGTAAAAATCCCTGGGATTATGATGGGGCAGGATTTTCCTGTAGGGAAAACTCTGGATTTGTGTCCTTGAAGGGCTGGATTTGGCCATGGCAGGGATGTGGGAAGAGCTTGATTCCCTCTGGGAATGGGCAAACAGGGAGGATGAGCTGGATCCCTGGGATGAGGAGGGATTTGCTTCCCTATTCCCAACGCAGTGGATGTTTCCTCCACAGCTGCATTCGTATTGCAGCCAGAAGCTGCCGCAGAGGATTTGGGAACCCAACAATTCCTGCCAGACATTGGGAATGACAGCCTAATGCTGTTTCCAGGGAAAATCACATTAAAGCCAACTCTCCAAGGAATTGTTTCCTCCCTGGATCGTGCTGGGAGCAAATCTCTCTCTGCTGGCTCCTGGCTGGAATGCTGCAATCTCCTGCCTCAAAGGCCATTTCAGGAGTGAAATTCCATGTGCAGGAAAGTGAGGAATTGCCACTGGATTTTGGGATTTGCTGATCCAAAAGCCAGCACAGAGCCTGTGAATCCCCAGGGAATCGCACGGGAATCATCTCCCTGTTTCCATGCAAGGAAGAATCCAAAACAATTCCTCCACCTGCTCATTTTTCCCTGTTTTTCTGTGATTTCATCCCTCTTAAAGCAGAATCCCAAATTTCTCCCGGATTGAAAAGACAGGGATGGAGTCAGTGATGTCAGAGATCTTTTCTGACCTCAATGATCCCGTGATTCCCAGGATGCCGAACCCTCCATTCCCGTTTCCTGGCTCTGTCTGCGTGACCCTGCCCAGCTCCAGGTTTTTAGAAGGTCAGAAATCCACGGAACTGCTTTTCCCTCCCTGAAATTTTGCTGGAAAAATCCAACCACCATGGAGCGCCACGAAATAATTCCATGGAAAGGCCTCTGATTCCTGTCAGGAGCCAGGCACAGGCACGACAGGAAATAAAATCATTCCAAGTGTGGGATGCAGGGCTGCCAGCCCTGTCTGGCACCCGGCATATGGGGCTGGGATCTGTGGAAAAACGGGACAGGGATGCAAACACGATGCTCTAATTAATTCTGGGAATGCATAATTAATTAATTACCCTGCCCGGGGGAGCTGCTGTCACCACGGCTCCCGAGCCAGGTTCCTCCTCCGGTGCTGCCTGGCCCTTGGAAGCAGGAATGGTGGATGGGATTTGTCTCCCTGGCTCTGTTGTCCCTCCTGGAAGCAGGAATTGTGCCCAGGATTGCTGCCCCATCCCTGGAAGTGTCCAAGGCCAGAGCCTGGAGCAACCTGGGATAGTGGAATTTGTCCCTGCCCATGGCAGGGGTTGGAATGGGAAGATCTTTAAGGTCACTCCCAATCCAAGCCATTCCATGATTCCATGATTCTTTGTTTTGCTGAGAAAAGCCAGGAGAGCATCAATTCCTCGAGGCCTTGGGAGGGGTTTTTATCCATTTTTCCCCCCCAGATTCTCCAGAGAAAACCACAGCGGGATTCACCCCTGGAGCAGGGGGAGCACAGGCCCCAGATCTCCCTCTGGAATATAAACCAGGGATCCTCTGGAGCAGTGGTGGCTGCACTCTCGGCCCTCCCATCCAAGAGGGATGCACCAGGATTATAAACCCCAATCCACCTGGCAGAGGGAGAGGTGAACCGTGGAAAATGAAGGGAAAACTCTTCCCTGATAATTCCCAGGTCACTGCACTTCCAGGGCTGGGCTGTGTTTGCATCCAGGGTCAAATCCAGAAGGAATTATCTCCCATCCCCGCAGGCCAGGATTGTTCATTCCCAACTTTTTCCAAGGGCTGCTGCTTTTCCAGTGCCCCTGTTGGAAAAAGCACAGCAGATTCATCCCAGGCTGAGAGAATAGGATACATCCAGTATTTGGGATAACTCCCAGCTCGAGGTCAGGAACGGGATCCAGGGCTTAAAGGCTCAGGAGAAGGGAGCCAGCGGAGACAGATTCACCTTCCGTGACTTTCCAGGGAATGATGGGCAGATAGGGAGGATTAAGTGTTACGGGATTGCAGGGGGAAAGGGAGAGGGAACACAGAAACCCCGGAGCGTTGCCCAGCCCATGGCAACAGCGCTGGATTTCCATGGAGTTATCCAAACAACACCCAAACGGGCGGGAATGAACGGTGCAGGAAAACCGGGAGCGGGGTGAGGCGAGCAGCTGAGGCATTCCAGGTGACCGAGAGGCTGGGAATAAATCACAGGAATAAAACCAGCAGCTCCTGCCTTGGCTGCAGTTCCAAGGAGCAGGGGGAGACACTGGAAGCAGGGATTTGGGGGTTTTAAGGATGCTGCTGATGGATCAAGGCTGGGCCGGGACTTTGTGTCACGGGGAATGTTTGGATTCCAGGGATAATCCCATCCCTGGAACCTCAGGGAACAGAGAGCCGGGTTTAACTGGGAGTTAAAGAGGGAAGCTGCAAAAATTCCATCCCTGCCCTGCTCTTACTCCAACATCAATCCATGGATCCCAGGATAAATTCCGCAGTTCAGGCACATTCCTGGGTTTTCCCTCCCTCGGAGGGCAGCCAGGAGAGATCCCAAAGCCAGAGGATTCCAGGTGACCCTGCTGAAACCCAGGAAGTGCCCAGTGAAGCGCATGGATCCCGATACCTTGGACATACCCACCTGGAATCTGCCCTTTGGAATTGCTCTCTCCTAATGCCACTTTTCAAACTGAATCCATGCCTTTCGCCCCTCAGTTAAACCCTGGTTTTCATGGAATAAAAAGTGAATCCCTGAAGGAAGCTGCTCCTGTATCCCAAAGGTTGCTCGGTGGATTTTTCCACACATCTTTCAGCAAAGCCCTTTGGTATCCAGCAGTTGGAATTCCCTTTATTCCATGGATCTCATTGAATATTCATAGCTGGAGCTTTAACCAGAAAACCAAAAATTGATTATTTTATTTATTTTTTATTTTATCCAATTGATTTTTCCACCTCCCGAAGGTCAGGTGGGCACCGGGCAAACATTCCATGATCTTCCCGTGGGTGGTTTTTTCTTCGGCAGAGCAGAGCCAACGTTTGGAATCCTTGGATGAATCAAAGGAAAAGCTGAATAAGCTGGAATTCAGAAGGATTGTCTGTCGAGGTATTAAAAATGTCACTCAATCCCTGGGGCTGAGGGATTGGGGTTGGAATGTGTGAAAAACCCCATGGATCTGGGGAGTGTCGCTGCTGTCTGGAGCTTCCCGGGAAGGGCTGGCTGGGAGGACAGATTTTCCCGGGAATTTGTCAGTCTTTGTGGAAGGATGACATGTTTTGATGGAATGTGTGCAGGGATGCTGTCAGCTCAGCTGGCTCCTCAGAATTCCACTGCCAAGCTGCCAGGAAAAACCCAGGAGCGGCGTTTGGGATACAAGGAAAAGCCAGTGGAGCTTCCAAAGGCACAGCTCGGGCCTGAGGAAGGATTTTTTGGGATGGGGAGGGAATCCTGTGGAGCAAAGGCTGTGTGGCACTGGGAGAGATGATCTGCAGGAGCTGCTCCCAGGAAAAAATTCCCTAGGCTGGGAAAAGAGCTCCTCCAAAGCAGCATTCCCGTGGCACCGAATTCCCCAGGGGGCTGTTGCCTGGAAAGAGAATTTTCCTGGGAATTGAAGCATTGAGAGTTTTCCTAAATTTGCTCCTTAAATCTGATGGATTGCAGCATTATCGATGGGAATGTTGGAGGGGCTGGCTGGAATATCTGGTTTCTGGGAATTGGGATCCCAATCCTGACCCAGGGGTAGTGAGGGAAGAGAGGTGGGGTCGGTGTGGGGTGTGTGGGAAACAAAGCCCAGGTTTATCCACCTCTTTTCTGGGGTCTGTTCCCTCCAGAGCAAACTTCCCTTGGTTAATTCCATGGATTTGATGAAATTCCATGGAAGGAGGGGACAAATGCTCTTTGCTCTGCCCGAGAAATGCCAGGGTTTTACTCCTTCCCATAAATCCATGCTTTTATTAAAATCCTTTTCCTTCCCAAGGTGTTCCTGCCCCAGCCTTGAGCTTTCCAGCCATTTCCCGTTCTGCAGCTCCCAGGAGGGATCATTTTAGGTGGAAAACTGAGGGAATCAGAGCCCAGCTTACACCAAACCAACCGGAAAAGTTCAAATGAGGAACTGCACCCAGATCTGGAGGTCCCCAAACCAAGCCCAGCTCCTCATCCCAGAGAATCCAGGCCTGTTTGGAGTCCTCCCCTCCTCAGGAATTCCCCAGTTTTGATGGGAATGCATTGCATTAAATGGAATGTGTTTGCCACATCAGAATTCCATCTAAAATCCACCATTTTTTCATCCCCTGGAGCGTGGCTGCTGCTGTTTGCCCAGTAAATAAAATTAGGTTGGATTCGTTGGGAATTGGAAAACAAATCCATTTCATGGGAAAGCTTTTCCCAGTCTCCTGGGGATGTGCTGCACTCAATTCCAAAGGGCTTTCTTATGGAAAATTACCAGGAGCCAAGTCCTGCTGTGAGTCAAGAGGAGAATTAGGCAGAAATTCCAAGATTTTGGTGCTTTTCTGCTTACTGGGGCCATTGTTGCTTGCAAGGAGTTCATTTCCAGTGCTTCAGCAAGAGCAATTTCCTTGGAAATCAGGGCAGAAAGATGGATCAGGAGATGGATTTTTGCTTTCCAGCATCCCTCGAGTCCTTCTGATCATCACTCGTGGGCACAGCATCCAACAGGTGATGGAAAAAATGTGGGATTGGCTGGAAATGGACTGGAAACTGGATTTGACCCTGGTATCAGCACTGGTTTGCTCCACTTGGTTCAGTCTGGAGGTGGGAGTAAATCCAGGATTCCAGGGATATTCCTGGGGGGCTGATCCCTCTGCATCTCCCAGGGGACAGTTCTGCTGAGCAGGCTTTCCATGACCTCAGAGTTCCCAGTAGAAGAAACTGGGGGAAAAAAGACTTTTTAGGACTCAGAAAATATTAATAAAACAGAGTTTGGTTCATTCAATGTTTAATTTGTCCGGAATGGTTGAACAGAGGGAAGCGAAGGCAAATTCTCCGTAGGACCAGGCTAAAACCAGGCTGGATGATCCATGGAAATTCCACACAACACAAATTATCCCAGTCCTGACTGGGAAAAGCACAGAGAAATTTCTCCGTGCACAAATCTCTCCCGGGCTGAGCTAAAATCTCCCTCATCAGCACAATTCCGTGTTTCTAAAGGACCTTGCCATAAAATCGGTTGGATTTTCTTTCCAGCAGGTCCTAAAATCCCGGAAAGGGGAACAGAGCATCCCCAATTTAGCAGGGCTTGGTGGAGTCTCCTGGCACTGCCCCAAATTAATGTGGCCTAAAAACTCAGGAGCTTTTCCTCTTTAGCTCCCCCTTGGATAGGTTTGAAAGGAATCTTAATTTTTCCCTGGAAGGCAAATTTGGGATTACTCAGAAATCATTGATACTTCACTTATTCCAATTTTCACCGGATTTTGTGAGTGTTTTCCAATTTTTTGGGGTGTGTTTTTCCTGAGGAAGTTTTTGGTTGTCTTTGGGTTTGGGGTTTATTTGTCTCCATGTGTTGTTGAATTTCCAAAGGTGTGAGGTCCTCTGGGAAGGGGCTTTGATTTTTGGGATGAAGTAACAGCAGGTCCCTGTGAATCCAAAACACCTCAGGCTGAAAAATCATGGAATATCCTGAGTGGGAAGGGACTCACAGGGATCATCAAATCCAACTCCAGCTTTCCTCTTTAATTTTCCATTAATTTTCCACTAATCTTCCTCATTAATTTTCCGTTCTCCATTAATTTTCCCTGTCTTTAGAGCTCAGCTGCTCCAGAGGATCAGACAAATCCAGCAGCTGGAATTCTGCATCCCTGTGCTCTGCAGGGCACCGTGGGCACCTCCCTGTGTGGGAATATGAATTTTTCCAGCCACTACCAAAAGGAGCTGGGAGCTAAAATGGGATTTTCTAATTCTGTCCATGGGAAAGAACCTCTGGAAAATCGACTGGAGAGGGCAGAGGTGACAGAAAGGCTGCCCCAATTATTCGGGAACGGATCAGAGGTTGATTTATGCCTGGAAGAGCCGGATAATTCCAGGAATAATGGATATTGTATTAATTAATCATTTAAATCTGGCTGTGCTGGGATTCGGAATGTGGTGGAGAGCAGGCGGGCACCGCCTGCTACTGGGAGAAACCTGGGAGTAAATTACGCGTGGTCCAACCCAGGATACATCCTGTGCTCGTGTGTCGGTGTATCCTGGGAGTTCCTGGGTTTTGGAATGTGAGTGGCACATCCAGCGGAATAAACGGAATGACAGAACCATTAAAGTTGGAAAAAACCTCCAGGATCGAGGCCCAAACACCGCCCTGGCAACTGCACCGGTCAGGAGGGGCTTGAGCCGAGTTTAAGTTCTGGAAATACAGTTTTGAGTCCAGACTTACACTCAGAACCAAGGAATGGGCACCAGACCTCCCCAGGAGCCCGTAATCATCCCCACGGACGTCGTACCAGCGGGGTTACACCGCAGTTTAGGGGGTGGGAAGGTGGCAATGTTATGGGCACGTCGATTCCTTTCCGAAATGTTTTCCTAATCTTGTTTCCTTCAATCCTTTCTGGCTGTGTTTGCAGGATTCCTGCCTGCTCTGGCTCCCTGCAATGGGTTAAGGACAGGGAAACACAGCCAAGGCACCACCCAGCACATCAGAACCCATTTCCAGTGCAGTGCCGGGGCGTTTTTGCATGAAACTCTGAAGAAATCTCATTTTCCTTTAAGAAATCCCCTTGAAGAATCCCAGAGATCCCAGCTGAGCTGTTTGCTGCTCAGAGCTGATCCCAGCTGTGCAAAGCAGCCTTAAACCCAGCTTAACAAGGGAGTTAGAGCTGGCTTAGCATTGGTTTGCATCACTAGAGGGGTGCAAAGCCTGAAAATCGTTCCCTGGAGGACCCAAAGTGGTCACAAACATCTGATCCAGCAGGACACCACAAGAGCTTGGCACTTCCAGCTGGGAAAAGCAGGGAAGAGCCCTCTGTGTACATTTCTTGGAGCTTGTGGGGCTCCTCATTTTCCCTTTGCCACAAATAGAGCTCTCCTTGAAGTCCCCAAGTCCTCCAGCGGGACTCTGCAGTGCCAGGCCGTGCCCTCAGACCTTGCTGGTCTGCATGTGCCCGTTGAACTCCGCGTTCCTCTGGGTCAGCATGGACTCCTGCAGGCGGCTGCTGTTCTCCTGCCTGTGCTCCACGGGGTCGCCGTCCTCTGCTCCGTCGCCCTTCCGGAGGCAGAGAACCTTCTGGAAACTCTGCTTGAAGTTGTCGGAGAGGAAGCCGTAGAGGATGGGGTTGGCGCAGCTGTTGGCGTAGGACAGCACCACCATGAAGAAGTAGAGCCCCTCCAGGACGGGGTCGGCGGGCAGGATGAGGATCAGGTTGACGATGTTCATGGTGTAGAACGGGAGCCAGCAGAACACGAAGACCACCACGATGATCACCACCATCCTGGTGACCTTCCGCTCCGACCTGCGGCGCCGCGTGGAGCCCACACGGATCCCCGAGGACTTGACCTTGACCACGATCAGCAGGTAGCACAGGCAGATGACCAGCAAAGGGCCAAAGAAGCCCAGCACCGAGGTGTAGATGATGAACGCCGCCGACCAGACGTTGACCGGCTCCGGCCAGTTCATGTTGCACGTCTGGAAGTCCTCCTGCACGTCCGAGAAGATGATCACTGGGAGAACCACCAAGAAGGAGAAGGTCCAGACGGTGGCACTGATGAGCTTGGCCACCCTGGGGCGTCTCCACTTGGTGGACTTGATGGGGTGCACCACGGCCAGGTAGCGATCCATGCTCATCACCGTCAGGCAGAAGATGCTGGTGAACTGGTTGATGCCGTCCACGGTCATCACCAGGCGGCAGAGGAAGGAGCCGAAGGGCCAGTAGGAGATGGCGTTTTGGGTGGCCAGGAAGGGCAGGCCCAGCATGAAGAGCACGTCGGCCACGGCCAGGTTCAGGATGTAGATGTTGGTGACCGTTTTCATCTTGGCGTGGCGCAGCACCACGTAGATGACCAGGGCGTTCCCGCTCAGCCCCACGGCGCACACCAGCAGGTAACAGATGGGAATGAGCACCTTGTGGATATATTGGAACGGGGGCTGCTCCGGGGTTGTCCCGTTCTCCGTCACGTTGGGCAGCAGGGAGGAGTTCACCTCGCCGGCAGCAGCTTCCATGCTAAACGTACTGGAGAAGTACAAAGGATCCATAATTTTTTCTCGGTGGTTTTCCTCTTAGGAGAGATTAAACTTCACGGGCATCTTGTTCCTAGAATGAAAATTGAAAAAGGAAGGAAAAGAGAGAAAGGAAGATGGAATTCAAAGCGGATTTTTACAATCACTTCCATTTTCTCTTCTGTTCAGCATTTGGGTTGGAATTATTCAGCCAGGGAGAGGGATGGGATCAATTCCCAAGTAAAGGAATTGCACAATGGGAGAATCCCAGTGCTCATCCCAGCACATCCCGGGCTCTGTTTCATCGTGACAGGATCCAGGGCTGGCTGCAACTGTGAAGGATTTTTCCCCTGAGGTTGGAGAGGCTCTGAACTGGAATTCCCAGAGCAGCTGTGGCTGCCCCATCCCTGGGAATGCCCAAGGCCAGGCTGGACAGGGCTTGGAGCAACCTGGGATAGGGAAAGGTGTTGGGGTTGGAATGGAATGGGCTTTAAGGTCCCTTCCAACCCAAACCATTCTGGGATTCCACGAAATCCAGAAGGCCCCTGATTTTCCATCTAAAATCCGATACAGAAATTGTTGGAATATCGTTTTGGAGGACTCTGAGCAGCACACCCGGATCAGAGCAGGGCCTTCCCTCAGTACTGAGCTCTTTAAATCCCAGTTTGGGGCAGCTCTGCTGTCGCTTGGTCATGGGGACCTGGGGGACTCCGGGGTGACTCAATCCCACCTCGCTCCATCCAAACTCCAGGTGCTTTTGGAATCAGAGCCAAAGACAATTCCTGGTTTTTCCAGGAATGTCCACTGTGCTGATTCCCAGGTCTCCCTTTTCCATAAACCCACTTTTACTTCCTGCTCTTTCCTTCAATGATCCCAGCTGGGGCACAGCAGGAAAATGGGATCTTCCAAACCCCTCCTGGCCGGGAATGAGGCACTGCTTTGGCTTCTCCTGGAATTTCCCCATGAATATTCTGAGATTTGACACAACTCAGGATGTTAAAATGAGTGGCAGACCTGGATTTAAATCCCACTTTTTAGGCTGCCTGGCACAACCAATGGAGAACCTCAGGGAACATCAGTGAATAGGTGAGGAAATAAAACCCTCCAGAACAATGGAAAACCCTTGGAAAAAATTCCAAGATGGAAAGGAGCATGGGTGAAGTCACTCCCCCAGGGGTCAGGATGTTTGCACAGACATGGGAAGGAATAAACTCCTTTTTTTTTGTATCTCTCAAGACTATTTTTTGTGTTCCTGCATCTTCTCCCCTCACCCCAAACTGTTTTTTATCCCAAAAATCCATTTTTCCTGCAGGAAATCCAAGCTGCAGTGGGCAGCTCCCAGAGACCTGAACAGATCTGGAGCTGGAATAAATTCGAACAACCATTCTGAAAGAGGTGGAGAATTTGCAACACCCCTTTCCTGTGGCGTGCTTGATTCCCAGGAATCTTTTTCCATATTTTTGTCGGAGTGTGGTTCAAAGGAGGTCTTTATCAAGCATTTTCCTGGAGGAACTTGGAAACATCACCTCTGAAAAAGGGGAGATTTCAAGCAGCAAGGTCTCCATCAAGTCCCACAACAAACCCCAGTGAAGGTGGAAGAAATGCTCAGGAATTTTCATTCCCATCACCTGACGATCAGATTCCCGTAATAATCCGGGGGTTTGGATGTGGAATCACAAACAGCCAGCCCACGGTGCTGGAAAAACTCCTTGTCTCCAGCAGCAATCCAAAGCCACCTTCGTTGGTGGCTGGGCTTTCTCCTGGGGTGAGAAAACCTGGGGGAGAGGAGGAGTCCCGGCAGCTCCCGGGAGGAATCACAAATGTGCCGTGGGAATGTGCAGATGGGGAGTAGGTGTCTCACGTGGCTGGGCAGAGATGGGAAATCGGGAATGCAGGGATGGCAGGGAGAGCAGAGGGAGCTGCCGGAGCTCCAGCAGATACTGGGAGACGGGGATGAGGATGGGGCAGGAGGAGCTGAAAACGCTGTTGTTTTATTTGGGGTTGAGGTGTTGCAGCTAAGGAAGCATCCTTGCAAATCCCAAAATCCCTCTGCTCAGCCAAGACCATGCTCCTTTTAAATTACACAGGAGTGGGTCAGTGCTTGGATAAAATACCAAAGGAAAACTCCAGTTCTGGATAAGAATTGGAATTTTAAATCCTGCTCTGCCACTCATTTGAAAATCTTCAGGTTATTTATGGGAGAAATCTGGGAGAAGGCAAAGCAGCGCCTCATTCCCGGCTGGGAGGGCTCTGGAAGTTCCCATTTTCCTGCTGTGCCCCAGCTGGGATCATTGGAGGGAAGAACAGGAAGGAAAAATACATGGGATGGGGCAGTCAGTGTTTATGAACTCGTATCCGGGATGCTGCTGGGATTGGGAATGTTCTCCTCCCCACGAGCAGCCTGGACAAACTCGGCACATCCAGGCTGGGCCCAAAAACCCAATTTTCCTTCTGAGCCTGCAAAAAATTGGAGCACATGGAAAGGAGCAGGGCTGGAACTCAGCAGGGAAGGTCAGGAGGGGCAGTCATGTGTGGCTCATCCTCTTAAAAGTGGGAAAGGACACCTTCGCCAAGGTGCCTTTTCCCACATTTCCTTGGATTCAGGCGCTGTGGGAATTACACAATGACTTCAGTCCTGTTCCTTCCACCGCCTTCAGAGTTCCGGCCTTGGGAAGAGGAGCTCTTTTCTTTGGATACTTCCAATTTCTTCTCCCCCTGGAGAAATCCTCCAGCCCCAAATCCCTGTTTCCAAAGGGCCTCGGGCTCTCCCAGCCATCCATTGGCATTCCAGAGGTTTTTCATGAAGGACTTGGGTGTGTTTTCCATGGAGAGGAACTTCCAGGCTCCTTCAGCAGCAGCAGCTGTGCCAGACTTTCCCTGGAGTCAGGGACACTTTGTCCCCTCGGATTTTGGGGCTCTTCCCTTGGGTTTGTGGGAATATTCACCTTTCCCCTCAGGATTTTTGTCCCATGGGATGAACTGTACAATATTCCCTGTCATACCGAGCAGATTGAGAAGGGAATCCCAGAATCCCGGAATGGTTTGGGTTGGAAGGGACCTCAAAGCTGATCCATGGGCAGGGACACCTTCCCCGATTCCGGGGTGCTCCAAACCCCATCCAACCTGGATGTGGACAATTCCAGGGATGTCCCAGTGCATTTCCTGAGGGGAAATCCATTTCCTGTGGCTCTGATGCAAAACCTTCTGTCTCTTCCCTGCCGGTTTCAGCACCAGGAAAGAATTTACACCATCTCAACGTTCCCCATTCCCAGGATTTGATGCCCTAAAGTCCCCCAGATCTGCAAACCGAGCCCAGATCCCCATTCCATGTTTTCTTCCCTCAGCCTTTGCCCTGCAGCCACCAGGATTCTGGGATTTGTCCAGGAAACAACAAAAAACCCCTGACCAGCTGCAAATCCATGTTTTCCTGGCTGCCTTGGACGAGCACAGGGAATTTTTCCCCCTATCCAGGTGACAATTCGTCCCTCACCAGCTCGATTTGGCCTCAGCTCCTTTTGTCACCACAGCAGCGAACGACCCCGAACCTTCACAAAGGGTGATTAAAGGTAATAATTAAAGGCAATTAAAACGCGCTGATTGATCCCTCAGACCTTTGTTTGGTGTTCTTAACTAAGGGATTCATCAAGGACGCACCTCCAGGGGATTTTCCTCTCATCCAGCTTTTTTCCCCCTTTGATCTCCGAGCCCCCGCCCTGGGATTGTCCATAAATTCTGGGCTTTCTGCTTGAAACTGGAATAATCCCTGACAGAATTCCAAGTTTTAACAGAGCAGCATCCTGGAAAAAATCAGCATCCACAGCAGCTGAACGTAACTCTGTGCCTGCCTCCCCCAAAAAAATTCGGGAATAAATAGCGGAGGTGTTATGGTGTCAGAATTTAACATTTGTGAGAAGTCCTAAATAAACCTGAGGGAAAAAACCCAGCGATTAACAGGAACTGAAAAATCATCCCAACCTGAGGAAAAACAAACGTTTAAAATTGGAATTAAAACCTTTAATTTGAAATTAAAAATGCCCAGACAGATCAAGGCTGAAATTTTTCCTGCCTCTGGTCGCGGCAGGAAAGGACAAATAATTCCAGGGAGAGGATTGCGTGAGAGCAGGGCAGGAATTGCCGGAGGAAACCTGATTTCCTGAGGCCAGGTTGGATCCCGCTGCCTGTTTGCCTCTGGAATTGTCATCCCTCTCTCCTGCAGCATCCACGATAATTGCTGGGACTGGAATTACAGCACCAGGATGGCAGATCGCTGCTTCCCGGCGCAGGATAATTAGGGATAACACACCCCAGGCTTTTCAAACAGTCTCGGGAGGAAAAGCAGCGGGAGAACTCTCCAGGAATTGTCTCCCCACGGTAGAACTTCGTGGGGTTTTCCCATCCCGTGGATTTGCCTGCAATAAATTCCTGGGTTTTTAGTAAATTTTCCCTTTTGGAGCCGAGTGTCCATCAGCTGCTGCTTCCCAGAGGGCCTGTGGGGCCTCATTCCTTGGATTTGTGTGGCTGGAGCAGGCAGGAGAGGGAGAGGAGGGAGAGTGGTGGTGTGGAAGTTGGGGAGACCTGGCCGAGCAGCTCTGGAATAACATAAAAATCCAGGGAAGGCTCGGTGGGAGCAGCAGGGAAATGCAGCATCACCCTGAGAGCTGCTGCAACTCCTGAGCTACAAAATGTTCTTTACCACTCCAGCAGCTCCCACACAACACGGACACCTCGGTTTTCCCATTCCCAACCCTATCCCACCACCTGGAGTTAGAAAAACCGAAGGAATCAGCTCAGGTTCTCCCCAAAAGGAGCTTTCTCCCTGTTCAAGTCTGCCTTTGCTGCTTCTCAGGGGGCGTTTGGCACCCCGAAAATCCCAATTATGGATTTTTCTTTGCTGAAAACAAAACTTTGTCACATTAAATTGTTCCTCTGTTCCGACTCCCTGAATTGGGACTGAGCGCTGATCACCTGAATTCCAAGTTCAACAACTTCTTCCCACTTTTACCCCTAAAAAAATCTTGAGAAATCGTATTTTCTTTGGCCAAATATCTGCTGAATCCTTTTTTTTCCTCTCCAAACACGTTTCAGGCTCTGTTGTGCTCAGGGATTACTCACTCGGGCTGAGCTGCTCCTGCCACACAAACACTCGTGCAAAGCAAACGCTGCGGGGTTTGGTCCCAGGTTTAAACTGGATTTGCTCCCAGATTTAAGGTGGGTTTGGTCCCGGATTTAAGCTGGTTTTGCTCCCGGATTTAAGCTGGTTTTGCTCCCGGATTTGAGCTGGGTTTGCTCCCGGATTTAAGATGGGTTTGCTCCCGGATTTAAGCAGCTCCAGGCAGAGGAAGCTGTGGAGCTCCATCTCTGCGCTCCCACCGGGCAGCGGGGCTGGGCTGGAGCTCCCAAAACCGGCTCCAGCCCCAGCACATGCCCAAACCCAGCGGGTTTTCCCCGAAGGTTTCTTTCCCGACCTTCCCCTGTGCAATCCAGGGACATCCCGTGATTTCAGGGATGTGCCAGAGCAGAGGAGGAGCGCTAATTCCGGCTGTGGCTGCTCCCAGGCTGAGGGAGAGCGGGAACACTCCCCGCTCCCTCCGGCTCAGGGAGAGCCCCACATTGGGAAGGAGCTCAGGAGCAGCTCCTCTCGCTCCAAGAAGTGCAGCAGCTCCAGAAGAGGAGCCTCGAGGGGAAAATTCCAAGGTTTGGGCTCTCCGGCTTGGATCCATCCCTCTCCAGCAGAGCAGCTCCACTGCAGCCACGAAGCCCTGGTGACAGCGTCCCCAGGAGCTGCGATTTCTCACACAGCGCTCCCAGGCTGGTCCCAGCACCCTGGAAGCGGCTGTGGGGTTTAACCCGGAGGTCTCCTCCTCCCCAGAACCACAAAAAGTCTCTCGTTGAGCCCAAACCACCCGAGCCAGGTCGTTCTTTCCCCGCTCTTCCACGCCAAGCTCTGGGCCCTGGGAACAGGGAACAGGCTGTGCCCGGCGCTGGGAGCTGCAGGGAGTTGCAGGAAGCTGCCAGAGCTGCTCCCAGCCCAGCCCAGATCCACCCTGATCCCCAGGATGTCACCTTGACCTCGGCATCCTCTGCTCGCTGACCCCCCTGGAGCACATCCCATCCCTGCATTCCCTGCCGTGTGTTATCCCAGAGGGGCATCCAGCGCGGAGCTCTGATCCCTCCGGGCTCCCTGTGCCCTTTCCCACCCGGCTGGGCACATCCAGGGCTCTGTCACATCCCCAGGGTGGCAGCGGCCCCCGGGCTGTGCCCGCAGGTCCGTCCCGCCGGTGCCTCTCGCGTCCCTTTCGAGCTCCGTAGCCGCGCTCAGGCTGCTCCTGCCTCAAACGCAGCATCGTCCCCCCGGCCGGGGGTCCCTCCCGGGCACCCCCCAGCCAGGAGGGGTCACCCCGCTGCCCAGAGGGACCCTCCCGGGCACTCCCACACCAGGATTGGTCACTTTACTGCCCAGACCGTCCCTCCTCGCCATCCCTCTAGCCAGGAGGGGTCACCTCACTGCCCAGAGGGTCCCCCCTCGCCACCCCCACACCGGGACGGCGTCACTCCTTTTCCCAGCACCGAAACCTCCCTCAGAAGGGCAAATTCGGGGTGTCCACAAGCGGGACCGATGACTCCGCTGCCCCCTTCACCCCAGCGAGCCCCCAACCGCGGGGTGCGCTTTGCGAAACCCCCGCCTGCCCCGTCCCCATCCTCCTCCAGTTCCCGCATCCCGGCTCGCAGTTCCCGGCTCCCGGCCATGGTTACCTGCGGCTCCAGGGCTGCTCTCCCGCTGGAGCAGGAGCCTCCCCGGGAGCGCACCCCGCGCTGGCCGCGTCCCTCGGGCTGCGGGCGGGGGCCGCGGCCGCTCCCCCGGGAGGAGGGACCGGGCTCGGAGGGGCCGGGGGTGCCGCAGCCCTGGGGCCGCCCCCTGCTCGGGAACTCGGGCTGGAGCCCTGGAGCCGCCGCTGCGGGCAGCGGGAGCGCTGCGCAGGGAGGCTCTGCCCGCCTCCCCGTGGCTGTACCCCCTCCCCGCGTCCTCTGTTCCGCCTTTCCCATCGCTGTGCCCCCCTCCCCACGTCTCTGCCCTCTTCCCACGTCTCTGCCCCTCTCCTCATGCCTCTGCCCCTCTCCTCATGCCTCTGCCCCACTCCCGATCCCTGTTCCCCCTTCCCATGCCTGTGTCCCCCTCCCCAGCTCTATACCCCACTCCCTATCCCTGTGTCCCGCTCCCCACGTCGCTGCCCGTCTCCCCATGCCTCTGTCCCCTTCCCATCCCTGTTCCCCCATCCCATTCCCCCCTCCCCGGCTCCGGGCTGCCCTTACCCGGCTGTGCCGCTCCCGCAGCGCTGCCCGGCCCGGGGGTTGAGCCCCGCCAGGAGCGGGGTCCGCGCTCCGCTCCCGGGAGGGGCCGGAGGGGGAAGAGCCACATTTCCCCCCTGCTCCAGCTCCGGTCCAGCCCCGTGAAGTCCTTTCAAAGCCTCCCGCGGACCCTCCCGACCCCCCAAACGCCGCACCCGAGCCCGCGGGCTCCTTCGGGGGTAGCGGGAGGTCTCTGACACCTCCGGGGCTTGAATTTCACGCCCCTGTCCCCGAGCAGAAGGGGAGCCCGAGTGCCAAGGTCGCATCCCGCCTCTCCCTGGAGAACGGGATCCCATGTAGAGAGGTTTTCCTCCAGCTAGCTCCGAGTCAGGCCCTAAAATCGCTCCCTGGTGGAAGGATGCAGGGCTGAAAATCCCGGCTGCGAGGAGAACTCGGATTCATTCCCTCCCGAACTCCCTGGGATGCTGCTGGGTGGGAAGGGGCTGAAATATTTGGGATTCTGAGTATTTTGCAATGCAACAAGTGGGATAAAAGCGAGGCAGAGTTCTGCCCCCTCCTCCTCGCACCCTCCCTGTGCTGTGACATATTCAAACATCAATCCCAGCGCCACCCGAAGTGCTTTTCTCCCCCATTTCTGGGCAGAGCGGGGGGCTCAGAGCAGCTCAGGGCTCCCCGCGGCAGCCCCTCCTCATCAGCATGCACAGAGCGTGGCGCTGGTAATAGTGGATATGATCTTAATCCTCTGTCGAGGCTTTTCAATTTGAGTCAGACGTGTGAACGCAGGGCGGAAAAAAACCAGCGAGGCAGAGCTGCTGCTGGCATGTCAGCCTGGAATTCAATCTGCTGATGTATTTATGGGCATGGGTTGCTAAACGCGAGCGAGACTCCAGCCTGCTCTCGCCATGACAATGGGTAGAGTCAGCCGATAAAAATAGAGTTGGGCATGATAAACAGCACAGGAGAGGAGGTTCGGATCACCTGCTCTGCCAACACGCCCAGAAGATGCCCACAATTTATTCCCGAGCAATGGTCCCGCTGGGAATGGCAACTTGAAGCCAAGTGGGACTCATTTAAGGAATTACCCTTATTTTTTGGGGGGATTTATTAGCGTCTTGTGCTAGGAAAAAATTGCTGGATAACCATGGCGGTGCCTAAGTTGTCCCGAAGAAAACAGCGCTTTTCCTGTAAACAAACGCTCTGGAAAACCAGGAGTTTTATCGGGATCTGTGCTGGGAGAGAGGCGGGATTTTCAACAGCTCCGAAGGCTGCTTTAATTCTCTACGCGCTCGAGTCAACAGCGCCGTGTCGGGGCTGAACGGAGGGAACACAAAGCCTTGGAGAGCATTCCCTGTTATCCTGCACAAAGCCTTGGAGAGCATTCCCTGTTATCCTGCTCTCAGTGCCCGACGCCTCCGGGCAGAGAGCAAAGAGCAGCTCCAGAGACCTCGGGATAAACACGGGAGGGGAAATGCTCCTGGCACCCGGCGGTGGCACCGAGACCCTCGGTGGCACAGGGGGACGTCTGTGGGGACAGCACACAACAGGGGTGGGACAGTTCCTTTTATTTCTCATTTTTCTGTGTCTCTCCCTTCGCTGGATGGAATATTTTATCATCCGTGCGCTTGGGACATTTTTTATGTTGACGTTGCAGACAGGAAGGAGAGCTGGGATGGAGATAAAAGCCTCGAAATGAGGGATTTTGTTTGGTTCTGCTCTTTGTGTGCGTCCTTGGGGCCAAGAAGGACAATGGGATCCCAGGGAGTTCCACCTGAACAGGGGGAAGAACTTCCCTGGGCAGTGCCCAGCCCTGAACAGAACCCACGGAGGGGGTGGAGTCTCCCTCCTTGGGGATATCCCACAATTCCAGGATGTCATCCCACTCTGGGATGACCCCGCTGGAGCAGATGGAACCCCCTGTGCTCCCTTCCGACCTGCCCCATCCCAGGATTCCGCGATCCATGCGCAAACCCCTTCCAAGTCCCCTAATTCGGTTAGGAGCCTCCTTATTCTGCCACACACAGCAATTCCATGTCCCGGCATGATCCCTGGATGGGTTTTTTTCCCCGGGAATGCTGACGGATGGGGAAAAGCCGCCACGCGTCCTGGCACGAACCCAGTTTAACTCCCTGCGTGTGTGCGTGTGACACAGGGGAGCTGCGGGGACACGAGCTCGGGAAGCTCCTCCTGCCTTTGGGAATCTACCTCGGCAAAACGCAGCTGAGGCAGCAGGGATGAGCTGGGATCCGTATTTTCAGAAGGAAGCACTCCTGGGGAACTCATGGCAGCAGCTTTTCCCAGGGGAGATGGGCATTAAGGAGCTGGTGAGGAGGAATCAGGGGTGTGGAACCATCTCTGGGAGAGATTTGGATCCAAGTCCGGCTGGAATTGGCTGGAAATGCTGGAATTGAAGCTTTAGGGTTGGATTGGCTCTGATTAAGGACGGGAATGGGACAATCGAGATCCCTTTAAACCTCAGAGCAACAGAGAGACTGAGTGAGGTCCCCCAGAAGCTTCTCCTCTCCAGGCTCAACATTCCCAGCTCTCCCAGCCTTTCCCTACTGCTCCATCCCTCTGCTCATCCTGGTTTTTGCTCTGTTGGGAACAGCTGAGTGGGAAGTCAAGGAAAGAAAACCAATTCCCTTTCCCAGCCAAGCCTCGGTTCCCTCCAGGTGGCCAATCCAACCTTTTGGCTTCCTCCTCCAAGAAAACTTCCAAGCTCAGCGCAGCCTGCACTCCGCAGCGGGAGCAATCCCGGGCAGTGTCCATCCAACCGGGAATATTTCTCCGCTCCCTTGCCGCCGGCAATTCCCCAGTTTGACACCAGACGGGTCTGGAATTCCCGCCCCTTGGAGAGGCTTTGACAGGCGTTGATTTCCTCCCTCCCTAAGGAGCAGAACAAAGGGAGGCGAAACTGCCTCAGCCTTGCTGCAATTCCCGATTTTCCCGATTTTCTCGGCACGTTCCGCAGGCACAAGGAAAAGCTTCGGCTGCAAACTGGGAATGTCACGGAGAGCAGCTGCTGGCCCCCAGTTCCAAGCTGAGCTTGTGTTCGGCGAGCCCCCAAAGCGCTCGAGCTCAACACCAGCCCAGCGCTAAAAAAATGAAAGGAAAACAAAACTAAAACTTCCTGCTGCACCTGGAATTCCTGGGAGAAGGAAAAACTGGGAACCAAACGCCATGGCTGGAGGTGGTGATGGATATCTGTGGATATTTCTGAACAGCGAGCAGCAGCAAACAGATCCATTTATTTCTATGGCAACAGGAGTAACTCAGGGCTCCACCGGAGCCCAAATCTCAGCTGGATTTGGAAATTCCCAGTGATGGTTTCCACTCTGATCCATGATTTTCCCAGAGCTCTTATCCCGTTCATCTCCTTTTTCTCAGGCTGGTCGAGTTAAAACCCAACGTTTAAAATCCTTCAAGGAAAACAACGGCGGGACTTCCAGGAAAAGGAAAAAGGCCAGGACTGAGTCCCTCAGGAGCTGGGATTGAGTCTCAGGTTGACTGGAAATGCCGTGGCTGGCTGGGATGGGAACCTTCCCGAGGCCATCCCGCACTTTAGGGAGTTTTGTGGGAATGAGGGCTGGACAAATCTCCAGCCCAACCCTCTGTTTAACCAGGAACTGCTTCCCGCTTTTCCAGAGCCTCCAACTCCCATTTTGTAAAATAAAGCTGCTCCTTCCCCCCTCGGGGAGATTCTGAAGCACCGAGGAGCTGATTCCCAGCCTGGCCAAATTCTGCAGATTTTCCTGCCTTTCAACACTGATTCCATTGGGTTTGGAATTCCTCGGAGTTCCTTTGGAATTCCAACCTTATTCCTCTGGTGGATGTGAAAATTCTGCGCCGAATCCTTTGCATCCGATCCGTTCTTGGAGCAACGTCTCCAAAACTGGGAGCAACCCAAGCATCTTCTGCTCCTCAGTTCCTCACCTGGTCTGAGGTTAAAAGGGAACTTGATTTAACTGCTCCAGTCCCTAAACAAGACTCGTATCAGCCTCCTATCAGTTAAACTCAAGCCTTAAATGAAGGCTCAAAAGTCGAGCCTAAACCAAGAATTATTTCCCCTTTAGGACGGATGAAGCTCTAGAGAATAAACCCTTATCAGATTTATTTTCCTTTTCCTCCAGCCTCATATCAGTTAAACTCAAGCCTTAAATGAGGGCTCAAAAGTCGAGCCTAAAACAAGACTTGTATTAGCCTCATATCAGTTAAACTCAAGCCTTAAATGAAGGCTCAAAAGTTGAGCCTGAAGCAAGAATTAATTCCCCTTTAGAATGGCTGAAGCTCTAGAGAAGGATTTCTCTTGTCTGCAACCCTTGTCAGATTTATTTCACTTTTCCTCCAGCCTCATATCAGTTAAACTCAAGCTTTAAACAAGTGCTCAAACCCAAGCCTTAAACAAGAATTAATTCCACTTTAGGATGGATGAAGTTCTAGAGAAGGAT
Organism: Corvus cornix cornix; assembly: GCF_000738735.6. Classification (NCBI taxonomy): domain Eukaryota; kingdom Metazoa; phylum Chordata; class Aves; order Passeriformes; family Corvidae; genus Corvus; species Corvus cornix. The sequence goes on along the minus strand of NC_046344.1, from coordinate 7,338,987 downwards.
TTCTCTTGTCTGCAACCCTTGTCAGATTTATTTTCCTGTTCCTCCAGCCTCATATCAGTTAAGCTCAAGGTCAAGCCTTAAACGAGTGCTCAAAGCCGAGCCTTAAACATGAACTAAATCCACTTCGGAATGGATGAGCCTCTAGAAAAGGATTTCTCTTATCTCTCACCCTTATCAGGTTTTTTTCACTTTCCCTCCAGCTCCTATCAGTTCAAATCCCCCCTGGCTGCTGCTCTGGAGAAGTAAAGGAGCTTTTCCCTGGAACAGACCAAAATTCCTCTGGGAATTCGGACTCATCGTCCAACAGGATTCATTTGTGGCCGGAGCCTCCTGCACCAGACCAAAGATCCATCATTTCCATCAGGAATTCTCCTCTGTCCTTCTTCCCACCCCAGCACCTTCTGGAGGAATCACAGGTTGGGAATTTTATTCCGGTGCCGTTTTTAACGGATTTTTTCATTCCCACCCCACAAATGGCAGCAAGGAGCTGCCAGCTTTCCCAAGGATTCCCACGCAGGCAGGGCGGGAATTTCTGGTGTTTTCCTTAAATACCTCGGTGTTTGCAAGCTTGAGCAGATTATTCCAGCAGGTGGCAAAGGATTTATTGCCGGAGTTTTCCTCACCCCCCACTCCTTGCTGATCCCTGCTTTCTCCAGAGCCAGGAGAATCTTGGAGCCGCAGCTTCGGGATCAACCATTTGCTGGAAGAATGAGCAGAATTCCTGCCTCTTTTCCCAGGTTTTACACCAAGCCAGTCCTAATTTTGCTTTATTTTGGGGAATTTAAGTCAGGAATATTCCAGAAGCTTCCATGGTTTTTCCCAGCTTGACCATCCTGCAGCCGCTGCAGGGTGATTTCCATGGGATTATTTCCATGGGATTCCTGGGATTTGGCCAAGCTTTCTTTTCTCTGATGATGGGAAACAAAGCCTAGGGAAAATGGATTGATGTCCCCAAAATCCCACGGGATTTTGGTGGATTTTCCCAGCTTTCATTTCCATTTTGGAGGAGGAAATTCCCGGATTTTGCTGCCACAGCTGAAGCAAATCCATCCCCCAAAAACCCAACTCTTTTTTTCCTTAAAATTTCTTCCCAAACTCCTTCATGTGAGGGGAAACTCTGGGATTTGCCAGTGGAACAGAGCAAATTCCACAAGATTCCAGAGGCTGGGCTGAGCCTTGGTCTCTTTTTATGTGTCTGTAATTAAATCTCGCCCCAATCCCAAAATGTGCAGTAAAAATCCCTTTGTGGGGTAAAAAGGAAGCATCAAAATGTTATTTTTAGTACTCAGGGGTGGATTTGGTTGGAGAATTCCATCTTTATTGATTTCCCGCTTTTCCAAGAGGGATTTCAAGGATGGCTCCTGGAAATCGGCTGCTCCCAGGAATGGGGGAAGCAGAGTCCTGTGAGAGTTCCCAAAACATTAAAAATCTCCCTGATTGGGCTCTGGGAAGAAGCAGGAGAGGGTTTTGCTCCTGGATTGATTCCTTCCAGCAGATCTTTCCCGAGTGCATTCCAGAGGGGGTCATTAGGAGGAGGCTGATATTCCCATCATTCCAATTCCAAGTGGTTTGGGTCCTTACAGATAAACCCACAAGTGGTTTTGGTTCATTTGGGGGTTTTTTAGTTCCAGAAATGACATCCTGAGGGATTTTGAGAAGAGCCGGCCGTTGTTATCTTTCCAGCATTTCTCAGAGATTCCCTCTGCAAATTGAAAATATCCCCAAAAATCAGCACTCGCAATTCCCGAGGAGAAAAGCAGGAATGCAGGAGTCCTTTGCATCTGTGGAATTCTGGGATCCCCTTTCCCTTCCAGACCCTTTTCTTAATTTTATTAAAGAGTCTGGCACAGTAGAAAATGGATTTCTGGGAATTCCACCACATTTCGGAGGCGCTGAAAAGAAGGAATTCCAAAAAAAAAAGGTTTTTTTCATGAGTTTGTTTGGCTTTGTCTGGGAGAACAATCCAAGGATATTGGGAACTGTCAGGATTTGAATGGATTTATTCAAACCTCGTGGGAACAAGAAGGGTTCGGTGTTGATGGTTGGAACCTCAGGCACAATCCAGGATTTTTAGGGAACAATTCCATCCAGGAATGACTCGCTGGAAGCAATTGGAAGTTTCAGACTTGTTTAGAAGTGGAAAAGTTGGATGGGGTTTAACGTCGGTTTAGCGGGAATGGGGAGGGAATAAAACTCTGTGTTTCAGGATCAGCTTTTCCTGCGGAATTCTGGGGATTGGAAAACATGGAATTCTGGCTGGAATAAATTCCTGCTGGGCGTGGGAGCTGGGGGGAGAATGAGGCCAAAAAAAGGAATTTTGGTGCGTTCGGAGCCTCTGCAGCACCACGGAGAGCGACCCCTGTTATCCCGGAAAACACAACCCCATCCTCTCCAAACTCCCCGGGAATTCCCAGCATCCTGATCCCCTCTGGAGTTATTTGGGGGAAATGTAGGGATTGATTTGGGAACATTTCATCCATGAACGGGCACAGACATAAATGGAATTTCAAGGTCATTTTTCCCGGTGGATCAAACCCCAGGATGAGCCATGGGGTGGGAGCCAGGTCTCCACTTCCTTGGAAAAGGGACAGGAATGGGAATTTCGGCATCCCTGGGAAGGACAAATTCAGGAGACAATTTTCAATTGATTTTTAATTCTTTGGCTGCCAACGCCAAATCCCGGGATTCTCACTTCCCTGGGAAGTGCCCTATATCTCCCAGCTCCGATTTCCAGGCTGCATCCTGGCAAATTCCCACTGGGAGGGTTTTTATCCCTGATATATCCGGGATTTGGGCTCGGCCAAGGTCACCTGAGGGAATTGCTGCTGATGTTGGACCAGGAGCAGATTCTGGGTGTCCCTTTAATTGCAGGTTAATTACTGCACTTAACAAGCAGGGTAATTCCTGCCGGGAATGTTGTGGGAAAGAGGAAAGCTGGAAATTAATTGGAATTCTTTGTTTTTCTCCCTGGAAAGTTTGGGAATCATCCCTTGCTTCTGCCATGGAGCTTCTCTTCCAGAGCCTGTTCGTGTCAGGAAATGTTTTGGATGTTCCAGGAAATCCCTCCCTGGCTAAGAAGGCTCCATAAGCTGCCTACATTAGCTGGGATTTCCCAGGAATTAAGGGATCAAACCATCCCAATCCTTTAGGCTCCAGCACCAACAGCAGGCCCTGCTCCTTGCACTTCCCAGCTTTAGGATCCCTTTTTTCCTCTGGCAAATCCCACCGGGAAAACACGACAGGAACACCGTGTTTGCTGCCTTGGTGGATTTTTGCCACTCCATGTTTATTCATTCCCTGTGGGACGTCATCCTAAACAAGGTTTAATTTATTCCCAGCTCCTGGTGTTTATTTAATTCCCTCCTTTTTCCACCTGTGGAATAGCTCCATCCCAGCAGATGTTCCCTGAAACCTGAGGATGCAGTGGGAGTTGGGAGAAGCTGCTCTGGCACCGCTTGCAGGGAGGGGTTGGGAAGGTGAGAACTTTCCTGGAGCTGGGCAAGGAAAAAGGAAAGGAAAAGGGGGAAGGGGAGAGGAAGTGGGAAAGGAGAAGGAAGGAGGAAGGGAAGGGAAGGGAAGGGAAGGGAAGGGAAGGGAAGGGAAGGGAAGGGAAGGGAAGGGAAGGGAAGGGAAGGGAAGGGAAGGGAAGGGAAGGGAAGGGAAAAGGAAAGGGAAAGGAGAAAATAAAGAGGAAAGGAGAAGGAGAAGGAGAAGGAGAAGGAGAAGGAGAAGGAGAAGGAGAAGGAGAAGGAGAAGGAGAAGGAGAAGGAGAAGAAGGAAAAGGAAAAGAAAAAGGAGAAGGAAAAGGAAAAGGAAAAGGAGAAGGAAAAGGAAAAGGAAAAGGAAAAGGAGAAGGAAAAGGAAAAGGAAAAGGAAAAGGAAAAGGAGAAGGAAAAGGAAAAGGAAAAGGAAAGGAAAAGGAAAAGGAAAAGGAAAAGGAGAAGGAGAAGGAGAAGGAGAAGGAAAAGGAAAAGGAAAAGGAAAAGGAAAAGGAAAAGGAAAAGGAAAAGGAAAAGGAAAAGGAAAAGGAAAAGGAAAAGGAAAAGGAAAAGGAAAAGGAAAAGGAAAAGGAAAAGGAAAAGGAAAAGGAAAATTTTACCCACGACTGCAAAATTTGGGATGCAGAGAAGCAGGAGAGCCCTGGCCCCACAAGCCCATGGTGAAGCTCATCCCTGGGGCGGTGCAGCTTTCCCAGCCCTTGCTCTTCCTGGGTTTTTATTATCCCAGCTCCCAGCCTCTCTTTCCCCTGCGGAGCCCGTCTAAAATAATTACAATAACCTGACAAATTGGCTCTGTTTTCCCGGGAATGAAACATTCCCACTGCAGACAAATGGCTCTGGCTGCTCCTCGGGAAGGGCCGTGCGCTCCCAGGGCACATGGAGTTAAATGGAGCTGGGAGATAATCTCATTGCCGGCCACTCTGCTTTTCATTCCATTTTCCCTGCAGATCAATTATCCCCAGGAATTGAATCACAGGGATTGACGCCACCGCTCCCCGGCGGAAAAGTGGGAAAACAACTGGAATCATGGCAGGGAAATGGTTTGGGAAGGAATGGAAAGGGGCTGAATTCTCCCTGGGGGGCACAACTGCACCTGGGATCCTTCTCCAGCTTCTCCCACCATTTTCCTGCCCTTGGTAGGGTGGGAATGGGATGAGCCGCCTCCCAGCAGAGGAGATGCTCCTACAAACCAGAATCCTGGGGATTTTTAAAGTTCTTTCCAACGCAAACCAGTTGGATTTGATGGGAAAACAGAGCCATTTCACCTGAATTTCCAAAGCCTTCCCTCTTCCAACTTTCAAACAGGCTGGGAATAAAATCCCTCTTATCAGCAGAGGGCCATAAATGTGTCGGGACATTGGATAAATGTGTTGGGACGTTGGATAAATGTGTCGGGATATCGGATAAATGTGTCGGGATATCAGATAAATGTGTTGGGATATCAGATAAATGTGTTGGGATATCGGATAAATGTGTTGGGATATCAGATAAATGTGTTGGGATAGTTGTTTCAATGTGTTGGGATAGTTGTTTCAATGTGTTGGGATGTTTGGATTCTTTTTTCCCAGCCCATTTTTTCACTTCTCATGGATTAAAGGCTGAGCTTTCCCACGCTGAGGTTTCCCTTTTTCCAAGTGCTGCTGGTTGGGAGGAATGGGAATAACACTTTGCTGCTTGGAATCCTGGGAAAAGTGGGATAAAATCTCCTGAGAGATTTTTCCCTTCAGTCATAATCCTCTAATTTATAATAATTCCATATTATACACAGATTTAGTGGCTTCAAACAAAAAGAGGGAAGGTTTAGATGGGATTTTGGGAAGGAATTCCTCCCTGGGAGGGTGGGGAGGGGCTGGGATGGAATTCCCAGAGAGGCTGTGGGTGCCCCATCCCTGGAATGTTCAAGGTTGGAGCACCCTGGGATAGTGGGAGGTGTTGGGGTTGGAGCTGGATGGGCTTTAAGGCCTTTTCCAACGCAAACCATTCCAGGATTCCATGATTTCTCCTTCAGGATCCAAGAGCTGGGCTCTAAAACAGAATCATGAGGAGGAAATCCATGAAAAACCCCAAAGGACAAACCAAACTCCTGGGCTGCGAACAGAGCTTGGATCCCAAGCCCTCAGTGCCATTTCCAAAGGAATGGGAGCAGCTCTAGCAGGAATTCCTGGATCATTTGGGCACATCCTGAGCTCAGATAACACAAAAGCTGGGAAATCCCAATAACACCCCCCATTAACGGCCTCTGCAAAGGTCCCTGGCCAGGGGGATTTTGTAGGAATTTCGCCTTTAAGGATTTTTTTTCCCCCCTTTGAGCAGCTGCTTTTTAAAAGTTAAAAATCCCTGGGATACAGGAAATCATGGAATTCTGTCCTGGGTCATTTTTCCCTGGTTTTTTTTGGACGTGTCACGTATTTAACCAACGCCCAATAATGGCTCCATGGAATTTGCTGGGGAAGCTGATGTGTTCCCAGCTATGGATAACAGCTCATCCACAGGCTTTGCTTCCAGGGAAAAGCTGGAACACAGCAGCAGCTCCATTCCACATCCCACTGCTCAAGTGGAAAATCAGGATTGCATTCCCAAGCTGAATTCCAATCCAAGAAATTCCAATTTCTTTCTTTTTCCTGGAAAAAAACCCTAAATTTCATTGCCTTGAAGGTTAAAAATCCCTGGATTCATTTCAGCTTGGGAGTGCTTTTCCAAGGGGCAGATTAGCATCAAACCCGGAAAACTTGTGGAAAATTTGGGATTTTTATTCATAATGTTTGAGCAGCTTAAATTCCTGGCTGAGTGGGGGGATCCTCAGTTTTATTGCTCTCATTTCAAGCTATTATTATTACATTTATATTAATTAATTACATTTTAAAAATATTAATTCTTTTCATTAATTAATTTAAATTTCAAATATTAATTAAATGTCCCAGGGTTTTTTTATTATTATTATTCAAATATTTATACCTTTAAAAGATAGAAATATTTCCTCTCCACCTGGATATTGGTATTATTCCTAATAAATATTAATTCCTATTTCATTATTCGAGTGAAATCCCCCCCCCAAAATTATTAGGCCCATATGTTATAGACCCATAGGAGCTGGAATAAATTGATTTTCAGCTGCTTTCCACTCCATTTTTATGGCTTTTATAGGACTTTTCAAGGGAAAACAAAGCTCACAACGATACTTAAAGCAGCAGGACCAGAAGCAAATTGAGTGAATAGAGCATTTTATGTATAATTTCTCAATTTCTTCCATACGAAAGCTCCCAGATTTGTTTTCCATACTTGCCAATGGCTTAACAGAAAAGAAGGAATTGTGGTTTTCTCCCAGATTTGGCGGGATGAGGACAGAAATCACTGTTTGTAACTCGCCACCTCCAGGTCCACGGGGTAGCAGACGCGGTAGCTCATGCACTTCTGCCTGTCAATAAAAATGCTGTTGGCTTTCACAGCGATTTCCTTCTCCAGCTTCATCCTGGTCTCCTCCAAATTCTTCAGATTCTGCTCAGATTCCATCAGTTTTCGCTTCAGGGCTTCCAGGAATACCGTGAGTTCTTCCACTTCACTGATCAACCTGGAGGGAATTGGGTTAAGTCGTAAAAAGAGGGGATGGTGCTCCAACAGATGGGATTTGGGATAAAGATCAGCTACAGAACGGAAAATTCATCAGGAAAAGACCTCAGAGAAATCCAGGAAAAGATTGGATTTCGGATAAAGATCAGCTACAGAATGGAAAATTCATCAGGAAAATCTGAGAGAAATCCAGGAAAAGATTGGATTTGGGATAAAGATCAACAACTACAGAATGGAAAATTCATCAGGAAAATCTGAGAGAAATCCAGGAAAACATTGGATTTGGGATAAAGATCGACTACAGAATTGAGAATTTATCAGGAAAAGATCTCAGAGAAATCCAAGAAAAGCAGAGCTCACTTTTCCAGCTGCTCCACACAAGTTTTCCATGATTTAGGCAGCACCAAGAATGTTTTTTGCTGCTAAAAGCAGTGGAATTATCCAACCTCTGTGTGGAATATTTGCATCAGGAATTACAGGATAAAAATTGTTAAATAAACCTCCCAGTTTGGCTGGATCAACTGGTTTTTGATCTCTACTCTCTGGTATAAAACTCCAGAGATCAGGAAAATCTTTACTCCCAAAGTTTTTAAAGAAGGAGCAGGACATCATTTAAAAGAAGCAGTAAATAACTCATAAAGAGCACAGAATTCCAACGAAAATCCATGAGGGAGAGGTGTTCCACTGCAACCTGCCTGTGGAGAAGAGACTGAGTTCCTGGGAAAACAAATCCCTGCGTCTGTGCCAGAGCAGGAATTGCCAACAGCCCCAGCCTGGCAATCAAAGGATTTGTCCCCATCCCTAAAACCCAGGAAAAGCAGGATATAGCCTGGAAAGCTTGGATAGGGATGGTTTGCTGGGTCAGGATCTTAAATTAGATTGAGATAACCAGAATTCCTTCCTCGCTGGATAAAGAATTCAATACTGGTTTTGCTGCAAGGATTTTGTGAGCCTGCTCAAGCTGAATCCCAACTTTTCCTAAAGGCGGGAAAATGTGAGGGAGGAGAATCAATTCCAGACTGATTAGATCCAAACGTGCCACTCAAACCTGGATTTTGAAAGGATTTGTGGCAGTTTTAAGGCAGAAAATCAACCACCCCCAGGATTTGCCTTTGTAACACTGAGATTTCCCTCACACAATTCCCAGGATCCACCTCGTGGCGGGTTTTTCCTAGCAAGTTATCCTGAGATTTTTTTGGAGCAGCTAAATCCAAAAGAAACCAGAGAGTTCAGAGAAGAAAGCGTGGAGATCACAGAGCTGAGCGTGTGGATTTTCGATGTGGTTAAGCAGGAGAAAATGAAATTTCCCTCACTCATTTCAGGCACTCCTTTCTGCCTTTGAGTACAAAACTTCAAAGTCGTGAGGTAAAAAAATTCTCAAAACTGCCTAAAATCACTTTGGGATGGAACAGGACCCTTGAAGGAGTTGCTTCATTCCCTAAACTGGGGTTAATTTCCTAAATTGGGGTTAATTTAATTACCTGAACTGGGGCTCGTCCCTGCAGAGCTCGATGTTGGGCCTGAAGGACCTGTCGAAGAGCCTGGTGTGAGCCACTTTCAGGTGAGCTTCCTTATCCCTGATGGCTTTTTTGAGGTTCACAATGTTGGCTTCCTCATCCGCAATATCCTTCAGGATCTGGGGGAGACATCCAAGAAAAAAAAAAGTTCAAAAAATGATAAATATTGTCCCCCAAAATTGTCTGTTCCTGGTGAAGCGTTAAAGTTTTCAGCTCCTGTTTGGGCGGAATTAAGGAGAACAAAATAATTTGCATTTTAGGTGATAAGAAAATTCATTTGATTTTATTTAAAATGAAATACAAGAATTAAGGTGGTTTCAACCTCTTTATTTTTATTTTTACACTGAGAATCACACCTTGAGTTTAAACGATACAGAAAATATTCTGCAGCCTGTCCCATGTCCCAAAACCTTGGGAGAGATCCCAAACCTCTCCCACGTCTCCTGTGGGACGACAACACATCCCACCTCCACGGAGTGCTTTTAATTGTAAATTTTAACTGGAAATCCAACCAAAAAAATCAAGTTATTTTGAAGCAGAGCTGCTGATCTGCTTGGAAATGCCTGGATTTGTGAAGAAAATGGAAAAGACAGGAAATCCTGAAATTCTTCTCCTCATAACCACTGCCACACACGTGAAAAATAAAGATATCCAGCTGTCATTACCCAGCAGATTCTAAAGAATTATTACTTTTTCCCCACTTGCCAATGGCTACCAGAGAAAAAAGGAGCTGCTCCATGTTGGAAAAGGGGAAAAGGCCAAAGCCATCCCTTGTTCATAGAAAAATAAAAATACCAAGGTGGTTTTGACCTCTTTATTTTAATTATTACACTGCAAATCCCATCTTCAGCCTAAAAAGAAGCAGGAAATATTCCCTCAAAACCTCTTCCATGTGTTCTGTGGGATGACAGCACATCCCACCCCCAGGAAGTGCCACCAAATGCTAAGGAATGGGTTTTTTCCCCACATTTCCAATGGCCTAAGAGAAAAGAAGGAGCTGCTCCACGCTGGAGGAGGCTGAAGTCAGCCTTTGTCACCCACCAGGACCTGCTGCTGCTGCCATTCCAGAGAAATCTGGGAATCCTGGCTCAACCAGAGCTCCCTGATCACCCAGTTTTAGGTTTTAGCTCAGGATTCAAGTGTTTCATTCAACTCCAGCCCAACAAAAAGCACAAAGAGCTGAACTGGAACCACAACAAAGCCCTGAAATCTCTCCCCGGATCCTGATCGAACACAAAAACTCCCAGCACGGATGAAGCCATTTTTTTAGAGGATAAATCCGTGATGCCAAAATTCCATCAAATCCCACTCACCTGCTGCAGGTGCTGCTCCAGCCGGAATTTGGCATCATCCAGCTCCCTGCAGCGGTTGTCGAAGGCCTCGTTGACCGCTGCCCGCTGCATCCTCAGGTCCTCGGACGCGTCGTGGATGATGCTGTTGATCAAGGACCGGAGCTGGACTGAAGCCAATTTTTCCTGTTCTGCACTGGAAATGTTGTCATGGCTGAACTGGGCCCAGGACTTCGGTGTGGAGGCACTGGAAGAACAGGGAATGGGATAAAATAGGAATTTTGCCCCTAAAAACTGGTTCTTTCCCTGGAAAAGTGGCATCAACCTATGTTTGGTTGAGCTCTTGCCTGCAGTGATTTCCCATAAGGAATGAGAATAATCCTTTAGTAAATTAATTTAAAATCCTTAATAAATTAATAAAAATCCTCTGATAAATTAATAACCTCTCATTCCTGTGGCTTCAGAGGGAAGTAAAGCCTGAGATAAAATCAGCCCGAGCTCGTCCATCTGGAGCTAAAACTGCTAAAAAAGTTCACACACGTTTTTGGTGCAGTTCAATCCTAGCAAATAAACGCAGGAATGCATCCAGGATTTCCCAGCTGTGTTCATTTGGAAACAAAAAACCCTAGGATCTTGACAGGCTGGAAAAGGGAAGGCTCCAGGGAGAGCTCCGAGCCCCTTGGAGAGGGACTGGGGACAAGGGCTGGAGGGACAGGACACCAGGAATGGCTTCCCTCTGCCAGAGGGCAGGGACGGATGGGATATTGGGAAGGAATTCCTGGCTGGGAGGGTGGGGAGAGGCTGAAATAGAATTCCCAGAGGAGCTGTGGCTGTCCCTGGATCCCTGGAAGAATCCAAGGCCAGGCTGGAGCACCCTGGGATAGCGGAAGGTGTTGGGGTTGGAACTGGATGAGCTTCCAGGTCCTTCCAACCCAAACCATTCCCTGTGGCACATCAAGCACTGCCTTTACATCCGTGGAGCTGCCTTGAAGCTCTTTCTACATCCAATCCCACATGGAACTGAGTGTTGCAGAAGTGCTGGTGTTATCCCAGGAGGATCCTGGCGGGAATCACTCACTTCTCCTCGAATTTCACGGAGCTGGGGTGGAACTGGACGTTGGTGCTGTCGGTGCAGTAGCTGACGCATTTATCGTCGATGTGATACGTCTCCACCTTATCGGACCAGTCCAGCTCGCAGTTCTCCTTCTGAATCCGGTTGGATCTGGAAAGTTGGGATCGCAACTTAGTGGGAAGGAAGAGAATTCCCAAAGCCACCCCATTTGGGAATGCAGCTCCACCCTTTGTGTTCCACAGGACAACAGGACTGTGAACTTTCCTTGCGGTCTGGAAATTTCCAAACTCTCCCTCCCACGGGCATCTCCTGACTTAGATGGAATTTTGGGAAAAAATTCTTGGCTGTGAGGGTGGGGAGGCCCCGGAACAGAATTCCCAGAGAGGCTGCGGCTGCCCCTGGATCCCTGGAAATGTCCGAGGCCAGGTTGGAATATGCTAGGATTGTGGCAGGTCCCTGCCCATGGAACGGGACAATCTTTAATGACATTCAGATTTAAATTGCTGCTTTGTTGTTAATTAGAGCCACACACCCCTCAGTTAATTAGAATTATAATTATCCAAAAGCCTGTGGGTCGTTATCAGCTGATAACACCAGGTGTCACTGTCACCCAAGGAATTAGGAATTCTGGCAAATGGGACTAAAATGGGGCTAAATGGGGTTAAAATGGGACTAAAATAGGACTAAAACGGGAAAAATGGGGCTGAAATGGGGTTAAATGGGACAAAATGGGGCTAAAATGGGACAAAATGGGGCTAAATGGGACAAAATGGGGCTAAATGGGGCTAAAATGATTTAAAAACAATAAAAACCCCCAAATTAAACTCATTAGGCTCCTGTTGTGCTCTAATTAATATAACAGGGCTACTTTATATTAATTTGCATTTACAGCCATCGTTTAAAAAGCAGTATTTCATTTATCAGGTAGAACAGGAGCAGATTACAGGGCTTTTTAAACTAAAACGGGAATTTTCCAGCAGTGACTTCCTTGATATTGATGGATTTAGGATACAGTAACATCTTTCCAAAGCGTCTGTTAGAAATTCCAAGCAAATAATCCTTCGGAAAGGCAAGGAACACCCGTCCCGGCACAGAAATTCCAGCTTTAAAGTTCACACTGACATCTGGTGGCGAAAAAAATTCCTCTTGGGAAGCTCCTTTAATCCCAAAAATCCCTTATAATACAAATATATCCCAAGGTGCAAGGAGGTATCCAGGGAATAATTTTATAGCACTGGAGTTTAGTGTTGGAAAACAAACCCAACACAGTTCTGGGAAGCAGGAGAATCTAAATCTCCTGGGAAATCCTGAGGTTTCCGGGTTTAAATGGAATTCCCACAGCTCCTAAGCCTGGCCTTGGTGAGATCTTTATCCACCTTTATCCCAGGAATTCTTTGGCTGAAGTATCCTGGGAAATGTTTTACCTTATCTGGGTGGTCGCTTGGATTATGGTTCTTTTCAGAAGATCCCGGATATCCCGGATAAGATCAGCTTCCTAAAGAAAAACAGGGAGAATTCCGTGTATCCAGAGCAGGAAACACAATCCCGAGGAGCAATTCGAGTTGCGGATAAATCCTGAAATTTCCTTATCTACGCCCACGCTGTTATCGTAAAACCTGGAATTTTGGAGGCAGCACATCCTGAGGGAACTCAGCCCTAAACCTATGGGGGCTGAAAAACCTGGAATACTTCTAAAGCCTGGGAATTCTGTGTATTCCATGAAAAAGTCTCTGTGCTATCCTATTCTGGAAGGAATTCTTCCCTGGCACAGATTCCCAGAGAAGCCGTGGCTGTCCCACCCCTGGAATGTCCAAGGCCAGGTTGGACATGGCTTGGAGCAACCTGGGATAGTGGGAGAGGGTGGGAACAGTGGGAAGAGGTGGAAATCGATTTTTAAGGTCCCATCCATCCCAAACCATTCCAGGATTCCATGATCCCATCAAATTAAATGGAATAAATGAATTCCTTGCTCAGTTTTGAGGTAAGGAAAAACCAGGGAACATCCCTGTGCCTGGCACCAGATTAATCAGGTTCGACTTGATGACCTTTAAAGTCTTTTCCAACCTAAAAATTCCCCCAATTCCCTGAATTTTGTAACAATTCCCACATGGAAATATCCTACCCCAACTCTCCCCTGTTTGTTTTTGACTGGAAAAACCTCTCCAATCTTGATTATAAATCAGAAATGACACACAATTCCCAGTCAAAACATTCCTAAATCCTATCCTGCCATGGACTATGTAGAATCCTAGAATATCCTGAGTTGGGAAGGATCCACAGGGATCAAGGAATTCCTGGTTCTGCCCAGGATAATCCCCAAAATCCCACCAGCTGCCACTGCCCAAACAGTCTGATCAATATTTTTCTAATATTAATCCTCCGGTTTAATGAGTAACGGATCATGAACTGACTCTGATTGGAGGCTGCAGGTAAATAATCATTAATTAATTTGTGGGATATTGGAATAGGTGTTATTCCAGGATGGAATGAAATGTGTTTTCTGTAACATCCAGCACAAGAATGACATCAGCTTGGAAGGGAATCTCGGTGCCAGGGTTGGATCATCACCTTGGCACGACTCAGGGAAAATGAATGACAGAAAACGCCAACATTTGGACAATCTGAGCACGGAAACGGGCAAGGAATATCCCACTGCTCCCGAACTTTTGGACTCTGGACTATTAAAGTGTACCCTGCAGAGAGGAGAGGATTTAAGGCAAACAGAGAAGGAATTTATGAGAATAGGATGCTCTGGTCGGTGCAGAAAAGCTCTGGTTTGGTTTTGTTCGGGTCTGGGCTGAGAGAGAGGGGGGATCTGCTCTCCTCTAGCCACACGCATGTGATTTGAAACACTTTTTAAACACGAGAAGGACTGGGAAAAATCCTTGGAGTGACACAGGGACAGAAAATCCTTGGTGCTTCAGAGCCGTGCGTTGCAGGAGACCCTTCCAGCAGCCGCAGTTTCGCCTCCTCATCGCTGCTCCTCATCGCAGCCGTGCCAGGGCTCTCACCAACCTTCAGGTCCCGCTCACCTTCAGCAGCTGCCTCTCCACCTCATCGATCACCAGGTCCGGGGGCTGCCTCCTCTCCCGGCACTCCAGGTTATCGATGACCACGCTGTAGGGCACCTCGGTGGCATCGAGCGCCCGCTCCAGCCGCAGCTTCTGCGCCGCCAGCAAGTTGGTCTCGGCGTCCAGCTCCATGATCTCCTTCTGCAGCTCCACCCTCCAGAAGTGGATGTCCTGCAGCCGCTGGCCCAGGGTGGTCTTGGAGTACTCCTGAGCCCGCTGGGCGCTGGCAGCCGCATGTTTCATCAGGTGCTGCGACTCGGCGCGGCCGCGCTCCGCCTCCTCGCTCGCCGTGAACGCCTTGTAGTAAACGCCCGCGTTCCTGCGGTGCCACTCGGGCACCTGGTACTTGGAGGTGCGGAAGCCGGCCATGGCCATGCCGCAGCAGGAGCGCGGCCGGTCGCTGCGGAGCACATCGCAGATCTTGCTGGGCAGCGGGCAGGAGGGCACGACCGTGGGCTGCGGCTCGTCGGGCTGCGCCATGGCGGAGCCTCCGCCGCTCCCCCGCCGCCGGCGCCGCCGCCGCCAGAGTCCTCCCGTCACCACAGCAACGGGGAGGCGGGGCCGCGAGCTGATGGACAGCTTTAGCCACCAATCAGAGCGCGGATACGCCCCGAGAGCGGCGCTGATTGGCGAGTGTGCTTTCTGCCCCCGCCTGTCCCCGTCACCGTGGCAACGAGCCGCGTGGGTGAGGGAGGTGTCATGGCGGCGCGGGCCTCAAACACCTCCAGGGGCGGTGATTCCAGCACCTCCCTGGGCACCTGTTCCAATGTCAGCACATGGAGAGTGAAAGGAATTTCCCTGGAATCCAATGGGAATCCCGTGCCCCGGTTTAAGGGCGTTTCCTCTGATCCTCTCCCTGCAGCCGCAGCAGGACAGAGCGATGCACCCTCCCTGCAATCCCCGTGCCTGGGGCTTTGCTTTTCCAACTGGCCCCTTCCCGAGGGAGCAATTTGCAGGGAATTCTGGCAGGTCCGACACGGAGATGGGAATCCAAGCTGTTGCCGTATTTTTCTTTCCTTGGAACGCGGCTCCGGCTGCTCCCGCTCGGAGCTGACCTTTCCCAAGGAATACGGAGATGTTGTTCCCAGATTTCTCCCGGTTTAATTTCTCGGGATGGCTTTTCCAAATGGAGGTGGATGATGAGAATTCCAGGCGCTGCCGCTGCTCCGCATGGATGGGGGAAGGGAGCTTCTCCCGGGATCTGGGAGTGCGGCATTCCCAGCAGAGCCTGAGCAACATTCCCAGGAGCTCCTGGATTTCAAGGAGCACAGATTGAGATCCCAGGAAATTCTGGAATCATTGGCATTCCCAGCGGGAGGAGTTCCTAATGGGATGCACGTAGGGTAACATTCCTTGTTTTCCATGTGGGGACCATTCCTTGTTTTCCATGTGGGGACCATTCCTTGTTTTCCAAAAGGCTCAAGTTCCCAGAGAATCCCTCTCCAAAGCAAATCCTTATTCCAGGAGAGGCCACAAGGAAAAGCAGGAAGGGAGAAGGAGCTTCCCTATAAAATATTCACTGGCTCTGCTCTGCTGGAGCTTCCCGAGGAATTTGGGAATCTGGGATAATGAGGCTGAGCTGCTTTTCCCGGCATTTCTGCCTCATCCTTTATTAATGTGCCCTTTCCATGACTTTCTCGGGATGGCTTTTCCTGAAGGAGCTTTGATCCCTTTGTTCCTCAGCAAGGAAGGGAAAATACCTTGGAAAAGGGAATTTGCTTAAAGGATCCTTGGAATTTTTTGTTTTAATCTCCAATCCTGGAATGGTTTGGATCGGATGGGATTTTATGGAGCATCCCATTCCAGCCCTTCCATGGACAGGGACACTTCCAGCATCCCAGGCTGCGCCAAACTCCATCCTTGGACACTTCCAGGGATCCAGGGGCAGCCACAGCTTCTCTGGGAATTCCAGCCCAGCCAGGAATTCTTTCCCAATATCCCATTTATCCCTGCCCTCTGGCATAGTTGGAAGCCATTCCCATTTGTCCTGGCATTCTGTGCCCTTGGGAATATTCCCTCACCACCTTTCCTGGAGATTCCAATCCTTCCTGCCCAGGTGAGGGGATTTTCCTGGGAAAAGCAGCCTTAGCTGGGCTTATCCCACTTTTTTTGTGCCGGGAATCCTTCTCCATCCTTGCAATGATGGAGCTGGCTGGCAGAGGGAAATCCAGGGAAATCAAACCAAGGGAAAACCGGGATAACACCAGCGGAGAGTGGGAGAGATTCCAGCGGGAGCGAGGTCAGCCCGGGAATCGTCGCAAGGAAAACCCGGTTGGTTCCCATGGAAACGCCCAGCCGGGATTTCACGCTCCGAGTGCACGAGATTAAAGTCAGCATTCCATAAAAAAAACCGGGAAAAGCCCAGGGAGGGAATCCTGAGGGAACCCCCGCAGCACCTTTATTTTTCCATCATGGAAGGCATGGATAACTGGGAATATTTGGGAGTGGGGCACAATTCCAGGGAGCTGCTCCGAGTTCTGACCCTCCCCAGGTGATTTTCCACGATTCCAGAGGGTTTGGAATCATTTTGCCTTGGGATAATCGGTGGTACCAGGAGCTCATTGGGAATTCAAGGAATTTTAAGGCGTAAATGGAAGAAAATTAAGGGGAAAAAAAGGGAATAGGAGGAGCTTGGAGGTCAGGAATCCGTAAAAATCCTGATTTTCTTCTTGGGGAAAACCAGGAATTGCTGGATTTGGGAGGGAAAAGGATTTTTAAGGAATTTTTTACTCCCTGCCGACACCTCGGCAGTTCCTCGTTGAGCACAGCAAAGCTCCCAGGAAAGGAGAGGTTGCCACGGGCAACCGGAATTCCAGAGCTGAGGTGGGAATTTGGGAATCCCTGAGTGGAGCAGGGATTCCCTTCCCATCGGCAAAGCCCGTGGAAAAGGGAAAGTCAGGGAATGCAGCTGGAAAATCCAACTGGAAAGAATAAAAGCAGGAAAAAATGCCGAGTTGGAGGTGGTGCAGATCCTGAAGGGTTGGAATTGTGGGAAAACAGCAGGAAGGGATTTTCTGGGATGAATGGGAATGGGAATGGAGCAAAACCATTCCATGATGGATCCCGGAAAAGTGAAATCCTGGGTTTCGAATCCGCGTTTTTGGGATGATTCCCAAACTCCAATGGCATATTCGGGAATCTTCTCCACAGAGAGAATCCATGGATCCAGCCATAAAGCAGGAGTGAGGATCAGACTGGACTGGGAGTGTTGTTATCCCTGATCTCCGTTGGGATATGCCGGATCAATTTCTTGGAGCCCAAATGTCCCAAAAATCCGCTGGAAAGGGGAAATAAAGCGGGAATGAAGGCCACGGAGAGGCCGGAACCTTGGGAAGCGGCTCCAGCTTTCCCTGGAAATCCTGCTGGGATGGAGCCGCTCCAGCAGGGCAATCCCGAGCCTTTGGAATCACGGGATTACGGAATGGTTGGGGATGGAGGGGCCCTAAAGCTCCCACAGCTCCAGGCTGCTCCCAGCCGGGCCTTAGAGCCAAAGCCGGGCTTTTTAAAGCTGGGCCTTAGAAACAAAACCAGGCCTTAGAGACAAAGTTGGGCTTTACAAAACCAGGCTTTTAGATACAAACCCGGGCCTGACAGACTAAGCCGGGCTTTTAGAGCCAAAGCCGGGCTTTTAGAGCCAAAGCTGGGCTTTACAAAGCTGGGCTTTCAGAGCCAAAGCCGGGCTCTTAGAGACTAAGCTGGGCCTTTAGAGACTAAGCTGGGCTTTTAAGCTCCTGAGATGAGGCAAAGCGGGCCAGGCGGGGTTTAATTGCTCCGACTCAGCTAGGCCCGGCGCAGCACTCCGGCTGCAGTCGAGATTTGCCTCCCGAGCGGCCTCCCAGGAATACCGGAGGCCGGAGGAGCGCAGGGACGAGGCAGCCGAGAGCTGCCGCCGTGGGAGAGGGAATTGTCCGGGATCGTGCAGCTGGATGTGCTGGGATGCGCTCGGAGCCTCCGCGTGTCCTTCCCGCAAGGTCAGCCGGGGCGGAGCTCTGCCTTGGGAAATGCCGATTGCCCGGAATATTCCGTCCTCGGCGAGCTCCGCCGTTGGGATCGGCCACGACTCCGTTCCCACGTGGCCGCAGGCTCCCGGTTTTCCTGGGTGGGTTTTTGTGGATGTGGAGCTGGGAGAGAATTCCCGGCCCTGCAGCCTCTGCTCGGGATGTTCCCTGTTCCCTCTCTCCCTGCTCCGGTGATCCCACAAATCCTGAGCGATCCCAAACTGTTCCCACCCGCAGCTGGAATGTTCTTGCTCTGGCTGATTTCCCTCCCACGGGAAAGGGCAGCGGGAAAAATCCACTCCAGGATCAGCAAATCCCGGGATCAGCAAATCCCGGCATGGTTTGGGATGAAAAGGATTTTCAAGCTCATCCAATTCCATAGGCGGGGACACTTTTCCCTAGCCCACGTTTCTCCAAGCCCCATCCACCCTGGCCTTGGACACTTCCAGGGATGGGAATTCTCTGGAATATCCCAGGCCATCTCAAATCCTGGGATGCTGATCCCAAAAAAGCTGCTCCAGAGGGGCTGGGAGAGTTTTTTATGGGATTTGTGAGGCAGGAAAACTCTGGGAATGTTTGGGAGTTGTTGTTGTCGTTGGCCTGAGGTGAAGCTGGATTTTGAGGAGGAAAAGTCTCCTCGTCTTCCCAAAATTCCCCTCTCTGGGAACGGGATTGGGATCAGGTGGAAAAGAAATCGGGAGGACAACATTTTTTGGGACTTCAAGGGAAAAAATCCCGAATCAAAGCGTTTTTAGGGAGAGTTAAAGAAGGAAATGAGGAGGGAAGAGGGATAAAGATGGAGCAGAATTCCAGGAATGTCGGAGACTCCCAGCTGGATTTATCCAACCCCGCTGCTGCTCAGGGATGGGAAATCCCAAAATCCCCAGGATTCCCGGGATATAAACCATGGAAAAGCAGGAAAAATGGGAGGGGAAAGGCACTGGGAAAACGAGTATTCCCTAAAAACGCAGCTTTTCCTGCTTTTATCCCACCCTGCGGATAACAATGGGAGCCTTTGGAAGCTGCCACGGGAAATAAAAGCTGGGAAATCCGGACAATTCCAGAGCGGGATGGGCAGCACCGGAGAGAGAAATCAGGGAATGGGAGGAATTATTAAACAGTTTTTCCTCAATATTTTGGAATATTTTGGAATATTTGGGAATTTTCTTGACGTGTCTCCCTGAGACCACAGGGTGGGGGCAGGAAGGAGCCTGAAATCCCAGGAAAAAAGGGATGAGGAGAAGCCCCGGCACCATTTCCAGCAGCACCAGGAATTCCAGCAGCCCTCAGAGCTGGGGCTGTGGCTCCTCCTTTCTATCCCGAAAAAAAACCAGGATGATTTGGGCAAGAACGGAGCTTCCAGAGCTCTCACCTCATTTTTTGGGATCACCGAATAATTTGGGCTCGTTTGACCCCTCTTGCTCCCGGATTTTGGAGAGCCGGATAAGGAGCTCATCGCTTTTATCTGTGCACAAGGTGATTTCCCTTTTTCCGGCTTCTTTGCTCCCAGAGATTTCCTTGTTATCCCAAAGAAAGGATAATCCCGGAGAGGAGGAAAAGGAATTGGATCAATCCAATTATCCCTTGGCCCAGCGAGATGAACTCATCCCTGAACTCATCCCTGAGGATTATCGGGAATAAACTCGGACTTTTCCAAGCTTTTGAACCCGGCCCAAAGGTTCCCTGACCCCATTCCAGGCTGCAAATTCCAATTGGAAAAGTGCTGAGCTTCCCAAAAAAACCCATCACAGCTTGGCTTGCAAGCGGAATTCTGGGAATCCGAGGTGCCGACCTGAATTTCGGGATCTCAGGAATGCAAAGTTGGGATGAGGGAAGGAACTTTGTTGGGAATATTTGGGAAGTGCCGATGTGTTGATTCTGGTTATTCCCAATATCCAAAATTCCCTTCAGAATGGATTTCCTGGAAAACGCCAGCGCTGCCTTCCAAGCTGCCTTCAAATTTCCCTCTCCCGGTTTTCCCATGTTTCATTAAATCCCTGGAATGGTTTGGCTGGGAAAGGGATAAAGCTGATCCCATCCCAAGCCAGCCCCTTCCACTCTCCCAGCTTGCTCCAAACCCCATCCAAGCTGGCCTTGGATTCTCTGGAAAACCGGGAATTAGAACCGTTCCTGTTGCGGCTCTCCCACTGAACTTGGATATCCCCTGGGAATGATGGGATAAATCCCTTCAATCCCCCTTTTTCCCTCTTTTTTTTTCAGGGATAGGGTTATCCCGAGGGCTCTTGGGAGCAGAGTATTCCAGGAATTTGGATCCCCAGGATTCAGGAGCTCCTGCAGGATCCAACCTGCTCCAGAGGAAATCCATGATCCCATTCCCTGCTCCTGGGCGAGGAGCAGAAGGAAATTCCCGGGAGGATGAGGGCTCAGATCGTATCCAAGGATTTTCCCAGATTGGAAGTGCAGCCCCAAATCCCCTTCCCGGAAGGATTTTCCCGTTTTTCCCTGGAAAAGAGGCTGCCAGCAGGGGGCGCACAATCGATGGAGATGGGATCCATGAGCTCCTGCTTCCAGCTCTTCCCGAAGCCCTTTTCCAAGAGGACAAATGGAGGCAGGAAGCCACATTCCCAAGGTTGGAGAGGATCGGGAATGGGATTCGTGTTTTCCATGGAAAAACAGATTCATTCCCTGCTCACAACCGGGCTTGGCTTTGGTTGGATTTCCTTCCGTCCTGATTTTTGGGATTTGGAGCTGATTTTTGGCTCCCTCCGTGACCTCGAAAATCCCAGTTTTTTGTGGCCAGCTGGGAATTTTTGGGATGCTCATCCCAAAGAGAAGGATGGAGGCAGAGGACACATTCCTGGAGCATTCCCGGATCCCAATCCCAAGGATGAGCGAGGAGGCTCAAACAGGAGGATTTGGGATCCCTCTCCCGGGATCTGGGTGCATTTTCCGGGATTTGGGATGTGGAATTCCCTCTGGAATCCCAAATTTGGATGTTTACCCCTCCCCCAGCTCCGATCCCTCCGGCACTCTGGGAACTCATCCCGAGGAGTTGTTTTCCTTGGAAGTGAACGTTCTTCCTTCAGCTCTTCCCTCTTTTCCAGGCGGCTCCCATCCCATCCCAAGGAATTAACACGCTCCACCCTCAGAGAGTGGGAATTTCCCTGGCTCCTTCCGGCTCCTGGGGGTTCCCAAATGTCGAATTCCATTGGAAAAGCTCAGCAAGCCGGAGCCTGCTGCCAGAGCCTGCTGCCAGCTGTTATTCCCAAAGATCTCCAGCCTGGTTTTCCTGCTTTTCTCCGGAATATTCCCTCCCGGCAAAGCTCTGGATGCACCATGGGGAGCAGGGAGCTCCTTGGAGCCGGGATAACGAGGGCTGAGCGAGGAATTCCTGGGAAAACATTTGTTTCCCTGCTTTCCTCCATGTCGCGAGCTGAGAGTCAGGGAATCCTGGAATTCCGGGATGGTTTGGTGGGAAGGGATCTTAAACTCATCCAATTCCAACCCCGACAGCTCCCACAATCCCAGGCTGCTCCGAACTCTATCCTTGGACACTTCCAGACATTCCAGCCCCTCTCCATCCTGCCAGGGATTCCCATCCTTCCCATTCCTTCCCAGTATCCCCAAATCCCGTCTATCCCTGCCTCTGTTCCCTGTCCAAATGGTTGGAAGGATTATTTTGGGATCCTTCCATCATTCCCAGAAAGAGCAGGAATGATGCTCTCCCAACATCTTCCAGATGTTCTCCATGGATTTGCAGCATTCCAGGGGTTCCTTTCCCTCACTTTCTTGGAGCTGGAGATCGCTCGGATTCCACCAGCACTTCTTCCAAGATATTCCAGGGGGGAGACATTAATTTTGGGATGAGGGCTTGGAGGAGTCTGGATCCGCTCCTGGTTTTGCCACAAACTTCCCATGTGACCGTCTGGAAAAATCTGGGAATAAAACGTTGTTGTGTCCCTGTGGATGATCCCGGTTTCCTGAGCTCTGCCTCACCGGGCAGGCAACTTTTGCAGGAATGTGGGATCTCCATGGCAGGGACTGGGATATCAGCCCAAAATCCGTGGGAATGGGAAGGGAAAGGATAATGGGAATGGGAGAAGGGGGAGTGGGCTGGCTGGGCATCCCCTATGGAATGTGGGCTTGGAATGGCCAGGCTGATCCCGGTGAGGCTGGGGCTTCATCCCGTGGGATCTTGGGATCGCCCAGGGATAAGGATTGGGATCCCTCAGAACTTCCAGGAGTTTGGGATGTGATCAAGGGTCATAAATCCCTGGCTGCTCCTTCCCAGGGATTTGGATTTAGGGTTGGATACGGATTTGGATTTGGGATCCCTCCGAACTTCCAGGTCTTTGGACTTTAGGATCATAAATCCCAACTGCTCCTTCCCAGGAATCTGGGATCCCTCAGAACTTCCAGGAGTTTGGGATGCGATCCAGGACCAGCAATCCCAGCCGCTCCCTCCCAGGGAAGCCTGGGAATGCCATAAATCCCGATGAAAGCAGCGCAGCACTGAAGGGGCTGTGAGTGATCCATAAAAAATTATGGAAAGACCCGGATGGGATTCCCAGAGCGGGAGCAAACCCCAGCTCTTGTCTCCTGGCCCCTGTGGAATGAGCTTTGTCCTTCCCGCTCCATCCCAAACTTTACAGGGATATTCCCCCTCTGGATCCACTCCCTGAGCTTGGATTTGACTTGGAGGCTGGAAGGGAAAAGCCAAACAATTTCTGGGATGGAAAAGGGATCCGGAGGCTCCACGGATCCCAAATTCAGTTATTCCTCCTAAAAACATCCCTAATTTATCCATCCCCGCTTTTCCTGGATGGATCCCTGGCTGGATGAACTCCTGAACACATCCAGCTCTCCACCAGCATCCCGGAGAATTAATTGAAGGAATTAGCAGCAATTCCAAGGATTTTGTCCGCTCAGATTTGGGGTTTGGTGGCACCGAGGGGCAGCAAATCAGCAAATCTGGGCCCTCCGGAATTCCAACCGCTCTGCTCCACAGAAATTCCTTCCCAACAATGGAATCCATGGAATCATTTTCCCTCTGGGACAACCTGGCCTCCAGGGAAGTCCTTGAAGGGAAAAAATCCCATTGAATTTTAATTCCATTCAATTCCATTGAATTTTGAGCTAAACTGGGGTTTATTGATCCATAATTTTGTGGGGTTTTCCAATGGGAAGGGAACAAATTTGCCAGCAAGGAATGGGATTTGGGCGGCATTTGTGGGATTGGGTCTCCATCAAAAGTCTTGGATAAGGGCAAGGAAGTGAAAATTCCCGACTTTTGTCTGTTCTTGCCCAGTTAATGAGCAACCAATCCCCGGAAAAGCGAAATTCCTTTGGTTTTCCCAGAATAAATCAATCACTGGGATTCAAGGATAGGAAATCCCATCTCCATGAAAATCATGGAATTGCTGGTTTTTACCACAGA
The DNA here is from genome assembly GCF_000738735.6 of Corvus cornix cornix. NCBI lineage: Eukaryota > Metazoa > Chordata > Aves > Passeriformes > Corvidae > Corvus > Corvus cornix. Next base: position 7,315,575 of record NC_046344.1, on the reverse strand, counting down.
ATTATCCAAGATATTTCAAAAGCTGTCAGGAATTCCAGCTCCCGCTTCCCTTCCCTGCTCATCCCGGTCTTCCAATAAATTGGGAATTTGGGATTGGACTAAAAAAACCTTTCAAGGTCCTTCCCAACCCAAACGATCCCATGATCCCAGAAAACTTTGTCAGGAATTCAGGGAATGTTGCTGCCATCCTGGAGCTCCTCTCCTGCTTCCAGGGGCTGTTGCTCAGCATGGAATTCCCATGGGAATTCTTTTTCTCCAAGCTTTTTTATGGGAATCATCTCTTCCCAGCATGGATTCAACCCTAAAACGTGGGAAGGCAGAGCTGAGCAGTGGAATTTGGGGAATATTTTCCAGTTATTGGGAAGAATTTGGATATTTCCCAAGTCTGAACAAGGGATGGGAATAAAGAAATCCAAGTGGAGAATCCCGGGAAAAGCCGCTATGGAATTTTTGAGCCCGCCCAAAATCTGTGGGGTTGAAACTTTCCTTGGATGAGAGATTTGGGAATGTTCAGCTGGAGAGGGGAGACAGTGAAGCGAGGGCAGGATTTGGGAATGGAAATCCCGATCCTGCTGAAATGGTGCCAAAGGTTTTTAGGGAATTCTGGCTCCCAAAAATGGAGGTTTTCCTGGATTCATGATGTTTTCCTGGAGGATACAACACAAGGATGGACTCAGTCTCAAAAGCTTTGGATGGATTGAGGGATTATCCTGGTTTTCTTCAGGATTTAGGGAGGACTTCAAGTCTTTGTAATCCTTGGAATTCTTGGTGGATTTCTCCATGGAAAATTCCTCCCTAACACCTAAGAGGGGACTTTATGGAGAGGGAATTCTCACTAAATCCTGGGAAGAAATTCCTGCTGTTGTTGGAATGTGGAGAGAAACACGGAATTGTTTGCAATGATGGAATCATGGAATGCTTTGGGTGGGAAGGGACTTAAAAATCATCTGGTTCCAACACTTCCCATTATCCCAGGCTGCTCCAAGCCCCATCCAACCGGGACATTCCCGGGATGGAGCAGCCACAGCTCCTCTGGTTGGGATGGAAGAGACCTCAAGGATCAAATCCGAGCATTCCCAAAAATTCATCGGGATGATCCAAGCCGTCTGCAGCGGCTCCCTGTGGGAATGCCGCCGGAATAGGAGGGATGTGGGATGAAGGGCTGGGATGAGGCAAAATCCGTGGGGAAGGGAAGGGAATTGTATGGGGATCTCAGGCACGTTGCTTCCCAAGCTTTTGGGATTCCTGACTCTGGGAAAGAGAATTCCAAAATGATGAGGAGGATCCTTGCTCCAGCCAAATCCCTGGAAGTGTTCAAGGATGGGGCTTGGAGCAACCTGGGATAGTGGAAGGTGTCCAGGTGGGAAAAACGTAATTAATTCCAACCCAATGGAATGAGCTCCGGAATAAACGGAGCAGGATCTGCCCAGCTCTTCCCAACTCCTTGTGGGATCCTCAGGAATTACAGGAGGGAGTAAATCCCTGTGCCAGGAAAGTGTGGGCTCCTTTCCATAAGCACAACAGCTCCGAGGAGGGATTGCAGGAGGGATTGGAGATGGGCTGGAGATGGATTGAGGGATGGATTGGAGATGGATTGAGGGATGGATTGGGGATGGATTGAGGGATGGATTGGGGATGGATTGGAGATGGATTGGAGATGGATTGGAGATGGATTGAGGGATGGATTGGAGATGGATTGGAGATGGATTGAGGGATGGATTGAGGGATGGATTGAGGGATGGATTGGGGATGGATTGAGGGATGGATTGGAGATGGATTGAGGGATGGATTGGAGATGGATTGAGGGATGGATTGGAGATGGATTGAGGGATGGATTGGGGATGGATTGAGGGATGGATTGGGGATGGATTGAGGGATGGATTGGAGATGGATTGGAGATGGATTGGAGATGGATTGAGGGATGGATTGGAGATGGATTGGAGATAGATTGGAGATGGATTGGGGATGGATTGGAGATGGATTGGGGATGGATTGAGGGAGGGATTGGAGATGGATTGGAGATGGATTGGGGATGGATTGAGGGATGGATTGGAGATGGATTGAGGGATGGATTGAGGGATGGATTGAGGGATGGATTGGGGATGGATTGAGGGATGGATTGGAGATGGATTGGAGATGGATTGGAGATGGATTGAGGGATGGATTGAGGGATGGATTGAGGGATGGATTGGAGATGGATTGGAGATGGATTGAGGGATGGATTCAAGGATGGATTGAGGGATGGATTCGAGGATGGATTCAACACTCCCGGGAGCCTCCTGCTCTCCTGACCCCCCACTGGAAAGCCGGGAATTTCATTGCCTGCCTTTGGGATGGAGTCAGGAGGCGTCGCTTGGCCTCTCCTTCCCCAGTTCCTGTCTTACTCAAGCTCCTGTTCTCCCTCCAAAGGTCGTTTTCCTGAGCTGGAGAATTCCAGAGTGGGAGACTCCAGAAGAGCTCCGCCAATTCCCAGCCATGTCTTCCCTCGGTAATTTAGGATTTGTCCTAAGTAACTGGGAGAAAAGTGGGGAATCTCCGGTGCGATCCCTGCTTTGCACGATTCCCTTCCCTTCCCTTCCCTTCCCTTCCCTCCCCTCCTCTCCTATCCCGGTGACATTCCCACAGGGAGCCCCTGCAGACAGGTTGGATCATCCTGATGAATTTTTGGGAATGCTTGGATTTGATCTTTGAGCTCTTTCCCATTACGCTCTCTCCTGCTTTTCCGGGCTTTTCCCTTTTTTTGTCGCACACTAAACTCGCCACACCCTGTTCATCCCAACCTGCAGAATTCCCATAAAACCACCCTTGGAATTGCCGATGGAAGCGCAGCTCTTCGGGAGCCCCATTAGGCTGGGCTTTGTGTGCTCTGAAAGCCGCCTGACCTCTCTTTTCCAATCAATTCCCAGTTATTAACCGGGAAGAACATCGGGAGCTACATCTGCAAATGGAATGTGCTGCTGGATAATGAACTCGCACTCCTTAAAACATTCCAGGGGAGGGGAACGCATCCGCTCCCGGATTTCAGTTCCCAACCCCGCACCCCCCAACTTGCCCTGGATCCTGAGATAATTCATGGAATTCCAAGGAACTCCAAGGAATAAAACTTCCCGAGCGGAGTTTCAAGGGCTGGTGCCTGGGAGGACTTTACCTGAGCCGTTTCTTGGGATCCCTGGGAGTTTCTTGGGATCCCTGGGAGTTAAGCCCTTGAACAGCTGAGCTGCTCAGCGAGCTTAGAGCCGAGCTCAGAGCCGAGCTCAGTTATTAAACCGCTCCTACCTCCAGCCTGGGCTCAGTTCTTTATTCAAACCAACGAATCCGGGGGGCTGCGGGAGCGCCGGCGGCGGGGGGGGGGAATCCCCTTTTTGGGGGTGCATCCTCCTTTTTGGGATCCATCTGCCTTTTTGGGATTCCTCCTGCATTTTAGGGGCGCATCCCGCCCTTTTTTGGGGGTGTCCCCCCCCTTTTTGGGGTGCTCGGAGCCGCGCAGCTTGGCACGATGGAGCGGGGCCAAACCCGCTCCGAGTCCTCTCCGCCCTCCCGGCGCTGCTTTGGGGGGGTCCCCACCTCGCTGCTCCCCACCCATGGGTCACCCGTCCCGCACCCTCCCCCCACCCATGGGTGACCCCCCCGTCCCCCAGCGCCGCCCGCAGCCCGAACAAAGGCGGGGGAAGGGGCGATCCGGCCCCCCCCGCCCCCGGCCCGCCCCGCCGGGGCTGCCCCGGCTCCTCCCGGCCCCCGCCCCCGCCGCCCCCGCTCTCCCCTCCCCTCGCTCTCCCTCCTCCCCCGGTAAATCCGAAGTTTCCTGTTGGGCACGGGCGAAGCTCGGCGGAGCTGCTGCCTCCTCCTCCTCGCTCCTTGGGATTTACCGTCGGGAGAGGCTCGGGAAGGGCCCCCGCCGCCTCCACCTCTCCTCCTCTTCCTCCTCCTCCTCCTCTTCCCCAGCCTTCCTCCATCCTCCATCCCCGCGGGCGGCCGCCGCACGCCGAGCCCCAGAGCCTCCCCCCCCCCCGCTCCTCCCCGCTGGATTTTGGGGGTGCCGCCGTGCCTGGGGGGTGGGGGGGGCTCCGGCACCCCCGGGAGCTGCGATTGTCGCCGGTCCCATGTGAGCTGCAAGGCACGGCTATGCCCCTGGGGACACCGCGCTCCGCCCCGCTAAGGTAGGACACCCCCCAATAATCCGCCATCCCCCCAGCTAAAACGCCGGAAAGCTCCGCCAGGGGGTCTGCCAGGGGGTCCCCGAAGGGTGCGGGGCACCCCCAGCTCGCCGGGGGGCGGGAGCGGCCGCGCCCGGGCGGAGGCTCGACCTCCCCCCGCCCGCCTTTGTTGTGGCTGGAGCGCTGGGACCCGGCGGAGCATCCCCGGTAGCGGGGAGGGGACAGCCCTGACCCGCTGCCCTCGCCCGCAGGTGCTGCTGGCCGCGACCATGAGCGCCGGCGACAGCCGCGAGCCGCGCCCGGCCGAGGTGCGGGTGCCCATCACGGCGCCGCGCCGCCCCGAGCAGCCGCCCGAGGATGCCGGTACCGGCTCCGGCTCCGGCTCCGGCAGCGGCTCCGGCTCGAGCAGCGGCTCCCCCGGCCGCGAGCCGCCCGCCGAGCTGGGCTCCGAGGAGGAGGAGCAGGTGCCGTACCCGGCGCTGGCACCCACCGCTTTCTTCTGCCTCAAGCAAACCACCCGCCCGCGCAGCTGGTGCCTCAGGCTGGTCTGTAATCCATATCCTTTCCCTCGGGAACACCGGGATACCCCTCGGGACACCGAGATACCCCCGGGGACCCTCCCTCCCCGTGGCCGGAGCATCCCGGCAGAGCTGCGCGTCCCCGGGTTCCGGCAGCGCTCGGAGCCCCCGCGGTGCCCGGCGTGTCCTCGGTGTGTCCCCAATCCCGGTCCGGAGAGGGGGACGAGAGGGATTGGTGGCAGCGGGACGCGCAGGGAGCGCGTCCGCCGTGTCCCCCCCTTTTTTAGGGACACGCAGGGAGCGCGTCCGCCGTGTCCCCCCGTTCTTCGGGACACGCAGGGAGCGCGTCCGCCGCGTCCCCCCGTTCTTCGGGACACGCCAAGGTCCCGCAGCGGCACCGCGCGAGTGGCCGGGACGGGCAGCACGGAGCCGCTCGGGGGGTGCGGAACCGCGGCCCCCCCGATATTCCCAGCGGGAAAAAAATCCCGAAACTCCACTCGTGGCTCGCTGGGGTGGGAAGCAGCAGAATTCCAAAGGCGACCTTGTGTTTATGGGGTGCCGGGCGGGGGGGTTCAGCCCCTCCGTGTTTATGTAAGAGCCGGCGGTGCACGGGAGCTTTCCCGACGTGGAAAAATGGGAGCTGGAGTTGCTTTGGGAAAGGCACATGCCTGTATTCCCGAAAAGTCCCCTCCGCTTTTGTTCTCCTGCAAGTTGCAGGGAAGGACGGGAACAGTGAATCCTCTAAATCCACCCCGTTGCCGGTGTCCTTTACTCGCTTTATGAATGTTAAATAATAATCCAGCGGCGTTTTCCTCTCGGTCGTGACATCCAGGAGATGGAATTTTCCCCGGAATGCTGGGTGCGAGCGGGAGTTGTCGGTGCGTGGCGAGAATCTTTGGGAAGTGAGCTTTTAGCATGGGCGTTGTGTGGAGAATTCCTGCTTTTTTTTCCCCTGCCCCCAATCCCCCTCTCCTGCTATTAATCCCATTATTTATTAATAGGGTGATTATGGATCTGCCTCAGTTCCCCATAGAAATTCCTTGTTCTCCCCAGCACCAGGAATTGCACAATCCTCCCGGGAATGCCGCCTCGGGCTGGGAGCTGGAGGAATAACCGGAGGGAAAAGCCCACGATTTTTAGGGATTTGGGTTTCCTTTTGTTCAGTGGAGGTTTGCACGAAATATGGAATTTTGCAGTTGGGATTTCCAGCCCTGAGGGGGAACTCGGATGTGCAAGGGTGGGAAGGAGGAGTAGACAAGGAGCTGATGCTTAAATATCCCATGGAATGATAATTCCGTAAGAAAAGCAGGATGGAGCCGGCCTTGGAAGGGCTTGGGGAGGGCACTGTGTTCAGTCAGAGCTGCGAGTGAGTCAGGATGGATTTATTCCTTAATCCAGGAAAACTTTGGGAGCTTGTGGGAGGGAAAAGTCATTTCCTTTGGATTTGGGGGAGTCTCTGGGTTTGGCATTCCCGAAATTGGTGCCACTGGCAGGACGAGGATTCCAAGGCGGGTTTGTTGGGAGAGGGTTCAGGTGTGCTCCTGCTGCCAGAGCTCGGGCTGGGCTTGGATTTTCCCTTTGGGAATTCCCAGCGGAGCACGTTCCTTTCCCAAACTTCCCCATCCAAAAAAACACCAGCCGGAAATGGGGATGGATTGTTAGCAGGCAAGCAGGAATTCCATAGAATTCCCTGGATTTCAGTGCTGGTGTGCTTGGATTGCAGCAGAGCAGAGCTCCCGAGGTGTTGCAGCAGGAGGGATGAGCTCCGTGCTGGGATTTATTCCCATTTTCCCAGTCTCCACAATCTAATCTTTCCATTCAATTTTTTGGGAAGAGCTGGTTGGGATTTTTGGGATCCGTGTCTCACTCAGGTGCTGGCGGTGTGTTGGACCAGAGGCAGCTGGAAACCGGGATCTTGGGAAAAACCCCATGGAGTGGGACACTCGGGAAGCAGCTGGATGAGGGGATTTGAGGAGGAGCACAGGTGGATCCGTGTGGTGAGGGCTGGAATTCCCAGTTTTTTCCAGAGGGAAAAGATCCCACAGAAGGGGTTCCTGGCTGGGTGGGTTGGGAGACTCTTCCCACCCTTTCCGAAGCACAAATCCATAAAGCAGGAAAACGAGGCTTGGGATTGCCTTAGGATTTATGGAAGGGAGGGATGGGACTGGGAGGCTCCTAAATCCAAAGAACTTCCCAAAGTGTCCTCATGGGATGGGGCTTTTTTGGGAAGTTGTCGTTGCTCCCACTGGGATTTCTTCTGTGGGAAGAGGGAGGAAATCTGGCTCCGCGCCCTCCAGTTCCCGTATCCCACCTCTCCCTGTGCTTCCCGGTGTGGGAATGCTCCTCCTGTGCCATTCCAGTGGCCACTTTCCAGCAGCTCCTTGTGGCCAATCCCACAGGATTCTCTGGGAACGGAGCTGCCTTTGGATGTGCCATTCCGCACCTCAGCACCCAAAATTCCAACTGCTTCCATCCCATACATCCCGTGGGGATCTCCCTTTCCAACCCAGCTTTTCCGAGAGCTGCCAGGTTCTTATTCCAGAAAATATTCCAAATATTTCTGGGAATCGGAGCTATCCCAGCCCTGCGGCCCAGAGCAGGTGGGAATCTTCCCAAAAAACGTGGTTTGTGTGGAGCTTATCCAGGAAGGGGTCACTGGGAGGCTTAGGAATGGCTAAAAAAAGCTGGAGCCGGGTTCTGGAGGGGACAGGTGGGGCGGGATCAGTTTACGGAGCCGGGAGCATTCCCGGGGAGCATTCCCAGCCGGAGGCATCAGCGGGAAAACGGGGAGTGGGCAGATGGAAGAGCGGCGCTTCGGGGTTTTTAATAACCTTGGGAATGCTGAGAACAGCCTGGGAAGGATCCTGGGAAGGATCCTGCTCTCCCTCCCCCTCTGCTTCCAGAGGTTTGGGTTAATAAATATTCCAGCTTGGGAATTCTCAAGGAAAAGCTCTGGCAGGGGTTGATTTTGGAGGGGGTGGGAGCACTAACAAGGAATGTGTTAATTAAATTAATCCAAGGAGGAGACTCCGGGGCACTTTTCCAGGCTGTGCAGTGTCATTCCCTGGATTTGCTGAGCACAGGAATCTCTTCCCGAGCTCCGGGGTCACCTCCAATCCCAATTCCCACCCCAAAATCATGGATCACAGCAAGCAAACAGCTGCAACATCATCTTTCGGGATACAAGCCGTGACCAAAGTCCGATTTCCCCTCAAATCCGGGTGCGTTTTCCCTCTGTTTCCCTGCTGTGCTTTGAATTTCCCGTTTGGTTTTTTTTTCCAAACCCACCTAAAATTGGAAGCAAACTTCCCTGTTTTCCTCAGGCCCGGATCTCCTACGTGGGTTTATTTCTGGAGGGCCGTGGGTGGCGTTTTGTTCCCGTCGGGTGGCGCGGCAGGATTTGGGGTTTGCCACCCCTCGGGGTCATTCCCTGCCTTTTCCCGAGTGGATCCATGGAAACCTGGAGCGTCACATGGGGTTCCCTTGAATCTTTGGGATTGCTGCTGCTTTTTCAAGGGAACGGTGTATCCCTGGATATCCCCGTGCCTCGGGAAGGGTCGGAAGCGTCTCCCGGGGTTTTGGGTCGTGGATGTGACCCCGGAGCTGCTCCAATGTGGAGGGAAGCTTTGAATCCATCCCAGGACATCTGCAAGGGTTTTTTTCTCTGGAAAACTGGGAAAATGGGCTGTCACTGGGATGGGAGGTGCGGCACTGGGAGTCTGCTTCCAAGCCTGGCTTTGCTAAGGCCAGACCGACTTTGGTTCTTTAGTCCTGAAAACACTCCGGGATTCCTTAAGGGCTGGAATTTGGGGGCTTTCCTGATTTATATTCCCTGGAAAATGGAGCTCTTTGATCCCAGCTGGTTTCTTGGCTTTGCTCTTGCTGGGCCAAGTCTCTGCTCGCAGCAAAGCTGGGCTTTATTTGTTAAATTCCTCTTCCTAAAGGGCTTCTCGCTGGTTAAGCCAGGCCTAACATCCCCGGTGCCATCCTGGGCGCTCATTCCAGCATTCCCCAGAGCCTGGATGCTGGAAAAAAGGGATTTGGGGCCAACTGGAGCAGCTCCTGCGCTTTGAACTCGGCTGCTTCCTCTTCTTCCTCCTGCTGGGCTGAGCTGTTGGCCTGGCACGGGCGGGAATTGCTTCCCGAGAATTCTCCTCATTCCCTGCTGTGCTCTGCCTCAGGGAATTTGGGATTTGGGAATTTTGTGGCTGGAAGTGAGCGTGGCTGAGCTCCATCACTTGGAGCACCTTCAGCCGATTGCTCTCGGATAAGACTGGAGGAGCTTTAGCAGCAAAGCTCGGCTTTAATCCGCACTTATCCCACCCCTCTCCTGCCAAATGCATCGGGAATCTTCATCCCAATCCTTGTTTGGCACCTCCCAGGAGAAGCATTGCCGGGAAAACATGGAGCAGCCTGTGGAAAAAGCGGGTAGGAGGGAAGGAAAGGATTCCTGGCACCATCCCGGGAGTCGTGGGACTCCCTCTGGAAGTGGGAAGAGGCCGGGACCCTGATTCCAGGGGTGTTTTCCAGCATGTCGGGATGGCAAATTCCTTGGAAGTGTGGAGCAGCAGATCCCAGGAGTTGAACTCTGCTGGGAAATGCAGCAGCTCCGAGGCTCCAGCTCATCCCGAGGGATGGAGTTTGGGCAGTGGGATCCCAAATTTTCTGTGGATGTTTTCTCTGGGATATTTTGCTGGTTTTTAGGGAATCTTTAGATGGAAAAAATGGGATTAGATTGATTTGTATTAGATTTAAGCTCAGCTTTCCCTTGGCTTTGTGTTGGGGGGCTTGGGCTGATCCCTTGGGAGACAAATCCTGACTCTCCCAAGCTCCAAGCACTGTGTTTGGAATAATTCCATGGGAACAACCAGGATCACTCCTGTGTGCAGCCAATGAACCGGGAATCAGGATTTTCTCCCTGTGTTTGCATGGATTTGGGATTTGTTTCCCAATTCCTGCCACAGACAGGAATTCCTGCTGCCCACTCCACGTTTTCCCTGGATTTCCCTGGTCTGGGATCTCCTTGGGCTGCCGTAAGTTCAGGAGCAATCCCAGGGATGTCCATCCAAAGCCTTCCAGGTGAGTTTATCCCTCCCAGTTCCATCCCCTGGAGTGCCTGCCCAGCATTCCAAGGCTGGAATTCCTCATGCAGGGAATATGTTCCGGATATTTACACAGATGTTGGAAGCTTGGATTTTGCCTTTAATTCTTAAGGCAGCAGCTGCTGCTTGGGGCCAATCCCTTAATCCCTGGGATTCAAAGGAAAAGACCCTTTGGAGGGAATATTTCCCTGCCTGGGATAGGAGGGAAGTTGCTCCAGGGTTACTCCATGATCCCACCTCGGAGTGAATTCCAGGAGAATTCCCAATCCTCTTCCTGAAGCAGCAAGGGAAGGCAATTAGGGCTGCTCAGCTCCATGTCCAGGGCTCTTCCCAACCTCCCTGGAAATCTGGAGCTGCCCGGGGAACTTTTGACAAAACACAGCTGGAAAAGACAATTTTCCCTTTTTTTCCCAAATAAAATTCCGGTCTGGGCACTGCAGCAGGCGCAGGGATTTGGCAGCGGATGAAGCACTCGGCTCTGGGATCTCATTTTCCCTCTTTCCATGGACAGATGGGAATTGTGTGCACTCACAATGCTCCCAGTATTTGGCTGTTTTTCCCTGAAATTCCAGAGGAATGGGATGTCTGTGTGTGTGTGCAGCTATTCCGGCCGGGAATTCCAGCTGGGTCACTGCTCCCAATCCCTTCCCTCCGTCCTGGCAGGGAGGATTTGCCCGGATAGCAAAAATCCTGGGAGATCTTGCTGGAACCAGCAGCTGCAGTGTGGATTTTCGGGATAGCAGTCGCATTCCTGAGGGATGGAGCCTCACTTCAGGGATGTCGGATGGATGTGACAAACAGGGATGTTTTGGGAAGAGCATCCCGTGGGATTCGTGTGGAGCTCGTTGTTCCCAAACTCTTTGATCCTCTCCGCCTGTTTGGATTGTCCTGCTGTCCCAGGCATTCCTGGGAGATTTGGGATGAGAACATCATTGTTTGCACGGAATTCTGCTCCTGTCTCCGAGGATCTGGAGAGAAGGAGGAGCTGACACCTTTTCTTGGGAATGACAGGGAGGGAAGGACGGGAGGCAACTCCAAATCTGGGATTTGGTGCCGCAAATGGGAATTCTTTGGGATTAGGTTTGGGAAAGGGAGCATTCCAAGGGCTGCCAGCCCTGTGGAGCTGAGCTCGGGTGGAATGGGGCTGCTTAATCCCGACCTGCTGGAGATCCCAAATCCATCTCCAGCTTCCCTTGGGACAGAGCCGAGGGCAAACAAGGCAGGATCATCCCTGCTGGAGTCACTTCAGGCCCAAATTTAAGCCAGGCTTAACTCTACGTTTCCTGGGAAGCCTGATGGAAGCAGAGCCCGGTTTGAGCCGGGCTTTGGGCAGGTGATGGATTTAGGCTGAGCTTTGCACCCTCCCTGCTCCTTCCTCTGCTCCCTGGGCTGAGCTTCAGGCAGGGTTTGTTATAAACAGCTCCAGAATCCAAGGAAAACAACCTGGGATCGCTGGAATTCTTTTGTCCTTGGCAGATTCCGAGCAGGAATCAGCTGCGAGGGAAAGGAGGGGTTGGAATGGAACGTTCCCAGCCCAAAGTGGGATTTGTCTTTGTAGACTGGGCCTAAAACCAGGCCTAACAAAACCCAGGATTCTCCTGGCGATGCTGAAGCATTCCCTGCATGCCGCATTCCCGCTGGGATTGGTTTGGGATGGCCGGGAGGGAGCTGAGCCCGCTCTGTTCCCACTTTCCCTCTGAGCTCCTTCCCAGAGCCCTCAGGAATTCCCTTATCCCCAAATCCCGCCTTGGCCTTGGCACGGGAATCCAGGTCGGGATGCGGAGGAGCACTTTGGGATAAGGGATGGGTGAATCTGGGAGCAGGCAGAGGGAGCGCATCCTGCGACGGGAGCCTGGAATTTTTTCCCCTGCTGCAGATCTCCCGCACATCTCATCCCAAAGGGATTGCTCCTCGTTTGCTCGAGGGATGGGGGTTCGGGAATCAGGGAGACTTGGGAATCAGAGAGATCAGGAATCAGGAAGACTCAGGAAACAGGGATCTCAGGAATGGGAAGACTCAGGAATCAGGGAGTTGGAAACAGGGAGACTTGGGAAAAGGGAGACATCAAGGAAAGCGCTTGGCCCCGCAGCATGTCCTGCTCCCGGCTCCTGCTGGATGTTATCCAAGGTTTCTGCACCTTCCAATGGCTCCTGGAGTGATCCAGTGCCAAGCAGCCACAATCCCTGCTGCTCCGGGCAGCCCAGGAGTCTGTCTGCCCTGGAACGCCTGGACCAGCATCCCTAAAAAGGTTCCGGGGCCGGGGCTGCCAGGAGGATGAGCTCAATCTGGCTGGCGCATCCCGCGGGGTTGTTTCCTCCGGAATGCTGGGATGTGCTGCCCTTTCCAGAGCGTTGGGAAGCCAAGAGCTTTCCCAAAGCTCCAGATTTTTGCTGGGAGCTCGTCCCAAGCTCCTTTAGTCTGGATGTGGGAAATAGAGTTGGGAAAACTTGGTCTTCCTGTGGATGTTGTTGTCAGCAGTCCATAAATATTCCTGGGAATGGGATCTCTCCAGGTTGGAAGAACCCTGGGTAAATGTGGAATTATCTGGGATGGCCCTGAGTGCTTGGATTTACATCCTGGTCCATGTGATTCCAGCCTGACTGATCCATGAATTTCCGAGTGCTGTTTGCAGAGAGCTGGAGAAGTTCGGGATACCGGCAGCAATGAGGGAATTCCCTGCCAAAGGGAATGGTTTCCCTTTGGAATGGCTGGAATTGCTTTATCCCAGGTCACAAACGGGCCCAGGCCAGAGCCAACAGCTCCTGCCAGCCTTCGGAATACGGCTCATGGAATATTCTCCTCGGCTGTTAGACCCAAACCCTTTGGATCTGATCCAGGTGTCCCATTTTCCTAGCAATGATTTTTGGGATCACTGCTTGGGATCTGGGCATTGTCCACCTCCCTCCTGTTTCTCCTGCTGGTGTTTAGGCTGGAAAACTTTTCCCAACCTTTTCTGGCTGGAAAAAGCCCCCGACTGTTGTGTTTTTCCATGGATTTTCCATGGGCACCGATATTCCCGGTGGGATTGGAGCAGGATCAGGACTCGGCCCTTATGGATTGGATGTCTTTGGTGCCATTGCTTGGAAAAATTCCATTGACCAGCAGGATTCTATTCCAGCAAATTCCATTCCAGCAGGGATCCGGTGCTGCTTGTATAAAGTTGGGAATTTTAATTCCATTCAATTTCTTTTCTTGACCTTTGGATCCGAGATCCTGGCAGTGGCTGAATCCAGGGAAAGTTTTGACTTGATTTTCCATTGGATTTATGTTCTTTCCCTCTGTGTATTGATTTTTCCAAGGAAAAGAGGTGGGTAAACCTTTGGCCTGATCCCATTGCATTCCTTTGCTGGAATATTGGGAAGATTGGGATCAAATTTAGGATGTGGAATCTGTTCCCTGTGTGTGTCCATCCCAAAAACCCCTGGCTGCCCCAAAGGAAGGAAATTGGGAATTTCCAGAGCCTGCTGTGATCCCACCAGGAAAAGGAGCGGGAATCATCCGTCCCTCCCCACCTGCTCCATTCGCGTCCCAAAATTCCCATTTTTTGAGGTTTCCTTTTGCCTTAATTACGGAAGAATCTCGATATTTCCTTGGGAATTCCTTAGTTCAAGCATGAAGAGAAAATTCCTGCTTGGAATTATTTTTAGGCTCTGAAACAATTCCCGAGGTTGTTTTTCCCTGATTCACGGCGATCCCCGGCGCAGCTCCGTGACAATGATTTTTACATAGAATTTTTCCGCAGTTTTATAGGAATTTCTTGTGGCAGGGGAAAACAAGCAGTTCGGAATTCCCCAGCCTCGGTTGGATTATGAAATTTGGGATTCCCACCATCGGGAAAAGCTTCGGAGCTCTGAGTTCGGAGAGCTCCAGTGTTAAATAAATCCTGGGAATGCGGCAGGGGATGGATCCCGCCTCCTTCCTGCTTTTTGGTGGCTAAAAGGGAATATTTAGGGATGTGCTGAGCGGGATCCCTGTTTCCCACATCCCATTCCAAGGCTCTGGAAGGTAAAGCACAGGGGGTTGGTGTCCCGGGACAACATTCCCTGTGCTCCATCCCAGCTTTGTCCGGGGTCTGCAGAACTCCAGGAAAAGTGGTGAGCAGGAAAATCCATGGATTTTCAGTTGGGGTGAGGGGATTGGATGGGAAGAGCATTCCTGGTGTTCCACAATTCCTTGGATCTGCAGGAATGGGAGGAGCTGTCTGGGTGTGGTGTCCTGGAGCAGAGCATTCCCGGTGTCCCGGAGCATTCCCAGTGTCCCGGGGCATCCCTTTTATCCCAGAGCATCCCTTTTATCCCAGAGCATTCCCGGTGTCCCAGAGCATTCCCAGTGTCCCAGACCAGGCTTGGAGAGGAATCCCAATCCCAGTTGTTATAGAAGTTCTCCATTGCATTCCCTCTGTGAAATTCCCAAAGGATTTTCCCGTCCCCAGGCCCAGGAAAAGTTGTTTGGGGTTTTTTTTTGGGATGGGGAGCAGGGAAGAAGGAATTATTAATGAGTTTGGAGCCGTTGCCATGGGAACCTGTTGCTAATGGATCTCTGGGGTTTCCTCTCCACTCGAGCCGCGTTTCCTGGGAATATCGTTCCCATGGCAACGGATGTCACCGATCCCTGGGTGGCTCTGGGGCCACCGCCTTGGAAGGGCACAAAAAGCTCCTTTTTCCATCATGCAGGGAATCTTTAGTGGGAAAAGGTGTTCCTTGTGCTACTCCAGAGAGTTTTTTGGGAATACTTGGACCAAAAATTCCCAACTTGATCCCTTTTTTTGGGGAGTTTTTCATCCCAAATCCAGCCCTCACTTCCCATGTGCTGCTTGCTGCCTCCTCTTCCTCGCCCTCCCCCTGACCTTGCAATGTGGGAGAGAAGCCTGGGAAAAGTGGGAATTTTGTGGCGGGATAATGAGGCACGAGGGGATTATTGGCGGCTCCCTTTGAGCTGGGGCTCCCTGGAAAGAGTTGGAAGCGTTTCCCAAAAGTGGAAAATGAGAAATTCCAAGAGGTTTTCCCTCTTTCCGGACCTTGTGGATGAGGTGGGAATTCCCAGGATCAGCACCTGGAGCTGCGGTGATGGGAGAGGCCATGAGCTGAACACCGGGAATTCTCTGGGCTTGGATTTCAGATTCATTGGGATTTTTCTCCCTAAACCAAGTTTTTGGTTCAGTTTTGTGGGATTTTGGGGATTTTTTTCTCCCCTTTTCCCCATTCAATGCCATTCCTGAAATTCCTTCCTGGAAGCAGGAGGGTTTGGAAGCACTTTGGGAAGGGAAGATGTGGAAGGAGTTCCGTGTCCTGCTGTTGTTCCCGGCAGTCGAAATCTTTCCAGTTCAAGTCAACAATTTTAGGGAAGAGGAGGAAAAGGCTCCTGGTGGGACAGGGAGGACTTTGTTCCACATTCCATAAGAAATGCCCATTTTTCCAGAGAAACTTCCCCTGGAAAGGAGCAGCTTGGACAAGACCTTGTGGCCGGAATGTCCATCTCTCCAGGCTTTCCCCACATTCCGTAAAGGGATTGGGAGCTGGAGAACAGCCTGAGCTCAGCCCCACACCAGATGGGATCAGTTCCCTTGGATGCTGTATTCCATGATCCAGGAATTTGCCATCCCGGAGGAAGATCCAGAGCCAAAATTCTTCCCCATTGTTTCTCCTGCAGGATTTGGGAATTCCCAACCTGCTGTGCTCCAGGGGTGTCTTCCCAACTCCCTCCGGCACCTCCTGGCAGTGGCACGGAATTCCTCCTCCATTCCAAAATCTCATCCTCTGCGATGGTGCCGGAATGTTCCCAGCTGCCCTGGGATGCTCTCCTGCAGCTTCCAGGGGTTTTGTGCTGACCAAACATTTGGGATGTTCAGCCGGAGAAGGGAAAGCTCCAAGGAGATCTCAGGGCCTCAAGGGGCTCCAGGAGAGCTGGAGAGGGATTTGGGATAAGGGATGGAGGGATAGGACACCGGAAATGGCTTCCCAGAGCGCAGGGGTGGATGGGATATTGGGAAGGAATTCTTGGCTGGGAAGGTGGGGAGGGGCTGGGATGGAATTCCCAGAGAAGCCGTGGCCGCCCAATCCCTGGAAGTGTCCAAGGCTAGAGTTTGGAAAACCCTGGGATAGTGGGAGGTGTTGAGGATGGAACTGGATGGGATTTAAGTCCCTTCCCACCCAAACATTCCGTGATTTCTCCAAGCTCCACGGAACCTGTCCCCAGCCAGAAGAAGGGGCAGATCCCTCCCCATTCCCATTCCTTATTCCCATTCTCGGACAGGATTTTGTTGTCCCCAAAGTTCTTCCTCAGAACTGCTCATTCCTCTCTAAAACTCCCCTTTCCCTTCTCCGCTTTCCCATCGCTTTTGGATGATAAATATCCCGTCAAATTCCTGCCTCCCAGCCTGAGCTCTTCCCTCTCTGCGGTCCGGTGTGTGCAGGATCCAAAGGGATTTGTTTGGATGAGCAGCACTCCGAGGAGCTGCTTTTCCAAGGACAGCTCAGTTGGTTTCTGTTTCAATCCCGGGAAAGGTCACTCGGAGTCACTTTCCAATGTTTTGCCGTCCCGTCGTCATCTCCGATGGATTCCTTGTTTTCCAAGGGCTTCTCCCGAATGGATGGATGGCTTTGCTAGGGAGCCTGGAATGTTTGGATGCTTAATTTAGACTGTTTATCTCCAGAGGTCCTGGAGTTCAAAGAGATGCTCCGAAGCTTTTCCAGAGCTTTTCCAGAGGCTCCAGCTCGATCCACCCTGAGATCCTGGGAGGATTAGCGCAATTCC
The DNA here is from genome assembly GCF_000738735.6 of Corvus cornix cornix. NCBI lineage: Eukaryota > Metazoa > Chordata > Aves > Passeriformes > Corvidae > Corvus > Corvus cornix. The sequence continues at coordinate 7,299,048 of NC_046344.1, read as the reverse complement.
AACAGCAGGAGGATTTTTAGGGATTTACAACCCAACCTGGTGCTTCTTGCTCTTTCTTTTCCCAAAATTATGCCCAGAGCCCCTCTCCCAGCCAATGTGGTCTTGCCGTTTTCCGTGTCCATTCCATGCCGGATTCCAGGCGGTGCCTGGAGAGGAAAGGTCGGATTTGAAGGTAATTTATGAATCCTGGCAGCTTTTCCGAGGATGTTCCGGCATCCTTGACCTTGGAGCAGAAGCTGGGCAGCACTGCAGGTTCCCACTTGGCTCCTTGGCGTGAATTCCCAGCCTGCCAATCCCAAAAATGCTGATGTTCGGATTTTAGCGGCGTGGTAGAAATCCGGGATAATTACCTTGGAATTAGATCATTCCATGGGAGAGGCTGTTCACAGCTGCTCCTTCCTAATCCGAGGGGCTGATTCAGGCTTTATTCCCTATTTCCTCTCAGATTGTTTAAAGGGAAAATAAAACTCCTTGGCTCCACTTAAAAAACCATGGAATTATTGCTTTTCCAGCAAATCCAGGCCATGATTAAATCCTTCCCTGCTATTCCTATTATTGCAGAAGGAAATTTTTCCAACCGAAGCTTAAGTGGTCACCCTCGGCTAAATTCCACCTTTTATCAATTTAATTAGAAACCATTCGTTCCATGAAATAATCTGGGAATGCTGGGAAGGAATTGCCAGTTGCCAGGACAACCCAATTCTCCCTGGCTCCCGTTTTAATCCTGGTTTTTCCTCCCCCCTTTCTTTCTCCAGTGTCACTTTGGATCACATCATCCTGACAGGAGATTTCATTATTTGGGAATTCAGGCTGCCTGCATTGAAAGGCAGAGGGGAATTTTGGGAAGTTAATGGAATTTAGGGAGATCTTCTTGTATCCGTGCCTGTCCTCCCTGGAAGGTCACGAGGAGCAGCGGGAATGACAGGGAACGTTGGAAAATCCGTGGGAGCAAACAAGAGGTGTCTCCTCTCTTATCCCAACACCTCATTCCAGCAGATTCCAGCTGGGAATGCCCTTGAATCCAAGTTAGAGTTGTGACGTGGGACACGGCATGAGATCCATGGGATCCATGGGATCCATGAGCTCCTACTCAGCGAAACTCCGGTGGCAAAATGAGGGGGGCTCAAAGTCTGCCTGATCCAAGGTTTTCCTGGAAAACCACTTCCCTCTCTCCCATCCTTTCTCCTCTGCACTGAAATAGTCTGGATTTCGGATTGGGATTGAATTTTGGTTAATTAAGAAGGAAAGAATTCCAAAGGAAGTCATGGACACAGGGCTGGATGTCACCTCAGAGGGAGGAGTTGCTGGTGGCAGCTCCGTCCACATTCCATAGGAACGGGTTGGACAGCGGGAAAAGGAGACCTGGCAAAATCCTGCAAAAGAAAAGCCTAAAAATAAGGTTATTCCTAAAAAATCTTGGATTACTTGGAATCCACTGAAATCCCGGCCTCCTCCAACCTCACATCTCCGGAGCTCCGGAGGGGATAAATCCATTCATTCCAGCCCCGTTCCTGATCCATTATTTATGGCCCAACATTTGCTCTGGAAAACATCACAGTGTGTTCCCTGCCAGAACCTTTGGATCCCACGGGATTTTCCCTGTTTAATGAGTCCCGGGAGTGGGAAGAGGGGTCAGGAGAGGGGGAGACACCGACTGTCTCCGCTCCGGGTTTTTCCTGCTCTCGGTTGCTCCAGTTTTGTAGGAATTCTCCTCCCAGCCAGCGAGATCAAAGGAAAAAGGGAAAAGAAATCCGCGGAGCCACTTGTTGGGATTTCCCTTTGGAGACACCTAAATTGCAGCTTTGCTTTTCCATGCGCTAATTATCCATTGTTGGATTTTTCCATTTAATTTGTTGGTTGTTCCCTTTTTTCCCCCCTCCCTTTTAAATCCCTTTTTTTTTCCGGTGGCGCTCGATTCTGTGGGAAGCCCATCCAGCCCATCCCAAGGATGCTCTGGAATGAGTAGGAAGCACATTCCCATTTTTCTGGCCCCTTCTGCCCTCCCTCGCCCTCGTGGCTCTTGCTCCAATGGGATGATTTATTTTCCATTTGCCAAAGGATGGAATAATCCATATCCGTGGGCCTCCGGCTCTAATCCCTCTTTTTCCCGGAGCAATTGCATTCCGTGTGGGAGGGGTTTTAAAGCTTTTCTTCTTTTTTTTTTTTTCTTTTTTTTGGGATTTGGAATTAAAACTCAGGATGCCTCAAAGGCAGGCTGGAAATGCAGAATGGAAAAGGAGGACTATTTTGATTAAATTTGTCCTTTCCCCTTGACTTCCCTCGAATTCCATAGAAATCCGGGAATTGCTCCTCGCTCCCCTCCTTCTCCCAACATCCTTGGCTGAGGATCGGAAATCCAAATTCCTAAAAAATCAAGGCAGCTGGCGAAGCTTCCTGGCTCCATCCCCTCCCATCCTGGGCATCCCATCCTGGAGAACCTTTTCCATGAACTGCGTGGATTCCGATTTCCCGCTCCTGCTGATTTCGAGGGAATGAGCCAGGCAGGCTCTTGGAAAAGGCAGCTTTTCCACCCTAAATGGATGGGAAAAAGAGGATGGAGGGGAATTCAGGGGGATATTCCCAGCATTCCTGCTCGCTGTGTGGTGCCCTGGGAATGTGGCAGCACTGCTCGGCCTCATCGATTCCCAATGAATTATCGGGATCGCTCGATCCTGTTCCGTGTCCCCAAGCCAATGTCACTCATCCCACACGTCAGCACCAACTCCAAACATCCCAGGCAGCTTCCAGCCTTTCCCAGATGTTGATTTGGATTCCCAAAAGCCTTTTTTATCCATGTAATTAATGGAGAAACCAGTCGGTTTTAATTTTTAATCTCAATTTCCTGGTCAGATTTTAGGATTTTTGTTCTTTTTCCTTTGTTCCTGGATTTTTATGGCTGGATGCTCCATCCTCCCTGTGTGGCCAGCAGGAAAGGCTGATGCTGGGATAAGGAAAATAAGAAATCAATGGAGAAAAACAGGGATAATGTGGATGTGAAGGGGATTCATGGAAAGAAGTGTTGGGATGATCATGGCAGGAAACTCTGCCAGAATCCAGGGATTTGGTTTTGCTGGGAGAGGCTCACGTCTGTGGTCAGGGATTTTGGGAAGAGGGGGATGTGGAAACCGGATCTGGGAATGTGGTTGGGAATAAAGGGACAGCACTGAGGGCTTGAAGAGACCAAAGAGGGTTTACCAGAGATCCCTGGGAAAAGTCCTGTTCCATTCCCAAATCCTGGCATGGGTTGGGTTGGGAGGAACCTTGAAGCTCCTCCATTCCCATTCCATGGGCAGGGACACCTCCCTCTATCCCAGGTTGCTCCAAACTCTATCCTTGGACACTTCCAGGGATCCAGGGGCAGCCCCAGCTTCTCTGGGAATTCTCTTCCAGGGCCTCCCCACCCTCCCAGCCAGGAATTCCTTCCCAAATCCATCTAAACCTCCTCTCTTCCAGTTTAAAGCCATTCCAAGGGAGGAAGCTTTTAAAGGAAAAAGAATTCCAGGAAAGTTTCAATTTTTCCCTCTTTGAGCAAAATTCCTCCAAAATCTGATAAATCCGGGATCAAACCAGGTGACTCCACACAAACCTTGGCCTTTCCCTGTGCTGGGCAGGGAAGGAGCAGGACTGACTCCAAGGAAAACTTTGGGAAGTGCATGCAGGTGTCAGAGCTTATCCGATGGAAGGGAAAAAGTGCCCGGAACCCTTCGGTGTTCCCGAGGTTTGTCAGGAAATCTTTCCTAACGACTTCACTCCGCGTCTCCGCCTGGAGTTCAGACGGTGTTTGGAAGGAAGGACATTGGGAAAGATGGATAACAACGGGAATTCAACAAGGACTCCGGCCAATTTTCCTTTGCAATCCAATTTCCACAGGCAGGATGTGTCGCTGGAAATGCCAGGGCTATTTATAGATCCCGGGATCAAGGGGAAATGTAGAAAACTTTGGAATTTCAGCAGCTTTGTTTTCGGGATCTGGGAGGAGGGAGAAGCTGTTATCCTGGGAACGGTCTGGAGGGAGCTGGGGGGGGTTATTCCCGTGGTTTTCCAAGGTTGGACGGGGCTTGGAGCAACCTGGGATAGTGGGAGGTGTCCCCGCCCACAGAAAGGGTGGGAATGGAGGAGCTTTAAGATCTTTTCCAACCCATTTTCCAAATCATTCCATGATTCTGTGCTCTCCCAGGATCCCCCCTGACAGCGGGCAGGGTTAGATGAGATTTTGGGAAGGAATTCCTGGCTGGGAGGTTGGGGAGGCTCTGGATTCCCAGAGAAGCTGGGGCTGCCCCCGGATCCCTGGAAGTGCCCAAGGCCAGGTTGGACAGGGCTTGGAGAAACCTGGGATAGGGAAAGGTGTCCCTGGAGATGGCTCTGGATGAGCTTCAAGGCCCTCCCAGCCGAAACCATTCCCAGCTGATTCCATGAAGGATAGGTGAAGGATCCGGGAAGGATTTTGGTGCCCTGGCCCCAGTGTTGTTTAGGATGCCTGATGTTTCCTACAGGGATCTTCCTTGGTGCAAATCCCTGTGGTTTTGCCGAGGATGGATTTTACGTGGAATTATTTGGGCTGTTCCTTCTTTTCCCTTTTCCACCAGGAGCCTGAGTACTCGGAAGTGTTGGAGCTCCTCCTCAATTCCATGGCGAGGCTGTTTTTGGCAGGAATGTGGAGCAGCCTCACTCCAAGGGTGGATTAGGGAATGGAGACTCAACAATTCCTGCTGAAGCGAACGGACCCAGGGATGTGTCCCTGCTGGAGCCGAGCATCTGGAGGCATCCCAGAGTTTGTTCTTCCATAGGGATGGAGTTGTGCTGTGGATTTGCAGTGCAGGATTTGGCCCTGAACTCCTGGACTGTGGAATAGGGAGTTTATCCCCACTTTTCCTGCTTGTTTCCAAGGAAAAATTCCCATTAAAAGGCTCTTTAAAAGGGGAAGTGTCCAATGTTGGCATCTCCTGTTGGAGATCTGACCCAGAGCGATGGAGAACACGGGGGGATCAGCCACTTCCTTATCCAGGGAATTGCACATCCCAAGTTTTGACGTTTACCAGCGGTGTTTGGGAATTGGGAGATGGGATTTTATCCGAGGGAACGGAGTCAAAGTGGCAAGAAAAGGAGATTTTTGGGAATTCCATCCAAGTTGTGGCACAATGCTGCATTTTTGTTGGGCTGAATTTTAAATGACCGAATATCCAGGTGGGAATTGGGGAAGGACACGTCTTCAATCCCATTGGAACCCTCTACGCTTTCCTGGGAGCACTTGGAGAATCCTGGAATGGTTTGGGTGGGAAGGGACCTTAAAGCTCATCCAAGGGCAGGGACATCTTCTACTATCCCAGATTTCCAAGCTGACCTTGGACACTTCCAGGGATCCAGGGGCAGCCACAGCTTCCCTGGGAATCTGTCCCAGCTATTCCCAGCTCCAGCAGCAATTCCAGGTCTCCCTCCTGACTCTGAGGTCAGTCAGGACATGGAGACATCCCAGGAGGAATTTGCTGGAAAAAATCAGGGAATTGCCCTCACTCCTCTCCTGCTTCTCCCCCGCCTTGTCCCAGTGCCCCATTCCAGGCCCTTCCCTGCTCCCGGACACATCCAGCCCCATTCCCTGGCTGAGGAATCCCAAATCCTGCTCCTTCCTTGCCTTTTGTTCTCCTTGTGTAATCCATATATGGGGCTTTTCCAGGAGAAACTTCCCAGCAGGGCTCCAATCTAAACAGTGGCAGCATCCCAGGACTTCTGCAGCTCCAAGCTCCCGGAACAACCTCCAGCTGGAATTAGAAGCCCTTTGGAATTCGGAATCCCGAGCAGTGCTTTTGTCATGTAAAACTCCCACCTGGAATTTGCTTGGAAGTCACTGTGGCTGTATTGGGAAGCTGGAAGGAAGAAACTTCTGGAATGCAGGAGCTGCTGGGGTTGGAGCAGCCACAGGCATTTTGAGGAGTTTATCCCATTTTTCCCATTTTTTTGCTGGCTGTACAAAGTTTTGCTCCCAGCTCTGGTAATTGCAGGGATCTCTCCATGGATCCATTGGATTTTGTGCCATCCAAAATCCAGCACCTGCAAGGATTAAGTTCAGAATTGCTGCTGGCGGAGTTGGGTGGTGCATCCGGAATTCCCTGATTTTCTGTGCTTGCATCACAAAGGAAGCATGGCAGGGGCAAAAGAGGAATATTCCCTCTGCTCCATGAGTGTGTGAGCAGGGAAGGGCTGATCCATGAGGAAAACTGGCACAGATTCCCAGAGAAGCTGTGGCTGTCCCTGGATCCCTGGAATTGTCCAAGGCCAGGCGGACGGGGCTTGGAGCAGCCTGGGACAGTGGGAAGTGTTGAGGTTGAAACTGGATGGGCTTTAAGGTCCTTCCATCCCAAACCAGTCTGGAATTAGGGATCAGCGGTACCATCCCAAACTTCCCAGTTCAATGGGATCATCTGCTGGGTTGGGATGGTGGATTTGGGATAATCAGGCCAGGATTTGACCCTGGATATGTCAGTGTTGTATCCATGGATATTGGCTGCTCGTGTCCCAGGGGAGAGGAGAAAAAGCAGGAGGAGATGTGGGGAAACAAAAGCTTTTCCATCCTTCCTGTCCCTGTCTTCCCAGGATGGAAATATCCCACTCCAACCATCAATCCAGATCCCAGGGAGAGGTTTTTTCCCTCTGGAAATGGAATTTTGTGCCAGCATAACCTGGCAACCCACCCACAGCAGAGGCAGCCGAGGCCAAGTTATCCAGTAATTATTGGATATTTGACCGGGAGCAGCTTCCTCCGCATCCCGGAGCTATCGATCCTTGGAGTATCCCAGGATTAGAAATACAGCGAAGGAAATGGGAATTGGCATTTTTGAGGTGCTGGGAGCTGCCGTAATAACGGGATCATTTCCTCTGGAGCAACGGGAAAGTCAGACTGATCCATCAGGGATAGGTGGGGATGTGGAGTTTGGTGTTTGTCCAGCACTGGAGAATTCATGGAATCATGGAATTGTTTAGGTGGGAAGGGGCCTTGAAGATCATTCCCAACACCTCCCACTATCCCAGGTTGCTCCAAACCCCGTCCAACCTGGCCTTGGAAAATTCCAGGGATGGGGCAGCCACAGCTTCTCTGGGAATCTGGGGCCTCCTCACTCTCACATATCGGGAATTTCTTCCCAATATTCCGTCTAAACTTCCCCTCTGGCAGGGAAGCCTCATCCATCTCCCCTGGACATGCAGCATCCCGTTCTCCAGGAACCTTGGATCACTTCCCAAATCCTTCCGAGATCCCAGGAGTGGGCACCAACAAGAATTCATTGCTTAAGACAAGTTGGGAGTTTGATCCCAAAGTTCAATTTTAGTCAAATTCCCATTCTCAGGAATTTTCTGGCCAGTTCGGAAAAGGAAAAACATCTTTTAATCCAATTTTCTTGACCCATCTTCTCCTATGCATCCTGCAAATCCGACTTTGGGAAAAGTTGGGATTGTGTTGGCTCGAGGGATCTGTTTGCAGCTGGGAGAGCCTTTGGGATCCGCAGCTCATTCCAGGCTGGCTCCTGTCTCCCATGGGAATTCGGGATTTTGGGAATCTTTTGCTTCGGATGCTCTGGACATCCCCGCTCCAGAATGTGTGGAGCTGTTGGAGCTTTGGGATTGGAGCTTCCCACTGATCCTGGTTTTGTTGGGGATAAGTTGCTCTTGGGAAGCCAACGTTTGCTTTGGACTGGGATTCGACTGGTTTTGAACTTGGGTAAAGTCAGATTTTGGCTGTGGAGGTTTGGATGATTTTTCCTGGGAATGGGAATATTTATCCCAGAAAACCAGCGCTGGTGCCGTGGGTCCTGTGGGATTCCTGCTTTTCCATGCTGCTTTTCCCAGTCTGTGCCTATTAAATCCCAGGAAATCTCCTGTCACTGCTCACCTGTGACATTTCCACCCGATTTTTCCTTCCCCCTTTATCCTTCCATCCCCTCTCCCGCCTTTCCCTGCTCCACTTTTCCCGGGAGTTCAAACCCCGGTCACAGCCAGGTCAGAGCAGGACTGAAACGAGGCCAGGCTTTGTCCCAGTTGGAAAAGAAGGAATATTTTGCTGTTGGAAAACATTCCCGATGTCACTTTGCGTTAGACGCGAAGCCACCGCCAGCACATTCCGGGTGTTTGCTGGAAAACCACGGAGTTTTGCATTTTCCAAGATAAACCAGGTGCTCGGCGGGTGGGAATTTCTCCTCCGCTGCTTTTCCATGTTATTTTTCCTGGGAATAATCTCTCCTTCAGGGAGAAGGGATGGGATCGCTGGGAATGGGATGATGAAGGGAGAGTTTAAAACACACTGGGATTCAAGGATTTGGCCACGACCAAAATCCAGCTTTATTCCTGCTGGGATTTGGGAATCATCTGAGATCCCATGGAATTTAAGGTTGAGGAGGGGGAATGGAGAGGGAAAAGAGCCTGGAATATTTGGATGCAGCTCCGGTTGGGATCAAAGGTTGGGATCAGCATAACCTGGGCTGCTCAGGGCTTTGGGGACGTCCCAGGGATCCCCAATCCCACTTTTCCATGGAGCAGAGGCCGGGAATGCAGCTCTTCAAGGGATGCCGCATCTCCCAGAATTCCACCCCAAAATTCCAGCCTCCTGGCCTCATCCAGCTGCAGGGATTTCCCTGGATTTGGGGCGCTCCGAGGGCTGTTGGTGCCAGCCCCGTGTCCCTCTCCCGGCATTCCCGCTGTCCCCAAGGGCATCCAACAATTCCATGGCTGATCTCCCATTCCCAGCACGTCCAGAGGGGTTGGAAAACAGCGGAAAGGCTCCTTTGCTCCCCAAATCCAGGCCTGGATTCCCAACTCCTCCAGGGACTCCCATCTTTAGGAGGGAGGAACGGTTTGGAGCTGTTTTGTGGGGCAGGATCGGGACAATTCCAGCATTTCCATGATCCAAGGTTGCTTTGGGAATGATTTGGTGATCATTAATCCCCATTCCCAGCACTTCCAGACTCTCCAGGAGTTCAACCCGGGGCTGGATCCGGGGAATTTCTCTCCAGCTGCTCAGAGCCATAAATATGGAATTTGTGTCAGCTTTATGCCTTCGGCTCGGCATCCAGAGGAGGGAAAATTCCTGATCCAGCATTTCTGTCCTGGAAAAAAATCCCAAAGCCAGCGATTTTAGATGTCAGAAAATCCTTTGGTGTCCAAGGATTTTGATCTCCTCTGGTTTTCCTTTCCAAGTGGAAATGTGCCCTGGAAATCTGGGAAGTGCTGGGAAAATGGTGGAAAAATCATTTTTTTTTATCACCCTCTCAGGGAATTTTGTAAAGAATAATTTATGGGAATTCTGATAATTGGATAATTTGAGCGGTGCAGGGAGTGTCCGTGTCCCACCACTGGGAATATCGGGTGGAATCCCTGGGAAGCGGAGGAAGCAGCAAATTCCCCATTTTTCCTCCTGCACAGCTTCAAACTGGTTAAGGAAGGAATTGGGAAAAAGGGCGACGAATCCAGCTGGGAGTCTCTGTTCATTCCCAAGCCATAAACTCCTGGAAAACAGGGACTTATAAGGCAACGCTTGGAAGGATCCCACTTTGTGGAATTAATGGGGAATGGGGTCTATTTTTAAATCCATTTCCAAGAGGAGAAATCTTCCTTTTGGGAAAAGGAAAAATATTCCAAACCCTCTGGCTCATGGAGCATCCTCGTTTTCCATCCCAGCAGAGTCGTCAGAGCTGCTGCTTTTCCTTCATTTCCCATTTCTCCTGGTAAAATAAGGATCGGGAAGCGACAGGTGTGAAGTGGGAATGATGTGGGAAAGGCCTGGGATAAACCTCTGGATACCCAGCTCCTGCTCCCATTGGATTTGTCTTTTCCCAGTTGCTCCCAGTTGTAATTGTTGCTCCAAAGGGAGATTTGAAGGCGAGGCTGGAGCAGGATGGTGCCTGGATGTCCGTGTGTTCATCCCTGAAAATTGCAGGGATCCTCATGGATTTTCTGGATGAGGTTAAATGAAGCTGGGCTTAATTCCCACCTGCAGAATTCCCTATTAATTACTGGGAATTAAGGAGTGATCTCTGCATGGGGACAGGAGAAGGATTTATGGGTCCTGGGTCCTGCTTTTTTCCAGGAGTCAGAGGGAAGAGCAGGCTTGGATCTGAGAATTCCAAGAGATCTGAAATGGCTGTTTTAGTTTGACTTTTGAAACAGCACCTGGAAAATCCCTTGCCAGAGAATTCCATGGAATTCTGAGGTGCTGCAGGGAGGGACAGTTTGGGAAAGGCACCTCCGAGCGCAGCTTTTGGCTGCTGGGACATTCCAGGTACCATGGGTGCTTCCAGAGGCAAAATCCGAGGAGCTGCTCCAAGCTCAGCAGGAACATCCTGGGAGGAACGGGGAGGTCTCATCCAGCAGCAAAAGCTGGGCTGGGATGGAGATCCCTGGATAAAATTGTCCTAAGTACGGGTGGGAATTCCTGCAGCCGAGCCCCAGGGAAGCCTCTCCCCCTGCTCCATCCTCTTTCCATAGGGAAAGGCTTTTCCTAACCCTGCAGAGCACCTGGATTCGGTGAAACAATGGGATGCAAATCCAATGGGATCCCAAGGGTTGGGTGGAGGCAGCACCCTTTGGAATGGGATTGTGGGATGCAAATCCAAAGGGATCCCAAGGGTTGGGTGGAGGCAGCACCCTTTGGAATGGGATTGTGGGATGCAAATCCAAAGGGATCCCAAGGGTTGGGTGGAGGCAGCACCCTTTGGAATGGGATCGGGACGAGGCTTTTCTTGGCACCGCCGCCACCTGCGCAGACATTCCCACCCTGTGGCACAGCCTGGAGCCTCTGGAATTGTCCCAGGCACAGAAATCCGAGCGGGCGCTTTAATCCTTGGCTGCGCCAGGGAAAATCTGAAGGTCGCGCTGTCAGCGGGGGTTCGGCTTCCCCCCGCTCCTGGAATTTTTCCTTTCATGTGGGAAGTGTCGGGATGGCTCCTGGCCAGCTGCCAGGGCTCAGCTGGTGTCCCTGTCCCCTCCTCCATCCCGGGAATCGCCGCCCCATGGGTGTCCCCAAAGGAATGTGCTGGTGTGGTGGGGTGGGGGGCGGTGTGGATGAGCAGAGCGAGCCCAGCACGGCCAGGGCGCTCCGCTCCCCTTTTCCACAGCCTGGAAAAGTCTTGGAGACGCTGGAGCGCGGGGAATTCTGCGTGCCGGGGGTCTCCAGCTGCATCCCATCAGACGGGAGAAAATATGGAGCCATCCCGAAGTGTGCGCGCAGCGGGAATGCTCGGCAGCCGAGGGCTGGGCGGGGTCGGATCCCTGCTCCCTGAGGAGCATCCAGAGGGCCTGGCTGTGTGCGTGATTCCAGCCGGGATTCGCAGGGATGGGAGCTGGGGCAGGGACAGCTGCATCGCGGGAGCTTTGGGACCGACGGCAGGAATGTGTCCCTCTCCTCCCGCTGGGAATGCCATTCCAACCCAGCGGGATTCCCACCATCCACACCCCAGCGTGGGAGTGGGAGCAGCTGGATCCGAGCTCCCCTGGCTCAGGGAGAGATCATGGAATGCTGCCGGGGTGGGAATTCCTGGGTGGGACGGAGCAAAGCCCATCCCAGAGCACTTTGGAGTCACTGGGGTCCTGCCAGGCCCTGCTGGGGCTTCCCTGAGCCCTTCTGGGGGATCTTGGATGGGAAGGGCCGTGGCCACCTCTGAATCCAGGGAATCTGAGCACGTGTCCCTGTTCGGATCCACCCGGGATGCCGCGGATTCTGCGTGAGCCCTGGCCCAGATTCCCAGAGAAACTGTGGATTCCCCATGCCTGGAAGTGTCCAAGGCCAGGTTGGACGAGGCTTGGAGCGCCCTGGGATAGCGGGAGGTGTCCCTGCCCGTGGAATTGGATGAGCTTTAAGGTCTCTTCCAACCCAAACCATTCTGGGATTCTGGGATTTTTTTCCAAGCAATCCGCTGCCCTTCTGCTGCTGCAAATCCTGGGGTGATCCCGCTCTGCTCCCATCCAGGGGTGCCTGGACACGGGGACACGGGACGCTCCATGTCGCCAGGGCTGTCCCACAAATCCCCCTTGTTTCCTCCTGGAGAAGGAGCCGGATCCATTTGTAGCTTTAAACAGGATTTGGGAAAGCAGCGGAGAGCTCCCGATGTGCAGGAAATCCATGGATATTAGAGTGGGGGAGATTCTGCTTGGCAGAGCAGGGAATCAGCTGAGGGGGGTGTGAGGAGGGGGTGCAGGGACTGGATAGGGAATCTATCCTGGGAATCTCCAAAATCCCACATTGTCCTTAAAGGCCATTCCTGGGAGCCTCTGCTCTGTTCCCAGTGCTGTGGGATCGCTTGGAGCCAGGAGATTCCCACCCTCGGAGATGGGAGATTCCCACCCTCGGAGGTGGGAGATCCCCACAACAGCCGAGCATTGCCCCACTCAGGACTTTTCCTGCTTTTCCTGCATTCCCAGCAGCTGGAATAGCAGCTGCTCAGCTCCTTCAGCATCACCCCGAGGCTGCAGCTCCAGCCCAGGTTTGTTATCCATGTTAATTATTCCCGATCAGCAGTGAATTCCTGCCTGGATGGATCGGGAGTAATTCGAGGGATCGGGGTGTAATTGCTGCTCCTGGCAGGATGCCATTCCCAGATCCCGGGAAGCAGCTCTGCCGTGCTCCAGGAGCTGCTGTTCTGGGAAGCTCCAGGCTCGGGAGCTCTGCTGCTCCCGGGAAGCACTGGATGGACTCATCGGGATTTGGGAATACAGGATTTTTCCGTCCTCCTTTTGGGATTGCTGTGGTTTGACTGGGGGAGCTCATTGCTGCTTCCTTGTCCCCATGGATATTCCCAGCTCTGCCCACCTGGGAATTCCTGCTGGAATGGCTCAGTCCTTGCCTTAACCTCAGCCTAAAATATCCCTGATGTTCCCACCCTGCAATTCCCACTGGATTTCCTATTTTGGGATGCACCGGAAGAGATTTTAGGACCTGAGGGGTTTCTCCCAGCAGAGGAGGAAATTGCAATCCTCATGCCCTTGGTGTATTCCCATTTTCCTGCATGTTCCATCCCTTCTCCCTGTCCTGCTCCCCACTGGCAGGACAGGATCAGGATGTGTGATCCATAGGGAATGTTGTTATTTCGTAGGGAATGTTGTTGTTCTATAGGGAGCGATGCTGAGGCTGCTGCTGTGGTTTGCTCCCTGCTCTGATAATCCCGCCTGTGTTTTTCCATGCCTTGGAGTCAGGATTTGCTGCTGAGCTTGGCTTGGAAGCCTCGTGGTGGGATGGGAATGCCGGGAGCTCCGGCCGGGAATCCTGGGACACGCTCAGGGCCAGCTGTGGAGGTGATTCCCAACATCTGGCCTGGCTAAACCCGGCAAAGAATCCCCTTGGAATGGGCCAACCTGGGAAATTCCCACTCCTGGGGGCTCCCTCTGGAGCATTTCCCACCCCTGGAGGTGTCCATGGAATGCCTGCATGTGGCTCTGGGCTGACAAGATGGGATCCATGATCCTGGAGGACTTTTCCAACCTCAAGGGTTCTGGGATTTTATGGAGAGGGAAAGCACTGCTGGAGGCGTTTCTGTCCCTGCCTGCTCCAGCCTTTGCAGCAATCCCAGTTTTTTTTCCCTGCATTGCTGGCGATATCCAGTAGCCCAGCGGGCTTCATCCCCAGGCAATCTTCCCTCTGGATCTCGCAGAATCTCTCCTTCGGCCCGAATTCCAAATAAACATTGCCATGTTTGGAAATCTCCCTGCCGGGCCCCCCCTTTCCTCCCGGCAGAACTTTGGCTGGAGGGTGACTCATCACAATCCCTTCCCTAACAACAGAGAAATTCCCGCCGGAGCCGCCGGCCGGGATCCAGAGGGGCCTTTGGATACCACAAAATCCCAGCCACTCCCACCCCTTTGGCCTCCAGATGCATTTTGCCCGTTTCCCCCCGTTTTGTTTTTATTTTCCTGGGCAGTCGGAGCTGCTTTGCCGGCAGCAGGAGCGGCGCTCTGGATGTGCCATTCCATGGGGTGATCCCAAGCTTGGGAATGTCTTTTCCCACTGAAACGCTTCCCAAGGCACATCCAGGCTGGGTTTGTCCCTCTTCCCTGCCCTCTTTCCTCCATTGAGTGGATTTTAATGGAAAAATTCCCTTTCTTTGGAATCCTGCTGAGCAGGGGCTTGGGGAGGTGGCTGAGAATAACAATTAGTGCTGGCTAGCCTGGCTCGATAATTAATCAATTGAATAATTAATTGTTAATGAATCAAATGATTAATTAATAGTTAAATAAACAAATGACCTGTATTTCATTAGTTAAGGATTAATTAATGCACTGCAAATTACACTTAAATGAGGGATAACCTTCGAGGTGTAATTAGAGGGGTGCAGTAATTAGCCAGGCTGGGCTGGAGGGGAGAATTCCCAATCCACAGCCATCCAAAGGGACAAATCCATAGGGACAAATCTCTGCTGCTTCCAAGGCGACGGAATCAGTCAAATCCATTCCCAAAGTTCCTGGTTTTCCAAACACAGGAGGGATGATGAACCAGCAGTGGTGAAGGCAGGGCAGATTTACAGGATTTTGGGAAGGAATTCCTCCCTGGGAGGGTGGGGAGGCCCTGGCACGGATTCCCAGGGAAGCTGGGGCTGCTCCTGGATCCCTGGAAGTGTCCAAGGCTGCTGTTCCGTCCTTTTGGATTGGGGTCTTCCTTACTCTGGGAATGCTGGGATGAGCCTGGCTTGCTCCTGGCTTTTCTCTTTGGACACTTCCACAAAGCCAAAGAGGATTTGGGGGTTCCCTGAATCACGGGATTTTATGGAATCACAGAGTCATGGAATGCTTTGGGTGGGAAGGGACCTTGGAGCTCAACCATTCCCATTGCATGGGCAGGGACACCTCCCACTATCCCAGGCTGCTCCAAGCTCCATCCAGCCTGGCCTTGGACACTTCTGGGGATCCAGGGGCAGCCAGAGCTTCTCTGGGAATTCCATCCCAGCCCCTCCCCACCCTCTCAGGGAAGAATTCCTTCCTCAAATCCAATTTAAATTGATTTAAGTTTATTCCCTCCTGTCCCGACCCTGGTAAAAAGTCTCTTTCCTTCATCCCTCAAGTTCCAGAGCCATGGTTCTGGAATATTCCTGGGATATCTCCTACCGGAGCTGCCTCAGCTGATGAGATCTCCTTGGAAAGGGCTGCCAGGAGCTTCCATCCCTTTTATCCATTGCTATTCCTGGAAAACACGATTTTCCAAGGCTCAGGAGCTGCGTTTGGGCAGTTCCTTTAAATAACCCTGATGATGAAGCGTTATCCATGGAAAGGCCATCTGTTCCCTATGCTCCCAGAGCAGCTCCTCCCGCATCCCTCCCTCCTTCCAGCATTCCCAAAGTTTCCAGCTCAGGCTCTCCCCAACCTGTCCCACCCATTCCAAACCTTTCCAGGCCTCTTTTCCCAGATTTTTGTGTGCCCAAAATCCAGCTCTCCTTGGAAGAAAGGTTGGATTTTCACCTGAAGCGCCGGGAGCTGCTTCCCTTGGAATTCCTGCCTCGTTCCACACGGCTCCGGAGCAGAGGGATCAGTTCGCCTCAATAATCTGTTCCCTGTGCTCCCAGAGCTGTGCAGGGCAACTTCTTCCCACATCCCTTTTCCCTCCAGCATTCCCAAAGTTTCCACCTCAGGCTCTCCCACACCCATCCCAACCATTCCAAACTTTTTCCCAGCTTTTTGTGAGCCCCACATCCAGCTCTCCTCGGAGGAAAGGTCAGTGTCTGCGCCTGAAGCACCGGGAGCTGCTTCCCTTGGAATTCCTGCCTCGTTCCACACGGCTCACGTGTGGCTGGGCTGGAGCAGAGGGAGCAGTTAACCTTCATCAGGGAAGGCAAAGGAAAGGTTGGGAAATAATTCCGTTGGAATGTTTGGACTGGGAGAGCTGACATTAGAGAGAGTAAATGTCAGAGGGAGTTTAAACAACGGAACGGCTCTTGGAGAGCCCCGTTTTCCTCTGGGATTGGGCTGCAAATCCACTTCCCTTCCACACAGAATTTCTAAGCAAGGCTTGTATTCCCACCTGGAATTCCGGCCATGCTGAAGTTCGAGGCATGAACCTGCTGCTCCTTTCCCCTGCTGCAGCCCAGCTTTTCCTTGGATCCCCCTTGTGTTTTCCCAGTTGTCTCCACCTTTCTGGGTTGGGTCCCTCTCCAATGCGTTTTCCGCTGATCCCACCAACCAGGATTTTCTGGAGCTTTCCAGGGTGTCCCGTGGCACTTCCCACCTGGACTGGGCCGCTGAGGATGAGCTGGAAATGGAAACTCCCATTTTTGGGGCAGGCATCGCTCCATCTCCCTGAGGGACGGGGCTGGGATGTGGGATTGGGATTGACCTGGACAAGACCAGGAGTTGGATTTGCTGATCCCTGGGATCCCAGCTCAGGACATTCCCTGATTCTCGTTGGGAGCAGAGAGCCGGAGCTGCTCACAGGTGAAGTCTTGGCAAAGTGGTGGCAGGGAATTTATGGAATGTGCACACATTGGAAAACTGTTCATATTTCCAGGAAAAGGAAGGGCTTGTGCGTGTGGGACATGAGGAGGAGCTGCAGGTGCTGCTGGATGGGCTGTGATCATTGGATAAATGGATAGCCCATTCCTGGTGGGATACATGGAATTATTCGGGATGAAATTAGGGCAGGTTGGACTGAGCTTGGAATAACCAGATCCAGTGGAAGGTGTCCCTGCCGGATGGGATAAATATCCTTGTTAAAAGCTGGAGCTGGGCATGATCCAAACCACAGCTGATTATCAGGTCGCACTTTTTGGGATGGGTTTGTTTTTCCAAGGATTTTGTGTTGGGATTCCCTGAGGAATTTTGGGATGGCTTAAATTTTGCCCACCTTTCCCACCCCACCAGATGGATTCTCCATCCTCTGGAAGGGCAGTTCCAGCCTTTGGAGCCCTGTGGAGGTTCCTGCAGGATCTGGGATGGGTCTTCTCCACCTGTTTTTAGCACGGAAGGGAAAATTTGGGTGGCATCAAGAGGAGACCACAGGGTAGGAAGGGTTCTGGTTATCCCACCTGGAGCACCCTCATCCCGGCATTCCATCACTCCATGGCCGCTTCCAGAGCCGTGCGTTATCCTGGGATAACAACACACGAGTCCGGCCATCGACATCCCTGAATTCGCTTCTCCCAACTTAGAACTGGGGGGGATCCATCATCCTGGATCCCGCTCCAACCTCCATGAGCCGGATTCCCACTCCCAGATCATCTTCCAGGGCTTCCCCGCTCCGTGGCTCCCCTCCTCCATCCCTGCTCCCGGCAATTACTCAGCTGTTTCTCAGCTGTTCATGGAGCGGCAGGGATGAGAAGGCAGCAGAGATATTACTCCCGGCTTTTTTTCCGTATTTTATGGCTGGGATAAGCTGCTCCCGAGCCGTTGGAACAGCTGTGGGCCGGGAGAGCCGAGTGCCGGGCGTGGCTCCGGAGGGAGCGCCGAGTTCATGGCTCCAGGTGGTTCTTTATGATCCCTGCTGCCGGTGTTCCTCACGTTTGTGGGAGACTGATTGCCCGGCTTTCCCAAGGAGCCTTTTGGGAGGTGTGGGATTAGGGAAAGGCCAGGGAAACAGGACTGATCTCCTCAGGCTCAAATCCTGACGAATCCTCGCGCTCCCTGGGCCGGTGCTGGTTTTCCTGCTGGGATCTCCCCGAGGCTGATGGATCACCTGCTTCCCTCCTTCCTCCCCTTCCCCGGAGAAGCCCATTTGCAGTTGCTATGGATTTGTTTTGATGGGATTTCCTGGTTTTCCGTGGCTGAGGGCATCCCGGCCATGCACTCACTCCTTGCTGCTTGACAATTCCTGCAGCTCCCACAGCGCAGGTTTGGCTTTTCCTGACAAAAAACTGGATTTCTCTGAGGAATCCTTTCCCCGGAGGTTTTCCAAACCCCGCAAGCTCCTCATCCTCTGGGATAAAGCCATGGCACGGAGGAGGAGAAGCTTGAGCAGTCTGGACCCTCTTTTTCCCTTGTTGATTCATTTGCCTCCAGAGGCTGCTCCTTCAGGAAGCACTGGAAGTGCTATCCCGAATTTCCAGAGCTTGGCAAGGTTCAAGCAAAGGCTTCCCTGGCCCCTTTTTATTTTCCAAGCCCAATATTCCAGAGAAAAGCCCTTTGCTTCCCGTGGCCTGCAGGCAGCAGAGGTTGGAGCAGGGCGGCCTCGTGGTTAAGTGAACCAGAAAGGAGAATCCAAGAGGGAGAATCCAAGGATCCCAAGGCTGCCAGCCTCATCCCGCAGCGGTTTTTGGGATGATTCGAGGGTGCCAAGCCTCACTCCGGGATAACCCCGAGGATGCTCAGGTGCAGCTCCCACTCACACCCCCTCGGCAGGACCTGCAGAGCCTCGCCCACATTCCCGGGTTGCCCTTTCCAATCTGGCAGCTGCCAGGTACTTGGGAAGCGCCTCAGCAGCGTTCCCTTGGCAACGGCGGGAGCTGGGAATGGCAAGGTGTGTGGGAGAAACACCAAACCCCACATCCGGCCACTTCATTACCGGGAGAGCCCCATCCCCAAGGCTTCTAACGCTCGGCTCTTCCCTGTTTTTTCACAGCCAGGGGTTATTTTTAGCTCTGACACGTCCCAGGGATCGAGTATCCACCAGGATCGGGGAATTCGCAGGGGGGAACCCTTGGGATTTACCGTGTAAGTTAAGCCTGGCCCCGGCTGCCAAGGATGAGGCCGGATTCCCCCGGCTGCTGCTCCGAGTGAACTTGGGGTTACCTCCAGCATTCCCCATCCCGAGGAATGACTGACACAGCGGGAAAAACGCCAGAGCTTTTCCAGCAAAAGGAGGAACAAACGAACTCGGTGTTCAATCTGCGGCAGTCTGGGCTCGTGGCAGCTCCCTGCCAGCTCTGCTCTCCTTCTCCCCCTCCATTTATTCATTTGTCCATCGGCTCCGAGGGAAAGTCAGGGAAGGTTGGGCTTCTCTTCCCTTTCTCAGTCCAGGAAACCGGAGGGAAGCAAGGAGCTGGGGAAGGAATCTAGGCCATGCCATTGTGCCTCTCTGGGGCTTCAAACCGTCGCGCTGGGCTGGCTTGAAAGGGCCCCGCTTCTGTCTCAGGCTCACTCGTTTGATTCTATTTGGATTTTCTTTTGTTCGCTCAGCTGGAACAGGCGGGCGCAGAGGGAGGGGAAGGCAGAGGATTCCAATAATGGGGTTTTGGCAGCAGGTTGGGCATAAAACAGCTTTATTTGGGATTTTGGGCCTTTTTTTTTTTTTGCAGCAGCAGCAGCAGATGAAAGGAACTCGTGGAGGGGCCGGGGCCGGGGCTCGTGATCCCCGGGCTGTGTTGTGTGAGCTGTGTCCCACCCCAATAGTTGGGATTTGGCTGGGAATCCCTGTCTTTTTCTGTCGGGAATCATCAGGAAGCTGTTGGTAATTGATCCAGGGCTCCGACCTCGATGCATCCACCCCACTCCTGTGCCCGCTGCCCCCAGAGCATCCCAAATCCTGGGATAAACACAGCAGGAAGTTGAATCATGGACTGGGTTGGGTTGAAAGGGACCTGAAAGATCATCGAGATCCAGCTTGGAGTCTCGTTCCCACTGTGGGGTTTTGGCTCACAGCTGGAAGCCACCCGGACCTGGCTTTTCCCCCAGGGAGTTTCCGTTGGGTTTTGCTTCCTGCAAATCCAGATTTTGCTGGTTTGGTGCTGTTTTCCTTCCCCGCAGTCTCGGAATCTGCTGATGGAAACCTCTTGCTCAGTCATTTTAATCATGTCCGGAGCCCGAAACTTCCCAGATCCCTGGGATGGGATTTTGGGACATGTGCGCTGCAGCAGTGTGGGATCAGGGAATGGTTTGGGTTGGGAGGGACCTTAAAGCCCATCCAGTTCCACCCCTCCCCTCTCCCTCCTGCCCTGATATCCCACTCAGCCACCAAATTCTCCCGGTATTCCTGGCTGAGACTGGATGGGTTTTAAGGCCCCTTCCAACCCAAACCATTCTGGGATTCTGGGAAGCAAAGCTTTGCTGTCTGATAACTGATCATCCCTACCCAGCAGCCAGGGTGGGATTCAGACAGACTGAGCTTATCCTGGACTCAGCCTGCCAGGCTCGAGCCTGAAATGTTGCGCACGTGCTGAAGAGCTCGGCTGAACAGGAACCCTTCGAAGTGAGCAGGCACCGGAATGTCTTTGGGAGGAATCATCCCAAATGTCGAGCTGATCTCGAAATCCTTGTGGGAGTAAATGTCACTGGAATGGCTGAGCCTGTGCCAGCCGTGGGGGGAGTTTGGGAAAGGCTGGCGTTGGTTGTGCCAGCTCCAGCAGGCAGCAGGAGGGGGGATAACTCCGAGGATCCCATGGAGAGCAGCGTTCCGGGGATGGTGACAGTGACAGAACCAGAGTTTGGGGCTCTCCAGTGGGTTCCTCCTTCCTTTGGTGGGAAAACACCTTTGGAAACCTGCAGGAATTCTCGTGATGGAGGAATGACCGGGATCTTGGAACAGCAAACTCTGGGGAGCTTTTGGAGGGCGTCTCTGAAGGGTGAGCTCCAGGCTTGGAGTTTGTTCCCTTTGTTTTTCCATCCGTCTCCCCGTGGGAGAGGGGCTGGATTTGGAGCAGCCAACTCCGTCGGAGTGATGTCCACACGAGGAGTGGCTGGGGAAGCGTAAAATTCCCTGGGAGGGGCAGGAGTTGGATTCCGTGTAGGACAAGGGGTGATTGTTTTAAACTCAAAGAGGGAAGATTTGGATGGGGTATTGGGAAGGAATTCCTGGCTGCGAGGGTGGGGAGGCCCTGGCACAGATTCCCAGAGAAGCTGTGGCTGCCCCTGGATCCCTGCAAGTGTCCGAGGCCAGGCTGGAGCAGCCTGGGATAGTGGAAGGTGTTGGGGTTGGAAGTGGACGGGCTTTAAGTCCCTCCCAACCCAAACCGCTGCTTTTTGCTGGGAATTCTCTACCTGGACATCCCAGTCTTGTCTCACCCTCAGCAGAGACAGCTCTTCCCAAGTTTCAGGAGGGGCCTGAAGGAGCCCCCTCAGCATTCCCTGCACTCGTGCTCATGGCAGGAAACATCCCTTGGAATGGCAGCTCCTAAAGAAACTTCCTGGAGCAGCTCCGAGCTCCAGGCAGGGCACGGATCCGCCAGGATCTGCAGCAGGAGCCGGCTCCAGCTCCGTGCTCAGAGCAGATGGAAGGAGCAGCATTTCCCTCCCACGCTCCTCCCTGGGAGGCCCTTTGGAGCGATGACATTTTTCCTTTAACCCCCTGATATTTTTCCGGGATCTGAATTAGCAGCCCACACATGAGAATGGGTTTTTTCCTCCCTTCCCCTTCTTTTCTGTCTCTCCCTGGATTCAGGGAAGGGGCTGCTCTGAGTATTTCAGTCATTTGGAAATCCAGGAAAAGCCAACCCGTGCAGGATGGATTCCTCATTAACTGGAATTCCAGGAAAAGATGAGAGCTGAGGGGAGATCATTTTGGTGCTGCAGGTGTGGCCATCCCCTTCCCAAATCCCCCGCCACCCTCAAGTTCCCCTTTCCCAGGGAACAGCCCCAGAAAGGGATGAAGGATGCCGTATTACCAGACTTCCCAGGGTGTAGCTTTCCATGGAAGAATATCCCTGGAAGTATTTAAACTTCTGGTGCTTTATCCCTTGCTCGCTAAGTCCCAAAGCTCGTTAAATCCCAAGCTTTGTAGCAATGGTTTAATGTCTTAAGCCTTGACCTAAATTACCTGCTCTGTGTCCTAGGATTAGGAATGCTCTGGATTGGGAAGGGTCCTCTCCTCCTGCAGCTTTCCCGTGTTCCCAACAGTTCTGCCTTTGGAAGCTGGATTGGTTTAAAGTGCATTTGGGAGCAGCAATTGGACTTTTCCTGATTGGAAGGATTTGTGTGTAAGCAGATTGGGAGGGTTGGAGTCGGGCTTTAAAAGCCTCATTCATCCCTAATCCCGAATAATTCCATCTCCGTGGCTTTTAACGTGATTAAACCAGGGCAGGCTGTGACGACACCCGGCAATTGCGCTTCCCAAAGAATATTGGATTTAGCCTGGAGCGAGGCTGCCTGGCCGGAAAAGGAAGAATTTGGTGGCTGGGTTGGGCAGTCCTGAGTTCAGACCCCTGTTCTCCCTGGAGTCCAGGTGCTCTGTAATTCCAGGGTGGAAAAGCAGAGTCTTTTCCCATCCATTTTGCCTCATCCCTGGATCCAAAGCCGTCCGTATTCCCTGCTCATGCTGCTCTCCACATCCCAGGATTTCCTTGCGTAGAACTCGTTGTGGATGGATGGGATGGGATGGGAGGTGGAGTGGGGTCACCTGGATTGCCATGGTCACGGATCTTTCCGTCACCAAATGCCAGATTCTTGGAATTGCATCCCCCTGGAACTGCACCCCTCCATCGCCCTCCTGCACGTGCTCCCCTCTGGAAAACGCTGGATCCCACAGGAATAATGAGTTCCCCGTGTGATCTTGTGCCAATCACTCAACCTCGTTACATCCCAATTCCTTTGTGCTTCACCAGCGGATAATCCCCGAGAAAGGAGCTTTCCAGAGGGTGCTGTGGGATAAACCCATTGGCAGCTCCGAGAGGCTGGGAGGTGCTGAGCCACAGGGATG
Organism: Corvus cornix cornix; assembly: GCF_000738735.6. Taxonomy (NCBI): domain Eukaryota; kingdom Metazoa; phylum Chordata; class Aves; order Passeriformes; family Corvidae; genus Corvus; species Corvus cornix. Next base: position 7,276,529 of record NC_046344.1, on the reverse strand, counting down.
TGCCAGAATCCTGGGAATACAGCAGGGAAAGGAAGGGCTTGGGGAAAATGGTTATTTAATTGCCACTCCTTGTAACAGAGCTCCCAAAAAGTCACAATTCCCAGGCAAGGAAAGCACCAGGCCAGAATTCCCCACTGGTGGGAGGTAATCCCGGGATTTGGTTTATTGTGTCTGCTCCATAAATTCACACATTGCTCTGATACATTCCCAAAGCTCTGCAAGTCCAGATTCCTCATGGATCTAAAAACGTGTCGTTTTCCAGGTCTCTTTTTCCCCAATCCTGCCAATTCCTAAAAAAAAAAAAAAAAAAGAGAGGGATTGAGTGGGGAGTGGGTGGGGGTGTCCCAGGATTGGGATCAGGACTCTGCATTCCCAAAGCTCCCAGGCAGTTTGGGAAGGCAGACACGACTCCCATCCAAATGGGTCTCACTCTCACGTTTGTCACCAGCTCCCAAAATGCAAGGGAATTTTTGTGGAATGTCTTCAGCTCCAGGTCTGTAATTATGGGGCAGCTCCTCTGTGTCCGGGGTGTCCTCGGGAGCTCTCAGGGATAATGGGATGTGACGGTGCTGGGATGGAAGCGAAGCCACCTCAGCTTCCCTGGGTGCTGCTGCCCTTTCGGTAACGGATCGTCACTTCCACGGCAATTAGCGCTTCCCGAAGGGAAGGCTGATTCCATTGGATTCCCTCTTCCAGAAGTAGGGATAATTGATTTACCAGTGACTTCAGCGCTGGCAACTTTGTCACTCTGCTGTCGACTCACAAAGGCATCTCCGAGGAGTTGGGGAAAAGGAGGAATTTTTTCATATCCTTGTTTTTATAGGATGAGGGAGGCCCTGGCACAGATTCCCAGAGAAGCTGTGGCTGCTCCTTCCCTGGAAATGTCCAAGGTTGGACGAGGCTTGGAGCAGCCTGGGATAGTGGAAGGTGTCCCTGCCCGTGGAGAGGTGGGAATGGGATGATCCTTTTCCTTTCTCCCGAGGGTGGTGCCCGTTGGGAATTCATCTCCAGCCGGGATGTGGGCAGGGAAGGAACTGTGTTGATCTGGATTTATCCGTGAGACAACGGGGGAAACCCTCCTCTCGCCATTTGCTTGGGATTGCGGAGACACTTCCAGGATTCCCTCTTTTCTGCCAAGAGCCTCCCCAGAAGTTTGTAAAACGCTATTTTAGAGCCTCTTCTCCACCCCCAAGCTCCCAGCCCGGCTCTTGGAGGAGACCTGGAAAAGGAATGGAGCATCTGCTTCCCTGGGCCTGGGGGAATTCTGGCACCGCTCAGTGTCAAAACGCTCCCAGTATTTTTAGGAGAATGGCTCCGTAGGCACGAACTCCTTGCAAATATTCCTGGGATTTCTTCAGAGGGTACCAGGCTTTCTTCTCACCACGACAGGGCAATCCCACTTTAATTCCGGAAATCGGGAGGGTGGGAATGTTCTGATGGGATTGCTGCACCCAAACCTGGGTGCTTGGGGGGTTTCTCTGTGCTTTAATTCGTGTCCCATCCGAAGCTGACAGATTTTATGGGGTTTCTTTGGGGTTTTTGCAACTAGTTTTGGATAAACTGGAAGTTTTTCCATGAATGGTTTGGGTTGGAAGGGACCTTAAAAATCATCTCATTTCCCCCCCCCCACCATGGCAGGGACACCTCCCACCATCCCAGGGTGCTCCAGCCTGGCCAGGGACACTTCCAGAGATGGATTTTTTTGAACCGGGGTGTGCTCTGTGTTTTCTGGAGCCTGGAAAGAGGGAGAACAGGTTTGGAATCCCTCATTTCCCTCAGGCACAGCAGCCCCCTGATCTGCCTGGTTTACCCTGTGGTGATTTAGTTTAAGTCTGGCTTTACTCTTCCAAGGTATTTCTTCAGACTAAACCAACAAACAGCTCCTCCCTGGCCACCCCGCAGCAGCCACATCTCCTTTGGCACAACTTTCCCAACATCAACATATTCCCTCTCCACCGTGGCCTCCATCCGAGATGGAATGTGCTGGGACCACTCGTGAGGGAAAAAAAACCTCGGCTTTTTCCTTGATTTTTCCTTTCTTTTTAAACCTTCAAAGGGTTTTTAGTCCCAATTCAAAGGGGCCTCGTGTTTCTGTGTTTTGGGGAAGAGGCAACTTTGTCGTGGAAAAACAGCTGCACGGAGACGGGAAAACAGAATAAAAGTGGGAGCAGAATAAATCAGGAGCTGGAGAAAGGAAGGAGCTTTCATCTCTTTATTCCAGCGTTGTCCCCAAATGTCCCCGTTCTGTCACTCACAGCCCCTCTCAAACCTGCCAGCCACGGACAAGGCCCTGAAGGGGATGAGGAGACATAAGGACTTGGTTAATTATTAATGTTAATATTCCCAAAGGATCGTTGGGAGCTGTGGGAGGGCTCCGTGTTTCCCTCAGCAGCGATTTCTGCTCTGTACCTCAGGGGACAAAGCTCAGCTTTGGGCCCCATATTAAGAATCCTCTGATTTGTTGATTCTGGGATTTAGGCTCGTCCTAAAGGCAACCTGGACTTGAGGTTTACTGAAAACTTGAGCTGTTTTTGGAGGTTTCAGGGCAACAAATTCCCTGGGGGAAAAACTCGGAGCCAAAAATTCCCTTTCCATAGTGCAGCCACATCTTCCCAGCACCCCCTTCCCAGGTTTTAATTAAAACCAGCTCCATCCTGGTGGGGAGAACGGGACAAGGTGATCTCCAGGGCCACCATCCAGAAGTGGAGCAGTTTGTCCTCCTGCTGCCCTTCCCTCTCCGGGCTCTCTGGAAGCACAGGCAGTCTTTAGGTTTAATTGGCATCTCCTGAGCTCCTCTGAACGAACCATCCCTGGAAAAGATGGAAAAGGGAGAGGTGTGGATACTGCTGAGCCCCGGTGAGGCACAGGAGATGGGAAGCAGATCCATATCTGCGCCGGCCCTTGCTGTCCCTGCTCTGCTGCAAATGCAATTCCATCAAATCCTCCTTCCTGACACTTTGATGGAGCTGGAACAGCCACATTTGCGTGGGATAATGGAGATTTGGAGGGATAATGGGGATTTGGAGGCAGCTCTGCCTCCATGGGATTGATGGGGAGGAGAGGGATGCTCCTCTCTCAGCATTCCCAGGGATCCCTTCCCAGCTCTCTGGCACATCAGGAAGTTGGGAATGTTTTTGCCATGCTGATGCCAGGGTGTGGCTCTTGCTCAGCAGGGTGGGGTTGTGCCAGGATGGAAAACCCCAAATGGGATTTTCCATGCAGGAGCTGGGCTGGAAAGAGGGAAGCAGGAATTCCCACTGTGCTCCTCCCTTGGGTCATGGCTGAACCTCAGCTGGATTGGAGAAATCCCGAAAATCCAGTGCAGAGAGGGTTTTGGAGTCTGGGCTTTTGTCTGATTTATTATCAGGCCTTTCGAGGCCTTCAGAGAATCCCGGAATGGTTTGGGTTGGGAGGGACCTTAAAAATCACCCAGTGCCACCCCTGCCATGGCAGGGACACCTTCCACTATCCCAGGGTGCTCCAAGCCCTGTCCAACCTGGCCTTGGACATTCCAGGGATGGAGCAGCCACAGCTCTCCCGGCCAGATTTGTCCCAATATCCCATAAAATGCCATTCCAACAAACCACAACCACCCGAGCGCCGCTTTGCCGAAATTCCTTGTTTTGGGTTCATCCCAAGGAGTTGTCCTAGTTCCTGCCCTTTGGGTGGCCCTTGGAGCAGCTCCTTCCCCCTCCATCCAACACCTCCACTGAGGAGATCCACACTCACTCCATACTCCAGGCTTCCCTACAAATCCAGCTGGCAGTGCTGTGCTGTGGGCTCGTTAACATTTAGGAAGCTGCGATTCCGTAGGAAAACAGGGAAATAAATCAGCAGCTCCTTTATTTCCCTGTTTACACGTCCACCCCGCGCTCCGGAGGGACGGATTTGTTTAACGGGAGCATCCAGCGGCGCTCGGAGCAGGAGCTGCTCCGGGGTGGTTCATCACAGGCAGTAATTGACTGTCACGCCGCTTTTATTCCTGGTTTTTATTCCCATTATTCATCAGCCAGAGAGAAAAGAGGAGCTGACAGGCAGGGAAGGAAGAGCCAGTGCTGCTGGCGGGTGCCCGGGAGGCAGCGTGGGTGGCACCTCCTGAGCTGGCACCGAGCCACCCAGGGGACACCGAGTGACTTCGCAGTGGCCACTTGAGACTGGCCCTATCAATATTTTCCAAGGGTTTCTTGGGAAACAAAAGGCTAATTCCCAAATTTAGATCTGTTGCAATTAACGGGTTCTAATCCGCGAGGAAATGTTCTTTTATCTCCCTGGGTTTCTTTCCTTCCAAGTTCAATCCATTCCTCCACGTGCCTTAGAGCTGGAGCATCCAATGATTTTCCAGCCTTTGCCATCTTTTCCTCTCCCATTTTTCCCCTCAAATCCCTTTTTCCCTTCCCTGTGAGACCCCTCCAGGATGAGCTGCCCCATTATCCCGTCCTGGCTGTGCTGCCCGGTGCTTCCATGGGACTGAGCTGCTTCCCAGAGATCATTTGAGGCAAGAAAGGCCCAATTAGCTGCACATTCCAGCCCTCGACTAATTGGGAAGGGAATTGAGGGTTATTTTTACTCGATCTGGAGACAGCAAAATATTTTGATTGCTGGGGAAATTGTTTGGCACAGTCAGAGAGGGGCAATCCGGAAAATTCCAGCTGACATCAACTGGGAAGCATCGGGTCACGGCAGGGATCGAGGGATACAGGGATTCAGTCATGCCAAGCTTGGTCTTACAGACACTGCAGCATCCCAGGTGGAAAAAAGTGGATTTTGGGATCTAACTCACAGCTGGAAAAAGCAGTGGCAAATTCCCATGGAGTGCTGAGGGGTTCCTGCTGCTTGCAGCTGGATCTGAGGAATCTTTTGGGAAGAATTCTGCTTCTTCTGTTGGTGGTGATGCTGTTATTGTAGGGTTTGGGTTTTGCTTGAGGTCTGGGAATTTTCTGATGGATTCATGGTTGCAAATGGGTTTATGGATCCCATGGGTGTGGTGGGAAGCTGGAGGAGAACTGGGCAGTTTGAACGGATCAGTCCAAGGCCTGGATGGGCTTGGAGAAACCTGGGATAGTGGAATTGTCCCTGCCCGTGGCAGGGGTGGCACTGGATGGGCTTTTCCAAGCCAAACCATCCCGGGATTCTCTGGGCTGGACACAACCAGGCTCGGGATCGAAGCCCTTGAGATGTACAGGAGATGTGGAGATCCTGCTCTCCAAACTGGAATTTGCAATGGGAAACATGGAGAAGTCCAGTCCCGCTGTTCAAACCGGGAGAGGAGGAGGCTGTGGCCATTCCCACCTTGTCCAAGGCATGGAGAAGGACACGGGAAGCTCCTGGGGACAGGTTGGATTCACTGTTGGATGCCATGGAGCAGTGGCAGAGACAGGAATTGTCTTGTTCCATCCCACATCTCCAGAGACATCTCCTGGATCCAGAACCAGTCTGGAATATCCAACCCGGAGTCTGTAGGGACAGCAGTGACCTCAAAAGCCCAGTGAGGGCAGGATCCACGTTCATTAGGGCCGCAATTAACGCTGCCAAATGAGTTTTGGGCCCTTCAGGGCTTTCATCGGGGCAGAGCTCTGCAGCTCTGCCTTATCCAGGCTGGATGAGCCAGAGCTCCTGGAAAAATCCAGAGGAGCCACACAGGAAAAATTCCAAAGAGCCTGAAGTGTGCTGGTGTCTGCACTTCCAAATGGCCTTGATTCTGGGAGAATCCAGGCTGGGAAAACTCCTGGGGCAGCTCAGATGCGGCACACGGGGCTGGAGGTAGGTGGGAATTCCGGGAGGAAAATTCAGGCACCATGTCTGCCACGAGCTCCAAACCTTGGATCCTGGCAGCTCAAACCTCCCAGAATTAACCCCAAGAAGTGGGATGAGGCATTCCCTGGATTTATTACGCGCCGTTAATGACTGGAACGCGGGGTACGTTGGAATTCAATCCATGAGACGCGTTCTCCCCGAGGAGCAGCACAAAGCCTTTTTCCAAGGATTGCCCTGGCAGCTTCATCCCGCTGTCTGCCCGGATTTTTCCCAGCCTGACTGTGCTTGGAAATGAATTTATACCTGACTTATGTCTGGATTTGTATCCAAGAAAAGGAGTTTGGCACAGAGAGCTCCAGAAAGTTCAGCCTGAGGTGAGAATTGCTGATTTGAGCTCGTGTTTATCGCTCAGCCTGGAACCTGCCCGGAGCTCTGCGAGTCCTGGGATTCCCGGAGCTTTGATTCCCAGCCTTGTTTTAGCTTTGCTCTGTCATTGAGCGGGAAAAACCACCCGATTTGGGTTGTTCTTCCTGCAAAGTCTCTTTGCCGCAGAATTCCCCAATTCCAGCTGAAAGCTTGGAGTGATTCCCTCTTGGAAATCAGCCCCCAGCGGTGTTTTGTAGGAGGAAATGGAGATAACAAAAAGTGCCCTGGCAGAACATGAGAAATTCAATTTCTCCACCAATTCCTGCCCTTCTTTCCTTCCCAGGAATTCCTCTCCTGCCCCCATCACATCCTCCCCTCCTGCTGCTTCATCCTCACCTTCCATTTCCAGCCCTGCCCGCTCCAGACCTGCGAGAAATCCTCAGGAAAAGGTTGGTTTAAGTGCTCTGCTGGATTTGGGCCAGCTCTGGTCGGGTTTCCAGATGTGCTTGAGCCAGGACTAAGCCCTAAATGCCATCACCCAGGGTTGCAGCTCAACATTAAAATACCCATCAGTGCTTGGAGCAAAAGTCTGTTCCCTGCAGCACCCTCAGGAGGCAAAAACATGGGAAGATGGGACAAATCCATAGGATTTCCATCCCAGTTTAAAGCCTGGCTCACCCAGGTACCTGTTGCTCTCCAGGACAAGCATCCCTGGAATTCTGTAGCTATTTACAAACGATGTTTTGGGGTTTTGCAGCTCTGGGCCAGCTGCAGCTCCCTGAGCCACCCCTAACGAGCAGGGCCTTAATTAGTGGGAGGAGGGAGAGCGAGAAGCTTCTCCCAAATTCCTCCTGGATCCAACCCCAGATTTCCTTGGTCATCCCCCCCCGTGCTCTGCTCCTCCTGTGGCAGCACCGGGACCCCTGCGAGGGCCGGGAACCTCCTGCCAGGGAATCCTGGTGATTCTGAGGGCTCTGAGGTAGGAGAGCTTGGGAAAAGGGTGGGAAAAAGGGATTTTGTCACCTCTTTGCAGCTCCCACTCCTCGCTCCTCACGTGGCACCGCGGCGTCGCTTGTTTGGGTTGAAAACGCTGCGGGGGAATTTTTCGGGAGCTTTCTTTTCTCGCTGTGTGAAAAGGAAAAGGGGGAAAAAAAGCAGCCCGGTGATTTTTCCATTAATTCCAAGCTTTGGGAGCCTTTTGTTCAGGTGGTTTGTTCACAAATCCGCTCCTTGTGGAGCTCGGCTCCGTGAGAGCATCCCTTGGAATAAGGGCTGGGCTAGAGCTCGGATCCGCTCCGCGCCTTTCCGGGAGGATCTGGAGAATTCCACACGTCAGCCTGGAGTGGGAATGGGTGGGGCTGGGTCAGGGAGCAGCACTGGGAGCAGCCACTGGGCCTTACTGGTGCTCACTGGGGAGGAGCTGCTGGGGTGATGGATTTTAGATGAAAAGAAGGAGCCTTGGTGGGAATGTGGGTGATTTATGGCCTGGCTGAACTCGTGCGTGCGACAGCGCCTGGTGGCATCTCCAGCCACACGGATATTTGGGAATTGTGCTGCAGGAAAGCTGGGAAGGAAATCCCGTCTCCAGGAAATCCCATCTCTTTATCCCAGATTCCCCTCCTCATGCTGGGCTCCCCAGCCTGTCCCTGCTCACCTGGAGCAGTGGGAAACAAGGACTAGGACCTCAGTGGGATGTGCATCCCTCTTTTCTCACTGCTTCTTCCCACTGGCTTTTCCTGGAGCTGCTTCCCAGCTGCAAACCTGGAAGTTTGGGTTGGAAACTCCACGTCCGAGCCTTGTGTGGCCTGAAAATCTGCTGGGAATTGGCTCCTTTCCCTCATCCAAAGGGATGCCAGCGCTGCTCCTTCCTCTCTGCCTGCTGCACCTTGAGATGGTTTTTGTATTTATTTGGGGGATATTCCAGTTGGAGGCTGAAGGAAGAGATGGCAGAGGGAAAATTCCAGGCTGGTGGGAGCTTCTCCTGGTTTCCGGAGCCTGATGGGGCCACCCAGGACAGCTCTGGGGTCACAGGTGGCAGCAAAAGTCACTTCCCGGGACTTCTCCCTCTTCCCACTGTGGCATCCTGATCCCAGAGCTGCTGGGCATCCCATGTGGAAGTGGGATTCCAGTCCCTGGGTGGGTGGGAGAGAATTCCAGGACGGCTCTGCATGAGGAGGCTCCCAGGAGAGAGGCCTTGCATTCCCAGAGGCACCGACGGGGGTGTTTTCCATGGAATTTGGAGATATCCAGGGATCCAAAATGCTGCTGGTGGGACATTTTCAGGCTGTGGAGCAGAGGGATGGGGGAGTCCATGGACTTCTCCTGGTGACAGAATTCCTAAATCCACGTGTGATCCATGCACAGCTGGACTGGAGGATCCTGGTTGCATGCTCCATATCCCATAAGGTCCATATCCCAGAGGTTTGCTACAAAATCATCCCAATCCTTGCTTTTCTGATACTCATTTGCCCTTCATCCTCTTGGAACCTGTCAAAGATTCAGCTCCAGCAAGGAATCCAGGGATTCACCCCTGCCAGTCCTGCCTGCCGGGGATTTATCCCCAAATTCCTGTATGCAGCAGCTCCTGGGAGGAGATTCAGGAGCAATTCCCTATTTTTGGGGTCAGTTGGATGTGGGATCCATTGTTATCTCAGCCGTGCTTCATCTGCCTGTGCCTCATTTCCTTTGGCATTGAGGATTTGTCATCCCGGCAGAGCTCGGATAAAAGGGAATAAATCCGGAGGGAGGAGAAGCACGGGGAGAGGATGAGAGAGCGTTCGGGGTGAGGTGCAGGGAGGTGCATTACTCACGCAGAGCAGCCATAAAACATCGTGAGACTGTCTGGGATCCCACAGCAGCCGGGCTGGGAATTCCCAGGATAGAAATCCACGGAGAACGTCTCCGGGATGTGTGGGAATGTGTTTATGTTGGGATTACAGTGCGACAGCTCAGGGATGTGTCACAGCTCCTGGGTGGATTCAGCCATCCCCAACTCAGCCTGAGGGAAGGAGGAAGAACCTGGGAATCCCTGGGGAACCTCCAGCAGGGCTTTTTTTATCCAGGAACAAACCCCCAGGCAGGAATTCCAGGTGGTTTAGCTCCAGCAGCTCCTTAGGATTTCCTTGGCTCAGTGGTGTCCTGGTGTTCCTGGTGGAAGGTTTGTGGGACCCCACACCCGGGGTGCCCCATATCCCCCATGTCCCTTTTGGAACATTGGTATTCCCTGGGATTCCTCCAAGCTTTCGTGGGATGTGTCCAGTCCTTTCCAGCTAATCCAGGATGGGAAAACGGAGTGGAAAAAATGAGGCTTGCATCCAAGCTGGATTTATCCGGGGAAATTCAACCCCTCAGCGTAAAATGAAGGGTTTGGGGAGGGAGAAAACCCCAAAGTGCCGCACTGGGATGATCCCAGTGGCACCTCTGTCCCCAAAATGTGGCACAGGGACCCTGCATGGCCTCTCCATCCCCTTCCCAATCCCAGAGCAGCTCCCAGGTCACTCCGGCCTTGAGGTCCTTCCTGAGCTCCCGGGAATTTGGGGAGCTCTTGCACTGCCAAGTTGAAAATCCCAGCTGAGAATAAAGCTCAGCTTAACTTTGAGCTCGTTTAAATATCAGCTCAAGCTGCCCCTGGAATCAAAGCTGCCTCAATTATCCTGAAAAAATAACTGCCCCTATTCATCGGGAGAATGTGCCAGGGATCCCGAGTGGAGTGGGAACTCTTGGATTGGGGATTGGATTTTAGTTTTCCCTCTTTTTTCCACTGTTGCAGTCAGGGGGAAAAAATAAACTGAGTCCAAACCGTCTTTCCTCTCCTCCCCGAACAGAGCAGGTCAATCCATGGAATTGCAGGACTGGGATAGGCGAGCGGTACCGGGCAAGGATGGATGCTGCTGCTTATGGGAATCCATCCCGAGATTCCGCTGCAAAGCGCTCGGCTCTTTGGGAATGGCACTGAGGTTTTCCCACCTGAATCCAAATGAAAATGAAAACAAAAAAAATCCCAGGACCTGTCCTGGGAAAAGGGAGCATGGAGGGAGCAGGCCATGGGGACTTCCAGGGTTGTAGGATCGTATTTTGGATGGAATATTCCTAAAACTCAATGTTCATGGAATTCTGGAATCTCCTGGGCTGGAGGGGATTCCCAAGGATCCAACTCCTGGCCCCGCACAGACACCCCGAGATCCAGATGTGTCCTGGGGGTATCCGGGATGCTCAGGCAGGGAACAGAAGCTCGGGAGGCTCCAAAATCCCTTTTTTTTTTTTGCCCCCTGTGACCTCTTTTAGCCCTGCTCGTTCCCAGGAACAGCCCAGCTCGGGATCCACCGGGAGCACCGAGGGCTCGGCCGTGGCTCCGCTCCAGGACCAGCTGGAAAAGCCACGGCTCCACCGAGGCTCTGCACATCCCAGAGCCAGGGAAAAGGCTGGGGAAAAGCTGGGAAAGGAGTGCCTGGAGCGTGGCAGGGCCCAGCCAAGCCGAGAGTTCCCCTGGAAGCTCGGAGTGTCATCCCTGAGGTGAAAAGGGCATTCCCTGTCTGGATCCGGCTTTGGGAGGGATTTGTCTCCTCTAGCTCAGCACGTGGCTGGAGCAGATGTTGGAAGATGAGGCAGGAATGTGTGGCTGCTTCGGATCCACCTCCAGCCCGGAGCTGGGAATGCTGCCAGCTCCCCCTTCCCGCTGCCCCTTCCCGAAATTTGGGGCCAGACAGTGCCTGCTTCCCCTTCCCCTCAATTACGGCTGCAAAATCCTTTCTCCGCTGCTCCTGAGTAACCCTGGGAGGGATCATTGGGAATGTTCCTCATTTTTCCCCCCTTTTTTCCACCCCCTTTCCCCCCCTTTTTTTCCCCCCTTTTTTCCACTTTTCCGCCCTTCTTTTTCCCTTTTCCTTTCCCTTCCTTTCCTTCCCAAATCACCCCCCAATCCCGCTGCTCTCAGAGGAGCAGCACATCCCTGGAATGCTGTGGAATTCCCAGGAGCTCTGTGTGTGTGTGTTTAGGGCATCACTCACATCTTAAACCCCACAAACTGAAATTCCCTTGGCTGCTCCTCCTGGAAACATTGGTTTTTCCTTGGAACTAGAACTGGGATTTACGGCTTTGGGTTTTCCCTCAGCCTCGGGTGCAGCAGGGATGGATCCATAATAACCCAGATCCCACCAAATCCCAGGGGTTAAAATAATGGGTTAAGTCTCCAAAATCCTCTGAGTGGCTTAAAAATAATAGGATTATGGGAAAACGGGAAAACAGTGCCATGATCTTCTTGTGCTCAGCTCCTGGGTGCCGGGCTTGTGGCTCCTGACTCTCTCCAGTATGGAATGAGGATTGGGATTGGAGAATTTTTAAATGAGGCTGCTCCCTCTGGAGCACCTGGGAATTTGGGCAGTGGATCCTTCATCCCAAGGCATGGGATGAAAGCGGTGGATTTGTGACATCCCAAGAGTTTCTGCTGTGTTTATTGCAGGAATATTTGTAGGATTCGAGGGATGGATGGTGGAGATCCATAATAACCAGGATGCTGCCAAATCCCACTGGATTCGGCAGTGGAAAACAATGGGTAAAGTCTCCAAAATCCCTTAAATGGTTTAAAAATAATAGGATTATGGGAAACTGGGAAAATAGTGCCATGATCTTTTTGTGTTAAGTTCCTGGGTGCCAGGCCTGTGGCTCCGGCCTCTCTCCAACATGGAATGAGAACTAGGGAATTTTTGAATGAAGCTGAGGCCGATCCCTCTGGAACACCTGGGAATTTGGGCAGTGGATCCTTCACCCCAAGGCAGGGGATGAAAGCGGTGGATTTGTCACAGTGGTGATGCCATCCCAGCATTTTCCTGCAGAAATATTTGTAGGATTCGAGGGATGGATGGTGGAGATGATCTCCATGCAGACGGGGAGGGAACCGCCTGAGTTCCGGGATGGCTGAGCCTCCACATCCCAGCAGGTTCCGCTGCTTTCTTTGGAGTTGGGAAGTGACCGGTTCAAAGGGAAAGATCCAGGATGAGGCCTGGCAGCCTGGTCTGTACTGAGGGAATTGATTCAGGGGTATTGAGGATGGAGCTTCCGGCCAAGGAAGAAATTCCCAGGCAGGGAGTTTTTCTCCCATTTTTCAATTAAAGAGGAATTTTAGATTTGAAATCAGGATTTTGACCTGCAGAGCAGGAAATCTCCTCCCAGCATTGCAGGGATGGGGAAGGGTTTTACAGTGAGGGTGGGGAAGTCCTGGCACGGATTCCCAGAGAAGCTGGGGCTGCTCCTGCATCCCTGGGAGTGTCCAAGGCCAGGTTGGACAGGGCTTGGAGCAGCCTGGGATGGTGGAAGGTGTCAGGATTGGAACTGGATGAGCTTTAAAATTCCCTTCCAACCCAGCCCATTTTATGCCATGAAACTCTTCTGGAAACAGGAACTCTCCACACAGAGAGAGCCTGGGTTTTGTGGTGTCACATTTAAACTCAGGACTAGGTTTTAGTTTAAGTCGATCCCTCAAGGCAACTGGGAGCAGCCCCTGGGCTCTGCTGCTCCTTCCCGAAGGGAATCTGGGAATTTGAGCTTGGCCCAGATGTTCTGAGGTGTCTTTTCCCTGGAATTTCTGCCAGAGAGGGAAATACGGAGCAAACCCTTTGCAGTCCTCTCTGTTTCCAGCCGTTCTGCCGGATCCCCCTTTTGGATCCTTCCCCTTCCAAGGAGTCGGGAGTTGCCATGGTAACTGCCGCGTTCCCGGTTCTGCGGAGTCACGGTTTTAGGGGATTTGCCCGGAGGATCCCGGTGCCAGCAGGATGGGTGCCATCCCTCACCTTCCTTGACCTCCTGGCTGGAAAACAGCTGGAAAATTGCTGTGGGAACATCCACAAGGATGTTCTGTGGGAATTCTGGCTCCAGTCACCTCCCTGCTCTTTGTGCTGCTCCAGGATTTTTTTCACCTTTTCCTCACTTTTTCTCCTCCGGGTGTTTTCCCATCCTACCAGAACTGGATTTTCATCCTCAATGGATGTTCCGAGCCGCTCCAGGCTCCAGGAAGGACGCTGGGAATGTGCTCCATAATCCCACCCTGCCAAGCAGCATCACCCCCCCCCCACCGAGGGGGGGTTTTTGGGACATTTTCATGGGGCTGCTGGAGCCTGGATGGCTTTTGGGGGCTCTGGAAAAGCAGGAAATCAGGGACTCAATCCCAGATTTTGAGGCTCCTGCAGATCCAGGGGTAAGGAAGGGGCAGTGAACTGAAATTCCCTTCAATTTCTGCCGGGAGGGAGCTCGGCCCCATTAGGGCAGAGCTCTGGGAGTAATCCCACTCTCCAATTAGGGATTTCCCTGGCATTAATCCGATGGGAACTAAATAGGGCAGGAGCTGAATGCCTGTGAGGGAGCCGGAGGTGCAGGAGGGGAATTTGGGCTGGAGGGGCTGAGGGAGGATGGGAGCATCCCTGGGAATCTGAGCCCTGAGCGGGAGCTGCTTCCCTCCTCTGCTCCGTTCTCCATCCAGAGCAAAACTCTTCCCACAGTGGGTTTTCCTCCCCCTTTTCCGCCTTTTCTGCAAAGGCAGCACAACTTTCCCTTTCCCATTCCCTTTCCCATTCCCTTTCCCATTCCCTTTCCCATTCCCTTTCCCTTCCCCTTTCCCTTTCCCTTTCCCTTTCCCTTTCCCATTCCCTTTCCCATTCCCTTTCCCATTCCCTTTCCCTTCCCCTTTCCCTTCCCCTTTCCCTTTCCCTTTCCCATTCCCTTTCCCATTCCCTTTCCCATTCCCTTTCCCTTTCCCTTTCCCTTTCCCTTTCCCTTTCCCTTCCCTTTTCCCTTTTCCCTTTTCCCCTTCTCCTTCCCCTTCCCCTTCCCTTTCCCCCTTTTCCTTCCCCCCTTTTCCTTTCCCCTCCAAACATCCATGACCACAAACCTGTGGCAGAGCCTTCCTTTTTCTCTTGGAAAATCCAAACCACTCCTCTGCCACCCTAAAACCCCCCAAATTCCAGCTTTGGAGTCACAGGGATGGAGCTGGCTCTGCCTGTTTTTAAGGAATTAAGGCACTGATTTCAAATCCAGGGACGATTCTTCTCCTGCTGGTGATTATTTAGCCATAAAAAGCACTTTTAAATCAGTTGGAAGACGGAAAAAAATGAATTTTTTGGAGGTGGGATGAGCAAAGCACCTGATCAAAGCTCCGGGGAGCTGAGCAGAGCCTTTGAATGGTTCCAAATCCACAGGCTCCGATTTTGGGGACTTTAAAGGGGGGGGGGGGGAATCCCTGCAAATATAATAAAGGAAATTTATGCAACTGCAGGAGCCCTGGGAATGTCACAGGAGGCTTGGGAATAGCACGGGAGCCCTGTTTATAGGGAATTTCACATGGATCCCACCACTCCATGCAAATATTGGGAGTGGCCGTGGTTGGGGTTTTTTGGGTCTGATTTGGGGCGGGATTGTCCCTGTGCTTCCAGTCAGGGAAGAGGGAAGAGCATCCAAACAGCTCCTAAAGATGGGAAAAATCAGGAAGAAATCATTGGAGGGAGGGAGAAATTAAACCAACATTGGAATTGCAGCATGGGAATTTTCCTGATGGAAAAATCCCATCAGGAGCTTCTCCTGCTTCACTCCCGTGGGGACTGGAATTTTATTTCCTTTATTTCTCTGATTTCCTACATTTATTTCCATCTTAGACAAGCGTGTTTCCAAGTTTGCCCTGTTCATTCCCCTCTCCAAGGTTTTCCCAGCTTGGAATTTTCCAATTAAAGCCCCTCTAAAACGAGAACTGGATTGGGATCAGGTTTTAGGGATCTGCAGGATTTGACCCCACTGATTTTACCTTTTTTCCCCCCTTCTGGATAAATAAGAATGGGCAAAACCAGTTTGAGACTGAAGCCCTGGAAAAAGAATAAATTTTATCGCGAACTGATAAAATCCTGGATAAAATATTCCTAAGGAATCAACACGGAAGGGTTTTTTATCCAGGTTCCCAAAGAGAATTGCTGTTATCAGAAACAATTCAGTGCCTGTGCTTCTCTCTGCCTCCCCCACGTGTGGCTTTGGAAGCAAAGAACATTTATTCCCATCCAGATGTTTTCAGTTATTTTCCCTGGGAACAGTTCTCTCGTTCCCGCTCAATTTATGGAATTATTCTGTCTTTTTGTGGGATTTTTAATTGCAAACAGCAACTTTGGGCCTATTTTGCACTGATGCAAATCACCACTTCCTACTTAGATCAATTAATTATCGGTTAATTGAGTGCTGGTGGATCCCGTAAGGAAGACGGGGTTTTTTTAAAGACTGGAGACTCCAACTGGGAGCCCTTTCCTTCTTTTCTGTGCACTCATGATCCTGAATCCCAACATTCCCATCCTTGGCCCCACCAGCTTGGCTCTGTTTTCCCTTCGTCCATCAGGATGTGGAATCTGTCCCTCCTCGAGATGCGGGAATTGGGTTGGAATGAGAGAACCTCATCCCCACAACTCCAGAGGGAAACAAGGAGAGCAGGATGGCAGCAAGGAACCGGGCACCGTTCTGGTGCTGCTCTCTTGATGTGGGGTGATTCCCTGCTAAAACTCGGGAATGGGAGCTGGGAAAAACCCGGGAGAAAGGGCTGGGATGGGAGGAGGGTTTGGATGTGTCCATGGGACGTTGCCTGGGCTCTCCCCTCGCAAAGCTGTGCTGTCCTTAACGCCGGTGGCACCTGGTTCGAGCACGTGAGCATGCTGGTGATCCTGCTCAACTGCGTCACCCTGGGCATGTTCCAGCCCTGCGAGGACGTGGAATGCCAGTCGGAGCGCTGCACCATCCTGGAGGTGAGGATCCCTCATCCCTGCGATTTGTGGGACGCAGGGGGTGGCTGCTCTGGGAGATGGGAGCCCCATCGTGTTCCTTTTCCACGGGAAAAGCTTTCCCGCAGG
The DNA here is from genome assembly GCF_000738735.6 of Corvus cornix cornix. NCBI lineage: Eukaryota > Metazoa > Chordata > Aves > Passeriformes > Corvidae > Corvus > Corvus cornix. The sequence goes on along the minus strand of NC_046344.1, from coordinate 7,260,543 downwards.
GATGGGTTTTCCAATAGGCCGAGGCGTGCAAAGCCTGGCCTGTGTGGGTTCTGCTTTGGGTGAGGCCTAATTTGGGCCTGTCCCAACAAGATCCTTTCTGTCCCTCCTTAACAAGGGCAGGGGGGCTCAGAAGCGGGAAGCCAGATCCCACTGGATTCCTTGGACACCACAGAACTCCTGCACTCCCAGCCCTGGAAGTGTCCAAGGCCAGCTTGGACGGGGCTTGTAGCACGCTGGTCTATGGAAGGTGTCCCTGCCCTTGGCTGGGGTGGCACTGGATGAGCTTTGAGGTCCTTCCCAACCCAAACCATTCCATGATTCCACAACCAACGCCATGAGGGGGAATCTCTCCCTCCCCTCCGTCGGTTCCATTCCAGCCAGCTCCTGCTGGGATTGCTCCGTGCAGTGTGGCACCAGGGACTGCCTTTGTCACTCCGTTCCCTTCTCCATGAGCAAAAAACATGGGATGAGCCCATCCCTGCTCTCCTCCACATGCCAGGAGAAGTGGATTTGGGAATTCTCCCCCTTCCAGAGCCCCCAGCCCCGTTGGCCACCCCGAGCTCAGGGGACATCAGGCCTGACCCTCGTCCCTCCCTGCTGCCTCCCGGCATCCCCTCGCTGCCATCTGCCCGCCGGAGCAGCTTTGGAAGCACATCCCGGGCATCTGCTGTGTGGGCAGCTCCTTGGCTTCCCGCACATTCCACAAGCTGGGAATGACTTCCCTCGTTCCCAGCACGTGACATCGACCCTGGATCACCGATGTGCTGGTGGGACAAGCTTGGCTCCTTTGGATCCCGCATGGAGCTGCTGCTTTCCTTCCCTCGGGATGTTCCAGCCATACGGGAAGGCCACTGGGATCCTCCATGGAATCCCAAACTGGTTGGAAGGGACCTTAAAGCTTATCCCATTCCACCTCTGCCATGGGCAGGGACGCCTTCCCTATCCCAGGTTGCTCCAAACCCCATCCAACCTGGCCTTGGACACTTCCTGACAGGTTTTAGGCAGGAAAGGGCTGGAAAATCCCCATTATCCCTGCTTTGTCCCAGCCTGCAGGAGGGATTGGAGGGTGGAACATGAGGTGGAAAAGCCTGAACTTCGTTATGGAGGCGTTTGGGTACCAGTAATTGAACTGAAATTATGGAGCAAAATTCCTGTGTAGTTTCTTAAGGGAAAGTTGGTTCATAAAGACAAATTCCTCTTCAGCTCTCCTGGAGCCCCTTTAGGCCTTGGAAGGAGCTCTGAGGTTTCCCTGGAGCCTTCCCTTCTCCAGGTGAACATTCCCAGCTCTCCCAGCCTGGCTCCGGAGCCGAAGAGCTCCAGCCCTGTGACATCCTCGTGTGGACGAGCAGAAGCTGGGGGCACTTCCCAAGCCCTGGAATGAGCCAGGAGCTGTGCCAGGGGGTGCCACCACCCTGCAGCTTTGATTTTGGGGTTGGTAGGTGGCACTTTGGTGAAGGGAACATGGAATGTCCCCGTGGTGGGAGCGCTCGGATTGCTCCCTCTCCGAGCACAGCAGGACTGACTCAAATCCTCTTTTCCCGCTCTCCAGGCGTTTGACGACTTCATCTTCGCCTTCTTTGCCGTGGAAATGGTCATCAAGATGGTGGCCCTGGGCATCTTCGGGCAGAAGTGTTACCTTGGGGACACCTGGAATCGCCTGGACTTCTTCATCGTCATGGCAGGGTCAGTAACCGCCTCATCCCTTTATCCTGAGAGCAGGAAAATCCCAGCGAGCCACATCCGTGCCTTGTCCTGGCTGGTTTTCAGAATGCCTGGGGAGGCAGAACCTCCCAAGTCAGACCTTTTAATCCCCACCCCAAAACCATGCTGGGTTTGGGGTGAGTTGTAAGTATCGGGCAGAGCTGTGGGGTTTTTGTAGCAATCCTTTCATGTCCGTCAGATCAACGCATCCTGAGCTGATCCACATGTCCCGGTGCTGTTGTCTCCAAATAAAACCCCCAGAGCAGCTCAGCCCCATTCCTACCCTGTACCACCCTCGGAGTGAGGCAGGAATGGGGCAAACAAGGAGAACAACAGCCCCAAACTCCCACTAAGAAGGTTGAAATCCCAGGGGGAAAAGCTGACCAGGAGTTAACCCAAATTCCAAGCCTCCTGTAAACTCCTCCTGGTTTTTCTTCAATTCCTCCTGGATTCATTCCCTCTCCCCCAGCTGCTGGTTTGTGCAGGATGTGTTAATAAACAGCTCCAAGGAAGATCCTGTTGCTTTTGACACCACTTCCCTCTCTCCCACAGGGAATAACGGAGCGGAGTAAAACCTTGGCAAAGCTCAGACTTTTTTTTTCCCCCCAATAAATAAATGGCTTTGGATACCCCGGGCTCTCCTACCTGCTCCGTACATCCTGGGAAGGGACGGAAAGCTTTAATTACTGCCTGACTTCTGCGTTCCTGCGTTCCTAATGACCGACCTGGGGTTAATTAAAACATCCTTGGAATATGTTGGGGCATTTTCCCCCTTCCATTAGTGCTGGGCCATCTTCCCTGCACTAATGGGGTTTTGTTGTGCTCCGTGTTATTTGTCTGGAATACAATTAGGGATGGTTTTAGTGCTCTGAATAAAACATGAGCTCTCCTGAGCGGCGCTTCCTCGGAACTCAGGTGCAGTTCCAGCCCGGGAAGGAACATCAGGGACAGCAAAAAAACAAACCCTTATTATTAATTATTTTTTCCTTAATTACGCTTTCCTATAAAGCTGCTGCAGTGTTTAAGGGAAGAGTGGTAGAGGAAGAGCAGGGAACACTCGGGATCGGGATTCTGCCACCTGTAACCAACATGCTGAGGGTGTTTTTCCGCACTGGATATGCGGGATGAGCTCTCCTGAGGATGAGCAGAAAATCCCCAGCTCCTCAGAGATGCCCCCACCCCAGGACTGGAGGACCCCATGGAGGCAGAAGGGCTGAGCCCTCTGCTTGTCCTCAGGGGCAGCTTTGGAGCAGGAATTTTGCTGTTGGAATGAGGGGGAAAGTGGCTGGTGAGGCCATTTGGGAGTTTTCCAAGGTTTTTCCTCACCTTCCATGGCTGGGATATGTTTGAGGAGGATGAAATCAGCAGGAGGCGCTGCTGCAGGTGTGGCATTACTCAGGCTGGAGATAGGAAGAAGAAAATCCCCTTCCCTGGCTGATCCTGGGCTATCTCCAGCTGGTTTTGGTGGATTTGAGCCGTACCTGGGATATGATTTCCCATCTCCCCAAAGAAAAGCTGGAGCTGGGAGCACCCCTGGGGGAGGAGAAGCCCCCACCCTTCAATCCTCCTAAACCTGGAGCTGTTTTTAGCAGGGAACTCCCCCCTGGAATGACAAGGCTTTTTCCAGCGAGGGGATGGATGTGCTGAAGTTATTCCGAGGTTTTTTGGGATAAGAAGGGAAACAAGTGATGGGCAGCACTTCATCTGCCTGTTCTGCCTCCTCAGAGGAGCTGATTTGCCTCAGCAGCAGCTCCAAAGGGAGCAGGGAAGCTACAAAATAAACACAGCTCCTGCCTCCAGCACAGATCATGTCTGAAGTTCCTCCCAGCTCCCGGAGTCCTTTCATGTTTTCCTCGCCTGAGAAATGTTCCCTGGAAAATTTCAAGCCCAGCGGAACTCACAGCCTCTCTGTCTGCCCAGCAGCCGAGTTGAAAGCGTTTCCCTGGCATCAGGAGAGCTGAAATCAAGAGGTTCCTGGTGCATCCCGTCCCTGGAGACATCCCAAGCTCCCAGGATATGCCTTGGATCCGACAGCTGAAGGTTTGGAAGCTGTTGATGGCACAAGACATCCCAAAGCCTTGTGCCTCCTGTTTTTCAGGGTAGGGAATCACCTATCAAGTGCCAATCCATCCAAAATTCCCATCTCCAGTGGTTTCTGTGGGGCATTCCCAAGAGATTCTTGATCTACAGGTGGGATCTGAGGACAGGACCCCACACTTGGCCTTGCGAAGAAATCTTTGGCTTTTCCATGGAGGTTTCCAATAATTTCACTGCTTGGAGGGAGTCCAGTCTGGGATCCATCACGGCTTCGGTGGGCAACGTGGATCCCCCTGAGTGTTTCCTTCAAATCCTCAATGGAGTATCCTGGAAAGCCAAACTACTGGGATCAGAACTCAGATCTTGGATTATCCATCTTTCATCAGCTCCACTCCGAGGGCCAAGTGAAAGTGAGGCCCTGGGAGTTGTCCCGTTAATTTGCTAATTATGGATGTGCTTCCTGGAGGACAAACCCAGCTCCCCCTGGAGCATTCCCTGCTCCTTTTCCACTCCATGAGGAGTTCCCCACTGGAATCAGTTACGCTCAGATTCCCTCCCTCAGCCTCTGGATAACTCCGGGCTGTGCTGAGCTGGGCCCACACCAGCGAACAGAGCCGGGCTTGGCATTGGCACTTCAGGGACTTTAAACCCCACTTGGACAACTCCCACAAGGAATTTGGAGCCAACACCTGGAGCTGGCTCCAGATCCCTCCCTGCAGGTGGGAACGGGCATTTCCAAGGTTTTCCCTCTGTGTGGTCCTTCCTGAGGCTTCCCAGTGCTCTGCTCCAGCTTCGCAAGCACACGGCAGATGGAAGCCCTGGCTTTGTGCCATGCTGGGGTTTCAAGCCCTCGGAATCATGGAATTATTAAGATTAGAATGGATCAACCCAGCCCCACCACCAATTTCACCACTCAGCCATGTCCTCAGTGGCTCCTGTTCCTCGGTTTTGGCTCAGTTCCTATGGACAAGCTTCTGATTTATAAAGACTTGCTCCTTCCCCCAGGAGAAAAAATCTTTGGAAGTTGATCACCAAAACAGCTCCAAATCATCAGGAATTTTGCACGGCAAATTGAGGGTAAGAGGCAAAGTCACGTCAGTGAGATGCCAGGGGTGACCTCAAAGAGCTGCAGGACACGGCCAGCAGAGTGGGAAACCTCAGGAGAGCCAGATATTCCCAATTAAACCGTGGAGAGCCGGGCAGAGATTCCAACAGGTCAGGAAGGCTCCGGCAGCACCCAGCTGGGACACGTGGGCAGGGAGGAACGGGAGCAAGGCTGGCAGGATCCCAGAATTCCGTCTGCTGATGGCGCAAATCCGTCCTGCTGCTCCTTCAGCCCTCTGGCTGTGGATTTTTGATGGACTTTGCTCCATCCTGGCTGCAGATTCCATTGGAAATCTCTTCCCACTGACCCTTCCCAAGTGCCCGGGTGCAGCAGCTCGGCTCGGACTTGCCTCTGGCCTTCCGTATCTGTTTGTTTCTTTGGAAACCCAAAGCAAAACCTCTTTTTCCATGGGATCCAACAGCTCCCTTGCAGGGATGCTTTGGATGCTGTTGTGTTCTTGGAACAGGAGGGATTTGGGATGTATTTCCAAGCGTTCCCCTGGAGTGAAAGCCATAAATTGTAATTCCAGCCAGGCTAAGTGGCCATAACCCCATTAAAACAACAACTCTGCACACGTTTGCCACCCATGGATGGGAAAGAGAAGGAAAACTGACTCCAGGTCCTTCCCAGAAATGTTTTGGGGGAATGGGGAGGAAGAATGAAGAAGGAAATGGTCTTCATTCGGAAGGCTCAAATGGAATTAAATTATTTGTGCGTTGTTTGTTTGTTGGAGATTCAGGTTTGGTCACGGTGGGAGAGAAAAGCTGGGGTGCAGCTCCTTGTCCTGCAAATTCAGGGAATCATGGAATGGGTTGGGTTGGAAGGGACCTTAAAGATCATCTTATGGCAGGGACACCTTCCCTATCCCAGGTTGCTCCAAGCCCCATCCAACCTGGCCTTGGACACTTCTGGTGATCCAGGGGCAGCCCCATCTTCTCTGAGAATCCATACCAGGGCCTCTCCACCCTCACAGGAAAGAATTCCTTCCAAATATCCAACCTAAATTTCCCCACTTTCAGTGTGAACCCATTCCCCCTTGCCTTGTCCCCACAATTCCTGCTGAAGATTCCCTCTCCAGTGTCCTTGGATGTTCCTTCATATCCTGAGAGGAAAATCCTGCTTTCCAAAGTGTTCCCTGTGCTGACGGTAAAGGTTGGAAGGAACCTTAAAGCTCATCCCATCCCACTCCTGCCATGGGCAGGGACACCTTCCCTATCCCAGGTTGCTCCAAACCCCATCCAACCTGGCCTGGGACACTCCCAGGCACATGGAATTGCATCCACTGGAAAAACTGGAAACACAGAGTGGGCGGATTTGCACCCCTGGGCTTGCAGGCAGCAAAGCTTTTCCTGACCCCAATTCCATGCCAAGCCAGAGCATCCCCATCCTGACCCCTTTCCTGTTTTCCCTGCAGGATGATGGAATATTCCCTGGATGGACACAACGTGAGCCTCTCCGCCATCCGCACCGTCCGCGTCCTGCGGCCACTGCGGGCCATCAACAGGGTCCCAAGTAAGTGACACCATCCCGGGCACGGCTCAGTCTGGGAAAACTGGGAAAGCATGGGAATAACCCCACCCCACCTGGATTTCTGAGTTTGGTCTGGGAAAACTGGGAAAGCATGGGGATAACCCCACCCCACCTGGCTCTCTGCTTTGTGGAATCTGCTCCCCTGCTACTGAGAGGAAATTAATTGATTTGAGTTTTTAATGGCGAGTTAGAGCTCGTCATCCTCGTAATTGGTGTTAGGAAAGGCCAAGGGAGCAGGGAATTGACCCTCGGGGCTGTTTTCCAACGTTTTTGTGGCTTTTCTGAGGAAAACAGCTCTGCTCGTGGTGTAAAGTAAACAGTGTTTCTCCAACGGAAGGGAAAAGGTCACTTCCAAGAGGGATCTTCTTGCCCTGCTGGGTTCATTTTCCCTCCTCGGCGATTTAAGGTCTTTCCATGACTTTATGTTCGGGATTAGCAGCTCAGGAGCCTCCCTTGCTGCTAAAACCCCACAGAGGGTTTGCTCCGTGTGGAGCAAAATTGGGATCATCCTCGATAGGAAGTTCAAGTGGCTCCTAAATCCGTTTTCAAGTGGCTTCAGCTGCTTGGCTTCTAAATCCAATTTGAAAGCCGAGGCACACCGCTGGAATAATTCCCCGCTGGAATCTGCCAGCTGCTGAGCCATCCCGCACAAGGTGCTCATTGCACAGCAATTCCAGCCGTTCCCAACCCAAATCCACTCCAATTCAAATGCAGCAGCATTGTACGGAAATCACAGGGATCCTCACAGAAAGGGAAAAGGGATTTTTCCCGTGCTTTTGGAAAGCACTTGGGGTGATCCAGCCCCACATCCTGCCTGGATTCCTTGTCAGCACATCCAGGGACAGCCAAACAACCTCCCCCAGAAGGAGTTCGATTCCAGGCCCTCCGGGGAAAATGTGAGGGAGCAGATGGATGTTTATACCCAGGAGCCTCGGGAGTTTCTCTCCGAACTCCAATTCCACAGGATTTTTCTGGAAAACAAGGAATAAAAGCAGCGAATTCCACAGTGACATCCTGAGGGAAAAACAAGACCGAAAAAAGGAGAGGCGGAAAAGAGCCACGGAACCCTTTGGAGCTTCGTTTTCCTAACGGGCTTTTGTTGCCAGGGTTTTGGAAAAGCACAACACGGAGCTTCCCTCTGGGATTCGGAGCTCCAGGGAAGTTTCCCTCTGGGATTTGGGACCTCGCTGCAATGGGGTGGAGCAGAGGGACCCTGGCACCGGCTGGGCTCAGAGAGCTCCAGGCCGGGATGAGGATCAGGCTCCCTCTGAACTCCTTCAAATCCACAAAACCCCTCACAGTGCTCGCATGGAATAGTGGGAATCTCAAGCTGGGATCAGCTGGGCTGAGGGCAGCAGCCAGGGGAATTTAAGGATTTACACCGAGCTCCAGGGATCCAAACAACTCCAGCTTTAGGTGGAATTTTGCTCTCACGCTTGTCTCCCTTAGCTCCGACGTGGAATGAGCCTTCCAGGCTGTTTTCACTGCACTTCCCATGGGATTTGCACATTTTTCCAACAGACAGGTGATAGAAAATACCCCATTGTTCGGTTAATATTCCATGGGATAAAATCCAGCGAGTTTGGAGTGGAGGTGCCTGAGGAGCACCTGGCCTGGGCTGACACCACCACCCGAGCCCTGAGCAAGCGCCAGGATTAGGATTCCTAGAAATTATTCCCAGAAATATCCCCGTTCCTGGAGCCTCCACTTGTCTGGGAGACACCAACCCCATGCACCTGGAACCTCGGGAATTTTGCTGTTTCAGATCGATATATTCCAGAACCTGTGGAGAAGGGATGGGGACATCCCTGGATTTTTGTGGCTACATTTTCAGCCTTTCATCCATGGGGATGGCACAGCTCATCCAAGGGATTTCCTTGGAATTCCAGCACATCCGAGCAGTGGCAACAGCGCAGCCCCATCCATGCCATTCGCAGCTCTGGGAGTTGGGAATGGGATTTTCCACAAGGATGTGGAGCAGATAAAATTCCCAGGTGGCTCAGAAGAGATGGACCCGGCATTAAATCCAGGGAAAGAGGGAGAACCAGCCTGGAGATTCATCCCTGGGATTCCTGGGCTCTTCCTGGGATCCAGCCAGCACTGTCAGCTCGTTGCTTCCAGGCACCATAAATTCACCCCCGGGATGATTTCGTCTGGGCAGAAAGAAGAACCGTGGCCAATAAAAACATCATTTCTGGTAGGAATTCTTCCTTCCAAAGCACCGGAAAAACAGAATTCCTGCAATTCATACACTCGCCAGGGGCTTGGAGTCGTGGATATTTTTTCAGAAGTGCTCACTGGGGTTTTTTAAATATTTTTGTTTTATTTTTTAAAATTGTCTATTTTTTTATTTCTATTTTTGATATTTTTATTTTAATTTTCATGTTTTCTTGTTAATTTTCGTCTTTATTTTTATTAGTTTTAGTTTTATTTATTTTTCATTTTTATCTTTATTTTTATTAATAATTGTATTTTCTTTTTCTTTTCATTTTTCTTTTCATTTATTTTTATTTTTACTTTTATTTTTTTAATTTAATTTTAATTTAATTTTTTTTAATTTTCATTTTTGGTTTTATTTTTACCTTTATTTTTATTTATTTTTATTTTTATTTATTTTTAGGTTTTTTAAATTTTTAAATTTGTATTTTCATTTTTATTTTCTTTTTTGTTTATTTTTACTTTTACTTTTATTTTTTAAAATTAATTTTAATTTTTATTATTATTATTTTCATTTCTTTTTAATTTTTATTTTCATTTTTATTTTCATTTTCATTTTCATTGGTTTTATTTTTATTTTTACTTTTCTTTTTATTAATTTTTATTTTTACTTCTATTTTTTAGTTTTAATTTATTTTAAAATCTTTTTTCTTTAATTTTTTAATTTTTATTCTCCTTTTCATTTCTATTTTCCTGCTGTGTGGTTTCAACCAGGCATCCCACGGAATGGGAATGAAAATCCCGCTCCTTGGTTCAGCCCCGGTGCTGCTCTTTTCCCATGGCACACTCGACACCCCATGGAGTGGCTGGAGAACAGCTGGATTCCATCTCCAGGATGAACAACCCCAAATTCCAAAAGGAGCTGAGCAGGAAAAAATTGTCTGGCACAGGGAGAGAAATTTTACCCATTTTTGGAAAAAAGAGGGAGGATATCAGGGAGAGTGGGGAGGAAAAAACGGGAGAAGATCCCAGCATCGTCTTTCCAATGGGAATTGAGTGAGTTCTGTTTTCCAAAGATGGATTTGCAAGGAAAATGTTGGATTTGCTCCTGGGCAGGGCCGGGAGTGGGATTTGATGATGCTGGTGTGTCCCTTCCCGCTCGGGGTATTCCGTGATTGTGTGATGGGACACATTGGGAATAAACACCAGGAATCCCAAACCCCCTCTGCCTCCTCTGCAGCTCCAGAGGATGGAATTTGCTCCGTCCCTTCCCTCAGGGTGGCACTGGGACAGCACAGGGACAGGGATGGGGTGGCTGGCACAGGCTGCCTCTTCTCCGGAGAGGATCCGGCGCCAGCAGCTGGAATTGAGCCGGAGCCAAGGCCCAGCTGGGCACGGAGACCTCAGAAGGCTCTGGATGCAGAGATTGTTACTCATCCCTAATTATTAATTAGCTGGAAATTCTTGGCCAGGCTGGCGGATGCCCTCGTGCCGCCTGACAGGGTGGTGGCAGCTCCAGCCCCGCTTGGCTCCCTGGGATTTGGCTCCCTTGGATTTCCGCTGGCAAATCCACACAAGGAGCGGTGTGATGGGATCCCAGCTCCTGCCGGCAGTGCCTGGGAATGCTGGGATGGGTGGGTGGGAATGCTGGGATGGACGGACACCGCTCTCCTGGAGACCCTGATGCTCCCAGCACCCACCCCCGAGGGCTGCAGATTCCAGGCTCAGCACCATGGAATTAACGGGAGAGGCGTCAGGCACAGCTCGGGAGAAGCCGATGGAATCTGTTGGGGGAACAGTGAGTGCCTGGATCCAGTGGGATCGCTCATGGAGAGCACATCCCGGGAATATTCAGGGAGAGAAGGCTCCACATGGGCAGGCAGGAAGAGGATTTCAGTGGGATAAATCCCTCCAAAGCCAGCCGGGTCTCCTTGCCAGCAGTCACAATTCCCACCGTGCCATGAACTTGATCCCTGTGGATCCCAAGGCTTGCATTTGGCTTTATTCCCTCCTATAATTCAGGATTTGCCTTTGTCTCTTCCCTCTTTTCCTCAGTTCATCCGTTATCAGCTGTTGGAATAATGGTTTGGCCCTGTCCCAGAGGTTCATTGAACCTCTGCTGAGCTCCAAGTCGTTATTCCCATTTTATTCCCATTTTATCCTCGACTTTGGAGGTGCCCTGAGGTGTGGGAGGGGCAGCCCCCAGTCCCAGCCCCATCCCTGCCTCCTTTCCCAGTCCTCCTTACCCTCCCACCAGGAAGGTGCTGGGAATGCGAGGCTTGGCTGAGGCTCTGAAAGGCTCCCATTCCTCGAGTTGGAATGTTTGAGACGGAATATTTGGTATGGAAATCAGCATTTCCCTGGCACCAGAGGCTGGGGGAGCCCAGGGCTCATGGAGAGGTGTGGGATCAGTGGGAAGGTCTCCCACAGCCTCTGCATGAGGAGGGAAAGGGAGCAGAGCTTTCTTTGGAGGGAGGAACATTTACATCCTGCTTTCCACCCTCAAAGTCAGAATTCCCCTGCTTTCCCAGCTTTCCAGAATTTCCCTGTGTCCAGCAAGGAGAGGAGTTCTCCATGGAAGAGGAATTCTCTGTGGTGGAGGCCCAGCTCCCATCCCACCCTAGGCTCCGTGGTTTTTAGGGGAACAGTTTCTGTGATCCATCAGAGGAGTTTGCTGTGTTTACAAATCCGTATTTTGACAATTCCTCCGGAGCCTGATGATTCCCAGGAGTGTTTCTCCAGGAAAAATCATCTTGCAGTTCATGTGTCCTTGAGCCCTCTGGAAAACACCTGGAAACCCCACTCTTGGATCCACCCTCTGCAGATTGCTGTTTGTTCCCATTCCCTGCTGAGCCTTTGGCATCTTCCCCTCCCTTTCCAGCCTCGGGCTTTGGGGGAAAACACCAACATCCCAAATTTTCTGCGCATCCAACTTGGGAATGGTGGCTTCTTCCCATCCTAACACGGTTTTCCCTTCTCCCACAGGTATGAGGATCCTGGTGACCCTGCTGCTGGACACTCTGCCTATGTTAGGCAATGTCCTCCTCCTGTGCTTCTTCGTCTTCTTCATCTTCGGGATTGTCGGGGTCCAGCTCTGGGCGGGGCTGCTGAGGAACAGGTGCTTCCTAGACAGGAATTTTGCCATGTAAGTACAGCAAAAGGAAAAATTCTCCATCTTTTTCTTCCTTTCTGGCCCCTGCTGGAAAGATCCCAGCCCTCAGCAGGGCTCTGGGTCCAGCTGGGAGCTTTTTGTCTGAAAAAATCCCATTTGTCAGCAACTTCCTGATGGTTTGAGTGGCTCTTCCGTGTTTTCCTGCTGCACCCTCAGGATGAGGATGGGAGTGGGTTGGATCAGCTCTGCCTGAGATCCCTGACTCTGGGAATTGGAGGATTTAGAATGAATTCCCAGTTCTCCCAACAGTTCGGGTCACCGAGCACACTGGCAGGGGGTTGGTGAGTTGGAGCTGCTGCTGAAACCCAGAGGTAAATCCTTGCTGGGGTTTGGAGATCAGCAGCTGGATGTGAAAAGCATTCAAATCACTGGGACACAGCTCCCAGTGTGGGACAGGCATCGGGAACGGGCAGCACCTGGATCCTTAGGGCTGGAAAACACCTCCAGGATCATCGAGCCTAACCTTAAGGAGGCGAATTTTCCTTTGAGTTCTCCCAGGCCGGGCAGCTGCATGGAGCAGCCCCTCTGATAATTGACCCTCACTGCCCTCCTGAGCCTCACCTGGGACCCCCAGCCCTGCCCAAGGCCCAGCAGCTCGACTTAAGCCCAGCCCAGGCTCTTAGTCTCAGAATGAGGTTATTTAAGGATTTTTAGTTGGGATTCTGGTGCTTGTCATTGTTCCTGCTGCCTTTGGCTCCTGCCCGAGCTCCCTGGATGAGTCCTGCATCTGGTTGTTCCTCTGGAGCCTGCTGCCAGCCCTGGGCTCTTCCTGCTGGGTTCAGAGTGGGATCGTGGAGGTGCTGCTGGAGCTGCAAGGGCTCCTGGCTCATGCCAGGCTTTGGGGCACTCCTTGAGCTGGGGCTGTTGTGCCCCTGCCCCTTCCTGAGGTGAGGACGCACCTGAGCACCCGCAGCACAGCACTGGGATGAAAACTGAGTGCAGCCAGCATGGAAAAGGGAGATTTCCCTGGGAAAATCCTCCCAAAGGCTCCTGTCAGAGCTGTCGGCAGCTCCGAGGTGAGGAAATGCCCCAGCCCAGCTCTCAGGGCAGCTCTAACTCCGGGAGAGGAGATGGAACCTGTAATTCCATCCCCTGGGTAATCATCTGCTGTCTGCACTGGGATTGTCTGCGAGACAGGCACGGCTCATCCCTCAGGTCCTGCTCCTGCCTCTCACTGCTCACTCCTGGCCCTTCCAGCTCCCTGAGCCTTTCCCTGTTCTCTGGACCAGCTCTGGTGGCATTTATTCATCCCAGCAGAGTGGAAAATCGATGACTCTGCCACGGGTGTGATTCCACGCCCACATCCCGATGCTCCAAACCCTCTCCTGCCACCCCCAGCAGGAATTTGCCGCTCACCAAAACCCTCTGCGCTCAGAGTGATCCCCCCTGAGCTGCCATTCCCAAGCCCAAATCGTGGTGTCCCAGCCCTGCTTGGGTGGCCCCGGTGCTATAATTAACTCCAGCGAGCCCCTGTCGGTCTCTTGGAGTCGGGATCTTAAATGCTCTGTGATTTTGTGCAGAGCGGAGCTTTTAGGATGAACCACAGGGGAAGCGTTTGCTGAGCACAGCCATTAAGCAGCAGTTACGTAATGGCCATTAGCAGCATCAAAGGCCTCGCAGGATTTTCTCATCGGGCCTTGCTCCTCGTCAGGGAAGGCACAGGAAGGTTTTGGGATGAGCCGTGTTTCAAAGGGTTTGTCCGGGATCGTCTCCTTCCCTCTGGGATGGATCCCGGTCTCTCCCCAGAGTAGCCGGGAATGGTGAATTTAGGGGGTCCTGCCCAAGTCCTGTGGCTTGTTGTGATTGAAGTTGCAGCATTCCAGGGGGATTTGGGGAAAGGAGGTTGCTGGGGTGCCCATGGGGGAGGAATATTCCAACTTCCAGCTCTGTCAGCGGGAGAAATGTGGGGTACTCTGGTACCTTCACCCCGAGTGGTGCTGCTGGGTTGGGCTCTTGGTCTGCGTTAATTCCAGACCTGAGAAATCCAGCTGTGATCCAATCCCTGCATTTCCAGCTATCCCAGGTCTACTGGAGCTCGAGGTGGAAATTTTCGGGAATCCAGATGGAACTATTCCCGGGGTTTTTTAGCATTTCTGACTCATCTCTCAATCCGGGTGTCAGGACGTGGTTTGGCCCTGCAGTGGCCATTATCAGCCCAGCAGCAAATTGAAAAGGGAAGAAAGGCATGGAATGACCTGGAAAGCACTTCAGGGTTCCATCTTCCTGCTGTTGGACAGCTCATGGAATCCTGGAATGGGTTGGGTTGGAAGATACCTTAAAGATTCTCATTCCAGCCCCTGCTGTGAGCAGGGACACCTTCCCCTATCCCAGGCTGCTCCAGCCTGGCCTTGAACACTTCCAGGGATGGGAAATCCAGGATTTCTCTGGGCACAGAGGTTTCCCAACGCTTCAGGAGGGGCTGGAGCATGGATGGACAGCCAGGCTGGGGCTGAGCACGAGCTCCTGGCTCTGATTCCTTTTACAGCCCCATAGAGAGGGAAAACCTGAATTATTGGAGGGTGTCCCCTCGGCGCTGCTGCCAAACTCTCCCAGCTGAAACCAAAACTGGATCTGGACAAAATCCAGGGGCCAGCGAGGCAAGGAAGGGTCCTAACCCCATATTTTCTGGATGAAAGGAGGTGTAAGTGAATCACAAACAGCTGCTTCAAATCCGGCCTTGCCCTGCTGAGTCCTGCCCTGCAGTTCCTGGGCCTGCAGCTTTTCCAGAGGCATCACGTGGAAGGGCTGACTTTGATTTCTGCCATCATTCTTCTTTCCCATGGAAACCTTTTCTTTTCAATCCCCCTCGAAAGTCAGCAGCTCCGAGTAAAGTGACTATTTTTAAGTTTCCCTCATTGTGACAGAAATTTGGGGACTTTTTGGAGGTGCACTGGGAATATCTGCCGGGTTTTTTTCCTCCCTGCCTTTGGGAGCTGTGCTGTTACAGGGCTGGAATGAGGTTATTTAAGGATTTTTAGTCGGGATTTTGAAGGAATGGCTGGGTTGTTGCAGGAGTGGGTTGGAAGTGGGGCTCTGCTCATTGGGACATGGGAGAATCTCTCCCTCCCCACCCAAAGTGATCGTTCAAAACCTGGGATGCTCCCTGGGATGAACTGTGCTTCCCTGGCAGTGCCAGGATGATCCCACTGCTCTGATCGGGCAGTGGGAGCTGGAGGGGGAATTCCTCAAGGATTTTTGGTGGGAAGGAGGAAGGCTTGGCGTGCCCAGGTGGGAAGGACAAGCAGAGCCAGCAGCTCCTGGGTGACATCTCCGGGATATTTATCTCCCCCTCTGGTTCCTTCCCACCCTCCTGAGCTGCTCCCGGTGGAAATCAAGGAATTGGGTCAGCCCCAGCCTGTCTGGGCTCTTCTCCTGGGGCTGCTCCGTGTGCGTTGGGATGCAGAGCAGCATTTTCCAGTCCGGGAGCCTTTCAAGGAACTCAGCGGCTCGGAAGGCGGGGAGGGGAGGGAGCTGTGAGGTGCTTTGTGTTTCCCTGCTGCCTCAGGACACGTCCAATGTGAATTTTCAGTCTTGATGAACTCAGGAGCTGCTCAGGGTTGTTCTGCCTTTGGCTGGTGTGAGCTGGGAGGAGGCTCCGGCAGCTCGGAATTTGTCAGGAAGGTGTTGAATTGCTGCTCCTGGCATTGCTCAGCAGGATTCCCTGGGAAAACAGGGAATTCATCCCACTCGGTGCTGAGCTCCTGCCACCTCTTCCCTTCCCTCCTCTGCTCCCCAAAGCTGGGGCAGGATTGTGCTCAGCGGCGCTCCAGTGGTTGGGACGTGTGCATGGGATGGACGGGGTGGGAAAGCTGCCCCTGGGGGAGGATGGAGCAGAGAATGATCCATTAGGAGAGGGAGAAAAATGGATTTTCCTGCCCCTCTGTTGTCCCAGGGACAGAGGAAGGGAAATCCAGAGGCTGTGCAGGGAGCAGGGCTGGGAAAGGCTGGGAAAGGGGTGTTAATCCTCTCTCATGAGATAACAGATCCATCCTGGGGCTTGGCCGCTCCTGTCTCTCCCCCAGAGCTCTCCTAATTAGTGGGTTCATTAGCATTAATGAGTGATGTGACTCTACCTGTTGGCAAGGAAGTTAGGAAGACTTGGAGGTGGATGGTGCTGGAAGAACTCACCCATTTTTGGGGGGATGTTGGGGATTCCCTCATTCTGCAGCATTTTTTTTTCTCGTTCTTGCTCTCTTTCCTTCTTTCCCCTCTTTGGTTTTGCCAGGAAAAAAAAAAAGGGGGGGTGGGGGGGGAGGGAAGTTTTAAGAAAAGGACCCGAAATTTGCAGTGTTTGCTGCCAGTTTGGGTCCCTTCCCCTCTCACTGGGTGGTGCTGGAGCATCCCACAGGAGTGGCTCCTTCCCAGTGGGATGGAGGCTCCTGGCAGACAGGGAAGGGGGAAAAGTTGGGCAGAAACTGCCCCCCAGGTGACTGATTCTGTCATAGAGACAAGTTTTAGTTTGGAAATTATTTTGGGACAGCTGCAAAAGTGAGGAAAGGCAGGAGGAAAAGGGAGGATCGAATCTGTCAGGCAGCAGCAGAACCGACTCAGCTTCCCCCACCCCTTCCCAGCCGAGCTGGGCTTTGTTTTCCTGCTTGGATTTTCCCCCCACAGCCTCCAAACCGCACCGTTCTGCTGCTTCTCCAGATGCTTCGTGCCCAGATCTTCTCTGCACAGCTCCTCAGACCCCAACCCGGGGCTCTGTGTCCTCAGGCAGCCGTTCTTCATCCCAAAACTCCCCAAACGGTGATTCCTGGGATGCACAGAGCCTGTCCAACTGTGTGTGGCTCCTCAGGACCATTCCAGAGGGATGGGGGTTGATCCTGTGGTTTGCCTTTTGGGGGTTAAAGTCACTTCTCAGGTGTCTCCTCTCTGCTCCTTGTTCCTTTTCCCAGATTCTCCAGCTCTTCCCAAGTTTTCCTGCAGCTCGGTGTGTTTCAATCCTCTGCAGTCCCCCCCCATCCTCTGGTTGGTGCCTGATGTGGCTGCTGCAGCTCTTGGCCCATTCTCCAGCCTGTTTTATATGGAAATTTCCTCCCAGGGAAGCCAGCTGGTGGGAGGGCAAGGAAAAGGCTTGCAGGCAGTCTGGGAGGAAAAACATCTTCCAGGTTTTTCTTGGATCCGAGGCCCAGAGACAGGGCAGGTGATGTTACAGTTCTGGCTGGAGGCTGGGATGTGCAAGGCGAGGGGAGGAGCTGCTGAACACAAATTAATTCCCAGCCAGCGATGCCCGATTCCCGGGATGCGCTCCTCTTTCCTCTCCCATTTCTAGAGCTGATGAACCCTCCATGCCCATCTCAGGGAACAGGATGATGGAAGAGAACCAAATTCCCCTGGGATGTTGTTGAGGGCTGATTTCCCCTCAGCTCTGCTCTGCAGCGATTGTTCTCTCCTTAAACTCCTGCTTGGCTCCAGGGTTTTGGGCAGCAATTCCGAGCAATTGTATGGAATAACACTTGTTAAAGCCAAATCTCTTCACTGGATAGGGACATTCAGGGAGAGATAAAAATAGAGCTGTCCTGGCTGGAAGAATTACCTGGTTATCTTCTGCCCACATCTCTGATAATGTGTGTGTTGCCTCTCCCTTATCTCCGGGTGATTGTGGAGCACCCGAGATCCCTGGAGCTCGGAAAACAGTGGGTGAAGTTGGCTCTGGAGCAATGCAGCTTCTCAGCTGGAGCCCTGAGCGCTGCAGGCTCTCACCAACGCTGAGCTCACGGCCCAGAAAGTGCCAGGTCTGGGACGCAACTCGGGCAAAAGCAGCTCCTGGCGTGCCGCAATTCCAGCATTTCCTTATCCCGGCTCTGACAGAGCCATCGGCTTCATCCAAGCCGATCCGATCAGATCTGCAGGAAGCACGTGGTTCCCGTTAATGTGGGCTCTTCCTTTTGTCCTGGAAGTACAGAGGGAATGGGAGATGGCCTCTGCCTGGGTCTGTCCTTGCGAGAGCTCAGCCCCCTCAGCCCTGAGGGGCGGATTTATTGGGAAGCTACTCTGGATCAGATGGGTTATCTTCAAATCCTTCCGGAGAACCCAAAAACTCCCCAGATTTTTGGGAAGAACCTGATCCGCTGGGGTTTTTTCTCCATCCCCTCTCATTTCATGTTCTGTTTGCTTGGGGAAACTCAGGCTGATCTTCACTGGGAGATCACTGGGGCCTTACAGGGTATAAAAGGATTAGATTTTAGGGGCTGGAATCTTGACTGGAACTTCCTGAAGGGTGAAGGGACAGCAACCAGCACCTTTTCCTGCTGCTAAAACAAGGGATGAACCATTTTCTCCCCATCCTTTTCCTTCTTTCCCCCCCCCCATCCAGGACGTACAACCTGACCTTCCTGCACCCCTACTACCGGCCGGACGAGGCGGAGGAGAACCCCTTCATCTGCTCCTCGCACCGGGAGAACGGGATGCAGAGGTGCTCCAACATTCCCAGCAGGAAGGAGTCCAAGGTGGAGTGCACCCTGAGCATGGATTCCTACAGCCCCAGCCTGGCCAGCCCCGAGCCCAGCAGGAATTCCTGCATCAACTGGAACCAGTACTACAACGTCTGCATGGCCGGGGACGTGAACCCCCACAACGGGGCCATCAATTTTGATAATATTGGATATGCCTGGATTGCTATTTTTCAGGTAGGATTCTCCCAGAAATGTTTTGTTTTTTCCCCGGTTTTTGTCGGGTTTGGCATTTTTTGCTCGGGAAGGTTTTGGTGAATTTGTCAGAGGAGGAAGGAATTTGCTCTCCCCTGAGTGAAACTGCAAATAAGGACATGGGGAATAAATGAATCAGGGAATAAATGGTTCAAGAGAGCATTTGGAGAGAAGAAACTACATTTTTAGGGCAGTTTAGAGAAGGGGGAAAGTAATTCCTGAGGTAGAAAAACTCCTGGCGAGTTCCACCTCTGCAAATCAGATAAATCCCAGGGATTTTGGAGAGCAGGGATTTTTGTTGTAGCATGGGGAAGCTGAAAGTGGTGCTGAGGTTTTTAAGCAAGACTTAATTTCGTGCTAAAATGAAGGAACCTGGCATGGCTTAGGCTTGGCTTTAAATCACAGGGTGATCCCGATGAGCATGGAATGCTGGGAAGGGAAAAATCCCTTCTGGCCAGAATTCCTGTGAGGAAATTCTGCCCGCAGGGAATTTCAGGCTTTTCAGAAAAGACCGAAGTGCTTCTCACTGAGACCAGGGGGAGACTTTACAGGTGACAAAACACTCTGGGATGGATTGGAACACTTGGAAGGATTTTCCAAGCATTTGTAGCTGTGGAAAATTGGAGGGTTCACCCACACAGTCCCGAGGCTGTGGTTTCCCAGGGCTGCCCCAGCTGGGATGATCCCTGTGTTGTTTTCCGTATTTAATGGACATTTCCTGGTTTAAAGCATTCCTCAGGCTCTGGCTGGATGCCCTGGTTGATTCGGTGCCCTGAAGTGCAGGTGACATCTGGTCCTCGAGGAGAATGCTCTGTGTAGCTTTGTTCATGATGGATAATTACTCATCCAGAGCTCTGTGCTTCGTTCATGGATTTCCTTCCAGTTCCACATTATCCCAGGAACTTCATAACTTCCCCTTTTTGCCCGGGAGTTGTAAAGTGGGGAATGTTTGCTCTGAGCATCCACAGGAGCTGCCCTCGCATCACCGTGCTGGTGCCAGAGGCTCAGAACCAAATCCAGAGGGGTTCAGGCAGATCCCACTGGGATAATTCTTTGGAATTAGTGAGGAAGAGAGGGGCTGCTGGCTGGTAGTGAGTGCTGGATAAAGGGAAGAGGGAATTCTCCTTTTCCTGCTCTTGCACAGCTCTTTGATGGATCTGGGGGATGTTCCCAGGAGATCCCATCTGGCTCCCACCACAGGGCAGGGAAAGGACACTGAGGAGGAGCAGGAGCTTCTCCAGAGGGGTCCTGCTTCCTTTTTCCTTTTCCCTTCCCCAGCCTTTTTCCAGGCTGCAAATTTTCTTTCCATCCTGGCATTTGATTTCCTCATCCTTAAAAGCTCAGTTCTATTTCAGAAAGGACCCCCCAGCCCCAGGAGAGGTTTCAGCTGATTCCTTGGAGCAGAACCATGTCTGGAAAAGTCGGATCTTGTGTCCTTAGATCATTTTGGCAGCTGGCAGCAGGTCGATGATTGGTTTTAGTGCTGCTTAGGCCATCCAAAGGTTCCAGAGGATTTCCAGCCAAAAACTCTTCTCGTGTCTTTATTCCTGTTGGAAGCCAGGCCTCATTTTTAGGAGCTGGGAATGATTTCATTCCAGGTAAAGAGGCAGCTGTTGGGAGCAAGGTGCTGGCTCAGCCTGGATGTGGGAAGAGGAGATCATCAGTGCAGGCGGGGAGGTGCTAAATCCAAGCAATTGCTGGAAGCAGAGAACATTTAGCAAATAAATCCATGGAACTGTGCTCTCATCCCATTTAATAGCTGGAGCTGGAGAGCACCAGGTCAGCAGCTGGATGAGGGCTCCGAGTAAGTGGTGCAGAAAGTCCAACTGATGGATTTAGGAACTTAGGAGCTTCCCTGGGGATTGGTGTTGAATTACTGGGAGGAGACAGAGCCGATCCTCCCGAGCCATTATCCTGCAGGATAATGAATCCGTGGCGCTGTGCAGGAGTTCTGATGTGGAGCGAGCCCTGAGGGCTGGCAGAGCTCCAGTGGGCACCGTGGCACGCTCGGGAGGCTGCTGGACAGAGCTTCCTTCAGGATTTATCCCAAATGAGCCGGGAATCGTGGCTTGTTCAGCCTGGGAAAGAGAGGGCTCCGGGGTGACATTCCAGGAGCTGACAGGAAAGAGAGGAGGGACTGTTTGAAAGGGTCTGGAGTGCCTGGACAAGGGGAATGGATTCCCACTGCTAGAGGGCAGGGATAGATGGGATAATGGGAAGGAATGTGAGGGTGGGGAGGCCCTGGCAGAGGCTGCCCCTGGATCCCTGGAAGTGCCCAAGGCCAGGTTGGACGAGGCTTGGAGCACCTGGGATGGTGGAAGGTGTTCCCATGGAACTGGATGGGCTTTAAGGTCCCTTCCAACCCAAACCATTCCAGGATTCCATGATCTGGTGTGGTTCAGGAGCTGTCAGGAGGGAGGGGGATGGAATGAGCCCCGCAGGCGAGATCCAGAAGGAAGTTCCCAAGGGCACATCTCGGATAAACCAAAGCAAAAGCAGAAAAATCCGAAGATTTCCACTCCAGAACATCCTGGAAATGGACCCCCAAGGATGGGTGAGCTCTTCCAGCTGCCAGAACTGGGATTTGTTAAAGACATTTCTTTCCATGGCAGTGATCCCGAACTTCCCAGAGCCGGGACAGGTGACAGCAGGAAAACAGGGAAATGCGCTGTCGACCTTCCAAGGAGAAGAGAAGTCAGAGACAGGAGAACCTGGTGCAAATTAAAAAATCTAAAAATAATGAAGGGAATGGCTGCATCCCTGGGCGTGGGAAGGGATGATAATTCCTTATGTAATCCTGCAAATGATTCATGTTTTGCTTCCCCTCGTGTTGTGCAAGAGGCTAATTCGTGTCTGTATTTGTTACAAAGGCACGTTCAGTGGCAAATTAGGTGAACTAATTAGCTTATTGCGGCCTAAATGAAAGGAGATGGAGCTGAAATTAACTGTGAGGTTTGGCGTGATATGAAGATCCCTTTATTGCACGCGGATTCCAGCCCCAGCAATCGGAGCGGTAATTACAGGTATTGGTGTCACACGGCGGATGATGAATTACCCACCTCGGCCAAGTCCAATTGAATTGGAATTATTGACTGGAATTATTGGAATTACTGACACTCCCAGCAAAGCAACCGAAATCTTTCCACCTCCCTGACCAGCAGCCTTGGGGTGGCCAGGCCTGAGTGTGGAAATCTTGAGGAAATGAAAGGGATTGGGAAGCTGGGAGGAAATCCAGAGAGAAGAGAGGCATCAATTGGATAATTTCCCATCGGATTTGTAGGAAAGTGAGACCTGTACTCACATTTTACTCCAGGGGTGATGCTTCTGGCAAAAGCTGAAGGAAAAAACCCTTGTTCCTCCCTTGTGCTTCTGGGATATGCTTGGTAGGGCTGAACTTTGAGAGCAAATCTGTCAGGAAAAATTCCATGGATGTTGCAGGAAATGTCCCTGTAATTCAGGAAATGCCCATCCAATCCAAGAGAGATTTGTCTGGCTCTTCAGAGTACTTTTCCTATGGCCTCCTCTTCCCATGGATTCCAGAGGAAGCTGCCTTTTCCTAAGGGCTTCCTTCATGAGAGAGCCTCCTGGAATGTGCCCTTGGATGCAGCTCTGGGCCATGGCTCTTGTTCTGCCTTTGTTGTTCTGAGCACCTCTTGCTTCTCCAAGGCTTCCTTAGGAAGACATCCCAGGGAACGAGTTAATCAAGTCCTCCAAGGAACACGTCCCCAGCCCTTCACTGGGAATTCTCCGAGGAATTTGCTGCTGTCAGGGAGCAGGAAAAGCCCGGCTGTGTTCAGGGGAGCTGCAGACAGCCCAGCTGGATACGTGTTCCCGGGAAAGGAAAAGCTGAATCATCCAGAGAAAGATGTCTGGGGATGGAGCGGCACAAAGGGACCTGGGAGCAGCAGGAGTTCAGGACGTTCCCTCCGTAACTTCCAGGTGGAGACGCTCCCTTTGCACCTGGATTCACCCAGGCTGTGGGGGTGTCACGGGACAGGAACACCTCTGGGGTGGGGAAGTCAGGGAATTGCTGCTTCCCTCTTCTTCCTTCCTTTGTCCTTCCCATGGCTCCGGAGGCCGTGGCAGGAGCAGGAGTGACAGGGCAGTGACAGCCACCTGCTCAAAACCCTTTTTGTTTATGTGGGAATTTGTCCCCTCTGCGCTCCAGCTCATCAGAAAAGCCCCTGGGAGCCTCTGGGAGCTCCCAATCCAATCAAGGATTTCTCCATGTTGGGATGTGCTGGTGAGGAGCTTGGTTTGTGTCCGTGGGGCTGATCCCACGTCGCAGGGAGCAGGGATGGAGCCTGAGGAGATGTCCTGGCTGGGAAGAGCTCGTTAGTCTCCTTCCTCTCTCCTGGGGTGCCCTGATCTGCTGCCCAGCCGTTGCTGCTGTTCCTCGGGACTGAAACCCCTCCCTGAGGATTCCTTCCTCGCCTGGGAATCTTCCAGCTGAAATTCCAGTGGGAACCGTATCTTCTGTTGGAGGTAAAGGAGAAATGGCGTGGGCTCCAGGGCACTCCTGCTCGGGCCAAGCACAGCGATGAGCTGGGGGTCCCTGAGCTGTCACTCAGGCAGGAAAAGATCTTCTCTGAGGAGACAAAAGTCCCAAATTTCTGATCTGGGACCTTCTGGCAGGACAGAATGGGCAGAGTCATTCTGAGAACCATGGAATGGTTTGGGTTGGAAGGGACCTTAAAGCCAGGGACCTTAAAGCCATGGGCAGGGACACCTCCCACTATCCCAGGGTGTTCCAAACCTGGCCTCGGACACTTCCAGGGATCCAGGGGCAGCCAGAGCTTCTCTGTGGGAATCCATTGGATCCTGCTGGGGCTGCTCCCTCCTGGCTGGGCTGGTGACATTAATGGAGACATTTTGGGGGCCTGTTTTCCTTGCTCTGTTTGTGGAAGCTCAAGCTCCTTACACAATTCCAGCTCCAGAATGGTTTTCCCACTGGCTCAAGCACCCTACAAAGGTGCTGTTAACCCCTTGCTTGCTTTCTGCTGCACCCTCTGCTCTCCCACTTCCAGCAGTCCTGCTGGAAAGATTTTGGGAAAGAGCCAAAAAGCTGGAACAGAAGGAAAAGGTCTGAGGTTTCCAGCTGCAGTTTTTTGTGCCCAGAGTCATTTTGGGGCCGTATTTTCAGGAGCTGTCACACCGGGTGCCCGTGTTTTCAGTGTTTGTTGAGCAGAGAAATTTGGGATTTGGGACCAAAAGGAATTTTTTTCCTCCAATGGCTCGGCCTTTAAATTGGAGATCTGTGTCAACAACGCTTCTCTGTGCTGCATTTGGCAAGAAAAGAGTTTGGAGCTTTTCATTCCCCCTGCTTGGAGATGCTGCTTTGTCACTCAACTCGAATCTGTTTTGGATCACCGAAAATATTTCCCTGGAAATGACGGGGTTGGAGCTCTGTTGGTGTTGCTTTTTTTAATTTGGTCAGCCAAACAAACAGCGCTCGCTGCATTTGAAGAGCTCTCAGGCTGAATGCCCCATCTAAAAATATCCAGCTGCTTCTAAAGCAGCTCGGAGCGCGCTTCCAACAGGGATTAGTTGCCTTTGGAAAATCTTCGTTTCGAAGGTCGGGAGGAATTGTCTCGTGTGGGACAGGGCAGAGAGGCCACCCGGATCCCAGGAGTGGCCCCACAACCTTATGGGGCTGTTGGATGGGATTAAAGCCTCCTGTAGATGAAATTTTGGACTTCCAAACGTCTGGAGTTTTGGGAGAGTTTCATCCAACCTCAATCATGGATTCTTGTGTTTGGAGTAGGAGGAGGGGTCCTGCAGCAGGCCCTGGCCTAAACTGGAGTCCAGTCAGGAGATCAAAAAGGTGCCGGTTTTGAGGAACATCAACAATTGATCCAAGGGAATGGCTGGAGCTATGTCAGGGATGTTTCGGTTGGATTTTAGGGAAAGGTTCTTCCCCCAGAGGGTGCTGGGCACTGGAGCAGCTTCCCAGGGAATGGGCACAGCCCCAGAGCTCCAGGAGCATTGGGACACCGCTCCCAGGGATGCCCAGGGTGGGACTGTTGGGGTGTCAGGGTTGAACTCTGATCCTCGTGGGTCTCTCCCAGCTCAGGATATTCCATAAGTCCATCATTCTTCCAGGGAAATCTCACTTTGGTTGGATTGCCCCAAATCTGCTCTGAGATCTTTCTCCTGAGCCAAGGGTGCAGCTGCTTTATCCCCATTTCCCAGCCTGTGCACCCTGATGATCCCTGATGTGATTTGGAATAAGTGGTAAAATTCCCTCAGCTGGAAGCAAAGCTCTGAGCCTGGCTGTGCTTCCCTTTCCCTCCCTCATCCTTCGTCTCCCAGCTTGGCCCTGCCAGAAATCCCGGATTTGACGGACTCGTCAGTGCTGCAGCTGAACAGTTAAACCCCTTCCCTGTGCCAAGGATCCTTTACACAAACCATGGAGACACGGGATCATCAATATCCCAGCATATCAAACCTCAGGAGTATGGACTGGGATGGATTTGTTGGAGCAGCACTTGAGTGAAATCGGGGAGGTTTTTGCTGTCGGGTGAGGGCCTTGCGTTATTTAATGTGAAACAACAACAACTCACCTTCCGTTGGAGCAAAGGTGGGACTTTTTGATCCCAGAGCTAGAATTCCATGAGGTTTGGAGCAACAAACAACAGCCTCAGTGACGTGTCTGGCTTTATCTCACACTTTATTGCCCACTTTGCTTCCCAAAATCCACCAAGAGCTGCCAGCACTGCCCAGGGGTCACATTCATGGGAACAAAATTGACAGGCCAGGAGCCCAGGACATGGAAAGAAGCACAATTTCCTTTGTTCCATCATTTAGAGCCACTTTTCAGAGCAGATTCCTGCTTTGCAAATCTCAATTTATAAAGGAATTACAAACTGAGCAAGGCCTCGAAGTGAAAGGAAAAAGCATCTGTTCAAAGGATGTTACTCAGTGTAATAAACCTGTTTTTCTGGCCACAGAGGTTCCTTAACGAGATGTTTCGGGAGGAAATAATTAAAATGATGACGTTGGCTGCAAAAATAGGGATTTGATTATCTGCCAAGCTCGCTCTGCCTGTGGAATACTCCCTGGAATATTCGCTGGGCAGCGCTTGGGAGCCAAATCGACGTTGCCCGAGAGGGCGGAATCCGGAGATAAGAGGCTTTCAGCAATGGAAGCTAAAGGCCTTCTAAAACTTCCTGAGCCCATCAGGGTAATTAATAGCCCTCACAATTTATAGCTCTGCATCTCATCTTGATAAGTTTGATGAAAATAAAATATCAAAAAGCCTCTCAGCAGGGCCTGGGCAGCGAGGAGATAAAAAGTAAATTACCCCAAACGCTCACGGCCCTCCGCAGAGTTGCTGTTGGGTTCAGGATAATTGATTTGGATGCAGATAATTCCCAATTTTTTCCTCCCAGAGGACTCAATTTAGGCTGAAGAAGAAGTGGCTGAGTGCAAATTATAGATGTCAGTTGAGATGAAGATTTCAAATGTGGGTTTCTCTGGATTTCCAGAGCATCTCCTGCCTCAGCCAGGCACTGAGCTCAGCCAGCAGCTGAGCACCTGGAATCGGAAGGAATTTCTGGTTGCCAGACCTGTGTTCTATCAGGATTTTAATAAGGGAGATCTGCTGATTTGGGGTCCGTGCTCAGGGAGGCCGTCACTCCAAATGAAGTTTGTTCCAGTAATCCGAGGAGGGAAATCTTGTCATGAGACAGCTCCGGGCTGGAGTTCTGTGTGCTCCGCGTTCGGTTCTGATCTTCCCAGCCTCGCCTCACACGGTGATTTTCCCAACTTCCCTCCATTGATTGGTGGCACCTCGAGGTGGGTTTGGAGCTGCAGCCCTGGCACCAGCCATCGGTGCTTTCTAAGAGCCAGGAATTCAGCCCCTGACTAATTGAAGTTGGAGTTTGAACGAGGTTTGGGTTTTTTTTTTCCCCTGGATGATTCTTTTTTCTCTTTGTTCTCTGACACCGAAGCAAAAAAAAATACCCTGCTCTTGAGTGGGCTGCAGCCAAGAACTTGCAAAGATTTTGGCAGAGCTCAGAGAAGGGGGGGTTTTATGATGAAAACTTCTCGACATAATAAAAGAAATCGTTCTGTGCGACCTCTGAAGTGACCCCAGAAAAACCAGCGTAAACCTGCTGCCTCCCTGGGAGCACTGAGGAGGTCTGAGTTAATTGCCAGCGTCTTTAATCTCCATTTCCCTCGTGATTTTCACTGTGGAGTTTTAGATTGACTCTGATTAGCTTGCCTAGAAGATCTGATTCTGTCCCCAGTTACTCTCCTATAAATCAGACGAGCATCTTTATTACAGCTGATGAAATTACTGTGGCATGAGCAGAGCTGGGGGATCGGAATCAGCGAAGACCTAAAAAAAATGCAATCTGATTGGGTTTTGTCTGCTCTCATCCTGCTCCTGTGAGTGAGGTGCTCGGGGAATGTTCAAGCCAAGGATCAGTGGAATCGAAACCTGTCTGTGTGCTCACCTGAGGGAACTTTCTGTTAAACTCCTGCGGTGAGGGGAGAGAGGATTGGACACGAGACTGAGAGATTTACTGGGATTAATGGGAGTGAAGTGATCTCTCCCAGCCCTGGGGAAGGGGTGAAGATCTGAAGGAGCATCACCCAGGAGCTGAGCGGGGTGAGAGGACACCTCTGCTCTCCTTGCAAGGCAGAAATCTTTTCCCCAGGCGCCTCCTCTGTCCCTGGGTGTGGAGCACGAGCAGGGCCAGCAGCACCTCCAGCACCACCCTGCCAATCATCTTAATTGAATCTTCCAGCCCTGGCCCTGCAGCCGCCGATTTTCCTGTGCCTTGCACATCTTTCCCATCACAGCAGAATTAGGAGCGAGTTCTCACCCTCTTATCTCACTGATAAGTAATTGTGGCTTGCGTTTGTTGGAGGCTTTGAGCTGGAGCCTTTGGAGAGGCTCTTTAATGGGGCTCTGTGTGAACAAGCAGGGCTTGAACAGGGTTTAATTACTGAGAAGGGATTGCTGAGATCGGGAAGCACAAGGAAGGTGCTCCAGGGCTTTGGGAGACATCGCTGGAGGGCTTGGAGGGGCAGTGAAGTGGATTAATCAGAGTGGGAATGAAGAGAGGAGGAAGTCGTTTCTCCTTGATGGAATAGGCAAAGCAGGGCTGAAAAAATATCCCAAGTTCTTGGGGGACCAGGGAGAGCTGCTGGCTTCTCCCTCCGAGTCCATGGAATCCCAGAGGGGTTTCAAAAGGACCTTAAAGCCCATCCAGTTTGGACAGGGACACCTTCCACTACCCCAGGCTGCTCCAAGCCCATCCAACCTGGCCTTGGGCACATCCAGGGATGGGGCAGCCACGAGTTCAGCTGGTCTGAGGAGAAATGTGTGGGAGCAGAGTGCACGGGGCAGCAGCGAGCGCTGTGCAGGTGCCTTTGTTTTGGTTCCAGAAGTAGTTGAGGGCTTTGGCTGGTGGTTTGTGCAGCAGCTGTTGGCAAGTCCAGCTGCTCCGGTTCCCTTTTCCACCAGGGCCTTGCTGGGGATGTGCAGGGAGCTCTTGGATCAGGGAAAAATGACCTCGGAAAGTCCTTGGGAGCACTTGAAATCCAGCAGGAATGAGGCTGGAAAAAGCCCAGCCCCTGCAGGTGGCCGTGCATGTGCTGTGCTGCATTTCCCCAGAGCTCTGGGATTAAAGAAGCTGGCGGATGTCTGGGAGCCGCCTCTTTTCCAGGAGGGCTGCTGCTCCCGGATCCTGGCAGCCCAGGAATCTCAGCCCTCAAGGCCAGGGATGAATCCCCCAATATCTCAAGCAGGAGGACAAGCTCTTTGCTTTACAAGTGAGGAGTAAATAATGTAAATTCCAATTACACCTGGAATATTCGGGGAGCTGGATGAGCATTGCACCCTCCAGAGGAGGAACGGGGAGGCGTTGATTGATTTTTGTGGAAAATTCTGCCTCTCAGGCAACAAAAATATCCCTCTAAGTGTTGGTTGGCCCTCAGGGTTGGCTCAGAAGCCCAAGAGCCACCCTCAGGTGACTCCTTCTTTTTTGCTCTGTGTTCAATGGGCTTAATCCATAAGATTTGAGGATTTCCAGCCAAATCCAGTGGAGAGGTGCATCCCATATTCCTGGGGTGCCTGGGCTGGTTTGTCATCCCTCAGTGGGAATGGCTGGAGCACCAACCAGAGGGAAGGGAGGGATGGAAGCTGGACAGTGCAAAGGAAATAATTGCTGGGTAAGTGGCAGTGATTTGGTGTCACCTTGTGTCACCTCCTGCCGTGATCCCTCTGCTTTCCTGTGACCCCACAACGACTGGGGGAGGCTCAGCTGTGCAGCAGAGCCCTCACAGACGAGGCACCTGCCCCAAAAGGACTTTGCTCTCCATAAATGTGTTAAGGGAGAGGCAGGAAAGGGCGGGAGGGGTTCGATTGCTTGGCTGCTCCTCACGGATGAACACCCAGGCAGCTTAACCCCTTCCCAGCCCTGTGGGAATAACGGCACCACAGGGAAAAATGGGGATAAAAAGCCTTCATGGCTTGATCTCTGGGGTCAATGGTAGCTGAAGAATTCTCTGGGGTTTTGTTAAACCCACTTGTGGGCAGTTCGTGGCAGGACGAGGGGCAGTGGTTTTAAGTTGGCAGAGGACAGGGTTAGATGGGATACTGGGGAGAAATTCTTCCCTCTGAGGGTGGGGAGAGGCTGGAATGAAATTCCCAGAGAAGCTGTGGCTGCCCCTGGATCCCTGGCAGTGTCCCAGGCCAGGTTGGACGGGACTTGGAGCACCCTGGGACAGTGGAAGGTGTCCCTGCCCATGGCAGGGGTGGAATGGGATGGGCTTGAAGGTCTTTTCCAACCACTCTGGAATTCTGTGAAGCCAAGCTTTGCTGTGTTATTGCTGACCAGCGAGGGAGGGTATGAAGGAGCAGCTGATGGATGTGAGGAGGAACAGGAGAGGTGGGAGCAGTTTGTGAAGGCAGCCAACGTGTCAGACCTGATTCCCGTGAGCCTTCAAGAGCCCTGACGCGGGAAACGGCTGCAGAGACAAATTCCACAAAGGATCTGCTCCTTGGCACATGGGGTTGGTTGGTTTGAGCTGTGCTGCCTTCTCACTCAGCTGCACGAGCTCCCACATGGGAAGAAGCTTGGAAGACTTGCAGGGGAAACATCAGCATTTTGAATTTGGGCTGAGAAATCCCAAAGAGGCAGAGTTTCCCTTCCAGCAGCCCTGAGCTGCTCCGAGTCCCAGAGAAGCTGTGGGTACTGATGGTTGTGTGAACGCCTGAAAATCCATATCCAGGAGCTTCCTTGGGTAAAAAATCCCCAGGGAATTAATGGATTCATGATGTGACTTCCCTGCAAGGTTTTATTAACTGCCACAGGAGAGAGGGGTTTATGGATCAGCTTTTGGGGACGCACCACACGGAAAATCCCCCACATCCATGAGGTCTGAGCCTTCTCTTCCCACAGCAAAGTCCTTCCCTGCAGACGTGGTTTAAATCAGGAATGATGCCACTGAAAATGGGGTTTGCCAAGACCTCTGAGGCCCACGTGAGGTGTGGTGAGCAGGGGACGTCGCTGGGAGTGAGTTCAGCCAGGAGCTTGGATTCTGCTGGAAATTGGAATTCCAGGATGGAATTTCAGCTCTAGTAGCAAGGCAGCGCTGGAAGTTGGGTGTGTTTTATCTAAATAAAAAGTGTAAATTACGTGGTGGAGCTCTGCACACAGCCTGGGTGGTGTTAATTAAACCCTCAGCTGCTTTTTTTAGGGGAAGGCTGAGAAAACGAGGCTTAAATCAAGCCTACATTTAATTAAAGTCTCTCTTCCATTCAGACGCTCTCCCACTCTGATAGTGGTGGTGCAGTTGTGATGCTGAGCCAGGAGGAATCACAAGGAAATTGGGTCTGCGGAAACAAAATGAAGTTAAAAATGTGGGAATTTTCTGGGTTATGTTACAAAACCAGCACCTTAGGTGAAAACTCCAGATCTCTGCAGGGAGAGGCTTTTTTTGTTTTGGATTATAATCCCTCCTTGGAATTTCTTTGCCTCAGAACCAACGTTTCAGGTGGTTTATTTGAATGTTTCGTGGGTTTAATTGTAGCAGATTCCTGTAGGAACCTCAGGCCCTTCCTTTGGCCACACATTCCTTCTCTCCCAAACCAACTGGGAACAGAGCTCTGGACGGATCCCAAGAGTTTCTGTGGAGCGATGGGTACCTGGCACTACCAGAAAATCAACATTTAAGAGGTTTTTTGGGTGACTTTTGTCCTCACACTCTGTTTCTCTGTCTCCCTGCAGGTGATAACCCTGGAAGGATGGGTGGACATCATGTATTACGTGATGGATGCACATTCTTTTTACAATTTTATATATTTTATACTGCTCATCATAGTAAGTATGACCTGGGAGACACTCCTTTTCCTTGTCCTTGGGGGGTGAAGCTGTTCCTTGTTTTTTTCACTGGGAGGAGCCAGGAAGGATTCAGGATTCAGGGCTTTGCCTCCCTCTTGCCCTCCCAGTCTCGGTCTTGTCACCTGGATGTGTCTGTGCCAAAAAGTCCAGGCTTCTCCTCCTTTGACCTCAACATGCCAGAGGGAGCCTCATTTCTTTGGGGAGCCCTCAAACCTTTGAATTTCACCCGAACTCTTTAAATAATAATAATTCTCAGCTCTCTGAGGTCTCACATTCCTACAAACAAAATGTTACCCACTGCAGGGGTGCTGGCAACTGCCATTCCATATCTTTGGTTTTCCAAAGGGCACAACCTCCTCCAGGAAGTGGAAAAGTGAAATACTTAAGGCAGGAAGGGGGCAAAGGGAAAGGTACCACAAAGATGTCAGCAGGACATGGGATGGAGGTGTTTAAAAGTGATTTTGTGACTGGGTAGTCCTTAGAGGTAACCCTGTCCTCGTCAGTGTGGGTTCGGAGGCCTTGGGAAGCCAAACCAGTTCCCACCAGCAGTGGGAAAAACCTGGATCAGAGCAGTGTGGGAGTGCCCTGGAGAAGTCAGGGATTTCTGAGCTGTAGCAATGGGCCTTGAACAGAGATTTACACTCCGCTCCGTTGAGCCGTTCTCTCCAAGTGGATCCGTGTGGAAAAGCCAGAAGGTGACTCCTGCCCGAGTCACCTGGAGCTGGGAAAGGCACCTTTGCTGCTTCTCCAGGAGCATCCGCACCGGAAAGCAGCACCACGAACCATCTCCACACAGCTTCCCTGAGGATCCACCAGACAATCCCAGATTAAATCTGTCCGTGCCCAGGGCTGGCCCTGCAGACAGTGGCACTGCCCTGACGTCACTCCCTTGTCACCCCTCAGGGCAGCGATTCCCTTCTGGGAAGATTTGACATTTCCCTTTGGCTCATTTAGGACCACAAGCGGCGAAAAATCACTTTGTGGGCTCGACAGCTGAGGGGAGTATGCGGCCTTAGGTCACATCACTTTCTTGTCCTTGGGACTTCATTTTGAAAACTTGGTGTCACTCAAGAACGCATCAACTCAACCAGGCACTGAATCAGCCCCTCGGGAGCACTGAGTGTCCTGGAGATGCATTCCTGTGTCAGGGAGTCCCAGGAGCACAAGGTCACAGATCCATGGGCCCTGACTGTACCCCCACAATGAGGGCACACACTTTTGGGGTGTGAAATGATTGAAGAAGAGAAGAGGATGTTTCAAAACAGCACAAATTGGACTTGAAATCGTCTTCCCCTGCAGGCTGGCCAAATTTCAGGGAAAAACCCTTCACTTGAAGAGTGATTGGGCACTGGAATTGTCTGCCCAGGGAGGGGGTGGAGTCACCATCCCTGGACATGTTTAAAAACCGCCTGGACATGGCCCTAAGTGCCATGGTTTAGTTGGTGAGGAGGTGTTGGGTCACGGGTTGGACTCAATGGTCTCAAAGTTCTTTTCCAACCTGGTTCATTCTGGGATTCTGGGATTCCGTGAATGTCCAAATCAGCCTTGCGGTGGGGCCTGGTTGTGTTTCACACACCCTGTGTTAGTAGCAAATGCCATCGCTTTGAGGGGAGAGAGCTGTTGCTAAAACCATTGATCATGGTTCCCATCAAATTTAGCAGCTCAGGCACACATTGGCAGCGCATTTGGTGAGCAGACCCTGGGATTTGGCACGTTTGGAGATCCCAGGCTCGCCGAGAACCGCGTGTGGTGGTGAGGAGCTTCCCCTGCTGCGTGCACCCCCTGCTGACTCCTTTCCCTGTGTTCTCACCAGGTCGGCTCCTTCTTCATGATTAACCTGTGTCTGGTGGTGATAGCGACCCAGTTTTCGGAGACCAAGCAGCGGGAGAACCAGCTGATGCAGGAGCAGCGGGCGCGCTACCTGTCCAACGACAGCACCATCGCCAGCTTCTCGGAGCCGGGCAGCTGCTACGAGGAGCTGCTCAAGTACATCTGCCACATCTTCAGGAAGGTGAAGCGAAGGACAATCCGCCTCTACAACAACTGGCAGAGCAAACGCCGGAAAAAAGTCAACCCCAACAGCAGCAGCAGCGGGCAGAGCCAGCGCAGCAGGAGGAGAATCACCTCCATCCACCACCTGATCCACCACCATCACCACCACCACCACCACCACTACCACATCAGCAACGGGAGCCCCCGTGGGCCTCGTGCCAACCCCGAGATCTGCGAGCTGGAGCTGCAGGTGATGAAGCCTGGCAGGCAGCTGATGCTTCCCCCTCCTCCCTCGCCCAGGCCGCAGGGCCCTGCTGCTCCCCGTGCCGATGCCGAGGCCGTGCACAGCATTTACCACGCGGATTGCCACGTGGAGGGGCCCCCCGGGGGCTGCAAGGCTCCCAGTGCCCCTGCTGGCAGCAAACTGGCCGGGCTGGCCACCCACGGCAGCATGAACTACCCCACTATCCTGCCCTCCCCTGGCAGCAAGGGCGGCTCCACGCCCCTTCCCAAAGGGAAGAAGAACGGGAATTCTCCGGTGGCCGTGGTGAACAGCCCAGGGAATTTGGGCCTGGATTCTTACGGGAAGCTGCAGCAGCTGGTGGGAGAGCATGGTAAGGGCAACCAAGCTGGGGTTTTTTGCTTAGGAAAACTGGGAGAAGGGGGAATGGCTCAAGCACCGAGGTTTTAATGGCAGCCCTGTGGGGTGCTGAGGGTTGGGAGCTCTGTTCCCTCCGTCCTTGTACTCACCATCACTGGATGGCCCAGGCCACCGCTGGAAGCCTCTTTCCTGTGGTTATAAAATCTGGATTTGGGCTCTCATGTGCTTTGTGATACCCTGGAGGTGCTCCCTCTCTTCCCACCCAAAACCAGAACCATGGGATTACACCTGCAGTGAGTGCTGGAGCTGCCAGCTCCAGCAGGGAACCCCCAGGGGCTGGGAGATGGTGCCTTGAAAAGGATGAGCAGGTGGAAGCTGCGGGAGAAGCATGAGATAAAGCAAACTGAGAAGTTTGAAACAGGCAGGCACTGAAAGAGCTCAAACCAGACACTTCCAGTTCTGCTCTGATGGGCCCTGGAGCCTCTGAATTTCTTTTTGGCAAGGAGGAGCAGCGGGTTCAATGCTCAGAGGACGTGTGGAGGGCACAACAGGAGCAGAGCTGCACACCTCAGGCTTTCCCCATGTGCAGAAGAAATGTGGGGCTGAGTTTTCCTGCAGATTTGGGGCTCCATTCGATCTGAGGAGCATTTTGGGGAACTCTTCGGCACTTCTTTCCCATCCTCTCTGCACGGATGCAGCCACTCCAGCACAGCCAGTGAGGTTTTATCTCCCCTCACACATAGATCACCCACTGGAGCAGTGATTACACGCAACACTTGGATTTCTATTTTATAAAATGTTTTTCCAGCCCTCATGGCTGGAGCTAAAAGCTCCAAAATACTCTTAAGCCCTCAAACAGTGAAAAGTCACAAAGATCCAGCTTCTGGTTTTTAATCTCTTTAAGCCAAACTCGTCATTTGGGTTTTTTCAGTGCCTGTGTTTTCCAAAACTGTTTATTTGCGTGTGCATGGACACAAATATTTACCCTGGTGATGGATGTGCTGAAAAAAATACCAAGCTTGGCTTGGGGGAAAAGGTTGCTTGACAGAGAGGTTGGGTGGCTTGCCTTTGTTCATTTTCTTGTTTTGAAGGACCACACAAAAGGGTAAAAGTGGATTGTTTATAGAAACTGCCTCGGGCAGACGCTTCCGAACGCTCGGAAGCTTGGCACGGGGGGCAAGGTTACTGCCAACAGCTCTGTTGTTCAGCAAGGACTTTGTATAAATCACTGCTTCTTCCTTAGCTGTGCAAATTGATGATGGTTTTTAGGAGAATGGGTTTTTACCTTGAGATAAAAACCCAGGCTCTGCAGAAGGCTGGGATTGGGAAAGAAAGGAGCAGGAGAGCTGTTGAAGTCAGAGTTTGGATCTGCCTGCTTGCTGCTGGGGTCCTTTTTAGGAGAAGAAAGGCCCAAATCTCAGTCCCAACTGCGACATCCCCGAGCCAAATCAGTGATTTAGGAGATATTCCTGTAGCCTAGGGTGGTTCTTTGAAAGCTGGGATTAGATTGAGTTGTCATTAGTAATGCAATTACAGTGTCCTCTTTCCACAGAGGGATTTCAGCCCAGAGGATGCCAAAATGCTTTAAACAAATCTCCTGGAATTGTTTTGTCTCTTCCAGAAGTGTGGTCACAGCTGGGAAGGGCTGGAAGGTGGCAAGAGGCTGCTCATCCATCCCCTGAGGAAAATGGGCTGGGGAGGGATTCAGGGCAGCCGTATCCACTTGGAGACCCTGGGAGTGCCCAGCTCTTCCCCTCCATGGATCTGGCTCTTTCCAGGCCCTTCTTCCCACTCAGCCACCCCAGCAGGGCTGAGTCAGGGTCAGTTCTGCACTGGGAGTGATGGATGTGACTTCCAGGCTTTGGGACGATCTTTAAGTGCCAGGATGTATCCCTGCTGGGCACAGCCCCCAGCTCCCATTTCTCCATCCCTAAAACTTAGCAAAAGAGCCTGGGGAAAAATCCCAAGCTCTCCCAACCCTTCCTCAGCATTTTTGGGCAAACAAAGAGCCTTTAATTCTCCCTCTCCTCTGCCAGGTCAACAAGCAGAGCATGTTCAGTGCAGGACTTGTGCAAGGGGAGCACGGGAGTGATAATTGAGAGCATTAAGGAGCATTAACAGCCCGGGCTCTCCCAGCCCCAGCTGGAGGCAAGGTTGCTGTCTGCTGGGAAGGATGCAGTTGTGGGAGAGAGCATTCTCCTGCCTCTTTTGTTGTGGATTTGAAGAGCTCAGAGTACAGCCTGTTCCCCGTGTTCCGTGCCCTGCAATGCTGGAGGTTATTTTAGCAGGCAGCCAAGGAGACTCTGGTATTTTGAAGACATCTGCGGCGCCAGGGCTTTTCATATCGTTTTTAACACTTTGATAGCATTAAAAGCCATCTGGCAGCCCCCTCCCTGTGCTGCTCTCGAGGCTGGGCTGAGCCTTTCCTCCTTGGCTCAGTCCTGAGCAGGAGCACCGCACTGATGTGGAAGGGGCAAAATATTCCTGATGCTCCTGGTGGCTTTGACGCAATGCCCAGGACCCAGGCCTGTCCTCCAAGGCCGTTCTGAAAGCCACTGATATCCCTGTGACGTTCAGGCAAGGAAAATGTGGTTTGACTCTGGTCACATCCCCGTTTTCCAGCGAAGGGATGCGTTGGCTTGGTTTGGTGCTGCCTTGTCTTCCGTGCTGTGGCTGGAATCAGCATTCCTGCTGGGTGAGCTCCAAGCTCCAGGGCCCAGAGACAGGAGCAGCCACTGCTTTTAGCCTGGGCTCCCCAAAACTGATCCAAGTGGTCCCCGTGCCACCTCCGGACGGGGACATGTGGATGTGGCACTTACAGATGTGGTTTAGTGGTGCTAGGTTAATGGACTCGGTGTCCTTAGAGGTCTTTTCCATGGTTCTATGAGAGGGGAAAATTGTGCCTTTGCCTTTTATCCCTGAAGCCCAAGGAACTGGTGCTGAAATGGCATTTTGAGGGAAGGATCCCGTGTTCCCAGTAGTGTGCTCCCGCTACAGGGGTTTTTCCTGCCATTAATACCTGGTTCCTAAATATAAGGAGACTAAGAATAAGGTTCCTACATATGAGGAGGCTTATGAATTGGATTCCTAAATATGAGGAAATCAAATCTGGCTGCTGTTCCACCCAAATCATCCCAGTTACTCTTGTCCCTGTCCTTCCATTCCCTGGCTCCAGGACAGTCTGAATTTCTCCTCACACCGCAAAACACGTGTTTGATTTTAAACCCCCCTAAGCCTCAGGCAACGGATCCACCTGAGCTTTATTAAAGGCTGAAGGAGACTGAGGGGACTCCGTGACTCTCCGAGCTGTGATCCGTGGTCTGCAGCCACCTTTGGTCCCTTCTCCCTCTCCCTGCTCATTAGGAACTAAATGGCAGCAGTGGCTAAATTGGGTGGAACAGCTTGATAGTGCTGAGAGATCGTTAATGATGGGAGCCTGCTCAGGGATAATCAGGACTAATTGAATGGGAGAGGTGGGCCAGTCACTCCTCCCTCAGCCTGGGACACAAAATGAGAGCCCATGGAGCGGGGAGAGGGTGGGAAAAGGGACCAAGAGGGGAAAAGGAGGCCAAACCAGAGCTGCTTGGGAGGATGAATGGCTGGAAGGCTTTTGTAGGCTCTGGAGAATAATTCCTGTGAGGAGCAGTTGTGGGGCTCAGCCTGGAGAAAAGGAGGCTCAGGGGGAACCTTCTCACTCTCCACAACTCCCTGGCAGAAGGAGGCAGCCGGGGGGGCTCAGCTCTGTTCCCAGGGAACAACGGGACAAGAGGGAATGAGCTCCAGTTGTGCCAGGGGAGGTTCAGGTTGGATGTTGGGAAAATTCCTTCACTGAAAGGATGTTTAAACTTTGGAATGGGCTGCCCAGGGCAGTGGGGGAGGGACCATCCCTGCGAGTGTTCAGAACCCAAGCAGACCTGGCACTTCCCAACGCGGTTTAATGGGCTGGCAGTGATCGGTCCCAGGTTGGACTCGATGACCTTGAAGGTCTCTTCCAACCGTAACGATCCTGGGATTGCCTTTATTGAGGATGTGGCAGGAGCTGCTGACACCCGGAGTGTTCCCTGTGCCAAGCTGCGTGGTGGCTCATGGTGGCTCACGGTGGCTCTCAGTGCGTGATGGCTCTTGGTGTGCAGAGGCTTTTGGTGGCTCCCAGTGGCTTTTGGTGGCTCCCAGTGGCTCCCAGTGCATGATGTCACCCAACTTGGGGTTAATTGCAGCACGCGGTGGCTCTCGGTGGCTTTGATGCGCAGTTGCTCCCGGCATGCAGTGGCTCACTATGCATGATGTCTCCTGGCATGTGGTGGCTCTCAGTGACTCACAGCGACTCACAGTAGCTCTAGGTGGCCCATGGTGGCTCTCGGTAGCCCTCGGTTGTTCACAGTCGCTTTTGGGGCATGATGGCTCACAGTGACTCACAGTGGCTCTCGGTGCACAGTTTCTTCCACCATGCAATGTCCTCCAGCATGTGGTGGCCCATGGTCGCTGCCAGTGCCTGGTGGTGCTCAGTGGTGTCTCACGGTGGCTCTCAGTGGTGGCTCTTGGTGTGTGGTGGCTCTCAGTGGTGTCTCACGGTGGCTCTCAGTAGTGGCTCTTGGTGTGTGGTGGCTCTCAGTGGCTCTCAGAGCATGGTGGCTCTCAGCAGTGTCTCTCAGTGGCTCACGGTGCCCTTGTCCCTCGCAGGTCTCCGCCGGACGCCCAGCCGGCTGTCGGGGCTGAGCACAGCCGGGGCGCTGCCCAGCCCTGGTGGCCCCCGGCTGAGCTGCGAGCTGCAGGACTGTCCCTTCTGTGCCAGCCTCCTGGACGACCCCGAGTTCGCCCTCAGCGACTCCGACAGCAACGGCGACTCCGACAGCAACGGCGTCTACGAGTTCACGCAGGACCTGCGGCACGGCGACCACCGGGACCAGCTCCAGCAGCAGCGGGTCAGGAGGAGGAGGAAGAAGAAGAAAGCCAAGGAGAGGAACAAGGTGACAAAGCTGTGGCGGGCGTTCGGCACCAAACTCAAGCGGATCGTGGAGAGCAAATACTTCAACCGCGGGATCATGATCGCCATCCTCATCAACACCCTCAGCATGGGCATCGAGTACCACGAGCAGGTGAGTGACCGGGACCCTCGGGGTTTGGGGTTCAGGTGCTCCTGGAGCGGTGGCTTGGGGTCGCTCTAAAGCAATGTCAGGAGGAACGAGGATTGTCATTGTTGGAAATGGGGCTGAAGATGATCCTGTGAGGAGCAGGAGAATCCTTTGGGGTGTGGGACAGCTGGAAGTGCTGCTGGGGTGTGCAGAGCTGAAATGTGTGTGTTGGATGTGTCTGCTCAGAGCCTGGCTGCTGGTTGGCCGGGAATTGTTCATATAAACAGGAATTTTTGTGGTGGAAATACCTTTGGTCTGATGGTTGTGGTGGAGATGACCCACACGGGAATTTCTTTGATTTGGACCTTCAGATAAGACTTAAACTATCAGGCAATGCTAAAAGCACCAAAGAGGAAGAAATTAGGGCCTCCCTGATGAAGGCTCCGAACCCTTTAATTTGCTCTCACAAAGTGTGAGTAGGTCTTTATTGAAGTGTTCGGAGGGAGGGAAGAGGAATGGTGCCGTTCTTCCCGGTGCTGGGGTGGCAGGAAGCGGTGCTGGGGCTGAGGACAGCTTGGGACTGGAGGGGCTGTGCCGTGGGAGAGGGAGCTGAGACATCTGAGCATCTCCACTTGGTCACCCTGGCAAAGTTCTGTTCTTCTGGGCTTTTCTTTCTTGGAAAAACTGGGGATTTTCCGCTGTTTTCTCCAGGCGTGCTCGGGAATTTCTCATGCCACCTCTGTGTCAGGTGCAGGAAACGTATCCCAGGGAGGCCAGGATC
The DNA here is from genome assembly GCF_000738735.6 of Corvus cornix cornix. Classification (NCBI taxonomy): domain Eukaryota; kingdom Metazoa; phylum Chordata; class Aves; order Passeriformes; family Corvidae; genus Corvus; species Corvus cornix. The sequence goes on along the minus strand of NC_046344.1, from coordinate 7,221,389 downwards.
TGCTCTTCTGGGATCAAAGGCATCCAGCGCTCCCCGAAAACCTTTCCTGCAGGGTCACGACCAGGTCAGGGTTATTTTTAAAGCCGCTCCTCCTCTCTTCCATGGTCTGTCTGTTCGGGAATGAGGAGGAAAGGCAGAGCAGCATAATCCACCCAAAGGCAGGACGAGAGGCTCTGCAGCCCCTTCTCCATCATTTCCCAGGATTAAGCACTGCTCAGGACCATGACAGACACCCCTCTGGAGTGCTGCTACTTCATTTTCTCTCCACTCCTGTGCCTTAACCCCTGCTATTTTAAGCTGAGACTTCTTTTCCTCCAAAAAAACCCAGGACTCAGCTAAAACCACCTCAACCGTGCAACAACAAATCAGAATTACAGCAAAGCATCCAGATCCAACAGGGATTGAGCTGTCCCTGTCAGCTCCCTGTCGAATCCCGCTTAGCTGTTCCACAAGAAGTTCTATAATTGGGAAATACACCTTGTCAGTGGCTTCTGAATAGGCCATTCATTCCTCATTTCTGCATGGATACTCTTCTGTCAGGCGGATACAGCTTTGTCAGCCCTCGGATATTGCCGTGATGGGAGCTGGGGGAAAACTGAGGCAGGAAGCAGGGAGAAAATCCAGGGATCGCATGGAGCATGTCCCCAGTCACTCCCATAAAGTGAATTGGGATAATTACAGCCTCGCTGCTAACAAAGGAGAGCTGTAGCTGGCTGGCTTTTATTGGATTTTACCTTGTAAAAGGTTGGCTTTAGGGCATCTCGAAGCCAGTGGCAATAAAGATTCCAGAGCTTTTTGGCTGTGGAGCGTCAGATTCCTGCCAGCTCTGCTCGCAGGCACTGCCCAATAAAAGGGGAGGAATTTGGAAGTGAAACCTGGAAAAGTTCCTGCACGTGCCTGGGACACTGGGATAATGAGGCATGTCAGAGTGTCAGAGCCCAACTTGGTGACACCTCGCCCAAGCCCTCTCCTCCCAGCGGTGTCCCAGGGGCTGAGGCACCGTCCGAATCCAAGGAAAAATGGTTCTGGGCTCCCAAATTTGGCACAAAAATCTGTGGGCAAAGTGGGGCAATTTGGGAGACCCCTCGTGTGAGAGTTGGCTGCAAGGCTCGGGGTGGGGATGGTTTGTGTGGAGAGCAGCAGGAGGTGTCTGGGCAAAGTGTCCCAGAGCCACAGCGCGGTGTTGGGGTGGAGGGGAGGGAAAATGGCTCCGTTTGGGATCATGAGCCTGCCAGGAAAAACAGTGGGATCACACCTCTCTGGATGCTGCCCAGTCACCTCTGCTCCCAGAACATTCCAAGTGGGAAGTTCTGCGCCTCCCCCAGGCTGTAACCAGGTGTGGGTGTTGCCATTGTCATCTCTCTCTTCCCAAGGGCAAATCAGGAGGCCATTCCCCAAATCCTAAGGATTTAGGAGCTCCCTTGTGGCTCTCCTCTGTTTTCCTTGCTCCCACCAGGCTGTCCCACGTTACTCCAAAGGCAGAGTTTAGGGAATCCTGGGAAGCCTGTGCTCCGTGCCTGCTGGTGGCAGCACGGGAAGGAGTCTGCTGGCCCTGAATCCCTGCAAAACACAATCACAAAATCCTGCAATGGTTTGGGTTGCAGTGTTAAAGTTCATCCATTCCAACAGCGACACCTTCCACTATCCCAGGTTGCTCCAGCCTGGCCTTGGACACTTCCAGGGATGGGACATCCACAGCTTCTCTGGGCATGCTGTCCCACCAACACTTCCCACCATTTATTCAGGGTGAAACAGCTTCAGCAGCTTTGCTGCTCTTGACTTTGGCCATTTGTTTTAGGCCATTGACTGATTGTATCAAACTGAAACAACCCAGAGCAGCAGCCCCAGGGAAGCCCATCCCAAACCTCACTGTCCACGGGGAAATGCCCAATCCCTTTTATAAAACTTATTCATGGCTTCTTGCTTTTCTTTTCCAACTTCTCAGCAGTCACCTGTGGCTTTGCAGATATATGGACACAGAAAACAGATTTGTATTGGGTCTGATCAGAGCCAAGGCACCAACACTGTGTGTGTGGGAAGGGTGAGGGGTTCTGAACGCACGGGGAGGGCGATGGAGCAGGATGGCAGGGCTCGTCCTGCCGGTCTCACTCCTGTCATCCTGGCACGCAGCAGAGCTCTGCAGAGAAGTCCCACGGAGCCCTCTTGAGGCAGTGGAGCATCATTGTCCGGCTCTTGTGGATGAGGGAATCGCGCTTGGAAGGTGTCAGGCTGGAGGTAAAACCCACTGGGCTTGTGGGCCTTCTTTGTCTTTGGAATCACAGAAGCTCCTGAGTTTGGAAGGATCCACAGGGATCATCCAGCCCAATCCCTGGCCCTGCACAGACACCCCAACAACCCCACCCTGGGCATCCCTGGCAGCGGTCTCCAAACACTCCTGGAGCTCTGGGAGCCTTGGGGCCGGGACCATTCCCTGGGGAGCCTGGGCAGTGCCCAGCACCCTCTGGGGAAGAACCTTTCCCTGAAATCCCATTCCCATGCCCTGGATCCTGTCCCTGTCCCAGGGAGCAGAGATCGGGAGGAGCTGTAGGTGGTACTGCCACAGCCTCAGGTGCTGCCTCCAGATGAAGGAGAGCCCTGTCCATATCCAGAGCCCTTCAGGACTTCAGTCCGGGTTTTTATGGGAATGTCAAGCTCCCACCACTCTTCTCACATGGTTGCTTTTGGCTAAGTGGCACCACCCCCTTTAATGCACGGAGCCTGGGTGGACTCATGGAATCATGGAATGGTTTGGGTTGGAAGGGACTGGAAACATCACCTCATTCACCCCAGCCACGGGCAGGGACACCTCCCACTGTCCCAGGCTGCTCCAAGCCTCATCCAACCTGGCCTTGGACACCTCCAGGGATCCAAGGGCTGGGAATCTGTGCCAGGGCCTCCCCACCCTCACAGGGAAGAATCTCTTCCTGACACGTTCCAAACCATTGTTCCAAACCGTGTCATTCCCTCGAGGCCGGGATCCTGTCCTGTGCCTGAGGACACGACAGCTCACGGGGAAGGTGAGGAGATGCCAGAGCTGCTTTGCAGAGCTGCTGCTGCTTTTCTCACGAGGCACAGCAAAGATTTCATGGCAGCACAGCCCGCTGGTGGCAGGAGATCTGGGCAGCTGCTGATGGGAAGCGTTTCCTTGGCATTCCAGGCGTTGGGAGCAGTCGGATCCTGCCCGGCGCGTCCTCAGGGTTCACAGCCAGCTCCACCTCGGACATGGCTGGGAATTAGGAGGTTCCAGGGTGCTGTTCATTAGCAGCAGCACAGCTTGGATTTCAAAGGTTAATTGCCTGGTTTAGAGTCCTTGGGGTATTTTTTTTCCCCTCCTGTGCTGTGTTTGTTTATTTATTTATTTATTTATTAATTAATCTGTCCCCAGCACAATGAGCGCTCCCACGGATGAGGAGAGCCAAGCACAAAGAGGGAGGCGATCCTTGCATTAATCTTCCAGGCAATTTCAGAACATTGGATGAGTTTGTTCTGCATTCATTGCAGCTGACAACTCTCCAGAGGATCTGAGAATGTGCCACGGCACTGCAGCAACCAAGCAGGGAATAGGGCACTCCAAAGGCACCGCCTGTGCCATGCCTTTGGGATGGTGGGCTGGGACACCTGGCACAGGCATCCTATTCCAGGACGTTTCCAAGTGCCTCTCTGCCACGGAAAACCAATTCCTTTTTGCCCCAGAGTCGGCTGAGTGCTCTGAGGAAATAATTGCTCCTTCAGCCTGCCTCGATTCCCAGCTCCAGGATTATCCAGGAGGAGGACAGAGCCCTTCACTTGCCCGGGAGAGGCGCTGGCGTTATCCCTGCAGAGGGAAACCATCCAGGAGCCCCCCACTTGGCTTCCCAGAAGAATTTGCTGAAGGAGCTGTTGATACTCGTAATGATTCCACATAAAAGGCTCCATTTACATCAAATGGCACTAGAAATGTTATTTTATATTCTCTTCTCAGCAGAGAAGTACAAATTAGTATTTGTTCCAAGCTATTGCTGTTCAAAGAGCTTTTAATTGCTTTTCTGATCCCTCATCCATGGTGTGTTTCGTTGGGAGCAGCTGCCTTTGGAGCAGGTTGGAGCTGACCTTGAGGGGCACCCAGTGGTCCGTGGCTTGTCAGAGTGAGAGCAGCACCAGTTCTGAGTAGAACATTTTATTATTCTGGAGTAAAAGTCATTCTGTGTGATTGAGGGGAGCACTCGCTTCAGCAGCGACGTCCTGTTTTAGCATTTGCCAATTTCGCCTTGAAAAATTGGTTTGGCATGGAAAGCTCAGCACTTAAGCAGAAAGCAGAGCAGAATTTTTCAGCAGTGTTTGAATCAAATCGCTGAAATTCCTTTTGAGTTGTGAGTCAATAAAATATTACCCTGAGCTGAGATTTGCGCTTTCAGCTGGTAAAACTTGTTCGCTCTTCCCGATTTTTGCAGGATCCAATTTTAAGGACTCACACACCCGGCTGGATTTGAGGAAAAGTGATTCCCCCAGCCCAGGCTGGGATGTGAAAATTCATCCCAGTGTGTTTGTGGTTGTTGTATAAATGGTGTGAGACTCATGCTGCCCTCAGGAGTCCTTTGGTCTGTGCTTGGGCTGTGCCAGCTGCATTCCAAGCTCTCCCTTCCCTGCTCCCTCTCCAAGGTCCCAGCAGCGAGTGGACAACTTTCTCCAAGCTTTGGTTGGATCCGTGGAAAACACATCTGTGATGGAAATTCGGCTTTTCCCACAACTTGTGGATAACCTGAATTCTGCCTCCGCTCTGGGAAGGGCTTTGCCAGGTGAACTTTGGGAAGAAAGAGGTGTTTTCCAGGTTTTGTGCCCCTGGAAGGTGCCATTCCCACCTTAGAAGGAATCAGGGATCAGAGGTGGGATAGCATGAACTGGTAGCAAGGGTTGGCAGGGAAAATCCAGGTGTCCCAGCTCGGTGTTGGATCATTGTCATGGATAAACCACATCCTTCCACATGGAGCCTCCTCTCTCCCCCTTTTCTCCAATTTAAGGGCTCCTCCCCTGCTCTGTTTTCCTTCTCTTGGGATATTTTTTTTTACTATATAAGGAAAAGAGATCCCAGAGATCCTTCCATTCCCGGGCCTTGGAGCAGACAGGAGCAGCACCTCTGCAGGGCAGGGCTGAGGTCATAACTCACCCCAGTGCTGACACCCCGAGCACCAGGGGCCTTCCAGCCGGAGCTGCTCCTCTGGATGTTCTCGTTAGCCATGGGAATATCCGGATATTCCCTGTGGAACTGTGGCCATGTTTCCCGCTGCCACTGCTTCCCCTCACACCGCTGGTTGTTCTCTGTGCTGAGGGACTGCGATAGAAATCCCAGCTTCCCAGGCAGGTGACAGTGACAGCTTTCCCTGCTGCCTGCAAGCTGGAGATGTGTTCAGTCCCACAGCATGCAGGACCCCCCAGATGTGGTTTTTCCATCTGGATCCCACAGGGAGCCATCCCCAGTGCCCTGATCCCGTGCAAAGCCCCGCTCCAAAAACCCCCGGGGTGGCACGGGGCCGGCAGCTGGAGGCTGCAGCCGGATTGTTTGAGTTTCAGCTGGCAGGGAAAATAAACGGAGCGGAATGCAGCCCCCAGGATGAGAGCAGAGAGCTCTTGGCAGCTGCATCCTGTCAGGAATGTGTGTAAATCCCAGCCAGTGGCTCTGATGTGCTCCAGGCCGGGCAGGGTTGGCACCGTGTCGCAGCTTTGTGCAGAGGGACACGGGGGCTTGCGATGAAGGGGCTTCCACAGCCACAGAGCGGGGCTGTGTCGAGCCTGGGCCTTCCTGCTGCCAGCCAGCTCCGTGCTTTCCATCTGGGAGTGGGTTTGGGAGAGGAGGGTGGCTTTGGTCAGCAAACTCCCTGCTCCAAGGGCAGCCCCTCAGGGGGGCGGTGACAAGGGGCGAGTTCTGGGAGCAGCTCCGGTGCCAGCTGTGATCGGCGACCCCAGAGATGTCACAGTGCCCCAGCTGGCTCCCCCCAGCACCCCCTGCACGTGGCAGCAGCTCCCATCCTCCCAGGTGCCCCCAGGAAAAGCAGGGACAAAAGCAGGGAGAGCAGAGAGGGAATAGTGAAAGACTGGGACAACCAAACCAGGCACGAGGCAGGGAAATTTTGGCATCTTAGGAAGCAAGGAATGGTTTGGATTGTCACAGGAGGGATGCAACTGCTGGTGTAGCAGGAACACCATGAGCTGAGGATGTTTCTGCATCCAGCTTTTGTTTCCTTGGATTTTTTGTTCCTTGAGACAAGGATTGCGGTGTGCTCTGTGCCACGTGGGGCTCCCAGCCACATGGGTCAGGTGGGATACTGGGGAACGTTCACTCGCTGGAAAAGTGGTTCAACAGTGCAAGAGGCTGCCCAGGGTAGTGGTGGGGTCACCATCCTTGGAAGCATTGGGAAAATCCATGGATGTGGCATTTCAGGATGTGGGTTGGTGGCATTCAAAGGTTGGGCTTGATGAGCTTGGAGGTTTTTTCTAATTTTAGTGATTCTGAGTTGTTGCAAGTCATAATAGCATTGGGAATGGGAACAGCCCTGCACTTCTAAAGCTGATTTAACTGGGAGAAATGTTGGGAAGGCATGGAAAAAGCAGCCAGGTGTGGATTAAAGATGCTCAGGGTAACAATGGAGCTCCTTCCCCCTGGGTACCTAACGAGCCCCATTCCCCACTGCTGCCAGCTGGATTTTCCTCAGGTTTTAACCAGGATTCTCCACCCAGGACAGTGAGATTTCCCAGGATTATGAATGAAGTTTGAGATGTCACCTTCAAAGCTCCTTCTGGGGTTTGTGTTCCAAGACGGGGATGCTTTTACAGGAGTGGCTTTGGGAGGTGGGGGCAGAAAGCTGATCTGAGAGGAGCGAGACTCTCAGAAATGAGGCAGCTTTGGCATCCCTGCTCACATTCTTTTCAAGCTCTATTTTTGTTTGCTCTGTCTGCTTTGCAGCCCTAAAGACAGCCCGACTCCCAATTTGGGAAAAACGCTGCGCACAGGCCTCGGAGCATCAGTGGCAAAGCTTTTCAGAGCAGGGAGGATGGGCCAGGAGACCACTTTCCCAGGAGTTTTCTCTCCTGCCTGATCCCTGTCCAGATTAATGTCTCCTCTCTCCCTGTCCTTGTCCTCTCCTTGTCCCACACGCTGGCAAATCCGAAAGTTTTGACTGTAGTAAAAAAAGAGAAAGGAACATTTTAAAAAAAAGGAGTTAATTTTATATACTCCAAAGGGAATTGGCTTTGCTGCAGACAGATGGATCCCGTAATTCCCTGCCTCTCAACATGACTATACATGGATTGCTCCGTGCTTCCCAGTTCCTTTGGATCGGGGTGGCTTGGGAGGCCAGAGGGTGCTGGCTGCTCCCAGAACTCCACCTGCAGCAGTGCTGGCATCAGGGGCACAAATCCCTGCCTCTGTGTTCGCCAGGCAGGAATTTCCCAGCTCCAACCCGCCTCAAATCCAGTCGATAAACGGGAATTAATCAAACCACGGGGTGAGAACGGCATAGGGGAGAGAATCAGTGTTTTCCTTTCATTCCTGAAGGGTTCAGGGGCAAAACATCCACCCTGAGGGCATCGTTCGTCCCGGGCGCTGCTGCGGGGAGGACAAAGAGTTGAAAGTCGTTCGTGGAAATGCTTTGGAGCCGGAGAGGCTGGGAAGAGCGGGTTGCTGGGCAATTATCTCCTCGGCGGCGGCCTGCGGTGCTGCAGAGCCCTCCCTGGTGCTGAAGTGTCTGGGAGCTGCCAGAAGGAGCCATCAGCATCTCGGGTGTCTCCAAAGCAGCGCTACTGCTGTGGTGTTTGCGGTGCTGGCAGGTCCCGCTGCTGCGAGTGCCAGAGCGCCAGGGGCTGAGCTGCAGAGCGGGGAGCGCAGGGGATTCGCTGCCAGAATTCCCAGTTTGTGCTGGGACTGGAGCTGTGGATGCCTCTGGAAGCGTTAGAGCCAGGGGTGATGCGGGGAACAACTCATAAGCTCCCAAAACACTTCTGGGAGATATCCAGAAGAGCATCTCTATCTCTCTGCTTCCTCCCCTGACTGTGCCGCCTCTTTCCAGGCTGGAATGATGGGATTTCCATCCCTCCCTTCCCACTGCCAGGCTCCCAGCACACACAGACACCCCCAGAGCGGCAGCAATCGCTCCCTGGCTGCAGCGTGGGGACTTTGGTGGCTGGGGATGTTCCTCAGCTCTTTCCTTTCCCAAGCACGGCTTTGTCCCTGTTCCTGAGGCTTTAACCTGGGAGGGAGTGATGGACAGGCAGGCTCAGATGCCCAGACAGGTAATGAGGGAAGCAAACGGTGCAGTGGATGTTTCCCACCCGACTTTTGTATTTCAGAAATTATTTTAAAGCCATGGATTTCCTCCCACTCCCTCCGCCCCCCCACCCCCTCCCCCCTTGCTCGTCAGCGTGTAACAGCAGAGGGTTTCATCCACATTTGATTTTTTAACTCTGACACCAAACCTGAGTGCTGGATTTATGGCTGCAGCTGTCACTCCTCTGCAAACAGGCAGGGAAATGAAGGTTAACAAGTTTGGGCTCAGGGGAGAGCTTGTAGAACAGCCCTGCAGAAAGCTCTGTGTCATCACAGCCGCCTGGAGAACAGATCTTTTCCAAGGTTCTCCTGCCCGGGGTTATTTATCATCATCTGCAGCGAACACTTTTCTAATTGTATATCCTCACTGGAAACTCTTGAGACCCCAAATGGAATTCTTCTCCCTCGTATGATACAGGGGGGGAAATAGAGGCTGGGGAGCCTGAGGGGGTGGTTGGTTAGTTGTAGGATCAGGCTGGCACTGGCAGGCTTGCTGCAGCCATACGCTCAAATCCCAGGGGTGAGCACTCACCGGGAGGCAGAGGATGCTCCAGAACACTTCTGGTGTGTTCTCCAGATGTCCCAATCCCTGTGCTGAAGGCTGGGATGCTCTGCCTGTCCCCCAGTGTCCCCTGCCACTCCAGCACTGTCCCCTTGTGCTTCCTCGCTGCTCTGTCTGAAGTGTGAGTCCTGGCTGGGTGATTTTAAGGCTGAAATAAGACAAAATCCCTTCTGGCCTTTGTTTAAAGGAGGAATTTGGACTGGAAAGTATCAAATCTGCTTGGGAATAGTGTGCTTGGAGTAGAAGGACTCGTTAGAGGATGTGGCTGTGTCTCCTTGGGGTCACTGCACTCTGGTTTGGGCTCTGTGTGGCTCAAGGGAGTTGTGTCAGCAGGATGTGAAGTTTTGGCCGTGTCCATGGGCTTTTCCATGCCTCAGTCTGTCTGGAGGAGACTGAGGGGAGACTCCTCGGGATCTGCAACTCCTCCCGAGGGGCAGCTCCAATCTCTGCTCTCTGGGACCAGGGAAGGACTGGAGCTGTGCCAGGGAAGGCTCAGGCTGGATTTCAGGGAAAGGTTCTCCCCCAGAGGGTGCTGGGCACTGCCCAGGCTTCCCAGGGAATGGTCCCAGCCCCGAGGCTGCCAGAGCTCCAGGAGTGGCTGGACAGCGCTGCCAGGGATGCCCAGGGTGGGGCTGTTGGGGTGTCCATGCAGGGCCAGGAGCTGGGCTGGATGATCCCTGTGGATCCCTTCCAGTCAGGACATTCTGTGATTCCACAGTTGTGTGAGCGAAGCCAAACTGGGACCCCATTCCCAGCAGCTCGGAGCCAGCAGGTCCCAAATTCCCTCCTCACTCCTCTCTCCCCGCCTTTGCCGCTCTCCCAAGTTTCTGCCAAGCCCAGTTCTGCACCCCGAAGGTGCCGTTCTGCTTTTTTAGCATCTCCATGGAAACCACTTTGGGGTTGCAGAGTGCAGGGGTTGGATTTGAAAAGGAACTCGAGTAATGCTTCAGTGGAGTCAGGTTTTGGGCTGGCAGCCAGGCAGGAACGCGTGTCCAGCCATAAAAGTTGGGAAGGGAAGCAGTGGAAGCACTCACAGGCAGAGATGCACCAATTTCCTGCCATGTGAGCTCAGGATGAGGCTTTTATGGTAACACAGACTTTACCTGGGAAATGGTTCAGAGGGAGACAGACTCAGTTCTGGCTCTTCCACAGAAATCTGGATGAATTCCTTACCTGGGAGGAAACTGCAAAGCTGCTTTTTGAAGTGCCAGCCCACCCCTGCACCTTGTTAACATATCTGTGTCTCGCTGTGACCTCTCTTAAAAGGTTGAAACGCAGACAGATTAATTTGCTTTTGATCTCTGGGCTAATGAAGTGCTGGGCGTCCTCTGCTTCATTTTCTACTTGGTGGATGGAGGCTCAGGAGCAGCTGGGATTGGAGCTGGGCTTGGCTTGAGCTGACAGAGGGAAAGGTTAATTCAGGGTTGGCTACCAGGGGCAGCCACGAACCGAGGATGCTTCCCTGGATCTGCTCAACCACCTGAGGCAAGTCCTGGCTGGGGCCAAGCTCCGGTAAGAGCCATCATTAGGCAGGGAAGGAGGAAATTCCGTGCTGTGCCCAGCTGTGCAGAGGTCACGGCGCTCCAGCAGCACCGCCAGCCCGTGGTCACCAAGGCAATGACAGCTCATCGCCATGGAAACCCCTGCCACCTCCTCCAGCCGGGCTTTTAGCAAATAATTGCTTGAGATGCGCCGTGGATGCCACAAATACAATAATTCGACACCTTTCAGCATGGTCTGTCCGCTTTGGGAGCCCGTGAGGAGGGTTTCCATCAGGGCAGGAGTGTTTGGGAGCTCGTGGCTTTCTCGGGGGCTCGGTGTTTGCGTGGCGTCGGTGGTGTGGCTTTAGGAGTTTGTTAAAGCCACCAGGCAGGAGCTGCAATCTAAATTCTCTTTCACTCCCACTCTCTGCAAGTCAAACCTTGTGTCGCCTGTTCCATCCCTGCCTGGAGGGATCGGTTTGGCTTTTTCCTGGGAGTAGGAGGTGGATCCAGGCCCCGGAGCAGCCGTGGGGTGTGGGCAGAGCAGAGGTTTGGAGCAGCCCTGGTTCTGTGTCTGCTCCTCATGGCTCTTCCTGTGGGAGCTGCTTCACTTCTGCCACTCAGAACCATGGCAGGGCTGGGAAAAACCGGGAGGAAAACTTGTCTGGGGCATGGAAGAGGGAAAGTTGCAAATGAAATAATCCCAGAACAGTTTGGGTTGGAAGGGACCGTGAAAGGGATCTTGTTCCATGGGCAGGGACACCTCCCACTGTCCCAGGGTGCTCCAAGCCTCGTCCAGCCGGGCCTTGGACACTCCCAGGGATGGGCAATCCAGTGAAATCCTTGTTTGTTGGTTTTTCCAGCTTCTCCCCAGCTGGATGTGGGATGTGGCAGGGGCTTGGCAGAGCCTGGGATTCTCGGGATGATTGGAGCGGTGTTGTTATTGCTGCCGTAATTAGTGGCAGGTAATTAATGTTCTTAACAGCCCCCTTTGCCCAGCTCACCATGAACTAATGACCCCCAGAACCAAACCCATCCACTCCTGCTTGGGGAGAGTCTCAGGTGTTCACCAACCTCATTAATAGTGAGCTGCGATGATTTTAATTAGCGCTGCTGTTATTAGGGCTAATACAGCTGAATGTCATTGTTTTAGCAGTGATTTTATGCCATTATATCAAATTAGAACCACTGATTTTTTTTTCCCTGTATCATTTTGTTCCCAGAACAATAAAACCACACTGAAATCCAGGCCATGCTCGGGGGTGAGGTATCGTTCCTGCAAAAGGAATGAGAAAAATTCGATGGAAAGTCACGTCCTCAGTTTGAAGTCCTATTTTCCAGACTTTTGTGTTCTTCTCCCAATGCTAGGAATAAGTGTGACGGGACAAGCACAGCGCCGGGCCAGCGCAGTGATCTCTGTGAATATTGGTGGTGGTTTCGTAGAAGTTAATTGGAGGTTTTCCTGTCAAGAAGGTGAACATGTGGGAGCACTGGGCCATCTCCAGACTCTGAAATCGAGGGATTGTGCCAGGTGAAACAGCTGGATAGGATCATAGGATACAAACAGGCAATGAGGGGCAGGAGTCGCTGAGCTCTCCTGCTGCTCTGTGCTCCCACTTGGTTATTCCAAGCTTTCCCTCAGTGCAGGGTCCAGGTGATCCAACTGTGCTGAAGGGCAGCTCTGCCTTGGAATTCCTTCCTGACCTCTGGAGCCCTTCCCCGCCTCAGCAGAACGAGCTGCTCCTGTCCTGGGGAGCAGGAGGGATGTCGGTGGCGGTTGTTGTTATTTTTAAATTCCTCAGACACAAAGGGCCTGGAGCTACTCCTGAGGGCCATGGAGAGCTCTGCTCCCTGGTGGAGCTGTGCCAGGGATGTTTCGGTTGGATTTTAGGGAAAGGTTCTTCCCCCACAGGGTGTCAGGCACTGGAACAGCTTCCCAGGGAATGGGCATGGCCCCAGAGCTCCAGGACAACGCTCCCAGGGATGCACGGGGTGGGATTTTTGTGGTGGCTGTGCAGGGCAGGAGCTGGACTCTGCTCCTTGTGTGTCCCTCCCAGCTCAGGGCATTCCATGATTCCATAATTCCTGAGCTAAACTGGAGCAGGAGCCCCCAGGAGCGGCTCATCCCCAGTGCCAGCTGCACGTGCCGGAGGCTGCTGGCAAACACAGCCTCTGCTTTTGTACCTTTTTGTCTTCTTGCTTTTCCTTCCTGCTCCTCGTGGGTGGGCTTTAATTGCTGCTCTAGCCCGGTGCTCGTGGCTAAAAGGAGGGATCAATAATTCATTCGGAAGAACAGCGTGGAACTCCAAGGTTCCCATCTGCCTGCTGTGGCTGCGGGCTGGAGCACCCTGGGCTGTCACAGCTTTGTGCTTTCCGGGACAAAAAGAAGCTTGGAATGATTGCTGGGGTCGCTTTGGGTTCGCTAGAGGGGAGGAAAAGTGGATTTCGCCTGGATTTGTTCTCCTGGCTGCATGTTTGATCTGAGCACGGAGGAGCTGCTGCCTGGGTTACAGCTGTGGATTTGCAGATGAGCATTTCCGTGCCGTTAAACCTTGGAATCTTAAACTCTTTGGGAAGCTGCATCAAATTGGGGCTGTACCAAGTGCAGTCCAGTCTTGGGAGATAAAAGGGCAGGAGGTTCCTCCAGCTGTGCTCTCCCCATTGGATATCCCTGAGCTTCATCAGCCCATGGAAAACGTGAGTGACCCACCCTAGGAATGACTTGGATCCTTGGATCCCAAGGGATCTTTTCAGTCCAGTGTCACAAAAATCACAATAAACAGAGCTCAGCTCGGCTGGTCTATCCTCAGGCTGTAAGGCAGAATCAAGTGTTCCCTTGGCAGGGTGGCCAGAGGTTTCATGGCATTGAGAAGCTGAATGTTCCTGGTTAATTGGGATTAACTGGAATTGGGATTGTTCAGCCTGCAAAAGAGAAGGGTTTGGGGTGACCAAGTTGTGGCCTTTCAGTGCCTGAAGGGAATCTGCAAGGAAGATGGGGAGAGACTGTTTGTAAGAGCCTGGGGTGGCAGGACAGGGGGAATGGCTTCAAACTGCCAGAGGGCAGGGATAGACGGGATATGGGGAAGGAATTCCTGGCTGGGAGGGTGGGCAGGCCCTGGCACAGGGTGCCCAGAGAAGCTGTGGCTGCCCCTGGATCCCTGGCAGTGCCCAAGGCCAGGTTGGATGGGGCTTGGAGCAACCTGGGATAGTGGAAGGTGTCGGGGGTGGGACTGGGTGATCTTTAAGGTCCCTTCAAGCCAAACCGGTCTGGGATTCTGTTTTCCAAAGGGAAACCTGTAGAGAGCTCCCTGTTCCCAAATGACACACACCCCCAGATTTTCTCCTGGTGTCCTCCAACATTTTTGTTTCCTTCTCCTATTCCAAGACCCTTGAACCTCTTCCAGTCTCTCCCAGTTTTCTCCCATGTCTTCATGTCTCACTTGGGCACTCAGAGGTCGGGTCCAGCCACTGGCTCCCGTTTTCCTCAGGAATTGGCCTCTCCTTGAACCCATTTCCCCCTCCAGCCACTCCAGCTCCTCTCCTTGGCCTGCACAGATGACTAAGCCGAGCTCTTTCTCAGATACAGACCAAGCCCATCCCCGTCTTTCCTCCCAGCAGCAGCCCCTGCCATGTTTTCCTGATGCGTTTCATCTCTGCCGAGCCCGCAGATCCCAAAAGTGCCTTTTTCCAAGGGACTCTCCATAAAGCTCTATTAGCAGGGGATGAGTAATGGCTTGACAAACCCGATTTAAGTGTCCCCTTCTGAATCATCTTGGCAGTAATAGAGGGGGAGCGTGTCCATTTTTTGATTAAATATTTCCAGTGCCATTAACTCGGCCAAAGTAAACAACTTCGATTGGGTTTGTCTGCTGATGACAACCCGGAGGCCTTTGATCCTGGTGTTTCAGAGAGCCAGGAGCTGCATAAAGATCATGGAATCGTTGCTAAAGTAGCATCAAAGAGTTGGGAAATGGTTCTTTGCTCTCTCTGTGTGCATGTCCTGCCACCATCAGTGGACGTGGTGCCACCTGTGATGGGCATCCGGAACCCCCGGGCAGCTGTGGAGGATTTTTCCAAGGAAAATCCATTATTAACCCTCATTTCTTGTGCAGGTTCCTTCAGGCAGGGTCTCTGTGTTCCTTTTTGCCTGCGAGGGGCTGTAGAATATCCCGTGGGTTTTGTGTGTATCCCAAGCTTAAATATTCCATCTCTTCATATCCCAGCGCTCAGCTCACACCGGAAAGGAAAAGGTAGAGCCTCGTTCTTCTTTCTAATTAATACAATACGAGATATCTTCAGCCTAAATATAAAAGTATGTTTGTTAATACATAAAAAAAGGACGGTAAATCAGTAGGAATGCAGCAGTATTTTTTAAAAATTAATCCTTTGTGGTTAACCAGCCAAACAAAGCTGATTTCAGGCTGATGATTTTGGGGCCGTTAATTATTGACTTCAGCGCAGAGCGTGGTCAGCAACAGCTTTGCAGTGGGCAGGAGCTGTGTGGAGAGAATTCCTTGTGTGAATGTAGTTTTTTTATGGCGAGGGAGAAGCCAAATCTCCTGGATGAGAGTCAGCCCAGGCCATGCTCCGAGATGTCCCGCCCGGCAGGTCCGCTGGTGCTTTGAAGGGCTCCTCAACATATGGATGGGAATGATTCAGGCTGGATGAATTCCCTGGATTTTGGCCAGAGGCTTTTAAAGGAGCCAAGGCCGTGCAGGGTGGGATGGCAGCGGAGAGAAACCTGCTGCTGTTTCCAGGGAAAAGGCTCCAGGAACGGGGCCGGCTCTGGAATGCTGGGAAGGTGCCGGAGCATCTCCTGAGGCTCTGCTGAGGGCGATCCCTGCGCCCAACCCAGGAGACGTTCCCTGGCCTCCGTGCAGCTGTATTCCCATTTTCCCTCTTTTTCCTGACAGGTGGGACCAGTGTGCAGATTCCAGTTCTCCCATCTGCTCCTGGGGCGTTGCTGGAGCCATTCCCTGCTTGTTTGGAGAGCTGGCCCCTTCCTGCTGTGACTTCTTATTTAATAACTGAACCCGAGCACTTCTGGCCTGCTTCGGGGCATTGTTTTGGAGGTTTGGGTGGGTTGTTTTCATTCTTTCGGAGCCATCTGTCGCTCCAAGTGCTCCTCTGTCCGGATGTAATCCGGCTGATTGGCCTGCTTTTCCAAACAGTTCTGCTGATAACATTTCAGATTGCCCAGGTCCCGTCCTCCAGAGGCTGCAGGAGGCAGCAGTTGATCTAATCCTGCTTGGCATTTATGTCACTGGAAATGAAATTGCATTTTGCTGAATGAAACTGAGAAATGGGAAAGTAATACTGCAAATATGTCCTGCCACGTGGGACCTTGCGCCCGGGAAGCTTCCGAAGGAAGCTACGGAGGAGTTGATTATCCCAGAGAACAAACTCTGCTCTGTGGCTCTTCTTGCAGGAGAGGGAAATGTGGCATCCAGGGATTCTTCTGAAGAAAACACTCGCAGCCAGGAGACAGAGAATCCTGGAATGGGTTGGGTTGGAAGGGACCTTAAAGCTCATCCAGAACTGTCCCCAGGGACAACTTTCCCTATCCCAGGGTGCTCCAAGCCCCATCCAGCCTGGCCTTGGACACTTCCAGGGATCCAGGGGCAGCCACCGCTTCTCTGGGAATCTGTGCCACCCTTCCCGCCCACAATCCCTTCCCAATATCCAAACCTGAAGGACTGGCACAAAAATCTCAGGGAATTCCTGGCTTTGGAATCTGGTCGCTGCTGGAGACCCTGAACTCTGCTGCCTCTGGGTTTTCATGCTTCCTCCATCCCCCCAATGTCCTGTTGGCAGCTCCAGGAAGGAGCAGAGTTTTGCATCTGGGTATGGAATTATGAACCGTGGAGCAGAGAGTTAAAAGGAATTCTACAGAACATTAGGAGATCAAGTAGGTCAATGGAAAGGAGGAAAAATTACCATCAGTTATCTTCAATTAAAGTGTTATCGCTCCACATGAAGGATCCCATTTAGACGGAGGCATAAAACCTGAGAGCGGAGGTGACTGAGAGAATAAATTCCCCATTTTTAATTCCAGACCCGGAGAGGGAACATCCATCAGCAGGCACGAGGAGGAGATCTCTTTTTCCTTCTGTTTCCAGCCTGCTTTGAAGCAGAGCCCACTTGGAAATCTCACAGTGAAAGTTTTTTTTTTTTGGTGGAAAGCACGAGCTCCTTGAAGCCACAACTTTTAGGAGAGACACTAAGAACAGAGGAACCCTTCTTGAGCAGGACTTGTGCTTCTGAGAGGTTGTGGTTGTGTCTGGCTGTTAAATTCAGGGCAGTGGCACCCCAAAATAGCAAATATCTCAGTTTCCAGGGCTGGGATATCCGGGTTCAAGTCCCTGATCCCTTTCCAAGGCCAGAGAGCAGAAATAACTTTGAACTGTGCTCACAAGCCTGGGAAAACACCACCCAAACCCTTTTTTTAGGAAGTTATGTCCCATAAAGGAAGGCAATTCCTGTGGTCTGGGTTGACTAAACCAGTTTGAAGTTGATTTTAAGATGTGAAGAGTCTGATCTTGTAGTAAATAAACCTCATCCAAATGGTTTATTTGGGAGATGTTTTCAAATGCAGGAGTTGGAAAGCCCACTTGCATTATTCCTGGTTTGGCTCCTTTGTGAAGGCAGGGAATGCAGAGGAGGAAGCAGCCAGGTCTTCAATTGCTCGGGGGTTTCTGCTCGTTTGCTTCGCTGGGTTGTTTACTTACCTCAGAAATACCAGAATTGCTCGGTTTGATCTTTGACAAGCGAAGAAGGAGAGGAAAATAAAGGTCAGAACGGAGCCTTCATCTTTGCTGGGGTGTCACTTGCAGCCCCTGACAGCTCTGCTTCCGCTGCCAGCTCCTGGCTCCTGAAACTCCCTGGAAAGGGACCTTTTCCCAGCCTGCTTCAGAGGCATGGGAATGACACAGCTGTAAATGAAACCGAGCAGATTGCAGAGTGGAGGGCAGCCTGTCCCTTCTGTGTGCAGCACTGAGTCCCCGCTTGGGAGATGTCACAGCTTCCCTCCTTCCCTGTTCCTCATGCAGGGAATGCTCAGATTTTTCCCTGTGAGATGTGGCACAGGGTGCCCAGAGAAGCTGTGGCTGCTCCATCCCTGGGAGTATCCAAGGACAGCTTGGATGGGGCTTGGAGCACCCTGGGATAGTGGAAGGTGTCCCAAGGTGGGACTGCATGGTCTTTAAGATCCCTGGATTCCTTCTCTCCTCTCCCTGTCTCTCTCTGCATTCCCTATGGATTTTAATTCGTGGCATGGAGCTGCAGACAGGTGAAGTCTGCTGCAATGGAACACCTGGTAATTGGAGAGTTATAATTGCCCAAAAATGAGGTGAGGGGAGGAAACACGGAGTGCCCGGGAGCCAAGCGGGGATTGACAGATCATTACCGTGCCTGGTCAGAGCCTCTGAGGGCTAAACTGCAAAATACAAAGCAGAAAAGCCAACATAAACAAGTGCTCCAAGTCCCTTTGTCAGCTTTAGGCTCGGGACTAGAGAAAAAACAACCCAAGTGCAAAGGATGTTTATGAGACTCAATGTTCTGGAGTTGTTTACTGCTCCTCGGGGCTCTGCCACTCTCAGCTCTGGGGCTTGGGGAAAGTTGAGCTGCTTTGGAGGGGGATTTCTGAGGAAAAACACATCTTTTACTCTGGAAACTTCACTGGTCACGCAGCAGGAGGGAGGTGGTGTGGAAGAGCCATTTTTTCCAGTGTGAGGGATGCAGGTGTGATTATTTCTAGCAGGTCTCAGAGCAAAAAGGTGCCCGGTTGTCCTGCTGGCATTGAGCCTAAATTATGTAAAATAGCAGCTGGTGGGTGCAGTAACCACAGGAGAGGAAGGAGAAGATGGGAGAGAGGAAAAAGAGGCACAAAAAGATCCCAGTCCTTGGAGAGCTGCGGTAATTCAGGTGCACAAAGAGAATCTGAGGCTGCAAATTCCACTCCTTCACTCTCTGCTTGGAGGAGCCATCGATAATTTGAGCACCGTGGGTTTCTCTTTTATTGGATTCCGTGGTTCCAGGAAGGCTCTGGGCTCTGTGCTGCGCCTTGCTAAAACCAGAAGTGGCAGATTCTCAGAAAGGGTCTGGGCTTCCGAGGTTTTCAGACTTAAACTATTTCAGAAAGGATTTTTTGGTCTGTTTATCTGAACTCGGAATGAACTGTTGGAGGTTTGTCCCTAATAAAAGCATGGTTTGGAATCGTTTGGAACCTCTGGAATGGGCAGAGGGGAGACGTGTTTTGTCTGCAGTCAAGGCTTGCTCTTACTTTAAACTCAAGGATGCTGAAATCCCACAAATTGATCCCACACAGTTCCTGCCCTTCCCTGGAATAGTGGGAAACTTAATCCTGCAGCCCAAGGATGATTTGAATCTCAAATTATAAAGTTTACATTCAGATCTGAACTTTTTTTGAGCCTTCCCTGGGACCTGCCAGTGGGACTTGGGGTTAAACCACTCTGTGCTCGTTTTTGGTGACAGTTCCCAGCATGGTCATTCCTGTTCCAGCCTCCACATCCAGAGTGGGGGATCCTCATGCCAGCATTGCCATAATTCTCCCATCATCCAGGCATTCCTGAGCATTTTGGATCCTCCTGCAATGCTAGGTCACCTTCCGGAATCCTGGACTGACGTAAAGGCCAGTAACAGCAGCAGCAAAAAGAGATCCCCAGAGCTGCTGGGGGGTCGTGCTCTCCCTCTCTATGTTTGGAAAAGGAATTTTTCCCTGATGCAGCTTGGAGCCCAATGGTGGGCAGGTATTTTCCCTGTCAGAGTCGTTAAGGCTTAGAAAAAAATTGGCAAAAAGCAAAAACCACCACTTTGGACCAACTCTCGTGAAAGGGCCTCATTTTGCTGCCAAGCTTTGTTACCCATCCCAATCTGAGCTGCATTTCGTGACACAACCACTTCCCGAGCCAAAAGCCTGGAGTTTCCAGTGCTGAGAAGGTCAAAAGGAGAGATTGCAGCAATTTGAAAGTGTTGTTGCAATTTCATTTTCTTCCAGCCAGAAAGTTGGACGAAAATAATCCTTGCCATGAAAAGCTTTGTTTTCAGCAAATCAATGCTTTGTTTCACCCGGAGAAAAAGACTCCTGGAAGAATTCCTGCTCTGGGATTGGCTTTAATTCGGACAAAAAACCAACAGTGGCTCCTAGTGGCTGACTCCAGGGGAATGGCCAAATCCATCTTGAGTGTCCCTTCCTTGACCCTTTGCTCGTCGGGGAGCAAGAAAGCGGGAAATTTGTGCTTGGAGCAATAAACCATTTCAGAAGGAATAAAAATATCCCCATTTGCCGGGCTCCCGTTGGTGTCAGGAGAAGGGAATTACCCTGGAAGGCCGGAGCATTGGATCTTTGGCTCATCTGCTCCTCAGCTTCCACTCCAATAATCCCCAAGCTCCCAGCACAGCTTGGCCGCCGTTCAGGGCTATCCATCCTTGTCCGGGTCCTGCCTGGTGTCCCGGCAGGATCCCGCTCCAACATCCCTGCTCACAGCTGACCCTGTCATCACTTTGGTGCTGCCTTGCTCCAGACATGATCCCAAAAGGATAATGAAGATCCCTGAGGTGTGATTTTGCAGTGTCAGCCGTCCATCAACCTTTCCCAGGCATCCTCCCGTGCTCCAATCTGCTGGATCAGCTCCTGGTCACAGCTGCTGACGTTCCAGGCCACCTCCTTGTCCTCTCCTGTCCCTGTCCCTCCTGGCTTCTCTCCCCTCCCCTCACAGATCACTGCGGATTTTCTCCTGAACTTCCATAGGAAGCAGAAGTCACGGTGCTGGAGACAGAGCAAGAAGGGCACGCACTGTCAAAGGGAATTGGGAAATAAATTCCGGATTGGCTCGGTGCTCCACAGGCCACGGGAAAATCTTGGGTTTGCCCTAGAAAACTTGGGATTTTGGAGGATAACAATGTACAGATTCCTTTTATTTGCCTGAGGTGTTTTGGGGGTCGTTCAGCTTTTCAGACTCAACACTGAATTTTTTGGTGATGACTCTGAGATTGTCTTATCGTGCTGGTCTCGATGACCTTCGAGGTCTTTTCCAGCCTTAGTGATTCTGTGTTTCTCTATCCACATCACTCCAGGATTAGAGATTTTGAAGTGATCACCAGGAAGCCCAATTTTCACGATAAAATTGTGGCTCTTGGCAGCAGCAAGGGGAGCTTGGAGAACCCCACACTACTTTTGCCTTTTGTGGGTGAGGCTGCTTCTCTGTGGCAGAGGACAAGGTTCTGGGAACAGCAGTGGGCAGCTTTTCCATGTTTCCCAGCAAAAAAAAAGTGCTGGGAAACAGCAGGGAAAACAGAACAAACCCACCAAGGTGCAGATTCCTGTCAAGAATGATGGTGGCTTCTTCTCCCAGACAGTCAGCAACGAGATGAGAGGGAATGGCTTCAAGGTGTGTCAGGGGAGGTCAGGTTGGACAGCAGGAGGAATTTCTCCATGGAAAGGGCAGTCAGGCCTTGGAACTGCCCAGGGAGGTTTGGATTCCCCATCCCTGGAGGTGTCCAAAGAATGTCTGGACGTGGCACTCGGTGCTCTGGGCTGGGGACAAGGTGGGGATCGGGCACAGCTTGGACTCAATGGTCCTGGAGGTCTTTCCCAACCTCAGCGATCCTGGGATTCTGTGTAATTCCTGATGATTGCCTTTAATTTCCCAGCCTCAGCCCTCCTCAGCCTGCCACCAACACCCTGTTCCAGGAGCTCTCAGTCTGTGCCTGCAGGGACACGAGACTTTAATGAGTTATTTTGCTCCTTGTCAAGAATTCCCTCGTCCAACCCCGCCCGGGGGGACCCTGAACGTGCCAGGTCCTGACAGAGAGCTCGGGGACGCTGCCAGCACAGTGTCCTGTCACCACTGTGGCCTGGAGCGGGACAGCCTGGGAGCCTGCAGGGCTATTTTAGGATCAGTCTCTGTGGAGAGCTGGTTAAATTCCATCCCAGAGCAGCCCTGAGCCTCAGCTGGGTTGGTTTTTTTTTTTTTTTTTGCCTCTCTTTTATTTTGGCATCATGAGGGAAAGGAATAGGATGGATGAGCTCTGACTGATGTGAGGGAATCGGGCCCTGCCGCTCAGGTGCTGGCTGGAGACTAAAGAGCCCAACATTTGCCAGTCCTTCTGCCGGTATCCCGTGGCAATTGGAGTGTATGGATTAGAACCAGGAGCTCTGAGTGCTCTTCCCCCTGGATAAATGGGTGAGCAGCAGACAGACGATTGCAGGGAGTCATTTAGCAGTGAGTGATGGCTCATTAGCAGCCCACGGGCTGGAGGGGATGTGTGGGCTCCTCCTGAATCCCGGTTAACTCCTTCATCCTCTCCTTCCACTGCCGGGGGTTGGATTTGCCGTGTGGAGTTCAACGTGATGGTGCCACAGTGTTAGAGCAGTTTCTCCTTAGAGCCTCAAATAGTGCGACAACATCCCCAAAAAGGGTCAATTTTTACCCCCCTAACGAGGGATGGGGAATAAAGGAAATGATTATCAATCCAGGAGATGAGTCAGACATGAAAAACTCACCTTTTCCCAGACAATGTTATTACACTGAGGAAAAGGAAATGAAAAAGACTCGTTTTGTCTGGCACAGGAGCAGGCCTGGAACGAGCAATGCTCATTGCAGAGCCTGGTGCCATTGGAAGGAGCAGCTCCAGCGAGTGAGCAGATCAATGCCACCTTTTCCCATCTGTCCGTGCCCCGTTTGGGAGCCTGGGCACTGGGCAGGCTTTGCTGCACCTCCCAAGAAAGGAATGGAACGTCTCTGGCTCTGTCTGGAAACAAGGTTGGAGCCCAAGGGAATGTGGTGCTGGGATAGAGGAGGGGCATGGAAAAATCGTGGATTTGAGCTGTATTAAGTCTTGTACACTCAGAGAAACCAACACTGATCCTGACTGGAATCCTGACACTCAGGGCAGTGCTGCTGTCACTTAAAATCTGCTGGTTTTAGGAAAACCCATTTTGGGGTTTTGGGGACAATTTCCAAAGGGACATAAATACCTCGAGAGACACAAAAATATTGATCCCACTGACTTGAAGTGGTATTTTTTTTCCAAATTCTCTTTGGAAGAAAATGGCTTTATTTTAATGAATAGAGCTGTGCTGATATTGCTGTATCCAAACCAGTATTCCTGGTTTGGCTGTAGCAGCAGCCATAAAGTTCTGCTGGAGTTAGTGCAGTGCAAGCAGACCGATCCATGGGAATCCAGGCACATAAGTCATTCCAGCCATGCCCTGGCTAATTCCATCTTGGAACAATGAACAAGCCCTCTGCTTTGCATAGCTTGAATTATTTTGGATTGGGCACAGTTGTTCTCCAGCTGCTCCAGAACTGGGCTGGGATCCTGTGATTCCAGTAAAACTCACAGGGACTCTCCACGAGGTTTATCTGCTGTTCCCTCAGACATTTATCTTTCTCCGTGGCTTTCCAGAAGGAGCACAAATCCCAGCGGGAGGAACATTCCCGCCTTTCCCATTTTCTCTGACCACGTTGCCTTTCTGCCCGTAGCCAGACGAGCTGACCAACGCCTTGGAGATCAGCAACATCGTCTTCACCAGCATGTTTGCCCTGGAGATGCTCCTGAAACTCCTGGCCTTTGGAATCTTTGGCTACATCAAGAACCCCTACAACATCTTCGACGGGATCATCGTGGTCATCAGGTCACTGTCGGTCCTTTCCCCAGCGTGGCTTTGCCGCTGAGGGCTCAGATGGGTTGGGGAGCAGGATAGGGATCAGAGGTGACGTTCCACGTGTTCATCCAGGGTTGGGATGTGCTGTGGTTGTGCTGGCCTTTGGGAATCCTGTCCTTGGGAGGGCCATCCAAAGTAAATGGACCTGGAGAGTAAAGTCTATTTATGCCACACATCTGGCACCGGGGTGGATTTTCCACTGAAGTGCAGCGTGGCTGGTCCTGGGAAAGGAGTTGTGTGAGAGTCCATATCCCAGCAGCGTGTCCTCCCTCTCCCAAATTATCCCAGCTCGGCTGGAATTGGCCGAGCAGGAGGGGAAGGGAGGGCCGTGTTCTGCTGTGCTCTCCAGGGGACACTGTCCCAGCCTAAACTGGGGGTGCCACAGCACGGGTGCCACACCCCTGTGCTGGGATCCTTTCTGACCAGCCCTGAATCAGTCATTTGGGACAAAGAATTCCAGGGACACAGAGGTGTAAACCTGGAGAGTGCCCTCGGCACATCCCTTTGATTCAGACAAGGGAGGAGCACTCAAGGTTCAGAACAAAGGTCGTGGTGTGGCCTGATCGAGCCAAACCCCCCAAAACATCCCTCGGGATGTTCTAAAGGGAGGTAAACACCTCAAGAGACACGAAACTATTGATCCCACTGACTTTAAGTGGTATTTGTTTCTCTAATTCTCTGAAGAGATGTTGGAAGAAACACACTTTGTTTTAATGAGCAGAGCTGTGCTGATATTCCTAAGTCACAGGAATGGATATTCCTGGGGCAAAACTGTGATCCACCTTATTGTAGTGGTGCAGCCTAGCAGGAGACATGGAGAACTCCCAAAAAAAGGGAATTAAGGAGGGAATTTAAAGCAAAACCAGCTGTAGAGGAGATAAGCTGTATCACGAGGGGCGCAACCGCACAGCTGGGGAGCGAAGGTGCTTTTCCAGAAGCAGGAGAGGAGCAGGCAAAGGGGTGATTCCTGGAGGGAAGCAGCTGCCTGGAGCAGAGCTGGTCCTAGCGGGTTGTCGCCGTGTCCCCGCAGTGTCTGGGAGATCATCGGGCAGTCGGACGGGGGCCTGTCCGTGCTCCGGACGTTCCGGCTGCTCCGCGTGCTGAAGCTGGTGCGCTTCATGCCCGCCCTGCGCCGCCAGCTCGTGGTGCTCATGAAGACCATGGACAACGTGGCCACCTTCTGCATGCTGCTCATGCTCTTCATCTTCATCTTCAGGTACTCCTTCAGCCGGCAGCTCTTCCTCGAGGCGTTGTTCCGCTGAAGGGATGCGTGGGTGGGGACAGGGACACGCCGCCTGTGGGGGGGAAGTGCTCACAACAGGATATTCACCCCTTTCCAGCCTGTTTTTCATGGAATACCATCATTCCAGAGTCAATGAAGGACACAAATGGGCAGTAATTGCCTCTCAGAGGATCCTGAGCTGTGCCTGTCACTGACTGGACCCTACCAGTGTTAGATTTGGGATGGAAGTTGTGCAGACCCCAAGATTTCTGTCTGTTTGACCCCCTAATGGCCCTCAGGATCCTTTGCTTGGAAACCAGGGAGCTGGCAACGTGGTTTGTCATTTCTCCAGACAAAGGAAATCCTGGATTTGCCTTCAGTGCAGACAACTGGAATGAAATGTGAGGCAGGAGAACCAAACTGCAGGGTCAGAAAAACACTGGGAGTGGAAAAGTATCCATAAAACCCCTGCAATCCTCCCAGCAGCCACGTTTCACCCACGTGTTTCTCCCATCTCCCTCTTTCCCCACTCCAGCATCCTTGGCATGCACCTTTTTGGATGCAAGTTCAGCCTGAAAACCGACACGGGAGACACAGTTCCAGACAGGAAGAATTTTGATTCCTTACTCTGGGCCATCGTGACCGTGTTCCAGGTAAGCTCTGGGTCCTCGGGGACATTTTAAGGGAGAGCATGAGGAGTTTTTATTGCACAAAAGTCTTCCAGGAGGTGTCAAACTTGGAGTGAAGCAGCACTGTAGAGTTATTAGGGCAGAGATGGAGAAGAAATCTACTCAAAATCAGTGCTGTCCATATCTCTTATCAGTAAAAGGAAAGTCTGAGGAGGGAATTCATCCTTGTTTTCCTCTCTGCTGCCCATCCTGCTCCTGCTCTGCAGATCTGTCTCCTTCACTGTCCCCAAAATGCCCTTTGCAAACCATTCTGTGTAACTGGGAGTGACAAATCCCCTCACAAATCAGAGCTGGAGGTACTGGGAAAGCCTTGATATAAAAAATTGTGTTTTCTCTGCATCCAGGTTCTGCTTTGTGCCTGAAATTCCTGGCGGGTCCCACAGCAGAGGAATCAGCTGCCATTTTGAGGGTCTTTTAAACATAAAGATTAGACTTTTGTGTTTCAAAGCTCAGGCTTTAGAATCTGAGTGCAACAAGTGGAAATAAAGTTTGTAAAGGCAGAGTAGGTGCTCAGCCCCGTGTCACTCAGAAATCCAGAGCCTTCACTGTGGAGAGAAATTCTTACGGAGGAACAAGGACAAATCAGCCCCAGCCTCAGAGGTTCCTGTTTTTCCCTTCCCAACACACAGATTGCTGCATTTCTCCTACCAATCCCTTGGGAAATGCAGCTGGCACGGAGCACGAGGGCTCAGTCCTGTGTCCCAGGAAGGTTATTGAGCAGCATGACTCAGTGCAGCACTGCTGTCCCCAAAGCCACCTTGGTTCAGGGGGTTTGAGGCCATTTTCATTGCAAGAATTAATGTGGAACATGAGCCTGTCATCCATTTTTCTAAGGCCTCCAGGATTTTTGAGCTCCAGGGAAGCTGGAGAGTGGAAATCCCTGAGGGAGATTCCTCAGAGCAAGGCTTGGCAGTGATGGGTGTTTTTTTGCCCAGTGTTTTTACCTAAAGGAAAGCACTTTGCTTCCCTGAGTTTCTGGAGCCACCCAATGTCATTTAATATCCTGTCCCTTACCCTTCCTTTCAGCTCCAGTTGTCTGCTAAAGAGCAGCCTGAAAGGAGACAAGATCTGTGGCCTCAGGTCTGTTATCTGCTGATGGTTATCAGAGGAGGCAATACCTCCACGAAATGATGGGATTAGGACAGTGCATCCTTCACGTTTGGCTATCTGGGATCTGAACCAGTCCTCTCTGGGCAGGGGAGTGCCAGACCTTCCCGCAGGGAGGGGAGGCTTGGCCAGGAGAGGTGCAAAGATCTAAATTAGGGGCATTTCTACAATGTGACCTGAAATCACATGCAAAGACCTAAATAAAGGCAATTTCTGCTGGCTCATCTCCTGAGCCCTGCGAGTGGTTTCGCTGGAAAGGTCAGAAGGAGAGGGAAAATGGCAGGATTTGCTGTGCACAGAGGAGTGGAGTCACTGAGGCTCTTCCCCTTCCCTTTCCCGCAGATCCTCACGCAGGAGGACTGGAACGTGGTGCTCTACAACGGGATGGCCTCCACCTCCTCGTGGGCCGCCCTCTACTTCGTGGCCCTGATGACCTTTGGCAATTACGTGCTCTTCAACCTGCTGGTGGCCATCCTGGTGGAAGGATTCCAGGCAGAGGTGAGAGATCCAGGCAGAGGGAGGGGCAGAGAACTGACACACACATGTGGGGATGAGCCATGTCAGGGAAAACACCCACCCGTGCAGTCAGCCCGAAATGTGAACTTAAGGGGTGCCGGTGATTGTGCTGGGCACGTGAAGCTCTTGTGAATCAATCTTTGCAGCCCTAAATTTAAATTTAAGGGGTGTAGATGATCTGTGCTGGGCACGTGAAGCTCTTGTGAATCCAATCTTTGCAGTTAAAGCGCACTGGATATGGGATGGGAATTGGGGGACCAGGACTTTGATCTTCTACACAGCCTGCTGTGTGATCTAGAAGGAATAATTTAGGATTAAGCTTAATCTCACCAAATCTCCTGTATATCCCGTGGTTTGTGTTTCTTTATGGTGGAACTCAGGCTTTCAATATATTTAAAAGTTTTATTAAAACCCAAAAAGACTAAATCGACTGGCTTCCCTTGATAAGGGGTGGGTACCTTGTCCTAAAAGGAAATCAGGGCTGCTAAGCAGGACTTTCCCCTCATGAAACCACCTGTGTGGTGGAAGTGCTCACAATGGGATATTTACCCCTTTCCAGCCTGTTTTTCATGGAATACCATCATTCCAGAGGAGAATGAAGGACTATGTGCTACACATGACTGCATATTCTGTGATTCCACATGTTCCAGCCAGTCCTAGTCCTGAGGACCGGGCAGGAGGAGACCTGGCTCTGAGTCCAGGCCTTTCCTTGGAACTCTGTCCCTTCTGGGATGTTTAAGGCCACGAGCACAGCTGTTTGAAAGCCGTTTCCAGGTTCCTAACGTGAAATTCTCAGATATTTAGGATGATGCTTTAAGGCAGAAGTTTCCTCTGCTCAGCAGCCTGGCAGCCCGCAGGGAGCTTAGCAGGGAACAGATCCCATTCCTCCCCTGCCCTCTGGGAGGTTGAACCTCCTGCTGATGTGAAGCCAGAGCTGGGCAGAACTCTCTGAGTGCCTGATTACCCCTCCAGACAAATGGCTGTGGTTTCACTGCTCAGCCCTAATGGCTCCTTTCAGAGCTGTTATGGACCAGGATTTAAATGTGTGTAAGCTCTGCTTTTCCAGGCCTGGCTTATTCACCCCACGCTGCCTCCCCAAATGCTGGCAACCACAGGCATGACATTTGCAGGGCACATTTTGCTCTCCACTCCCATTTATTATCAAACCTGACATCAGGCCTGTGGGCTCGGCGCTCGTCTCAGGGAGAGGAATTACAGAAAAGCCTTCTCTGGGCTGCGTTTCAGCTCCCAGGGCTCCTCTCAAGCCTTGCACTGAGAAATCATGGAATCCTGGGGTGGTTTTGGTTGGAAGGGACTTTAAAGGCCTGGTTCCAACCCCCTGCCCTGGGCAGGGAACCTTCTGCCGGGCCAGTGCAAACCAAAGAAGAATTCTCAGTGGAGCTGGGTTTTCTTTTGTTATCTCTGGTTCCCTTGCTACGTTGGGAATGCGGCAGAATTCTTGTTTTGACCTCTTTGACTTTGCCCTCTGACGGGGCTGCTCTGAGCAGTCACAGGAGTCTCTGAGGAGAATTTCTCCTCCATTTGCTCAGGTGTTTCTTTTATTTATCTGGAGAGGGACTCCTGGGAGATTTGTGCAGCTGAGAGCTGCTCTCAACTCAGAACCATCAGCAGGGTTTCAGCAAGGACACTAAAAATTGTCCTGTGAACCATAGCACAGGCTCTCAGCCTGATTCCAGGTCCTGCTCTGCCTCTGGAGCAAGTTTGCCAGCAATTTTCCTAGAAGAGAACAGACTTAAATGGCCACAAACCCATTTGTAGTACATTTGTGCTTAGCACAAGTAGCCAGACTTCAAACAGGGCCATAATTGCATATTTGTGCTTACACCGTTCCCATGTCACTTTGAAACCTCCCCTGGAGCTGCTCTGGGAGAGCAGACAAACCTTCCAAAATGGTGCAGATCTTTCATCTACTCCGCACTGGTGGTTCTGCTCTGAAACAGAGAAGATGAATCAGGGAGCTCGAGCCTTTCAGTCATCCTGGCTGCAGCGCTCGGCAATAAATCACAGACAAAATGAAGCTCACTGCCACTTCAGCACCGTGTCTCTGGAAGCCGTGGGGATTTGTTCAGGCACCAGGCAAGGAACTGTGCTCCTTTTTCTGGGATCAGCTCTTTAATCCAGCCATTTGCTATCAATTTGCACAGATTTCTGCAGTCCTGAGGAATCCGGCCAGAGTCCTGCTGATATTCTGCTGGAATCCCTTCCCCTGCAAGGAGAACCTGAGGACGGCTCCTCTGTCCCAGGCTGATCATTTTTGGTAGCAGATATGTACAAAAGGGAAAATGAGCGGCACTGCCAGGAGGAAAGGCAGGGTGAGGGTGGCTGTTCCCTGTCCTGAGATGGTGCAGGGCTACCAGGCAAACTGGCCTCATTCCCTCTGCCTCAAGTTGCCAAGACATTTCCCAAAACAATCTGTTCCCAGCCAGCACGGAGGAAGCAAATCAGGGTTTCCAGATCTAAGTCAAACTTAAAGTGCTGTCAAATACAGACTTAAAACCCTCTGACATCCTTTGACATCAAACCCAAAGTGCTTTCAGTTGGGATTACAGAGAGTGCAAACAAGGAACCCCACCATGCCAGGTTTTTCAGTCATTCCTGCAATTCCAGCTGCTCTGGGATGTTTTCCCCTGGGATCTGCTCTTCCAGGAGGCTGGAGCAGTGTACAGGGATGTGCTGACAGCCACAGCATCATCCTGTCTGTCCCAGTTCCCAAATGAGTGAAAACAAGGAAGAGGGACTTGCCTGGGATCATTCCAGAGGGAATTTGGCTTCAACCAACCACAGGGAGCAGAGGCAGCTCTGAGCTGCTGAGGAACCCATATTAATTGGGTCTGTTAATTATCCTCCTCCTCTCTGCAGGGAGATGCCAACAGGTCAGACACAGATGAGGACAAGACATCTGCCAACTTCGAGGATGAGTTTGAGAAGCTGAAAGACTTCCGAGCAACAGGTGGGCTTTTGTCTCTGCATTTTCCTGGGAATCTGGGAGCTACAACTCTGCTTCCACATCTTCCCACAGCAAGTGGAAGAATCTGGTTTTTTTGGCAATTAATCTGATAGCTAAGTCACCAGAGCAGCTCTGCAAAGTGTAGGGGAAGCTAAATGAGTGCTGGTATTTCCTTTAGACAGATGTTTTTCTAATTTAAACTTCCCCAAGAAATTTTTAGCTGCGTCTCATCCTTCCTCCTGCACCATTACCACAGAGTGCTTTGCTGACAGCAATGTTCTCACCCCACTTCTCGGCAGCTTTTCCAATCAATCATGTTCTCATCTGTTCCTTTTGGTTTCCCACACAAAATGCATTCGAGTGAGGTTTGATGGATGGAAAATGTTGCTGCTCATTTGTGCTCCACGGGGGCCTGGCAATCGATTTGAGAGAAGGCCCACACTGCGCTGGTGTACCAAAACCATGGAATTGTAGGTGACAGCCTTCCCTTTGCAGCCAGAGGGGTGACAAGAAGGGATCACACATGTTAACAGTGAATGATGGTAAACAGGAGCCACTTCAGTTCCTGTTTCCTTTGATTCCCAGCTTGGGCTCTACTAGGATGCCTCCAAATGCTTCTAAAGCAGGATTCGTTTCGGCCACAGAAATGTTGATTGTGGGGAGCAGATGGAATTCAGCTGAGGAAGGGGCAGAATCATTTGTAGGGGAAGGTGAGGCAGAGCTGGATCACAAAGAGGTGATGGAGCTGCTCAGTCTGGAGATGAAGCAGCAAATCCCCAACACCAAGTGATCAAATGTCCCTTGCAAATGGTTGGGAAGGAGCCCACAGCACCAAATCTGCACCAGCTTCAAATAATGAGAGATTTCAGGAGGGAATAGATATTGTCACGTCTGCTCAGGAAACGCAGAAATAGAAAACAGGGCTGAACGTGCTGTCAGGCCAAGTCCAGGGGTGACTGTGTGTCCCCATGAGCCTCAGAGGGGCCAGCTGGTGACTCGACAGCGAAAAGGTTTTAACAATTCCAGTGCAAAGCTCTTGGTGTGTAACACACACAGGGGCAGCAGGGATGTGTACAGCAGATGAGCAAATTTTAGCTGAAATTTCCACCCTCACGGTGAACGACAGTGTTCCCATGGATTTCTGGGGTGCAGATCAGGGATTTGTGCACAAAGCAGCAGCTGAACAGATCCAATTAAAGCCAATTGTATTGCAAGAGCCCCCAGAGGAACAAACAGAGCACTCACTTGGATTTCTCCCTGCAGACCTGAATTGCTTCCCTGCTGATCCTTCCCCCTCCTAAGGCTGATTCTGAATATCAGTTGATTTGTGACTTGCAGCCAGGATCCACTCAGCCTGGTAAAACAGGAGTTGGTTTAGCTCTAGTCTGGGGTTTGACACCAGCCTCTGGTTCTGTTACAGGACTCCACAGGGCTCGGGGTGTTAGGTCTGCTTGGTTCAGTGGCAGTATTGGTTTTTGCTGCCTGTTCTTGCCATACAGCTAAAATAGTGGATTTTTGGGGTTGCCACAGTGCTGTGCCATTGGATTTCTGTGTTGTGGGTGGGGGTGTAAAAGCAGCTTCCATTTCCTGTCCTCAGTGTTTGCCAAGTGCCTTCCCCGTGAGGGAACTTCAGGCACATTCCAAAGTCATAAAAATCCCTGTGCAGCTCTGCATGACACAGACAGGAGGTGAACTTCCTAGGTGGAATTCAGCCTGGAAATTCTCTGCTAGCCCCAAAACTGTAATTCCACTCTCTAAATCCCAAGGAACAGAGAGCAAAACTTCCTGGAAGTGCTCAAGGCTCCAGGGCGTTGGAGCAACCTGATCTAGTGGGTGGCATCCCTGCCTGTGGAAGGGGACTTGGAATGAGGAGATGGGGTGAGACAGGATGAGATGATCTTCAAGGTCCCTTCCAAGCCAAGCCATTCTATAATTCCGTGGTTCCTTTGGAGGGCACTGAGTTCCCAAAGGCCCCTTAAGAGGTTGTGACGTTCACCCGCTGCCTTTCAACGCAGTGGGGGGAATCTCACTGCCCACAACTCCATTTGGCAGAGCTCCTGGAGGTCCCCAGGAGCAGTGTCCCCTCACGTGCTGTCCTCTGTCCCCTCCTGTGCAGAGATGAAGATGTACTCCCTGGCTGTCACCCCCAACGGGCACCTGGAGGGCAGGGGGGCCATGCCCCCGCCCATCATCATGCGCACGGCGGCCACCCCGATGCCCACCCCAAAGTGCTCCCCACACCTGGACTCCCTGCACGCCTTCGGGGACTCGAGGAGAGGCAGCAACGCCTCGCTGGAGCCCACGGGCTACGACCAGAAGTCCTTGGTAGGTTCTTGCGGCCAACAAGTCCCCCTCAGTGACACAGAGCACGGGGTCACAGGTCTTTGTTTCCAGGTCATGGGATGTTCTGGGGTGGAAGGGAGCCACAAGGATCAAGGGAATGGCCCTTACAGGGATTGATCCCACCAGTTTGGTGTTATCAGCACCCACTGAGCTCAGCTCAGGGTCATGGGAGACATTTGTCACAGACGTTGCTGGAAAATAAAACGCAGGGTGATGGAGGTGGGAAATGTGTGGGAAGACGGGAGGAGAGCTGAGTCGGGGTGTGCAGTGCTGGGGCAGGGCAGTGACACAGAACAGCCAAGCACAGTGAGGGTGAAAAGGGAACACAGGGATGTACCAGGACTCAGCGTTTTCCTGCCTGGTGCCTCGCTGGGAGCCCTTGCCAAACCATGCCACAGGAGAGACATAACCCTAGAGAAGGCATAAGTTCATGCAGTGACACCACCGACCCCCTCAGAGGAGGAGCAGGAATCTTTTCCAACCACACTGGCCATTGGGGATGTCTTGGAGAAGCTGCCAGGTGTTCCCGTGAGGATGGGACCTGTTTCCACCCTGGTGTTTTAGGGTTGTATCTTGAATTTACACTGTGTCAGGGGGATGAAGCATTTTCTCTTGAGCTCTGGTTATGGTCCAGCAGCCCTTTTGGAGGGAAATCGAGGGAACAAGGGACGAGCTGCTGGATTGCACCAGGATCTGGCTGGAGCTGCTGCTCTGGCAGCTGTGCCTGCAGCAGGGGGGGCAGGAGGGCAGCTCTGTGCAAACAGGGAGCAGAGGCACCAGGCAAAGTGGATTTCTGCCGCTGTTCATCCGTCCCACTCCTCCGCTCCATAACTGCGAGATCATGTTCAAATCAAGGCAGCAGACCGTGAAGGCTCCTCACGCCGAGGCGCAGCCACCATCCCCCTTGCTAAGCTGCTTAGTCAACCTATTGCCTTTGAAAAGAAAACAGAGATGACTGCTGTTTGCCTTGGGCTTTCATGGGATTGTGAGCTGCTGGAGAGGGATGTTCTTCCTTCCAATCCTTTCCCGGGGAGCGCGGCGGTGCCACCAGCCCAAGGCAGATGAAGCAGTCAGGGGAGAGCTGGCTGGCACTGAGGAGGAGGAGGAGGAGGAAGGCAGTTTGTCTTGATTTGTGCTGGGAGGAAGCCATGGAGGGAAAAGGGAGTTTTCCTCCTGGCTTTTCTGACCTTAAGCTCCCTCATCCTGGGAATTACCTGGTACCTGCCCGAGTGCACGGACACGCGCTGAAATTTGTGTAGGAGAAACATTCACTCCACGTCCTCACCCAGCAAATGGAGGGAAAGTAATGGAAATAGGGGCACAATTCCCACCAGGCCCTTGGGTGACTCAGGTTCCCTTTGGAAGGCAGGGAAGTTGTGAGCTGAAAGCACTTGAAAGTGAGGCAAGAAAACATCAGTTCAGCAAAATGCCACTTATCAGTGTCTTTGGGTTCGTTTTTAATGGGGAGTGGATGTTGCCAGGACAGAGGGTTGGTGGCTGTGCTCCAGGTGTACTCCAGGAGCACCTTCAGTGTGGCCTTGGCCAGCTGCTCTCATCTCAAGGCTGGAATCAGAGCGGTGCAAAAACCGGGAAGGGGAGGACACGGCTTTCACCACTCTGGGCAAAACACCCCTAATCCTTTGGCTTCCTTCTGCAAACCACTCCTCCCACGTCTGCTTCTCTCCCAGTCCAGCCTTCGCAGCTCCCCCTGCGCCAACTGGGGCACCAGCAGCAACTGGGGCAGCCGCCGCTCGAGCTGGAACAGCCTGGGCAGGGCCCCGAGCCTCAAGAAGAAGAACCAGTCGGGAGAACGGGAGTCCCTGCTGTCCGGAGAGGGAAAAGGCAGCACGGACGATGACTCGGACGATGCCAAGTCCAGCACGCTCAGCCGGCCCTCGCTGCCCCGCCGGGCGGAATCCCTGGATTACCGCGGCTCCCTGGAGCTGCCCGAGCTGCTCCGGGTGCCCTCCGTGCGCCAGCTCGGCCTGGGGCCCGCGGCCCTGCTGCCCGCCGAGTTCCACGACTGCAATGGCAAGATGGGCCACGGCCCCGGAGAGTTCTTCCTGAGGGTGGATGGCCACAAGGAGGATGCCCTGGACTACGAGGATGACATGGAGGATGTGAGTCCTGCGGGAGTTGGGTGCTCGTGTTTTAAGTGGCTTTTCCATTCCTGGGAAGGATGGTTGAAAATCCGGCGTGGAAATGCGTTATCTCCTCAAGGCTAGGGTCGGGAATGGCGATCCTGAGCCAAGGGATGGGCCTTTACTTCCTGAAAGATCCCTTTTTTAAGAGATCTTTTTTGGGCTGGGACATTGCAGTGGTGTCCCGTGAGGTAAAACTTCCTTTTTTCCAAAAATGCCTCATTTTTGGGCTGATTGGGATTGTCCCGCTGGCCCACGATGCCTCCAAAAATGAGCTGCAGACACAACAGGTGAATAGCTCTACTTACAGGAGCTGTTTGGTGTCATGAAAGCTCAAAAATCTAAAAAGAAATGTTTTCCACTTAACTTTTTGGTTGTTTGAGGCCTTTTGGGGTTTAAAACAACTCTGCATCTCAAAATTACTTGGGCCTAGAAGTCTTGCTTTGTTATGCCCATGTCCTCCCTTTTTCCACCCCTTTCCACCTTATTTTCTCAGACAGATGTGACAATGGCCACCACAGATCTGTCCCAAAAGCTGTGACTGCCCACAGTCACAATGAAAAGCCATTTACTGCCCCCCTCCTTCCACAAAAACACTGTGAAAGTTGGAGAGGCAGGAAAATAAAAGAGGAAGAAAAGGTGTTTCTTCTTTTTTATCCAGAGTTATTGCTACCGGATCCGCAAAGCCCTGGAGCCCTACAAACCCCGCTGGTGCAAGACTCACGAGGACTGGTCCCTCTACTTGTTTTCCCCACAGAACAGGTAAGAAATTCCAGTGAAATTCCAGCCCAGCAGGTGTTTGAGGTGATGGAATACTGCATTCCTAGCGAGTCTCCCCTTGGGAAAAATCCTTCGGAGTTTTAGAAATCCAGTCCCTGATTTGGAGGTCACATTTTCCATTCGGTGTGGGCAGAACTGTGTGGTTCACTCCATTGCTTCAGTGGCCTCACCAGCATTATTAATTATTAATAATTAATGATGATCATGGCCAAAGCTTGGGGAGATGCTGCTTCACCTCCTGGGCTGGTGCTGGTGGCACAGCTGCAGAAAGCTTTTGGGGAGGAGCCTATTCCTGAGCCAAACTTCTGAAGGATCTGTTTGTCCCACCTTGCTGCAGGTTCCGAGTGATGTGCCAGAAGGTCATTGCCCACAAAATGTTTGACCACGTGGTGCTGGTCTTTATCTTCCTCAACTGCATCACCATAGCTCTGGAGAGACCAGACATCGACCCCCTGAGCACGGTGAGAGGCATTTCCTTCCTCCAGCCACCATCCAGGTCTTCATCTCCTCAGGACCAGACCCTGCAAGATAAATGCTGGGTTTCTAACTTGCCTCTCTTTGTTGTTCTTTGTTTTCCAGGAAAGGATATTCCTGAGTGTCTCTAATTACATCTTCACTGCCATCTTTGTGGCTGAAATGATGGTTAAGGTAATTAGAATTCCATCCCATGGCTCAGAGCAAATTCTGGCAAAGACCAGCCCGTGCCAGAGTTACGATCTGGGTGAAGATTTCAATGTCTCCCTTCTCCTGGCTGCAGGTGGTGGCCCTTGGCTTTTTCTCTGGGGAGAACACCTACCTGCAGAGCAGCTGGAACGTCCTGGATGGAGTCCTGGTCTTTGTATCCATCATTGACATCATCGTGTCCATGGCATCAGCAGGAGGAGCCAAAATCCTGGGAGTCCTTCGTGTGTTGAGGCTTCTGCGGACCCTGAGACCTCTGCGGTACGCGCTGATAAATCAGAGCGTGGGGGAAATGCACAAGGGCTTGCTTAACAAGACGAAAAACTGAAATACAGCACGGGTAGGAGCATCTTTGGGGAGCTCTAAACTCAGTGAGAAACTGTTTGAAAACAGTGAAATGAATTCCAATTCATCTTCTCCAGCTTGGATACGAGCGGCTGGAGTTTGGAGTGAGTGCAGTCAGAGCCTCCTCCACACTGCATTTTTATCAGCCCTTTCCAAATCACTCTGGCTCCTTCTTCAGCTGCACAACCTCCCAGGCATTCCCCAGCAAAGAGGGATTTGCAGTTGAACAGGTGCTGATGAGGATTTGATAAGCTCCAGCATCCTTCCCTGCTCTCCTGAGCCTGCCAAACATCCCTGCAAAGCAGCTCCTCCCTGAGCAAGGCAGAGGAGGGCAGAGCTTCCGTGTTTGGGAACAGGAGTAAAGTTCATTTGTTTTTTGGTTGTGATTGTGCAATAACAAAGAGTGAGAATGCTTGGGGGGGTTGTATCAGCTCCTGTTGTGGTTTTGTCCTGCTTGGCAAGAACCAGGAGCCATTTTTTACTGAAATTTCAGGGGAATGAGACAGTCACCTCCAAAAACCCGTGAACTTTCTGGGACAAAGCTGTGCTTGTGGGAGTGATAGGAAGAGGGAATCTTTTAGACCTCAAGAACAACAGCTCTTTGTGCTCTGTGCCACCTTAGTGACAAGTTAGTCGGTGTTTCTGACTCCTCTCTGTTCTGCTGGT
This sequence comes from Corvus cornix cornix, assembly GCF_000738735.6. Lineage (NCBI taxonomy): Eukaryota > Metazoa > Chordata > Aves > Passeriformes > Corvidae > Corvus > Corvus cornix. The sequence goes on along the minus strand of NC_046344.1, from coordinate 7,184,904 downwards.
GGCATCAGGGTCCCCAGGACACCCTGGACAAGTGACCCTGTGTGACCCACATAAGTGGGAACAGAATTGAGGGCACAGGCAGTTCATAAGGAAAGGGAAGTAGGAAAGAGGGAATTGGTCTTTGAGAATAACTAGGCCAGATCCTATGAATAGAAAGGAATTCATCACCTCTCACCACGGCACAGGATGGCTCCAGGGACCATTCCTAACACTTTGGAGGTGCAGTTCAGTCTCCACATGATTTCTCTCAAACAAGACCCTGTGGAAATGCTGCAGCACAAAACTCATTTCTCTGGGCTTGGCAGGCACAAGGCATCATCATCGGTGTGAGCTGCAGCTCCCTGCAAGGACTCACCCTCCACAGGCCCCTCCCAAAAACAGCTTTGATGTTCTCCAGGCAAAACTCCCACCTCGCCCTTCCCAGGAAAGCTTGGCTTGGGCTGGTTCCACTCACACATCCCAGGGGACAGCAATGCATTCCCCAGGCTCTCCTCCAGGAAAGCAACGCTCCTGTTCTTCATAACACCCAAAACCTGCCTCAGAGCACACCAGGAAGCTGCTTCCCAATGGGATTGACCCTTTGGCTGTGGAGCTGTTGATCACAGGCTCCTGTTAGCTACGAGCCAGTTCAGGAACTCATTAGGAAACAAATTGGAATTACTCTGTTTGGAAAGTTGTCATGGCCACTACTGCAGAAGGAGCACCAGACATGCTCTCCAGTCCTGCTGGGAAGCTGTTCACATGCTGGGAGAGGAAGGAGGATCCTGCCTGTGTCCCTGGGCTGGGATCAGAGCCCTTGCAGGGATCACTCCCCTGGACTGAGGTACAAACACCCCAGCGGGGGAACTCTGAGATCCTGCCCATAGGGAGTCTCCCCTCCTCACTCTGCCCAGCTGTCACTCCTTGGATTCCATCTGACATGACTGGGAACGTTCTGGTGGTCTGAAGAAGTCCCTGATTGTCTCTGAGTGCTGCCTGCAGGTGGAGGAGGGTTGTGCCAGCTTCAGAGAGCAGACAAGAAGCAGCTCGGTGATAACAGAACAATTAAAAGCTTCGTTGTCTTGTCGTTTTTTTTTTCCAGAGTCATCAGCAGAGCCCCAGGTCTGAAGCTGGTGGTGGAAACCTTGATCTCCTCCTTGAGGCCTATTGGGAATATTGTTCTCATCTGCTGTGCTTTCTTCATCATCTTTGGGATTTTAGGGGTCCAGGTAGAGTATTTCCCTCCCTGTGGCTGCCTCTAAGCAACTGCTGCGGAAGAGAAGCTGCTTTTCTCACCTGCTGGGTTGAGGTGGAAATAATGAGCTGAAATACCTCCAAAGGAAGATTTCAGCTGGGGAAGAAGAGCCAGGCTTTAGGAGAAAGGGTGGGGTTGGCACCTGCTCCCAGCAAGGATCTCAGGATTAGGAGATGAACCTAATGATGAACTCCTCTAAAGGAATGAAAGATAAATCAGACTTTTTAAAGCTGCTTGGGTTTTGTTCATTTTTTTTTTTAATTTGTGTTCTCAAATGCAGCTTTTTAAAGGCAAGTTCTACTACTGTGATGGCCCTGATGTCAAAAACATCACTACGAAGGCCGACTGCACCAACGCTCACTACAAATGGGTCCGGAGGAAGTACAACTTCGACAATTTGGGGCAGGTAAAGTCCTCCCTGCAGGGATTTTCAGGGCCAGCTTTTCATGAATGTACACTTAAAATGTGTGGCTTCAGGAGGGCGTGGAGCCTCCATCATAGGAATTTTCCAGAATTAGTGTTGCAATCATCTATCAATGGGTTGATACTTGCACGTGGTGATCTTAGAGTTCTTTTCCATCCTCAGTCATTCTATGACTTTATCTGGAAATCTCTGTCTTTTGCTCTAAATGACTAAAAATGGATCAGATCAGCACTTGGTCTCTTGCTGAGGTTGTGCGGTTCGTTGTTTTCAGGAGTGTTGTCCTGAAGCCACTGCTCTGGGATGCAACCCCTCAGCTGCCCCTTTTAGCCTCGCGATTTCTTGCTGTTCTGTTTGCAAATGAAGAAAATAAGGTGCTTCCTTCTGGCTGAAAAGCAGGCCAGGCCACAGGAGGAGCTGGGAGTTTCCTCTCTGGGGACTGAAAGGCAAGACCAACCTCTTCTGTCCGTTTTCCAGGCCCTGATGTCCCTGTTTGTCCTCTCCTCCAAGGATGGCTGGGTGAACATCATGTACGATGGGCTGGACGCTGTGGGCATTGACCAACAGGTACCTGTCCTGCAGAGCCCAGCTGTGCTGCTCTCTCGAGCCTCAGGCCTGGGCGATCCAGGGTTTTTCAAGTCTCAGGAAGGAGCAGAGCTGTAGAACCTCCTCGAGGTCCCAGTTACCCATTGAACTGCCAAAGTTTTCCACTCCTTGGAGTTGCTTTTCCAGTGGCTGTAGTACAGGCAAGGTCTAATGGGGTTTTGAATTAGAATGAGGGTATTTGAGGATGGGAAACCACCAGAAGTGTTGTGCAAGAGACATTCAGTTTTTGAGTTAGGTGGCATTTTCCGTGGGAAGTCAAGTCTCCCATGAGTAGGACCCACATGGAGCCACAGTAACACTTTGGACCTAATTTCCCCCACTTCTGAAGATCTGGTAACAACTGAGAAACATTAACCAAGAGCCCACATCTGAAAAATTAAAAATCTGGAGCCTGTCTTTAGCTGAAACGATCTTGCTGGTGGGATGATGCTCATCCACTGAGATTTATCTGAAGCTGTGTGAAATAGATACTAAAATAATTAAATCCTGTAAGGCAGTTTAGAGTGGGCTTTACACCAAAAGTGAATTGTAGCCAGTGAGAAGGTGAAGGAGAGGAAAATGCTTTGGGAGAAATCTCTTCCCAGTCCTCTCCTCCTCCCCACACAACTCATTGCTCCAGAGCACCCAAAAACCTGATTTAACCCACCTTGCCTGTGCCGCTTCTCCCTTGTTCTTACTACCCCCAGCCCATCCAGAACCACAACCCTTGGATGCTGCTCTACTTCATCTCCTTCCTGCTCATCGTCAGCTTCTTCGTGCTCAACATGTTCGTGGGGGTGGTGGTGGAGAACTTCCACAAGTGCCGGCAGCACCAGGAGGCGGAGGAGGCGCGGCGCCGGGAGGAGAAGCGGCTCCGCCGCCTGGAGAAAAAGCGCAGGAGTAAGGAGATGTACCTGTCTGGTCGGTAGAGTGCCTTACAAACCAAAATCTTTCTGAGCCCTGCCTGCTCCCAAAGCAAGATTTCCTTCTCCTTTGGTTTTTTTTGTTGGGGTCCAGGAGGTTGTGTTGCTTCGTTACCTCTTTGGCGGTGCCTTAAGCCGCGGGCTGGCGATGCCCTGGGATTGTCCTGGATGAGCTGATGGGAAGCGATACCTGTTCACCTGGCTGGGGAGAAAATCCCCCTCCAGCAGAGTCCTCTCTGCAAGGCCACAGTGTCCCCAGCACCGAGGGACACAGGGGTGAACAGCTTCAATGCTTCCCCTGCGCCTGGAGGCCACTCCGAGGCTCCTCCGTGCCTTAACGCGCCGCTTGCATCTGAGGGTGGTGGCGGGGTTTGATTTGTGAGTTCTTTTCTCAGATAAAACAGCAGCGATGCTGTTTGGGAGTCCTGGAGCATGGCCCCGCATGCCACGGACACTGCATGGGGGCATGGGCAGAGCCACGGCCTGGGGACAGCAGGGCAGCCCCGGGCTGGGGCTGGAGGGACAATTCCTCTCGGGGAGGTGTCCATGACAAGAGATGCTTGTCCCATTCCAGGCTGGGACTCACTCCCGGGACTCCTTTTGTCCTTGGAACACTGGCCAGGGGCAGGGCCATTAGGGTGCAACAAAAGGCCTTTAGCCAAAATTTCCTTCTCGGTGGATCTAGCAGGGACTGTCAAACCCAAAAACCACCTGAGCCTGTGCTCCTTTCCTGCCCCAAACCTGTTCATTGCCACCTCCCCCGGGCAGGCTGCACCTGGGACCAGCTGCCTTTAGCATCGAGTGGGTATTCCCAGGAAAGGTGCCAGGAAAGCAGCCACAGCTTTCCCACAAGCTTTAGCGAGCAGGGATAGCCTGCCAGGCATTTTTGAGGAGTGAGGAAACCTGGCCACTGAGATCAAAGCTGAGCTTAGTCAGGGGTAAGGCTGAGCTTTTTGGGCCCTGTTTGCTGCAGCAGTGCTGTGACTCTGCCTGGCTATGTCATCTCCTGGAAGGACCCAATACTGTGACAAATCGTTGTCTCCCAAACATCAAACCATGGATATCCATTTCCAGCTGGAAGAACAGCCCAGCTCCAAGGACACAGCAGGCACAGGCTTTGCTGGGAGAAACCCCATCCCATTCCCTGCATCCGTCCAGGCCTGAGGCAGGAGCTGTGTCCCTCACAGCCCCTCTCCTGCTCCTCTGGTGCTCTTTGTTAGAGCCAGGGGACACCTCAGCACTAAATGGTGGCACCGTTGTCCCCACAGGGAGAGCCAAGCCCATTTCATTTTGGCCAGTTGTGAGTTCAGTGCCTGGCTTACAATGAAATCCAGCTCAAGCAGACGCTGACTCTCTCCAGAGATTTCAAAGAGTTCAAATGCAATTTCCTTCCCCTTTTCCCATTTTGCTTTGGGAGTCTGAGGGTGGAAATCCTGAAGGCAGCATTTCCAGCACAGCGAAATCAGTCACAGGCTCCCCAGGGTCCTCCTTGTGCAGCTTCTGCTCCAAAGTGCTGACCTCAAAGACATTCAGATAAACTCAAAGTTTATATGACATTTTAAAAAATAAAGCAATTTTAAGCATCCTCAGAGAAAACAGGGGCACAGGTATGGAGGCACAGCTCAGTTCCTGATTAGGAAATAAATCTTATTAAAGCCTGGCTGTGACTCCACAGCTCAGACACCAAAAAAAGAGCCAGTCCTTGTCAAAGTGATGGACACTGTGACATTGTCCCTCTTTATCCACCACCTCCAAGGAGCTATTTCAGAGCAGCCATTGCACAGATGAGGGTTGTAACATTTCACGGAGAGCACACAGGGAGGAGGACAGATTTCTGGAAGGGGATCAAGTCAATACAGCAGCTGAGGAGTGAAACATTTGGCCATGTGCTGCGCTTCCAGAAGGTTCCCTGAAATTGTCTGGCTCTACCTGCAGGTACAGCTTGGCATCCAGACTGGAGTTGTTAACAAGGTGAACCCAAATATCTGGTACACATTTGGGAAGATTGCTGTTTCCATTTTAAGGGATTCTTTTTTGTTTCAATTGGGAGGGGTTTGCACCTCCTGGGGGATTTCAAAGACGATGGATTTGATGAAAAAACCGTGGCAGACTCAGAAAGATGTGAGCTGTGGCTGTGGGGTGTGTGTGTGCTTGTGGAGCTGTGGGATCTGCATGGTGACAGCAGCTGGCAGCTTCCTCTGCTTCCATGTGTCCCTTCCACCGCTTCCATGTGTCCCAGCGCTCTGTGCCACCCCTGTGGAACAGCAGGAGAGAGCCTGGTCAGCCCAGGGAGAGGAGTGAGGACTGTGGGAAGGCTGACAAAGATCCCTGCTTTTAACTCAGTCACCATTCCCAGCGTTGGAGAGACCAGGAGAGGAGCAAGATTTAGGCCACAAATGCACCCTCTGGGCTCGCTGTCTGCCTGGCACCTTGTCTGTGTGTCCTGTCCCTGTCCCCTGTCTGTGATGTCCCCTGGGGACTGGGGGCTGGGGGGTCTGTCCCTACCTGCACACCCAGAAATGCACCACAGAGCTGTGGCAGGCTGGGATCAGGGCTGGGAATGGGGTAAACCTCAGCTGGGTGATCTGGGCACCAATCCCAAGATGAATCCAGGATTTGGAGCCCGGCAGAGGGATTGCTCCATGGAGAACACAGCCCTAGGAATGGGATAAACCTCAGCTGGGTGATCTGGGCACCAATCCCAAGATGAATCCAGGATTTGGAGCCTGGGAACCCAGCAGAGGGATTGCTCCATGGAGAACACAGCCCTGCAGCAGGACCCAGCTCCTTCTCAGGTGGGATGGGGACTCATCACCTGCTTTGGGGGAATTTTTCAGCAGGAAAGTCCCTCTCAGCCCAATTCTCTGCTGTCACCACCTCAGACCTTTCCAAAACATTTCCTCTTTCCCATCCAAGGGCCACTTTGCTGAAGGGATTGGCTGCAGGTTCACTGTGCTCAAGGAGAGCGGAGGGCAGGGGGTGAGGACACTGAGAAATGCATTTGATGTGGTTTTAAAGGCAGAACTGCTCCGTGAACTTTTTTATGTGAAGGGAAAAAAAATTCAAGATAAACCAGAATATTTTTCCTGACGCAGTCCCTGCTCCATCCATTATATCCAAGTGTAATTTAACAATCCTGCTGCTCTCAGCCTTTTAATGAGCTTCTCAGAAGACACAGACTGAAAGCAGCCTCCCCAGACTTAAGGTTTTGATTAAAAACACGTGGATCAGCTTGATCTCCTCTGCTTTTGGGATCCAGGGCCAAATCCAGCCCTCGTGGATCTGCTGTGTCAGGTCAGCTCCGCACTTCAAAGGCTGCAGGGGGGTCTGGGTGACACTGGGGGCTGAAAGCAGAGCAGGAAGAGCTGGAAATCCCAGAATCCCAGCCCAGGGAAGGCTGTAGCTGGGAGCAGAGTGCCTTCCAGTGGTGTCCCTTTGGGAAGACCCCAAAAACTGAGAATTCAGATATACTTTTTCCCCATTTCCTCTCTATGAGAGGAGAGTGGCCACAAATCTGTTCCTCAGAGGCTTTTCCCAACAGAGCTGGGAATTGTGGAAGGACGAGGCTGTTTTAAGCCCCGGCAGAGGCGCCTTTCAGAGCAGTGACTGCAAACCTTTCTCTAGAGGGTGGCACACACTGATATTCCAATTTAAGCACCCCCTCAGTGCCACAACCCTCTCTGTATTCACCAGAAACATTTGAGCTGGAGCTCCAATTTTGGGTGCTGTATCCCTGAGTGTTCAGAGTTTCCAAGCAGGGAATTATCCAACCCTGCTGCTTATTTTTCCAGGCAGCTGCAGGTACAGAGCTGCTCTGTTCCAGGCATGAATAACCCCATTAGGGCTTTCTAATGTTTCATGCAGAGCGTTGTAATGGAGGAGCTGGAGCTGGGGATTGTAATGCCAACTAAAAATGCTTTTAAGCCAGGGGATGGTGCTTCATTAATTTTCATGTCAGCAGAACCACAAGCAAAGTTTAAATACTCTGCAGAGAGGTGAGATTCAAGCATTAGCCAGCATCTAAAAGTGGGGGGAGGAAGGGCTGGGATTTTCCTGTTTTTCATCTGTTTGATGGTTTCTTTTTTCCCTGCTGTGTTTCCACCAGTTCGAACCAGCAGCTGAAGGGAAACTTGTCTGTGTTTGATGGAGAGGGAGCATTTATAGAGCATGGAGTGCCAGGACAAGGGGAATGGCTTCCCACTGCCTGAGGGCAGGGGTAGATGGGATTTTGGGAAGGAATTGTTCCCTGTGAGGGTGGGGAGGTCCTGGTACAGATTCCCAGAGAAGCTGGGGCTGCTCCTGGATCCCTGCAAGTGCCCAAGGCCAGGCTGGACGGGGCTTAGAGCAGCCTGGGACAGTGGAAGGTGTCCCTGCCCATGGCAGGGGGTGGCATGGGATGGGCTTTAAGGTCCCTTCCCACCCAACCCATTCCATGATTCCATGATGACAGAAATCTGCCAGTTGGCTGATGGGAGTCTCATCCCAAAAACCATTTTCCCAGAGAAATCAAGGCACAGGTCGTGTTTTGCCTGCTGGGATTAATAATGGATCGGGTGGCCCCTGGTTGCTGTGCCCACATCCCACGGAGCAGCATCCTCCTCATCCAGGTTCTCCTGCAGATCCCACGGCTCTGGTTGTGCCAGCAGCAGTCAGGGTGTGTGCAGTGAACCCTCAACACAATCTGGGGACTTAAAATTCCCTCTAAGAGTTAAAAATGTGACCTGAGAAGAGCTCAGAGCCCCTTCTGTACTGTCAACAGAGGTAAAACTTCCCGAAGGGAACCCTGAAGGGATTGGGAACGACCTGAGGCTCTGGAGCTCTGCAACTCCCTCCTGCCAGAGCTGTGGAGCTGCTCTCCCACTGCTCCCACCCTGCTGCAACCCCTCTGCCTTCCTGGGATCTCCCAGTCCAGCCCTGGCTCCTCGGGCACATGCCAGTCCCTTCTCCAGCCTGGCACGGGCAGCATCTCCTCGAGTGGACACTGCATGGGGTCCTCCTGAGCATGGCCCTGCTGCATGTGGGTATTGTCACCTCTGTCACCTCCATCCCCACCGTCCTTGCATGTGTCCCCCGGGGGAGTTTCCTTCCTGTCCCTTAAGCTTTGGGCTGTGTGCATCCTAAAGCAGCCAGGCTTCTTCTAGAGCTCCCTCAGGTTAAGCCTGTCCCAAGGTGTCCCAGCAGGAATTTGGGCAGGCCCGGGCAGTGCTGAGAGACCTCTGTGCTGTAGGACAGACCCACCTTTAGGGCTGGCTGCTTGCTCCTTGGTTTTCTCCTCTCCAGCCCATGCAAAGAAGGAGCTGTGTTGCTGCCAGGAAATTCAGGAGGTTTTCAGTTCAGTGCCTGACAGTGGAAAATGTCTTCTTGTGATTCTACGTACGTAATTGGTTTATAAAGTAGAACAGACACCTGATCTTTTGCTGAATAGTGAATAAATCGGGCATTTGGGCAGGTGAGGGGTGGTTAAAGCCACCTGCAACCTCTTTTCCTTACGTGCTGCCAACGCATCCCTGCTCACGTCCTGAAATCCATTCATCAACCATTCATCAGTAATAAATATAACATTTAAGGGTCTTCTCAGACCTCCCAAGGAGTTGATGATTTGCACTCCCAAGAAGACATTCCCTAAAAAATGGAAAAAAAAAAAAAAAAGTACAAGGATGTTGTAATGCTGAACACACATGAAAGCACCTCGTCTGGGCTGAAATAAATATTACACTGCAATGGTTTTGTTATTATTTTGCAGGCAGGCTGAGCTCAGTAGCAGAGACAGCCCCAGCAGTCCAAGATGACTCGTAGGATTAAGCACATGAAAGCGAGAGGAAAAAAAAAAAGTATTCAAAACCAACTCTGGTTGTTTTCATCTTGTTTTTCCACACCCCTTAGCAGAAAAAAACCCCAAGCCTTGGTGACCCTGGTCAGGAGGAAATGTTTTTTAAATGCCTCCACTGTACTTTTAACTGCCAGGAAAAAAAAATGTAGTTGAAAGAGAGCTGCAGATTCTGCTTCCCTTTATCCAACTAATTTCAAAGTTTTGGATTTTAATCTGGCATCAGTTGCAGCACAAAAAATCTCCCACGTTTCAAGAGTCCTTCCATCTGAAAGGTATTAGCAGGATGAGAGGAGTGGGAGATGAATTTCAGGAGGGCACTGAGTACTTCCAAACTGATTTCCCTCCTTATTTTCAAGGTGAAGCAACTTCTTCTGAGCTTTTCATGCATTTAAAGCTGAATTTGATGAAATATTTGCAAAATATTCACTGTTAAGAACAATCCTGCTCTGACTTGGTGCGGCCTCAGTGTCTCTTCCACTTGTAAAATCCACAGCAATGCTGCCTTGGCCTTGTGTAAACTCGGAATATTTACATTGCTTCACTTGGAAAGGAATTTGACTCCATCCAGTGCCCACGGCCATCCCTGTGGTCACAGTTTCATTTGAGACAGACACACGCAGTAAATACAGTCCTGGGGTCCAAACACTCTCCTTGGAGCAGCCCCAGGAATTTGGTCACCGGCAGAAATTCCCCCATTTCAAAGAGGAAAAAAAAGGAGGGATCACAACCAGAGGCAGAGATGTAAAATTCACGTGGTTGTGAATGGTTTTAGATGCAGCTATGCCCTGCGCCCTGGATATATTGTTTAATGATCTATTTTATAAATAGAAATTTATATTTCTGTTTCCAGACAAGCTTGTGCTGGTTGTCCTGGCAGAGCCAAGCGCTTTGTGGCCGTGTCCTGTGTGCTCCCAACCCTCAGGAATGCCCTGCCACGGCACTGCTGCTTTTCCTCAGGCCTTCCAAACGCCCCAAAAACCTCCTGGCACTCAAGCTGAGCTCAGGACATGTTCTTCTCCCACCTGGAATATGCCTGGCACCAGCAGGACTGGGAGAGATGAGTCCTGCCCGAAGCTTTGGCCTCACCTGCAGCTGAAGCTTCGCTGGGTTTGAAGCTCTTCCCTTGGCTTTGGGTCCCGTGTCCATCCTGCTCCTCCCCCTGCCTGCTTCCCATTCCATGAGGGGAGGGCAGAGGGAAGGACCTGGCTGGCACCAGAGTGGGCTCATCCCAAAAACCCCACCGGGGCAGTCCTGGGAGGCAGAATCACTCAGGAATCACTCGACCGCTTCCCACGGTTTGCTCAGCTCCATTCTCCACCCTGTGTCCAGGTGGGAGATGACCCTCAGGCCACGTGGTGGTGGCCACCAGCCCTGCAGCACTCGTGGCTCATTGGTGCCCTTTGTGTCCCCTGCAGAAGCCCAGCGCCGGCCCTACTACGCCGACTACTCGCCGGCGCGGAGATACATCCACAGCCTGTGCACCAGCCACTACCTCGACCTCTTCATCACCTTCATCATCGGCGTCAACGTCATCACCATGTCCATGGAGCACTACAACCAGCCCAAGGTAGGAGCTGCCGCTCAGCACGGCTCCCTTGGGATCCAAGCAGCCACAAGGTTCCCAGTTCTTGGAAAGCCTCGGCATTCTGATCCAGCTCTGCCGTTCAGGAGTCGCTTGCTTCAGGCAAAATCTTGATTTCCCTGCTTTGGGTAAAAACCCCCGCTAATGGAGAGTGAATTAAGCTTTTACCAGGAAAAGACCAATCCAAATATTTCCTCTCCTGATCCCAGACGAGTGAGCCTTCAAACTGGAGAGCAGTCCAGGGTTTTAGGACATTCCATTAGCAGATAGAAACTTGGAGTTACTGCGTGCAGAGCATTTCTTTTCCTCAATGAAGTTAGAAAAAACCAATTTAAAAGTCCAATCCTCCCTTTTTTTATATATTATAAAATCATTCTCCCCTCGGAACACCTTGGACATAAATCATGGGGGCTGTCCATATATAAATTTTCCATTTCATTATCACTGATGAAGCTCTGGCTCAGCATTTCCTTTTCCAGCATTCCATGGTAACCTGCAAATGCCTCCTGGATGCTGAGCCAGAGGGTAACATGTGTGTGTGTGTGTGTGTGTGTGTGTGTTTTACAGCAGGAAAATTCCTTTGTTTCCCATGGAAATGTTGTTTATCCACATGAGGTCTTATTTACACCTGGTTTACGTTCACTTAACACCAAGTTGTAAATCCAAATGCAAGCAGTCACAAATGATGGCAGAAGTCAGGCTCAGGCTTTGGATGGAATAGGAAGTTGTCCCATGGTTTTTAAGCTACCATTTTATTTCAGGTCCTGGAACAAAAATAGGGATTGTTGCCAACACCGAAGAAACTTTCAGCTCTTGAGTCCCAAAATTTGGGGCGTGGCTATGCCCTGGTGACCCCGCTGTGTGTGTGGGGTCAGCAAAGCCCAGGCATCACACAAAGGGGACAAAAAGAGCTTTCCTGTGCCCTGGGGCTTCCTTGGAGGTGCTTTGCAGACTCCTCTGTTGCGTTTATTTCCAAATTTGTCTGGTTCGATGCTCGTAATTCCCATTTTTTAGTGGAAATGCAGGGTCCTGTGCTACACTGAGCTAAATTCCCCTTCGCTGCCTCCTGTCCCCAGTTCCTCCCCAGTTCTCTATTTTAAGGCCCCACAAGATTCCTTTGCTATTGTTGGCCCAGAGCTCCAATGAAATCCATTATAAACACTCATCATCCTCAAGTATAAACACTGCGGATTCCTGACTTCCGAGAGCGGCTCCGTGGAGAGCGGGAACGTTGCACCAAATATGGACACGCTTTGCCCAGCTCTGGAGATGTCCCATTTTTCAAGAAGGAAAGGTTTAATCCATCTCCAAGGTTTATTTATTTTTCTGAGCTTTTTAAGCAAAGCCTTTGTCCTGAGGGCTGGAATCAAGAAATGATCCATCGAGGCTTTTGTTCTCCCCAAGGCTGGGCACTTCAGACCCAGGAATCTTCAGGAGATAGGGAAGGGGTGAAGTTTTTGTGTCTGGCCCAGATTGAACAGTTTGTGCACTGAGCTTGAACCTGACACTTTTAGCAGAACTAATCTTGGTACTTTGGAGAGTTTTCTTTGACTCAGGGGCTGAGCCTTTATTTGAGTTCTGCTGGGTGATTTAGTGAGCTCTGCCAGCCTTTACGACTCAATTCCTGATATTTCTGTGCTTCCCTCACCCTGCTCCCTGCCAGTCTAGGGGGTGGTCTAGGAAAGGATAGCTGGGCCGGCCTAACTGGGCTGGCCTAACTGAGATCTCTCTTTTCAGTCCCTGGATGAAGCCCTCAAGTACTGCAACTACGTGTTCACCATCGTCTTTGTGTTCGAGGCGCTCCTGAAGTTGGTGGCCTTTGGTTTCCGGAGGTTCTTTAAGGACAGGTGGGATCACTTTGAACCCCTGTGGATTTGGGATTCGGGGCTGGATTGACCCACTTTCAGGGCCAGATGCTGGTGAGATGCAGCATCACTGTGGTGGCACAGGAAGAGCCCAGGGCTGCTCTCTGTGCGTGCAGACTTTGTAGTGGAAGAGCTAGAAATCCTAAGAACTGCTGGCTGGGCTTTGCAGGAGGAGTTCCGGAAATCTCCCAAAATTCCAAAAGCATCTTCTCCCCCAGTACCTCCCTTTCCACGAGGCCTGACCAGCTCAGCGCAGAGGTCAGAAACACTTCCCAGTCAGCTCCCTGTCACTTCCCAGATTTTGTGGCTCACAGGATGTCTGTGCCAGCTGCTCTGAGCTGGTTTTGTACCACCTAAAATTCATGGGCCCAGATGGGAATGAGGAGATGCACTTGGGATCTGCTGGTGCCTGTTATTAACATAAAATTCCCTCCTCCTGGACGTCTATCCATGTATCATTTGGATTTTGTGTGTCCTTCCTCTCTTGGTAGGTGGAATCAGCTGGACTTGGCCATAGTTCTCCTGTCAATCGTGGGGATCACGCTGGAGGAGATCGAGATGAATGCTGCGCTTCCCATCAATCCCACCATAATCCGGATCATGAGGGTGCTCAGGATAGCCAGAGGTGTGTCCTGCTCCCGGGGTCTCCAGCCACCCCAGGAAACCCTTTGGACGTTCATCCTTCACACCCTGCTGGTTCAGTTCCAGTGGGGAACATGAGATGTCAGCTCAGAGACAAGCTGGGGTTTCCATGGGGTTTTCCAGTGGCATCCTCAGTTGGATTCTGATTCCAGCCCTGGATCACAGACTTTTTATACTGGTCCAGAGCAGAGTGGGAAGCGATGGCAGTTGGAGCTTGGGAAGATGTTCTTCACTGATGAGGTGGCTCCCCATCCCTCTCCCATTTTCCTGCCTGCCCACATTGGAGTTCTTGCAGGCTTTTGTCCATTTTCATAGAATCCCAGAATGGGTTGGGTGGGAAGGGACCTTAAAGCTCATCCAGTTCCAACCCCAACACCTTCCACTGTCCCAGGCTGCTCCAAGCCCCATCCAGCCTGGCCTTGGGCACTTCCAGGGGTCCAGGGACAGCCACAGCTTCTCTGGGCACCCTGTGCCAGGGCCTCAGCACCCTCCCAGGGAGGAATTCCTTCCCAATATCCCACAGCCCTGCCCTCTGGCAGTGGGAATCCATTCCCCTTGGGACTGACAGTGGGATGCTCAGTCCCGCAGGGATGCAGAGAACTCCCCACGTGGATAAACGGCTGTAAGAGAGATTGAAACCCTCCCTGCCAGACCTGAACCTGGATTTCCTTCATGCATTTTCCCTGCAATATTCCCCAGCCCTGCTGAGCAGGATTTGCTCTTCATTTCAGTGCTGAAACTGCTGAAAATGGCCACGGGCATGAGAGCTCTGCTGGACACGGTGGTGCAAGCCCTGCCCCAGGTAAGCCCCCAAAATTCCTCCATGCCCAGGGTGTCCCCCTTGGGAACACAAGTGCCTTTGGGGCTCCTTGTTTGGTGGCCTCTAGAAGCCACCTGGGGAGGGTCTCAGCTTTCTCCAGGCCTTGGGAGCGGAGTTTTGCACGGCTCATCCTGGAGCGTGTTTGATGGGAGAACCAAAATGATGGGAAAAGAGCTCCCAGAGAGCAAACTCCTGTAGGCAGAGCTCCAATGAACCCCACATTTCACTGGCAAGTTTGGGAAATGCCAGGATAGACAGAGAAGGATGCTGGAGAAAGCACTGGGAGCAGACTGGGAGCTTCCAACTCAGGAGTTTTGTTTGGGAGGCAGGAACAACCACAATTACTGACAGACGAGCTGCAGCCTCGGAAAGGCAAACTGGGGAGATGCTTCTGAGGGTTAAAATCTTGATTTGGGGTCTCCAATCACCAAACTCTCCTGAGCTGCAAGAGGAGCAGCACCTCTGCCAGACTCAGACTGATATTTGATAGGATCCCTCAAGTGTTCACTTCCTGGGACTTCTTTTTTATGGATCTGTTTATTTGAGAAAAGAAGGAAAGAAACTTTTTGCTGGCTTTCAGTCCTCCATCAGAATTCCAAGGTGTTGAGGGTTTTTTAAAATCTTTTAAATCTTATCCGTTTTAAGGTGTGTTCTGCTTGTTTGTGGGTGTGCTGGTGTGAGCTCGGAGCTTTCCATGTTTGGGGTTAACGCAGCTGCCTGCACATTCCGATTCCCTGGATCCCAGGAGCAGCCAAGGGCAGACACCGTGTGCGAGTCTCCTGCAGAGGACAAGTGGCCACAAGAGAATCGGGAGCAAACATACCCAAAACCACCCTGGGACTCAGTTCCTAAGTACAGAGCAACCCACGATCCAAGAACCATGATCCAGTTCCAAGAGAACTGGAAAACAGGGAATCTTTTTACCTTGGAAAGACCCCTTTGCTTTGCTCTTCATCATTGCCATGAAGATGTTTCTAATCTGAGGATTTGCCCTTTGCTCTGCAGATCTGAAGGATTTCGGCTGAGACTAAAGCAGGGATTCACCAGCCTGACCCCCGGGCTGGCATTTCATGGAATCCTTGCATTCGTGTCTGGTTTTTAATTTACAAAGCCCTGTGACCAGAGACCATATTTTCTCTCCCTCCTTGTTTTCTCTTCCCCCATACAAACAATAGGGTGGCTCCTGGCCAGGCTTTTGGCTTCCTTGGGGTGTTCTTGCAGTTTGCATTCCAGGCGAGGTCTCTTGCAAAGGGAAGACCCCAGGGATATTCCGAGCAGATCTCGTGCAGATAAAAAAATGCCACTTTGGCCTCCAGTGAAGCTGGGAAAATGAGAAGGGGATTTTAGGAAGAGCTCTCTGACAACCATCACTCTTCATAAAGCTGCAGCTTTCATTTCCAAGGCAAGGGATGAGTTCCTAGCCTAATTAAATTAGCATCCTAAAACCACAGCTGGAAAATCCTCATTGAATGTGGCTTCTAAGTGACAAAAAAAAGCTAATTTAATGTTTATTCATTAAGGTTTGGGGGGGAATTCTTTGTCTGGTGTGTGGAGAATGCCCATTTATGGGCTGACGATGACAAGGAACTGTCACTGCATTTTTGGGGGGTGATTTTCATCAGCTTTGGATTTGATTTTTATTCAGCAATTTGAGTAACACTTGGAGAACCAATTATCCCCAGATTTGGGGGAATGTAGCATGTTGATCCAAGATTGTCACAGGATTAATCTCCTCTTATGGGACTTCAGACTGAGCTTGAGCTGCTCTTTTCAAACCGTTCCTATTGCACCTTCCTTGTGTGGTAACCTCTGTCTGCCAGGTCAGAGACCTTCTCCTCCACCTGATCTCTGGAAAAAATGAGGTGGAGAAGAGGAAAAAAAATGAGGAGAGGCCACAGAGACAGAGAGAATGGTCAGGGAATGATCTCAAACTGGCACCTTCTCTGCCCACCTTCTCCATGTCCTCTCAATCCCAGAAAAAAACCCCAACACGTGGTTCTTGGTTTAAGGATTCAAAGTGTTAGGGAATCAGCCATCCCCTGTTGATGGAATACATTCTTATTTACTCTTCCTGATAAAAAAAATCTAGTGTTTTCAGTCTGAATTAGCCACGTTTGTTTGTTCACTGGATGTAATCTTGCTTTTTTCTTGTAGCACGTCTCCTTTTCGGAGCAGTGGTAGATAAAATAATCTCTTGTGAAAGGGAGAGAAATGAACTCCTTTAATCTCCCAGTGTGGAGCAGATTTTGAAGACCTGCTTCAAGTGTTTTCTTTCTGAGCTCTGTCCTCGCTGAGGCTCGATAATGAATTACACCGCTCGTCCATCACTGATTATCTCCTTGCTTCTGTGTCTGGTGGCTGTTGGGTTTGGAAGCAAAGGCTGCTCTCTAAGCCTCCTGTTTATGGTGATCCTTCAGCCCTTTTCCCGTTCCCAGCTTTCCAAAGCTCACCCTTTCTGTAGGAAAGTTGGAATTTAAATTTGGTTTACAGTGCTCCCAGTGGAAGTGAATCCCCCAGCAGTCACCGCTGAGCTGCCACAGCTCTTCCTGGTGGAGAGGACAACTGGAATCCAGCCCAATTCCCATCCTCCAACACCAATGAGATGTGAAACTTCCCTATCAAAAGATCTGGGTTGTTTTCCCTTCTCTCATCTCGCTTGATCCGTGGATGGCACATTAATTCCCTGCGGGCTAGACAAGAGACTCCTCTTTGTCTTCAAAAGCTTGGAACTGCCCCCACAGGCACTCTGTGCCAAGAAAAAAGTGAAGAACTCCTCATCCTAGCAGAGCCCTGAAGGGCAGGACCTGAAGTTTGCTCCTGTCCTGGAGTTTATCTCCTCTTGGTGCTGGAATTCCTGGGCTTATCTCAACTTCAGCTCCTGGAGAGCTTTTCTGGCATTGTCCGACTGCAGTTGGGGGGCAAAAACAACAACCTGCCTTTGCCAGCCCCTGGAGAGCCACAGGGATGTGAACTCAGAGAGCAGGAATGGGAATGTCTGAGCAGCCAGCACTGGGGATGATGGATTTGGGGAGATAGGGAGGTGTGGGCTGTGCTGCAGAGATCCCTGAGGGACTGGAGCAGCGATACAGAATTCCAGAGGAACAAACATCCTGCTGGCTCCTGGGGCTGGGCTCCATGGGGCTGAGGGGACACAGAAAGGGGACCTTGTTCAGATCAGCCTGAGGTGACTTCACCCTCCAAGGCTGTGTCTCTCCACCAATCCGGGAATTCTCACAGCTGGCCTCTGTTTTCCAGGCAGAGGTGTCCATTTTCTCCGGGGCCCAGTGCATGAATTAGGCTGTGTTTTCCCACTGCCAGGATTATTGCCTTGGCTGGAGAGTGATGGAAGAGGATAGGGAGGACTCATGGCCTTGGAAAGGCTTGGCAGGAGCTTAATTTGATGAGGAATCGCTCTGGACAGGCATCTCAGGGAGCTGAGTGCATCAACACCGGGAATGCCAATGGATGTCAGAGCAGGAAGAGGCACAGGAGGAAGTGGCTTCACTCAGGAGTGCGGCAGCAGGAGACACAAATTCCATCAGTGCCTCTCCCAGAGCCAGCTGGGTGTGTGGAGAGGGAAGCCCCTTCCCTTGAGCTGAGCAGCTTATTCCAGGGCTTTTGCAGTGGTAGGGCACTGATTCAGCTGGGATACACTGGGAGAGAGTGCAGCCCCTCCTGGAGGCTCTCCCTGCTCTTCGGGGGGGGGATGGAGGACTCAGCCCACGTCCCCACAGCATCCCAGCACAGGGCCAGTGCTGCCAGCCAGCATTCCAGAGGGAAGGTCCAGGAGGAATCACAGATACTCACCGGCATCTCCAGCTCTTGTGGCTTCTCTGAGGTCTTCAGGGCACCAACAACATCTCTCAGATGTTCTTCATCTGTGCTTCTCTCCCTGCAGTCCTCAGCTCCTCCTTGGCACTGGATTCCCAGGAAATGATGGATAGCCCCTGGCTGCCAGAGAGAAGGGGTGTCTGGAGTTTTCTGTGCCTGAGTCAGGGGGAGTTGGATGGATAAGGGAGCCTGGGCTGAGCTGTTCAGAGCCAGAACCACTTCTCAGAGCCTGCTGGGGCTGCCAGAGCTGAGGCTGCTGCCCAGAGCTGGATTTCTGTTCCTGGTGGAGCATCCAGCCCAGCCTTTGGAGAAAAGCTCCTGCCCTCTCCTGTTCCTTCCAGCAGCATGATTCACTCACCATCTTTTCCTTGTCTGGTCTCGGTAGATCTCAGAGTGCTTTGGAGACATTAATTACGTATCCCCGAGGGAATTCCAAAGGGGAACAGTGGAGTTACAGGACTGGGATGACTCACCAAGGTCACAGACACACACACGGGCTGCCCCCCCTGTGCTCAGCCCCTGACCCCGCTCCTGCTCCTCAGCCCATCCCTGGGAATGTGCCTGGGATCCTTCTCTGTGCTCAGGCCTTGGTGGAGGCCATGGGCTGAGAAGGACTTTTCCCTTTTCCCTCTTCCCTTTTCCCTTTTCCCTTTTCTTCTTCCCTCCTCCTTCTCCTTCTCCTTCTCCTTCTCCTTCTCCTTCTCCTTCTCCTCCTCCTCCTCCTCCTCCCTTCCCTCTTCCCTCTTCCCTCTCCTCTCTGTTGAAAGCAGATAACAGCTTTGACTCATAACCTGGTAACAACTTCCAAGTTAGCCTAAATTCTTTGGAATTTTATCAGTGCCATACGTTTGCAGGCTGATTACTTAGGCATCAAAATATTCAGGCTGCTTAGAGCAAAATCCAGCACCCTCTTCTGTTACCTCAGCCTCGAAGTTTATCACTTTTATTTTAATTCCCTGTAATTATCTGCTCGTTTGCCTCCCCAGCAGCGTTCGTGCTGTGTTTGTGCTTGTGCCTGCTCATTTCTAATGTCTCCCAAACCATCAGTGGTCCAGCAGACGTGAGGTAGGAAAAACTATTCCAGAAGGCAGCAGAGGCAGATGAGATAATCCAGCCCAGCCATCCACATCCCTGTTTTATCTTTATTATTCCCTGGAGGATGGTAATAATGTCAGGGAAATTGCAGAGCCAGTTTAGGCTTTATAGCAATTACAGCCTGCACTGGGTGATTGGAATATTCCCATTTCTTTAATATAAAAATTCCCCTCTTTCATCAGCAATAGCTGTGTTAATTTTACAGTGACAGATATCACACTGATAAACTCTCTGATGAAATTAAATCAAAGCACCCAACAATGCTGTTGTGGCCACTTCAGAGAACAAAACTCTCCCAAAACTAGGAGTTCCCTAAAATACAGCTCAGAGATCACCAATCCCTGGGCCTGACTGCCTGGATCACCTCCTAATTCCTTGTTTTTTAGGGATAAAATCCTGCTTGTGGTGCCGAGAACTCACTTTGTCTCAGTTACGAGCTGCTAACAGGAGCAATTAAAGTGGCAGGAGAGATGAATGTGAGCAGTTCCTTGCAGGTGGTAGCAGGTCAGGTTACTCTGCCCTTCGTGTTCTCTGCCTGAGTCACCAAAAATGTGCTCTTGGAGATGTTTTGGAGGCTTGGATTCTGTGCTGGGATGGAATCCAGCACGGAGAACTGTGATGCTGGTGGTGTGAAGAGCACTTGTCACCCCCTTCAGCTGCCTTGGGGGGCTTGGAGCACCTCCAGCAGCACCTGGAGCTGCAGTGTTGGTGTACGGGATGAGGCTTTTCCCTCATCCTGTGGGATGCAGGAAGCTAAAATCCGGGAAATGGTTGTTGAGAAGTGCCTGTAAAGGAAAAGGCTCAGTGAGTTCTCCTCTCCCTGGAGCACTGACAGCCCTCCATGCCAGTGAAACCTTTGGAAACCAGTTAGTTCCTCTTGTGGCTTATTGCTGTCCCAGAGTCCCAAGAAGGGAAAGGCCCCTCAAACCCAAACCAGAGCCCCAGGTCCCACACCAGCCCTGCCCTGCAGGGTGCCCTGGGGTGGCCAAATTCCAGAGGGTGATGGAGAAGCTGCTGTTTTCCACAAGAGCGTTTCTGCTCCTTCCCCCACACAAAGACCTCTCTGGGCCTCTTAAAGCAGAGCTCTGAGAGGGACCAGGGTGCTGGAAGCCAAGGGAAAGTTGCTTTGCCTCTGGCCACCCTCCTTTGCTTGTGTTGAAAATGTGATGGAGTGATTTCATTCATGACCTCGACTTGCCTGACCCTTGTTCTGCTTTCTCCTTGTGTAGGTAGGGAACCTTGGCCTACTTTTTATGCTCCTGTTTTTTATCTATGCTGCCCTGGGAGTGGAATTGTTTGGCAAGCTCGGTGAGTAATGGGCCTGAAGCCGCTCGTTTCATCCGGTTGATGTTTATTTGGTATCTGGCTGCTTCCTTTTTGCTCTCTCTCTCTCATTCTTGGGCCTTGCTCAGCTTCACACTCATGTTCTGAAGATGAAAGTTGTCTCTTGATCTCAGGGTCACAGCTGACACGCGAGGATGTAACGCAGAGCCTGTCTAACACACACACACACACACACACACACATTTAGGGATTTGTCCAACGCCACCCTTGGCTGTGCAGGAGCTATTTGCTGTTTCAATCTCATTGCCCAGCATGGATTTGTTCACAAAGATGGAAGTTTGCTTCTGGAGACAGCACATGAGTCTGCAGAGCTGCATGGGGGTCAGATTCCTGCTGGAGAGGTGCCACCATAAACATGTCCCTGCTCGGAGCTTCCCCCACATGCCATCAGCTCTCTGCTCTTGGCTGCCACTGCTCTTCCAGCTGCCCAGGGCTTGTCTGCCTGTGCTCTCAGCATCACCTTCCCCTCTCTCCATCCATCAGGAGGCATCCAGTGGTTCCTGGTTGTCCACCATTAATTAATTAATCCTCCAGTCTGAGGATACTGGAGCTGCTCAGGAATGTGCCCATCACTAAAATCAGAGCAAACACCCAGCCCTGCCTTGCCCAGCCTGGAAAACGCTGTTGGAAGGAGCTGTGTCTGCATCCTCGACATTTCCATCCCAATTAGAGCTCCAGGAGCACCAGCAGGGCCCTTCCTGAGCAGAGTTTATGGCTGTCATTAATCCCCTTTATGAGCCCAGCCCTCTGCTCAGATTACAAGTGCCTGAGAGCAGAATAATTCTTTCAACCAAAACCAAATTATTTTTCAGTCTCCCACAAATTCCGGGGAAAGAATTAGTCCTGCATCCAGCCTGAGTGAAACAGTGTGGGTTTATATTCCATCCCTGGAGTTGTGGGTGTATTTGTTCAGTCACAGGGGTGTAACATGGCTCTTCTGCTGTTTCCACACACACACCTGGACAATGCCAGCCCAGGGAACCCCTCTGGGGCAGGACTCCGCTTCTCAGCCCAGTTTAATGGGAATATTCCCTCCTTTTTCCTGATCGGTCCACGCCAGCCACAGGAACTGTCAGCACTCTCCCCAAGGGCTGGTCATTTGTGGGTTTTTCTTGGAATTTTTTTTTTTGTTTTTCCTTCCAATTTACCTCTGACTAATTATCTAAGAGTGAAATGCCCAACCAAGAGCTGTTGCTGCCTGTCCTAATGGATATTTAATGAGCCTGTGTTTTATGGGAAGATGGATATTTCATATGTTCAATTTGCATTCATTAGGATATTAATTCTCAGGGGGAAAATGTCAAATTGCTCCACTTTATCTCAGTGAAAATATCCCTCGTGGTGGATGTACCCTGTAAAAATCATCAGGGCAAGGGCACAGTCAAGAGGAAAACAAAGGAGGTTGTAGAGCCAGGAGTAAAGAAAATCACAGAAATCATAAAATCATGGAACCATGGAATGGTTTGTATTGAAAAGGACTTTTAATCCCACCCAGTGCCACCCCCTGCCATGGGCAGGGACCCCTCCCACTATCCCAGGTTGCTCCAAGCGCCATCCAACCTGGCCTTGAATGTTTCCAGGGATGAAAATTCCACCACCACCACTTCCCTACCTCCTGGTGTCCTGTCCCAGGGCTCTCCAGCTGAAAACAACTTTCCCACTGTCCTCCCTGTTCCTCCTGAGCAGGATGTCACCACGCCCTGATGCCATATATCCATGGGACATAGCTCAGGGTGCCACCCCCAGCTTTGGGGGCTGCTGTGGATAATCCAGCGTGGCTTGGCTGATGTGCTGCTCCTTCCCTGTCCCACAGATTGCAGTGATGAGAACCCCTGTGAAGGCCTGAGCCGCCACGCCACCTTCACCAACTTCGGCATGGCCTTCCTCACCCTCTTCAGGGTGTCCACGGGGGACAACTGGAATGGGATCATGAAGGTCTGTGCAATCTCTGGGTACTTCCTCCTCTCGAGAGAGCTGTTGGTACAGCTTTCAAATGGATTTAGGCAACTCTTGGGTGAAAACAAAAATGGTTCCTCTTAAAACATCAAAATGAGACTTCCTAATTTAAAAGCCAGGTGTGTTTAAAAGCAGGGATTTGTCCCAGCCTGAAACTTTGTTCCTGGATATAATATTTAAGGAAAATTATGCCCTTTTTTTGGCTGACAGGGGTAGCCATGTGCTCTGCGTCCTGTGCCTCTGGGATGTGTCATGGGATCACAGGATCATGGAATGGTTTGGGTTGGAAGGGACCTTAAAGCTCATCCCATTCCACCCCCTGCCATGGGCAGGGACACCCCCCATTATCCCAGGTTGCTCCAAGTCCTACCCAGCCTGGGCTTGGACACTCCAGAGATGGGGAATCCACAACTTCTGGGCAACACATTCCCCTCTTTGTAGCTGATGTAATTCCTGGTCTCCGCATTTTCTTTTCTCCGTTTCAGCTGTACCCACTTTGTGTTCTTTTGGTGTTTCTGCCCTTGGAGCCCAAGCAGAGCCCCACTAATCCCTGCCCTGTCCCTCCCTGCTGCAGGACACGCTCCGGGAATGCACTCGGGAGGACAAGCACTGCCTCAGTTACCTGCCCGTCATCTCCCCCGTCTACTTCGTCACCTTCGTCCTCATCGCCCAGTTCGTCCTGGTCAACGTGGTGGTGGCAGTGCTGATGAAGCACCTGGAGGAGAGCAACAAGGAGGCCAAGGAAGACGCTGAGATGGATGCTGAGATCGAGCTGGAGATGTCCAGAGGAACCAATGCTGCTGGCGGGAGCCGGGGTGGGGCCGGGGCCCCTGAGAGCCGGGCGCTGCACGGGAACCAGGAGCACACCAAGGCCGTGCTGCAGGGGAAGCACCAAGCCCTGGTGAGAGCCCACACAGAGCTGGGGTGGGGAGGGCATGGATCCCACCAGCCTGGCCAGCAGATCCCACACAGATTCCACACGGAGCCACAGGGATGGGAGACAAGGAGCTGTCCCAGTCCCCCTTCAGCAGGGATGTCACCACCACCCCACATCCTGAGTCAGCTCCCAGGGCTCCCGCAGGTGGAGGCTGCTGGAAATGCTATCCTGAGTGTTATTCCATGGGAGGGGTGAAAGTCCATCACTCCAGTTCATTCCCCGGTTGTGGATTTTAAGTTCAGAGCCACAATAGCCACAGCTCCCTGTCCCGCTGTCCCAGCCAGTCCTTGTCATTTATCAGGGCAGCAGCACCAGGGAGCAATCCCATAAAGCCCGGGAATGCTGGCACTGGGATAAATTCCCTTCCCAGTGACACTGCTCAGGTTCTTTTTAATCCCACTTTGGGATTTCCAGAGGATCCTGCAGCAATTCAGTGCTGGTGTAAACCTGCAGCTCCCCACCGGCTCTGCTGAGGATGTGGATGACTTGGGAAACATCAGAGCCTCTCAGCAAGAAGCTGGAGGTTCCTGGGTTGCTTTTCCAGACACTGCCTGCTCTCTGATTCCTATCAGTCCTCTAGGAGAACAATCAGAAGTGCAGGGGGGAAGGAGGGCGTGAGATAATTGTCTCATCCCGTGTCAGCAGCCTGTGATTAAGAGTGAACATGGAACTGCTTTGTCACCATGATCACAAATAAATCTACCGTGAAATCAGTGGAGGCTAGCAGATTAAATTACATTAAATTAGATTTTTGTGAAATCCATCAGACTCCATTAAGGCAAGGAAAAGGAGATTTGGTTACACAGCAATGGGGAATTGGCTATTTGAATGTTGTTCCTCACAGACATTCCTGCAGGGAAATGCACAGGTTGCTTTTCTAATTGTGGGGAGAGAGAGGGCACGTCCTTTCATACAGGCTGGGATTGCAAACTGAGTCCATTCTCCTTGGGTTTTCCTCATCTTCCAATACTTCCCAAGCACATCAGGAGCTGGGCAGAGCCTCCTGTTAACCCTGGAAACTCCACAGGGAGAGGTGATGAGGGGGAAAAGCGTCCCGTCCTTCTGCTCCGCTTCCCACCATGTCCTGCCACCTTCCCACCAAAGCCCAGGCCACCAGGCTGAGGTGGCTGCTGTCCCACCCATCATGCTGGTGTGCTTTGGGGCTGTGCCTGAACTGTCCCAAACCTGTCCCTTCACAGCCACAACCTTTGCAGCCTCTGTCCTTTCCAGCTGGGAAAACAGCGTTTCCCAGAGGAATCAGCCCTGTGTGGGACAGGAGCGAAATCCTCTTTTTAGCCCTTAAAATGTATGTTTGGTGCACAGGGCAGTGTGTGAGCAGTGTGACTTCAAAGGCAGAGTCCTTTCTTTGTGGAGAAAGCAGTGCCAGGTTTGATTTTATTGTTGTTATTGTAAGAACTTGTTTATGATACTGAGGAAACAGAAGCCAGAGGGGATCAACACCTCAGGCTTCCAGCAATCCCCAGAGCTGTGGATTCAGGAGGTGCTCCAGGGAGATTCCCAGCAAACCCCTCTGCTCAGTCCCTCCCGATCACCCCACATGCCCACAATTTCCAGGGAATGGGATCAGGCTCTGGAGTGCAGCAGGTGTTTCCCAGCAAGGAGGAGGAGCAGCAGTGCTGTCTCCAAACCATCCTCACTGTCCAGAGCAGCTCTCCAGGTGGGAGCCAACAAATTTCCCATCTGTGGTTCATATTTCAAGCACTTATTTCATTTGAAATTTGCCCACATCCCTAATTCAGTCAGGTCTCGACAGCTGAACCCTTAAAAACTGAAGTGGCTGATGTCAAGAAGGGCTTTCTGTTCATCTGTTCCAGCCAGAGACAAACTGAGCTTGAAGAGCCAAATCCTGAGATCCTTCTGTTCAAGTGCTGAGCGAGTGGAGCGAGACCCTTTGTTCTCGATGTGGCTCCGGGCTGTGAACAAGCACCCGGCTGCCCC
Organism: Corvus cornix cornix; assembly: GCF_000738735.6. Lineage (NCBI taxonomy): Eukaryota > Metazoa > Chordata > Aves > Passeriformes > Corvidae > Corvus > Corvus cornix. The sequence goes on along the minus strand of NC_046344.1, from coordinate 7,159,880 downwards.
CAGCTCAGGTGATGCCGTGCTGATGGAGCTGATTAGCTGGGATGGCCAGGGACCAACTGGCACCGGCTGCTGAGGCTTTAATTCATCAGCTGAGAGCCCTGGGTGGCACCCGGAGGCCTCTTGGGCACAGCCACAGTTGGCAGAGCTGAATGCCAACGAGCTGTAAATACCTGCTGGCCTCCCCCAGTTCCCAGCCAAGCTCCACAGGGTAAAAGCACAGAGTAATCCATCTTGGGGTGTGTGGCTTCAGGGAGCTGAGGAAAGACATTTCTAAGGCAGAAATACAAGGAAAAAAACAGATTGAACCAGATCCTTGGGGAGCTCCAAACCTGAGGGATCTCAGGGCCAGGTTTTGCTGGCAGAGAGGGAAAACAGCCCGGCAGAGCAAAGCAAAATACATTTAATTTAAGACATGCAGCTGGGAAAATGTTTTCAATCAGTCACTGGGAGGCTGACGTTAAAGGAAAACCAGAGGGATTAGCTGTGTTTTAGATAAAAGGGGAAACTGGGAGGGGAATGTGTCCAGCCAGGCTGCAGGGCCTGGCCTGGGGGCTCCTGCTCCCCCACGACTTGGCCAAGTCATGGCATCACCTCTCAGCTTCTCCATCAGCACCTCAGGGACGTCGTTTGTGTCCCTAAAGCTTCCTGAGACCCCAGGACGGATTTGCTGTGAGGTGCCTGAGAGGGGTCAGATTTAAGGTTTGTGGTGTGCTCCGTGTGGGCACTTCCAACCAGAGCCCCTTCAGTGACAGCAAAGAAAAACCCCTTTTGTGCCCTCAAAGAGGCTCCACACCCCCACCCTCACTGCCACGATGTCTTCTCCTTCCCTCTGCCTCTTTCTTCAGGGGTCAGTGGTGCCCAAAATGCTCCAGGTTGTAGGAGAGAGGCCTCAGGGTCTGCAGTGGTGTCGATGTGTTTAAATGTCTGCCCTGTGAGTTTGTTTTGGGGAGGTAACACGTGAATTTCCAGAAGAACTTGGTTTGGCCCCTCTGTCCTCTGTTTGAGGAGGAGGACGTCGCCCTCAGGCCTCCTGAAAGCATCTCCCTGGAACATCAGATGAGGACAACGTGAGAAATGCTGCATTTCTCATGTTTTTAACAGATGGGCCCCTTTTTCCTGGCCTTTCCTTTCTCTTTGTGTGTTCAAGAGTTGGTTGAGTGGTGGGTCACTGATGCCTCCCTTTATTCCAGCTCCACCCTGAGCTCTCCCCTCAGTGTAACTTTGCTGTCCCATGCAGCCACTGGGGCCGCAGCTTGTGGGGAAGATCCCAGTGGGAACATCTGCACAAGGTTTGGAAGCAAAAAGGGAAGGAGTTCCCTGTAAATTCCCCACTGAGGTGACCCCATCTCCCTCTCTCCTCGCTCTGCAGGGCAGTGCAGCCTCCCTGAGGCCCCAGGATTCCCAGAACCTGCTGACCGTCCGCAAGATCTCCGTGGCCCGGATGCACTCCCTGCCCAACGACAGCTACATGTTCCGGCCCGTGACTCCGGCAAAGGCCCCGTTCCCCCTGCACGAGGTGGAGATGGAGACGTATCCCTGCAAAGCCCAAAGAGGTACCACCCATGGGGATTTCCACCTGCTCTGAGATGAAGCTTTGGGTTCCTCATGACAAGAGGGGCAGTGTCCAGAGAAGGGGCTGGAGCACCAGGAACAGCTGAGGGAGCTGGGAAAGGGGCTCAGCCTGGAGCAAAGGAGGCTCAGGGGGGACCTTGTGGCTCTGCACAACTCCCTGACAGAGTTGGGCTCTGTTCCCAGGGAACAGGGACAGGATGAGAGGAAACAACTCAAGTTCTGCCCAGGGAGGTTTAGTTTGGATATTAGGAAAAATTTCTTCCCTGGAAGGGTGTTCAAGCATCAGAACAGGTTCCCAGGGCAGTGGTGGAGTCACCATCCCTGGAAGTGTTCGAAAACCGTGTGGATGTGGCACTTGGGGACATTGGTTAGCACTGGCCTTGGCAGTGCTGGGTTAATGGTTGGATTTGATGGTCTTTTCCAATCTTTACGATTCCATGATTACAACCACGGGACAGCAGCTGCACATGGGGGGTTCAGTGGGGAGCAACCAACCCAAACATGGCCTGAGCAGGCCTTGCTCCGATTTGATTCCATCAGCACGACGAACGTTTCCCACATTGGGCACAATTCCACGTTGCCATCACTTTCCCCGGAGCAAGCTGGTGGCTCAGATCTTTGGGGAGAAACGAGGCTCCTGAGTAGTGCTGGAGGCACAGGGTACAGGCTGTTAGCCGAGAAAAAGGGAGCATTTCCCTTCCCTGTGCATTCCCTCTGAATCCTGCCAGCAGATCAATAACATCCCCAGGAATAAAAGCCGGAGTCGGGATTGCTTCCGGGCACAGCTCCTCATCGTTCCAGGCAGACTGCAGCCTCAGGGCACTGCCTTTAGCACCACACATCGAGTTCAGAGCTGCAGGAGTTTCTTTGGGAGCAGAAAGATTAGAAACCAGTGTCTGGCTCTTCCCAAGCCTGGCCTTGTAATGAATGTCATGGACAGACCCCATGGAGTGACCCCATAATCCAGGAATCACAAGTGCACGGAGCCTTTGAGGGGGCGTTCATCCACTGCATCCGAGTCCATTTCCCTGAAAATGCTTTTCTGTCTCTTTTGTTGAGCTGGTTTGAAGGGGAAATCGATACGAAACACAATCTCTGCCTCCCTAAAAGCACACGTGCTCCTGGAGTGGCTCCCAAGATCTTCTCCCACCCTGCTCTCCTTTGATCCGGCGTGGTTTGAAATGCAAGAACTGCTCAGTGGGTTTGCAGAGCCTGATTTGCTCTGATTTCCTTGGGAGAAGGAACTCTGTGTTTGTTCAGACTCTCTGGGAGCCAGGTCATGTTCTCTGCTCAGTGTTTGTTATTATTCACCTGCAAATTCCTGGCGAAGGAAAGAAAACAGAGGTTGAGTTTCAGGGGCGGCCTCCTGGGGCTGCTTTTCATCCCTGGAGTGGCTGTAAAGCAGGATTTATATCCATATAAAACTGCTGTGATGCTGCCAGGGGTGGGTAGAACCCACCAAGAATTCTCTGATGTTTCCCAAATTTCTCTCCAAGAGCGCTGGAGGGATGGATGTGATGGATATGACTTCTTTGGGAAAACCAGCAGCACCCTGAGCTGTGCTGCTGCTGAGCTGCCCAAACTCTGCTTCAAGTCACAGTTCCATAAATTACATCCAGGTAAAACTGAGCCCATGGAGACTCCCATGAGCATCTGTGTTTCCATGGGCTTCAGGATGTCTGATCTTCTCCCGATACTGCACCGACCACCCAGGGAAAATCTTGTGGGATGAGCAGATCTCAGGATATTTTGGGGTTAGATGCAGTTTCCTGATTTCCTAGAAAAACAAGAGAAAGAATATCCAGCTCCAGAGATCTTCAGTGTTCCTGAGCATCCAGTTTGGAGGGGGTTTGGGTTTTCTATATGAGAGCTCGATGGAAAGTTTCCAACAGGAGGAAATTCCAACTGAGGACAGGGAGTAGAGCATAGGGTCTGGATTTTATGACCATGTTTGTGACAGATTTTATGACAGAGTTTCTGCGTCATGAAAAGCATTTTATAAAGCCTGGAATAGCACATGAACAGCACAGGCTCAACCTGAAACTCTGGATCTAGGAGAGCCCAAAAAAAAACTGGGGAGAAGTGGGGTGGGGGTGAGAATTCCTTCTGTGGTGTTCTGGAGAAAAGCTCCGAAAGAAAAATTATTAAACACTCACTTTTCTTTCTCCCCACCAACAAATCTGTCTGTGAAATGCAACTGCAATGTGTCTGGATGGCTTTTGTCAGAGGTTCAAGTTCCCTGAGCCCTGGGTGAGATCTCTTGGAGTGATGGATAACGGTGTTTTTAACACGGAGTGGGGCAGCACTGGAGGAACAGACGCTGGGTTTCAAACTAATGAGGACAATAAATCCTGCAGCCAAAAAAACCAGAGAAGCAGATCTCTCAGACAACTCCCAAGCGCAGTAAAGCAGCACCACGGAGGGGCTGGGGAGGATGGATTGCCTTCAGACCCAGCCTAGGCGGCTTCAGGAAGAGAGAGATTCCAGCCTGCCCACAGCTCAGGGCTGTCAGAGCATTTGGAACAGGCTCCGAGCTCCTGGTGGGACCACGCTGAGCCAAGCTGTGCCTTGGGGACAGCCCTGATGGTGGCTGGGCTGTGGTGGGTGGGAGAACTGCCCTGGGCCTGCAGCGGTGTCTGCTCCCAGAGGAGGTGTAGAATATCCTGAGTTAGAAGGGACCCACAAGGCTCACAGTCCAACTCCTGGCCCTGCACAGTCACCCCAACATCTGTGTCCTCCCTGCCATCCCTGCTGAGGTTCAAGGCAGGAGACAAGACAAGGGTTTTTAATCCCAGTGTTGCCCAAGGGTTACGCTGATGTTGGGGATTTCAGCCAGGCCTAACAGGTCTTTCCTCCTCCCTCCTTTGTTTACTCCCCTCTTGAAGCTTCTGCCTCAATCCTTGAGAGAGCCCACAGGCCAAGCAATGACTGCTCCCTCTGTCCTGCCCTAGGATCCATCACCTCCATCCGCTCCCAGCCCGTGGGGACGAGTTCCTCGCTGAGAGTGCCCACGGAGTCGCTGCCGCTGGCCGCGCGCTCCCCCGGCCACGAAGGGCGGCACCGCTGGAAGGCCCTTCCCCCCCACGGCACCCCCCGATCTCCTGCTCTCAACAAGCTGCTCTGCAGACAGGTGAGAGGCCAAGAGCACCCAGAGGTAACTCCTGACTCGTCACCTGTGTTCCTTCCCTTCTTTCCCAGTCCTCTCTTGGGTTTCTTTGCTTGGAGCTAAGAGTAGAGCTCCTGTTTTAGAACAAAACGTGAAATTTTAATTTTAATATAATTTAGTCATTTTAATACACTCCTGCCCCAGCAAAGGACACGTGGGAAGGCCCTTTTTCCCTACTTCCATCTTCGTGGCTGTGCTATTCCAGGAAATAAGAGCTAAAGCCCAAATCCATTTTACGCAGGGTGGGAGAAGCCTCCAGGGAGCCCTACACTGTGATGGGTTGTGCTGGCTCAGGATTTGGGGCTGGAGCAAGACCAAGGCCCAGTAGATGCCAGCCCTGAACACGAAGGCTCCTGCCAGCAGAAGTTTATCCTCCTGTACAGGAGGGTCTGACAGGACTGGCACAGTGGGGCAGGAATGAGGTGGGGTCTGTTAGACCCACCAACATGGGCTCCCCATCCCTGGGAGTGTCCCAGGCCAGGCCGGACGGGGCTTGGAGCACCCTGTACTGGTGGAAGGTGCCCATGGCAGGGTGTGGAAGGAAATGAGCTTTCAGGCCCCTTCCAACACAGTGTGGTTCTATAATTCTGTGTCCATCACTGGAAGTGCTGCTGCCCAGCACGTCCCCAGGCTCTCACCCCACCTCTCTCTCCTCCCCTTCCAGGAGGCCGTTCGGACAGACTCAGTGGACGGACAGACTCAGGAGCGCAAGGACAGCCTGCAAGCAGAGCCTGGAGAGCCCCAACCATCAGCAAAGCAGCCCCAGAGCACCCTCACCCCCAGCCCTCTCCATTCCCCCCTCCCGGCCACCCCTCCGCGCTCCCCCCCGTCCTCCCCACACCGGCCCCTCGGCCCCCTGGCACGGAAGCACACATGTGGCCAGCACAGTGTTCCCAGCCGGCCACCCAGCCCCGCCAGCCCCTCTGGCCCCGAGGGCTGCCAGGGCGAGCCCTCGGACCTGGCTGACGAGGAGGTTCGGCACATCAACAGCTCGGCCAAAGACTGGGCAGAGGAGCACTCGGACCCCAGCAGCCGCTCCACCTCACCCTTCACCTCGCCGGCCCCGTCCCCCGTGCCCCTCAAGAACTGCAGCACAAGCAGCCTCTCCTGCAAGGAGAAGGACTTGAAGAAGTTCTACAGCACCGACACCAAGGGCTTCCTCAGCAAGCCCAGCTGGGCCGATGAGCAGCGGCGCCATTCCATCGAGATCTGCCCCTCCGGCGGCGCCCCGGACTGCGGCTTCCAGGACCCCGCTGAGGACAAGCAGCGGCCCCCTGCCCACGTCCAGCCAGAGGCCGACTACATCCACGGAGCCCGGAGGAAGAAGAAGATGAGCCCGCCCTGCATTTCTATAGATCCTCCCATGGAGGATGACACCGGGGCGGCCCCGCGCACCAAACCCTCCGAGAACACCCTGCTGCGGAGGAGGACCCCGTCCTGCGAGTTCCCGGCCTACCGAGAATCCCTGGAGCTCACGGAGAGCCAGCCCCCGTGCCGCGGGGAGCACCTCAGCATCCCCAACTTCTCCTTCGAGCAGCTGGACGGCGGCTCCTTGAGCAGCCTCTCGGAGCTGCTGGACAGCGGCCAGTCCACACCGGCCTCCATGGACTCGCGGCCGGACGCGGAGCTGAAAAAGCCGGATCACTTAAAAACTCAGTGGAGCAACGGCGAGAGGAGCAAAGAGCTGCTGGGCACTGCCAAGAGCCCCCTGCGGAAGCAGGACTTGGGCCCCGTGACTGTTGCCACAGAAGAAGGCACGGATGACCCAGTATAGCCGCTGGGCCGGGGGAGCGGGGGGGTCTCAAGGGCTTTGTCACCAGTGTGGGGGTTCCAAAGCGAGGGCACCCAGGGGTCGGGGGTGGCCGTCACTGGGGCCGTCCCCTCGCTGCGGTCACTCGAAGCGCTGTGGAAGTTTGCAAAAAAAACCACACACACACACACAGAGACACACACAGACACACAAAGAAGTGAAAAAGAAACCAAACGAACGGCTGGACGAAACTGGGGATGGGTTTTTTGGGGATGGGGAGTGGATTTGGCAAGAGGTTTTGGGGTTTCTTTTCTAAGGGGAAGGTGGAGTTGGTGCAGGGGTGGCTTCGTTCCTCCCACCCCCCTCCGTGGCCTCGATCACATTGATTCGGGTCCGAGGTGGTGTCGGTTGGGATTTGGGGGGATTCTCTTGGGGTTTTGTTGTTTTGTTGGGTTTGTTTTTTGTTGTTTTTTTTTTTTTAAAGATGCTCAGCTTTTCCCGAGGCACCTTTTCAAGCTGTCACGTTACGCCGGAGTGCCCGGGAGCTGGGAGCTGGACATTGTCTGTATATCAGCAGTTCTATAAATAGAAATCCTGTATTTGTGAGCTACAAAATGAAGAAACAAACAAAGAAAAAACCTGGAAAAAAAAACCAGACCCACAAAAACTCTCTCTCCATAATGCACATATTTTTATAGAGAAACAGAGATGCTGTTTTTTGCATTACATGGGTGGTGTTTCCTTGGGTTTTCTGTGGAATTAATTATTCCAGCCATTCATTTTCCAAATGTTTCTTCTCTTTCCTCGCTTCCCTTCCCTCCACCATCACCCCACCAGCTTCTTCTCACAGCTGATGCTTCTGACATCTCGCTCATTTTTCTTTTGTACTTTAGAGGTTGTCCTAATTACAGACAAAAAACCAAATCACTACTGAATTGTAGCCAGTGCAATAATAAGTTATTCATTCTTCTTGTCTGTCCAACTGTCCTGTTGCTTTTTTTCCCCCTCCCTTTCTTTTCAACTGAAATTCAGGTTAAACGTCGCAATAATCTGAACTAACGTGCACAGAGACGGTTTCTTGTGTTACAAAGAGAAGCAACTAATGAAAAAAAGGAAAGAAAACTACATTTACCGAGAGATTAAAAAAAAAGAAACTGAACAAATAAATAGTAAATTATTTAAGAAATGTATTTTGTTTACTGCAGTTCTAAGTAAATTATTGATACAGTGTGTAAAGGTGTAAAGAGCTGTCATAGGTGACGTTCTTTGTGAGCATTTAAGGTGATGATTTGTCCTCCTAGTGGCAGAACAACTCCGACCCCTCGGGGCAGTTTGCACTCCCTGTGCTTCCCTCCCAATCCCTACACCCACACCTGGACACGTTCTCTTCCCAAGGCCCTTCCAGAAGCCTCTAGAGGAATCCAGGTCACCTTTTAACACCACTTTGGGGTTTTTTTGCAGCTTTTGGGGTTGATTTTTCCTTTTTAGCCTCTGGTCCTTGCCCCTTCCCACCCCTCCTGCAGGCTCTGTGTCCACGGCACAGCTTGGCCATGGGAAATAGGAGCAGGAAGGAGCCCGTGGCAGCAGCCCGGACATCCGGGGGGGATAAAGCCCATCCAGTCGTTTCCGTTTGGTTCCTTCCGTGCCGCCTCATATTTATGCATTCACATTTATCTTCTGTTATCGATGCATCCATTACTCCAAAGGAAATGTATCTTGTTTCACATCTATTAAACTGTATAAACTGGAAGCGTGGCCTCCCTTTGTGCCGCAGCGGGGGGAGCCCAGGTGTTCCTCCCGCTCCCAGAGCTCGGCATTCCCTGAAACCTCTCTGCTCAACCTCTCAAAGCTGCAGCCCCCAGGTGTGAACCGTCCCCACTGGAGTTTGAGGCTTCTCCCACCTCCAGCTGAGCTCAGAGAATCCCTCACCTCACCCAAGAGTCTCCATATGTTGATCCAGCTCTGTGCTGGCTGCTTCCGAGGAGCACCTGCGCCGCTGTAATTAAGAGTCATTTAGAATTATTGTAAATAATGATTGTGTCTCGGCGGGATAGTGAGGAATTCCAGAAAAGAGCCATAAAATCCATGATTAACAGTGCTTTGGGGAGGATGGCAAACTCCTTTTGCTGCAGTTTAAGCAGAGGAGGTGAATCCCTCTGCTCCAGGCTGAATCCTGCCTGGAGGCGTGTGGGATGCTCCGGGATGTCCCCCGGCATAAGGGGACACTCAGGGTGTCATTTACCGCTGGGATTATTTAGCTGTGCTGGAAAAGGCCTGAATTCCCTTCTGGCCCTGTGCCTGAATTCCCTTCGGGGGAAAAGCCTCTCGCCATGGGGTTGGTGGCTGATGGTGATGATGGAGAGGGGGATGTAGAACAATTTGGAAGGGCTTGAGGCCATGGCAGCATCGGGAATGTGTTTGGATATTTGCTCCTGGTTCTGGTTCTGCCCGGGCTCCCACCCTCTGACAAAGCCACACCTTCCCAAACCCCCCAAAGCTCATGAGGACCCAAACCAACCCCATCCATGAGCCTGCAGGAACATCCTGGCAGCGTGGGGCGAATCAAGCTCCGACTGAATTTTCCAAGAGCAAAGAGTGACCATGGATTGCTCCCCGATGCCTCTTTTGGGGACACTCACCTGGACGTGCAGGTGCAAAACTCCCACAGCTGCATCCCCAAACCTGGCCATGACCAGAGAAACTGTTTAACATCAGCCAGTGTTAATTTTGTTGATTAAATCTCTGCAGCATTAAGCGATTTCCCCCTGGACTGTCTGCAAGCCTTGCTTAAGATCGGAAGCAAAAAGCACCGGGTAAATGCAAGTCATGATTATTTAATTGGATCGATTTCTATTTTGCATTTTTAATGGCCATTCAGTCCTGTCCATTTATGAGCCAGACTCTGTCCCACCACTGTCCATTCCAGCAAACCCACAGCCCGCAGGGATGGGCACTGTTTCCATCTGGGCTGGCTCAGAGCCACCTCGGCACCCTTTGAGGAGCAGGAATCAAACAGGGATTAAAAACCACCATGCTGAGGAAGGAAACCATCACAGGGGCTCTGCTTCAAGGGTAAATCTCAGATGGCATCGATCTGAAATTCTCTTTGTCATGCTGGGGAGGAAAAAAAGCTTTAAAAAAATACCAACCACCAAATCTGACGCCATCCTGGGTGCAATTAGCCCCAACCTTAATCTGTCAGAGCTGTGAGATCATACAGGTTGCATGAATGCTAATAAGCATTTGATATTTGTACAAGCTTTCTGGGGATGAATAATTCAATTGACTTCATCCATTAAATTTCCCCTATTAAGTTTTCAAGCCGTGGCTGGGTTTTAATGGCTGGGGCCACCTCATCCTCCAGACGAGGGGGCTTAATTAGGAATTTTAGCACAGCCAGACAGAGCCACAGGGGCTGAAATCTCTGTGGCTCTTCGGGTTTTGAGCAGCTCGTCTCTCTGCTGGAACCCCGCTGTGCCCCTGGAATAACTCCAGCTCACACCAGGTGGGTGCTCCATCCTCTTCCAGCATTATGGTGCTGCCACAGACTTGTTTTAGCTCTTTCCATGGGGTCAGCCCCTCTGTGGAGGCTGGGAGGGTGCTGAGGGGCTGCTCGGGATGAGGGATGTGCAGATTTCGGCACCACTCGATGATCCCGTGGGTCCCTTCTGACTCAGGATATTCTGTAATTCCATTCCATGATTCCCTGGCCTTCAGTGATGCAGGGATGTCACCAGGAGTGTTCCATACATACCTAGCTCGGGCTGCTCCTCATGCCAGGACCCTTCACTTGTGTCCCTCACTTGTGGGTTAGCGTTGGGGTGTTTTTTTCCAGCTGTGGATGTTGGACTATCCAGTGAAAAATAAATCTGTTCACAATGAAAGGGAGAAAATGCCAACAACCCTCATTAAGTCACACCTCAGGGAAGAACCAGATTAATTATTTGAACATTTGATTGAAATCCCCTGGAGCAGCTTATTCTGATTCTGCTTTGCCCCACGTGGAGGCACAAGCTGCCGAGGGCCCACGACCACATCTCCAGGGTCTGTTGGATGCATGGAAAACAGCGTTCCCACCTGAGTAATCCCCAAAAAATGCAGTCACCACCGGACAACAAACAGGAGGGCTCCATGCCTGGCAGGAGAAGGAGCTTGTTTACCCTCCCCTCTTCTCCCTGCTTTTATTCCTTATGTCCTTATCAAATCCAATTGTCCCACTGGGCACCATCTTCCTGGATCCTCCTCGCTCTCTCCCTCACTCCATGTCAATTTATTCTGACTAGCTCAGACAGAGGCACTAATTAATTTTGCTCATTAACCAAAAGAAATCTCACCAATGATAATGAGTTCCAATACAAATTAATTCTTCAGGGAAGACCAGACACTTCACAGCTCCTTGGCAGCAATAGCGTCCGTACCCGGCAGGGCCCCTGGCATGGGGCTGGCGGCCACATGGACACAGGGATCATCCCTGGAAGAGTCCAAGGACAGGTCAGACAGCAACCTGGGATAGCAGAAGGTGTCCCTGCCCATGGCAGGGGGTGGAATGGGATGAGTTTTAAGGTCCTTTCCAACACACAATTATTCTGGGATTCAGACACATAACACAAAACCCACCCGGCTTCACGCGGGTACCTTCGCACCACACTCAATCTCCAGGTAAACATCTCAGCAGAAATTACAGCGGGAATATCCCCCTCTGTGTGCTGCTGTGAGATCGCACCCCTTCCCTGTTTGATTTGAGCAGCAGGAGCAAAAGGCAGGGAAGACAAAGGGCAGGGAAGCTCCCTGCAGCCTCCTCGCAGGCAGGGATGAGTCAACGTTGTGCAAACAACTCTAAAAATACAAACCGTTTATAGCAGATTAATGACACCATAAAATGGATTTCACTGGCCATTTACCAGGTGTTGATCATAAATATTTGAGGTTCAAAATAAACTTTTGTGCTGTGCCACTGTGTTGTTGTTCGTGTCTCTCCCACCTTCCCCGAGCGCCTGTTGGCAGCGATGGATCAGCCCCGGGGCTGCTGTGATCAGGCTTGAGCAGGTACGGGAGCCAAAGGACCTGCTCCTGCTCCCTCCCTGCAGCACGGGGTGTCGATCCACTCTCTTTTCCAGGGATCTACTGCTCCTGCTGTAATTACAGTGGATGAGCCCAGAGCTGGGGAGGTGGGGAGGAGATACATCCCACAGGTATCCCCCGCTGGCACTGCTGCCTGGCAGCTTTGCCCAGGAGGAGGAGAGCCCCTGCCTGCTCCCCCACTCCTCAGGGCTCATCCAAAGGCAATCCCAGGGGAAACACAGGGAAAGGGCTCACCACCACTCTCCAGCCTCCTTGGGAGCCCCTGGACCCGGAACCAGGCAGCCTGGGCAGGTCACGGTGCCTGGCTTTGATTCAGAAGCTCCCAGTGACAGAGCTCCAAGCAGTTTGGATTTTCCCAGCCCCTTGCTCTTCCTGGGAATGAAGCAAACATAATTCCCTCAGCTGTTTGACATGGCTCCAGCACAGAGGTCAGTGCTTAAGGGACACTGGGAATCATTCTCTGGGAGCTGGGATCCATCCTGGGCACAGCACCGGGAAGAGGTGACAAGTCAGTGATCAGCAGGAGCGTGTCCTTCCTCCCTGTGAGGATGGCTGCGGCCCCAAACACCCCTGGGAAGCTTCCCATGAGTCCCATCACAAATCACAGGATCGGGACAAGTCCAGGAGAAGAGGAGAATGTTTTAAAGGGCCAAGAGAAACAGCAGCATCACTAAATAGCACCCATGGGGTCACCATCATCCACCAACCTTCATCAGCTTGGAAATCAAACTCTCTGACGGAGCATTAATTAAGTTTTCCAGCAGGATAAAAACACTTCCTTGCTTGGGATTTCACTCTGCTCACAAAGATTAAAAATACAGCTAATTAAAACAAGGCTGGCATACAAAGAAGGGAAGAATAAAAGGTCTTGTTATGGCTGGGAGGGGACAGAGTCCTTCCAGAGGCAGGTACAGATGACTCACGGCTGCTGAATAACCCTCCTGCTGTCTCTCTGCCATGGGGAAGGTCTCCAAGTGCTGAGAGAACTCCTCCAGCAGCTGTATATCACCTGCCAGGCAACAAAAATGTCCAGAAATTGGCTCCAAGATAGCTGGTAGCCAAGTGCAGTGTTAATTAAACAGCCTCACTAGCTGCTCCAGACAGCTGCTCCAGATCTGCTTTACTTCCCCCCCACCCCTGATAATTTTCAGTTCAAATGAATTATTTTCCCTGAAGCATTTCTGAAGGGCTGTGGAGAAAGGATAACATTTCAGGCATTCCCTCCCATTCCTCCTGCTTTCCTGTCCCATTCTTCTCTTGGCCAAATGTGTTTGGCCTGAAAAATCGAGTTGAAATAGGTATTGACCGACAACACATCTACTGAAACATGGAAGGGCTTCCTTCACTCCTCCCACCTTTCCCCAGAGGGTCTGGCAGCAACCAGCTACCCCACAGATTCCTCACGGAGAGGGGATCATGGCCTGGGATGAGGAAGGGAGGCGAAGGGACGAACCACAGCAGATGGTGGCCAAGCTGGGGAGTCTCTGTGGCGCTGACGTGTGTGTGGGCAGCAAAAATTTCTGGCGTGAGCGGCGGCACGACCGCGGTCCCGATGGGCCAGCACCGCGTCACCAGCCCAGCACTGTCACATCACCGGGCCAGTCCCATCCTGTCACCAGTCCAGCACCGTCACACCGCGCTCTCTGTGGGGAAACAAGTCACTGTCAGCAGATTTCAGCGCTTCCAGCTCTTGTAAAGCCTCAGCACACCCGTCCTCCTTATTGACACACCAAACTCACCCCTTCCTTTTAATTAGAGCGAGCTAATTAAATCAGCACCGTGCTGTTTCCTGCTTTTCCCACGCACATTCAGACCCCGCGGTGTGAGGGCACTTCTCCTGATGTGCACAGGGGAAAATCGCCGTGCTGCGGGCGCTGAGGGCCCCTCTCCTCGTCAGTGGCGGTGGCCCTGCAGAGAGCACAAAATCCACCATTTCCCTCTTTCTCCCTGGAAACACCTCCTGGCTCGGGCCCTTGCCCGCCAGCCGGAGCCGCTCTCAGCTCGGCCGGCAGCATCATCTAGTGGCCATGGCCTCGCCACATGGAATGGTAGGATCGGGAATATCCTGAGCTGGAAGTGACCCACCAGGATCATCCCGTCCAGCTCCTGCCCTGCACAGACACCCCAACAACCCCACCCTGTGCATCCCTGGGAGCGGTGTCCTTGACGTCTGGCAGCCTTGGGGCCGTGCCCATCCCCTGGGGAGGCCGAGTCCCCGCTTGGGGTTGCTTTAGGCTGATATCAAATAATAATAAATGAAGTTCTGCACACGTGGCGGTGCGAGGATAACGGGGCAGCGCCCGTCGGGCTCAGCGGCTGAGGGGAGCGGGAAGGACCCGCCCGGGGACACCCATGCCGGGGGTGCCGGGGGTGTCGGGGGTGAGGTGGCCGCATTTTGGGGCGATTTTGGGGATCGGGAGCCCTGCGAAGCGAAGCGAAGAGCAGCGCGGCGCCGGGGAAGTTTGTCCCCTGCGCCGCCCCGTCCGTCGCCACGGCAACCGGTGCGCCCGCCATGGCGGGCGCCCAGCGTGTTCCTGCTGGCCGTGAGCGGCGAGATCGAGAGCGGGGAGGTGCGTGAGACCCCGGGACACCACGGAAACACCCCGGGAACACCCCGGGGGGATGGGGGGGATCGCCCCCAGCCCGGTCCGCGCGGCCCCGGCAGAGCGGCCTGGCCTCGGTGTCGGTGCTGCGTGCGCCCGTGCGGGATGAGAATCTGCCCCCCCTGAGCCTGCCCGGCCTCAGTCCCCAAACTCAACCTAGCCTCATCCCCCTCAACCCTGCACACCCGCAGCCCCCCATAACCCTGCCTGGCTTCATCCCCCTTAACCCGTCCCTGTCTCAGCCTCCCCCAAACCCAGCCTGTTCCCAGCCCCTTGAGTGTCAGCCCCCCAAACCCAGCCTGTTCCCAGCCCCTTGACCATCCCAGTGTCAGCCCCCCAAACCCAGCCTGTTCCCAGCCCCCCAAACCCATCCCTCTGGCCTCAATACCCTCTGACCCAGCTCAGCTCAGCCTCAGCCGCCCCCTCATCCATCCCAGTCCCCCAAACCCATCCCAGTCTCAGCCTCCCTGACCCAACCTGTCTGTCCCAGTCTCGCTGGCCCAGGCTGCCCTCAGCACCCTGACTTGGGCAGAGCCTCACCCCCAGAAATTCCCAGTGAATTCCCAGTGACACCCCCCTCTCTCTCTCTCTTTCTCCCTCTCTCTCTGTCTCCTGCAGTTCCCAGGATTTGATGACCTGTACTGCAAGTTCTGCTTCGTCTATGGCCAGGACTGGGTCCCCACGGCGGTACAGCCCCTGTGCCCCCCCCGTCAGACCCCCCTGTGCCCCCTGTCCCCACCCTGCCCACCAGAGCCCCGGGCTCAGCCCAGCCCCAGGCTCACCCCACGTTCCCTGCAGGGTCTGGAGGAGGGAATCTCCCAGATCACCTCCAAGAGCAGCGTCTCCCCCACCACGCTCGTCTGGAACTTCCCCATCGACATCACCTTCAAGAGCACCAACCCTTTTGGCTGTGAGTGCCAGGGGGGGGTCCAGCCCTGCTGCCAGACCCCCTCTCACCCCCATTTCCTTGCAGGGCCGCAGATTGTGCTGAGTGTCTACGGGCCTGACTTCTTTGGCCACGACGTGGTCAGAGGTTACGGAGCTGTGCACGTGCCCTTCGTGCCGGGGAGGTGAGTGCCAGCCTGACCTGCAGGGCTCAAACACATTCTCGTCCTGTTATTCTGTTGTTTCAGAAACAAAACCAGCTCCCATGCGTCCTCATCATGCCCTGTCAGTTCACTACAGAGATTTTCTAGCAGAGCTCTTTCATCATCAGATAAGTTTTGGTAATGCTCTAAAGCCCAAAGTGGCCTGTGAGGAGCCCAGATACAAAGCTCAGTTTCTCACCTCTCCCCCATCACTGTAAGCACACGATAAGTTCTCACTGCCACCACTGGGAATGGAGGAAGATCCGATGTTCCTGTGCAAACAAACCCTTCCTGTGTGAAGGGAAAGCACCTGGAGATGAGCAGTGCTCTGGTGTGTCAGCAATTCTGTGCCTTTGTAAATAGAAAAATCTTGTTGTTTGTTCGTTCCTGAAGTTCTGGGGGTCTCCTCTTTGTTTCAGGCACAAAAGGACCATTGCTATGTTTGTCCCAGAGTCCACCTCGAGGCTGCAGCAGTTCACAAGGTAATTATTAATGACTTTACTTCATTAAAGCCCCTCTTGCCCGTAGCCACAGAGGCATTTGCAGCTACTGGGTGGTGCAGAGCTGTGACTGCTCTGTGCCATAACCAGGCAGGTTTGTGTTCTGTGGGTAAAATCACATTTTCAGGTGGCTGGGTCTTTTTTAAAAGCTTTCTGCAAATATATTAATCACCTGCTAGCTGCACTGAATTCCTGCCTGAATCTTCTTGGGGCTGTTCTGGAAGGACGGCTACAGCAAGAGAAAACCCATGATAAAACAATTCCCATTCCACATTTTTTGTATGTATTCAAGGTCTTCAAGCCTCTCTGGTTCTCTGGGTGATCAAGTGGAATTTTCCAACAATATCTTTGCCACAGAAAGATTTTTCTAGCCTAGAAAAAACCTGGATTTAACAAAATCTGTATGAAATCAGTTGCATTTTTGTCCTTAAGGCAAAACTTACCTTTGATTGAAGTAGATCAATAAAGTGAGTCAGGCTTCAAAAAGCTCCTGGCAGGCTCATTAACCCCCCCTGATGTGCATATCATGATCTGGATCAATCTAAGCCACCCAATTCATTGTTCTCTCTTTTCTTCTCCAAGCTGGTTCACAGGGAGACGCCCGGAATTCACCGACCCCAAAGTGGTGGCACAGGGAGAAGGACGGGAAGGTGAGTCCTGGCAGCTCCTGGCTGCTTGCCCAGCCACCTTTGGGTGATAAAGAAGTGCTCCACAACTAATCCAAAGCCTCTTTTAACTGGATTCATCCCCATCCTCTCTGTCCCAGTGACCAGGGTGCGATCCCAAGGCTTTGTGACCATTTCCTTCAACGTGATGACCAAAGATCTGCACAAGCTGGGCTACGACATTGGCCCCACGGCCCTGCAGAGCCCCTCCCTGGAGCCTGGGGCACAGGGGCTCCACAGGTTCTGAACTCCCCAGGACGTGCTCAGAGCTCAGCACTTTGGGCCTTCTTAGGGAGAGGAGGAGCTGCTTCAGCTCAGTCATTCCAAAAAAACACCAGCCCGGGAGGATTTGGGGAAATTACCGAGCCTGATCCTCTCAGTAAGGTTGAAGTATTGTGTAAATCAACGTTATCTGATAACATTCAGCGTCTTTAGGGATCAGACTCTCTCAGAGTAAGGCCTGTTACAAAGTATTTTTATAGCTTTTGTACACTTTTTTCTAGAATTAATGATGGGGAAAGTTCAGAGCTGTAGCTGTTTCCCTGTGGTTAAAACTTTGCAAACCCAGTTCTTTTTAGTGACTTCTTGGTTTTTTGGTGGTACAAATGAGGAATTGAAATTATTGCACCTTCCAAAAATGGTCCTGTGAAATGCATCCCCCTCTAAGCTCTTTTAGGCTGAATAAACTCCGTTGTATCAATAGATTCATTTGTCTTTCTGCTGCTAAGGGGGTTTATTTGTTTGTGCCAGGATGTTTTAAAGCTCTAAATGATCCAAGCTCTGCCAGACTTAGAGGTCCAAGAGAAAAAGAAGTGTTACAATGCAGTGACTAATTGCTGCATCATTTTCCTATTTAATTTTGGGCATGTAACCTCTTATGTTTGACTGCAAATCTCAGAATGACCACACCTCTCTAAAAGGGAACTACCAAGACCTCCAAAGCGTAGAAATCCCAGGAAGAACAGCCAGAGATGAACCACAAAACCTCCAGGACACAGCTCAACAAAACACCCAGGCAGAGATTGTTTTTATCATCAGTGGGCTGGAATAAATACAATTTCTGAAAACATAAAGTGGTCACTGGAACGTTGCTGTGAGCAGCAGCACCTTTTATATGACATGTAAATACTTTTCCAAACGTTTTTAGGGATGATTCTTCATCTCCTGCATTCCTCCTGCCTTGTTTTTGTTGACTCCACACTTGCAGTGGAGGTTTTGTGGTAATTTGTAATCTCTGAACTGAGTCATGTTGGAATCCAAATCCAGAAGCATTTCCTGTTGGCTCAGAGGAGACTCGAGGAATTTTGTTTCCTTTTCACAAGTTTGGGAAGCAGTCAGCTGCGGTAGCAGGAGAAATATCTGTGTTTGAAACGCTTCAGAGGCAAACACTGAATCTCCTGCTGCTGCCTAAATACCCAATTCCCCCTTGAGCACAGTTCCTCCCCACATTCCAGCTGGAACAAAGCTGCTCCAGGCATGAGGAACCTGTCAAACTCATGGAAAGTCCAAACCTGGTGCCCCACAGGGAATTTATTCACAGCCGGCTCTGCATCCTGGCGCTCCAAACCCCTGAATTCCCCCTGTTCCAAAGGAACTGTTGGATGTTTAACCCCAGTGGGACCAACCAGACCTGACCCAGCTTCCCCCTGACAGCTGAGGCAAAGGAAGGTTAAAAACAATGAAAAGCAAAAATCCTAAACTGCATAGAAGAGGATTTAAGACACCTTGAGATATTTAAGCTGCTCTCTAAGCAGATCCCACACTGCTGCCTGCATTATTAGGACTTTTTGCCTGTTTTCTCTGGGGCTAGTTGGATTTTGGGGGTTTTTTTGGCTTCTCAGTGGCTTGAGCACATCTAAGACCTTCACCTACCTTCCTCGAGGGTTGGGTGTATCCTGTGAGTGTTTCCCCCAGGGCGTCACCCAGGGGCTGATGTTTGGAATCAGCGTTTCCCAACTCCAGTGCCATTCCTTGGCTCTGAGGGGCAGCTGTTGATATCCCTCAGGAACACATTTCTCCCAGAGATGGCCTTGCTGCTGCCTTTGAAATATTTGCTCCTCAGGCGTGGCCAAGTGTTTGCACCTGGGAGAATCTCTGAATAAACATGGACACGACACCATGAGCAGGGAACCGTGGCAAGAAAGGGATTTAGGATCCCTAATTGTTCATGGAAGTGAAACCCTGGAAGACCCAGTGCTTTAAGATCAGCCAAATCCCAGTAAAACCCAGCTTTGCTGCAGCAGAGGCTCACGCTGGTTTCCTCCCAGCCACGCTGCCGGCAGCTGGAACACCCTGGTTGTTTCCTGGTTAATCATTCTCCCTTCTCTCCAAACCTGCACTGAAATTCCCAACCCTACAGCAGCAGCACGAGGCTCTTGGCAGGAGCTGCAGCTCTGCCTCGTTCCCCTGAAATCTCTCCCAGATGCTGAAATTGCTCATTATCCCCCTAATTCGAGATGGGCAGGGGAAAAAAGTCTTCCTGGACACAGGAGGCACTCCCAGGCCAGCACAAACCAGGCTGGGGGCAAAGGAAGCCTGCGGGATGTCTGGGGACTCTGCAGCTCTCCTGGCCTGGAGAGGCTTTGGATTCACTCCATGGGAGTTTTCCTGCTGTTATCCTCGGAGGGACACAGCCAAGGACAGCTGAACAGCAGCTTGGGGATCAAACCCTCCAGAAAAAGGAAAACCATTCGGACAATCCTTAGGAATTGGTATTTACCGCCTTTCCCACCAAAACTACGAACAGCAGCAGCAGCTCCTGCCCTCTCGTGGCTGCTCGCAGCCTTTGGGAAGACGCTGGAAGTAGTTAATTACAATTAACTCCCAGGCTGAATGAAGGACACCGAACTTTTCCTGTTCCTCCGCGGAAATTGCTCCGTGCTGGCTGCCCTGGCACTGCCCCTTGTCCCCAGAGCAGGGGGCAAACACCTCCCGGAGCTGCTCCACGGGGAGCGGGAGCGAGCCAGGAATCTGAGCATCCACGAGTGCTGGGGAAGCCAGCTCTGCCCCGAGGCTGCCAGGCTGCTTTACACCAGCAGTTCTGCGGCAGCTGGGAATTATCTCCATCTGAAAATGAGATGGATTCGAGCTGACAGCAGCTTCTCCCCAGCAGCAGTGTCGGGTGGGGAGCAGGAGATCCTGTGAAATGCTCCAAAGGAAAAAAATAGGAAAAAATTCAAACACTCAAGCACAGAGCAGCCGTGTTTGAAGAAAAACGGGGCTGTAGCTCCAATTCTTCTCTACAATTCTTTGCAGCGTTTCCCCCCATTTGTGTCGCTGGAGATTCGAGGGGGATAAAGGCCCTGGATCCAGTGCTGGACACGGATCTGTGGGGTCACAAGAAGACAGGACAGCGGCAGTGGGAGCAGTGGCAGAGCCAGGCTGGCACCCACAGCCTGGAGCACTCCCCATTCCTGGGGACATCCAGACCTGGAGAACCAGCAGGAACCCCCACTCAGGGCCTCTTCCCTTGGGGCTGGCAGCACCACACGGCCCAGCAGCAGCTGGATGAGCTGGTGGCCTTGGAAAACACACCCAGGACATCGCCAGGGTGTCCCTCGGATCTGAGCCCCCCGTGAGGGCACAGTGAACCCCCCTGCCCCACCACGCAGCCCAAGGCTCAGGCACACCTGAGCCAGTGGCACATCTGGAGCAGCCACCAGCTCCAGTCTGGGATGTGTTCCAGGCCCCAGCAGGAGCCCAGCAAAGAGCTGGGCAAAGGCCACCCCAACCCCACCCTGTCCCCTCTCAACAGCCACCCTCGGGGTGTAGAGAGGATCCCTGAGGGCTTTTTCCATCAGCTGAGGAGTCTTCTGGGAGGCAAAGCTCTGAGACACTCGTGGGTGTTTGCAAACCCAGGAACCACCTCCACATTTGGAGCACAGGAAGCAAAAAATCCCAAACCTGCAGTTCCCACCCGGCTGCAGAGCTCCCAGTACCCTCCAGTGCAGCCTAGCTGGGGCTGGGGAGCACAGGAGAGCACAAATCCCTTAGGAGCCATCCTTTGGGCATGGAAAGCAGGGCTGAGCCCGCAGGAGGGAGGGAAGAACACAACCTGCTTTCCCAACAGGATCTGAGGGATCCAGCCTCGTCCTTCAGAGGGAAGAGCAGCAGACAGAACTGCTGAAGGCGTCTATTTTTGGCTCTCTATTCAGGCCAGGATATTCAAGTACCCAAATTCACCTCAGAGAATATCATCACTCCATTTAGTGCCAGACTTGCTAACGAAGATATTAAAAAAGCAGAAAAAAAAACCCACCACCATCACCCAACACAAACCCAGGCAGCCCACGGAGCTGCTACACCGCGGCAGAACTGGCTCCCTGGAGCCTGGATAATCCATGGATTTCATTCCATGGCCACAAAAAGCCCTTTAGGAAGAACGCAGACCTGATTTTCACAGGTTCCAGGGAAAGGAGGACACAAAGTGCCTGATGATTTCCCATCGCAGGCATTACCAGAGGTGGTTCAGCCACAACGCTGTGGAGAATTCCAGGAGGGTTGGGGGTGGATGGGTGGGACCAGCCCACGCTGGGTCAGCGTCCTGTGGAGGATCCTCGCCTCCATCCCCTCCCTCCAGCCCACCCAGCCCAGCCCCGGGTGTTGATCCCGCAGGAGCCGGGAGAGGGAGTGGATCCACACGGGGGTTATCAGTCAGCTTATCAGCGACGGGAAATCCGATGTCTCTGCTCCAGCAACATTCCCCAGGCTGGGATGGAGCTCTGACCCAGCCTCCAGCAGCCCCAGTGGTTAAACAGGGCAGAACCCCGCATGCCATTCCTGCCTGGGAGGATCTCTAAGCAATCAAGCCGCGAAGCTGGCAGCTCCCGTGTCCCAGCGAGGTTTCCTGTCGGGAAGCAGCAGGCAGGGAGCTGGGAAGGCAAACTCCACCTTTACTCCGGCTTCATCCGCGTGATTTGAGATGTCATTGATTTCCCTTCACCTGAAACGGGAACGTGTTTGCTCAACAAGTGCCAAGAGCAGCTCAGGCAGAGGGATGTGAGCGTGGGCTGAGCGCTCACAGATGATCCTGGAATGCTTCGGACAAGGGCCTGGAGTGACAGGACAAGGGGAATGGCTTCCCACTGCCAGAGGGCAGGGATAGATGGGATATTGGGAAGGAATTCCTCCCTGTGAGAAGCCCTGGCAGTGTCCAAGGCCAGGTTGGACGGGGCTTGGAGCACCCTGGGATAGTGGAAGGGGTCCCTGCCCATGGCAGGGGGTGGAATTTTCTTTAATCTCTCAGGGAGATATTTCCCAAACCCATGAGGGTCCCATGACTCAGTCCAGGTCTGGGACAGCTCTGGGCTCTCCCTGCACAGCCCCAGGATGTGCTGTGACCCCCCAGGGTATCCCCACACTCCCCCATTCCTCATTTACCACCTCACCCTCTGCACAGCACCGGGCTGGGTTACCCTGGCCAGATGCCAATTCCCTATGGATCACCAGGCCCTGCCAATTCACCTCCTTCATGGGAACTGGCACCAAGGGGAACCTCCCACTCCTTGAAACCCCAAGGCTTCAACAATTACAGGGTACAATCAATCAACAGCAAAACGGAACTGCCACCACCACATCCCACACTGGCTCTTCACCATTCCTAATCCTGAGCTCCCAAACAAACACCAGTCCTTAGGAAAATCCAGCTCACAAATGGGGAGAAGGTGACCTGGGAATTAACTTGAAAAAGATGGATGTTTTGAACATGAGGGGTTCCTAAATCGGGTTGGGTCCCTGAAATGCAGCTTGCAGGGTGTTGCAGAGGCCTTGCCAAAGCCAGAGCACAAGATGGGCCCAGCTCTTCCCTCACAGTTGGCCGAAAAGCAGCGGAAGGGGCAGAGCTGCACCCTCAGCCCAGCACAGAGAGGCGACACAAACACACTCAGTAAAACTTCAGCAACAGCAGTGGGGCTGAGGGGAAGCCAAAAGATAACTCCTTATCCAGAGTCCTTTTCCTCTGCAAAGGGGTAAATCCTCCTCATCCCACAGGAGAGGAAATGTGGGATGGGGGAGCAGCTCTGGCAAGGTCAGCAGAAACCTCAACCACAGGCAGAGCTCTGCTCACCACGGGCCAGGGCAGCTCAGGCTGCCCTGGCTCATACAGCCACCAGAATCCTCCAGAATCCAGCCCCTTTGGAAGGGATCAGAGTCACCACAACTTCCACTCCGAGCCAGTCCCACATCTTCCATACAGAGAGGGATTTAGCTTCAAATGTGCAATTCCAAGAGGCGGGAGTAGAATCAGAGAATCCCAGACTGGGTTGGTTTGGGAGGGACCTTAAAGCCCATCCGGTTCCAACCCCAACACCTTCCACTGTCCCAGGTTGCTCCAAGCCCCGTCCAGCCCGGCCTTGGGCACTTCCAGGGGTCCAGAGGCAGCCACAGCTTCTCCAGGGAAACTGGAGCGTTACTGGAACAGCAGCTGCCCCCAGCACCCCCAGCCAGCTCCGGCTGAAACCAAACTGGAGGCTTTTCTCCCCAGAACCACCTTTCCCACGGTCACATCTCCCGCCCTGCCACAGCTTCAGCATTACTTAGTGATCATTGATTAGTGATCAGCCTGACTGGCAGCAAACTAAACAGGGAACCTGGAGGGGCTCTGGAGAGGCAGCTCTCGATGCCGCCTGCTAATGAAGTGCCCTTCAATTAAAGCAGCCAGAATTAGGAGCTGGAATTGCTTCCCGGCTGGAAGCAGGCGCCCTGCCACGTGATCCGTGGGACAGGGCCAAGGCTGAACTACAAAAGTGGGAAGCGAGGACTCCCCAGGTTCTGTCACAGCTCCCCAACCCTCATTCCACAGCCCCCTTCCCCAGATTCCTGCCTGGACACAAATCCAGAGCCTCCTCCGAGGCAGCACTCCAAGATCCCCTCCACAGGGGCTGTTCCAGGGGCAGTGTGGTTTAAAGAAGGAATTCAGTCACCTGCAACACAACAAGTCTTCATTTTTATTGAGTTAGTAAGGTCCCAACTGACCCCGATTTCAGTGAGCCACAGAAACCCCCCTCTCTCCCAGCCAGAGCAACCTGTCCCGGGAAAAGTGATGGATGCATCCAAGGAATCCCACTGGCAGAGCACAAGCAGCACCCCTCAGTCACGGGGAGATCCCTCTGCCACAAACCTTCCGTCAGCTCACCCCAAACCCACCAGCCTCCTGCAAAACTCCACTGAGCAGGGCTTGGGTGGGAATGGGATCATAAATACCACGCAGAAGCTTGGAAAAAGCAACAGGGCCGCAATAGAAGCAATACAATTTTAATTCTGACCAGTCACCTACAAACCCCTCGTCTTTCCACTGTTCGATGGCATCGTTTAAGTATCACATCTGTGACATCGCTTGGGGGGGAGGAAAAGAAATGACACAAAGATACAGACATTATGATACAATAGTACAAATGATAAATTATTTATACAGTAAATAATGTCAATAGTCAGCACAAATCCAGAAAAAGCAGCCGGCTCCCGGAATTATGGAAAGTTTGGGAAATATTGGAAGTGTAACACTTGGAAAGGAAGCGAGATTCTGCTGGGGAAAAAGAAACCTCCTCTTTCTGCATGTCCTGTGCAATATTCAGGCATACAGTACACCTCAGAACCGGGACAGCAAAGGGGCACTCGGGCAACAAGAGCTGTCTTGGCTACGGGACTTCCCAAAAACTGTAAACACCACAACGCACCAGGGCTTCCCTTCCCTGCCCCCTCCACGGAGTTGGGTTTCTCTAGAGTATAAAACTGAATAAATAACTGAGCTTATTTTGGGGGTGGAATTATGCCAAGGGGATGGCAGGGGGGAATTTTTTTTCTTTTTACAAAATATTTAACACTTTTCTCTTTGGTCAATTTGACCAGTAAGGCTATTTTGGGCTACTAACATTTTAAAAATGAAAAAAGAAAAAAAGCACTTTGAGTGTTTGCAAAGTGAGAAGAAGAAGGAGAAGAGGGGGAAATGGAGAAATGGGGCAGACAGGATGCGATGGGACACACAAACATCCTCCAGAAATGTGGGAGGGCCAGGAGGGAGGGACGATTATCCTGGAGAGCAGGAAAATCATCACCAAAAGAGCTGGATCATTCGGAGCATCCCCAGCCAGGACAGTGACCCCCTGAGGACACAGCCCAGCCCAGCCCATGAACATTTACCAAACCAGCTCTTTCTCCTCCTAAACTCAGCTCCTGCCACAAGCCCTCTGCCAGGCTGGGATCTGGGCTTGGTTAGTCTCAGCCTAAATCTTAACAGCACCAGAATTGGGGGTGTGGCTCCTCAGGGAGGAGGGGGGTTTGTTGTGCCGTAAATGTCTCTTTAATACAAAAGGAATAAAGTTCTTGGGGCAGTGACTTGGTAAAAGCAACAATTTGCCATTCAACAGCTTCATTAAGCCAGGGCTCCCTCCCAGAGCCAGAGCACGGCTTTAGCAATTCACAGTGACAGCTCCAACTGCAGATTATTTCAGCACTTCGAGTATTTCTTATCAACACCATCTTGCCTCTAAAAAGTGACCCAGGACGTGGCCAGGACTTTTGGCTGGACAGAGAATGCCCCATCCCACTGCAGTTCAGGTGACAGACTAAGGGAAAAACATCGAGTGACCTCGATGCCAGTGCTGATAAAATCAAACTGGGAAAATAACCCGGGATAAATCTCGCCACAGATCAGCTGGAAAGCACTTTTCCCCCGATCTGCAAGAATCACACCCTTCCTGCTCTACACTTTTCAATAACCTCAACAACAACAAAAAAGGTCTTTTTCCCTATTCTGAAAGGCAACGTGAACGGGGTTTTGTTTAGTTTTTAAAGACAGGCTGGGTGTGGACAGCAATCCTCTTTCCTCCTATATAAAAACAAGAGCAGATGAAGATGGGGAAATCCTCCTTGCCAATTCCAGAGGATCCAATATCTGCACAGGAACATGCACACACTGAGCATTCCATACACTACCAGAGCTACGCTGACCTACACAGCTCCAGTCTGGGATTGTGCCCTAAATCTGATCGTCCTTCAGCCTCCCCTTCCCACCAGGAGATCGATCCCAGTCCTCCCATGGGATCCAGCCCCTCTCTGGCCCCACAGGGAATTGTTCCACCACAACAAAACTCTGGCAAGTTCTGTTTCCTATTTTCCCTCTCTTAATTGGGGAAAGGCCACCAAGTCCATTCCGAGGTGCCCTGCAGGGATATCCCTTTCCATGGATTTTTGGGAGAGCAGAGCTCAGCCCCGTCAAAGTCGGGGCTCCAGCAGAACCCCTGAGCGCGGTTTGGTGCCGAGGAGTCCAGACATGAAAATTAAAAAGGGATAATTCATCTCCCAAGGGATGGCTGCACATGGAACCAGTTATCCTACGGAGTACACCTTCCAACAGGAAAAATCAGTGGATAAAATGAAACAAGTTGTGTTTGTACATCAGGATTTTTAACAGCTCCAGAAGTTTTGCAAGGAAAATAAAACCAAACAGCCTCTCTTGGGATCTTCATCAAGGCTAAAAGTCTGTCCAGTCTGGGGATTGGGAAACGGGAACAAATCAAGGGAAAGGCGACTTTAGTGTTTTTTCTTTTTAATGCAGTCTTAAATCATGTTATGCTCAAATTCAATTCATCTAAAAATAATTAGTCACGAGGATTTGTTTTTGATTTGCATTATGAATACTTCATTTAAAAGTAAATATTTTAGTGTTAATCTTCCCTTTTAAACTCTCTTTACAGAAACAAAGAGCTAAAACCATAAATAAGAGGGCATTAAAACCATAAAAATGACATTTGCCAATATCTTAATTTTTCAGCCAGACTTGATAAATCTATCAAAACCAGACAGTTAAATAAGAACCACATTATAAAAATTAGCAAAAAAAGGACTATTAGGTAACTCTGCAAACTCAAAATATGAAACTGTACTAAACAAAATATGTGCAAAAGTATACAAGAGTAACTGCATATAGCAAGGTTAAGCCTGAATTAGTTTTAAAGCTTGCCCCGGTGAAACTGAATTCAAAGTTGTCCCACTGTATTTCTGGTTTTTTTCCTGTTCTTTTTTTTTTTCCGATTTTTTTTTTTCTTTCAACTCACATTGTAAGTCAAATAAAAACAAAATACACATGAAAAAACTTCCAAACGAAGCCGGTACTGGACAAGCACAGAGCAGGACACTCACTCAGCACGAGTGCAGCCACTCACAGAGAGTTCCAGGAGTCCTTAGAGTAGTGTAGGAATTCAACACTGCACACGACAGCACAACTCGAGCATGGTCTTGGGTGTTTTGTCTGGGGTTTTGTGTTATTCTCCTTTCGAGACAAGCTTGCTTTTCTCAGTCACACCTCAGAGATACCAAAGCAGTGCGAGTTTGCAATGTTTAATGCATAAAAACCAAGCCCCCCTGGGCCCTCCGGGTCGGTCTCTTCTAAGAGTAAGGACTATGGGTGAACCAACAGTCTAGAACTGTGTGTAGTTATGTGCAAAACATTCACTAGCACTCGGAATCCCAGGTCTATCTTATGGGCAGAGGAAGTGACAGATGCAGGGGAAGAGTAAATTCAGGAATCCAGCACATGATCTGACATCTACAAAATAGCCAACGGAGTTTTCGAATGGCAGGTTCTCTCCCTAGAAAGTGTATTTGAAATGATTAACAAAGTAACAAAAATGGGCAGAATCTAACTTTGGTGAAAAGTCTGAACATTTCACATGATGCTCAACAAGCCAAAGTAAGGTACCATCTGTAGCAAAGACTAGATTTAGATTAACTGGTAAGTAGAGACAACTCTTCAAAGATCATAACTGTAAACTGCAAATCTACTTCCAAGTCTCTCACACACCGTTCAGTCCACACAGGCCACGTTCGTTTTGCTGGAAAGACTTCAGCCTGGAAACACTAGGAAAAGAAAAGTTCCTTTAATTGGGTCTTTATAGGAGGAAAGGGTTAGTTGTATTTGCAGACTGGGAGGCTGCCGGCGGCATTCCTGTACTGTGCAGAGCTTGGGGCATTGATCCTGCAATGCTCAGCCCCTGGCCCATCCTGATGGACGCCACGGTGCCCATGGCCGGCAGCGGTGCCATCCCCACGGGCACGGGGGCCATGGAAGACAGAGGTATTGGCTCCATGCTCATCGGGGGCACAGCGCTGAAGGAGGGGCTGCTTCCCATCACGGGACTCGCTCTCATCTGGTTCAGGGTCAGTGGCTGAGGCTGGTTCACCTGGAAGGGGTTGATTGGAGTCGGTGCGGTGGCGGCACCTGGGTTGGAGAGAAAGGGACAGAGATGGCGCTGCCATCAACACCGGGGTCTGGAAATGGTCTTTCCTGGCAAAGAACACTCCCTGTGTGCGTCCCCACCCCCAAAACACCCTGCGGAGCATCTGCCACCCAGCAAAGCTGAGCACCAGCACAGCCTGTTCCCCTGCAGCAGCCAATGCCTCCAACACCCCTTCACTGACCAACAGCTCCCACTTCTGATAGCCCTGAGTGGAGACACAGGTTCCAAATCTGCTTACCTGGAACAGCCCTAACCATGACATCCACATCACTGATTTCATTTTTTAAATGCTACTTTGCAAGCTCTGTGCTCCTTTACTGCAGAGAGTGGGTTTACATTGGATATCAGGAAGGAATTCCTCCCTGTGAGGATTGTGAGGCCCTGGCACAGGGTGCCCAGAGAAGCTGTGGCTGCCCCTGGATCCCTGGAAGTGTCCAAGGCCAGGCTGGACAGGGCTTGGAGCAGCCTGGGATAGTGGAAGGTGTCCCTGCCCAGGGCAGGGGTGGTTTTTAAGGTCCCTTCCAAACCATTCTGGGACTCTGTGATTTCTACATTTGCTCCAAGCTCTCAGCAGCCACCTCCATTTTCATGTTTCTGGCACCGAGCTCGGACAAGAATTCCCAAAGTAAACAACTTGTTTCCGAATTACAGCGGTGCTCGAAAAAGCAGATCACAAGTTTCCCAGCCTTTGAGGTTCCCTGGACTGCTGCCAGCCCTGCAAATTCCTTTTACCGTACAAGCCCTGGATTATTTGGATGGCCCAGTGACCCCTCACAAACTTTTTGTAGTACCCGGGAAGGGCAGATACACAGATTTCCTCTCTCTCCCTGCTCACTGCCAAGGCTGCTCAGAATCACTGCCTTTTTCCTACTCAAGGATTTTAATACATTGATCTTTTTTTCCATTGCAAGAGTGAAGAAAATAAATAACTGCAAGATCATTTCCAAGTGTTTCACCCTACGAGCAACACAGGAAAATGTCAGTGCCAATTTCAGCTTTGAAAAAACACATCTGCCACGTGGTTTGGTGTCACCATTTCAGTCTGCTCAAAGCAAGGGCTCACTTCTAACAGGCCCAGCTTACAGGAGAACTGCAACAGCCAATTTTTTTTTTCCCCAAAATACACTGAGAACGTGTTTTCAGACCAAACTGGCTCCTTGTACCGGCCTAAGACACGCAGCTCACTGAATTACCCTGCAGAGTTTGCTCTCTGGGACCTCAGGCTGCAGTCAGAGATCTCCTGTGCCTGCTGCAGCTCCAGGAAAAGGGCAGTTCCAACCTGCTTCCACAGGAACCTACTACCTATAACCTTCCCAAGGTAATCTTACCTGTTTTGACAATAACCAGCTGGAGTTCAGCCATTTTTAACAGTCCCGAACCTTCCAACACAGATCATTTTCAGTGAGGGGAAGGGGAACAGCTGGAATAAAGCTCAGCTGCAGACCAAGAGCAGTCACTGTGCTGGGTGAGCCCAGGATGCCTCTCTGAGACCCTCCTGCTCTTGCTTGTGATCTGCTGGCTGCAGTAAGCAAGAAAACCAAGCCCAAATCACCCTTCTTTAACTCCAACAGCACTGAGCTATGCAGAGTTCTCCTGCAGAAGGGAAAGCTAAACTAGAAATGTGAAGGACTGTGCAGAAACCAACCTGGTGCCAAGAATGGGTTCAGTGAAGTAACAGGTTGTGGTGGCTTAGACACCAGAGAATCCAGGTTCACCAGGGCAGCGTTGGGGCCCAGGAAGGACTCCGGGGTTTTCCGGGCTGCGCTTTGTTTGCCTGATGTCCCACTCGAGTGCTGGGACTCAAAGAGATCAGGACTCGTGGTACCGCTGTGCTGAGATGGCAGAGTGGAACCTGATTCAGCTGCAACAACACAAAGAGACAAACCAAACTTCTGGTTAATCCACAGAGCCAGGCAGAGAGAACCCTGAAGCATGTGAGAGCAGAAATGCTTTATTCTAAGTCTGTGTTAGTCAGGGCTCAGTGTTTCAGGCTGGTTACACCCTCTCAGCATGCAAGCAGGTCAATGTTCTTTAGGAGAGCATGAAGAAGCTACAGTCAGAGTTGCAGTGCTCTACTGATGGAATTCCCACAGCTTTGCTGCTCCAGGTGGGACTCACAGGCTCCAAGGAAAAGATACTCCAAAGCCTTGGCTTGTGCCCTCGCCCTACACCACTGCTGTGCCCTTCCTAGCTGGATTCCACCCAGGGTTTCTCTGTTGGGTTCAAAAAGCCCAGCTGTGCTTCAGGCAGAACCACCCTGAGAGCAGTGGTACCACAGCACTGACAGCTGAGGGTCTGGCAGCTTTGATTTACTGACCACTGACCAGAGAAAAAGTAAATTAGAGTATTCATAAAAGGTATTTTCTCATCTTCCTACTGGAATTTATGCATTTGAGGAATTCAGTCGGCATGGTTCTGGTGGACTCTCTGAGCATAAGCCCTGCTCCAAACATGTTGGACACTGGGAATTAAGGAGTCCAACAAATTTCTGGGTCAATGCAGCAAAAGGTCACACAGTGCAATTCCATGGATTACAGTGCAAAAGGCCCATTCCCCACAAGTTCATGCACAGGCCAAAATATGAACAAGCAGCTTTTACTGCTGCATCATCACTTCCTTCCCTTTGTGAAAGCTGATTTTTTTGTTCAATAAAATTTAAGACTAGAGACATTTGTTGCTGTGACTGTCACCCAACCTGTCCACATGCTAAGAATTTGATTCGTACCTGGCTTTTTGGAAGTTCGAAGTGTGTCAAATTCAGAAAAATCATCTTTAACTGTACCATTCAAATTACTGAAGAGGTCAAAAGATGTACTTCCTGTTCAAAACAACAAGACAGCCCTGTCATTAACACATCTTCGATTGCATCACACAGCTGATCCTCCTGGAGGCAATTCCTAACCCATTCCTGTTACCAAGAAGCCACGACAAGTTCCAGAGCAGCAGCTGGGAGTGCTGCTACTCTGAGCCAGGAGCTGGGAGATGGAAATGTCACAGAACTGTCCTTTCTGACAGCATGGAACAACTAATTCAGAGCAGTTTGCTTTTAGATCAGTGTAGGGCACACCTGAGCATGCTGGGGTTTGGTTGATTGAGTGTCTGCACTAGAGACAAGCAGATCTTGCTGTGGAAGGAGAGAACAGAAATGGATTTACAGCCTCAACTATCAAGTGTTAATCAGCCCTCAAGTAAAACACCACCAGTGATGATTTCACTTCTGCTTCCCAAGTGGAAAGGAGGAGGAATGCCATAGCAAAGGTTGTGGAGATGGTAAAGCCCCATTAGCTGAAGCACCAGCACTCACCCGGAGTTTGCAATCAGTAAAACATCACCATTTCAAAATGTGGACACACTCTTACCTCAGATTGGAGGCATAAAATAACACCTGAATGACCAACAATCACACTCCTGAACAGCTTTAAGGTTTGTGTGGTTTTAATGAGCTGAAATGTTTTCTTAATTTAATTTAACCTTCAACACATTTCAAGCAAAAACAGCACAAGATGACAAACTCCAAGAGAAGGAGTGAAGATTGAATATAAAACCAATATTTATCAAGAACAAAGAGCCACCACAGTTAAAGGCTCATTTCACACTGCTCCAGCTACTGCCCTTTGCCCAGGGAAAAACTGCTGAGACAACTTTTTGCAGCACTCAGATTCCTTTGTCTGTTGTGTACCAGGATGAATGACGAGCAGAAAATGCATTTTGGATGCTTTTAGCCACGGTGCCAATATGAAAATGCCAGGTATTAACACTCATCAAGGTTGCATTAGTTACAGAGCATGAACAGACAATTACAGCAGCACCTTCTGCATCTTTACCAGGGCTCCGGGAGGGTTTCACACCCTCAGTCTGAAGGAACAAACCTTCATTTGCACCTCTGGAAGTCTCCTCCGAGCTGCTCTACCTGTCAATCTGCATCTGCAGAGACATCTATCTGCAGAGCTATTCATCATAAGGAAAGGTTAAATTAGAGTATCATTCATTGCCAGAAATTAAGTCCTTGTCCAATTAAAGATAAAACCCAAGAGCAGCAGCAGTCCCAAGTGCTCAGCAGGAAGCCACAAATACCAGGAAGAGACACGTAAGGGACAGAGCACAAAGCAGCACCACAAATTCAGAGCTCTAAGTCAGAATAATTACATTTAAATTTCTTTTTCCTGCTGGTTATTACAACTCCCTTTTATTTTGCAGACCAGTTCTGCCAATTGTTCAGCTTCTTTGAACCACACAATGCAAGAAAATCATTTGGACTTCTCCTCATTACTGAAATAACATGGATATGGGATGAGACCGTTGCTCACCAGAAGTAGAGAGAGGTTTGTTTGCAGGTGCTGATCCCCAAGGATCCACAGAAGATTTTGCTGCAGTAGAAGATGGCTGAGCAGGAGCCCAAGGGTCCACATTTTTGGACAGAGGCTGAGCTGTGGATCCTGCTGGTGCTGCCCAAGGGTCAACAGAAGCAGCTGGTTTGGCACCTGCAAGAAGAATCAGCAGGGAGAGCAGTGAGTCCAGCTTCCCTTTGGAAAGCTTTCCTTGGAGATTGCCCCCTCTCAGGAGCCTGTACTCCCAATTAATCCTGAGCATAAATGGGAGCAGCAGTTCAGCACCAGGAACACTGGGAACTCCCACCATTTGTGTCACACACTCTGAGCAACAACGAGCACCAGGAGATTCTGAGCAAGGCACAGGAATAAACAATTCCCCTCTCTGAACCTGAATACAAATACCTGCACTTCCAACAAGAAAATAAACTTGCCTTTATTACTGACATTGCCACCACAAGTGACAATCCCTGGCTGGAGGTGACCTAAATCACAGGGTCTATTTATGAACTCAGGGGAAAGTGAGTTTATAAAAAGCCCAAAGGTAAAAGGTACGAGACACACAACATTAACCCTTGGACAAAGGAATCCGTAAGATTCAAAGGGAATGTTTTCCAACTCTTTTAACCATACTGCTATTTTATAAAAATACAATCAGCTTCCCTGAGCCAGCTGTGCCTTTTTATTCCCATTTCTAAGAACTCCTGACACACATCTAAGCTGCCCACTGATACCCCTTTATTTTTTTAACACAAAGCCTGTATGTTCAGGGCTCTCATTTTTACTGGAAGATGCTGACAACTCTTCATTCCTACAAATCCAATCACCAAAGGTTTAATTCCCAAATGAGGATTTTTATAACCCAAGAGCAGGACAGAATCACCCACATGTAACAACTCTTATTTTTAATATCCTGCGGATTTCAAGTTACAACTGAGAATTATTTTAGCTTTTAAAACTCCACTCAACCCCCCAGCACCCCAATATTCCTGTAAACCAAGCAAATGCTGCACACAGTGGCACAAATTCCAACTGGAATTTTGGGTTTTGTTTCATCAGCAGGCACGTGGCCGCTAGAGCTCCGGAGCAGGAAATGCCAAAACTCTCCAAGGAAGCCCCACTATTCCCACACCAGTACTTACATTTCCTTTATCTGCCCCCAGTGCTGAGTTAGGAGCAATGCCACACTAATGACAGCATTTCCCATCAACAGCAGCTTCCCAAAATGTCCTTTCTGTCCTAAAGGGAGCACCTGAAATGAGAGCGCTTGGGAAGATCCCTTCCCGGAGCTTCCAGGAGCTCCAGTGAAACACCACAGCGCTGGCAGGATTTGGGAAATGCAGTTTCACGAGTCACTCTTTTATCAGCAAATTCATTGCATCTTCGAGACTCTCCCTGGGAGAATCCAGCAGGCTGGAAGCAGGGCTTGTGCTGTGGTGTAAGAAAGCTGGGAAGCACTGAGGAAACACTACAGCTGGAACTGGTACAAGGAAAATCCTGTCAGAGGATGACACATCAGGCAGGAGATGTGAGGAACATGGATTTTGGTTGGTTTTAACCATGCAAAAATAAACTGCACGGCCTTAGGGCCCAAAATTTGGGCTTTTTCTCAGTTCTTATCACCCAAAAAAACCAGGTGTCTTATCACAAAAAAAAAAAAAAAACACTTGGAATGATGACCTGGCAGTTGGCCCAGGAGCTTTGTAGGTGCATTTAATGCCATCATGAGCAGGGGAAAAAAACCAAACAAGGCATTTCATTATTAAACTTCCAGTTTTTCCTCAGGAATCTGATGGTGGTGTGTGGAATACAAATAACTTTGAAGCACTTTAGAGTAGAGGTTGTAGAATCACCAGCCTGAAGCAGAACTGACAGAGCAAAGCTGTCAATCTTCATGGAAAAGCTTCCATTTGCACAGAAACTCCCTGCCCTTTAAAAAAGTCAAAAATCCCAACAAAAAAATAGATCCAGCTCCAGTTCCAAGTGTGAAGAACCATCCACTTTCTTATCAAAGGAGTAACTCCTTGGACAGGCTTTGGCTGACCCAGACACCAGCCCAGCAGACAGGCAGCAACACACACAAAAGAAACACACAAAAATTTGGCTTAGTTGCTCTTTAAAATGTGAAACACTGCATCTTTCCATTCAGAAATACTCCGTGGATTTAGCATC
Organism: Corvus cornix cornix; assembly: GCF_000738735.6. Taxonomy (NCBI): domain Eukaryota; kingdom Metazoa; phylum Chordata; class Aves; order Passeriformes; family Corvidae; genus Corvus; species Corvus cornix. Next base: position 7,125,720 of record NC_046344.1, on the reverse strand, counting down.
AAAATCCTATGGAACAGTGAATATTTAAAACCTGAATTCTTTTGTCTGCTATAAAAATCTATATTTAAAGAATTTAATCCTTTTGGTTCTGACCATACACAAACACATCACAATACTCTAGGAGCAATTAAGGATGTGATAATTCAGATCTATGGCTTTCCTAAGCTCAGCACCCTGCCAAAGTATTAAATTCTGGGAAGAGTCTAAACCCATGGCACTGGACACAACCAGCAGTGAAACACAAGCATCCTCCCTGTGAGAGACAAGTTGGTTTTGCTGTACAAAGACAACAGAAGTGCCACTCTCCTGTTTCTTAGGATTCAAACTGCACACACAAAAACCCAACTGCTTAAAAAGAGTGCAACTTCCATTGGTTTCTGCTTGGGAATGAGTTGAGGGATTTAGTGGAATCACTCAAAATGGACTAACACACAAGCTGGACATTGAGGAACTTTTGAAATGCTCAACGTTAAAAAGCAAAACCTTTTAAATCCCATTGCTGCTGGCAGTGTTCTCTTACCAAATGATTGCCACGGGTCAGAGGCAGGGGCTGCAGCTGTGGATCCTCCCCAGGGATCCGTTTGGTTCGCAGCAGCAGCAGCAGCAGCAGCAGCAGCAGCAGGAGGTCCCCAGGGCTCCGTTTTGGGCGGGGCCGGTGCCGAGGAGGGCAGGGCATCCATCAGGTCCAACAAAGTGGTGTGCTGAGGGCAGGAAGAAGCTGAGCTTTACTCAAGAGCATTGGCAGGCTGAAGTACAAACCCGTGAGAGTGAAGAAGCAATTTTTTTTTTTTTTTTCCTTTTACACACCTGCATTGACTAGTAGTTCCAAATTTAACCCACATGGAAGAAGCTTTAAGCTATACAACACAGCAAACCCAAAAGCATAAAAGAGCTCAGTATTAAGCTAGTTTGTGTTACTGTATTTCAGCTTTTGGCAGCATAACCGGGAATTTCTTAGGCGAAGGCACTACCTCCTTCTTTTTGGGAATTTTAATTGTGTCTCTGCGACTCTCCTCCAGAGCCATCTGTAATCTCAGATCGTCTCCGCGTCTGAGGCGCTCCTCCTGCAAAGGAAATCAACACTGGTGATATAGACCATGAGCCTGCACTGAGCTGCTGCTCCCTCCAGGGCTCCAACCCTGCCACCCTGTGCACCACAGGGGGATGTTTTGGCTGCAATTTCGACATAACACAAATGAGGGAAAGGCGTTTTCCTGTGATTCTTGCCTCAGGAGCACCCTGGCCCTGTGATCACAACAACATCCAGTTCGCTGATTGGAATTTACCCCGGTGTTGTTTTATTCCTCATGAAACATTCTTTCCAAAATTCAGTTAGAAACACCACGGAGCTTCACGTGAACAACCCATCTTTAAATTACCGTAATGGTTTTTCAGTATTCAAATCACCACTGAAGGTTGTAGGGAACTAAACTTAAATTTCCCTAGCTTTTGTTCACTTCCCTCCACACTGGTGCAAGATCCACCAAGGGAATCGAGTCTTGCCAACTCCATGTGTAATGTGAAGGTTTAAACATCTGTAACTACAATGTTTATGCCACATTCAACTACTTTAAATATCTTTGCTTGCATCATGTCTCTCTGAAGTTGACTAATCCCCCAGCTGCTATTTCCCTTGTCATTTTTGAAGCTATTTCAAATGCTTACATTCTGATTTATATTTTCATTCCCTTTATTGCCCAATAATGATAAAGTTTACTGGGTGATAGTTTCCCTTGCCAAGCACTCATGCTTAACATACAGCTGTAAACTAAGTTGTCACAGGAAGCCTCTAAAATATTACAGGCACTCAGCATGGCTGACTTGAATTTTCACTCAGAGCTGAGATTCAACTTCGTTGTATATGAAACACAGTAATTTTAATCACATTTACTCCAAATTCAGAATGAAGCTCCTAAGAATTAGCACAGTAACGTAACCCAGGTGATAGATCAGAAGTCAATTTACTTTAAACCAAGTTTTTTTATATATTCTGGTACTTTGTGTCAGGTCACCCTCCTGTTCCAGACACTCCCACTCAAAAGAAACAGACCATTCCAAATTCCACTGGAATCAGAATTCACTGACATTAATGAAGGTTTTCAGGACCAGTCATGTTTTCAGCTCTTCCTAACTGAAAACATCTTCAGTAATGTGATGATTAACATCCTCCCACACAAAGTCTTCTTGCAAAGTGACTGTCATCTTCCACTAGTCTCAACAGCTCGGAGGCTGAAGTTACTTTAAAAAGAGATTTAAAGAATAAAAAGAATAAAAAAAAAAAAAAAAAATCACACAACAGCAACATCTTCGAAAATGGCCTTTCTCACTCCCCTTATTCCACCTGGAGCAAAGCCAAGCTGCCAGTGAAAAAAACCAAACCAACAAACCAGGATTGCAATCTCAAGTCTCAAAGCATGGACACTTTGGAAAACCTACACGGGCACCGACCTGCTCCGCCACCTCCCGGCTCATGGCCAGCGCCAGCTGCAGCTGCAGCTCCTCTTCCCCGCTCGTCTGAGGCCGGGCCTGCTCGAGCTCCGAGGATACTCGAGGGGATGTCGCTGTTGGGAGACAAAACCCAGCACATTCAGCACAGCAAACAGCAAAAAGAGGGCTCAGGTTCGGCTCCTGCACCCCGTTTGCACATGTTCGGTCTCAAAGCTCCCTCAGGGTCAAGAGATGAAGCTCCTGCCAAGGGGGAGGGGGACAGGCCAGGATAATTTAGCTCTGCAAGACAGTTCAGCTGCTTTAAGGGAAAAATATTCCTGGAAAACAAAGGCTTTTTGTGGGGCTGTGATACCAAGAAGTACCCCAGCTCATGCTGGACATACCCTGAGTGTATCAGAGCTCCAGGGGCAGGACACTGACTTAAAAACATACAGAATTCATTGTTGAAGAAAACATTTGTGGGTATTTCTTACATCTTCCAGTGTCAGTAAGGATCTGCTGGGAGTGGGCCAGTATCAGGGTAAAATTGGATACCACCCACTTTTCTGTAAAATAATACAGTCTTAACGGGAAGATAAAGAACTATTCTTAACTGCTGAGCAGGCTCGGGGACAAACAAGCCAGCTATTCAGACCCCAAATTTACACAAATACAGGATCATTCTCTGTTAAAAAAAGAGTTTGGTAAATGGGTTGGGGGTGTTGTTTGGTTTCTGGGGTTGGCTGGGGTTTTTTTGGGGGAAGATTTCTATTAGCTGATATCTCCCCCACTCGTCCTCAAGGAACAGTCAAGCTTGACAGCTAAAATATGCAATTTCTCAATACACAAACCATCTTTTAGTGATGTTTTCACTCCAGGAGCATGTGAAATTCCCATCCTACACCACTAGCAGGTTTAGCACTGTACAGTAATTAAACAATTTTGTGCTCACTCTCTCTCTCAGACAATTCTTCAGCATCCAAATCATTCACACAGAAATTTTATCTCACTTTGGCAAGGAAGTTTGTATTTAGTGGCTGGAATGATGATTAGCTTGGCAAAATATATATTGACATTTAATACATTTAACTGAATGTTTCAAACTAGCATGTCAAGCTCCAAGAAATCAAGTTTCCTCCTACCAGGTCAGCTGGGCATGTGAAAATGAGATTGCCAAACTCAGTTTGAAAACCACTTTTTCATCACTGCTTTAATCCTCCAAACATTTCCCAGTCTTGTCTTTCTCTCCTTAAGGTTCAGGCCAAAATGACATCACAAAACAACAAGTGGAACTTTCTCATCCTACAGGCCAGAAGGAAGGTGATTCTCCATAAACAAGGAATGGCCTTTCCTCCTTCCCACCACATCCCAAGGTGCCATCCCACCCCACTGTGCTTCTAAAGGCACAAATTAATTTACCACCCACAATGATTCTTCCACATTGTGCTGATCCTGAAGCTCTCAAGCCAACCTTACTTCAACAAAGATGCTACTCATACCTCAATTCTATTACTTTTTCAAACTTTCTCATATAAAGTAATTAAATTTAGCCTGGTTGATGAGTCCTCTCTGCTCCAACAGTCACTGCCAGGCTCTCCAATAAAGCGTATGAAAAATGTGATGATTAAAGCATGTGATAATTCCCAGCCACTCACCTAATACAGGTAATAAATTAGCACTAATTGTAATCATTCCAATCCAAAATGGATGGTTTTAAACCAGAATGGAGGTGGAAACATTTCCCTTTGGAGCTCAGAGAATGTTTTATGTTTATCCTTGCCAAAAGAAGATTGAGCAGTTTATGGTTGTTAAATACCTCAGGCTTGCAAATACAAGAGAAAAAAACTATTTCAGATAAAGGGGCAAGAATTAATGGTATAAATGGGCTATAAATAGATTTGAGATACAGATGGAGAAGAGCAGTTTTCCAGCAGGGATTAGAGAAGGAAAGAGTCCTAACTGGTTTAAAAACAGAGCCTGGGACAAATGGGACACCAGCAGAGTCACCTGAGAACAGATGGCAACCTGGACTAGGAGCAGGGAGGAACCTTCTGGTCTGCTGGGCTTTTAACTGTGGGGGGAAATGGGATTTCCTGCATTTCCTGCATCCCAGCTTTTCCATCTCCGCTCACATAACTGCATCCCACAACAACTAAGAACCTGATGGCAGAATGACGTTAAAATGATGCAAAATGGGTTAAATTCCATTGCTCTTCCTCCCATTTCCACACAAAGGACTTGCTGAACACACTGCCCAGTTGCATTCCTGCCCAGAAAAGCTGGAAGAAGCAGGGACTGCACCCCACTCCGAGCCTTTCCCTGGCTCTCCACTCCCAGCTGTGCATGGGAAGGGCTGCCTTTGCTTTGGCAGGGAGCTCCATGAGCTCACAGCTCCCAGCAGATCCCAACAGCCAGCGGCTCTGGGATCCCCACACGGATAATACGGGGTCACACACATGCAGATTACTTCTTCTCACTTCTAGGCGTTCCAGCAATTCATTCTACTTGCTTTTGTTAACTCTAAAAGGTATTTCCAGCTCCTTTTTACTTTAAAAAAAAAGAGGAAAATGTCCATTTGAAGTTCTTCCTTGGGCCTCAGTGAAAAAACAAACCATAGGAATGTTGCTGTTTTCCATGTAAGCCTCTGCAGTGTTATAAAACCATCTACATTAAAGAGCTGCTAGCACATTTTTTTTTTTTTAAAGGATTAAGGGTAATTCAAAACACTGTTCTTGGGAGTAACCTGACAAGTTTTATCTGAAATTCCCACAGACCTACAACCACCCTTCCATACAGGCCTCATCCTGCTCTAAGGTTAGAATTCCCAGGATCCAGCAGAAAGGTTATTGCCTTAGTAACAGGATGGTGCCACACAAAGTATCCCTTATCCCCCAGCACATGACACTTAACTCAGATGTTTATGTAAGATGGGATTCAATAGATCAATTCTGACCTGCTAAGCCCTGTTTTGTTGGGAATTTGGAGATCCCAGTCCCTCCACACTGCCCAGGAGCAAATCTGTGTGGCCATCTTCTCCTGCAGGGAGCACCGGGCCCGGCTGCTCGGCAAGGAAATCATCTCCAGCCTCAATTAATCACTAAAACAGGATTCTGCTCCACCATCTGTGCCCGGGCCAGGCTCTGACATCTCTCAGACACATCTATTGATAATTTCCTATATTTTGCCTCTATTAAAAGGCTTCTGTAGCCGGCTATAGATCTGGCTGAGTTACAGTGAAATACAGGACACAGAGAGCAGAGCCTGCATTAATAATAAAAATCAGACTCTGCATTTTCATTCTGAAGCCTGTGCTTGGGTTTTGGGGCTGGTTTTGTTATTTGTGATTTTTTTCTTTAGTGTCAGGGTTTCTAATTTGCAGGTGGAAGAACAGAACAGAATTCATTGCTCAGTCACATCTGTTCAGAAAGAAAAGCTGCCTCCTCGCTCAATCAGTGAACCTACAAAGGTGGACAAAACCAAAAGTGACTTGAAAAATTAAAATAATATCAAGGTTAAGGATTCAGAAACCAACATCAATTCCCTTTCTTCCAGTGAAAGACCACTCACATAAAGATTGGATAATTTTAAAAAGCCAATCCAGCCTCTCAAATGATGGCAAGGCAAGTGCAAACCGCTTAATCTAGAAGGAATTGTGTAATCCACCTTTCCCTTGGGAAATAAGGAATCTTTCAGGTACAAGAAGAGAATTGATAACACTGATGAACGTGACAAGGTGGAGCTGCTCAGCCTTCCTGCAGATTCTGATTGCACTGAGCAGACTGAGAACTTCTGAAATTCATTTAACACTCAACAAATCCTTCAGGTTTGTTTTGTTGGGAGCATTTTCCTCTCAGGTGATCCCTACACCCATGGGAATGGACACAGTTGGATAATTCAGTGTCACTACAGGAGTCTGGATACACCAGTGGCACCTCCCACCTTCACTCTCAGCACCAGAAAAATAAATGTACGATGAGAGGATTTAATCAAGCTGTCAAATGACATCTGACAGGAGTCTGCCACATTCCTTCAACACCTCAAACTGTGGGAATTCTCCACACTGTTCAGCCAGAGTCATTGCCAGATGATATTCCCTATATTCCCTAAGATAGAAGATAAAGAAATCATTATTAAATAAAAACCAAACCTTCTAAAAACAGGAGCATTCTGAATGGACCAGAGTGCCCAGAGAAGCTGTGGCTGCCCCATCCCTGGAATGTTTGAAGCTGGAGCAACCTGGGACAGTGGAAGGTGTGCTTGCCCATGGCAGGGGGTCAGGACAAGATGAGCTTTAAGGTCCCTTCCAACCCAAACCATTCTGGATTTTATAAATTTTCTGTTGTGCCAAACTCAAAATAGCAATTCCACTGAATTATTTTCTACTCCAAGCAAAAGGGGAGACAAAACTGAAACAGATGAGTGAACACAGACTTGCTGAGGCTTCACACAACTGGTTTTAAATAACGAGTCAATTTAACATGAATAATCACTGAAATATTAAAACTCATTAATTCAGCTACAGCAAATTGCTCCCAGAATTTTTACAGGTTCAGGTTAAAGACTTGGCATTTCCCAAGATCCATAAAAGCCTTTTCCAGTGCATCTTTCTTCATCTCCTCTCCAGCAGGCTCTGAGTACAATGAACCTGAGCCGAGCCCACCTCGGGCAGTGCTGCTGAAATCAGGTCACAACGAGCTGTGCTTGTGTCACTGAAATCAGGGCATCCATCCCACCCCATCCCTGCTTCCCAAACCCTCCTGGAGCACAGGGACAAAGGGAAGAATGTGGGCACAACTCAAAATAACACTGGGATGTCCCAGTCTGGGCATAACAGGATTGGATCTCTTAAAAAGCATGGCCTCAGTAAACTTGGTTTTAAAACACGACCAGCGTTTGCCAGGCTGGAAGCAGCATCCCAGCTCAGGCTTAAGAGGTCTAAATTAGGAACATCCTACTTTTCCCCGTGCAGCCATAAATCCAGAATCCTATTTAAGTGGTCACTGGCAGCTGGAGATGAAACAAGGCCAGGAACAAGAGGCTGAAGTTTTTGAAACTGGGTGACAAATGTCAGGCAAAACCCCAATTATTTAGACCCAGAGGCAGATTAGGAGTGAGGGACTATTGCTCCAAAAGATTTTAAATATCCATCTTGTATCACTTCCTCTCCCCAGTAGGTTTATTTTCAGCACCACACAAGAACATTTTCTTAAGGTGAAATAAAACCTGCTATCAGATTTGATGCAACTCCACAGAATTTGCACATTTTCCAAACTAAATAAAAATTATGCATTTTGTTATGGAATATTTAACAGTTCCTAATCAGAATATTAACTGTTCCTGGTTTAAAGGTGGAAGATAAAACCAATTTTTCCCAGTATGTCAGAAATTGCTGACAAGATAGAGGTTGGGAGGAGCTTTATTTTTGCTTTTTAATATCTCTCTTGGCTTCCATTTACAGGTTATGAGACTGGGTAGAAAAAAAAATACAAATACTTTTACAATTCATATGCCATAATGTGCTCCCTGGAATTACCCAAGCACAGAGATCTTCAGGGCCAACAAAGTCATTAAGGCAAAGCTTTGGGGGAAAGGATTTTATTAAAAACAATCAAGTTGCACCATTTCATTTTGCACAGTTTCTAGGATTTTTAGAGATGAAATGAAAATATTCACAAGGAAACAGAGGGAAATATCCTTATTTGCCAGTCCCTTGCCAGCAGCAGTGAGGCATGATTGGACATCAGTCAAGAGATCCTTTTCCACCCTGAATTCTCTCACACTACACAGGGTATCAATATTGCTTTTATTTTGTCACAAAGGATAAATGTGGAACACAAAAAACAGCAACTCTTTAAGAAAACCCCTTCTGGCTCAACATCAAGTAAAAATCCAATTGTTCCCATCCAAACCTACACAGGCTGGGAAGCTGGAGAGGAGCAGGAGTTTGAGCAGGGTTCAGTCAGTGCTGTCTGTGCAGTGCAGCTGATTCAACTCTCTCAACAAACTGACCCAAAAAGGCTTCACTGACTTAGCCCAAATTGCACTTTTAGTCCCTGAGAGGAGAGGGGAGAGATCCCTCACGCCCAATCCAGCATCCACTGGAAGTTACTGCTCCCTGGAGGAACTACCAAACTCTTTCAGCTCTCTCTTCTGCAAGAAGGCATAAAACCCGAGATTTTATAACCCAACATAAATTCTTCAAGCAAGGGGAATGAATTCCACAACCCCCACCCATCGTGTCTAGAAGGAACAGGAGTAAAACGTGCTGAGAGCAAACCACTGAGGGATGAAACGTTTCCTGTAGTGGTGGGTGCTGGCAAAAAGGTTCTCCCACTCTCCCCAACTTTATTTCTATTTGCCTGGTAAGAAGGCGTATTAAACATTTAGCAAAGAGGGTGGATGGACACTTAGAAGAGGCAAATCTCGTGCTGTAGATGGTAAATCTAAATGTCTCTGATCTCTTCTTCAAAGGCTCAGAGGCATGAAAGAGAATTCTGCCAGAATACACAGAGCAGCAACAGTATCTTAGGGATGTTCTAAGGGGAGTATTTCCCAGGAGTGAAGCAGAACTTCATTCCTTTTACAGATTTTTTTTTTCTGAATCCGTATTTTCAGCACAAAAGAAGGGTATAATTAAAAAAAAAAAAAAAAGAACACACAATGGATACAATCTCTTTCACTTTAAATAATGAAAAGCATCTTTTCCATCAAATTTAGCAGGCACAAGAATAACCCTACATTTATGTAACAGATTAAATGTCTGGATTTTAATGAAACTCCTTCCTCGTTTCCTGGATAAAGCTCTTCACAGTTTCCCAATATCAGAAGGACTTAGCACAGCTGTTTCGGAAGGTGCTGGTTTGCTGTGCTCTACTCAATTAAAACAGACAAGAAACATATTAAAACCTCAAAATATATAAACTGACAGCCACCTGGATTTTTGCTGATCCACAGTAAAAAAAGTCCAGGAGAGTTGTAACAGAGGAAGAACTAAGAGGGGGGAAAAAAACCCTGAGATTTCTAAAGCTTCTTACAGGGTGAGGAAAAAAAAAAAGCTTAAGGAATCATTATCTCCAAAGCAATCCTGCCACAGGAGACACACAGGGAAGTGGGAGCAGCCAGTAAATCCACACTTCGGAATACTGAGAGCACAGCCAAACTTGCTGCTTCTCCCATCAAAATTCCTAAAGCGTCTGAGGAACAATTCGGGGACACGCCCTGCATTGCTCAGCCCTGCTGTGAGGAATGGTTTGGAGCCTCTGGTAGCATTTAAGATGCCAGACAATAGTTCCAGGCATTAATTAAAGCTGGGACTGGTGGAGCAATAGCCCTGTGAAACGCAAGGTGTGCTCAGCATACCTCAGTCACTTATTTCAGCCCATCAGCCCAAGTTAAAAGCAATATTTCAAGCTACCTCTAAATTAAGAAATTTTGTTGTAGTTAACAACAATCTACAGATTTGAAAAGAAAAAATGTTGTTATTACTGAGGTAGCGATATACAAGCTTTTCTTTAAAAATTCACAGTGCTCATGCATGGTTATTATAGAAAAACTACATAAATATAGAAAATACAAATAGATAGAAATATGATTATTACAGAAAAATTAAGATGTTTCTTATCCTACAGCTAATTAAAAGACAAGATCAAAAATTCTCATACCTGGAAACCTTCACTCACATTTTTTGTACTCTGTATCCTAAAAGTATTTCCTTTTGGAAATCAAGTATTTTTTTCCTGCTCCTCCATAGCTTTAAACAGAGAGAGATGTTCTCCATCCTGGTTTGATTTTCTTGCTATCTCCTCCTGCAAATGTCAGCAGGGCTGACCCCACTCATGGATTTATGATTTCAGAAGCACTTTGGGACCCAGGACATGACAAACTTCGGATTCCTAAAACTGGTGCTCAATGGTTTCTCCACCCTGGCTCAGTTACAGCCCTCCACACACTCTAAACATTCATTTAAAGAAATGATTTTCCTTCAGAATTAGACCACAACCACTGACATTCCAGCCAAAGCAGCTTTCATCCGATCATTACTTACATTAAGGAGGATTTAGTGCCAAATCAGGCCTCTTCCTAACATGACAGGGAGTCCCCCCAAGCAGTGGTGGAAAGAATTTGTTCTTCCCACATCACTGTACTAATTTTTTAAGAATGAAGTACAGTATTTAGTACAGACACTCACACACCAAATACTGAGAATATTTAAATACAGATTCAAACATTCCTCCTCCAAGGACTGCTGAGTAAGCAATAAAGGAAATTAAACAGCAGCATTGTTGCCAAAGTACAAGAGGAGCAGCATAAAGTGGCAAAATGATCCAGGAAATATTCTGTATTTCTTCTTTATTCTTAATTCAAGGCCAGGTTGGATGGGACTTGGAGCAACCTGGGATAGTGGAAGGTGTCCCTGCCCATGGCAGGGGGGTGGAATGAGATGAGCTTTAAATTCCCTCCCAACCCAAATCATCCTATGATTCCATACTGAACAAAAAGAACACATTTTCAAGGACTCCTTGTAAAACCAGAAACAAACAGAAAAACCCCTTCACACCCTCCCCATCACATCAAACACTGGAACACGTTCACAAGAGTGGCCTGGCAATGCTACCTTTGGGAACTGACAGTAAACAAGGGCTTTTTAAATCGATTTCCGTCACCACACACATCCTCTCCAAAGCAAATATTTAACCAGGCATCTGAAGAGACATCAATACCATGGAGCAGATCCACAGAGATCCCAAATCCCAGCCCCTCGCAGGCAGCATTTCCACTCTCCCAAAGGCACCATTCGCTCCCACCTCCAACAGCAACTCTCGAAAGAAAAGGAATAAGCCTTTGGGATGTGTTTGCCTGTACTTACAGCCATGGTAGGATGCCGGGGATCCTCCAGACTTTCCATACTCCTGCTCCGAGTAGCTGGTGGATAGGTTGGGCTGACTGGAGCCTCGGCCAAAGGTGATCTGGTTGCTGCCCACCCCAGTGGCCACCTGAGCCATGCGTTCTTTGGTCTTCAGGGCTTGGGCCCTCTCTGTCTTGAGGCGCTCGTCATCCTTCAGAAGGGACACCAGCTGCTTGGATTTCTCCCTCACGTTGATGCCCTGGTCTTTCCCATCTCGATCAATGTACTGAAAATCTTTCAATGTCTGGATAGCAAAAATATTCTCTTTACACTGCTGGGCCACCCTCTCGGACCCAGTTTTAATCAGGTAATCTAAGAGAGTGAGGGCCTTGTACACGTGTCGCCAGTTCTTGCCATGGTCATTCAGTCGTTTCCAGATCATGCTCATAATTTCAGAAAAGGCCACAACATTGTAGGTCAGATCTGCTATTTCAGTCATTAACGAACTGGAAGGACCCCAGGGGTCATTCGAGGTCGCTTCCCGAACTTTTATTTCGGCCTCTGAGTAATTGTTCACAATGTTCTTCATCTGCCGTCTGATAGACGAAGTCGTCATTTTTATTTCCCTTTTTACCAAGACAGATTCCAGAACACAAACAACAAAGGGCTAAATTTGCTCTTCTAGGAACGTTTCTGAACTGCGAAGGCTCCGTATCAGTGGCTTATCTGTAACACGTTCCACTACAATCATTTCCTCTCCTCAAGAGGATCACACGAGAAAATGAAAATCATGACCTGAGTGAGGAAAGAAAACAAAGCAGGTTAGTTGGGTCTGATTGTTCCTGCACAGCCAGCAAGCCACACACATTTGGGAGAAATTTTCCTAGATGAATTTTTTCCTCCTTGAATTTCTTCTGATTTTGAAAACAACTTGTTCTTCTCATGAGTCGCATTAAACATTTAAGATTAAAAACCTGAAGTGCTGAGCAAAACAAAAGCAAGACGACAATCATGCCGATACAAAGGCAAAATTTTAAAAGCAAACCAGAAATGAAGTCCAATCTGGAGACCAAAGTAAAACCTATCTAGAATTTTTAATTACAGAAATTACAGAGCTCAGATGAAACCACATGAGAAATTCCATGTTCAGCAGCCACTTGCATCCCTCTAACACTAGGAATCTGCATCCAGAGAGAACAAGCAAACTTCCTAAAAACCAACCAAGCAATTTCTGAAACCCTGGGTAAGTTTAAAGCACTCTCAGTCTCAGGATCGAGATCCTGTGGCCCTACACACTCTAACTCAAGGTGACCTTTCATGATAAGCAGATTAGAAGGAATTTTTTTTTTCCCCCAAATGCATTTACTTTGTACATTTGACAACACTCATTAGATCCACAGTTTCTGCTCTGTGTGTCTTTCACACAGCACAGAAGAATTTTTAATTATATGAGAATGGAATTGTAAAGCCAAAATGATTGGCAAGAAAAGCCAAGGACAAGCTGTGGAGCTGGAAAGCTGTGTCAGTTCTTTAGTTAAGGTCACTGTTTCAAGTAAACAGAGGCCTATTAAGCTTTGGAATAAATTACTTGAGCAAACTGGCAGATTTGCCATTACATTAACACAGAACAGCCCTGAGAGTCACCAGTTGCACAAACACTGAGCAGGGACTCTGGAACTGAACTGGCCACATTCACAGGGATGCCCATTCCAGATGTCTTTTAATAATGTTCCTCCAAACACTCCCAAGAACCAACCCCATCCCTTACAGAGACACTGGAGACAAGGAAAGCACAGTTTTCAAGCCTGACATTGTTATCATTCTTCAAATTACTACAGTGCCATTTGGAATGAAAGCGGAATTCAGTGCCAACACAGGTTTATAATGACTTTTTTTAGCATAAAGACATACTCCCTTCCTTGGAAACCTTTCTGGGCAGGTTAAATTACCACAGAACACACCTAAGGAGTTGTTTTACTTTCTCTTCTTCCACTAAAGTTGATTTTTGGCAGAATAAAAACCTCTTATGACATGATGGAAGATTAACTTTGAATGCAATCATCACTAAACTTCAGGTAAACTGCATCCGCTGGTGTTCTCCCCAATATTTAGAACCAGCTGTAGGACAGTGTCCATCTGGTGGCAGATGGCTCACAGCAACAGGAATAAAAAGGGACATCTCCTGGGACATTTAAGTTCTGGGTGTTACAAACCCAGAAGTTGAAAATGTTGATCCTACATAAACATTCCATGACTGCTCCTTCCCTCTGGAAGTTTATATTGCCCAGATCTGTTGGCTCACCTGCCCCTGTGATCACGCTCTAATGCGTGACTTGCAAAAGGTGAGGCAACGATAAAAATTAAATAGAAGAAGCACAATGTACATCTTATTTAGCCTAAACCACTTCTTTTTGCCAAGAAGGGGTTAAGGCAGGTTTCCCAGCCAAGCTGAAACCAGTTATCCAGGGGATCTGGATGCTCACACTGAACTGGGAGCAGGCTGCAGGCAGGAGCTCCTTCAGCTGGCAAAGCAGGAGGCAGCAGAGGATCCAAGTGCCAGGGGAATCATGGACACAATCCTGGTGACTATATGGATCCCAGAGCAGAAGCAGCCTATCCCCCCATAAAAACTGAGCTTTTTCAACCAGAAAAGCAGTGAATAACATGAAAAACCAAACCCAGGAGAACGACAAAACCTTCTACACCAGCTGGATAAAAAGTCCACCAAGCCTGACATCCTTAGACACAAATCCTTGTGCAAAGAGCATGAGAAAGAAACATTTATATTCCCTTGCCTTGTGTTATCAGCAAATTGGACACCTTGGAGACAGCAATGGGCACACTGGGCCTCTCCCAACCCCTCCAAAAGCCACATGAGTCACCCTCAGCAGGTACGACCAGTGGCATGGTGACCACGCTGAACTAACAACTCCTTCAGTTTTCTAAGAAGGAACACATCACCTTGAGCTTGTTTATGTCCCTCATGGTTTTACAGGAATTGGCCAACTCCTTCTGAGCTGAGGTCTTCCTGAAATGCAGGCTACTTAGAAGCTTCTCTGTACCTCCATCATCCCTGTGGTCTTTCCACGCACAGATTACACTCCCATTTCTTGAGATACACACAGTTCCCAGCACTCTGCATTTCAGATTTGGCAGCAACAAAAGTTTGTATCACAACATGGTCATTCACTGCTTAGCACTCCCCATTTATCAAATACTTCCTAAAATTCCATGTGACTCTTGGGAGTTGTACTTCTACTGCGCATTTCTTCTCTCTGTGCATTTCACCTGCCACTTGGTCCCTCAGCAGGTCTCAATTTTTCATCATTCCTTTCAATTCAAGATTAATTTCAAATTTGACTAATTTGCTTCAATTTGGCCTTGTTATTTAGGGACAATGTGCAAAAGGAAGTATTTGCAAGAGCACTGATCTCTGGCAGGACACTTGGCTGGGAAGAGCCCTTCCCTGTGAGAACCAACATTTACTCCTAACCCCGTTTCCTGTCTTTTAACCTACTGCAAATCTATGAAAAACATTCTTGCCTGATGAGAGTTTTATTTCTTTCAAGGCCAGGGATGAGAGGCCTTCCCAAAATATTTCTACATGTACACTACAGGAGCAAGTGCCTTCACCTGTGTTTATCTCTCCAATCAAAGACAAGTTTTATTACTTACAACTTCACAAACTTTTGAAAAAATTGGTTTAATACTTCACACGTAAATCCCTGAAGAATTAACCACCCTCACGACACGAGACTGCTTCCCTTTACTCTCTCTTGCACTAAATCCAGCCAGTTTTACACAACAGCACAGGAAAAATACTCAACTTTTAAGTCTCCTAAGCTTTGCTGCACAGCAGATTGCAAGACAAGTAAGAACAACTCAACCCTGGCTCACTTTTGGAGCTGATTAAATGCAACACAAAGCTGTCAAGGTCCAAAAAACCTGATAGCAAAGAGCCTTCATTCCCTCCCAATTACATCCACTAGGAGAGCAGGCACCTGCGTTTGAAGAAAACAAAGGAAGAACTCCAAACTGGACCCTTTTCTAAGTCTGGAGTAAAGCTTCAGAAAAACAACCACAGAGCAAACACAGGAGAGAACACACTGGATTAAGAGAAACCAGCAATTTACACTCCTTCAGGAAATTAAATATTTCACTTGTTGTTCTGTAATAGACTCAAAACCCATCAATCCATCATCGCTGAGTGATTCTTCACTTTCATATCTTCAAGTCCTGAAAACCAAGGCCTTTAATGAGAGAAACATTAATGTCTGTTTTTTCCTTTTCTTGATGGATATGTTTTCATCTTTACTCAAAACTCATTACAGACAACTTACTCTAAACTTCATTTTACTCTATTAAAAGCACTAAGGATGACAGGAGAGCAAAGCTGTTGGAGCTGTTGCTCCCCTCAGCAACACAGCTGTACCAATATTCAAGGTCCTGCCTTGGCACTGGGACTGGCCCTCACCAAGAGCCCTGCAAGCCTTTGGTACCTGCTTTACACATTCTGCTCCCTCACCACACAATGGAAGCCTTTTCCTGGATTGCTCCAAGTCTTGAAGCACCACAACAACCTCTTTTACCATTATAGAGATCAAAAAGCCAAATACCCCGACTGCATAAAAGTAAGGAACCGTTTCTAACACATGATTAAATTCTTACACAGAAAGTTTAGGTATTTTTTTTTCCAGAGACCTCAGTGAATTAACTTCTCACAACAAGCCACAAGGAAGCACAATGCACTTGCAACTTCAGCAAAAATGTGAGTTTGCATTTTTAACAGCAGAGTTGCAAAGAAAGCAGAAAGTGAGACCAGTTGATTAAAGCTGCTGTTCCTGGTTAGCAGGAAAAAGGCTTGAGCAGATTTCTGTGAAGTTAAACAGTTTAGTCTTGGGGAGTCTTCCTCATTTTCTTTCTTGGTCCCTACAAGGCATTTTCTCTGATTTTTAAGTATCTTGACATTTTCAAATAGAAAAGCAAACAGATCTGCAGACAAGGAGGTGAAGCGTACCTGTGTTACCAGGGGTAACCTGGAAGGAAACACCCCATCCCCTTTTCCTTATTCCAACAGTTTCATTACACAAATAACGAATTCTCATGGTGCTTTTTTACACACAACATGCAGACAGAAGGAATTCTTGACTGAACTTCTCATCTCTCTCACAAGAGATTAAGCTCAGTGAATGAAATCTGCATGAGGAAACATCTTTAACTTGCTGAGACTAACACAGAACCAAGGCCAAGCCACAAAATCCTTCACAAACTCAGTTCACAGCAAACAGCCACACAAATCCACCTACAGACAGACTTTCAGCAGAATCCATTCACACCTCTGGAATGTAAAACTCCAACCAGGATTTGTCTGCGCTGATAAAATGCCCTTCATATCAGCCTGAAGGTAAAGATCTACATAGCCCAGCTAAGCATGCACCGGAAATATACGAAAAGCCTTTAACAGCAAGTGTGAAAATTAACATTAAACATGAGTTCACCAGACATTTGCATAAAATTTTAATTAACAGTATTACAGACAACATATATCCTTAGAATAGACATTTACTGTAAGTCACATGCATGAAAAGTGAGGTTTGGAAAATAATTATTAATTCAGTCATCTGTGATCTGAATCTACAGACACCAATCTATATAAAAATATCCCTGCCTTACTGCCTCACCTCCCAGGTGGGAGTACACACACCCCCCCAGAGATCTGCTCTCCTTGCTATTGGGCTGCAATGACAGAGGCAGGTGATCCTCAGGGACCTGTATTCCAGGACAAATCAGGGAATTCTTGCCAATCTGCAAAGGATCAGGCTCAGAGAAGGTGCTGCCAGGTGCTGACTGAGGAAGAAGTCCCCCAGACAGACAGACACCAACACCACACTTGCAGACACAACGCCAATCCCAGCAAGCAGTCAGCTCCGATTTATGGCAAAAAGGATTCCCATTACCTGACACTACATTCCCATCCTGGTTTTCTTGGGATAGCTCATTACGTGTATAAATCCAAGCCCCCTGTATTTTAGAAAGTCTCATTTTCCACAAACGGCTCAAAAATAAAAAAAAACAAAAACCTGTGCACAAACCTTTATATAAAAACCAGGAATATAATGCAGGAAAAAAGCATTTTTCTTACACTAAATCCACACTGCTAGGCAGATTTTCAAATGTAACCAATTCTCTTTCTGATTTTTCTTCTCTTTTCATAAATTAGTCTCAGGGAACAACTGGCTGACCAGAGGGTATCATTACCCTGCCTAAGATACAATATTCGTCTGCAATCCAAACGCTGTTCCCAAAACCAAACAGGAAAAGGGGCAACTGTGCATCGTGGCCACTTGGAGGAGAGGAATAAGAGAAGAGAAGACACTTGGCACTACACATAAAAGCCAACAAGCAGAACACTTATTAGCTCTCTTTCGTTATTGTACAGCAGAGAAAACAGCAATTCATGGGAATAAAACAGCAAAATGAAGAGCTTGAAATTCCCATCAATGCCCTTCCTCAACCTTCAAAATTATTTAGGAAACGAGTTACAAATACAGATTGGCAAAGGGTTTGGAGAACAGGGTTAACTCCAGAGGAAAGGTTTCATTTCCATTTTTCACAGCTTAAATGCTTGTCTTCTTCAATGTAATTTCTGAGGAGAGGAAATGGTTCAAAATCCAAAGTTTTGGAAGCTTTCCACTCCCTTTTACAAATGAGAGAACAAGGTCAGCTTTCACAGACAGCAGGTGGCCAAATTATTTCTTTATTTAAAGAGTTAATGCTGGAAGATAATTCTCCTTCAAATTTATGCATATTCAAGCCTGCCAAGGTTCAATTCTGCACTGGTTTTACAGTCCTGTCTCAGCCTCACTGAGGGAAAGTAACTCCAGCTTGGGCGGACTTCTAGCCATAAAAGAGATTTCTGGACACAAATCTGGTTCAGTTTTCTCCATACCACCTTTTCTTACTCCTTGTCTCCTTAAATTGACAGGATTTGCGCTCCATGGGGAACTCATTTCTCAGAGTGCACAGGAAGGGGGGTGAGGAGCAGATCTCTAACCTGCCTCACATGGCAGCACCACCTGGCCATGTTCTTTTGAGACCTGCCAAGCCACCAGTGCTGGGGCTTTGTCACCCCCAGCTCCATTTGCAGCTGGAATTATTGACAGAATGGCTGCAAATGTGCTCTGAAGGGCTGGGAGAGGGAAGCTCTGCCAGACCTGCAGATCACTGCTAACAATCCAAATCTGACCTGCATCGGGATCTAATTTTAGGATTACGAGCTTTGACAACAGCTCTTTAAAAATAACACATTCCTCCTTCTACGGCCAGGTCAAGTGTCACCCACAGTGCACTCAGCTGATTCTTCATACAGCAAGTACCAGGTGTGCAGTGAATATCAGAATATTGCAGAATTACAGACCAGTGTGAGGTCAGGCCATTACTCACTGAACCAGAAATTCCAAATGCAAATTAATCCACCAGGGCCATGAAAATACCTCCCCAAACTCCCCAAAGGAATTTGTTCTCTGGGGATTACCTGCTTCAACAAAAGCATTTCGTCTGTTTTCCTCACAATTGAGTAGGAAAAATAATCACCCAATGTGTGCTTTGACTCAAAGGTAACAATCTGAAATAAATTCGGCTTACCAGGTATACTCAAACAGTGTTTTCAGCTGAAGTAAGGAAAGTAGGAGACACTTCTTTCATATTTTCCTTCTGGAAGGGAAGAGGATATCCAATATGCTTGCCAGATAATGGGTCCTAGAATTTATTACTAATTAGATAAGTCCAGCCTTGTCACTTAGGCTGTTATGGGGTGACAGGCACCTGCTCAGGCCCTCACAGATCAACCTGAACACAGGAAGAACTGCAAAAAATACAAGACTACAAAATGTCAACTCCCTTCTTTAAGCCCCAGTGTTTACCTGAAGAACTGCAATTTTTAAAATTCATATTCATCTAGATGTGTGCTCACATATCAGACTCCATATTTTGGGAACGTGTTTTGGGAAGATACCTGCTACTTAAAATTACCCGATGATTTCATTAACTAAATTCATTTTGCACTTTTATTAATATGAAGCAGATGTCACCAAGTGCAGTTTCTCCCATCCTCCTACACACCACAGACATGAAACCACATTAATACACTCAGTAGGCCAGAGGCAAATGCTCACCATGACAAAGATTAGGGGGGAAAAACAGTTTAACTCTCCATGTTTCTACTGGCAGAAGCTAAAGGATTACTACTGTTATTTTATTACATGCATTTCTAAGGAAAAGTACAGGATGCCAAGAAATACCTGCCCATACATCCAAACACTATTTTTTCTAAAAAACAAATTACAAGCCTGCAGAGAAAACAGAGATTGATTTAATATCCTGCTTACATTCATCGATGTCCATTCACGGCATAACATTTCAAGGGCCTTCCCTCACAGCCACCAGATTTGCACAATCATCTTGCAACGTCAACACAATGTCTTAATTCAACTATCAGAGCTGGTAGCAACATCAGATTGCTTTAACCAACCCTCAGAAATTCAGGTACGTGAGCTGTGTGCTCATGAGACTGGGCTTTAGGAGAAAATCCTTCCCTGTCAGGCCCTGGCACAGGTTGCCTGGAAAAGCTGTGGCTGCCCCATCCCTGGAAGTGTCCAAGGCCAGGCTGGATGGGTCTTGGAGCTACCTGGGATAGTGGAAGGTGTCCCTGCCCATGGCAGCAGGTGGAATAGGATGAGCTGTAGGGTCCCTTCCAACCCAACCCATTCTGGGATTCTGTCACTAAGTTGCTGTAAGATTGCAAAGCAGGAAACACATCCCAAAAACCTCCCTGCCCCTCGCCGGAGGAATGTTCTGGCCAAAGCCCAGGGCTCCACAGCAGGATTTGCTGCCCAGCAGTCGGGCTCAGAGAAGAACTGATGATGGGATTCTCAGAAGGCAGAGCCCAGCTCCTGCCTGCTCCACTCTGCCTCACACCAGATCTCCAGGTGGAACGGCTCCTGTGACCTGATCCAACACATCGGGGCAGGCCAGCAGGACAGGCAGAGCTGGGGCTGCTCACCGATCACGTCACCCAACCAATTAATCCCAAGGTCACTCTAATTACTTGAAAGAACACCCCAAATAAGGGGAGCACCAGTCATTTCAACAGCAGTCTCCAGTTACAGCTCACCAGGCAAAGCTGCACCTGGGAAGCTCAAACTGGTGGTGAAGTTGATGATGGTGGTTTAGATTTGGGACTTGCTTCAGCAGGTGACTGTGTAAGGACTGCAAACAGGGGTTCTGGGAAATCTCCTTTTCCTGCCTAGTAACAGCAATTCCATGTTGAAGACAGCCACAGAAAAGGAAGAAATTTGGTCCTTCACTCTCAAAATTACCAAACTTCATAAAATCTTAGCCCTGCCCTTTTCCCACACCGATTTTAGCTCTGTCCTGCAACACCAAATGTGCAGCTTTCCCTCTGACTCCTCCATATCTCCTATCTTTTCATACTGTACACACCACAGTTTCCAAAATCTTTCCCAAACCAACCCACCTCTTCTCCCTCTTCCTATCAGACCTGTCTAACATGTCCAGCACCACCACCCTGACAGGAGCAATTCCAGAGGAGAGGTCCCAGCTGTGCCACCAGCAGCCTGGATTTTACACTGGATTCTGGTTACCAGGAAATAGAACTCAGGAATATTGAATAATATAAAAATAAGTCACTTTGGTCAACTTCTGTGCTGCCCCAGTTCCTGATTCTGAGCTATATTTTTAAGTTCAGCTTTGATGGAAGTGAATCACTAAAATATTTTTTTTAAAAATCAGCACATTTGACATAAGGATTTTGCCTCATTTTGCTGCTTGTAACTTTCCAATTCCTTCATTCAGGCACAAAGAAGAGTCATCCTTGTTCGCCAATGCTTAGGTTTGTTATTATTTTATTATTATTTTGTTGATTTTTGTGGAATTAGGGGAAAAAAAAATCTGGTTTGAAGACGCCAGTGAATCCCACATTCTCCTATGCAGATATACAGAAATTTTCAGCTGTCAGCAGAACAATTCCTCAAGTTTTCTGAATCCATCCTCCAGCAGTAAAATTCTACCTACTCTTTTATCTATTCTGGATATTTAGACGGAAAATTATTTGAGTGGGAGGCAGCTTGTTCGTTTCAAAGAGGATGACAAAGACTTGTTACTCAAAAGCATCTGTGCCTGTTTCATCATTAAAAGGTCATTTTCTTCCACTCAGCTCTTGCAGAGAACATGTTCTACCCCCTTAGCTTTGATACCCTGCAAGCAGCAACTCTGCTCCTGTCCTTGGGACTCCAGATATCTCCTAAGGAATCCACATGGAGAAGGCAATACCTACCTCTGTTTTCAAAGCAGCTGATTATGGCTTGGGATATATTAAACAAAAAGCAATAAATCCCTTGTGTAGCACTGCTCCTCCCTGTCCCTCCCAGAGCTGCCTGCTGTCTCTGCCTGGTGATTATTGTTTTGACTAGTGGTTTCATGCAAGTCATTAAAAACATTCTCTCGTCAGATTTAGAAGCAGAACACAAAAGTGGCTTAAAAACTCACCCACTCCATTTTCTCATTTTTTCAAGAGCTTTCCACCTAGTCCAAATGCACAGAAGAAATTCTAGCCCATTAACATCCATCAGAGAGCAGTAATGAATTCATCAATATTGCTCCAATCCGTGGGCACAGCATCGTGCTGAATCATTTAGTAACTACATCTGCAGCAGGAAGGGCTCACACAACCCTCCTCACACTGCCAGCAACCACCTCCCTGAAGAAGGAAAAATGAATGTATTGAGATCCCCCCCAGCTCTGTTATCCCTCTTGATGGGGTTGGCCGTGCCTTTCCACACCAGTATTCCCACAGCCATCAAATCCTGCCTGGAGTTGCTCCTCCTGGACATCTCCCTCCTTTGCCAAGCCACCTGCAGGCTTGCAAGGAGCTTTCAGTGCTCTTTCTTTCTATAAATGACACAAGGATTTGGGTTTTCCCTGCTTTTTAATCTATGTGGCAAATACTTTAAGCCTTAAATTGAGTTTTTAATTTGCAAAGAAAAAAAATAACAAAAGCCCCTCAACACCAGGTTACTGCGATCGTTATTGCCACACACTGGACTGTGATTTTATTTTGGTGTCTATTTACAGAGCTATGGAGGGACAAACTTCTTCCTCCAGCAAGTTTTCCTAACAGTGAAAGTTCTATACATAAGAAAAGCTAAAGCTACCAAAATCAGCCAGTCTTAAAAGAATAATTACCAAGTAACATGGAAGTTTAGCTAAAAAAAAAAAGACTTTACCTGTGGCTGGAGTACAACAGTATTAAATTACTGTTCTCATAACAAAGGAAAAGGAATTTATTCTTGAAAAAAAAAATAGGCCTTAATGATATAAACAAAATTATCCTTAAATGTAGATTGGAAACTACTTTGCCAGCTTTGCCCAGGGATGTCAAGGCTGGTGGGCTCTGCAGTTTTCCATCTCTCTAAGTCCCTTCCTTGTGTTTACACTCTCAGTTGTAATGGTATCTCTAATTAACCCCAAGAATAAAGAGGGTTTTGTTAAGGTAGCCCTTCTAAAGCAAGCAAAGTTACTTCAACTCTCAGTACGCTTGCTGCCTTAACACAGATGATGTCTCAGAGCACATACACTCACACATGTGTCTACATATCCTCAACTCCCACGGCTTAATTCAATTAATACTATTAAATCTTTAATGCTTGGCTTCAAAGGCTTTTTTTAAATTTTTAATAGCTCTCATAGGTTAGCACGAATGTTCTAAGTCTTTCTGCTATATTTTAAATAAACTCCTCTTTTCTTGCCACTTTGATGTTTGCCTTTCTGACAAACCTCTGCTCTGTGAAGCTGCTGCGACTTTGTTTTGTGTGCAACGATGACATTACAAGCTCCAAAAGATATGTTAATCACCGAGCTGGAATCTGGGATTTTTTTAATTCCTCTCACCTGCCCTCTGGGCTGGGAGTTGGCGCCAGAGCAGCTTTCATCAAAACAATGAAACCCATAAGGAGAGAAGATGCAACTGGCGAGAGGGGGCTCTGATTTGCATCTGTTTAGCATGGAAGCGGCAGGCGGGGCTTAATTCTCTTTTACTCTGCTTTCCCATGAAGCAGAAAATGCCAAATTCACCATATTTTATTTAAATTGTTAAACCAGGAGTTTTGACAAAAGACTAGTCAAGCTGGATGGAAGAATGCCTTGTGGCATCTAAAGGCACATCCATTTCATACGTTTGACGGGCACTCAGTGTGTTTTTCATTCTCCCCTTCTCTCACTCCTTGTGAGACCCCTCCCCACCTTGCCCTGCCCCATTTCTAAATTTTGAATTTGTGAGACAAGAGACAAAGCTTTGACAGCAAATTTCAGGCCTTTCTATAAACTACAACAAGAAACAAAAAAGAAAAAAAAATACAGCACAGACTTTCCTCCTCCTTTAAACTTTATTTTTCTTCTGAGTAAGAAAAAGAAAACCCTTCTTAAAATAAAACTAAAAATCAGCATTTCCAGGGACAGGAAAAGGCACTATAGTATTATATACACTATCCAAGCTGACACAAAAAAGAAGAGATTAAAACCCTGGCTGTAAGCCAAGGCATCCAGACACAATTTTGCACAGAGCATACATAACAAAAGTGTTCCTGCATTCAGGATGTTGGAGCGTGTTTCCTGCACTCACACCTGGAAAGCCAACAGCACTAAAAACCACGGATCCCAGTCAGCCCCAGATCAACAGGTCCCTCACACCTCCAGAGGGAAGGATGTGCTCACACTTTGTTTGATCCAGACCATCTCCCACAGAACAGAACCCCCCTCATAAAGCAAATGAAAAACAGAATAATGAAGACAACCTACAAAACTCTCCTGCTGTTCTCCACTCCTCAACATTTCAGCAGAGCTCCCACCACGCAGCAGAGCACTCCCCAAAATTCCAAATCTCCAGCCATACTTTTATCCTGACTTTTAAAGCCGATGTAAATACTCTTGGAGGCATCCTATGGTCGTATTATTATGAAATTAAATATACACAGACACTATTGGTTGGCAGACAGACAACAAAATGGCAATTGCAGCACTCAGTGTGTTTAAAGCAGCAGGCCAGGCAAAAAGAGATTATTCACTAGGCAGTCAAACGTAAAAAAGAGCCAGACATGTCAGTCTGTCTCAGTGTCTCACAAAGGGGTCAGCGATTTGTAAATTTTAAACACAACACTTAAGCAGTTTTGCAGACTAAAAATCCTTTGATGATTTACCTCAGTGCTCCTCCGCAATAAACCAGTTTAAAAGTGATTTTGCTGGACTCAAGCTTTTATACCTCAGCTTCTCTACAAGAATTCTGAAAGCCAAGTGAAA
This sequence comes from Corvus cornix cornix, assembly GCF_000738735.6. Classification (NCBI taxonomy): domain Eukaryota; kingdom Metazoa; phylum Chordata; class Aves; order Passeriformes; family Corvidae; genus Corvus; species Corvus cornix. The sequence goes on along the minus strand of NC_046344.1, from coordinate 7,101,077 downwards.
CCAATTATAAACATTCCTGTATTTTAACTTCCTTATTAAAGCTTCCCAAGAGAACCAGTAAACATATAAACATAAATATCTTTCAGAGGAGTCACCCATGTACCAATAAAATCTCCAGAAAGCAGCAGCTGCTTTGGTGAAAAAGTATGAAAAAACATGGGCTGCACAATCATAATCCAGTGCAAGGACAGTCATGCTGTTCTTCTGAGCAGCAGGTAGAAATTTCTGCCTTAAAAATATACATAAATGGTAGATTCTCAAAAAATTACAGTATTAAACATTGATTTCCGATCTGCATTTGCATACTCCTAAGGGAAGAAGCCGGCGTCACCTATGCTGTTTATCTAAAAACATTCCAACAGAGGCATTATCTTGACTTACTGACAAACTCTTCTAAATTGGTAGACAAAGTTTAACTTCATGAACTCTGCTCAACAACAGCAGCAAAATATAGTAACACTTCTCATAGGTAATAAGCATTCCATCCTTAAAAAAAAAAAAATCACTGCAAGCAGCAGAACACTGCAAGAAGCAATCAAACCCCTGCAATAAGGCAGGATGGGCTCAGAAGGCAAATATTTCATTAGATAACACAACAGAGGCGAGTTTATGCTTTCAAATGGTCATTAGAGAAACAGGTTTTTATCAAATAATTAAATACATGGGCAGGGGCATTTTAAAGATGCACCAAACCTTCCCTGGATCTGAATATTGAGGGTAATGCATAATCAGGAATCTCTAAGCAGACATTACCAGTCACATTCCAGCCATGTCACAAAATGGGAGGGTATTTCCCTGATTAATTAGTTAAGTGAATAATTAAAAGTATTCAAGTTCTGTTTTCAAGTAACAACTGAAGTGCTTTCCTTTACATACACCATGCGGCAGAGCACACTGTGCTTGACCATCCACCAGAGAACAGGCATGTTAAAACAGCTCTAAACAGAACTGCAGGATAAGGATTAATTAATTATCTTCAATTCTGGCTGATTTCATAGGTTAGAGCAAACATCTCTGCCTTACTGCTGTTGTCACAAGCCTCATCCCTGTTCAAACAGAGCTGAAAGTCAGTAGAAAAGCAGCTTCAGCAGCAATTGGGTCAACAGATTTGGCTGAAGAAATCCTCATCACTAAAAAGAAATAAATAAATAAAAATCAGAATGACAAAACTAAGGTGATGTTTGGGGTCTGTTCACCCAGTCAGCAACACACGAGGAACCTCCTGGGAACGGAATTCCTACCTACAGGAAAAGATGTCTGCAGGATTCTTTTGTGCTGCCATCTCAGGGGAGGAAGTTACCTTTAAAAATACTTTGCTTTGTCTCTCCCTGAGGAATATCAGAACTGTCTGTATCAGTTGTTTTAGTGGGGTTTGTCCCACAAAGGTTTTACTTGTGAACCGCACAACCCTCCCACCAGTGAGCAATTTACTCATGCGATTACTCCCAGTGGACTCAGAAGAACTGTGTGAGAAAGAAGGAACTTTGCCAACCCAAGGGTTGCACAATCGGAGGGGGGGAAAAAAAGTAAAACCAAATCAGGGAGGGGATAAATTGCAACTGACAAAAACTACAATCAAGAAATAGCTGGTGACAGATTGTTATTTAAGTACAAGGAAGTGATTTAAACAGGAGCAGTTGTAATAAGATTAAACGATTCTCTATTAAGATTCTTAAAATGTCTTTGTTCTAGCAAAGCTCTGAAAAGACCATTGCCCTTGCAAAGGTTCAGAAACTACTAAATTGATGTTAAGTCTAGAGATTAATATGATTTGGGAGAATAAAGAAAAAAATGTAAAAGAACATCCCAGACATTATTAGTACCTTGTCACCCGTGCTGGTATTTTTCCCTAGCCGGGCTACGACATGTGTTGTAGCATTTATTGGTGGCAAAACTCAAACCCAACAAACAGAAGTAGAGAGCTTGCTCTGCCTGGGTTTCTGCTTTTAAATAATGAAAACTCCCAGGTGGATTTTAGAAGCCATCACATTATGTAAGTGCCATCTCCAGAAGAGCAGGGAAGTCTCTATGAGGTTATACTGGAGAGAGATTAAATCAGTGTCTGGCTGCAGAATTTCAGCCATGACCCCCAGACTCCATCATGTATTTTAAGAAGGCAGTTCTAAAAATTCAGCCCCCAAAATTGGCCATAACTCCTGCAACACTGAAAAGCAAACAAGGGAGTCTTCAGATTTCTGCCTTGTAGGGTGGACATAAAACATCTCTAGCTAAAGTGTCTGGCACGGTTTGAAACTAACAAGCAGCTTTAAACTTTCAAAATAAAAATTATTCCTTAATTTATTCAAGTATTGTTCACGGAGTGCTGCATTCTGAGAAACAGATAAGCCTGAAAGAGCCCGGGTCTGTCCCAAGCCTGCAGAAGCAGCACAGAGGCCTCCTCCAGCCTGGGTCACCCTCCAAACTCTCCTGGACCTCATGACCATTTAGTATTTACTATATGGTGACACAACAAGGCTCAGGCACTGCAGACAACATGGCTAAAACAGCTCTGGGAGGAAAGGCAGGAACAGTGTGGAAGGAAACAGGAGCAGGAACACTGTGGAAGGAAACTGCAGAGGTCTCATGCACACATTTCAGCTAATTACTTGAGACAGCTCAGGGAGCTCCACTCCTGATGGCAGAAGGAAAACTATTCCTTGAAAACAATTTGTATGGATCAGGACAACAAAACAGAGTGTGACAGATTCCTTAAAACTTCCCCCAGCCACCTCCACCATAAAACACAGATAAGGGGAGCCTCCAAGGTAGAACTGCACCCAGGCCTGGGCTGGGACTGGTTTTACCCAGCCCCAGAGCAGAGCCAGCTGCACTCCCGCTGCCAGTGGGGACCTGTCTGTGCCTGAGTTCCTGTTTCCCCACCCGCACAGAGCTGGATTCTGCAAGCCAAGGCACAGGAGGCGTGAACAGCCCAGGCCTGACCTTGAACACAAGCTCGAGGCACCAGTTAGAGGCATTTATGTTAACAGCCCTGGGTGACAGGGAGCGGATAGACACACTATTAACAATTAATGCAACACAGGGAATTGGCTCTGAGATCAATTTAAGTTCAATTTTTGCACCAATACCAGAAAAATGAGCTGAAAATTATCTATACAGAAGAAAAGCATCTCGTTAGCATAGTAACTTAAAGTTATATTTCCATATAAAAAGGCATAATAGTGAATTACAAACTGAATTCTGCAAATATCTCCAGTGTCAGTGCAACCAACAAATACAAAGTATTTGTATATACTGATTTTCTAATTACTATCATCATTTATACAAACTCCACTATTAGATATTTACATAGAACTCAACCTTGGTAACTTAAGCTACTCTCCTTAAACTCTGCTTACAACCAGTGGTTACCTACAGAAACCACCAAAGAACTTTCTGACCCGTATCAATGGTTTGGAGCAGCATCATAAAATCAAGCAAATCCCAAATTTGGAAACCAGAGACAAAACTGTTATTTGTAAAATTATAAATAAAGAATACCAGTTTTCCTGTAGCTTTCTACCTGCTGCACCACTCACCGAGAGGCTCAACCCAACAGCCACTGAGTTCTAGATCCATCCTGAAGCCCACAGTCTCTGAATTCACTCTCACATTCATCCATTCTGAATTCTTTTTCCATCCAGAACAGGAAAGCAGTCCTGTAACAACCACCTAAACTGATTAACTCAGACTTTTTAGGGTCTGTTATTCAGCACAGCCCAGTATGTACCAAACCTGGAGCACACCAAAGCTAACAGACCTACAATCAGCTGTGGCAGGTTTTATTCCAGAGGATGGCAATCCACGTTGTTCTCCTCCATGGAGTCTCCTGCCTTCTTAATGAGCAGACAGGCTACTGAAACACACAAAAACCTGCTGTTCTTTGAAGCACTTAAGCCAGCAGGATACTGGTACGTTTCGATATTTTCCCCGCACAGATCAGAGCGAGGCAAAGTGGGAAAAGAACATTACAGGCATTCCTACAAACCAGGCACATTTCATTTTCTATTAGCAAGATCCCAAGGGACACTTTAGCACTCTGCAAATATGGCCCTGGAAGACTGGGAAGTTGCTTCCTGAGTACCAGTCATTAAAGAAAGATATTAGAGTAACTTACATTCTTCTACACCAAGCAAAAGCCAGAGTCATTTCCCCATCCTATGTACAAGACCTAAGAAAAGCAAGATCAGGAACATCATAACTACTCTTTAATGTATTTCCCCTAAACTGATTATCATTTAATGATTTCTCTCTCCCTCTAAAGGAAAAAAAACCAGCCAAAGAAACAAAACACTGATATCTGTATCAAGAGAGACTATCAGCATTTTTATGAAGTAACAAATTAGGCCTTTGGCATTTCCCAGCAGTGATCCAAGATTTGAGGCTTCTTAAAAGCTCCAAGTTTTAAAGTAATCAAATGGCTGACAGCTGGAACAAAATTAGCATGATTAACCAGTTATGTAAATAATGATGTGGTCAGTCCAAGCCAAATTCATTTCTGCTACCTGCATTATACTGGACATCAGATGTTTGTGAACTCTTCATTAAATGTGACTGCAGGAATAATGGAAGTGAAAACCAACATGACCATCACCAGCCAGGCTTCCTGACAGTCAGGGATGTCTCCTCTGCTCCTTCCACAACCATCAGGTAACTCACAGACAGGACTTTTTCCACCCAAGTATTACTCACCACTGCTTAGCTTCTACCTAGAGAACAGGTCAACTACTTTTTCTCATGAGAAAAATCCATGGAGAGATGAAGAAAGACGGAGAGAGGCTATTTACAAGAGCTTGGAGGGACACGACAAGGGGGAATGGCTTCCCACTGCAAGAGAGCAGCATTGGATGTTGATATCGGGAGGAGGCTGGCACAGGGTGCCCAGAGAAGCTGTGGCTGCCCCTGGATCCCTGGGAGTGTCCAAGGCCAGGTTGGACGGGGCTTGGAGCAAGCTGGAACAGTGGGAGGTGTCCCTGCCCATGGCATGGGTGGGACTGGACAAGCTCCGAGGTCCCTTCCAACCCAACCCATTCTGGGATTCTAAGATCCTGTGAGTGCTACATTTCATTTCTTAAAGGTTGATAATAATTTTCATTCCTCAGCAGATGCAAAAGTCAAGCTGCTGTGTCAGAGAACTGTTGTAACACAAGAGTAATGTTGAAGAGTTACTTCTTGGAATCAAGGAAGTTACAATCAGCACCCCCAAGTCAAACTTCCTCAAATGTAACCCACAGTCAATTTGGCCTTATCAGACTTCGCCTTCAGGAATGCACACTCATGGGTCATTCGTGCTTGATAATTTTTGATAACATAGTTAAATATTTAATATGGGCAAGATTATCTCTGAAATTCTGTCGAGCTAGTTTACCATTACTTTGCGCTTATAAAGGAAAATTTATCAAAAGTTTTGATTCTTCCCAATAAACCTCTATATTTGAGTTGGTTCAAAAATAACACATCTGAGAATCAGCCAAGACAAACATACTGAGAAGTAATTCCTAAACAGGCTGCATTTTACTAAAGATACCATTACAATATATTTATATTTCTAATTTTAAAAAAATCATTCATCCCACATTTCACATCCCAACAATACAATTTCCTATGACCTTGTGTCTCACAAAACATAGCAACACACTGGAATTATGCAAGAGTTCTGTATTACCATAAAACATGTATTTCAGTGGAGAGAATAATAAAACTTAATCTCGTGGCCTGATTTGAATTTTGAACTCCTGAAGTCAGACTCCACAGCCCATAACATCTGCAACAGCTTCACAATCCTAACAAGTATTTTAGGCCTCCTGTTGAAAATAGATGAGCATGTAGATAATTCAGGGTATTTTCTTAATAGATAAGAACAAGAAAAATGTCCAATTGCTGTAAATTTTAAATCTCACTTGGCTTTTCAGATCAGCGTCAATACCATACTTGAGAAGAGGGAGGGGGAAGCATTACACACCCATAAAACTGAGACCAAACGCTACCAGTTTTAAAGCCTTAGAGCTTTAAATCTTAACATGAATATTTTAACATTTATATTAAAGCCTTACGGCTTTAAAATAGGGGACTTCCATTGTGGGCAGCCTGTGATAATTACTGTTTCAATATATTTCACAGCAATAATGCCTAATGTAATACAGCTCACTGGCTACCCAACCCTAATCTGTAGCATCACAGGTACTGCAGGTAAAAAATTTTAAATACATATATATAACTATGTATCAATGTATAAATACAGAAGGAGAGAGAGAATATCACAGAACCACAGAAAATCACAGAATTATTAGGGTTGAAAGGGACCTCTGGAGATCATCCAGTCCAAGCCCCCTATATAAAACAGACCCTTAAAAATGATTAAAAGCATTAATACACATCTCCCAAACAACGATATTACTGAAAATACGACAAAATAACCCCCCCCGCCACGATGGAGGTGAACAACGCCGGGGGGGGGTCGGACAGGGCGGACCCGAGCCCCCCCGCCCCGGCGCCGCCACCGGGAGCCCCCCGAGCCCGCAGGGCCCGCCATCCCCCGCAGCCCCGGGAGGCCCATCGGGAGCCAGGCCCAAACTTCGGGCCGCGGGGGTCCAGCCCGTCCCCGCCGCCGCCCGCCCAGCCACCCACCGGCGACAACAAAGGCCACCGCGGCCCCGCGCCCTCCCCGCGGGACCCCCGGGGGCCCTTCCCGCGCCCACCCCGCGCCCCTCGGAGGGAAAAGGCGGGGTGCGGGGGCTGCCCGTCCGTTCCCCCCGTCCCGCAGCCCGCGGGAGCCGCGCTGACCTGCGGGCGCGGGGCGGGCGCGGTGTCCCGGTGTCCCGGTGCCCGGCGGCCGCGGGCTGCGCTTGACACCCACACGCACCATCCAACATGGCGGCGGCGGCCGCGGGGAGGCGGCGGAGGAGGCGGAACCGGCGGCCGCGCGCGGCCCCGAGGCGCGGCCGCGCTGAGGGCGGGGGGGACGCGGCGCTGCCCGTCCCCTCCTTCCCTCCCTCCCTCTTCCCTTGCCTCCCTCCCTCCTGCCGCGGCTCCTCGCAGCCAGACCCGGCGCCAGTGAGGAGTGAGGCAGGATGGGTGGCCGGGCAGAGCCCTCCGAGAGGGTCCGAGGCTGCCTTCGTCGGAAGGAGAGCGCCTGGGGAGCCCCCTCAGTGTTCACAGCACCCAAGAAAAACTGGTGTCAGGGCTAGAGATCCCCCAAAACCCAGGGGCAAATAATACAAAATAATGACTATCAGTAAAAAATAACCACATTTATAGAGCAGCGAACAGTTTAGAGAGGAGTTGTGGCCACCTCTGATGGAAGGAGAAGGCTTGGGGAACACCCTCCTCCTTCCACATTCACAGCTCCCAGGAGACACTGACTTCAGGGCAGGGTAGCCCCCCAAAAATCGAGGTCCAGTGTAGGCTGGCAGCCCCCAAAGCACAATCATAGAATGAATTAGGTTGAAAAAGACCTGAGGTCATCAAGTCCAACTTAGGACCAAACACCCCCTTGTCAACTAGACCATGGCACTGAGTGCCACATCCAGCCTTTCCCTGAACACCTCCGGGGACAGTGACTCCACCGCATCCCTGGGCAGCCCATTCCAATATTTAATCACTCTTTCTATGAGAAAATTCTTCCCAATGTCGAACCTGAACCTCCCCAGCACAGCTCCCATTGCCTCACACAGCACAGATACTGCACTTCCCCCCCCTCCCACTGAAGATGCCAATATAAAATAACCACATTCATGGATAAGGGGACACTTTACAGACACATTTGTGGATCAGGGTCACCACACAGGGTGATGAAGGGGAGCTCAGCAGGAACACAAGCACGAACGTGGCGGGAGGAGCTGGACGGTCTGGGTGGGTCGTAGCACACGTCCTTTCCCTTGGGATAATGACTAAACCTGTGTCTGGTATCGCAGGCTGGAGGAGGTTACTGGTTCCATTGTAGTCCTCCCTGGATATATTTGTTCCCATCGTAAAACTGTGAGACAATTCAAGGAAACGGGACATGGCTGCTCGGGAGGCGATCGGGATTGGTGCTGCCAGGGGAGAAGCTGGATAGCAGAGCTCTGCTTGGATCACTGCTGGCACAGGGAAGTGCTGCTGGTTATTTAAAACCCAAATTCCTGAGGAATCATGCCTTACAAAAGCATAGGAAAACAGAAATGTGGAGCAAAATCCAGTTTATGAGTCACTGCTTTTAAGTGAAAGGAAGGTCAGGCTGGGCTGAGCTGCAAACTTCATCAAATCTCAGAATGGTTTGGGAAGGGACCTTAAAAATCATCTCATTCCAAACCTTGCCATGAGCAGGGACACCTTCCACTATCCCAGGTTGCTCCAAGCCCCATCCAACCTGGCCTTGAAAACTTCCAGGGCTGAAGCATCCACCACTTACAGCCCAGCCCTTTCTCCCATGGAGCCACTATCAAATCTGCCACAGATTTGAGGCTTACATACAGAACTGCAGTGAAACACCGAGTGAGCTGCATTGAAAGCAACTTGTTTAGAAATGCTGCAAATTCCAATTTCTTGAACACCATCTGGGAGCCAGGAAGCTCTGAATCTTCTGCAGCGAGCTGTGATTCTGGCTTAGCTGTTAACCTTGAGCTAGGCAGGATTAAATTCTGGGTGAAAAAAATGAGGGATCAGCACACATCTGATGGTATCAGCAGGAGCTGAAAGAGTACTTCCCCCTTTTCTTCTCTGCAAGAAAACAGCAATGATGGAAACCCAATGTTTCTGTGCACGTTCATTAATCCTAATGATAAGATGCTGACAGCTCTAAAGGAGGAGAAGAAAGCTCCTGGTTAAAATAAAATGGGAAGACCAGGATTGTTCCTGCTGCCTTCTCTCCTGCCTGTGGTCCTTCCAGATCTGGGCAGACAGCTCTCCAGAGCAGGAAGCAGCTTCCTCTCCTTTCCCAGCTCCATCCCAGGTGTCTGTCTACATCATTAAGTGTGCAAATCAGCAAACCCAGCAAAAACCTCCTGCAGCTGGCACACTTCCACCAAAAAAACTGGTTTATATCAACCAGATTGAGCCCCTTAGTGCGAGTAAAACAAATCAGCCAAGTAAAAGTACTTATTTTTTGATTATTATATCCTTGTTAATGCCTTATATTGCAGTGTTCCTGCAACACTGGGCAGGTACCTGAGTGGTACAGCTGCACCAGAAGAGCTTTGCCCAAGCTGCACAGGGATGTTCCCTCCTGGTGGTCCCCTGAGCAGTCTCGTGGCAGTGGATTTCTGTCTCTTGTTTCATTTTAGCAACAGGAGCTCACTGCATTTGTCCTTGATTTAAAACCCAGGAGCTGGCGTAGAACACTTCCCTCTCCAGCCCTGCCCCATCCCTCTTTGGAGCAGGCTGTACCATGCCTTGGATATTGACCCGAGCCACTCTCTGATCCTTCCTAGCCCACGACATTTCAGCTGCGTTGGCAGAACCAGAGTTCAAGGCCATGATTTGCAGTCTGATTTGGGCACCACGAGCCGAGAGCTGAGGCACCACCCCGGTAACCAGCAGAACGATCCACACAGCTCACAGACTCCCAGGATATCCTCGGGATATGGAAAGGACTCACAAAGAGCATCAAATCCAACTCGTGGTCCTGCACAGTACAACACCAAGGATCAGGGACACCTTCCACTACACCAGGCTGCCCAGAGCAGCTGTGGCTGCCCCATCCCCGCAAGTGTCCAAGGCCAGGCTGGATGGGGCTTGGAGCAACCTGGGATAGTGGGAGGTGTCTCTGCCCATGGCAGGCGTGGAACTGGAGGGTTTCTGAGATTCCTTCCAACTCAAACCATTCTGGGATTCTATGAATCCCACCCTGTGCCTGAAAGTGTTGTCCAAACACTTCTGGAGCTCTGGCAGTCTTGGTGCCATGACCATTCCTTGGGGAGCTTGTTCAGTGCCCCAGCACCAGGTGAAAAACCTTTTCCTAGTATCCCAACCTAAACCTTCCTGGCACAGCTTCATGCCATGCCCTCAGGTCCCACCACTGGTCACCAGAGATGAGGTGGTGGCAGTGAATCCAGCAAGCAGGAGTAGAGGACTGTTGCAAGGCAAGGAGCAGGAGGATAAGGAGTGGGATGTCTGGAATGCAAGAGGCTCTCCCAGAGAAGATGAAGAAGGCACATCCTCCCTCGGCTGCCCTCCCAACTAACCTAGGGAAGAGCAGCTGCCAGGGAGCCCCAGGAGGGCCTGTTCCACAGCCATAATGGGAATATCACCCACGTGGGGCAGAGCACACCACTAATTAGCTAATGAGTTTGTTCCAAATGTCTGGCCAGGGTGCGAGGGACAACAGGAGAGCACTTGAAAAGCCCCGAACAATGACAAGTGCATTTGCCTCTTGTCGCTGACCCCAGCCCCGCATTAACAAATAGGTCACAAACAACGGTGCTTTGCAGTGATCTAATCCTCCAGCCATATGTCGGCTGCCCAAAAAAACCCTGCACAGAGAACACCCCAAAGCTCTGCAAAAATCCCAAGGAAAACTCGATAAATATATCCCTGCCGTTTGAAATTTGATTTCCTCACTCCATTGTTTCTCATTTCCTGAGAGCTGGCTTGGTGGATCACATTTTCTGCCTCTGTCTCCAGTGCTTGTAAGCAAACAAGACTGAATCTCATTATCCTGATGCATGGCCCTGGCTGTGTGCAATCCGATCTCTAAATCACAGTCATTTTGCTCCATTACTGATTTTCCTTCCCACTCCTAACCTACAGGTCTTCAGAGAAATCAATGCAGAAATAGAGACGAGCATCATCGAATGAAGGTGTGTTTAATGTTCAGCACTTCAGGCTGGATTAAATAGCCAAGTGAGAAACTGCCTCATGTCTCAGGAGGTTGGGCACCCTCCACACCAGTGGCAGCTGGAGTTTCCCAGCCTTCCCGGGAAGCCACATGCTTCCACATGGGGTAAATGGGGACTTCAGTCCCTAAGAGCCCAATTTGGGAAATCTGCTAATTAAATAGTCTGGGCAAACACAATCATCATTGTCCTTAGAGCCAAAGCAGCAAGATGTTTCTCAACAAGCACGGACCCTCCCCGGAATTTTCTGAGCTGTCTGCATGTTGCTGACAGTTATAGAGAATATATTCAGATTATACAACTTGATGTTCACCCCGGGTTATTCTCTCCTGGATTCATGAATATTTCATGGAAATATGCAAAGTCTGAGTTACAGTCTTGTCTGCTTCAATTAGACACATGGATCCACAGGGTCTGCAGCCCTACCACACTTCCAGGGTTTGTCTACAAAGCGAGGAGAACCAAAATAAGAGTTTAGCTCCCCTCCCATCATATTTAGCCTGGGTTCTTCAAATATCTTTAAATAAGGGAGAAAAGCAGAAGGATGGGAATGAGGGAGAGTAGAGCCCAGTGAGCCTGTGCCTGAGTTCAGCTGGAAGCAACCCAAGCTAATCAGAGCAGAGCCAGCAGGAGGAGGTTCGTTCCCTTCGTGATGCAGACAAACTTGTAGAACTGTTTCCAATGCAAATATTCGTTTTGACAAGTTCAAAATTAATACACCTCTAATATGGGTATTCAAAACAGACCTTTTCTGAACACGTTGGCAGATTCATGAAAAGAGAAGAGAGAATGCAAGCCCAGCACATTCTGGTTTTCTCAAAATGAATGCGCTCTGACAGTGCAAGAGGCAGTGACGTTTGAATGTGCTTAGTTCTAGTAATTACCAAGTGTTGTGTTTCTTTAGAAGCTGGAGCTGTTCTCATCTGTGGGCACCTTCCCTCATTCCTTTCTCCTTACTGCTCCAGAGGTGCAGCTTCTCCCATGCCACAGCAAGAAGCCAAGGCTACTGTGCTGCTTACATTAAATCCCACTGAGGCCTCAGGGTGAAATTCCACAGGTTTTAATTGACCTAAGTCAGGGTGTTGTGGTTCCTGCCCTTCCTCCACCACCCCTTCCCATTCCCTCCTTGCCACCAGCACCAGCTTATACCACCCGTGGTGAAGATTAATCACTTTTTGGGGGGGAGTGCTGCTTCTCAACCAGTTCAGCTCCCTAAACTAGCTCACCAGAGGGTCAGATGAGCACCCACATCAGCAGAAAAGAGAGGACAGGGCCATACAAGGCCACACCAACTGCTGAGGAGGTATTTTTCTGGGTTTATAGGACACAAGGAGCACATTTGACCTGAAGAGCCTGGATCTGCTGCTTGTTTCCAGGCTGGGAGCACTCACCCACTAGGACCATCTGCACAGTTTGGAGTGGCAGACTCAGGCCCAGCAAAGCTGGGCTCATTTAGTGTTACCATCTGGCTCCCCAAAGCAAGTCACCAAGGCAGAGGCAGTAAGCTCCTGCTGAAGGACAGGCATTCCCTTTTGCTTGGTACAGTTTGTCCTATCCCTCTTGACTTCCTCCTTGTCACAACAAGAGGACTTCCTGCCAGGATGGAGCTGATGGACAACGTCACCCATCAGAATTCCTCCTCATCATTCCTGCAGCCACCCAAAGCATGTCACCGGGAGAGTCAGACCCTCCCTTTTGCCCCAGGCCCATCCTCTGAACTGATAGAGGCTCCATAATAACTTCCACAGGATGACCTGTGCAGTTGCACAAGGACCTCACGTGGCCAGGGATTATCCTCACTCCTCACAGCTGTTTCTTCTTGAGGGAAAACACCCTGTGGGGTTCACTCTGAGGAATGTGTCAGGAGAGTTGTGCTCCTGGCTCTGCGGAATCCTCTGGGATTTGGGTCTCCTCTCTCCTGCTGGGACAGGGATTTTGGCTGGTCCTGGCTGGAAAGGGTGGCTAAAGACTTTGTACACTTGGAAAAGAGAGGGGGAAGTGATGTGTGCCTACAACCAAGCACCCAGCCTGTGGCCACTGCTGGCAGAGGGCATTGTCCAGCACAAGGAGTTTCACATTTAAGCACAAAAACCCAGAAAGCCCCACCTTCTCCACAGGAATCAGCTGCAGCAATTCATCCACCCCTTACCTGGGGTGACTCAGGGGTACCAACACTGAAATCAGCATTACCACACCACAATGGGGTGCTCACAGAGATTCAGGGCATCATCAGGACAGCAGGAGCTTCCTTCCTGTGTGCTCTGCTCCCACAGCATCCGGTGCCTGGCAGCACAGGCTGCCTGGAAAGCCACCTCAGCTCCAACGCTGGGAGCTGAGCTGCACAGCTCCAGCCAGTTTTAGCTCAAATTTCAGAGTGTTGCTCTCAGACACAAAGATGGGACCCCCAAAGCAGAGCAAGTACTGGAAGCTGCAGGTATTTTGTGTCTTTCAAACAGAGAGGCTGGAACAGAGCTGCCACATCCCTGGGTTACAGCTGGATGCCCCTCACTGGTTAGCGCAGCTGAAAAGCTGGTAGCTTTCCCCCTAGACATGAAAACTGAGAGCTGTCTGTTTGGTTTGTGTTTGCACAGCATCCAGCCAGTCACTTAATTAGCTGGCCCAATTTCTGGGTTTCTGATTCCCACTTCTGCAAGTAACTTCCTCCATTCCCAGGCTCACAAAGCCAGTTGAAACTTTCATATCTGCATGCACAGTTTTGACTCCAAACTTGTCTCTGCTGCCCCATCTCATCCTCAACAGGACTTCCCAGGAACTTTCACTCTGTAAAAAACCCTAAACAACAGTGCAGAGCTGTAAATACACGGTCCCTGTGTGATAAACAAGCAGATTAAAAGAATTCACCAGCTGGGCTGGAAGAGATTCCTGACAAGGTATCAGGACTCCACAAAGCAAACAAACGGCACAGCACTGCAGGCAAGAATTCCTCCAGAACGTGTTCAGTCCTAACACTCTCCAGCCAAGCTGCTCCATGCATCAGCCCTGCTCTGAGCTCCTCAAAAACCTGGTAGAAGGGAAACATCCCTCTTCACCAACAGCAAGTCTCAGGAGCCATTTGAGCACCTTAGCCAGTCAAGCAGGTTATAATTGGCTGTAATTAATACTCCTACAAGCTTCCACATTCTTACAGACTGAGATGGAGAAATACAGGATTGCTCCCTGACCCTGTGAACGTGAGAGGAAGTCAAAGGGGTCTGTTCCCTTCTGATTTTTAGAAATCAAACATTTCTGACAGGGGAAGGCGAGAGGCAAACACCAGCACTGCTGGGAACTGGCTGGGCACAGCCCCATCTCTTCTGGGGCACAAACCACAATAACCTCAATCAAAAATAACTGCAGAGTGAGTTGCTACAGGCAGCAAGTTCCCTCTGTCCCTCAAGAAGCCTCTTTTAAGCTTTCACGTCACCCAAAGCATTTTGGGAGGGGCGTGGGGTGCAAACCACACACAACCACAACAGATTTTAGCAATACTGAAAGTGGCCTTTGGTGAGACAGAAGCTGAATAAGCTAATCCAGGAAGGTGGAAACTAAAGAAGCCCAAAATGCCTGATGTCATGAAAGCCCCATGCGTCACCAGTGGGCCGGAAGAAGGGTTTGTGGCACCTGCGCAGCTCAGCTGAGAAGTGCTCTGCACTCAGCAGGATCTCCAGCACTTGGGGAGGAAGGGCTGGGCTGTGCAGGCGATTTCCTCCACAAAGCCACCAACTGACCCTTAAATGAAAACTGACAGGCACTTCCACACAAACACCCTGTGCCTTGCTCTTCATTACAGGCGCGTTCCAGAGCATGTCTGCATCAGCTTTTCCAGCTTGCACTTGAGAGAGAAACGTGAGACTCCAGTGTTTTCCCTCCAGGCAGGGCAGGACCTCTTGTTTTGCTCTGAGATCAGAGCCTGGGGGAAGGCAGGGAACTGGAGATGCTGTCACTCAACGGGTGCCTCTTTCAAGATGCATCCTGCAGACACAGCTCCAGTTCGGGAGGTGCCCAGGCCCTGTGCTGCTGCATCCAAGGAGTACACAGTGTGGAATTCTGTCTGCTCACTCACTTTTTCTTCTTATCAGAGAATCATAGAATGGCTTGGGTAGGAAGGGACCTTAAAATCATCCAGCTCCAAACCCCCACCCATGGGCAGGGACACCTTCCACTATCCCAGGTTGCTCCAAGCCCCATCCAACCTGGCCTTGGACACTTCCAGGGATCCAGGGGCAGCCACAGCTTTTCTGGGCAACCTGATCTAGTGCCTCCCCACCCTCACAGGGAAGAATTTCTGCCTAATATCTAATCTAACCCTGCCCTCCTGCAGCTTAAGGCCATTCTCCCTTATCATATCACTACACATCCTTGTGAAAAGTCCCTCTCCAATAATATCCTCCCATTACCCTCAAACATTCTCTGTAAACACTGCCAATGTTCAGATTTTGGACTGGACACCTGGTTTGAAGCAGGATGGATGCTCTTACCTTCCCACACATTGGCTCCCAGCTCCAGACCTTCACGTTTATCATCTTTGAGCGCAGAGGCCGAGGGCAGCACCCACGTGCTGTTTTCCTCAGCTCTCCTGGGTTTCTCCCAAAAGCTCCATCCCTGTAAAGCCCCTTTCTCCAGACTCTCCACAGACTGGCACGTTTTCCACCCTCAAGGCTAAAGCCTCTCCTGAGCCTTGCAGACACTTAGCACGTTCCCTAAGCCTTCGGCACCCAGGGGTGCTCAGGGAGGTTTAAACATATGCTAAAATTATTTACTGATCTGTCTCTGCCCCGGGGAGCCTAGAACAGCACAGCTGCAAACCACTGGAGACTGCATTCCTGATCCCAGCTGAGGGAGCAGCAAGCAGATATCAGGTTGGGATATAGAAGTTGTGCTAATCTGGTCTCCAGAGGGAGAAGACACAGGTCCCCACACTGGAGAGGGGCTGTAGCCCCTTCCCAAGCTGTTTTTGAGGGTCTCCCACAAGTGATTCCAGCCCTTTGTGCTCAGTCCAAACTGTTTCTGTTGCTCCAGAGGTTCCCTGAGCTCCTTCAGCCACCTCACCCTCCACACTGCCCCCTCCACTTGGAGCTGGAGCTTGCCCACAATCAAACTCTTGCCCTTATTGCTCATCTGAGCCCTTGCAAGGCATCCAATGCCCTGTGGTGCCTCCAGCCCCCTGCTCCCAGGCAATGCCAGAGGCTGAATCATGGGGTATCCCAAGTTGGAACACACAAGGATCATTCAAGTCCAACTCCTGGCCCTGTGCAGACACCCCAACAATCCCACTGTGTCCCTAAGAGTGGTGTCCAAACGCTCCTGGACCTCTGGCAGCCTTGGGGCCGTGACCATTCCCCGGGGAGCCTGGGCAGTACCCAGCACCCTCTGGGGAAGAACCTTTTCCTGATATCCAACCTAAACCTCCCTGACATGAAATGGCATCGAAATCCCAGTTCCTGCAGCAGGGAGGACCAGCAGGGCCACTCCTCCAGCACAGCAGGGCACCATCTTGTAACATTAATATGACAAAAGGACGTAACACACCAGTGTGTCCTGCTGCCACCCCATCTGCAGCTCCACACGATGCTCAGCCTGTAGTGACCAAGACCATCAGCCCCCCAGCAAAGCCCAAAAACCAGCAAAACCCAAACCCAGTTCCTCTTTCAGCCTGAGAGAGGAAGAGAGGGGAGGAAGGAGGAAGGAAGATGACAAATCTGCATTTCAGACGCTGAAAGGAACACCATGTAGAAACAGATATTTAACGGGATTTGCCAAAATGCTTTGCTTGCTATTGCATCTCTGTGCATGTGCCAAACACACCTACGTGGGGAGGGTTTTTATTACCTGTGCTAATGTTAGTGCCTGACATCATGAGCCCTGTCAGAGCCACGCTGTTCCTGTGCCATCAGCTTCACAGGGAAGGGGCTCACATCTCCATTTTCCTGGGGATCTCAAACTCTTCCATTGAAGCAAATGCTGCTTCCAGCTCTGCAGGAATATTTCGAGAGAAAGCAGTGCCTTGGCTTTCTATTTAAGATGCAGAATTGCCTCCTAGGAGTGCTGTATTTGCTAAGAGGGCAGAAAGCGAGAACACACGTCTTGGAGCAAACCCCTGGGCAGTGTTCCTTAACACGGGCCAGATCCTGCTCTCATTTACACACAGATATCTGGAGAGGCTTCCGTGAAATTACCCTGGATTGCCACAGCTGATGTGTCAGAAAGCACAACCCAACACAGCCCTAGGGAGGAATCCATCAGTTTTATTGTGGCTTCCCGAAAAATCTGCACTCTGTTTTTCCTCTTGCCTTGCACAGGCAAAAATCACACTCAGGAAATTGCCCTGAGGGGGCTGTGCCACCAAAGCAGCAGCTTGGTTTCCCAAAGGGCAGCGGATGCAGCAGCTCCGTGTGGGTTGGGATAGGCAAAGCCACGTGTGTGGATTCTCCCATGCAACCTTGGAGGCTGTCCACTCATTTCAGCCCCAGCTGATGACAGGCTGGGCAGAGTTTTCACAGCTACTTAATTGCTAAACATTTCCCGCAGATACTCAGCTGAGGAGGGGAGAGAGGTCAGAGCAATGAGGGACAAGCCCAACCCTGGATGAGACTTCAGAGAATCCACGCAGACCTGCCTCTAGAGGGGAAAAGTCAGCACTGGACGCTGTGGCAACAGGAATAAATCAGAGTGACAGCAGGGCTGGGGACTCTGGGGGGACTCCCGAGTACATCCCCTGCTTCCCCGCAGGAAAGGGCAGTGCGGAGCATCTGGGGAATCCACAGCTGCACCTGCATCCGTCCAGCCAGACACAGAGGCCTTCAGTGCTCCATCTTCCCTCCGCTTCCTCCCCCTTGTCCTGCCTGTCGGTGCCCTGAATAGGCGGTTTCAGGAGGAGCACAGTGCCCGGATTCTCTGGGGTTTCGTGGCGCATCCGGCGCTCCACGCGTTCTCCCGGCGGGCCCAGCTCCAGCAGCCCCTCCGCCTCCTGCGCTGCCTGGGATGTGGCCCCCCGCACATCCTCAGCCTGAGCGAGTGGCCAGCGAGGGACCCTCCTCCTCTGGCCTCTGGCTGCCCCCATGGCTGTCACCATCTGCCCTGGCACTGCCCAAATTCCTGCCACACACGGCTCCTGTCCCACCAGCAGCTCAGCCAAACACACCACAGCCCAGCCCCAAGTCACTTCTGTACTGGCAGTCCCCCACAGCCCTGGGAAGTGTCACCTTGGCATGTCCATCCCACTAGCAGCCCTGTAGGGAGGGGACACCTCCCCAGACGTCCCCCCCAAAACCACAAGGTGGGTATGGAGCAAAAGGAGGAACCAGGGCCGCTCCTGAGGAAGGCATGACGTGAGCTGTGGCTTAATTGGTTATTAATAACTTCTTTGTTAACCAGCCAGCCCTGAGGAGGAACCGAAATTTGACTACCCCGGTGGAGAGCTCAGTCACCGGCAGCCAGCGATCATTCACAATTTCTCCCTACGTTTTTTTTCCTTCCCGGGAATCGCAGCCCCCCCCCGGGTGAGTCACGGCGGTGACAGCTCGGTGACAGCACGGTCCCCTCACCCACGCACGCGGCACAGGCTTCTGGGGTGGGTTTTTCTTTTTAATTCCTAGAAAAATAACAGATGCTCTCGTTGAGGGGGAGATTCTTGGAATCCGTTCAGGCCCCGGGCTGTGTCTGGATGTGACCAAACTCCCAGTTCCCCTAAAACAAGCCCTGTGGGAGCCACGGAGCTCCCCTGCCCACGGGTGGTTACTCCGCCAGCCCGTGCCGAGGGCGAGCAGCCTTCCCCCATGGCAAACACTGATGGCAAACAGCCTCCACACCCAAATCCCACGCCTCCTGCCTGGTTTCTTTGGAATTTCCAGTTAAAGGGACCCTTCGGATTTGTCTCCCGTGCAAATCAAAGCAGTTCCGTGAACCTCTGCACCTCCATGCTGCGCTGACAGAACGCATCACAGGGGGTTTTTCCAGCTTCAACTGCCTGGGAGTAGTTTTTGAGGACCCACAAGAGCTGGCAGAGCATTCCCCACTCCCATCCATGCTGCAGCACCAGCCTATCTAGGGAATTTTAGTATGGGGACCTCACTTTCTCCATAACCCAGGCAGGCAGCCCAGCACCAAGGATGAAGATTGGAGGCCAGACACAGTTGCTCACCCCAGGAGTCGCCATCAGACATTTCCAGAGCAAGATTCAGTAGAAAACATTCCTCCCACAGCTTAAAGCAGAGCCTGACCTGCATGAGGGCACCCAGCAGGTCCCAGAGTTCCCCTCAAGCATATCAGTGACCACAGCAAGGTCCCAGGACAGAGCCAAGGACCAGAACACCACAGCCACAGAGCAAATGAGATCTGCTGCCAGCTGAACACTGAGTACCTGCTCCAGGTGGATCTGGACAGCTCCAGCCTCTCCAGGTCACACCAGGAAAGACACAGCCACTGTACAGAGGGACAACTCACCTGCTTTTGGGGCATCCCAGGCTGCTGAAAGGAACTATCCCAGGGAACAGCAGGATCTCAGGAGTAGCTCCAAGACACAGCCACAAGAAAGAACACTCCCTCCTCATCAGCCCAAACCCAAGAAGTGGCCTCCATGTCCTTTTATAGGGCCCAGGGAGGCAAATAACTTCCAGCTGTGCTGGCCCTAATGATTAACTCGATAATGGTTCACACCTCTGTTAGTGATCCTGGCCTGAGTCCCTATCCCAGCCATGCCCAGAGCCAGGCACGGACTGTAACCTCATCCAGCAGTTCCAAACTGAGCCCTGGGAACTCCCAGGAAGCCCCCACTGTGTGTTCCTCACCAAAACGGTGTTTGGCCCTTTCCCAGACACCATCCGAGGCTGCATCCCTCTTGAGGAGGCTGTTTTGGATGACCCCTCAGCGATCCTTTCCTGTAGGTTTGGGGTTGAATTCCACACCCAAGACTTCATGACTTCCAGTCCTTTTCCAGATCCATTTTTGGGGCCAAATGCTGAAAGCAAGGTCCCACCACCAGCCTCCTGCCCCTGGGCTTCTCCCATGAGAGCACAGTCCCACTTCCCAACCCACCTACACCACAGGCAACTGGGCCCTGCTCTGATTTACCAGCCCCAAAACCCCAATACCAGGCCCAACCACCCATGCTGACCCCAAGGAGATGCAGCTCCACATCTGGAGGCCACCAACACACCTCAAGGAGCCTTTCAAGGCCACACTGGACCCAGTGTGGCCAACTGGCTCTGCTCCTCCTGTAAATGTTTTCCTACAGGTCCTGTGGGATGATGTGAGGCTCAGAGGGGTCTGATCCTCTGTCCGCAGCTACACCAGGGTGTAAATGGTGACACCAGTTCCTCAGTGTGGGCTGAGAAGTTGGGTTACGCACAAGATCCAACACTCAGGAGTCACCGACGTGCCTCTGCTCCAGGGGAAAGTGCTGACGCTGAGATCCTGTTTAGGGGCCCTGACGTGGCGTTTTCTAGCCCAGGATGTCGCTTCCTCTCCGCGCAGGGCCTCAGTGGGGCTCCCGCTTCCTCAAGAGGCATCCGGATCCCCATCGGAAAGGCTGATTCCATCCCCGGGCATGCAGGCAGCTACAGCTGACCCGTGTCCCTGGGTTTATCCACATGCACCATCCCAGGCATGAGCCTGGATCCCGGCTGTGCTGCATTCCCAACCCCCGGCACAGCGCTGTGTTGTGGGGCAGGACCCATCCCTCTCCCCGCTCTGGGAGCAAAGCCCCGGGTCTGCAATGAGCCAGCTCGCCTTGCCCAGCCCTGCACCATCCAGGCCCAGCTCAAAGCCCCTCTGGAGGCAAAGCCGGACTTGAGACACCCCCTCCTTTCCCGTGGGCAGAGCAAGGAGCCACCGAGGCACGGGCCGGGAGCTGGGGAGCCCAGAGTGGCGGCCGTAACAAAGCTCCCCAGGCCGCAGCGGAAGGGAAAGAGACTCCCCTCCCTCCTCTTCCTCCCTCCCGCGTGGGTATTTTGCAGCCAGGTAAACACAGGATGTTGATGAAGCGGGGCGGGGCAGATTGGGCAACCCGGGAGTCAGCGGGAGCTCCAGGCAGCTCGCAGCGCCTGGAATGGCCGTGCGGCCGGAGAGGCAATGCCGGAGCCGCTGGCCCCTTCCTCCGCCTGTCCCCAGGGTCACAGAACTCCCCTGCGTGGAGGGAGAGGCAGCCCAGGCTGGTGGGGAAACCCAGGGCAGGGTGGGCTCCCACCCTCTGCTCTGCCCTCGGGTGATCCATGGCATCCCTTGGGATCTCCTTGCAGGCTGAGCTGAGCTCAGCGCCTCACTCCAAAGTTCAGGCTTTGACACCCAACCAACAGCAACCATGTGTCACCTCCTGTGTCCCTCTGAACACTGGGGACATGCAGGGCACAGGGATAACGGGACAGGTTCCCTAGGATGCCACCCTGCCAGGCATCGGCTCACGGCTGGCACAGCGGGTTGGGGTGAGGCACCCAGGGACCAGCTGAGCACTGCAGAGCTTGGCTCCCAACCCAGAAAAGGGGCCACAGACTGCTCTGGCATCAGCCCAGCCTCTCCTGGGGCGCGGGTGCTGCTGTCACCCCCACAGTGGCCACACGTGCTCAGACAGCAGCCAGGGACAGCGAGCCACGAGCTGGCCACCAGTGACCAGAAGGTGGTCGCCCGGGGACCACGGCCGGGGCAGCAGGAGGGATCGGAGCGAGGGAAGGGGGTCGGGGACAGGGTGCGATATAGGCGGTGGCAGGACAGAGACGACAAAGGGGCGGCCTGCCTCATTAGAGCCTGAGTGGAGGGGCAGGTGGCACTGTCCCCAGTGTCCCCAGTGTCCCCGGTGTCCCCAGTGTCCCCAGTGTCCCTTGGGGCACTGCTGCCATCTGCTGGCCGATCCCATCCTGCTCCGGTCCTGAGTCCGGCCACTGCGCCAAGGCCTGAGGACCCTCTGTGACCCCACTGTCCTGTGCCCCCGCCCAGGCGCTGTGGGATCACGTGTGGCTCCAGACCGGACACCCCAAGGTGCCCCCCAAGCCTCCCTGCTGCTCCAGGAAGCCAAACCCCAAAACGGGTCCCGGTGTCCACCCCTGGCACAGCCGATTGCTGCTCTAATAGCCCACTCCTGGGCTGCAGGTTTCTCCCACGCCAACCCTTTCCCGTGCCCAGACACCCCCCCTGCCCTATTGTTCCCCACCAGGCATAGCCTGGAGTGGCCTTTGCATCATCCAGTTTGGGCTGATGGACCAGGGACAGGATCAGGCCCTTGGCCGCAGCAGGGTGGAGCAGAGGCTCTGCTGGGCTGCTTTCCCCAGGGAATATCCAGTTCCATCCTCCCCAGGGCTGCTGAGGGGTAGAGGAAGCTCATCCCGAGATGATTTCCTGCTGCATTCCCATCCCCTGGGGCTCTCTGGGACGTAGGGATTTGCTGAGTCCCATCCTCCATGTGACAGGCGAGCACACACAGAGCCTCTTCCCACGGCCTCCTGACCTTCCTGGCCTTCCCAGTATCTCCATGTCCCCTGGGACCAGCACATCCCAGGATGACCATTGGGGATTGTGCCTCACTGGGTGTGGGGACACCCAGGGACACCCTGCACATCCCTCTCTGCTTCCCACAGGCACTGGGGGCCTGGAAATGCCCTCAGTGGGGTGTTCCAGGGCATTTGCTTTTCAGATGCAGTCAGGAAGTGGGATTAAGGTTTGGGAGAGGTGAATCACTGAGCCCGTGTCCCCACAGTGGCCCTACAAGCACCATGGCTCATCCCACCCCGGGCAGATGGCAGCAGCATCCTGCTCCTCACTGGAAAATGCCCAAATCCATGGGCAGGGACTGCGCTGCAGCTGTCCCTGGTTTAATTCCTCGCAGCAAAGCAAGGCAGTGTCTGGCGGATTTTCCGTGCGCTCCATGCCCCAGCCCACACACAGGAAGGCTGAACAGCTCTGGAGACCTTCCCGCTGGGAATGATACCCGGCATGCGAGCCCTGCAGACTCCGTGCCTGACGCCCACGGGAGCAGCAGGAAGTTTTAGCGCTCAGTTTTAGTCTAAAAGGGATTTTTTATTCCCTAGCCCTGCAGAAGAAAACTGGAAAAAATCAACCCCCCCAAGGGGCCACAGCCCAAAAAGCCAGTATCAATTGTGCTGAAAGCTCGCTGCTCAGAGCTGAGACACGGAGTGTTCACTCTGAATTCTGAAGAAACCAGGTGTGTGCATCCACCCACCTCCCTCCGCCTCCGCCATTCCCACCCGCCACGATTTTCTTGCTTCTGGAACAACCATTCCCCACCAAGCCCCCTTTTGGCAGCTCAGCCCTTCCAAGGCACCAGAGATTCCCCCATCAGCACTGCCTGTGCTCTCCAGACACCCTTCCCAACATCCTCAACCCATGCCCAGCCCATCACCATCCTGTTCCCATCCAAATCCCGGCCGCTGCCTGTTGGAGTGAAAGCTCCTCTGGATTCAGGCCCAGAGGGAAGCCAAAGCACAGGGGCTGAATTTAAACCTTTGGACAAGCTGACATACATGAAGCCACACCAAAGTGGAATAGAAATATAGATTTTTTAACTTTTAGTAGAAATATAAGCTAAGTGCCTTAAACATTAAAAAGCTGTAGCAGAGACCTTAAACACAGTTCTTACTGCAGCAGTGTTACCTTCTCACAGAATTCTTTACTTTAGACAAAACATAGACAGAATTATACTGTTCCCATTTTTTAGATAGAGTGTTCACATAAACAATAAGAGCTGATAGAAACTGTACACACAAATCTGTGTAATACCTGTGTAACACTTGTGTAAGGCTTACGAATGTTAGAATTAGACCAGGATAGGTTAAGGAAAGAAAAACTAGAATTGTGTGTTAATCTTATTGGTCAATTAACAAATATAATCCACACTTCTGTAGGAAAGAATATAGAGTATAGAGCATATAGGGTATAGAGCATATAGAGCATACAGAGCATATAGAAGAAGCTGGTTTTGCCTGCTGTTTGCTGTTGCTGCTTGCCTTTATCATGAACCCCCTTCAAACTTTGCCTTCAAGAAAGCTATGAGACTATGAAATAAAGAACTCAGCAGAACAGCAGCCTCCTCTGCTCTCTTGCCCTGGTCTGAGAAGGAAGGGTACCCCATCAAAAGCTCAACAGCAGCCCACCACTCACTGCGGAGAAAATGCCAAGTCCTGCTGCCATCCTTTGTCACACGGGTCCCCTGGCACCCGGGTGGGCTGGCACGGCTTCCCTCACCTCCCCCGCACATCTGGGCAGCTGTGGCCGCGGCAGGGCCCGCGTGGTGCCCCGGCAGCGCTGACATCAGCGCGGTTTCCTGCCCGCCGGCGCCGCCGCACCGTGTGCTCAGCCCCGACCCCACAGCCCTGCGGGGTGCGAGCCCCAGACAGCCCCAGGACCCCTCCAGCCTCCCCGACACAGCCATGGAGTCGGTGGCCCTGTACAGCTTCCAGGCGACGGAGAAGGACGAGCTGCCCTTCCAGAAAGGGGACACCCTGAAGGTACCGCGGGGCAGGGGTCACCAGCCGGGGGGGTTGGATGCTTCTGTTTTGGGGGACAGAGTGGGCACATGGTGACACCAGCGCTTTCTTTGTCCCTGACTTCATTGCTTCTGGGGCTTTCTGTGGGATGTAAGGAGCCAGCCTCGAGGATTTTGGAGTGTGGAGCAGCATTCCCTGCTTGTCTGTGCCACCAGGCATATCTCCAGAGGGAGACACCCCAGCTGGGACAGGGCCTGTGGCCTCCCTGGCTATCAGTGCCACCAGCTGTGCTCTGCGGCAGCTCCCCAGGGCTGGGACACGTTTTCCCTGTCCTGGGGGCACTGGAGGTCACAGGGATCCGGCGGCGGGGAGCATGTACCCAAACACCCACCCAGGCACTGGCAGTGGGGTGGGCTCTTAGATGCCGCCTGGGAATCCCAAAAAGCTTCAGGAGGGCTCAGAACATCCCTGGGGGGCAGCAGCCCCGCGATGGGAGTGAGGGCACCCACTCCCTGCCCAGCTGCTCATCCCTCTCCGGCTCCTCCCGGACCCCTGGCACTCTGTAGCCCCCCGGGGAGGGCGAGGGCACAGCGCGGCTGTAACCCAGAGCCCCAAACCTGCCGTGCCGTCCCTGCCTCCCGGCGTGTTTTCCCCGTGCCTTGACCCGGGGTTTCGGATCCTGTTTTCACAGCTGTGCGGGCCCCGGGCCCCTGCGTGGGAGGCTGGAAAATGTTGTCACACGGAAGCGGTGTCAGCACCCACTGCCACCGTCCCGGGGGACGCGGGGGCCTGGCTGACGTCCCGGCTGCTCCAGGGACAGATTTCATCCTCTTCCCTGGGCGGGGGTTTGGGACAACACCAGACACCTTCCAGCTCTGTACAGATGACCCCAAACCCCCCAGACCGTGCCAGCGCTGTCAGAGCCCTTTTTCCCCAGGGGAAAGTGTGGGTGTTGGTGGATGTTGTGGGCTCTGGGGCAGCAGTGGGATCCCACTCAGCCCCCCTCCCAGGGGAAAGGCAGCCAGGCTGACACCTCCCTGCTCCTCCCCCGCCTCAGATCCTCAACATGGAAGATGACCAGAACTGGTACAAGGCTGAGCTGTTCGGCTGCGAGGGCTTTGTCCCTAAGAACTACATCAAGGTCAAGCCACACCCGTAAGTACCATCCCAGCAGCAATCCCAACGGTGCATCCCAATTCCCAAAGGTCTGCCACGAGCCAGGGTAGTCCCACACGTGGGGAAACTGAGTCATAGAGATGGGGTCTGCCTGCCGGGTCAGTCTGCCAACGCCACCACAGCCCGAGGGGACAGGAGGCAGCAGAACACCCACATACCCCCAAAAATCCAACCCTCACACCGCACTGCCACTAAATAAATGATAATTGAGGAATAACAAAGCGTTATGGGATTACAGCTGCATTAAACACAATCCTATTACTGTGTTATTAAAACCCAGCTTAATCCATCCCTGACTGAACCTGTGTTTTATGTATCATTAGCCCCTGGTAAATCACATTTAAATGCCAGAGCCAACGCGTGGGCTCGGGGCAGCCCGGGGCACATCCCACTGCTTCTCCAGCTTGGGATAACAACCCGACGTGAGCGAGACACGGCCTCTTCCATGCAGCACCTGGAGGGCTGGCACTGGGAGATGCTCCGTGCTAAACTCCCTGGCTGATCATTCACCGGGTAATTTTAACAGCAGCAGAGAATCTTCATGGCCCAGGGACCTGAAACACCCGGGCACAGCCTTGGCAGGGATAGGACACGGGGACTCTGCTCCTGCAGCTCGTTTCGGCAGCTGCCGGCAGTGCAGGCAGGAGGGGTTTATCCTGGCACCG
The DNA here is from genome assembly GCF_000738735.6 of Corvus cornix cornix. Classification (NCBI taxonomy): domain Eukaryota; kingdom Metazoa; phylum Chordata; class Aves; order Passeriformes; family Corvidae; genus Corvus; species Corvus cornix. The sequence goes on along the minus strand of NC_046344.1, from coordinate 7,074,998 downwards.
AGGGGTTTGTGCTCTCCACCTGGAAGGGCTGTTCCCGCGAGGGGCCGAGGGACGCGGAGGAGGGGACAGGCAGCAAAGCGGGGGCCGAGGCACGCGGTGTGACGGGCCAGGTGACAGGATGCGGTCGCGGCTGTCGGTGACGCTGCGCTCGCCCTGCGCGGAGGGGGCAGCGCACCCACAGCGCCCTGCGGTGCCCCCCCGAAAATGCCGGGATGAGCCGGGAGGGGGAGGGAAGGGAGAAACTGCCGGGGGAGGGTCCCAGTCCTGTGAGGAGCCCGATGGAGACCCCGCTCCCGCCGGCACCGGGAATCTCGGTGCCCCCATCCCGCAGGGTGGGGATGCGGCGCTGGGTGGGGTGTGCCCAGGGGTGCCCGCGGGGCTCAGCCCGGTGCCCCTCGCAGGTGGTACGCGGGCAGGATCTCCCGGCAGCTGGCAGAGGAGCGGCTGCTCAAGCGCAATCACCTGGGAGCCTTTCTGGTCCGCGACAGCGAGAGCACCCCGGGCGAGTTCTCCCTCTCCGTCAGGTGAGCGGCTTTGGGACAAGTGGCAGGAGGGGCAGGGGTCCCTGCAGCCCCCGCTTTGGGGAGCGAGGCATCGGGCAATCCTCGTGTGTGCTGGGGGAGGGGTGAGCACCCTACCCTGTCGCGAAGGGGCCGCGGAGCCGTGTCCACAACAAACCCAGGCACAGCCTCGCGCAGCACCTTCCCCTCCTTCTCAGCTCCGCCTCCATCCCCGCTGCTTCCCGCTCCCTGCACCGCTGCCTCGCTTGGGGTCCCTGGCAGAGACAGCCCTAAACACAACCCTGGGGGTGATGACGGGGCTGGGGCCGAGCTGCACGCACAGCCCGGGGACACGGCCCGGGGGAACAAGGTGCCTGGAGCATCCCCATGACTCCGGGATCCGCGGCCAGGACTGTACAACGGGCAGAGCCTGTCCCAGGGCATCTCACCCCTCCTCTGCCCCGGCCTGGGGAGCAAGGGGCGGCCCCAGGCCAGCCAGGCACTTTCTCACCCTTTTAATCCCTAATTAAACGTTTCGGGGAGGTTCTTGCCCATTATGAAAGGGAGCCGTGCGTCACCAGCAGCGCAGCCGAGTCCTGCCCCTGCCCGGGGGCCTGGCAGCGCCGGGGCCCTGCAGTGTGGGCACCCCAACCTGCCGCCCTAGGCACACCCTACGGGGTGGCAGCAAGGGAAATCCTGCCCGCCCCGTCCTCCTGCAGCGCGGGGGTCCCCAGGAGCACAGGGAAGCTGGGAGTACAATCCCAGCCTTTGCAGACTCCTCCTGGCATGTGCTGAGACCTGCAGCTCTCACCACGCCTTCCTCAGATGTGGCCCTGGACAAAGCCACCTGCCCTCCACGTGGATGGCACGCTGCCATCCCTGAGCCCACAGGCATCCCACTGTGCCAGGGCCGGGTACTGAGCTTTGGCTGCCTGTGGGATGAGTTGTAGCAGGTCTCAGCTGCGGGTCCTCATTGCAGGGCCAGGACTGACCCCAGTGCCACCGTCACCCCCACCATGGCAGGAAGGGTGCAATGACAGCCACGGGCTCATCCCGACCTTGCCAGCACCCCCAGCTTTACCCACCTCAGGGGGTGCTGCCAGCATCCCAAGGCCGGGGTGACATCCATCCTCGTTCCGCAGCTACGGGAAGCACGTCCAGCACTTCAAGGTGCTCCGGGAGAGGAATGGCAAATATTTCCTCTGGGAGGAAAAGTTCAACTCCCTCAATGAGCTGGTGGATTTCTACAGGATGACCACGGTCTCCAAAGAGCAGCAGATTTTCCTGCGGGACGAGGACCGGACGGAGGAGGTACTGCCATGAATAGGGCCATGGGGTGATGGCAGGGCTGGTCCCAAACCCCTGTGAGAGCCCTCTCAAGGCTCAGTGTCCCTGCAGAGGGGGACAGGGACATCCCTGGTTGGCACTTGGTCCTTGGCTCAAGGGAGTGAGGAGCAGGAGAGGGTGCAGCAGCCCAAGACAGGAAGTGCTGCAGGGAGGAAGAGCTCCTGGAGCAGCTCAGCGGGGCAGGGCAGGGCACACATCACCGTCCCTCAGGCCAGGGGTGATGCCCAGGGGCAGGTGGCAGAACCCAACCAGATCAGGACAGGGCACAGCCAAACTCCAGCAAAGCCAGGCCCTGGGGCAGCAAAAGGGCAGCAAAGGTCCGGCAAAACCGGACCTTGGGAGCTGGGCGGGGGGAGGCTCCAGCACCTGGAAGGACCTGGGAAGGTGAGGGGTGCCAGCTGCCTCCAAGGGTCCCCTGGGCACCCATCTTGGGTCTCCCAGCAGCAAGAACAGGGAGTCTTGTGCCTTGGAGTGCTCCCCTGCATCCACGGTGCTCCCCTGATCCTGGGGTGCTCCCCTGCATCCCTGCCTGTGCCCTGCACCCCAGGCTCTTTCTTGCACCTGGGGTTGTCCCCAGCTCTCCGTTCTTCTCATGGAAGGATTTCCCTGGCTTCTGTCTCTCTTCAAAGCAGGCACCCCAAGGCTGGTCCTCGTCCCACAGTGGCACAGTGTCCCCATCACCCTGGGGACCCAGGCAGTGCTACCCAGTGCTGGGGGTTGGCAGACGGGGACCCCTCTCCTCCCACCAACCCCTGCCCTCGGCTTCCCTCCAGAGGCAGAGACCCCGATTCGTGCAAGCCCAGTTCGACTTCTCAGCCCAGGAGGGCTCTCAGCTGCCCTTCCTCCGCGGGGACATCATCGAGGTCCTGGACTGCCCCGACCCCAACTGGTGGCAGGGGAAGATCTCCGGCCGCGTCGGGCTCTTCCCCCGCAGCTACGTCCACCCCATCCACAAGTGACCTTCACCCCGCTGCAGGTGACCGGGCAGGACCCGGCCCCGCTGTCCCCACTCACCAGAGCTGTCTCTGCCCGCACACAGACTGAGTGTCCCTTTGTCCCCACGATGGTGCCTGTCCCAGCGCCACCCCACCGGGTCCTTGTGCCACGGGGCACCCTGAAACATCAGCTGTGGCTGCCCCATTTGCCTGACCCCGAGAGCCCGGGGATGGGGCTGGCAGCGGCTGGCAGCAGGGAGCGTGGAGTGTTCAACCATGGCTATAAAAACTTTCCCAGAGCCACAATCCGGTGGGATGACAGCAACAGAGGGAGTGAGCCCAAAACCCCAAACCTTGGCTCCTCTCCAGATCCCATAAGCAAAGCCCCGACTCCAGGGAGGGCTGCAGGCAGCCAGGACACAGCCGGGATCCGTAACTCCAAGAAGGAATTCCAGGACTCAGAATACCAGGGAAGGCTGATCCAGGGGGATTCCATCCTGTGGGTGCTGTTTATAGCTGCAAATTGTGGCGCTTTTTTATATTATTTTTTATTTAGGGCCAGTAAAATGTGTTTGGGTGTCGCCCTCGAGTGCAGCTGCTCCTTTTCCAGCCCTGCCAAGGTGGTCCTGTCCCTCCATTCACACAGCTGCTCCTTCGCTGTGGTTTTTCTTCCCTGCAGCCCCCACTTCCCCACCCCAATGCCTGTCCCAAACCCCTCCCAGGGATTTTTTGCCCCCACAAATGCCCCCCACACCTCACAACCCCTGGGATGCACTCAGGGTCTGCAGTGCTGAGAACACCCAACTTGCTGCACCTGTGGATTTAAACACCACGTCCCAAACAAGTAAAAACTGCCACCCAAATTCGCATTTTTCCCCTCTCCAAGGGCGTCCTCCCCACCCCAGGGGCTGTCAGGGCTCTAGGCAAAATAGGCATAACAGAAAATATTGACACACATCAGGACAATGGCGTTGATGCCACAGACACGGGCCCAGAATGGGGGTTCCATGGTGTCCTTGAGAGCCATGGCTGGGGGTCCCATGGCCTTGGGTGGCTGCTGGGTGTCCAGGCTGGCTGAACAGGAACCTGGCACAGAAATACAGTGAGTGTAGGGGACAGATGATGACCCCAGGGACAGCCACCTCCTGGCAGGTGGCACAGTCCTGGGGAAACTGAGGCACAGGGTGTCAATGCCACCCTGCTGCCCATTACAGGCAGGGATTGAGAGGCTGCCCCCCCTGCCTGAAACCCCTGAGGACACACTCACCATCGGGGGGTCCCCGGGTTGTGCCACACACGGAGGGCTGGGGGGGCTCCCGTGAGAGGGTCCACCAGGTGAGATCCTTCAGCTGGAAACCAGAGGTTTGCTGGGAAAACCCTCCCAGGGCTGAGCCCACCACGGGGACCCCCCAGCAGAGCTCGGGGTGCACAGGGTGACACCAACACCTCTGGCTGAGGTCGGGGATGCCCCACTCACCTGTGCTGGGGGCACTGGGGAGGTCAGCAGGCTGCCCCCCACCACGATGGCAGCTGTGACAGCGGCCAGCAGCACGGCAAAGTGCAGGTAATGGATGTCAGCGAGCAGCCACGGCCGCTGGTCAGGGACCCCACAGAGGGGTGTGGGGTGGGCCAGCTCCAGCCCCATCCTGGCCAGTCCCAGTGCTAGCCCTGCCATCAGGCCCCAAAAAGCTCCCTGCAAAGCCAAGGCTCACAGTGGGTGGCTGGACAGGGATGGTCACCCCACAGCGGGGACAAACCCCGCAGGAGCTGCCCCCTCCAGCCAGCCCTGAGCGGGGGTGGAGTGCTCCCTGTGTTTTGGGGCATGGCCAAGCCCTGGTCCCCCCTCCAAGGGGATGTCCCCTGCCAGCTCTGTGCCACCCTTGGTGGCCATGCAAGGCAGCAGCTGCATCCCCCTTTAGGCTTCCCCCAGCTCCCTGGGGAGCACCAGCCAGGCTCAGTTCTGTCCCCAGCCCCTCCAGCATCGCCTCCTCCTTCCTCCCGCAGCCTGCTGATCCCCACTGTGTCCTGGGAGCAGGGCAGACGGGGAGGTGTTGGTACCACCCCTGATCAAGCTGTCCCCAGGGCCACCCCAGCCGTGTACCTGCTCATTAGCTTGGGGCCAGAAGACGGCCAGGATGAAGACAGCGGTGACAGGGGGAGCCAGGTAGCTGGTGACAGCCTGGATGTACACGTAGAGCTGGCCACCGCTGGAGCTCTGCAGGATGGGGATCCACACCACGCTGAGGGCCACCAGCACCACCGTGACCACCCTGCGAGCGGCAGCGAGGTGCTGCAGGTGACACTGCTGTCACTGCCCTGCACCTGCAGCATCTCTGTGCTGGGTCAGGTCCCAGTGCTGGTCCCAGTGCTGCCTGGGGATGCAGGTGCGTCACTCACTGCTGGTGACATCCCCAGGACCATGGAGGATGCTGATTGTGCCACTACCTGCTCCATCTCAGGTGGGCAAACACTTCCCAGGCCCCTGCCCAGCCCTGGTGGCTGCTAAATTGGACCCCCCAAAGGAAAACACCAGGTGATGGACACTTCCACTGTGAAAAGCCACCAGATGCAGAGCCTGGGTGCTCTGGCCAGATTTGGGTGATGCTCTCAGCACCGCCATGTCCAGCCAAGGCACCCAGCTGGGGGCTGGGGACATGGGCTGAGCTGCCCCACGCTCAGCTCCCCGGCCAGGCTGTGACAGGGGGGTGTGTTAGTCCCCAGCATCACCCTGACCCCATCCCTGCCCAAATCCCAGCCACACCCCACAGCATCACCCTCCTCTGAAGCACAAGGCATTGGCCAGACCCCAGATTTTGGGCCCAGCCTAGGCAGGACCCATCCCAGAGCTGCTGTATTTATAGCTCAGCCCAGCTTATTTACAGCTCCACAAAATTCCTACATCTCCATCTGCTCATCTCGAAAAGCAGAAGTAAGAAAAAAATAAAAGAAAAATAAAGCCATGAAAGCAGCTCTAGCTTGGAACTCCTACTGCTGCCTGGTGCTGCAGGAAGGGGAACCAGCCCGAGTGTAAAATGCGCGCCCTGATCCATGGGGAAGGAGAAACCCCTCTGGAATATCTGTGAGCCACAGAGGACAGAATCAAAGAATGATGAAATGGTTTGGATGGGAAGGGACCTTAAACCTCATCTTGTTCCACCCTCTGCTGTGGGCAGGGACACCTTCCACTAGACCAGGCTGCTCAAAGCCCTGTGCAACCTGGTCTTGAGGCTAAAAGATCATGGAAAAGCAGGAATGTCTGAGTGAGGCAGGAGCTGGGTGTGCCGGGTGGCCGAGTCCTGCTCAGCCGGGCAGGGAATGGAGAGCAGCACCCGGCACAGCCCGGGCTGGGGGAATTTGGGAAGGATCAGCTGTTTGCATCGCCACACCACAACCTTGGCATGGAGCAGCATCCAACACCAGCAGGAGTTTCCAGCCAGGCACCACGGCTGCAGCAGGAGCTCAACCCCCAGGTCCGGGAACTGGGAGCTCTTTCCCACCTCACAATCAAAGCCCTTTCCTCAGGGCTGGAACGAGATGAACTTTAAAGACCCTTCCAGCCCAAACCATGATCCCAGGATGTGGCATCCCACCCTGGAAGGTCCGGGGGCAGTTGGGACCCCCTGAGAGCTACTCAGGACCCAACCCATCTTTCTCCACGCTGGCAGGAAAACCTCAAACAGGCAGCCTAAACAGCTTTTCTCCCCTCTCCCAAGCACATTTCCTTGTCTCTATCCCTGCGATCCGCAGCGTCCTGCTCGCACCGATCACCCGACACTAAGTTTCCCGAGAACCACCGCAGCAGCGACTCCCGCCCCGGGCGGGCAAAGCCCTTCGCAAACATTCAATTATCCATCCTCGGGAAAGCTGTCCTGCCTTGTCACACCCTTGTCACCGGCAGCGAAGCCAGTGCCAGGGAGGGGCTAAGCAGGCTCTGAGACAAACGCCCCGCTTCCCAAGGGGGAGCATGCGGGACCCCAATTCCCCGGGATCCCTGCCCATCCCCTTCCCACCCTCCGGAGATGGAGGATGCCAAGAAACAGCTGCTGCTGCAGCTGCTGGTCCAGCCAAGCCTCCGCACAGCCCCGGCACAGCCCAGCCGAAGCCCTGACCCAGATTCGCTCCTTGTTATTGTCTGCCCTGGCCGAGGACGCTGCCGGCGCCGTGGCACCGTGCCGGGGCGTTGCCCAGCGCTGACTGCGCCGCCCCGAGCCCCGGGGCTCCCCGCCGGCACCGCCACCGCGGGAGGGGCCGGGGATGTGCGGGCAGCGCTGCCCTGTGCCACCCGCCGGAGCTCCCCCGTGTGTGACCTCGGCCGGGAGCAGCCGCGGCTTCCCGGGGGACCGGGCAGGAGGCGACAGGGAGAGGCTGCACCGAGCGGCCCGTCTGCATTTCCAGCGCTTTCATCCATAAAATAATCCAAGGGCTTGTTTTCCTTGCATAAGCCAGGCTGAGTGGAGGCACTCTGCAGGCTGGACCGGCCCCACCAGTCTCCCCGAAACCCCCGGTGTCCCCGAAACCCCCGGTCAGTACCGGCCCACGAGGAGCAGCTCCCGGTCACCGGCCCGCGGCCGCAGCTTCCTCCAGATGTCCATGGTGAAGAGAGTGCTGCTGCTGTTGAAGATGGAGGTCAGGGATGACACGAGCGCTGCCATCATCACCGCGATCATCAGACCCCGCAGCCCTGCGGGAGAGAGGGAGAGTCAGGGAGCGGCTGAACCGGGAGGGATGGGATAGGATAGGATAACCCCGGGATGGTGCTTATCCCTCTGCAGCCACACGCTGGGATCTCCCCTGGGGCAAAGATGGGATTTGGGAGCATTCAGCTGCACCCCTGGATGCCGGGACCTCATCCAAGCCCTGGCAACAGCCCCGGGGTGCAGCAAAGCCCGCTGGAGATGGAGTGACCCCCTCGCACCCACCTACCGCTGGGCATTAGCTCGACCACCAGCTTGGGGTAGGCGATGTTGGAGCAGCCCACGGCGGCCCCGCACACACGGGCGCACTCCTCAGGGTCCACGCAGGCCACGGTGTCTGGGGGACAGAGGCAGGTGACACATTGAGACCCCTGACAGGGTGGGGGCAAACCCTGCGCCCCTTCACCCCCCTCATGCCCCCTCCCACTGGGCAGATAGTGACCCTTTGCTGTGGCCACGATGCCCAGACCTTGGCAGGACACCAGGAGGAGAAGCAGGGAGCACATCGCACGTGGAAATCCACCTCTGCCTCCCCCACCTCATTCCCACCATCAGCTCCAACACAGCAGGATCCATCCCGCCCCTCACCTCCCGCTGCCCACACCCAGCCCGGTGCAGGTTGGATCTATTCCCACATTAAATCCAGTGACAGCTGCCCCGGGGGGATCTCCAGAGCCCCACCAGGACCTGGGGCCACGGCCGAAGGCAGCAGAGCCCCGGGTCAGGCACTGCCCATCCCCACCCACGGGGCCAGCCGGGTTCGTGCACCGTTGTGGCAATTTCCTGGGCATGGGCAGCACCAGCAGCTCCCGGGATTTGCATGGCAGCGCGCCAGGACCATCAACACCCAATTATTTCTATGTCTCAACGAGCGCTGAACTCTTTTTTTTTTAATTGTTATGCTCATAAAATATTGAAATGGATGGAAATTAATGTCAGGCATAAATATGGATGGGCTGCCCGGCTCTCCAGGCTGAATCCGCCCAGCGAGGAGCACGGGGACGGGCACGGGTGATCCCTGCACAGCACTGGGAGCATTGTCCTGGTTCTCCTGGGTGGTGACCTCCACCAAAGCAGGGTGCAGCCCTCAGCCTCCCAGTTTGTCTCAAACACCAGTGGTGACACTTTGGGACTTTCCATAAAGGAGCGTGGGGCGCGATGGGAGCACGACTTGGTTGTGGGCAGACCACAGGCCGTGCTCAGCACATCCCAAGGATGCCAAAAAGCCCAACGTGGGCCGCCTTTCCCCAAGGTCAGAGTCAGCGCTGGGGCTCCAGTGACTCTGTCCTGCAGCAGCTGTGAGCAAAGCTGCCATCAGCGCTCTGTGCCTCAGTTTCCCCTCTCTAAAACACCACGTTGTGCACGGCTCCATGCAAATCCTTGGTGGCTGGAGGGTGGAAAACGTTCCAAAGGGCAAGGCAGTGTCTGGATGTTGTACTCCAGCTGAAATGCCTACCCCAGGCCTCAACTCTACCAATGAACACTTGGTGGGACCTCAGAGTGAGTGGGAAGCAGGAGTCCCCAAGCCAGGAGCAGTGTCTTACCCCACTGCCTCACTTTTAGGCCCTCTGCTAAAAATGGAAAATTAATTAGGACCTTGTAATTAATGCTTCCATCTGCAGGAAAAGGGGCCGTGTCTGCAGCAGGTGCTGCCTGTCCAGCTGGATCCACCTGGAGACGCCTGGAATGGTGAGGACCAACCTGCTCAGCCACAGAAACCTGTGACTGCACACAGGGGCTGCACCCAATTTGGGGACTAAATTCAGCTGGGGGAAGAAGCCCCCGGGGTCTGGAGATGGGGGACCCAGGTGTGGTCACCCAGTGTGAGGATCAGGTGATGCTCCAGGTGTGGGGCTCTGCCACCCCAATCCGCCCCCACCAGCAGGCTCTGGGAGCCAGCGCACGCCACACGATGGCCAGGATGCAGCATTCACCTCACATGCAATAAATCATTAGCGCTCACACCCCGTGGAAGAGTCCATGAATGTCCTGGCACAACAAAAACAGCTGGAGCGAGTGGCTGAGGTGGTGACAACCATAACATGCTCCTGCCATGCCACACACCCACACTCCAGCACCGATCTGGGCCATCTCCCATCATACCCAAAGAGGCCCTGGGTGCTGGCTCAGTGCTCACCTCTGTCCCATTTGCTGTCCCCATCACTCCCAGCAGCGCTGGGATTTCACCTAAAACGCCCAGGTTTGGTTCCAGCTCCCTCAGTCTCTGCTGCACCAATCATCGACCAGGCCACGGTGTGGGGATGTCATCCCACCACTGGGAAATCCCTGCAGGGTCAGCACAGCCTTTCCATGAAGTCACCAGCTCCACCTGAAACACCTCCAGAGCTGGTATTCTTTGGGAGCATCAATCTTCCCCGTGTTGATGTGACACTTGGGGACATGGTTTAGTGTTGGACCTGGCAGTGCTGGGTTGGACTCGGTGATCTTTTCCAACCTTAATGATTCCATGATCCCAACACACAGCTGTCACATTCCTGTGTCCCCCAGCCCCACTGCCACCTCCTGCACAGGCCAGGCCAGGGCTGGGCACAACCCCACGCATGATTTGTCACTGTGGGACAAGCAGGGCCACTGTGGCTGCAGAGAGGAGCACTTTGATGGCCGAGCACCCGGACAGACAGGCGGCTTCGCCTCGGGAGCCTGACTCAGGCAGGGCCCTCATTTATCCGGCTGTGAATCCAGATGAGCCACACCAACGCCAGGGACAGAGACACAGCCCATGGCACTTTCCTTTTTGCATTGGTACAAGAATCTGACCCCAATTCCTGAAATTCATCTTCAGCTGAGCTCCCTAGAGAAAAGCTCAAGAGAGCGTCCACATTTCTGGCTTGTGAGGACCAACTGGTGAATCCAGGGTGGGGTTTTTTGTCCATCTCACAGTTGTTAATGAAATCTGTCATAGCAGGGTCTGGTAATGTGACCATGAAAATGTTGCAAACCCTATAGAGGAGAGAAGGGGACAGAACAGAACAGAACAGGATAGAATAAATGTTTTCATTTGGAAGAGCCCTGCAATAATCATCTGATCCCACTGCCTGACCAATTGAGGGCTGACAAAAAATGAAGGGTATTGTCCAAACGCCTCTTAAACACAGACAGGACACCTCACTAAGAAGCCTGTTCCAGGAGATGTCTCCCTAAAGAAATGCTTCCTAATATCCGGTCTAAACCTGCTTCTGTGCGGCTTTGAACCGTTCTGGCAGCTCCCACCTGGTGGTCACCCGGGCTCCAAGCTCCTGGACCAGCACAGGAGGGGTTAACCACAAGACAGAGCTTTTTTCCTGGAAAATACTGACTTACCAGCCGGCACACCGGGAGAGGGGGCAATCTCAGAGGAGAAAGACTTTTTTCAAAGACAAAACACCCAAAGCCCTCCGGAGCCGCCCAGGACCCTCCCGCACCCGCACGCTCTGGGGGGCTCCGGGGTCGGATCCGCAGGTGTGAGAGCGCATCAGCCGAAAGAGTTAATCGGGCTGGGCAGGGAATGTGTGAAGGCAGCATGTGACTGCAGGTGGGGCAGGGCGGAGGGATGAATCACTCTTTTCCTTTTCCTCTTTTCACTTCTTGCTGTTACCTGTCCGGCCCCGGCACTGCGCGCTGGCAGGAGCCCCGAGCCGTGAGCTGCCAGGGCGATGCACAGGAGGCTGAGCGAGAGCGTTCGCCGCCGAGCAGCCCCCCGGCTGACCCGCTCCTCCAGGAACGAGAACCAGGGACGGCACCTCGGCCGAGAAATCCTGCTCTTCGCTGCCCTGCATTGAGCCGCTTTTCTCTTTGTTTCTTTCCCACTTTTTATTTCACCCGGTGTTAGCGTTGTCTTGGGAGAGCGGAGGATGAGGAGAGAGCGGACCCGGGGGTGAAGGACCTTTCTGGTGCTGTGGGTACACCTGGGGCTGTCTGCCTCGTCACGCGGCCCCTGCTGTGGGAAGCTCCGCGTTTTCCTTGCCTGGAGCCCTCTCGCCGCGTGGAGCCGGGAGCAAGCCAGAAACCAAACCCTCCTCCCCGGCAGGAAGAGCTCCGGCGTGGCAGGAGCCGTTGGAAAAGGGAGCGGTGCTTTTCCCAAGCTGCGCATTGGGCCGGGGAGGGTGAAGCAAACTGTGCATTTAAAGACTGGAGAATAATTAATTCTTCATTTATTGCCGACATCCGGCGCTCGCTGGGGGCACAGAGCTCCCTCGGGAGAGGGGACCGGCGTGCGGGGTCACCATGGCTTTCTCCCAGGTGCAGTGCCTGGACGACAGCCACGTCAACTGGAGGTCCAGCGAGTCCAAGCCCGAGTTCTTCTACAGCGAGGAGCAACGCCTGGCCCTGGAGGCACTGGCTTCCCGTGGCCCCGACGCCTTCTATGAAGTCCTGAAGAGGGAGAACATCAGGGACTTCCTGTCCGAGCTGGAGCTGAAGAAGATCCTGGACACGCTGGAGACTTACGACCCCGGCTCCGAGTACATCCCGCGGCACGGCAGCAGCGGCGGGGACAGCGAGGGCGATCGGAACAGCCAAGGGGACGAGCAGGACGTGGCCCCTTCCCTGGAGTACTGGCCCCAGAAGTCCGACCGCTCCATCCCACACCTGGACCTGGGCTGGCCCGAGACCATCGCCTACCGCGGGGTCACCAGGGCCACCGTCTACATGCAGCCACCCATCGAGGGCCAGGCGCACATCAAGGAGGTGGTGAGGAAGATGATCTGCCAGGCTCAGAAGGTGAGGTGTGCCGCGGGGACAGGGCAGGATTGGCCCCAGGGCGTCCTGCTGAAAGTCCTGTCCAGCCGGGCAATCCCTGTCCTGCGGGAAGCTCTGCCCAAGCAGAGGCAGCGAGGCCAAGTGTGCAGGTTTTTCCTTGTAACCAATATTTGGGGATGGGGTTTTGCTGAGGATGCTGCTAGCCTGGATCAGCACTCCCTGGGAGCAGCACAGCCCTTCCCAATATCCATACGGCAGCATCGTTCATCCCAGGGTGCCTGTGGGGAAAACCGATGGGGAGAAAAAGGGGTTGAGCTGTTCTCCAGCTGTGAGCCCATGGTCCCAGCCACTCCACAACCGTTATTCCCGGTGTGACAGCATGTGACAGGGCACAGGAACCTGGGATTGTGCTCTGGCTTCAGGCCCTGGGTCCACCAGCTTCCAGCACATGACCCTGGGGTCACGGCCTGGCCTCAGTCCTTGTGTCCACCATCCGTCCAGTCCGTGACCCTGGGACAAAGTAGTCAAAGCTTCTGGTCTGGCACTGACACACACAAAGATCAAGTTTGGCCCAAGATGGCTGCGGTGCTCCAAGCTGCTTCATCCTGGCTTTCAGAGGAAAAGGATGAGCTGGTGAGTGGGACAAGGCTGGGCAGATGCTGAAGGAATTTGGGTTGAGACTTGTCCTCCCTGTGGCGTCAAACCAAGGAGCAGGGAGTGGGGATGCCTGAGCATCCTTCCCGTGGGCAGGAGGACCAGGGAAGGAGGGAGATGGTGCCATGTGTTGAAGGTCAGCAGAGGTGGGCAGAGGTTGTTGGTGTTTCCCAGTGACCCAGCCCCGGTCAGGATGTGCAGCAGGGGTTGGTACCTGCTGGTTTCTCAGTGCTTTGAAGCTCTTTGAGTTCTGTGTGTCTGATACTGTGAGACCTCCAAAGAAGGAGCTTCCCAACCCGGAGCATGTTCCAGCAGGGAAACAGGGAGATCCTGCCAGGGTATCTGTGGAGCAGAGGGGACAGGCTGGGATGAGTCGGGTCCACCTGGCTCCTCCAGAGGCAGTGCTGGGGTTTACAGATCCTGGTAGGAGAGAGGGAAACCTGTGACATGCAGCCAGCAGAGCCTCTTCAAACCAGCTCAGGCAGAAAAATGAATCTCCCAACACAACCAAGGCAGCAGGATCACGGGAATGGCTGATGGGGGTGTCAGGGCTGCCCCACTGTGGGCAGGAGGCATCTGTGGTCACTGTCACCTCACGAAAGTCAAGGTGACTTGTCCTCACCTGTGACATTTTCCCCCACCAAAATGCTTTGCAGCGAGGGGAAAGGGAAGGGAGAGCTGACATCCCATGGGATGGAGGATGGGAGAACAATCCCACAACAAACAATGTCTCATCTTCGGGTCTTTCCGGCTGCCTCTGACTCGGGCTTGCAGCTCCCGCCTGGCTTTGCCTACTCACCGCTTCTCACCTGCCCCCACGCAAACGGCTCCTCCTGACTCATCCCACACCCTGCTCCTGCTCCAGAGCCGGCGGCTGAGTCAGGCATCGGCACTTCCCCACCTCCCCTGGAGCCTCTCCAGGACACAGGGATGTGGCCATGGTTGATGCTGCTGTGCTCATCAGCCATACCTTGATGCCCCCTGAGCAGGGCTGGGCTCTGCCTCCCGGTCCAGACAGTCCCTGATTGTGGGATGAGGCATGGTGACACCACTGGTGACATGCAGGAGCCTGCTTAGAGCTTATGGCACCTCAGGAAATGTAGGGATGGGTGAATGCTTCATCCTGCAGGGTCTGGGGATGGCAGGAGTTACAGGGGCTGGAAAATGGGGTTCTTCCATGGTCTCCTACCCCGTATTTGAGGACAGAAGTCCCTGCAGCTGAACTTGCTGTCACACAGTGGAGCCCAGGTGACAACTTGTAGGTGCTCCTAAGGGTGGGGGACACTGGGCTAGACCACCCTGCCGGTTTCTGCCAGGGCTTAAGGTCTTCACAGCAGCTCAGAGGTGAAAAGGTTCGGCTGAAGAAGCCGAGAGCGGACAAAGGGACCGTCCTGCTGCCACCATCAGATGTCACACACACTGTCCCTGTGCTCTGTCCTCCCTGGGGAGATGCTGCTGAATTGTCCCATCCCAGCAGGCAGTGGAAGCGCTCTCCATCCACGTGCAAAGGAGTGCAGGCCTGGGAGAGGTTCACTGTTCCCTGCCAGAGGGTGACCCTTGCTCCAGACGTCGTCCCAGCCGCTCGCTCTGAAACGCTCCCGGTGCCAACCCCCAAACCCCGCCGTGCGAGTCACTGTCCCAGGGCCAGGAGAGCAAAGTCCTCTGGCGTTGGCCCAGCAGAGTTCAGAGCCCATGAGAGCACTGCTGGTGCAGGAAGGTCACGCAGGCAGAGCCGGCGTGAGGAAGCCGAGGGCCGTGAGGCCGCTCTGAGGGCCAGAGGAACCCTGCTGCTTGCAGGAATGCGGCCAAATGCTGCCGAGTCCAGAGCCTCTATCCCAGGTGTGCCAGAGAGGGAGATGCAAATGATCCCCTCCTCTTTCTGGGAATGAATGGGAGAAAGGAGAGGCAGGTTCCTGTGGCCACGTCCCTGCTCTCCCTGAAAATCCCATCTTTGTGGCCAACAAGCAGAGGTGGTGAGGGATGTGGAGCACCAGCAGCTTCCCCCCAGAGACCTTCACCAGGTCCAGCCATGGCACGGCCATCTCTTCCTTGCTGGGGATCCCCTTGGGCTGCAAAGTTCACAGGGTGGACCTCAGGAACAATTTCTTCATGGACAGGGTGGTCAGGCACTGGAAGGAGCTGCCCAGGAACGTTTGGTGTCCCCATCCTTGGAGGTGTCCAAGGAATGACTGGATGTGGCACTCGGTGCTCTGGGCTGGGGACAAGTGGTGATGGGTCCAAGGTTGAACTTGACAATCTTGGAGATCTTTTCCAACCTTAATGATTCTATGATGGGCAGGGAGGAAGATCTCTCTCCTCCTCTCCTCTTGGCTCCCTCTGACCAGAAACCAGAGCACAAAAACATTGACCTGGGCCCAAAGCCACTGGAAAGAGCAGTGACTCTGACCTCCTCTCTGCACTTGAGGTTCCAGGTTGGGATTGTGGTGATATAATTACCCTGAGCAACTTCCAGCGAAGGTTGGGAGGCCCTATTAATTACTGTTTACAAAATCTTCTGCTGTTCCTGGATGAAAGGGTCGACAGGGGAGAGCAATTATTAATGTTACTTGTCCCACCTCTCCTCCATCCCAACATGCTTCCTCTAATTGTGCCTTGGTGCCTGCCTAATTTATTAAATGCCCACGTGGTGCACCCCAAAAGTCATTATCTGATGATTCATAGTGAGACAATAAAGAGCTGCAACTTCCTCTATAAAACATGATCCTGCAGTTCATGTGCTCATCAAAGCTGTTCCAAAAAATCCCAACAGCATTTGCCCAGTGTCCAGGGGGATAAAATGCTCACTGCTCCTCAGGGTTTTGGGACCCAGCACCTGCACAACTGCTGTATCCAATGGATCCTGGCAAGATAAGCTTCACCTGTGTGGGCACTGGGAGCCTGCAGCTGTAGATTTAGGGCTGATTTACTCTGCACCCTCCAGGAGAACAGCAAAGGGACGGCAAAGCTTCCTGGGATGATGCAGCAGCAAAAGGGCTCCAGGAAAGGGAATGTCCCAGCACCAAGCACTGCCCTGGCAGAGGTGACAGGGACAGAGACAAGCTCACTCCTCACAGCCAGGTGGCACAGTTTGCTCCAGACAATGCCATTCCCCAACCTGCGAGGCAAGGGGCACACAGGATTTCACTGCTCTGGAGCAGACAGGCCTCCATTCTTTGCAGATTATCCCTGTGCCAGGCTTTGGCATCCCAGGGCTCAGGCACAGGCAGCCCAGCAGCAGATTTCACCTGGACAAGGACAGTCACCACGTCGGGAGCGCTGCCAGCACCGTCCTCGCTCTCCCGGCCCGCCTCACACCAGGGCAGTGTTGGCACGCTGGCCTGAGATCCCGGTGACAAACCGGGGCCAAGCCTGTCCTGCAGGCAAGACGCGGTGGGGAGGGAAGCGGGAGCTGAGCGGTGACAGGATGCACCAGCTGAGCAGGAGGAATTGGGTTGAAAATGTGGGCGACTGGGTGAGAGCTGGGCTCCCTCCCCATGCCCGAGCTGGCCACCCTGGACCACTGCCTGCTGTGCCCTGGCTGCTCACCACCCCTGCGTGAGCAGGGCTGGGGGTGGGGACAGTGCCCTGCCCACAGCCCTGCAAAACTCCTTCACATCTTCAGA
This sequence comes from Corvus cornix cornix, assembly GCF_000738735.6. NCBI lineage: Eukaryota > Metazoa > Chordata > Aves > Passeriformes > Corvidae > Corvus > Corvus cornix. The sequence continues at coordinate 7,058,547 of NC_046344.1, read as the reverse complement.
GCCACAGCTGCGAGCCAAGGCCTCGGGAATGCTGGGACCACAATGGGAAAATGCTCTTTTCCCTCCAAAATGAAGGTCAGCGCTATTCTCATCCCCATTTTACAAGTCCTCAACTTTTCCTGGGGAAAATACAGCGCACGGGCAAAGTGACGTGAACATGGAGCATCAGTGTCAGAAGCAAATCAGCTGCCACCAAACCTTTTTCCTCAAGCCAGGCACACACTGTCCCACCACAGGTGTCCCTTACCCAGGACTCATGGAAGACAGCTCAGCTCCTCCCCAGTTCCTTGCTGAACACGGTAAATCCAAGCCCAGAGCTCCGAGAGTTAGCTTTAAACCCGTCCCACTTTGCATCCATACAAATCCAGCAGCTGGTTCCTGCCTCAGTTTCCCCACCAGGACAAGGAGGATGAGCAAAACACATGAATGGATGCACAAGGGAGTGAGGATTTAGCCTTTCACAGCAAAACCTGGTGCGAGGCTCTTGGGTGAGGATAAATGGGAATTCACTTAAAATCGACTGGCAAAGCCATGAAGTGCTCCCTCACCTGGCTCGCTGGCACCTCCCAAAACACTCCTGTGTGGTCAGGACTGGGGACGCCAGGGTGGCAGCGGGGACAGCAGGGCTGGGGCTCCCCACACAGCCTTGCTCTTCCCCCATCGCCTGCAGAAAAGAAAGGGGAGAGCCAGCAGTGTCATAACAATCTCCTGCTTAATTAAAGCTCTCCACGTCCTGTGGCACAAAACTAATTAAAAGGCAGCTCGGTGCTTTGAGAGCTCTGGACTGGATGTGTCTGAGTGCGCAAGCACCCAGCACCATCCCAATCCCTTCCTTCCTGAGGGAGGAGCATCTTGGGGTCTCCCTGTCCTGCTTGGCTCAGCCACGTGCTGTGGCCAGCAGGGCCCTCCTGGAAGGGTGAGTGGCCAAGAGCACCCATCTGCCCCCAGCCCAGGGCACCTCCAGAACAGCCACAGAGATGGGAGCACCGGCAGGTTTCCGACCATGGGACAACGACAAGCCAGCACCCTGATGACAGGACTTTTCCCTGGGATAAGGGAGGCAGAAATCCCTGTGGAGCTGCCCTGGGATGCTCAGCTGTCTCCAGCCCCTCTGCCTGCCATATCTCATGAGCTGCCGCTCACCACCACGGGTGATGCCATCGCCAGGAAATCAAAATCCGTGGGCTCAGAGCAACCTTTGGTGCCCAGTTAGACATTCCAGTGCAATTCCCAGTGTGGCCCAGATCCATTATCCTATCACCCATGGGACTCACCCTGTCTGTGGCTGGGAGAACAGCAAACGCCCTGGGTACAAAGGCAGCTCCAGCTTGTGGATATTGGTGACGCTGCCGTGTGACAAACACAGCTGTCACCACTCAGGGCCTGGCACTGCTGTCCTGGCTCAGCTCCTTCCATACAGCCTGGGAGGAAGGAGGGATGCTGTGCAGGAGGAGCAGCACCCCGGGCTGCGCAGTGAGACCAGGACAGATGGACACACCACTTAATGGTTGGGCTTGATGATCCCACAGGTCTTTTTCAACCTTAACCATTCTGAGATCACTGTGCACTGCAGGTCTCTCCTTCTGGTGATCCCTGCAATGCTGACAACCAAACTTCTCAGCCAGAAACTGGACTCTGAATTTTGTGAAGCTCGTTAAAGGCAGGAAGGTTAGATTCACCCTCAGTAACTAGTTTTTCATGAGTTTATTATGCTATAAGCCACCACTGAAATTGTTAGGGTTGCAAAAAACATCTGAGACCATCAAGTCCAACCATGAACTCAGCACTGCCAGGGCCACTATTAAACCATAGCCCCAAGTGCCACATCTACCTGTCTTGGAGATCAAATTTTCCACAGTGACAGCAGAGGAGTGGGAGTGGGGATTTCTCCTGTCCACTCTCAGACTGTCTGGAGCTGGGGGCAATCCTGGGCTCCCCCACCCCAAATCCCAGCCTCCTACAGGGAGCACATTGCTTTGGCTCTCACAAAGCAAGCGCTGACTCTACCTTGGGTTGTCCCCAGCCATGCTACCCAGACTCATCTCTCCTCTCCCCTCTCCAGGTCATCGCCGTGGTCATGGACATGTTCACTGATGTGGACATCTTCAAGGACCTCCTGGACGCCGGCTTCAAGAGGAAAGTGGGAGTCTACATCATTTTGGATGAGACCAATGTGAAGCACTTCCTTCAGATGTGTGAGCGAGCCCACATGCACGCTGGACACTTGAAGGTAGGGATGACCAGAGGTCTGAAGCCAGGGAACCTCCTCCAAACATAGGCAGATAATCAGAGTTATCAGCTCTGCTCCCTCCTGCCTTGGGGAATCACAACCCCCATGGCTAGAAGAGTTTAGTCCATTTTTCCTGTAGCCAAAGCTGGGGGTGATGCCCAAATTCAGGAGCAGCAGGACGGAGGGGAAGGGGTGAGAGGCGGGGATGTGGATTTGCAGCCAGCAAAGCTGCATGCAGAAAGCCCAGGGGGCTGCTGGTACCCAGCCAGTGCTGGGATTGGGACAGAGACGTGTTTGGGGGGTGCAGCCCCACAAGGGTGGGCACAGCAAAGCCCAGGGCAAACCTGTGAGCTCAGCTCCTCCTGGGGAATGAGCTGGCAAGAGGGAGGGAGCAGCAGATGCTGTGCCAGCGCCAGATCTATGCTGTCACCAGCTCCCTGCCTGCTGCTGCCCCAGGGGCAGGACCGGCAGCAGCAACCTCCGGCCGGTTCTCGCGCTTTCAGGCTCTCCCGCAAGTCAGAGGCTGGAATTAAAAAACTCGATTTTCCCCTTTTCCGGAGCCTCCGCCCCAGCACAGGGCCGGGAGCAGAGCAGTGAGACTCCCACACTGCCTGAGGCCCCAGCAGCTGCCAAGGATGCCCTCACTGCTCTCGTTGTGCTGGGCAGCACATGCTGGAGGGACTGATCTGCCCGCACATGCCGTGTTCTCCGGCCACAGATGCACATGGAATCACTCCTGTGCACCAATCTCGTGTAAAACCAGGGAAGGCAAAGCACAAGGGGGGAATCCTGGCAGTGCAGGGGGTCGTTCGGAGGGGGCTTGGAGCAGCCTGGTCTAGTTTAAGGTGCCCCTGCCCATGGCAGGGGGTTGGAATGAGATTTAAGACCCCTTCCAATCCAAGCCAATCTGGGATTCTGTGATTCCCCTTCCATGTCCCTGTGTGAGCAGGGGGTCCAGAGAAAATCACCTGTCACAGAGCTCATGTGAAGGCAGAAGAAGGGGCAGAGGAGAGGACAGGGGGTTATTTCAGCCTCAGGAGCAGCAGCCAGAGCGGGGACCCCCACTCCAGCCACAGGACAGTGCCAGGCTCCCCCCTGGGCACAACGCTCCCATCGCCAGCATCGGATGCAAACACACCAAAGCAGCCCCACGGCCTCACTGGGGGCTTGCAGACCCCCCTCTCCTGGCCACGATCACTCAGCCTCGCCTGTTGCTCGGCAGAAACGTGATGTTGCTGCTCCTGACGTCAGCTGGCCACGTGCCCGCTGCCAAATGCCCGCCGGGAAGGCCCGTGCCTGGGCAAGCTCCCCAGATTTGCTTACGGTGAGGGCCAACCCCTGGCTGAGCAGGAACACGTAGGAGCCACGACACCCTCACACCTGGCTGGCACGAGGTGGGGTAAGCGGGGGCTCAGGGACCCCCACGCGGGGAGCACCGGCTGGCCAAGCCCCACACCTTCCCCAGCTGCCGTGCCCGCCGGCCTGGCTTAATTGCTGCTCCCAACAATTAAAGCAAACACAGCAGAGCTTTTACCTGCGTCCAAACTCCCTGAAGAGTCTGGGATCCCGCAGGCTGCTGCCGCTTGAAGACCAGAAAAGCCAGCGCTGACGCACTCCGGTGTTTTCCTGCATTAGCAGCCCGGTGGCAGGACTGGAAAAGCAGGAGAACATCTGCAGAGCTCGGCAAATGTCTAGAAGTTGGGATTTGCCACATACTGCAGCCAATTCGCTGGCACGGGATGCAGGAGGAGGTGAGGAAAGTAGGGCAGAGTCTGGGAGCTGCTTCGTAAGCCAGGAGATGTTAACGAAACGTCCCTCGTTATCTCGGTGCCTTTGCTGGCAATTAGCAACCAGCTCGGGCAAGGCGGGCGCTGCGTTGAGCAAGGGCTGCCTGGGGAGTGATTCACCCACCCCGGCTCCTCAGCCATCCCGCTGCCTCGGCAGGGATTAAAGAAGCAGGGTTTACTTAACAGCAGTGATACACCAGGAGCCAGGAGGAAAAGGGACCGGCACTGGGTCCCTGAGAAAAACCCACGGCTGCTCAGAGAATTTGGGCAAAGGGTTGTCTCTGAGTGGGAGATCGATGCCCAGGCTGGTGATGGGCAGAGGGTGAAGCCTCAGGTGTCAGCTGCTCTCCCAGCAGCCCCATGGGTAGAGATAACAAGGGACAGGGATGGGAATTGCCATCCCAGCCTCCTTGCCAGCCAGCTCCCAGCCCCCTCAGTGCAGCACACTGACAGAAATTAGGGTGCTCAGCAGCAGTTTCCCCCCAGCCATAGCAGGCAAAAAGGAAAATGCTATGAAAAAATTCAAATACACCAAAAAACCCTCCAAAATTTCTCTGTTCAGTGTATGAAACTTCTCTGGAAACAGAGTCAGGAAAGCTGTTGCTTTCACATCATCTGCACTGAATCCTCCTGCCAGGTGTGGGGGAGCAGCGACCAGAGGTGCACCTGGGCTTAGAGCTGTGCCCAGTCATGGTCACAGGGAGAGAGCCCAGGAAAGCAGATGAGGAAGGCTGGAGGAGGGGAAGACAAATATTTTTGATGCTTTTCTTCAAAAAATGAAACACACAGAAAAACAGCCAAGGAGGGCATGACCCAGTGATGACACAGAGCCTTTAGCAACAGCATTACCAATATCCCAGCAGGAACAGGAGGAATGCAGGAGCTTTCTTAAGAAAATATTTTCTCCCCACCCAAAAGGAGCCCAGTTGCCGTAGAAGATGCTATCTGCTCTGCTGTGGAATGTGTCCAGAGACAGGAGCCAGACTGGAGATAAAAAAAACACCAAACATTTTCTCAGAGCCAGGGCTGCCCCACCATCCCCGAGTTCCCTGAGGAGGAGATCCAAATCCATTCCAGGGACCTGCTCCCACATCACCGGGTTTCATTTCCCCAGGGTGACAAGATGTTGCTCCACTGCCTGATTTCCCACCAGCCCCTAAAAGCAGGACTATATGCCCAAATTTAGGAGCACAGCAAAGGGGGAGTGTGGTGGAGGACAAACCTGCTGCCAGCAGGTCCACGTGGGCTGTCCTGGGGTCACCACCTGCCCCTAAAAGCCCCTGTAGATCTCCCACTGGAAGCAGTTGTGGAACCTCCTCTCCCATGGTGGCGTTTGCATGGATTGCAGGAGCTGGGGAGCGCTTGGCAGCACCATCACACAGCACTCGCCCACGGACACAGGGGCACCGAGTTCAAGAGATGGCAAACACAGCCTGGCACACAGGCAAAGCAGGAAACTCTCCAAGCTGAGTCCATGGTTCACTGCGTGGCCTTGGCCTCCTCTGAGCCGGCCATGAAGAGCGTTCCCACTCCTCAGAGGGGCTGTGGAGCAGCCCCAGAGGGGCTTTCTAGGAGGGGTGGATGATGCTCTCACACCAGCCCTTGGCTCCTGCTCACACCTCTGCCTTTCCTTTGCAGAACCTGCGTGTCCGCAGCACTGGAGGGACGGAGTTTTTCACCCGCTCAGCCACCAAGTTCAAAGGGGTTTTGGCCCAGAAGTTCATGTTCGTGGATGGGGATCGAGCCATGTGTGGATCCTACAGGTAAATCAGTGACATCTCCTCTTGCCCATCCCCTGGAGGTGTTGGTCAAAAGATCGACATGAACCCACGTGGTCCAAGACCCCAGGACCCCATGCCAGACTTGCTCTCCTCCTCCTAAACTGGGAGATGATTTTCCAAGCAGATTTGGAGTGGGCCCCAAGGGGTTCCCACTACTCCCTACACCGCCAGGCCTAGGACACTCGTCCATCTCTGAGGTGGTGGGACACACCAAGCGTTTCTGTGCTGATGAACACAAGGAAGGACCAAAGCACCAACTGCAGCCAGTCCCAACTCTCACACCAACCTCAGCTTTTCCAGTCAATTTCCTACACAAAGTATTTTTCAGTTTGTTCAAAGGAAAACTTACTTTGGTAAAAAATAGACCAGCCCTGGTCAGGTTTCAGGTCTAAAAGACAGGTTTTATAAACATGGAGCTGAAACATTTCCTCATTTCTGGCCATAACAAATAATAAATCCATTTAAGAGTCATTTTTTTTTAACTAACCCAAACAGATCAACACCAAAGTAAAAAACTGGCCCACTGCAAATGCCTTATATTTTTACTTCAAGTCCCACTGTGCTCAACACTTCAACCCTTCACTCTAATTTGGGATGGAAGCTATTTCGTCAATCCCATTATTATTATTATTAATGTTTACAGTGAGATCACGTCCCTACTGGCACCATCAGTCCCCTGGGGAAAGCCAGGGCTGGGGAGAGGTGTTATTTACCAGCAAGTGCTCAGAGAGTCTCCAATGTGTTTCTGTTTCAGCTTCACCTGGTCCGCGGCAAGGACAGACCGAAATGTCATCACAGTCCTCTCGGGCCAGGTGGTGGAGGCATTTGACAAGCAGTTCCAGGAGCTCTACCTCATGTCCAAGGGGGTGAGCCTCAAGTCCATCTCCATGGGCGAAGAGCCCGAACCCGAGCCTGTAACGCTGCCCTCCGTGGTGCCAGTGACCCCCGCCAACGCCGTGGTGAAGAAGCTGATAAACCCCAAATATGCCCTGGTGAAGGCCAAGAGCGCTGACCAGATCAGCAAGACCTCGTCCGAGAACCAGGACAAGACCCAGAAGACAGACAACAAAGGCAAAGCACTTCCCGAGGGCCAGGGGGGTGACCGGCACGGTGACATGGCAGACCTCTCCCTGCTCATCCACCCCGGCCTCCTGAACCTGGAGAAAGCCAACATGTTTGACTACCTGCCCACCTGGGTGGAGCCTGACCCCGAGCCTGGGAGCGAAGTCTTGGGCTACATCAATATCATTGACCCCAAGGTCAAGAACGTGAAGCTCTCGCAGATGAACCGCATCAAAGTCTGCGACGTCTCCCAGGCCAGCGCCCAGCACCGGCAGATGCTGAAGAACAGGGAGATGGAGGCCAGGAAGAACTCAGACCATGAGCCACCTCTGCTGTCCCCCAGCCACAGACAGATCCCACAGCCCCCCATAGAAGCTCCTGCAGCCCCCACTACCAGCCCCATCGAAAGCATCAGCTGGACAACGAGGCAAGCAGGGACATTTGCCACTTCACCGTTGGGCCACCACTTGAAGCCACAGGAGGAGTCCTTGGAGGATGTCAAGCCTCCAGTTCCAAAGCCAAGGACCGTCCCTGTTGGTGTCCTCATGACCAAAGTCGTTACAACCTGTGACAGCAGCACTGCCCTGGAGGGTGACACACAACCACCGCTGGCCGACCAAACGGGTGTGAAGCAGGCGCGGGAGGAGAAACCCAACCGAGCCTCAATGGAGACCTGCCACGTCCAGCCAGACCGGCCAGTGGCAGCACCACAAGAGGACAAAGGGCCTCCCTGTGCCCACAACGGGCTGGGAGAAGAGGAGGAAGAGGAGGAGGAGGAGTACATCACCCTCAGTGACCAGGAGAGCTACTCCAGCAGCTCTGCTGACCACAGCTATCGCCGCTCCAATGCCTCCTCCATCTCAGACGAGTACTTCGAGGTGAGGGATCGTTACGGGCCCCTCCGGAGAACCAACTCGGACGTCACCCACAACGGGGAGATCCTTCCCATGCAGAGGAAGCTCAGTGACCCTCACATCAGCCGGGGCACCTTCCTCAGCCCCCTGGGCAGCCTCCCGTCCCTGAAGCACATGCGCTTGGAGGACATGACAAAGAGAAGGAGCAACGCCGTGGAGATCAGGCATGTGCTGCCCCACAACATCCTGGATGGCAACAGCTCCTACCCCAGCAGTGCTGCCCAGGTAGGACTTTTTGCTATAACCTTATGTTTCTCCACCCTACAAGGGCTGCAAACCTGGAAGTGACCCAGTCAGCTCAGCCGAGGCGCAGTGTCATCCCGACCTTTGGTGTTGTCCTAGATGCTGAGATCAGACTTCTCATGTAGGAGAATAACACCCTGCACGTGGCCCTGGTCACCCAAGAGGTGACCAAAGAGGTGGTGGCCACACCACAGCTCTTGGTGTCCAGCAATGGGGAGGAGTTTGGTGATTAAAGATCACCCCACAGCACTGGGCTGGGGACAGAGCCCAGCAGCTCCAGGCACAGCTGTACAGATGTGCTGGGACTCGCTGAGCTCCATCCGCAGTGGCATCAGGTCCAGCCAGGGACAGACTGTGCATGCAGGCGTGTCCTTCTCAGGCTTGTTTTCCAGCGCCTTGCCAGGGTGATTAGCATCAAAGGGAAAGCGCTCGGACACATAATTAGGCAGAGCAAGACAGCGGAGAAACAGGGACAGCAACATCTGTGGGCGAGTGCCACAGTCAGCAGCTTTGTGGCTGATCCACGAGTGACGCCAGACCTTGTCACCACGCAGGGCCAGCACCCTGCTGCAATTCCATGGGAAGCATGCCAGAATCCCAGTGCTGGGAGCACAAGGTCACAGCAGCATCCCCACCGGAGCATCATCCCACCCAGGCAGGGGTGATCACACTGTGATCCCCCTGTTTCCACCCAAGCTCTGCAACCTCTTGCACCTCTGCCAAGCATTTTGGTTTCTCAAGGCTCCCCGCCTGCTGTTTTTGGGGCATTCAAACCCCCAGGGCTAAACCAGCAGCTGAAATCACTGAAACTGCCTGGGGTTACCCTGGCTGAGCATCTAATCTGTATTTACAGGGAATTAAATTTACTATCCCAGAGTCCACTTGCTTCTCCCTTCCCAGCCAGTGACAGGGAGCTTAGAGCTTTAATCCTCGCACATCAAATACCCCCGAGCCCTGCAGGGCAAGGAGCACCGAGCTCTTTGATGCTTTGTGACCCAGGTCCCAGGTGCCACCTTGCTGGGGATGGCTGGGTACGCTGGTGTTCCTGCAGTAACTTGTTCTGGCCCTTTGATGAGAGGCAGATAATTAGCACAGCATCAGGGTTAGGAAAGCCAGCATTCGGTGGAGAGGTGCAGGGAAGAGTTTCTCCCATGTGTAAAAGTAATAAATTGAAGTAACCCTTGATTAACTCTCGAAAACTCAAATCTGATGGGAATCGCCATCAATTCCCCCAAATGTTTTTTTTCAGGGTCCGTATTTCTTATGTCCTGGCCCATTGTCCAGTGTGGCCCAAAACACAGGTGGAGGCTCACTCAGGGCAAACATCGTGTTTTCCATGTCATGGAAACCGATTTCTCTCTCAGTTTCTCTCTGGAATTCACCTTCCCTAAATACACAACCCCATTCACACCTGGATGCACAGCAGGCTCAAGGAGAGTGCCAGGGACACCTGGGTCCTCGCCTGTCCCTCTCCCACCTGCAGAGCCCCTGCTCCTGTACAGAGCAGAGGTTTCCAGACAAGCCCCCTCCCATTCACCCCTCAGTGACAGCAAAAATCCCCACCCCCACCAGTTCCACGGCCACATGGGGGGCCCTTACCTGGGTACAGGACCCTGCTGATCATCCCTGGCATGATGATGAGAAACAGGGGCAGCATCTTCAGGTAGCTGGCCAGGATGGAGCCGGCCTTGGCGTGGCTCAGGTTTTTAGCAGAGAGTGACCGCTGGACGATGACCTGTGGAGAGCCAGGCAGGAGGGCTGAGCAGCACCAACATCTATTCCACATCAGCCTCTTCCTTGCCAAACTGCATCCCAAACGCTGGAGCCACTGGGCATCAGGCCCAAATGCAGTGTAGACATGCACCCAACCCACAGCAGGGTTCCTCTCCAGACCAGTAACAGGTTGGGGTTACACCGTAGCACCAAAAAAGCCCAGTGCAACCACAGCAGCAACCATTCCCCACCACCACCCTCCCCCCTCTTGCCCCTTCTATCCAATCTCCTCCCCAAAGAGTGCCCACAATGACATGGAAACCAAGTCCAGCCTCCTCCTCCCACAGCTCCTCTCAAACCATCACACCTCAAAGCTCTGGCCAAGCTGTGTCCATCCACAACACAGCCACCCCTTGGGTTTTGAGGCAATCCCTCTTAAATAGGAAACATCCATAGGAATTGCTGATTTAAAAGAGCTCAGAGTCTCTCCAAAGGCTTCCAGAGAAGTGCTCAGCACTCAGCAGGATTTAGGCACTCCAGAGCAAGCACTGGCTCATTCTGCAGGCAGGCAGGAAGGACAGGGTGCCAGTTCCTGGGGTGGGATACTCGGGAAAGCCATGGCTGAACTTCTTCCCAGGAGCCAGAGCATGTCAGGAGCCACAGGAGCCACCACCCAGCTCAGGCACATGATGAGCTCAGAGGGAGAAAAGCTAAATCATCCTTAATCCTTCTCACCTGAAGCCATCTCAGACCTTAACACTGATTTTAAACAGCTCATTAAATCAATCTTGGGCTACCTAAGCTAAACTGCTTTAACACAACCCTCCTGGTCAAAGCAGGAGGTGGCAGCTCCAGGGCCAGGGAGGTCTTTGGGATATTGGGACTGCCTGAACACCGAGCTGATGCCAGCAGCAGCACAGTGAGGGTCATGGCAGAGGCAGGGCAGGTTGGCACAGCCTGCTCTGCAGCCTCCTGGCCCCAGCTCCTCCTGCCATCAGCACCTTGGCTCACCAGATCCCACCTCCCCTGGTACCTCTGCACAGGTGCAATCGCGCCTCCAGATCACGGCGCAGGCACACCCAAAGAGGAGATAAACATCTGGTGACCACAGCCGTGTGTTACAGCCTTACCCAGGCCAGAATTAAGATTAATGGTGCTCAGACCTGACCCAAACATGTGTCTCAACCCAGCTAATGAGAGCCACCCCCGCAGTGGTGTTGCAGCTCACTGTTGTCTCCTGATCCCACCTCCTCTCCCAGCCCTCCATCCTTTCATCTGATCCTGGCAGTCACCTCATCCCACAGGTTGGGTCTGGGTGACTGAGTGCTCTTTGGGCCTGACATGAGGGCTTGGATGATTAAAGTGCGTGTTTAGGCTGCTGCTGGAGAGAAGGTGTTGAGATGCCTTGTCCTGGATTTCCTGGCAGGAGGGACTTGGCTCAGGACAGCCCTCAGACTGCCAGGGCTGCTTGGGAAGCGGCTGCTGAGTGCTGGGAGTGTTTGGTACCAGAGTCAGAAATCAGAGGAGCAGCCATGGTTAAGACTTGAGGCAGTTTTGAGCTGCCACTGAATCTGGGCAAGGGACCAAAGGACAGAGGGATTTGTCCCTGAGGACCATGCCCTGGTGAAGAGGTGCCCTTACAGGGAGCAGCATCCTATAAAACCCAGAGCTCACTCCTCTCTCTGCTCTTTCCCAAACAGGGGACGCACATCTACCGCTACCGGCCCAGGACCCCCGTGGGCAGAGAGCAGGGCAAGGAGGTCTCCTGCTCCCCAACGCACGAGAAACCCCTCGGGGCCACCAAGTACCGAGGGGATGGAGCAGAACCCAAAAAGACCATTGCAGGCAGCCAGCCCTACTGGCAGAGCAAAGCCTTCAGCCCCAGCAAGCCCACGGCACCGGGCCACCTGCCCCCAAACAACCCCAGAGCATCAGGCAAACGCTTCACCTCCCTGCCCGAGAGCCAGAAGCCAGCCGAGGAGATGAGGACACCGCTGGGCATCCCGCTCTCCAAACTGTCCCAGTCCAAGCACCTCAAGAACAGGGTCGTGGGGGCCCAGGGTGCTTCTGTGGACTCCAAAAAGCAGCCCCCTGAGACTAGTGGCCAGAAGGACCAGTAGGTGCTGGTGACAGTGGCCTTGCAGAGCTGGTGGAGCCCAGGCGCCGCCGCGTTCCTTGGGGCAGGGGGTTCTTGTTTACATTTACCTGGTCGGTGCACCAGTACCACGTGGCCATGATGGACAGCCCAAAAGTCATCCCAGTCCAGGGCAGATCTCCAGAGACCGGGTCTCGGAAGAGGTGCATGGCATCTGCCCTGGGCAGGTGGCAGGTAGTGTTGGGAACAATCTTGGATGGCACGGCCTTTAAATAGGCCTCTTCCAGGTTGGGGTAACCTCCGATCTCGTTAAAAGCTGGAAAGCATCGTTGGGGGAGCTGGTTAGAGAGGAGTGAAACCCGGTGGTCCGTGGGATCAGCTGGCAAAACACTCCCCAGCTCCTTAACCCTGCCTGGAAAGGGAGGGATCGTCCATGATTGTGTTTTCTTCCAGTTATTTAAGAGACTCTTCTGTTATCATTTTGCACAGCAGGTCCCACTGCAGTCTGCCCTCCCTTCGGAGGGTGACCCGTGTCCTGGGACAAAGACTCCTCGAGGGACCCACCTCTTTTAACCTTGTACTGTAAAAACAACCTGTTCATTAAAGCTCCCTGGTCCCACAGCAGGAGAACCTCGCCTAAGACTATTAAAATGCAAGATTAGGTGGCCTTGGACTCAATAAACTGCAGCTCAAGGTGCCTTGGCACAAACGTCCAGCCAAACATTTTCTACCCCCCTGAGCATTTCCCCAGCACCCCCATGTGCCCCCATCCCCAAACCTCCAGCAACCAGTAAAAGAAAAATAAGAAAAGAAGCCCCTTTTCACTGCATTTTTCCTAGGAAATGGGATCCAAGGTCTGAGCCTGAGCTCTGACAAGGAATATGTGCCTTCAACAAGCCCTTGCAAGCCAGCCCCCAAGCCCTTGGCAGCTGCCCTGTGCTCCTCCTGCAGCGCTGCCAACCAGCCTCGGGCTCTGCCCTGGCTCCCCACTGCCTCCCTGCTCCTGGGGGGCACAGGATGAACCCGCCTTGCAGCTCCCCCGGTACCGTCAGCGGGAGAATTTTGGAGCCAGAGGCATCACCGTTTGGAGGAAGGGATGGGAGGCACCCACCCCACTCCCCCTACACCCCACGGCCACCCACGCAGCAGCCTGGGGAGATGAGCAGGGAGGGGCATTGGCACCCCCAAACCCGTGGCAGCTGCTGATGCTTGGGAGAAGAGAGGAGGCTCCGGAGGCCTCACGGAGGGAAGAGTCAAAGCAAGATCCATGAGCATCCCTTGTTGGATTCCCCACATCTGGTCCTGCTGTCACATCCTGGATCCCTTCCATCCCTGCAGTCCAGACCCTCACTCTGTCCCCTCCAGTGCAGCAGTGTGAGGTGGGAATGTGCTCCTGAGCAGTCTCCCTCCCTCAGGACCGTGCCCATGGGTGCTGCTGCCTTTAGACCAAGAAAAATCCCTCAGGCATCAGGCACTGGGACCACCAAGTGCCAGCTTGAGCAAATCCCAATTTCCAAGCATTCATCCCCTTCCACTGTCCTCTCCTGCCTGAGAACAGCACTCTCCCTGCAGCCCTCCCATTTCCATGACCAACCTACAGCCCTGTCCTCATCCCAGAGCGTACCCCTGACCTGAGGCTTTTGGGGAGCTGGCAAAGGGGCATCACCCATCATACTCCCCCTTGCAGTCCATCCCCCTGTGTTTCACAGGGAGTCAGCATTTGGGAGCTCCTCCTGCTCTTGTGCAAGAACCCCTGGCCCCCCTCCAGCGCTCGGTTTATCCAGGCGCCAGCTACTCCCAAGCTTTGCATGGGCGTTGGGCACCAACAAAGGCTCTCCAGAGGCAGAGGCCGAGTGCTGAAAGCAGAGATTTGTGCCTGGGGGTGCGGACCTGCTCCCTTCCCAAAGGTGTTCGCCAGCAAGTCGTGGCACCTACACCTGCCAAGGAGGAAGAGCAGGGAAAATCCCTCCAGGCAGCAGGAACTCAGCTGGCAGATGCTGGGATACAGCCCATGGGCTCTGCTGGGATTAAATCCCTGTGGTGAATGGCAAGTGGGGGTGGGATGGCCCAGTCTGTCTCATTTGTGATGCCAGAGCTAGGCAGAGCCATCACCAAGGTCTCTGTTCAGCAAAGTGAACTGACACAGGGGAGGGTTAGATGGGATATTTGGGAAGGAATTCTTGCCTGTGAGGGTGGTGGGGCCCTGGCACAGATTCCCAGAGAAGCTGTGTCTGCCTCTGGATCCCTGGAAGTGTCCAAGGCCAGGTTGGATGTGGCTTGGAGCAGCCTGGGATGGTGGGAGGTGTCCCTGCCCATGCCAGGGAGTGGAACAAGAGCTTTTAAGGTCCCTTCCATCCCAATCCATTCTGGGATTCTACTGAGTGTCCTTTATTAGCACAGCCTGACAGGAGCTGGAGCAAACCGAGCACCCTTGGAGCACACCCACCTCCAGGTCCTGAGGTCTCCTGGGACCTGAGGAAAAACCTGTGCAACCAGCAGCTTGTCTTTTGGCTCCCCTGGATCATTGCCTCTGCCAAGCATCCTCACCTCCCCGCAAACACTGTGCCACGTTTGCAGGCAGCAAAGCCAAAACAAACTGGGCTCTGCAACTGCCAGAGGGCATTTTCCAGGCTTTGACTACCTGCCCTCCTCTTCTGGCTCCTCTGCACAGCTGCACCTGGCAGAGACAAGCCTCAGAGAGCCCCACGGCCAAGGACAGCTCCAAACAACAATCCCAACATCCAGGCACTCTGTCTAACACACAGGCTGCGGCCACGGCTCCAAACTGCCCTGACAGGCAAAGTCATCCTGCCTGGAGCAGCTCTGTTCTGCTGCCAGGGTAGTTCAGTGCCACTGTCCCTTCCCCACAAAGTCTCTGTCCTTTCATCTGACTTTTGTGAATATGCCTTGCTGCATCCAGGGCTCTGCTTTGGCACAGGGGAGCAGCCACGGGACCAGGCTCTGACCCTCCACAGCTCTGGGTCAGAGCCTTTCCTACCTGCCTGCCTAAGCAGCCTTCCCCAGGAGACAGTGGAAGTCGTCTCAGGAGATCCTCTAGAAATCATCCTCTGTAGTTAAACCCCTGCCTTTGAAGCTGGGACCTGACTTTTTGCTTCCTGCTCCTCGGGGCCAAGAGCCCCGATGGCAGAGCCAGGCTGATGAAAGCTCCCAGCCTCCCAAGGATGCTCTGAGGCTGAAAGTGGGGAGACACAACACTGCTGGGGCTACAGGAAGGGCTGGTGATGAACCACCCTCACTCCAACCCGGAGCGGGGCACCAAGATCCACATCCCAACCCTGCAGCAGTGCCTTGTTCCGGCACCACCTTCTGCCAGGCACGTCCCTGGGCTCTGGGATCCTGTTTGGAGACCCCTCCAAAACACCCAGAGCAGAGCCGGGAATTCTGCTTTGCTGTCAAACCCTTGATCAGTCTCTGAGTGAGACGCAAACATGTGGAGCAGTGGTGTCCACAGGAATGTCACCAGGGCAGGGGACAGCCCCGCTCTGAGCACCAGCAGGATGGCACCTGCAGCAGCACCAGCTTTATGGCATCTGCCCTGGTGGAACAGCACACAGGGGAAGCGCAGTGCTGGAGGGACACAAGGGGAACACAGATTTTATTAAGGTGATTGCCACAGACCAGGATCCTGCTGGGCATCTTGGCCACCAGATTGCTCAGACTGAATATTTATTTCTGAGACCACCTGGCTGGGGAGGAGAGAGGGGAGGATCTGTGCTGCCCCAGCTCTTACCTTTCACTGCCAGCACGATGGCTCCCAGGACCATGATGAGTGTCTGCAGTGCATCCGTGTAGATGACAGCTGCCAGACCCCCTGCATGGGAGAAAGGCAGAGTGTTGGAAGCACTGCTGGATTCAGGCTTGGAGCAGTCAGAAAATCCCAGTAAAACTGCCAAGCTGGCAGGGACATGCCTGTCACCAGCCTCGTCCTGCTGACACTGTGGTAGGGGAGCTGCAGGGGCAAGGGGAAACAGCTCCTCGATGGGTCCCCAGCCTCACAGATGGGGTGGGAGGGAGCAGCCGAGAGCCACAGGGGCTGCAGCCTCACCAGGGGCTTGGAAGGAGAGCCAAGGGATGGCTGGAGGGGAGGGATGCAGCCACACACCTCCACACAATCAGGAGGACACCAGCCAGCCCCAGCTCTTCGGGTGCTCCAGTGGCAGATCACATCCAGGACATTGATCTCACCTTCATCCCACCTCTCCCTAAATCCCAGTCCCCCCTTAGTACACCCCTCAGCTCCCCTCCCAGCCCTACAGTTTTATTTTTCCAGCACCTGGTGCTTAGCAGGGTCCCCTTTGTCCATCCAGTGTTTCTCCTATTCCATCCCAAGCTCTCCCTGCAGAGCTGCTGCAAACCCCAGACCTGCTTACCCAGCCAGAAATCAATCACTCAGCACACCAGCAAAAGCATTAAAAAGGAGCAGAATTTTAAAAAATGGGTCAAAAATTGAACCAGTTTCAATCCCAGTCACCGAATCGCATCCCAGGAAGTCAGGGCTGCACCATCCCCAGCCATGCCTGGGATTTGGAATGATGCAATGATCGCACCTGGCTGCGCTCATACTGAGGTGCCTCACATCACAACAGGCCTTGTGGGCAGGAAAAACCCGAGATGGGGTTTGCTTGAAACCAAAGTCTTGCAAAATCCACCGTGTTACGGATATATTTTAAATTGTTTCCCGTTTGGATGGCTGGGATGAGATAACGAGGGAGGATTCTCTGCAGGGTGAGGAAATGTCCCAGCCAAAATAATAACCCAAAGGGCTGGCAGGGATATGCAGTCCCATGCTCTGAGAGTGGGGCTGGGAGCCAGGAACCCACAGTTTCCAACTCCAGCTCCAAACCCTCATCACCTCTGGATCACAGAACCACCATAAGGGCTGACCCTGCACAAAAGTAGCCGGTCCCACAACAGGGAAGCACAGCCAAGAAATATTCCTGAAAGCTTTGGGAAGGGAGGGCAGCAGGCTGCACTGAGGGCAGGGCAGGAGGGAGGGAAAGGAGCCAGGTCAAGGGCTCTCAGGTTGTAAATCCCACAAAAAGAATCCTGTAATAGGAGAAGCCCTGATTATTGCTGGTACAAATAGGTACCCACACAGGAAAGTGCTTAGGCAGTGGTGGGGGAGGAGTTATTACAAATGAAAAGGTGCAATGACAAAAGAGAGGTCATGGGTTGAGTCAACACCTGCTCCAGAAAACTACTCAGATACTGCCTGGATGGGCAGGGACACGAACCCCACTGGTATAAACCCCTAATCCTTCCAGGAGCAAAAATAATAAAAATTTAAAATGATAAAAATAAAAGCAGAAGGGTGAGCGGTGTGTTTCAGTGAAAG
Source organism: Corvus cornix cornix (assembly GCF_000738735.6). NCBI lineage: Eukaryota > Metazoa > Chordata > Aves > Passeriformes > Corvidae > Corvus > Corvus cornix. Next base: position 7,041,366 of record NC_046344.1, on the reverse strand, counting down.
AAGAAAAATGGAGGCCAGCAGATGCTGAGCAACCCACCTGCAATAGTGTAGAGCCCCGTGACCACCAGCATCAGGACAGTGGACAGGTAAAGGTCCCAGCCCAGGCAGACTTGCACGAAGAGAGCCCCCGAGTACAGGTCTGTCTGGGTGTGGAAAAGGAAACGTGAGAGCTGGGACAGATGACACCCACCACCCAAGGGCTGCTGCAAGAGTGACACAGCAGGGAAACAGCCAGCTCTGTGGGTACAGTGAGGACATGGAAATCTGGAATGGTTTGGGTTGGAAGGGACCTTCAGGACCATCACATTCCTACCCCTTGCCATGGGCAGGGACACCTCCCACTATCCCAGGCTGCTCCAAGCCCTGTCCAGCCTGGCCTTGGACACTTGCAGGGATCCAGGGGCAGCCACAGCTTCTCTGGGCAACCTGTGCCAGGGCCCCACCACCCTCACAGGGAAGGATTTTTTCCTTATATCCAACATAAATCTCTCCTCTTTGACTTCAAACCATCCCCCCTTGCCCTATCCCTATCTGCTTGTATAAAAAGTCGCTCTCCCTCTTTTTTATAAGCTTTTTAAGTACTGGAAAGTCACATTCAGGTCTCCATGGAGCCTTTACTGACACCCTATGGCACACACCAGGAGGACACTCCTGAAGCCTGGGGTCCCAGGGGGTGGCTGTGTCACAGACCACCTTCCCCCAGCCCGCAGGGAGCAGAGCAAGCAGCTCCAGCTGTCACTGTACCCACGTTCAAGGGGGTGTCACAGCCTTCTGGAAATGAGATATAAAGCAGAGACTCTGAGCTGGAACACCTCCTTCAGCAAAAGCCGTGACACCCTGGGAGGACAGGACCAGGCACAGTGACAGTGGCAGTGCCACCACCACGTACGTCTCCACCCATAGCTGAGCTCAGCCATCCCCAGCACTCAGCTGGGGCATCTTCACAAAAACCTTGTTTGGAGAAGGGAATGAGGCCAGAAGGGGCAGGAAGAGGCAAGAAGAGCCGACTCCACACCCTGGCCCCGAGCTGTGACGGGTTCCCACAGCCGAGACAGCGGCTCTGATTTGACATCTCCTCACACACCTCCCAGCAACCCTCCCCCAGCAGCAGGGCTGTCTTGCCCCATCATGTGGGAGCAGTTGCTTGGGATTAGGAAGGTGCTGGGCAGGCGTTATTTCCCATGTCAGCCCTCCTCGGCCCAGCTCTGCCCTCCCTCCTGCTCTGCTCGGGCACATTCCCACACGGAGCTGAGGACCAGCACTGAGTAATGGAGAGGGGCCACACAGGATCATGCAATGTCAAATCTGAGGTGTGAGCTGCCCAGGAGGGCTCCACCAGCCCAAAACCCAGGAGGGGAGCACACATCCAGCTTCAGCACAACACAAAAGCCGTTCCCCAGCACCTGAGCCTGCGTTAAACACCATCTCAGTTAAATCAAACCAAACCAGCCAGAAGAGCACTTACACCATGATCTTGAGGATCCTAATTCAGGGCCTCTTCCACGGCATCTGGACCAGGCTTTACACCACAGTTATGCCTGGCATTCCCAAGGGAGGTACTACATGTCCTCAGCTGCACTTGGGATAGGCCGTGGGTCTGGGAGAGTCCTTGTCAACACCAAGGAGGAATTCAGCCCTGGAATGACCTCTTGAAGAGGAACCAACTCATGGACAACCATGCCATGACCTCTACCAGTGGCTCCTCAAATATTTTCCCACTACAAATGCAATCCATCCCCTGAGCAGCGCTACAAGAGGACAACTGAACCCCTCGCACAGCACAAGTTTCAGTGACAAGGCAGAAAAGCCCCAAACAAGGGCCCTCAGCCACCTCCTCCCAACAAGACCTGAAGTGGGAACCCAAAATATTCTAAGCCTTCCTAGCACAGTGCCAGCCAAGCATCCTTGGTGTCTTCCAGAGCTCCTCGTGTCCCTCAGAGGGATCCATCACTTGTCATGTCAGCACCACCCAGGAAGTTTTCTCCCTCACCCCGATTTTTTTCCCCCTCCTCCAGCAACCCTTCCCCACAGCCCAGCTGGAAGATTCAGCCCTGGACAAGATATTTCATCATTGCTTCTCCTGGCTTTCTCAATGCTTAATCATTTTTGCAGTCGTCTGCAAATGAGTCGAAGCCTTTGCTATGAGGAAGCAGAGGTATCTCCACCTCCCTTCCTGGTAATTCTGCAAGGGTGGGAAAAAATAAAAGCACATGTGACCGAGGCATTAATAAGACATCCCAAAAACAAAAACAAGCTAATTAAAACCAGGCATGACCTATTCATAAAATAAGTCCTTTCAACCTTAAGAGGAGAGGAGAAGACTTTGAAGTCAGGCTTCATAATCCAGAGAGATCCCTGCCTCCACCAGTGAGCTCACTTGGAAACTTGTTCTTACCCAACTGTCGCTAAAGCCTTCCCAATAAAAGCTGGCTTTGGAGACAGCTTGGGATTAGCAATTGGTGAAGCCAGAACCTCGGTAGAACAAGTTGCCCAGGGTACTGAGGAGTCTCCAGGGGCTCTTTGCCAAGGCTAGGACGCCTGTGCAACTCCTCACATGTTCCTAGCTGGGTGGGACACCAGCTCCCAGCAGGATTTTGGGCTGCCCTGCTGCACCCTGCCATGAAATGTGGAAGGTTGGGGTCCACCAAAAGGAGATTTCCAGGAGAGGAGGGTCTGTCATCCCCATTGCCAAAACGAAGAGCTGAGGGAGCAGCACTGATGCAGTGTCACAGCTTGGGAGAACGTAGAGCAAAATCCGTCTGTAAACACAGCATCTGCAGGGAGAGGAGGCAGGAAAAGCCCAGATAATCCTGGGCTTTGAGGCGGCCCCCAGCAAGGACCAAAGAAACCCCTCGGGTCACAGCCCTGCCTAATTGCTCTGAGTTTCACGCTTCCCTCCCACACTCCCCATTGCGGCCACCACAGGGATGGGGACATCGGGCCAGTTTGGCAACGCCCCTCGTGTCTGCAGACACTCATCCCAACCCACTGCTGGAAACAGCCATTGTCTGTAGGATTTACTGTTGAATGGAGCCAGATGCCAAGATAATCCCCTTATTAGCCTGATTCCTCTTCTGTTGCATCCTGCCTGACTCAGAGATCAGAGAAAGCTCAGCAGACCAAAGAAATGACAGCACTGGCTGAGGAAAGCCTCAGGAAGAGGAGTTTGGGAGTGTCCATGGAGCTCCAAACACAAGGCTGTGTGGAGAAGGGCCCGGAGAGCCGCTGAGGTTCCCATGGGAGCAGGCGCTGCGCAGGGGTCACCGCAGGTTCATCTGGTGTTAGGCAAGAGGTGACACCACAACCACCTCCCAAGCTAAGAAGGAGCTTGTAGGACATCCATCCCTTCTGGGCAAAGCCATGGAGAGGCTGGAAACCAAAGGGACCACAGCTTAGTAGGACATCATTTGGTGAGACAAGAGGGGACATGGGTTAATGCCTGGGAAGAGACTGAAAGACAACCTCAAACTAACAGTGATCTCGTTCTTCAAATTCAGACCAGCAAGAACAAATTATCCCAGCAGAAATCCTGTCCTTTTTAATGCCAGGAGGGACCTGTGTGAACCCCACAGATCACAGAACCAGGGACCACAGACTCACACGTGCTCCAGCATGTCTCCTGAGCTCCTCCTGGATCTTTGCTGGGAGCAGGAAGGAGATGTGACACATATGGGGAGTGAGTTACAAGAGTTTACTGGATATCAGGACAATAAGAGAATGATCCAAGCGTCACTGTCCAAACTTGCAAACTGAATGGGTGCTTCAAAAGCTACCAAGATGCTTTCAGGAATAATGCTGCAGGATTTCCAACACCATATACGACTAGGATATAAAGAATATTAGTTATGTGGAAGAATGCCTTCCAGCAGGACAGAGCATGGTTTTGTGGGGGGAAATACAGGGCAGAGTTGCAGCGACAGAGTCACCAGTGCCACATCTGCCACTCTGGAAGCCCTGAGCCAGCAGGGTTGTGGAGAGGGCTGCAATGTCTCTGCAACCTGCCTGTTAAGCCCAAATCTGCCCAGGGTCAGAGAGCAGCTCAGGAGGGAGAGACAGGGCTCTCCTGAAGCCAGGGATTCCCATCAGCAGCGCTGAGCTCTGTCCAAGGCGGATGCAGCCTCTCCCTTTGCATGAAGCGCGGCCGGATGTGCACAGAGAGCCCGGGTTGGGCTGCTCCATCCTCCACATCCCTCGGAGGGACAGCCAGAGCTCCCCCCACAGCTCAGCCCAGGGTCTGGGGCTGCAGAACCGCCGTGCAGGGAGCGATGGTGCCTTCACAGATGCTGGAGCTGGTGAAGGCAGAGACAGACGCTGAGCGCCTCGATGTGGGCGCCAGCAGCGCCCCTCCTGCCTCAGACAGCCTCTGCTCGCGCAAAAGCTCTTTTCTTGCAGCCAGCCATCTGCAAAAGCACATTTCTTTTAGCCGCGGCAGAGCCCGGGTCAGATCCACCTGTTCCATCAGAGCAGGATTGCTCCCTCCGGCAGGTTTCTCTCCAGCTTTTCTGAGCTGTTTGCTCTTGATCTCTGTCTCGCTGTCTCCAGCCCCCCAGGGCTGTCTGTGCCAGGCTCTCTCCTGCTTGCCCTAGACCTGGTATCACAGGCTCCTGAGCTGTTTTACCTTGGATAAACTCTTCCCATGGTTACCAGCGTGAGCGGAGGCTGCACACGGGGAGTTGTGAATGAGGTTAAAATGAGGGGGAAACATCCCTGTGGAAAAGTGCCTGGAAATCAGGCACATTCTGTACAGGCTTGAAGAGCTTCTAGCTGCAGCAAGGCTTCCTTTCCTCAGAAAACCCATGAGCCCTGAAGGAATGAATATATTCCCAGCTCAGTCCCTGGCTCTGCCAGGTCCTTTGGGAATGCCAGAAAGCATCGCTGCCAGAGCATGGACACAAACCCAGGCAACGCAGCCCAACCTCTGAGCACGTTTCACTCACAACCTCTGCTACAAGGCAAGTTTGGGAATCCTGACACACAGCCACACATCCATCGGGGCGCCCTGGAAAGGACCATCGCTTCTGGATCTACCTATGAATTCTTGGGATGTCACACACAGCACCTGCCCACAAACTCCCACTTTTTGTCCCACTCCTTCCTGGAGCATCCTGCAGTAACTGTTCTCCCCCAGTTTGGCTACACAAGGTTTGAACCCAAAAATAACCTTCTGAGAACTGGAAATAAGTCCTGGATTGGTCACAGAGTTGAAAGGGGGACTACTCACCGAGATTTTGGTGAAGATGGAAAGCAGGAGTGACAGGCTGGAGAGGTACATCTGGATCCTCTCCCCTCCAAACCTCCGCTGGAGATACTCAGGCATTGTGACAATCTGCCAGGGAGGGAGAACCATCACTGCCCTGCCCAGGCCCCATCCTCCTGGGATGGTCCTGGGAGGGCAAGGGGACAGTGTTATTCCCAGAGCAGGACTCGGGCGTCCCATGGGATTCCTGGAAGTGGGGGACCTGTCCAAGGCCACGCTCCCCACAGCAGGATCAGGGCAGCTGTACATACCCCAGATGAGATGTAGACAGGCACAAACACCCAGGCCAGTGCCAGAAGAGCATAAGTCGCCTGTTGGGAAGGGGAAACATGGAACAAACAGAAAAAACTGGGAAAAAATGGATCCTACTGCAGCTCAACACTGACTGCAGCGCTAGAGCTGCCCCTGCTCCTGACCCAGCTCTGGCTTACCCTCAAGGGCACATTTACACTTCCAAATGGCTTCAGATGACAGGCACAGGGTCATGGTGGAGACCCCCCCACCACCCCTGCCAGCAGGAACCCGCTTCCCTCAGCCCTTCAGCTCCTGACTGGACATTTCCCACCAACTCCTTGAGCACCACACAAGCTAAATGCTTTTTTTTTTTTCTGCAGGACCCAAGGACTTTGGATACAACGTGTGGGGAAGCAGGGAATGGGTGACCTATTCAGTCACGTCCCTGTTGGGACCTGCAGGGACTGGATTAAGAACTCGGCTCCAAATTGTCCTTTTCCCTGAGCACGTGGAGCTGAGCTGACTCCAGCCTCACAGTACATGCTTTAGAGACTGGAGCAGCTGAGTTAGCAGGGTTGTGTTAATTACCCCCTGCACGGCTCCTCCCAAACCTTTCGAGACTGTGAAATGGCCCATCTGCTGCGACAGAACTCACTGTCTTAATCACACCGCACATTTCTTACATTCCACTCGAAGCCGGCGACAGCGATTCCCCCGGCAGCGCCGGTCCCGGCCAGGCCGAGGAAGAGCCCGGAGCCTTCGCTGCTGGCGAAGAGCGAGGCGCCGATCTGTGGGGAGCAGAGGAGGTGCTGCAGGTGCTCGCAGGTGCCGTGGCCCAAGGCCGGCTCCCCGCGGCTTGGCACGGCAGCCGTGCCAGCTGGACCAGCTTTGGTGCTTCCCCAGGGGATAATGCAGGAAAAGGAGGTGGAAAAAATAATGTCTGAACTGGAGCAACAGGGCTCCAGTTGCTTCTAAAAGTAAAGTGTGGCCAAAGAGCCCCCACGTGGGATGAGGGATGTGTGTGTATTTAGCAAGAAAATCCCTTAACACATAAACTTCAGGTAGCTGAACGTGATGCTCCCACAACCCAGCTCATCTGGACATCCCTGGTGGGTTTGGGATTGACTTTCTTGTCTCCAGGAGGATGAGGAGCCACACATCGCTGTGTTTGCCACAGTGGCCTCACACCCTGCTGGAGGTGGCCCTGTGCAAGGAGCCAGTGCCAGACACAGGACCTACAGCCAGCTTGTCAAGATCATACAGAAATAAGAGGGGAAAAAAGAAACTTGGGACATGCAGTTTGTTGGAGTCAGCAGGAGCATGCAGGAATGGTGGAGATGGAAGTTTGGCTCCACGGATCCCTCCCCTTGTTCAGAGCAGCCTGTGAGAAGACCCAACAAACTCTGTGCAATGAGAAGGAAAACGCAGCTCCGAGGATGTAAATTCTGGCAGAAGCAGGTGGACAGGATGGGGGAAAGCATGGGCAAGCAGTGGAGAAAGCAGGGAGGGAATTCAGCGTGGCAGTGGTGGGGATGTCCCTGTGCCAAGGGTGTCACAAGAGGGACAGAGGTCTGTCTGTACTTACTGGCCACCAGGCCATGTCTCTCCCAGCAAGGAAATAGCCACTGACAGTGTTCCTGTTCACCCTGCAGGAAGACTGGGAGGAGGAAAGATCAGCACAGGGCACTCTTTCCCTAAAAACCCAGACAAGTCACCAGGACCCAAGTCTCCCAGACAAGAAGCCAAGAGACAGGAGACTCGATAATTAATGGGAGCTCTGCAACTTGAGCTTAATTACATGAAAAGGTGGCTGCACCCCAGGTACCTGGAGCCATGAATAGCAAAGGAAGCACCTGGAGAGGGGGAAGCAGGGAGGATGTACCTGTCCTCGTGCCATCCCCAGCAGACAGGTTGGCTAATAGGGACCCAGCTTTGGCCAGGATTTTTCTGCAAGGCAGAATAAATGCGACTGGAGAGTCTTTATCTGCAACTGCTGTAGCTGATGGTTGTTTCTGCTATCAGGGCTGTTATCAGGGCATTTGGCTCAACACCTTGTAATAGACAAGGGGCAGAGCTGCTCACACCCCGCAGACAGAGGCTGGCGGAGAAATGGTTAATTGGTTAATTCCATGGTTAATTCCACCTTGCTCCCAGGCTGTAGGAGCCTTTCCATAGGGGGTGAAAGGGGCAGAGGATTTACACAAAACAGAGCAAGTCACAGAATCCCAGAATGGTTTGGGTTGGAAGGGACCTTAAAGCTCATCTTGTTCCAAACCCCTTCCACTATTCCAGGTTGCTCCAAGCCCCATCCAACCTGGCCTTGGACATTTCCAGGGATTCAGGGGCAACCACAGCTTCTCTGGGCAACCTGTGCCAGGGCCCCTCCACCCTCACAGGAAAGGATTTCTTCCCAACATCCCATCTAACCCTGCCCTCGGGTGGTGAGAAGCCATTTCCCCCTGTCCTGTCACTCCAATGTTCCTTTCCAGCTCTCTTGGAGTCCCTTTAGGCACTGGAAGGGGCTTTAAGGTATCCCCAGACCTCTCTCTTCAATAGGTGAACACCCCTAGCTCTCCCAGCCTGTCTCCACACAGCACAACACAAAATACACAAGTGAAAACGACAAGAAAACAATAAAAGCATTCAAGAAATTCCACACAGAAAAGCCAGCCCTGAAAACTATTCAAACAAGAAAGCAGAAAGGAACAAAAGACTCTTACCCATATTCCCACGCCAACGTTTAAGGAAAAATAAACCACTACAACAACGAGGTCAGCAATGCTGAACTGCTGTGAGGGGGTAACAGACCCAGCAGTGGAATTGAGCTCCATCATTCCTCTGCCTCCTTCCTCATCCTCAGCCTCACAGGGACAGTCACTGAATTAGTAACTCGTTAGCAGCCCAAGGGCATTTATCATTAAACAGCCCAGCAGTAGGAATTGTGCTTCCAAAGGTACCTGGGTGGGCAGCCTGGCCTCCACTGCTTCCCACCCCTCTCCACTCCCCAGGGAGCCAAAATCACTTGATTTTGGCGTCTCATAAATGAGCAGGGTTGAAAAATGTCCAAGTGATGCCTCATGTTCTTCCCTTCCTTTCCACCACTCCAATACTATCAATAGCCAAAGGACCAGCAATCCAGCCTCATGGATGCAGTTTGTTCCCAAATTCCCGAGCCCTCATCAATATCATAATTGCTCTGCATGAAACTAGACAAAGTTGGGGGGTTTCTATGTTTTAAAGCAAAGATCGAACAGGAGTTGGGTGAATGCCCGAAGTGGAGCCTGGCACAGCAGTGAAGGCTGACCAGGAGAAACCCCCACAGAAGAGATCACAGAATCATGGAATCATTTGGCCTGGAAAAGTCCTCTAAGATCATTGAGTTCAACCATTAATCCAGCAGCCCCACAAAACCACGTCCTCAAGTGCCACATCTACACTGCTTTTAAATCCCTGGTGATTCCACCACTTGCCTGGGCAGCCTGTACCAATGCCTGACAACCCTTCCCATTAAATTTTTCCTAATATCCAACCTAACCTCTCTTGGTGCATCTAGAGGCTGTTTCCTCTTGCTCTGTTACTTGTTAACTGGGAGAGAAGACCAACCCCCAGCTGGCTGCACCCTCCTGTCAGGGAGTTCTGGAGAGAGGAGACACAGCTATTCCTTTAAAAGCCAACACGAGACAGGCACCCATGGGTTTGGATATTTAGCCATCAGTTTGCTGCGCTGCACGCTTGGCTGGCTCATTCCCAAGTGGCAGCACACTTCCACAAGGTCTCACTAACAAAATAAACACAGCTCAGTTAACGTGCCCATCACTGAGTCAGGTCAGCAGCTCTCCTCTCTTTGAAGGAGCCGTGGCAGCACCGGGAGCAGCTCTGCACATCTGTGAGAGGAACCGACCGTCCCCCTCAGTGCTCAGCTGGAATTTGACCTGCATTAACACATCCAAAGTACCCACACGTGTCAATAAGTCAGCTTGGTGTATCCATTAACATTAAGGAAAGCACCTGGGTTTATCTTTCAAAGTCAATGAACCCGCCAAAGTCCTTGGAAGTTTGTCTCCAACATAGAAACGATGTCAACAAAGGTTAATTTTCACTTCTGAACATGCCAAAAGCTTTATACTCATTTGTAGCACACGACGGAAAGATTAAACCAAACAACCTCTAAATGTTCATCAGTTCCACCACTGTTTTCTTTGCAACAGGTGAGGAACTTGAAGTCCCTGGGACTGGGAGCTGCCTGGCAGTCAGCTGGCCATTCCACCCACACCTGCCCAAGGAGAGCTGGGAAAACAAACCTGGACAAGTTCAGCTCTGCACTATGGCATCTTTTTTAGTTCATCAACACATTCAGGGCAGGCAAGAAACCTCAAAAAAAAAACCCCAAAAAACCCCCCAGTTTACCTGTGATGAGCCGACTTGGATTTTACCAGCTGGAACCTACACCCTGCCCACAATATTCCCAAGTCAATGAATCACAGAATGGTTTTGGTTGGGAGGGATCACCTCGTTCCAAAACCTTGCCATGGGCAGGGACACCTTCCACTAGACCAGGTTGCTCCAAGCCCCGTCCAACCTGGCCTTGAACACTTCCAGGGATGGGGCAGCCACAGCTTCTCTGGGCAACCTGCAGCATTGAGCAAGTCCCTGTTGCTCCCTGACATCCACCTGCCATACTTAAGGACACACAGTTTAGAAGATAAAGGACCAGCACATGAACATTTTTAGAAAGCTCACACAAAACAAGTCTTTATTCTTTGTCGCAGAAAATAAATACAGGTGCATATTCCATATGCTTTTCTATAAAAGCACTCCTACAAAATCACTGAACTGCATACAACAGTACAACCTTTTTGGCTTTTAAAATGCAAATATTATACAGTCACTTCATTTTGTTATCGTTTAAAGCACTTGTAGCAAGCAGCTTTGGAAAAGGAATGCTTAATTTAGAAGCCAAATTCTTGCCTCAAGTGTTTTGTGGGATTTTTCCATTGTGTATAGTGCAACTAACCTAAAAGCAACTAGAACAGTTTTTTGTAAAATGTTTATCCCACCCACCCCCCAAAAAACCCTGCAAAGAAAAAAAAAAAAAAAACCAAAAAAGTCTTAAAAACTGTTCTACCTTGATACTTAAACCAAGAGAAAACAAGAAGTGGCTCAATGGAAATATTAAAGTAAGCACGACGCTTCACAGCTCGTTCTCTGTTTGCTTCCAGTTTGGCCCGGGGTATTTCTTTAGAGGAAGAAACATTAATCATCCACTCCTATATTCCTGAAAAGGTACGACATGGACTCTCCATTATGGATCCTGCGAATGGCTTCTGACAGGATCATGCTGATATCCACAGTCTTGATTTTAGGGCACTGAAGTTTCTGTATTTCATGTGGAATTGTGTTTGTAACAACCACCTACAGGAAGAAAAAGAGATCATGAAAACGTATCTCTGTTGTGTTTTCCACCTTTCATATTAGAAATGTGAAAGGGAGTTTTACAGATCCCACAAAACCACCCTGGCTGACAAAACAACGTTTTACATTACTGTCAGGGTCACAATCTTAGGAAGAGCCATGTGTTGCCATAGATTTCATGTATCCATGGATACTAAAGGCACTGTCCCTCCTCCCTTTCATTCATTCTGCCACACAGGCCCAGAGGAAGGGACAAAAATATCCCACCCACTGAAGGGAAAGGTGTGCTGATACTGACAGTCCAGCATCTCACCACTTCCCACTACTATAATTTAAGGACATGTGGATGCTAATATTCCAGCACACAATTCCATAGTGGGAAAGCTTGAATCCAGGAGCCTCCCATCTAAATCCTTAAAGCCAGCATATTTCAATGAACAAATCAGGAGAAAATTGCTAGTTTAGAAATACCCCAAATAATTTGATGAGAGCTCAGACTCCACACTTACTTCATCGATGGCAGACTCCTCGATCAGCCGGGGAGCGTCTGAGGACAGCAGGCCATGGGTGGCCATGACAAAGATCTTGTAGGCCCCCCTCTCCTTGAGGGTCTCAGCTGCAGCCAGAAAGCTGTCAACATCATCTATGATGTCATCCTGCCAAAATCCCAGAGTCACTGAGGGTTCACCACATCAGACAGATCAACACAACACGTCTGACTAATGCTACAGCTTCACCAAGTGTAACAAACCCCAAACTATCAGAAAATTGCCCTTTCCCTTGACAAACCTTGTAAGAGATTACACTCTGCTTTAGAGAAATCATGAGTGAATCAAGGAATCATAGCATGGCCTGGGTTGGAAGGGACCCTAGAGATCATCTCATTCCAAGCCCTGCCATGGGCAGGGACACCTTCCATTGGACCTGGTTCCTCAGAGCTCCACACAGCCTGGCCTTGAACACTTCCAGGAATGTAGAAGTGGAAACTCATGGAAACAAGGTCCAAATGCTGCTTTCCAGAGTGGATCCTTTCATTGCTCCCAGTCAGCTTTGTGAGTGTGCTCAATGCTGCTCCATGCTATCAGAAGTCCACCAGAAACCAAAGTTTAGTGGCTGATACAGAACAGCTACTCGATTTCTAAAACTTTAACATGCTTAATATCATTTATGAGAAGTGATGGCATCTCACTTACCACAATGATAGCTATTCTTCCTCCCACATCTCCAACAACTGTGATGGGTGGTTTTTCCTTGGGAATCAGCACTGATTAATGGTAAATGTTTTTAGAGGGGTAGAAAGGAGAAAGGAGAAAGTTTATGTAATTTACTTCCAAGTATGGAAATAGCTGCTGGAGTTATTAAAGACATGAAGCAGCAACTATTTCAACAGCATTATTGAGAAAACCAGAAGGATTCTAATACATAAATAATTTTTTAAAGCTTAATTAAAACATTAACGATATTCATTTATATCTGAATTGTTTACCAATTCTATTAATTCTTAATTTCAACACAGAAACAGAGCGGCTTGCAGACACAGCCAGTTCAGTCACGCAAGCTGGGTTTATGCACTGCAGTTTTGGTGGTGCAGCTGTAGGTCACATCCATACTCAAGCAAGAAAGAATCTTTTTCCCCCCACCAGGAAAGATTTTTTTTTTTTTCCCTCTATGAAGAACCACTCCTTTTAGACAATCCATCCCTGCCAGACCCAACCCCTAAACCCACGAAAACAAGAGGTAACACTTTCCCACACACACTTACTTACTGGGGATCTCCAGACTGGGGTGGATAGCAGCTACATATTTGGCAGTAGGAGGTGAGTGCCGACCATCCACCATGTCAGACTCAGCATCCTGAGCTTCCCCGTGGATCACGGCAATTCCCAACCGTAAGCGCTCAGCAAACGACTGTGCCCTGCAGAGAAAGGGTTAAAAGAACCCAGAAAAAGGTTAAGTTTAAAATAATTCACATATGTACAATCCTAATCTATTTCCATTTTATTTCTAAGGTTTCAGAGGGAAGTCAAATGATCCTAAAATTTTAGGAGAATTCACGGAAGAAGTCAGTTGTCTCTCAGTATCTTGTTTTTAACAGGTTTGTTAAAGTCAGAATAACCTTCAAAGTGCCCATATGGGCCTTAAAGCAACAGGATAAATGCTGCAAGTCACAAAATGCTGACTACTCCCTTCTGCTTTGCCCAGCAGCCAAAATAACATTTCCTAGCCTTCAGCATCCTTGGGATCCCATGCTTTAGCAGGACACATTTAACAGTAACCAAGAACAGCCTTGATGTCTGGATTGTCTGTATTTAATAGGAAAAAAAATATTCACATGAAAAGAGAAAACAAGTGTTCACCTGTTTATTTTAGTACTAAATCAAGACAATATCCCTGACCTGCTGACACATAACCCGAGATACCCTATGGAAAAGGGGAGCCAGACAATCATTCTGCCTGACAAACCACACTTGGAGTTGAACAGCTTGGATTTTTTAATTAGCTGACATGAAGTTCCTTCACAGTGCAGTATTTCTTCAACTAAAATTAGAAATCTCTGTAAAGAAGTGTAAGGTTAGCTGGGGGAGTGGGAAAAGCAGAGAGTCAGGAAAATAGGAATTTGTATCCCAGATATTGGAAGCAGCAAATTCAAACTAGCACATCCATCCCACTTTACTTTGCACACCCAAGGATTTGGGATCCTGCCTAAGCCACCCATCCAAGTCTCCTCTGGTCCAAGCAAGCCAGCAGATCCAGAGTGATTCACTCTGCTCTAACATCAGCATCTCAGACCTGTGCCTGAATCACCTCCTCTATCCTTAAGCCTTGTTTAACTATCCAAACAATCAAAAGTCCAGAGAATAATTTGCCCATCGTGATACTCATTTAATTAAAAATGAAGAATCTTCCACCCTGTGGTTATCATAGTTATACTATTTTTGCAAGTAGTTAATTACAGGTAATTATTATTCCAAACATTAAGAGTTACGACTTAGCAGGCATAACCGTATCAATAAAACCATAATAATTACCTTAAAATGCAGTATTAAACTGAATAAAGTTCAAAGTAACAGTAAAATGATTTATTAATTTTCCAGTGAGCTCAGAAACCACAGAGACATTCTGAACTTCACCACGCATGGGTTCTTTTTCACAAGCAGGCATTCATCAAAAGTCTCTTCCTAGATTGTTTTCCGCCTGGATTAGGCTGAAACATCCAATCATCCTTCTCCCAATACAATGTAACTCCTCAAATACTGCCTTAAATACTCATAGGAACATGTGAAGAAGCTAAACAATACAGTTCTGGGATCCTCTCCTCCAGAAATCACTGTGTGATGTGCAACTCATCTATTTGCTGGCATTGACAATTACTGGATAAGCATTAAAATGCTGCAACAAACACCTGCCTCCACCCAAGAGGCAATACTGACACTGTGGACAAGAAATGGAAAAGAAACAAATGTAAAATTACCTGGCCAAAACAAAAGAAATCACAAAAAGTACTGTTGGAGAAAAAGATGACAAAAGGTGATTTGCTACATAAAATAAGAAAAACACAGAGTATCACAATTCATTGGTATGGAAGTCTAAATAACTTTTCAACAAACTCTTGGTTTGTCAGCACAGCAAATACAGCATCTCTTAAACCATCATCCAGCTCTTGCAGTGCCTGCTGACAGCACTGTAATTCCAGAGTTTAGGAAGAGTCAACTAAAAAGCTTCATGGATTAAGAACAGTCATTCAACCACCAAAGACTTCACAAACACAATCATCTCAAACAGCAAACCCAGTCTCACCATCTGTATTTAGGATCTGATCAACCATGTTCTTAGTTATGCCCATGTTAAGAAACTCATCTGGATTAATGGCATTACACTTCCAGCCACTTTTCCTCATTTACAGCAGGAAATTTATAATGTAAATGCACACAAATATAACATGATTAAAAACCTTTACCATAAGCACTGCACCGATTTAACCCATCCTTTTGTGTGTTTTTGGTTTTTTTTTACTCTCCTTAGATTTATTATGATTACAGTGATGATGTAAAAACTACACAGCTGACAGAGCAGAATTGGGAGGGGTGTGAAGGCTGCATCTCCTAATTACTGGATATCTGTCCTTCACTTGATCCTAAGAACAAAATCCCGACAGATTTCCTGCTCTAAGGCAAGAGAGCAGATCTTACCCACCTCTTTGCAGACGCAGGAGATTTGGCCACAATTACAGCATTCCTGTAGTCTGGTATCTGTAGTAAATAACAGATAGCAATGTCTACTTCATATCTTTAGACAAATTTAAACTCAGTAAGAATCAGAGAAGTTTATTTTGCCAGAATAATTTTAAGCATTGAACATTTTACCTAAGAAAGCAACCTCAGAATCCATGGTACATGATTAGGGTTGACAGCTCAGTAAAAACAGGTATTTAGAAAATTCACATATTAACTTCAAACTGTACCTTTCATAAACCCCATTTTATAGTACAGATAACAGAAAAGTAACTGCTTTAGGACATCAGGGTTACACCCACAAGTGTTAAAAAAACCAGGAAACCATCAAAGAAAAGTTTCCTGTTCAACGTAAATTGTCTTTAATCACTAAAAACCAGCATTTTACCATTTCCTATTGCTTTATAGAGTACCCCAAGAGAGGTCACACCTCTCCCATCACATGACACTGACTCTTTCTATGGATGATCAGAAGGGATAGAACTTCCACAGTCACTGCACTGATCCTGGAGGCACAGTCTCATAGTGCTGCAAACTCTTCCACGCTGGTGTCAACATAAGGAGATGCTGCCGCAAACGCTGACAGCACCAGAGGGACGAGGCCAGGAAGTCTGGGTTTCCCTCTGAGATCTCACAGGTGTTTCAGTCAGGCTTCACAAGCACAGTCTGCTCCTCAGTTTTTGCTGCCCCTGCCCCATTCTCATACTGGTTTTTCACTCCAGACTCCTGTTCCACATTTAACGTGCATTTTAGTCCCCATCTCTCGAAAGTTTCTTATCCTCATCTCCATTTTCCCTACAAACAGTGACTCCACATCAGACTCATCTTGCTTGTCTGTACCTTCTCAAGCATTCCACCATTCACACTTCCAGTCCTCCTTTCCAACAGCAACTACAACTACACTCCCTCTGGTATCTCATCTCACCCCACTCCTTGCAAACTCAGCCTTTTCCTTCACTGTGCTGCCCTGGGATGATCCATCTCTACGGAGAGCAGCTTAAAGAGTACCTGTCTGTCATCCTATCCAAAAATCACAGCAAAGTCCTACAGAGCAGGCCCAGTCCTCAGAATTCCAGCGTTAAGGGATGGAAGACTCTTCACTAAATACCTGCAAATTGATCTGTTAGGGATGTAATTTCACAGATTTGTGGGGATGACACCCTGTCCTGCAGCTCACCACCTTGCTGGCAGACGTCAAATACCCATTTCAGAGCACAGAAATACTTGGGGTTTCTGCAAACACAGGCAAAGTAAGTTCTTCCACAATCTTATCCTCAAACACACACACTGCACTGGCTGAGTATTTCCAAAAGCTCTACCTGACATGGGCATGGGAAAGAAAAAATAAGTTCTGAATTTGGGCAAGGGTTCAGCCAACTGAAAGTAAATTTTCTGAGGACGTCAGGCAACATTAATAATCCACAATGTTAGTAACTCCACCTATAAACTGGGAATTCAGCATGTTCTGTCCTTTATAAACACTGAGTTATACAAGAGGCTACAAAGATTAACATGACGGAAGGTATGGACAAGGCAGGGCCTGTCACTTGACATAATAAAGGCTTTGATCTTGTTCAGACATCACTGCCTCATTTTTCCCCTGCCAAATTACCAAATTTGTTCTCAGCTCTTCAAAAATTAAGTCAGAAAGTCAGAAATGTCATCCAAAAGACATTAAGGTGTCAACAAGTCCATGTAACAAAGGGCTACGTCACTCTGGGATTAACACGTGCGCAAAGGAAAGAGAAGCCACCAAGTATCCAACATCTGCCAGGCATACAGAGGAAAATTTTACTATCACAGGATTTCACTGACTGGAGTGTCTTCATCCCAGAATAGCAAGTGATTCTCTTCACATCTAGGAATAAATTTCCAACAGGCAACAACTACAAGCCCTCATTCTCATAACGTTCAATGAAATGTTCTTTAAGTGACCTTCATTCTTATCAAACCAGACTCCATTTCATGCTCCTCAGTATATCCCATCACAACTGCTCTGCTTTGAAAGCTCTGGCATTCCCAGTGCAGGATATCCAGCAAGCTGTGGCCACCAGGAACTTGAGATGAATACTAAATTCCTCCTGAGCAGCAAGGGATCAAAGTTTTAAGCAAAAATACTATAAATGATCTGGCTGGTGAAGGTACTTGCCAGTATAGATCCCATGTGATCAGATCCATTCAGTTAACTCTGGTTTTAGAAAGTCCCCTCATGGATGAGCAGAAGGATGAAGAACTGAAAGTATCTTTCAAGAATTCTCTACATATACTTCAGATCTCTACAAATGGTCATTTGTTAGACTGCACAGCAGCGCCAGACTCAAAGCTGCAACAATTCTGTATAAACCATTAAAAGCTCAGGAATCAAAATGTGCTTCAAGACCAAATCAGGACCATGATCTTGTTATCAACCATAAACCACACTTCTAAGCAACATATAAAAGCACAACTTTGTCTTGCATCTGTGTATTTGGTTTTCCAGTTTTGTTCCTTTAAGTTAGGAAGTGCTTACAATGTGCAACGCTTCTCTCCTCAAACACAAGATGAATGACTGTGCCAAAGCCAGAGCCTGGAGTTTTGTTCTGCCATCCTCTTTGACTCTATTACCAAATGAAATGATAATAAGAGACTCAAATGGTAACTGATTCCCCAAACAGATTTTAATACTGTCATAACAAAATCATGTTGGTTTGGGTTTCTTTAAGGGGGCGGGGTGGGGTGTGTTTTGTTTTTTACATTGAGGCATTCCTATCTCTATAAAAAGAAAAAGCTTGGATTCAAAAGCAAGAGTGAGCTAAACCTTTTCTCTCAGCAGGAAGAAAGCACTTGCTTTATTCCAAATTACCATTAGTCAGAGGCTTAACGTGCATCTTATACCTACAATTATCATTTATATATTTTGTATAGGTGAATCTACCAGTAGCACTTCTCAAAACCCTTATAAAAATAGGATGGAGAAATGGAGGCAGAGATCATCCCAAGTTAAGCTCCTCAAGTCAAGACATGCAGCCTGAACAAACAGTGGGTAAGATTTCCACCCACCAGTCTTACTTTCGGAGTACAATCAATGGCTCTCTCATAGTTTACAATCTCCAAAGTGTTTCTTATTATGTGATTTAAATTTATATCCACACAAGCAGCCCATCCTATGAATGTCAAGGAAACTAGAAATAGGAAAGGAAGAGAACATCAAGAGCAAGAAAATCCTATTTTTTTTCAGTGTTAGGGGAATATATCTAAAAGAAAAACAGCATCGCTGCATGAGTAAGAAAACACCAGCTCTTCATGAAAGCAGAAGTTAAACACGCGGGGAAGAGAAGAACCACCAGCCCCAACACCACTGCCTACCCCAACACGACCCTTCCCCCCTTAAAATTTAGTTTGAAGAGTTAATCTTTTCAGAGGTATTTGTTTCAGATGCCCTGAGACATGACAAAAAAAGAATTTAAAAAACAAACTGGAATAACAGGCCTTCCTCACCTCTTCTTGGATGTACTGGAGTAAAAATGGGGATGCTCTCAAGTTATCAACTGGAATATTGAAGAAACCCTGAATTTCCTTCTGATGTAGATCCATGGTAATAAGATGAGTTAGTCCTTTAGAACAGAATAATAAAACTTACAGAGAAGCACATCAAGAACAGTAAGAGAGAAGAGATACTTTCTTTTTCTAAGTTTCACTTCATTGCAGTTTATCCAGAAAATCTCTAAGCTGCATGAGAACACTAAGTGAAAGTACAGAATAAATTATGTTACTCTTAAGCACACTGGCACTAATATGTTTTGAGACTTCTACAGTGACTTTTTTAAAGGAACCTCAGAACACTGCACATAACTGACTCTGCAGTGCCACACTGAGGCAGGCAAGATCCTTCTCCATTGGACATGGGACAAAATGGAAGCACTGATTTGTCCCATGTCCCACAGCAAGACCCTGGCATGCTCATCAGAGTTTTGAACTCCTGAAAAATGGGCCAAACTCCTAATCAAAAACCACTTCTCCCAAAATAACAACCCAGATCACACAGTTTGTTATAACTGCCTGTTTTTTCCCAGGGATGAGAGTGAAAGGAAAGGAGCAGAAAATGTGTTGAAGGCTGTGAAAATGAATAATCTCATTCTCCCACATGGTCTCAAATGTAAAGGACAAAGTGCATTCATCCAACAAGTAAAAAACAGGCCAGAAATGACACGGCAAAACTGTTCCAGACTGTGAGAAAGGCAAAGGATGGTATTATGAGAGGTGGATACCACAGTCCAAAGCAGCTCAGCCCAGAAGACTAATTTTGCCAGCTCAGCACAACTCAATGTAAAATGGTTGTAACCAAATTTGGGTTTTTCATGAGCTCATCATTTGGAAACATTTCTAATTACATTCTCCTTTTTATGTAGGTTTTAAACACATTAAAAGCTTGGCAGTTATTTTTAAGCAGAGTCCAAATTTGTGCACAGATCTCCCTAAACCTGGAAGCTGACAGAGGAGCCCCCCTTGCCCTGATTATTTAAGGACAGCCACATTCTTACCAGCTTTGCACATCATCGAGGCCAGCAATTTAGAGACAATGGAGCCCCTTTTCCTCATCTTGCACTGTTTGCTGTAGGGGAAGTAAGGAATCACTCCAATAATGCTTTTGGCACAGGAGGTTTTACAGGCATACACCATGATCAGGAGCTCCATGATTGTGGTATTCACATCCCTGCAACGAGAAACATCTGCTTCTGTATCTGGTGCACAAAAATCCTGCATTCAACACAGTATTTACACCCACTCCAGGGATTTCATACCAAAGTATGCTGACTGAGTGAACATCACTAAGAATTCAGCCGTGCCCCTCGGAATGACAAGTGCCCTGGATGCAGCATTTTAATTTTTCACAAAAATTACACTTCTCTATTTTTCTTTAATTGGCTATTTTGGACAATTCAGCAGGTTTTGTTATACCAGGTTGCTGTAACAAAGTAGCCCATAATTCATCTCCAATATCACTTTTTCCACATAGATTTTTAAAGAAAACATCATATATTACAACATACTCCTCTATTGTTCAAGCCAACAACAGGCTAAATACTTAATAATTAGCATCTATTCTCTGCACTAAATGAAGAGATGAAGAGGGCACTTTTTTAGAGACCTGGTCATCAACTCAGATCTACTATTTCTGCTCCCACTAAAAAAAAGTCTAAGCATTTGTGAAGTTCTTCTCACATAAAATTAAAGAATTTCTGAATCACAGGACACATTGCCCAGGAAACCTTCCTCCTACATCTAGAACTTTGTGATAGTGCTAGAGATCGGGAGCTGAAAAGAGAAGAGTTTAAAGAGAATGACATAAGCAAAAGAATACACTTAAGGAAAGAATGCAGAGATCAAGGGGAAGGTTTTATATTCACTAAAAATTAAAATAACAGTAGTTAGCTTATGCCAAAGTTGTCTTTGTGTACATATAAAAAACCCAACAAAACCAGTAACAAAAACCCTCCACAAAGAAAAGCCTCTATCTAGTTAATCTAAACTTACTACACTTTATCACAAACATAAAAGGTGATTAAAAATGAAAACCAGAAGCATTCCTATGGACAGCCCACATCAAATGCTAACACAGGGTCTTTAAACAGTTACTCACTTTGAAACTGTTTGGATGATAAATACGTCCTTTCCTCTCACAGACTCCTGAATCTGCACTCGTGTTTCTGCCAAGAAGAGAAATATGTAATATTTGCAAGAGCAAAACTCCTTTTAGAGTCTAAGAAAAGGGGAACCAACACATGCAAATCAGCATCAGGTACATTTCCAGTATTGCTAACTAAATGCTCACCTCTGTTTGGCTCTTGATAAACCTGAACCTTCCCCATCTCAACTCCCAAGCGCCTGTGGGAACAGAAAAAAGGTGCAAGTCAATAAGGGGAAAGGAAGGGCACAACCAATGTAAATCCCATATAATGCAATAGTTACTGAAAAGGCTGCATTCCGTGGGAGAAAACCAAGGAAAGAAAATCCCAGACCATAAAACCAGTAATTACAGTGAACATTTCTTTAAAAAGCACCTACAATTTCCAAAAGCTGCACTCCAGACTATGCTAAACTTATTTTCAAGTCAAGCTCAGGACAAGAAGCAGGAGAAAAACGCTGGAATACTAAAGCATGTAACATTTTCTAATTTTTAATATATTTCCTGTTATATATATATATATATACACACACACACGTGTGGCAACCTACATGTGCACAATACTTAAAAATACCACTTTTAAATCATTCTTCTCTAGAAAAAACTCAATGCAGAGTGAAGAGGAAAGAGTAGCAGGCACTATATTATGGATAACGGAAGAAAAATATCTGCTGTATTTATCCCTTGTCAGCATTAGCAAGACCCCACCACTACAAAAAGGAGACCAGGGTATACTCTGCACTCAGGCCCAAATTCTTTCCACATGTAACCTGAGTTCCTCTGCATCCCCCTTTCTCATCCTATCACACCTAACTCTGGGTAAATAGGCCTCTGGAAGAAATCCATCCTGTCCAATATTCCCAGTAAACTTACACATCCTAATTAGCACAGTAAAAATTTACTTAAGTCCTAAAAGTTCTGCTGAAGCTATTCATGGACCTAAGCTAAAGGAATGTTCCCATCCAAAACATACAGTGAGCAGGAGGGATATAGTTTTCCTGCCTAAAAAAAAAACCCAGTACAAGGAGTAAGAAAACTTCTGCCATGATGATTTAACACCATCCAAACATTAATTAGCCCCCGTGTTTCCTATAAAATGCTGCAGCCAATCACAACCTCCCACGGAACAATTCAAACATGAGTTAGTCTCTTTGTTATTGAGCTGTTGAAATACAATCTGTAATAGGGCACACTCCATATTCTTGCAAACCACGGCAGTTTTCCCATGTAACTTTCCTTAAATAGGGAAATCAAGCGTCCACTAAAACAAGTCCCATCAGAATAACCCCAAGACCCCAAGATTCCCTGCAGACCTTACTTACTCAGCAATCCTCTTGGACAGTTCCATGCATGAGGAATTGGAATTAGCTGAGAACAGCACCAGCCCACCCTTGGTGATATTCATGATGGCCCCAATTTCAGTTGATGGCACACAAAACATCAACCCTAAGTTGTTTTGCCGCTTCTGTAAGACTGCAAGAGATCAAATCCATGTTAAATCCATGTTAAAAACCACAAAAAAACCCCACATTTTCTCTGTTTAGAAAATGCAGTTTCCCAGAAGCCTGGATATTCCAGCATCCTTAGTATCTGTTATCCCCCCTTTAATAGCTTCCCTACAGCTCTCCAAAGATCCCCCAAGACAACATCCCCTTCTAGCACCAACAGGTTTTTGCCTTTTTAACTGTTTTCCTCAGGCTATCATCCCATAACACTGATACTTTTTTCCATCAGCTTGTCCAGTTCATTTTCCAGAACTGAGCAACGTTTATTGACGTTTCCAAGATCACAAAGACAGTCGGGTAGAATTGAGCTTCAAAGAGCTCCTGGGTCCTGGCTAGAAGAATCTATTTCCATAGCTGAGTCTCTGTTCATCACTTCGCAGTAACTTATAAACTTACAAATAAGGATGAAATGTAAGGAAGAATTCAATAAAGCTGGCAGCTGTAAATAATGACCTCTTGCACAGCAAATCCACTTGCTGAAGCAGCTGTTGTCATTCTTTGAAAGCAATATTTCTCCTGTGAAAACAGGAGAAAAACATCAGGAGGAAATCAGTATCATTTGTTTTTATGTTTCAAATAAAGGCACTAATCTCGCCAAGGATTTGATGTGATTCCATCTTTTTATTATGCTATGTAAATCACATTTTCATGGTTACTTCTACTATAAAATTTTAGTCAAATAAAAGGAAAGAAAGGATCACATTGACCAGCAGCCCTGGATAGATCGAAGCAGCATTCAACTCAAAATCCTGCTGCACTTCACTTCTGCTGTATAAATAATCCAATCCTTCATCATCCATTTCAGTATTACGTAGGGGACTGGAAATATTAAATGTGACTGGCATAATTCAAAGTTACAGCTAAATCAGTAACTTCTTTCCTGGTAAACATCTCCCTGCTGAGAAACAGAATTATCTAATAGGCACATGTAATTGGTTAGAAAAAGCTGATGATGTATCACCAATGAAGTACTCCAAAACAGCAACTAAAAGAAAAACAAGAGTTTTGTATTTACAGGAACAGCTGGCTAGGTCTGTAATGAAACTCCTTCACACCTCCCTGACAACCAGACACAGTCTCACTCAGTTTATCTTTGGCAGAGGAACCCAATTCACTCTCATGAAGAGCCAAAGTCAAGTCAGGAACCTCCTAACAAAAATCTGTTGATGCCAAGGTTGAGCTCTGCTCAACTGCTGTGAATGAAAACCAGCCTGTCATCAGAAACATCCAAACTGTGCTGAGACCGAGCACAAACAGCGACCATTTCAGCCCCCAGAACGTCTGAATGTTTCACTGCACTAAAACCAGAAGGGCCCCCCATATCCCTAAAGCAAGACCAGTATCCCTCTCAAATGAAGTACCTAAAACCACCCCATTTCCTAGCTACTGTTTCTCTGTTCTGCTGCTCACTCACTCTCTGCAACTCCCAGCTGTCAACTAATGGCCATCACACATCAAATATTCATGACAGTGCTCAAGATCCATCTTGGATCCACCAGAGTGAGCACAGACCTGAAACGCTTTTAGGTCTCAGACCATCACACGAGAGCACCCTGCTTATGTGCCTGGATGGGAACAGCGTGGAGGCACCTTTCCATGTTACTAAAAGCATCCATAGAGTGCTCAGATGGCATATTTTTTATCCAATTATGTGCCTTGTTTCATGGATTAGAGAAATGAGGAGCATTATGAAATCTGAAAAGATGAGTTGTTGGCTCCCAACTATTGCTGAGGGTGCACTTTACACCACAGTAAGATACTGATGTATTTACAAGCAACAGTGAACATTGCTCTTCACATAACTATAGGTCAAGGACTTTCTTGTGGATGCACTTCAGCAGCTACAAGTGGGCTATGGTGTGTGTGGGCAGGGAAGTTGCATTTCAAGAGTCATGGATATATCAACCTTCAAACAGGTGTTGGGATGAAAGCAAGCTCACAGAACTTTATTAGATGTGCAAAGACATGACTCCACAGGGGTACACGGGACCATAACCCTCTGGTTTGAGATGGGCCAACCTTCCACGGTTGAACACAAGCATCAAGAACAGGCTGCAGCACAAACTCCTGCCTTTCCTTTTGTGCTGCACACAATTACACAGACACATCATGATGAGCACAACAATTACTGGGCACACACGGCTTTACGCCT
The DNA here is from genome assembly GCF_000738735.6 of Corvus cornix cornix. Taxonomy (NCBI): domain Eukaryota; kingdom Metazoa; phylum Chordata; class Aves; order Passeriformes; family Corvidae; genus Corvus; species Corvus cornix. The sequence goes on along the minus strand of NC_046344.1, from coordinate 7,016,909 downwards.
CCATGAACTGAGCATGTCCACACAGAAAGCAACAGAGGCAGGAATAACTGGATGGGATAACCATGGTACTAAGGAATGGACCCCATGGGATGGAGGGAATCTGCACCCTCTCACCAATCTCCCCAGAGGGAATTTTCCCATCCCTCCAAACTCACCGATCCCCCTGGGCTAACAGACCCTTCCACCTCCCTACCAGTCCTTCAGATGCTCCAGGTGGGTTACACAGGCCCTGTGGTCCCTGTGGATCCCATCCCTCCTCCCCGAGAGCGGCCCGGGCACGCCGCAGCCCCACGCCGGTGCCCCTCACCTGTGGGGCTTGCGGGGAGCCCGAGCAGCCCCAAAAAAAGGCCGCCCAGGAGAGGGTCTCCATCCCCTGAGGGGAGGGCGACGTAGCCCATTCCTCAGGGGTCGGAACCCCGTGTGGGGAAGGGAGATGTCCTGCCCCCACACAGCCGGCTGAAGTGGGCTGAGCGGGTGGAAGTGCCCCTCGCTGAAGGCCTTACCTGCCGACTCCGGCCCCCCGGCCCCGGGAAAAGGCGGCCCCGGCCGGAGGGGAAGGAGGGGGAGAGGCAAAGGCGGCGACGGAGCTCAGCCCCTCCGGTGCTCCGCGGGCAAGATGGCGGCGGGGCGTGAGGGAGGGAGCGCGGGCGGGCGGGGCGGGCCTGAGGCGACGCCCCCCCCACCCCCCCCTCGCCGCTGAGGGGACCCGGCGCCATCTTGCCCCTTCCCCCGCCGCGCTCGGGGGCTGCGGGACGGGGTCTTGGAATCACAGAATCTTAGAATCCGGAGGGTTCGAAGAGACCTTCAAGATCATCCAGTCTGACCATCAAGCCAGCACTACTACGAAACCGCATCACCCAGCGGCAAATGCCTTTTCCAACACCTTCAGGGATGGTGACTCCACCACCTCCCTGGGCACCTATTCCAATGCCTGACCGCACGGACAATGAAAAGAATTTTTCTAATATCTAATCTGAATCTCCCGTGTCTCAAGGCCGTTTCCAAGACCAACCCCCTCCTCACTACAACATCGTTTCAGGGAGTTGAAGAGAACGATGAGGGGCTGAGCATCCTCCAGACTAAACAAACCCAGCTCAGCCATTCCTCGTAAAATATATTTTCTAGACCCATCACGAGCCTTGTTGCCCTTTGCTGGGAAAGAGGAGGACACATCTGAGTCCCCAGCTGGGATAATGTGGGGACCTCAACACCATAATTCAGGTGCCCCTCCCCACCAAAAATTACCCCTGGTGCAAAATCCATGTGAATAAAGTGACGACGTCCACAGGGTGCCATTATTTTGGAGCTCCCACACCTGCTTCCCCACCAGAGGGATGGACAGGCGGCTGCCACGCTGCTGTAGGTGTTTCCATCTCTAGGGCCGGTCCTCTCCATCCCTGCTGGACACTAAGCTACCACCAGGCCTTTGCCATCAGCAAAGTGTTTATAGAAAAAGAGGCATTTCTGGAAAGTAAATTAAGAACAGAAACTATCAGTGGCCTCTCAATTCCTTGTCAAAAGCATACACGATTTATCCAGAGTCCTCTCAGGACTCTCCTTGCCACATACATGGCTTGAACTGCATGAAGATTCTTTTGACATCTGAAATGAGACTCTTATTTCAGTCACCCTGTTTAAAAAGAAAAAAAAGCTTTATTCCAACACATCTATGACAAAACTGCTTTGAGGAAATTACAGTCATCCCACACAGACATACATCCCTCCTTTAAATGCAAAACCCAAACACCATGTTTTTTCCCCAGACTGCGCAGTTAGAACCTGTTTTAAATGACACTTCTCAGTACACCCCAGTTGAACAGCGTTTTATGGATCAGAATTTTAGCATTTACCATAAAGCTACAAATCAGGTACTTTCTGCTGTAGCTTTTCTCACAAAAAGCAATTAAATTTGATTATTCCTGGACTGCAGGGTACACTGGAGCAAGGCTGAGGATCCCAGCAGATATTTCTGTCCTTAACATAAAAGAGGAGGAAAAGCCACAGGCCAGCTCACCAAACATGCCTGCGAAGGGACAACATCAAATTCATAGTTTGAAACCGCATTTCCGCCAGTACAAGCTGCATTTTCCACTTTAAATATTCACAGGCCAGTGTTTTCCCCAGATTTCACATTTGCTTCTTGCTTCATACATTCCAAGACTTCTTCATCTCCTTTTTCAATTTTTTTCTCAGCAGACTGGGAGCTGGGGAAGGAGAAGCCATTTAACCTGGAGCCCTGGAGCAGATGTCGAGCACTCCACTTGCAGGCTCACAAAGCCAGGACATGGGTGAAATACGTGAGCAGAGAGGCCATCAGCCTCTTAGATGCTGCGGTGATCCTCTGCCTTTCCTACATCCTCTTCCAAATTGCTCTGAGGTCCAAATCGCCACCCCCACCATTCCCAGTCATGTTTTTCTGCTTCCAGGCTGGTGCTGCCATACAGTTGATCCAGGATCATTGACCCAAGCAGGTGGGGTTTTTTTGTTTCAGGGCTTTTAGGACAAAAAGGAAGGGGGTTGAGCTTTTTGTTGGCCTCTTCACAGAGCAGCAGAGATTTCTCTTTGCATAGGTCTCCCTCACAGGATTCTGCTACAGGCTGGTGTGGCAGAGCAGTTTAATGCAGAACAACCAGAAACAACACATGGTGAAGCACTGACCCATAATGCAATTAGCAGCCTTCCCCAGAAGCATTTTTCAATACCCTGGGGCACTCAGAATTTGCTGACTGTTTGATTTGTGCTGCCCCAAATTCCTGACATTGCTTAAGCAAACCACAGGACCAGGAACTAAGTGATTCTGTCTTCCGATCCTTTTTATAAGGCTACTGCCTTTGTTTTTCTTAGGGGAAAAAAAGAATCAATTTCTTTCTCATCTCTGTCTTCCTGATCAGAGGAACACCAGTTTAAATCTCAGCTCCCAAGCGAGAGGGATTTGTTAATTTGACAATACTCTATCCAAACACTAAGAGTTCAACAAACTCCAAGATGAGCACACAGATTTTATTTCATTTACAATGATTCAATTAGCAGCCAGCTAAGGAATTCTGAGAATTTTCTGGGTGTGAACACACTGGCTCACAGAGATTTGCTGTTCGTAATCCAGACGTGACCCTGGCAAGCAGAGATGTGCAAAAAAACTCCCCCACACTACACCTAGTCCAGCCAAGGTGAAGGGCACTGCTCATCCAGCACTGGGCTGGACGACAGCTTGCATCCATCACCTGAGAGAAGATAAATGCTGCTGTCACACAGGCTCCTGAGCTCCATCCATCACTGCTCAGCCAGGTTAGCTTTTGTTTGTTTGTTTGGAGTTGGTTTTGTTTAAAAAAAAAGTGGGTATTAAAGCTCACATACCAAACCACCTGATAATGAGAACTATCAGACATGGTGCACCAAAGAAACGCTCTGATTTGATCCTGACAGAGCTCTGTGAATAGGTTTGGTCTCTCCCAACAAATAAAGGCATCCCAAAAACATCCTCTACCCTACACAGCCCCTCTGAGCCCACAGGGAGGTTCTGCAGCACACACTGAGCACAGACCAAAAGCCATCACCTCCCTGCTCCCCTGCCTTCAGCTTTACTGCCTGAGGGACAACTGTGTCCAGTTTCCAGAATATTCTGCCTTGGATAGTACTCAGCTAGGGAGGCAGCACTCAAAGCAACTATAAATGCATTTTGGAATTGATGGAAGGAGGTGTAATTTTGTATCTTGGGAGTGATCTGGAAATAGCATTCCCTATGTCTGGGAAGCAAAGTGCATTAATAAAGGTCCTGGAGCAGGAAACGTGTCTTCTCTGTGTGAAGGGCTCTGGCAGTAGACAGCACTCATTGCTTTATCAGATATTACTGCTTGGCTGTCTGTGGGAAACAGGCACAGACTCATTTGTCACAGTCCTGTTCCCCCCTGAGTCACAAAGCTCTGACTGAAGGACTCCCCATGTTCAGGGCTTTTTTCCTGTTTCCAACTGCGCTCCCAGTTCTGGGTCTGTCTGTAATGTTTAACAGATTGGCTGCATGAGCTCTGGCACAGACATGGGGTTATCTCCAACCAGCCTCCCAACAAGGAGACGAGAGGTTTGTGGGAATACCTGGAGTGTGACAGGTCCTGCACAGACAGATGGCTCGAGGTGGATATCAGGGCAAGGGTTTGGACAAACACTGCCCTGAAACAAAAGCGGGCTGTGGTGCCTCTTGTTTGGTACACAGATTCCTTCTGCTTTACTGTGTGTGGGCAGCTCTGTCCTGCAAAGTCTGTGTAACATCCTGTTCACCTCCATCACCTGATGTTTACAGGTGTGGTTTGCCCTTTGACTGGCCTTTAGAAAAAAGTGGTTGGACTGCAGAGTGGAATCATGTCATTGTAGGGAATTTGAACAGCTACACAATCCGTCACAGACCCTAGCTAGTGCCCTATTCCTCCTTGTCCTACCGACTGGGTCCCAGTGTGATTTGCCATTTGCCTCACCAAGCTGCAGGTTCTTTCCGAAGAGCACACAGGCACCATACTCTGTGCAGGCATTTAGTGAGCACAGGAAGGGCTGACTTGGTCACTGTAGAGCAACTTTGCAGATTAAAGCAGAATTCAGTGTATGAGAGCAGGTCCTGTGCTTTGCATGCACAACTGCGGGCTGTAAAGAAAGATTTCGTACCAGCCTTGGCCCATACACTAAGCAGGAGCTGGGAGAGGTGCAGGGAGAATCAGCAAAGTACAACCAGCAGAGAGCATCCTATATCCTCCCAGTTTGGTGCCAACCAGGACCAGCCCTGGATCAGCAAGAGCAGATTAACACTTGTGCTGGGAGTGGGACCTTCACCCAGCTGCTACACCAAAAAAAGGCTGAGCCTTACCTAGGTGTTTACCCCACTTCCTGACACTATTACTAACATCTCCTTCACAGAGAAGCTTTTTACAAGTACCTCTCCTCTAACTCACTGTATTATTTCCTGTCTCATTGCAGTAAGCTCTGGAAGAGGTTCTGCTCTCAGACCTCTGTGCACTGTCTTTGGCCTCATCAAACAAGTCAATTCCCCAAGTTCAAGAGTGGGACACTTAAAAATTTTACTCACCAGAAAAGTCTCACCAGAAGAGCTCTCCTTAATGAGAATTTCCTCACCTGCTGCAGTGTCCCTCCCATTCATTTGCATTCACTATCCTGCTGCTGGTACTTTCAAGGCTGTCTTAGCTCCCACTCCTTCCTCTTTCCTCTTAACTATTCTGAGCCCAGTTTTTATCTCCATGCTGTCATCCAGGTCCCAGGGAGAAAATACTTTCTCCTCTTAAGTTACTGCTTGCCACGTCCTCCTTGGCTGGTTTCCTCCCTGACATCTCTGCAGCTTCTCCCACCTCCAGAGTCACCTGCAGTAGTCTCCCCTCCAAAGCAAGGCAGCAACAGCTGCTTCTGGTGAGATCCCCGACTTAAATGCTTGCTAAAGACTTGCTTGTTCTCTCAGCTAAATCTCTCCATGCACAGCCTGGCCCACACACACCTCAGTGCCTGAACCCCGAACACGCAGTGGCTCTGCCCATCCCAGCCCACTGTTTGTAGGAGCGGGACTGTCAGATCGGCCCCTCTGCAGGACCAATGAGGCCTCACACCAGCAGGGCAGCGGGTTCAGCACCTTTCTCAATGACTGCAAATACTGGGGGGTTCAGGCTGTTCCACCCATCCCATGGCATCTGAAAGAGCCTTGAGAGCAAAGCTGCGTCAGAGTGGGGCACAGCTGCCAAGCAGCCATTCAGCCTTGTTGGATTGTCTGTTGGAAAGTATTTCCCCCTTTTTTTCATTCAGGCTTTTCTAGATAAGCATATGGCAAATGGAAATATCAGAAAGAATGAACTGCCTCCTAGTTGGGAATGAGGGACTGACAATTATCCCTGTGATAATGAGATAATCTGAATATGAGGGAACTTGATACAATGGGAGATTTATCTTGGAACCAGTCCCTTGGCAGCCTGGCCTGTATTGCTGTCAGCACTGTTTCCCATTGCACAAAGGGCAGGGATCAGACCTGGGATGACAGATCCATCTCTATCTCAAGCTCATCCTGCTCTGTTACCTACGGCTTTTCAAGTGGTAATTCCTTAGATTTGCCAGACACTCTGCTTCACTTAAATCACGTTGTCCCATGGGAATTTGTACCCACCTTGGATCTCCAAATGACCCAGAAAATTGCTTTCTTTCCTATCACAAACCAGGTCAGTGTTTCAAATCCTGACTTTCAAGGCTGCCAGGGTGAGGAGAGAGGCAAGACAGGAGTCCAAGGCCTTGGTCCAACACTCACGGAGACTCTTGTCGCAAGGAATTACGTGGATTCTGCAAACAGATAAGGAAAACCAGAAAGAGCAAACGTGGATCTGCACAACCTTGACATGGCAATCGATGCTGTAGTTTACCTCCAGGAGCAAGTAAATAGCTCCAGAGTTACGTGCTGCATAGCAAACATTGCAGTTTTATCTGCATGACAGGCAGCAATTTGTGGCAAAGGTTAAATCTCTCTGTTCACTCAAGCTTGACATATGATGGCCATACTACATTCCGTGTTCTCAGCGGGTTTGTGCATGAATGTAAGGTTAAGTGCATGTGTGCCTTTAGGATCACGACCTTCATTCAATATTGCATGGCCCAGCAGGCCCGTAATTAATCCCCAACACGTTCAAGTGACAGCTCTCACTCGTAACGTCATCCATGCAGAACAGTGAGGTACGTGTAAATTCCTACGTTCCAGCTGGGAGTCAGAGATTTTCCAGCCACTGCAGCAGGGAGGCTCCAAGGCAGGTTTCTGACAGGATGAACAGGACAATTGGTAGATTGGACTATTTTACAGATAAATTGTGTAGGGCAGGAGAATGAGGTGTGATACAGCCACTGCTCGTTCAGCTGCTGAGGATGCTGTGCTATCATTCCCTGTTACCTGACCAACATTTTCTACTCACGAAAATGTAGGTTTCAAAGGCTGCTGAAGCCTGTGAAGAAAATCCCCACCACTTTCATCCTGGACAGTTTGCAAACATGAAACTTGACCAGACTCAGCTCAGCCACTTGCTCTTCTTCCTCCTCCCAATCACTGGTTTTCAAATGTACCCAAAGGTCTGAAACCCAATAATAAACCATAACCATGGTCTGGCAATCAGATCCATGTACCCCAGGCAAGTCCTCACACCCAGGTCATGTCCTGTTTGCCTCACTCATAGAGCTGCTGTTAATACCAGTGGGTTTTTTTCCAAATTCTAGGTATTTAATCTTTTTATCTACTTGTTCTCTTACCAAAGAGGAACCTGCTCGGTCAGGTTGGATCAAGTGTTTTATCCCACAGGCAACACAACAGGCTGGGAATGTTTTACACAAGTTTATTGGGGATTAATATTCATTCACCACCAGCATAAAATATCAGATCTCTGCTATTTAAGGGCTGGAAACACGTCAAACACAGAGACAAGCATTGCTCAAGTTATGCTGTACATCAAATCTGAGTAACAGCATGACCACTGATTTGTCCTGCCTGAGGAGAGAAAAGATGAGTGTCTTACTCACTATTCCATTCCCTACAAACATACATACAGCCATTGCATTTAACCCTTTTTCTATAAAGGATCCATAAACAAGAGTCAAAAGGCACAAGGAGTAAAATGCTGCTACTTTGACCCACCTTGCTGCAGCTCTGGAGAGTTCTTCCATTCCCACTGTGTGTTAAATCATAACATATTTGAGATACCTCCAAAACATGAAATCACACCTTGTTAGCATGTGCAGCCCTTCACAGTCCCCAGTCCCATGATTTGAGCTCTGAAATGAGGGAAATTGCAGAGAAAAGAACGGCCCCTTCCACACCAGAGCCCGCTCAGACCCTTGGGACCTCCACTTCTGAAGCAGACCTGGACTTGCGCCGGCTGGTCAGGCTGCCCAGGACCGACTCCTCGCTGAAGGCCCCTTCGAAGGTCGACAGGATGGACTGGCGAAACTTCTCCTTGAAATCCGGCCCCACAAAGACGTACAGGATGGGGTTGATGCAGCTGTTGAAGAAAGCAAGGCTGGAAACCAAGGGGATCCCTATGTAAAGGGCCAATTTCATCTCATGGCTGGAAGAGTTTTTGGATATTTCCAGCAAGGAGAAGACATGATAGGGGAAATAACAAAGGAAAAATGAGACTGTGACAGCAATGATGATTCTGTAGGGCTTTGCAGAGTTGGCCAACTGCCTTCTTTTCAGCTTGACAGCGACAACGCTGTAGCAGATGAGAATCACCATGAAGGGGATGAGGAACCCACATAAGAATCGCGTGATGATCATCACTTTGTGCCGCATCCTCCACAGCTGGCGTGTTGCCTCAGACGTGTAGTCATCGGACAGCGCAAAATTATTGTAACAACTGGTGACGTTCCTGGAACTGACCACAGTGTCCCGAAAGACAAGGTACGGGGAGCTGAGCAGGAGAGCCAGGACCCACGTCCCCAGTGCGACCCTGGCTGCCAGCTCCGGGCTCCTGCGGTTGTGAGACCAGACGGGAAAGGCCACGGAAATGCAGCGGTCAATGCTGATGACCGTCAGGAGGAAGACACTGGCAAACATGTTGAGGAAGGCGATGGTGCTGTTCAGCTTGCACAGGAGCTTCCCAAACGGCCAGTGGAAGCCCAGGGCAGTGTAGGCAATGCTGAGGGGCAGGAAAAAGGTAAAGATGAAGTCAGCAATAGCCAGGTTGAGGAACCAGACGGAATTCACCGTCTTCTTCATCTTGAAGCCTGCAATCCAGATGACGAGGCCGTTCCCTGTCACCCCCAGCAAACAGGCAATGCTGTACACCACCATGGAGAGGATGTGCATGGTCTTCTGGAGGCCAGAGTAGTAGTCATGGTCAGTGGCATTCTCAGGCTGCTCTGTGGGGCAGCTGGCAGAGAAGAGCGAAGGGGAAGAAGAGGTGCTGTCCATCACTAGCAAGCCAAGACCTGAAATCACAACAGCACTGTTGTCTGCAGCTCCTACGGCTCAAGAGGGGTGAAAATCTTTGCAAGCAACTGTGCATAAAATGTGTATGAAAAGCAAGATTAGATAAATTCATTTATAATTGATATAAAGTCTTTTTCTACAGCATGCGCAGCTGCACCTTGCAGAAACCACCTTGACCAGAGAAACCAGCCCCAGTTTTGCTCTTGGTGTTGGTGCTGTCAGAACACCACCTTCATCCAACTACCCACAGCAGCAACCCATCATGGGCCAGCAGCAGAACCACGGAAACCCAGATCCCCCACTTTGACAAGTCCTCTTTGGATGACCAGTAACGAATTATGACAACAAAAACTAGCTAGACTGGTAACGTTGATGTTAACAGACTATTTTTTCACCAAGCCCATTCCAGGGAGGTGAACTCTAAGTGCAGAACACCCAAGCTGTATCCAAGTGTAACCATTGTCCGTTTACCCACCCACTACCCTCTTGGTGAGCACGCCCATCTCATGTCTCCGGCTCATCCCAGCACTTGCCTTGGCAGCAGGACTCACGGTGGTGTTCCTTGGCTGCTCTGCCCACATCTGGTGGTCTCACCTCCTGGCTGACTCCCCTTCTGCTGCTCCTCTCCAGGGTGACTCACCCTGCCTCGCCCCATTTTCCCATGGCTTGGGATCACGAGGAATTTAGTAGGATCACTTATTCTCTAATCTTCTTCCTCAATTTGTGGTGTGTTGATTTAACCCCTGAAGCCCCAGAGGGTGCAAGGTTCCCTGAGGCCGGTTGGCCAAGCCCACCCACTAACTCAGACTTGGAGAATGAAGAAAACACGGCCCCTCTCCTGCCTGCACCATTCATCCCCCTGGCAGCTCTCCCTCCTGAGCATCCGGAAATACCTCCGGGTCACCGGGGCTGCCCTGCCGCGAGCGGGGACAGGGCCCGCTCTGCTCCCCACACCAGCAGCACCGTGCCCAACCTGTGCCATGGCCTGGCACACCAGCTTTCCTGGATCCAGGGTCTTGGCTGGGGGGTCTTGGGGTGCCTAGAAGTGCCCCCTGCCCGGTGCAGGGTGTGGGGGAGTCCCATCCTTTGGCCCATGGGAGGAATCGCGGGACAGTGGGAACACCGCAGGGCTGGGGGAGAAGCACTTGCGGGTGCACGGCGGGCAGGGCTGGAGCTGTGGGTGAAGGCAGAGGAGGGGTGACGGCAGAGGGGTGACAGCAGCGGGCCCCCGCCCCTCCCGGCCGGGCCAAGGTCACCCGCGCCCCGGGCGCCACGTGCGGGCCGCGCCGCCAGCCCCGCCCCGGCGCAGGCCAATGGGAGGCGGGGAGCGGGCAGAGCGCGGCGCTGATTGGTCCAGGCGCTTCCCGAGCGTATTCCCCGCCGCCGGTCCCGGGGCGCGGCGCGGCGCTGATTGGTCGCGGCGCCGAGGGGCGGGGCCCGGCCGGGCTATGGTAGCGCGCGGGCTCCCGCGCGGGAGCGGAGTCAGGATCGGGTAAGGATCGTGCGGGGCCGGGGCCCGAGCGGGGCGTACGGCGCGGGGAGGCCAGGGCCAGGGCCAGGGCTAGGGCATGGCACGGCACGGCATGGCATGGCATGGAATGGCATGGCATCCTGCTGCGGGGAACAGCGGGCAGGCAGCGCCCGTCCCCGCCGCCCGGGGCGCGTCACCGGGAGCCTCTCGGGATGTGGGAGGTGATGGAATCAGGTTACAGGGGGTGCAGAACTATGTGGGGTTGGAGCTTCGGGGAAGGGGTTCAACAGGTGAACTGCTAGGGCTGGATTGGTGTCCACTATCAGAGGGACATGATGGGGAGGGTCTCATCCTGACTGGGAATGGGAGCTCTGTCCCCCCTGAGCCAAAAGCAGTGAGTGCGAATGCTGCTGCAGACTGTACTGGGGGGATATGCAGGACCCAGACATCCTGCTCAGAGCCAGAGCACTTCCCCTCGCAGCCCTTTGCCCAGCCCAGCCTCTCTGGCAGTGAGGATTCCCACCCTGCCAGTGAGATCTGGACTTGGGCCAGAGCATGGCTGAGCATCCCTGCCCAGCAAGAGCAGCATGAATGGACTTTGGCAGCTTGGCACAAGGAAACCGTGTGGGATTGCTTAATAACCTGGTCACGGTCCTTCACCCGTCCTTGCGGGGTTAACGAGTAAAAAAGATGCATTGTTTTCTGCCAAGACAGCAGCTGGGCTGTTACTCCTTCCCCAAGAGCAGCAGTGGCATTGACTGGGCCAGAGGGCTCCTGCCAGGCCTGGGCATCACACATGCCATGGAGCCAAGCAAAGGCAGAGCTGCTGCCTGTCGGGGCCTCTCAGCTGCACAAGATGCTTCAGTCAGGGTTTGGGGCAGGACTCTGACCTGCTGGGGTTTTGCCCAAGGGAAAGAAGCCAAGAGGTTTAAGTGTGCTGGGCATCACAATGTGTGTTAAAATTGAGATCTGTGGGTAGGAGCACTTCACTGCCCTTGAAATTAAACATCAGGCACTGCTAAGATGGGCAGGGGGAGCTCAGGGAGGGGTGGCGATGGGAGAGTATCAGAAATTATCAAAGCATTGTAATTAAAAAACTGATCTTAAATCAGCAGGGGATGCCTGAGGGTTGTGTGTGTTTTCCTCACCCAACAGCCCACAGCTGTTCTCAGGGAATATGTGGGATGGCAGCAGGCAGCACACAGGGAGATGAGGAGGCACCAGCCCTGCTGCCATCCCACAGACTCCCGTCTCCCCTGGCAGGTGACTTGGACACAGCAGCAGCACCATGGCAAGCTCAACACAGGGCCTCCCCAGCGCCGAGCTCTGGGCCTCCCATAACAAGATGGTGATGGAGCCGCTCGAAACCAATGACCCGGAGGTGAGAGCCCCTTCCTGGCTCCTGCTCAGCTGCTTTGTCCATCTCCCAGCCAGCTGTGGGGATGCTGACCTCCTCAAGCCAGGGTCCAAGGCTGCTGGAACCCATCCATCCTCTGTGCCCTCTCTGTGATGGGTTGGGATCAGCTGTACCAAGAAGGGATCGCATCTCCCTTCTCCAGCACCTTTCCAGGCTCCTATCCAAGCCCTGTACCCTCTCCTATACATACCCTATGGTGAAGAATCCACGTCTCCATGCAGAGCCAGCACGGGTGAAGCCATTTCTCTCCTCTCCCAAAGGTGCACAGCATCATCAAGAAGGAGAAGCAGCGGCAGAGGCTGGGGCTGGAGTTAATCGCGTCGGAGAACTTCGCAAGCCGAGCGGTCCTGGAGGCCCTGGGATCCTGCATGAACAACAAATACTCCGAGGGTTACCCAGGACAGAGGTATGGGGCTGGGACAAGTCCCACCAAGCCAAACCCTCACAGGGTGGGAGAGGAACCCCCCATCCTGCCAGGCCTCACCTCTGGGAAGGAAGTGATGTCCTTATGCTGGCAATCAAGGTTTTCCAGGACAGGATCCGACCTTCTCAGCCTCTGTCCTTGGCCACACATGGGACACTCTCAGCAGGGTCACATCTGCTGTGGCTGCACAAACAGGGCATCAGCCCAGTTCCTCCCCAGCTTGGGTCTGTTCTGAGTAATGAATTTGGTTTTACCCTGTCCTTTACTGCAGGTACTATGGCGGGACAGAGTTTGTGGATGAGCTGGAAAGGCTGTGCCAGAAGCGAGCCCTGCAGGCCTACCAGCTCGACCCCCAGAAGTGGGGAGTCAATGTCCAGCCCTACTCAGGTATTGGAGTGCTCAGGAGAGCCAGGCCAGTTGCCCAGGCCTCTGTGTGCCCCAGCATTCATAACCAGCCCAGTGTGCTCTCTCTGCAGGGTCACCCGCAAACTTTGCGGTGTACACAGCCCTGGTGGAGCCCCACGGCAGGATCATGGGGCTGGACCTGCCCGATGGTGGCCACCTCACCCATGGGTTCATGACGGACAAGAAGAAGATCTCTGCCACCTCTGTCTTCTTCGAGTCCATGCCCTACAAGGTACAGATAGCTGCTCCAGCCAGAGCCAGGACATGGTTATCATAAGTGTTGGTGCCTCTTAAAGTTAGAAGTACCAGCGTCAGGCTGCCAACAGCCCCTCCTGCAGGATAGCACTGCAGCTGACCCTCACCACAGTGAGGTGGCTGAACCGTCCTCTTCCTCTCCCAGGTCAACCCCAAGACCGGTTACATTGACTATGACCAGCTGGAGGAGAACGCCCGGCTCTTCCACCCCAAGCTGATCATAGCAGGTAAGGATCACACCTGCACCGACCTCCCTGGTGGCACAGCCTGGGTGGGGGTGGCTCCCTGAAGCCAGCAGCACTGCTTTAAGTCCATGGATGCTGCAGAGCCAGGAAGAAACTTCCAACACAACCACCCTGGAAGGAGCTTGTGTTCTGTCCCCAGCTGGGCTGTCTGCACTGCAAGCCTCATCCTGGGGCTGTCCCAGGGTCCAGGCACATCTGCTCCTGTCCCCTCTCACCGCCTCTCTCTGCAGGTGTCAGCTGCTACTCGCGGAACCTGGACTACGCCCGCATGCGGAAGATCGCTGACAACAACGGGGCTTATCTGATGGCCGACATGGCCCACATCAGTGGGCTGGTGGCCGCTGGCGTGGTGCCCTCGCCCTTTGACCACTGCGACATCGTCTCCACCACCACCCACAAGACCCTGCGGGGCTGCAGGGCCGGCATGATCTTCTACCGAAAAGGTGCCCGACCTGGCTCTGGTGCTGGGGAAATGCTGCAAGTTAATGCTCCTTCCTGCTCTAACTGGGAAGGAGGGAGGGCAAAAAGATCCTGGGAGTGTCTGGGGAGCCTCCCTGGGCTAACCCTGGCTCACATTTGAAGAGGAGCAACCACCAACCAGCCCCGCTCTGCGCAGCCAAGGGATGAAAGCAGCTCGTGGGAGAAGGTGGTTGTGCTGCCTCGTGACCATGTCCTCCCTCTCCTGCAGGCACCCGCAGCGTGGACCCCAAGACAGGCAAGGAGACCCTCTACAACCTGGAGAGCCTCATTAACCAGGCGGTGTTCCCGGGGCTGCAGGGAGGCCCACACAACCACGCCATTGCAGGTACACAACTGGGCTGGCTGCCAGCTCCAGCATGGCAGAGGGAGCTGGTAAAGGTGTCCTGGCAGCAGCACAGGAGGCTCCAGCTGCCCTGCAGGGCTCACAGCCTTGGGACGCTGTGGCAAAAGGCAGCTGGTTGATCCAGCAGTGGTCAAGGGGTGACCAAGCCTGTCCTATCCTGTGTTTTGGCTCATGGTGATGCTGCCAGGCTGGTTAGGGGAAAGGAAGGATCAGTCCGTTCGTTAGTTTGGCTCCAGGATGGCTTCTGCTGGCAGTGCCATGCATCTCCAGCTCTGCTGGTGGGAGCCCCCCAAAACTGACCCTGGCCTGCCTCCGTCCGCAGGGATCGCCGTGGCGCTGCGTCAGGCCATGACGCCCGAGTTCAAGGCTTACCAGCAGCAGGTGGTGGCCAACTGCAAGGCGCTCTCGACTGCACTGATGGAGATGGGCTACGACATCGTCACAGGTGAGGACACGTCTTAGCAGTGGGATGGGGCTGACTCTGGGGTCTGACCAGGGCAGTGCTTCATGGACCACCACGGGCAGGGCTGTGTTGGTGCAATTCCTCAGCCCTGGTTAAATCTCAAGTCTTTTTTTTGCTGAAGTTTCCTGTAGGAGCAGCATTCCCCAGTCCCACATCCCCACCAAATCCCTCTCTTTGCAGGGGGCTCTGACAACCACCTGATCCTCGTGGATCTGCGCAGCAGAGGCACAGACGGCGGCCGGGCCGAGCGGGTGCTGGAGCTCTGCTCCATCGCCTGCAACAAGAACACGTGCCCCGGTGAGGGATCCCACAAGCCCTGCCAGCTCCTGGTCTGCTCCGGAAGCCAGGCTGAAATCCCACAGGTGGTGGTTTTGGTGCCAGGCTTGGTCACGTGTGCCTTGTGTTGGTGCAGGTGATGTCAGCGCCCTGCGCCCCAGTGGCCTCCGGTTCGGGACGCCAGCTCTCACCTCCCGCGGCTTCCGGCAGGACGATTTCTGCAAGGTGGCCCAGTACATCCACAGAGGTGAGTCGGGGGCTTGTGGGGCCAGGCCTCAGCACCAGCCTGGGCCAGGGCAGCTCCCCCGGGTGAGGAGGCACCAGCTGAGTCATGCTGGAGCCATGCCCACAGCTGGCAAGGGAGCACACCCAGAAATGAGGAATAACCAACCCTGCCTGCACATCTGGATGTGGGTGCAGACATCTGGCCACAGCTGGGACCAGCCAAACTCTCCCCACTGCAAAGGCAGCAGGCTGAAAGCCTGTCCCTCTCGCAGTTTTCTCCCCGTTGTCCTCAGGAGTTCCAACTTTGTTTCCCAGGGCAGCAAGTCCCTCAGATGGGAGGGAGGGAGGGAGCAGGGCTGTGTCCCAGGGAGCAGCAGGGCTGGGAGAGCTGTGGGATGCAGTAGTTGCGAGGGCTGACCAAGACATCTCCCATCCTGGCAGGGATCGAGCTGGCTCTGCGCGTGCAGAAGGACATGAGCCCCAAGGCCACACTGAAGGAATTCAAGGACAAACTGGAGGAGCCAAAATACTGTGGGGAGCTGAAGGCACTGAAGGAAGAGGTAGAAGCCTTCGCAGCCACGTTCCCACTCCCGGGGCTGCCTGTCCTGTAAGGGGACACAGCCATGCCTGCTTCCGGAGCCACGGGAGTACCCAGGATCGTGGCACACTCACATCCCCAGCCTGAGACCGACACCCAGTGCCTTCTCCCAGCACTTCCCTGCTGGAACTGCAGCAGCAGCTCCTCCTTTGGCTCTTACTCCCCTTTCCCCTCCCATGTGGTGCACGGGGGCCCCCTGAGTACAACCCCCATGAGGACACCCGCCCTTCACCAGTGTGTCACCACTGGGACCGAGCACCAGGTCACCCTCACCTCATGGCCAGGTGCCATCCAGTTCCTGCTGGCTGTAGAGCAGCAGATGAGATTTAGGCTGGTCTGTCCACATTCCATTGTCCCATGGCAGTGTGAGGGACAGGGGCTCCAGCTGCACAAGAGACCTCACAGTGACTAGAAGTTCCCCTGGTTTCAGCCTCAAAGATTCCCCTTCATCCTATGTGCCTTGCCACCTCCACAGGCCAAGCCTTGTCCCAAACATCCCTCCTGGGATCACCATCCCATCCTAACCAGATCCTCCAGTATTTTCTCAGACCCCTTGGCACAAAGCTTAGGTTGAACCATTTTTTAATAAGCACGGTAAAATTAAGAATTTAACCACAATGTATGACAAGAATTATAAGCTTTAAAAAATACGACCAATTTTTTTTTTTTTTTGTATTTCAAAAATATCTGAACCCAAATAAATATTTTTTTTTTAAAAGTACATTTCTCAGACTAGTCATTTGGTGTTAACATCTGTTAAACTCTTGTGCAGTAACATTTACAGCACGACACTAAGACATGCTTCTTGGATTTCTCCCGGTCACACTCACCCTAACTACTGACGCAAGCATTCGGCACGCACAGGCACACACACAGAACTCAACATGCAGGAATAGGATACAGTGCTTTTAAAGTAAGGTGAGAATTCATCAGAGCCTCCTGGCAGCCCTCAGAGGCAGCTCCGAGCCCAGCCCCATCCCTGTGCCCGCGGGCGTGCCACCGGCAGGACCGGGTACCCTGCTTCTGCCTTCCAGTTAACTCCGTCTGGGGGAGCAGGGGGGGGGGGGGTTTGTGGCCCCTCCAACATCGGGGTGCAGTTTGGTACTCTGACATTGGGCTCTGGGGCAGGTGTTCTGCAGCCTGGGCAGCTCCCTGAATTCCCTCACACCCTGTGACAGGAGCCTTCTCACAGTGCTGCTACAAGCCCCGGGTCCTGCCCAGCTCCCGAAATCTGCAATGTGGGCTGTCCCCCACCACCAGACCAGGGGGCTTAGGACCCTCGTGCTCAATAAAACCCAAAGAACTGGCCTGGGAGCACGGAGCCATCAGCTCCCACCCCTGGAGTGCCTCTCCCACCCTCCCACCACGGTGAATATTGCTAGAGTACAGGCAGCTCCTCCCTGCCAAGGCAAGGCAGCTGTGGAGCTGCTCAGAAGTGATTGCTATCAGATGAAACGAAATCTGAGCACTGTTCTCTGAGAAATGAAAACTGTGTAGGGTTAAGATCACCTACAGCTATGGCTGACCCTCCTGGGGTGGGAGCTGGAAGCGGCGGGTTAGTGGAGAGCAGAGCAGGGGCTGGCACTTAGGAAGAGGAGGAGTGAGAAATGGGAGCCCTCCCTCCTGGCCGGGGGAGGCTTCTGCACTGATGAATTCTCGGTCAGGTCAAACACCTCCTCTCCCTGGCGGCGAGGAGGGAGCCGGCGTGGCCGTGCAGGAGCGGGGACATGCTGGGCTGGGAGCACTCACAGAAGCAGGAGATGGCCATGCAGGGCACCGCTGGCTCTGGCAGCTGAGAGGCTGGTGAGGATGGCACTACCACTGCCAGGAACCCACCCTGCTCCTGGTGAAAGGATGGCTCAGGCAAGACAACGACACACATGCCAGAACTCATGGCAGGAGCTATCAGTGCAAAGGTTGTGGCTTGCTGTTAGTCTGAATATCAGAAACTGGTGAGGTACCACAGCAGAGACGGGGGAAAGTCCTAAAGTGCCAATACAGGGATCTGTACTGTACAGGAGCAGAAGAACAAAGACAGAGAAATTACAGAGGAAAGAGGAATTCAGCTCCCAAACACCAGCTGTTCTCGGAATCCCCCCAGTTTCTGCCACCACAAGCAGAGAGGGCAGGTTGGGCTCCAAATACACCAAGGTGCCACAGCCTGGTGTTAACTCCCCCTTTGCAGTCCAAGTTCAGAGGTTACACTGCTGAGAGGAGGACAAGCACTTGAGGGCGTGTTTCTCCACAGCTCCCAGTTGCAGACAATCCCAGAGCTCCTGTTGGGTGATGTTTCAGCCAAGCCCCCGGGGCATCCTCCCCAGTCAGAGCTGCTTTGTGGTAGAGAGGTGAAGCAGGTCATACAGGCAGTAGTGCAAGTATTGCTCAACACGGCCTTGAATATCAGATAGTCCAGGTTGGACAGAGGGAGCAAGAAGTGAGTTATTTATCATTTTATGAGCACAGCTGAACACCACAGGTAGAGACCACTGTGACTAAGATGAGCCACCACTAATCATCTCTCCCACTCCGCGCTGGAGGAAGACGTGAGTGAGTCAGCAGGAAAAAAGTCTCTCCCTCCCTCCCTCCTTAAACCCAAACAGCACTAGGTTGTTTTTCAGCAGGAAACAAGCTCCTGTTTTGAGCACTGCTCCAGAGCAGGACGCTGGGAGCTTTCATCTGCCTGGTGTCACCTGCATTACTCATTTACTCAGATGCCTCTTCCCCCAGGGAATCTCACCTCAGCTTTAGTGTGGAAGTTTGGGTGTGCATGAATCAACCAGGGGGCACCTTGAGTCACTTCAGGAAGCAGCCAATTTGATGGACATGGAGGCCTTTCACCAGCAGACTCAGTTCACATGAGACAGGAGGGCACAGGCAGGACAGGAAAAGGCTTTGAACACGTGGCAAAGGTGAGCAGCCCCAGAGAGATCCCGCTCACCTTCAGCAAAGGCCACACCAAACTGCTTCCAACCACAACCTCAAAACACCATCACAAGCAACCCCCTACCCAGGAAATCTCTCTGGAAAGTACCACGAGGCCAACTTGGCTGAGCCACCACAGACAGCAATAACCTTAAAAACAGCCTTTCTGCCCTGTTGGTTTCTACCCCAGAGAGCCCTTTCCAGGGGAGAGAAGGAGGCGGCACGATCCTGAGGCACAGATGCTGGTGCAAAATGACAGCCTCCCCAAGGAGCCTCCCTGCCTGCAGGACATGGTTTTGGAGCAGTGCAGGTCTCACAGCAAGTCTCCGTGGGGTCTAAGCCACACTAGGGAACCCCAGGCTGTACACAGAAACTTCCCAGGCTCAGAAGGAAGATCACATTCATCTCCAAAGCTGCCTTACATTATCACCATAAACAGAAGTTTAAAAAAAACCAACAAACCAAAGAACAGATCAGCTCTTGTACGATCTCAGCTGTTCTTACCCCATAATCAGCATTAAAAAGAATTAAAACCAAGATTATCTTTCCCAGCAAGACTTTTCTTACTTAGAAGTACCTCAGGAGCTGCTACTGCCACATGACACCAGGCAGAGCAGCCCGGGCCCAGTATCACCTATGAGACTCCAGAGGGAAGCGCTGCGCCCAGGCACAAAGCTTTCGGCACTGACAGGAACGATCTGGGAATGTCACCACGTTGGTGATACATCCTTTATGGCATAGAAGCTTTGAAAAGAAAAGTTCTCAGTACCCAGGCTCAGAGAGCAGCAGTTCTGCCCCATCCAGAGCCACCCAGGAGCCCCAGGAGAGGTAGTCGAGACGTGACAATGGCTCAGCCAGGAGCAGCACGCAGTGACGCCAGCCCTGTTTTACCACAAAGCACAAACACCAACTCCCCAACAAAAAAAATAAACTAAACTATTACGGATACAACATGGAATCTAGTACATTCATCCCCAGTCTCTCCTGAGCACTCATACCTCACCAGCCAGGCAGCCTGTGGTAACACCCTGCAGTCTCACAGCATGGCTCCAGCTGAATCGCATCGTTTCCCCATCACAAAAAGCACCTAAAAATAGGGTCCTCACCCTCCTTCAGTTCCCTTCTGTCTTTAAAAAGCCAGCCCTGACCTGACACTATTTGAGGATTCCCAGTCTCACTCCAACCTGCTCAGAGGCCGCCCAGCAAATCGGACGTGACAAATGAACAAGGCACAGTGCTCTACATTCACAGCGGCTCGGGGCTTTCCAGCGTTAGGGAGTGCTTCCACCTTCCTGATTTTAACAAAACTGGGAGAAACTGGCAAACCCTTTCTGGAGAGAAGCATGTGTGCCTCTGCTGTGCTCCCACTCACCCAGGGACAACCTGTCCTGGGAAGGGCCAAGAAACTCAGGAAGTGCAGGAAGGGACACCATCCACTGTGGCTGCAACAGACCCATGAGCTGCCGCCCTGGCAGGGTGCTCTGAGCTACACTCACAGGACAGACACAACAGTGGATAAAAAACTTGACATGGCCTTTACACCTCTGGTCACAGCCCTGGCTCTATGGAAGGGACAGACAGTGCTCAGGGTTCTGGCAGAAGCGTGCAGAGCACTGTGCTGTTTGGGGGGCTGCACACTAGTCAGTATTGATCCCCAAGACAGCCCACCTCCCTCCATGCCATAACCCCCCTGGGATGCTGCCATGATCCACTTTAAAAGTTAACAGTGCCCCTTCTGACATTTACAGAGTGCCCGATGGTTTATGTGATGGAACATCTACGCTTTTGGCTACAGGGGACACCCAGAAATCCGCTCCCGCAGACCTGGATTCCTGCGGAGCAGAGACACAAACACCTGGGCCCCTTCCCGATGGGTGAGAGCTACTGCAGACAGCGGCAATGTCAAGCACGGATGAGCTCTGTCAGACTCTGAGCACGCGGGCACACAGCCTGTGCAAGGCTAGATCTTGTACAAAAAGCTGGGAACATAGTCAAATCTGAGCAGGGGGTTCCCCCCCTGCCCCGGTTCCTGAATGTAGTGCAGCTTCAGCAGCTCAGCCAAGTACTGCACGATTTTGATATCTTCATTGGCAAGGCCCAGTTGGAGCTTTAGGAAGTTAATCCTGCGATTCACAACGGATTCCTCCGGTTCCCTTTCGCTGATGGGAAGGTGCAAATGATGGCAGAAGGTGAAGAGGAAGGCTTTAGAACACAGCTGGGTGAGGATACTTTGGACGTGCATGTAGTAGGTGCTGCCGCGCTTGATCTGCGTGCGGTGGTCAGCCAGCCGGGCCACCACGGTGCCCTTGTAGAGGGGGCAGCGCAGGGTCTTGCTGTCGGCGTCCAGGATGCTCAGGTAGCGGCTGTACCGGCTCAGGGCGTGCAGCACGTTCACCCCAGCAGGGGACACTGTCCTGGAACAGCAAGAGAGAGGTCACGGCTGGAGGGGAGCCAATAGTTAAGCAGCAGGGTGTGTCTGTGCCCTCTATCGCGTGTATTTTCCCTCTAGCTGATGAGCTGGTGCAAGACCTCTGTGGGTGAATAAAGCCTTCCATGGAAGAGAGGGGACAAATAGGCTCTCCAGCCTGCCAGATCCCAAAGAAACCTCGATTTCCTGGATCCCCACATGCCCTGATCAGTACTGTGCCTGCTACAGCATAAACCACCACACTTCAGGTCAGCTTTCTCCTTCAGGGACATGGAGAGGGAGTGATAGGACACCTCTGGTGAGCAGACACATCATGCAGCAGCTGGAAGCTTCTCGATGTGACTCAGAAACCCAAAGCAGTCCCCCCTTTCCAAGAGCTCCATAATTGCTTTGGGAGGGAGCTGCTCTGAGTGATGCAGAACCTTCTGCATTTCCTGAAAGGGAGAACCATCCTTAACCCACAACATTCCCTGGCTATTTGTCATTCAGGTGCACTCAGGTGCAAACCCACAGCAGATACAATTACCTACCAAGCTTAACCTAATGTTATTGAAATGCAAATTATGAGCTTACGCTTCAGCTCCTCCATTCTTTGTGGTGACAGCTGCTGGGCTGAGATATGGCTCCCAGCCTCAAACTGGGAGCTCCAACTGGTGTAGGGGCTGTCCCTGTGCCCAGGCAGCACCTGGCCTTAGGAGACACAGGATCCTTACTAGAATAAATAGTTTAGCATCTAAGTCCCTTCCCAGAGCCCTCATACAAATGGTTTGTGGAGAGCACCCACATTAAACTCAACACTTAATTAACATTCCACGGAGGAGAGCTGAAATGACTGACACATGTTACAGACAGTTCTTAAATAAAGTTTTCTGTTTATAAAAATTGCATCTAACCGCAAACATTGAGCAATGAGTACACACTTGGGGCTTTTAAAAACCTCACTGACAAATAGAGAGCTTGTGAGCAGCTGTTAGCAGAGCTGTCATCCTGCCTCACGAGCATAGGAATGAGAGCAAACTCACAGTTTTGGGTAATTTCACCATCCACATCCCCCAGCAATACAATACTTTGCAGCTCAGAAAGCAGGTTTCTGTGTTTTAATTTTCCTGCTGTTTACAAGCACTCCTGCAGGAGCTATTCTGACTCATGTTTTCCACGCTGGTGACAGCAATGGCCATTCCCTGCCATACCTGCACCCAAAGCACAGAACACATCCTGGAACACACAAAAAAATCCTGTTCATAACATCAACAAGGGCAGGGCCCTTGAGCTGAGCAAACACTCTTTGCTAATATGAGCTGTGAAACCACAGTTCAGGACTGGGTGTTGGGAAGGGGCACTTGTTTTTGGGACAGTCCAAACCCTAAGCAGAGGTTTCCTACAATCCCAACACTGCACCTGCACAGCTCCAGGGGCCTTTCTTCCTCACCAGCACAGCCCGAGGTGCTGCACTCCAATTCTGACATACAGATATCATCACCTCTTCAACAGGCTCCACAAGGAAAAACCCTCCCCCCAGCACAGCACCATTGACCCTAAAATTCCAGAAATGTGAGAAGAGTTCCAGTAGGAGATGGCAAAGCAGAGCACACAGACTCCACAAACACTTGTATCACATCATCCAGGAACACAGTGGGACTCTGGTGTTTGTTCTCTGCTTTGCCAGGCAAAGACCTAAACCAGAAGGAAACCTCCTGGCCAAGGAACTCACCTAAGGCAGGCAGCAAGTGCCCAGCAGATGTTTTAAACATTAACTCTCAAGTGAGGCTGGATGCAGAGATGCAAATCTACCCCTTTTCCAAAATAAATCCCACCAGCAGAAATCCGTGGTAGCTGTGCCAGTAATTAAGAGACCTCCCCTGCACACCCATTGCCCTCTGAGATGAACTTCTTACCACACACCTCGACCCTATTAAAGCAAACAGATCCTGGGATTTACCTCTGGAGTCCGATCAACTTCCACTTCTGGAAATCCACCAAGTGCAGAGGGGAAGTAACCCAGTGCTTCACGGGCTTGGCATACACACCGCAGTTGGGCACGAAGATGGAGAGCGCCGTCACTAGCTTCTTGACCATGGCCTCGTCCTCCCCCAGCACCACCAGGGTCCTCCCGCTGAGCAGGGAGTAGATGGCGGGGTGGGCGAAGGGGTACTGGCGGATGAACCGCAGCGCGTTCTGCCCAGCCCTCTTTCTGTGCCTTTCCCCGGTGGCACAGGCCAGATAGGCGGGAGAGGGGGTCCTGTCGGAGCACGTGGAGGCGGCGCTGCTGATGTAGCTCATGGAGTCTGAGCACTCGTCCAGGCTGCTCTTACTGACCTCCCTGCTGCCTGTCAGGTAGTGTGAGTCGAGCTCATAGGGCAGGAGCCCCCCCGAGAGGCCATCGTGGGAGGGGAAGCCCCCACGCAGCCCCTGCTCGGCCGCCCGGTACGGCTGCGGGGGGATCCGCACCACCCCGTCCTCCTCGCACGGCTTCTGCCCCAGCTCAGGCAGGGGCTCCAGGAAGTTGGGACTCTCCTTCCCGATACAACAGGCAGCATCCACCTGCACTAAGCTTTCCTGCTTTGAGACGTCATCCTGCCCATCGTCGACATCCGGGTTCAGTCTCGGGGTGAAGCGAAGGCCTCCCTCGTCGTCATCCACGTAGGGCTCCTCGTTAATGGCACTTGGGTAGCTCGCTTTGAAATCCTCTGGGATGAGGGACTCGGAGGGACACGTGCTGAGCACCTCGATGCTGTCCTCGCTGACTGTGCGCCGGCTGCCCACCTTGCTCCGGCCCGCCTGGGGGCTGGGAATGACGGGCAGGCTGGCCTGGCTCTCTGATTTTGTCAGCCCAGATCCCGACTTCTCCGTTCCCAGCACCTCGATGCTCTCCCCGCTACTGATGCTGCCTTTGATATCTGCATCCAGATAGTCCAGGTTCTCCTGATGCTCAGACATCACGGACTCAGACATTTTGGGTTCTTCAGAGTCCTCCATTTCCTGCTCCATCTTGATGGGCACACACTCCACACTGGACTTGTAGGAGCCCAGGCTGATGACCACTTTAGGAGCAAGGGACTCTTCTGAACACTTTTCATCTATGGCATCCTGGCTGAGCCCCTGGCAGCCTCTGTACTGTTTTTCAGGAGGTTTTTCATCTAGGAAAGACACATCCTCAAAGAGGAAGTTGGTGACACTCTGCTGCTTTAGGAGAGCCCGGCTGATCTGCTCTGTCAGGAGGTAACACACATCACCTCGAAAAGTCCTCTCGATATGGTGCAACTGGTCAAGGGTCTGGGTGAAAAAATAAACATCACAGAGTTCCTTCAGTGTCTTCAGCTTCTTGTCAAAGCACTTGGCAGACTTGGCTTTGATGAGCTTGGGGGTGTAGGATGGCATGTGGGTGTAAAGGTGAGTTTCACCAGGCTCAGCAGGATCAGAGGCAGTTGGGTCCTGAGCGCCGTCCACGTCAGCCTGGTCCAGGGCACACTCTGGCTCATAGGGGTGAAATTCAGACTCCTTCAGCTTCCTGTAGGGATATGACCGGATTTGCCTCAGCAGGTCTTGATGCTCGATGATTGACTTTTCTACGCTGGCCAGCTCGTTGGCCTTCTCAATGGCCTGGGTTGTGTAATACCCCTTGTCGTTGGCTTTCTTCTGTTGCTCAGTCTCGTTGTGCAGGACAGTCCTGGTGTAGTCAAGATCTTTCAGTTTCTTTTCCAGTTCGTTGGCAAAAGCTTTCCGGTTCCCCGTCTTCAGGCATTCAGAGGCTTTGGAGAACTCGGCAGAGAGTTCCTGAAACTGCTGCATGATTTTGTGCTCGTCAGCAGAAATATAGGCCATGCAGAAGGGCCTCACAAAGCCCCTGGCTTCCAGGTCATACAGGGTCAAGTGGTGCACGTAGGCAAACGCCCCTTCCTTGGAGTCTCCCAGCACCACCTTGGAATCCTCCACAAAGTTCAGCTTCGGGTAGGCAGAGCCGGGAGGGTGCCCCACAAAGGATGCCTGGTAATCCACAGACATGATCCGCAGGGAAAAATAATTGAGATCGAAGGTGCCCGACACTTTGGCGTCATCGGGGATGGTCAGGAGGGGCTGGGGCCCCACTTGCTCCGAGAACTCGGAGATGAGGATGAAGTCCCGGGTGAACTTGGAGCCGGCGACCTTGGCCCAGGGGTTGGCGCCCTGGCCGGCGAAAGGGAACAGCGGCACCGAGTACTCCTCGGGCAGGGGCGGCTCGCGGTACAGATCATCCTCCAGCTCCTCCTCCCTGGTGAAGGCCACCACGTCAGGGGCGCTGATCATATTTCCCGCAGGACGGGACCGACATGGAGCAGCGACGCGCCCCCGGTCCCCCCGCCACCGCCGGGCCCCGCGGGAGGCACCGGAGCAGCCCCGGCCCGGCCCCGCCGCAGCCGCAGCCCCGTGTCCCCCTCACGCCGCCTCCATGGCCGGAGCCGCCGCCTCCTCACGGCCCCGCAGCCATCTTGGAGTCACATGACGTGCGGCCTCCGACCCCGCCGGCAGGAAGCGAGGCCACCGCCTCCTCCTCTTCCTCAGCTGGAGTTGTTTATTTTTACCGTCGTCGCCCTTTGTCGTTACCGATCCTGGGACGGGCCCAGCGGCGGCGGGAAAATCGAGGCGGGGCCGCGGCGGGAGGGGACACAGGGGACGCCGCGGGGCATCTTGGAAGTTGTAGTTCTGTGCCGCAGCCGCGGCTGCGCTTTACGGCAGGACGTGACGGTAAGGGGGAGCGACAGGAGAGCGCGGGAGATCGGCCGGTGAGGGAGGAACGGGGGGAAAAGAGGGAAGGGAAGGGGAAGGGAGAGGGAGGGGGCTGCCCCAGCTGAGGGACAGCCCGGGGGGATCAGGGGTGGCGAGGGGGCTGCGCTGCCCCGGCCGTAGGGGGAGAGGGCAGCCCCTGCAGGGCAGGAGAGGGCCGAGGGACAGGATGCGGGACCCCCCGACAGCTGTGTCCGGAGGAGGGTGACGCCTTCTCCATCCCCGTGCGGCGCCGGGGGGGCTGCCCTGAGCCTCCCGGCGTGGCTGGTTAAAGGCTGAGCGGCCGAGCGGTGACATCAACCATCTCTCTCCATGCCGGCAGGATCCGGCCCCCGGACGCGGAGCAGCAGCATGCCCTGTCCCCGCGGGAGCTGGCTTTACCTCCTGTGATGAACCTCTACGTGCGGCTGTTTACCAGGGGCAGGATGCTGCCCCAGCCCTGGCGCTTCTTCTCGCGGGCCGCCGAGGACTTGGCGCTGCAGAGGATCCGCAAGGTGCTGTGCGTGGCGGAGAAGAACGATGCTGCCCGAGGGATCGCTGACCTGCTCTCCAACAGCAGGATGCGGCGGGTAGGAACACCCCACATGGTGCTGCTCCCTGGTACACGGACAGGAGTGGCTTAGCTGGCTGGGGAGGGTCCATGGCATGTGCGGCAGCCCCAGCACTCTTGGCAGAGCTTGGCATGGACACTTCACGTCAGCACGTGCCACACTTGGCACTGTTTGTGTCTCTGAACACACGAGGGTACAAGAATGGCTTTGTTCTGTGGATGAACACCGCTTGCCCAAATGTATTTGGGAGTCTCAGATCCTTGTGGTTTAAGTCCAGTGGGAGCTCCCTCTGCCCAGGCTGCCTTCCCCAGGCACTGAGCTCCATGGTGAGGGCCCTCTGGGTCGTTCCTGGGTTAGCAGCGTATTTCAGAGGCTTCAGAAACTGACACCACCCATTGGCATGCATTTTCCTATCCAAAAGCACCACTTCTGCAGCATCAGCGTCAGGGTTTACTGGAGTTCACCAAATAAAGCAAAAACAGGCTATGGTTTGGAGAAGAGGAATTGAAAGATCTCTCCTCCCTGCTGCTCTGGGTTGTGACCGTTAACAGTTTGCATAATCACCTGCTGTTTCCAAACTTAGGAACTAGAAGGTGCTTCTAGACCAGAATCAGAGAATCGTTGAGGTTGGAAAAGACCCCTGAGATCATCAAGACCAACCTGTGACCAATCCCCACCTTGTCACCCAGCCCAGAGAACTGAGTGCCATTTCCAGTCACTCCCTGAATACCTCCAGAGGTGGTGCCTCCAAATTTCCCTGGGCAGTTCCAATGCTTGATAACCCTTTCCATGAAGAAATTCTTCCTGATGTCCAACCTAAACCTTCCCTGGCACAGCCTGAGGCTCCTTCCTCTCATCTTGTCACTTGTTACCTGGGAAAAAAGGCTGACCCCCACATGGCTCCAACCTCCTTTATTTGAATAAAAGGTGTTATTGAGAACCTGGGCGCTGACAGTCCCAATGAAGAAATCATCCTGCTTCTGTAAAAACAGCAAATACAGAATCTAGAAACTTCCATGAGTCCCATTTAGGTGGGAGGTAACCCTGGGGACACTACTTGTCACTTGGAACAGGACAGGTGTTTGTCAGGAGTTCCTGAACACTGGCCAGCCCCATTAAACAAATCAGTTCTTCATTATCCATGGGGAGATAACCGTGGAATCACCCTCAGGAATGGTTTAAAATCCTCTTACTTTGGAAATCACCGTTTCAGTGTCTCCATAAATGGTACAGGAGATTTCCATCCCCTTGCTGCAATTCCTGTTAGCTCCAGTACCTGGTTTTCCTTTGCCCTGTGCCTCCATCCCAGTGTGGATAAAGCGAGATGGGATGGATTTGTTTCTTGTTAAAAAATTAATTAAAAAAAAATTAAGAGTTTGTTTTCTGTTAAAAGCCAGAAACTCAGGAATTCTTTTCCTTCCAGAGAGAAGGGTTTTCCAAGTTCAACAAGATCTATGAATACGACTACCAGATGTTTGGCCAGGTAAGAGTTTTCTCTCAATCTGCTGCTGGATTAATGAAGTACAAATACTAATTAATAAAAGCCATTTGTCAGGAGTTACAAAACACAGCTCCAGCCATGGGGATGTTCTGCCCAGAGATAAGGAAAAGTCAGATGTTGTTTTCTTGGCTCAGCCACCTGTTTTGTTGCTCTAAATCTTTCAGCTTTCTGGTTTTATGTCAGTCAAAACCACATTGCTGTTTAGAATTGGGAGCTTCCTACAAAAACTGAGGATAAGGCCATGGATAGAGCTTGTTATGATGTATTAGTTATGGCTGCCCCATCCCTGGAAGTGTCCCAGGCCAGGTTGGATGGGGCTTGGAGCAACCTGGGATAGTGGAAGGTGTCCCTGCCCATGGCAGGAGGTGGCAGTGAATGGGCTTTAAGGTTCCTCCCAACCCAAACCATTCCATGATTAACAGGAGAAAGGTGTCACTAATAATGTAAATTGAGAACCCAAGGGAGATTTGGGGGCTGTGGGTAGTTTTTGGTGAGTGATGGGCACTAATTTCCTTGCTCTGTCTCTTGCAGAACGTTACCATGGTGATGACATCCGTGTCAGGACATTTACTGGCTCATGATTTTATCATGCCATTTCGCAAATGGTTGGTACCTCATGCCCCTGGCAGGAAGGGCTTTGTCATCTCTTGCCCTTCACAAGAAGGGCCTGTCACCTCCTGCTCTCATCCTCAACACTGCAAGCACCTCCTTCACACAGCCTTGGGACACGGCAACCTCAAAGACAAGGGGGCAGGGAGGGACTCTAACTCAGAGCAGGGTGATAAGTTCCAAATTTTATACGAAACAGCCAAAATATTGTTTCAAATTCCTGTCTTCAGAGTGCTAAAAAATCCTAAAGATGTAATACTGGTTAAAATACATCAAGGCAGGGAATTTAACTGATTCCAAAATGGGATGGTTATGTGTTCTTTGTTCAGCTAGGAGCTGTTCTGGGAAGCAAGGTTCTTTCTCTGCCTTACCTCCTTTTGTTCTCTGGGCTTCAAATAGGAGAAGCTGCTTGTTGCCTTCCAGATTTGCTGTTATCTCTGGCTGATTTTTCATTCTGTTGCTTTTAAATGTTACTCAGCATTTCATGTGAGCTCTGCATTGTCTGAGACTAGGCCTGTAATAAAATACATTAATTCCAGTACTTGGAGAGCACCAGTTAGTGTCTCACAAATGTGTGTTTTAGTTTATGTGATGCACACATGTTTGTCCTCTGTTTTCCAGGCATAGCTGCAACCCTTTAGCTCTTTTTGATGCTGAAATTGAGAAGTATTGCCCTGAAAATTACCTGGATATCAAGGTACATCATGGTTAAGACTTTCCTTGAAACTGAGCTCAGGGGTTGGTTAAACAAATATTGTCCCAGACAGAAGGATGATCTTATCTTTGTCCTTAACATTCAAATTTCTGCAGTTTAGCAGATTCCTCCTACATTTCCTAGGACTATATATGCTGTTCATTTGTGACATTGAAACTCTTCTTCTCATGTACAAGTAGTGCTAAAGCTAAAAATAGAAATGTTTTTTTCCAACAAGGTGGAATCGGTGATTGTGTCTCAGTTTTATAGAAAAAGACATTTTTAGAAAACAGATTGTGGTACATCTCACTCCAAGCCAAGCTTTTAACAGAATTAGATGTAAATAAATGACTCAAATCTTTTGAAAGCTGCCTGATCTCCTGAGACACACAATAACAAGATGTTATTGCAACAACCCATCTCCATGGATACACGTTGCGTTTCGTGTTCAGTGAGTCATTCTGAAATTAAATGACAAAGCAAGCAGCCTGGAATGTTCTCCTTGTGTTGTTTTTCTCCTCTCAGAGAACCCTTGAACGAGAAATCCAGCAGTGCCAAGCCCTGGTGATCTGGACTGACTGTGATCGAGAAGGAGAGAACATCGGCTTTGAGATCATCCATGTGTGTAGAGCTGGTGTGTAGAGCATCTTCATCAGTCTGAGTTTTAATGTTCTGATGGTTCAACAACTCCTTTAGCAGAGGAAAATTCTCAATTTTATTGTGTCCAGGTTAAATGCTGGCTAATTCTGATCAATATGTGGCTCTGATAGATCAGAAATGCATCCAGCTGTTGGAAAGCTGTAGAATCAGTTGACAGCACACTCTCTCAACAATAGCTGTTTATTAATTGCTCCTTTCCGTTGGTGTTTGAGTCACTCTGATTTCTCTTCTGTGTGTATCTGGCAGTAAAGCCAAACCTCCAGGTTTTCCGAGCCCGCTTCTCCGAGATCACACTTCATGCTGTCAGATCAGCCTGCGAGAACCTCACCCAGCCCGACCAAAAAACGAGCGATGCCGTCGACGTCAGGCAGGAGCTGGACCTCAGGATAGGTACGTGAACATCTGTTACTGCAACCTCAACACAAGGCAGAAATGCTCTCTGTAGTGTCATAAACCTGATTTTTAGATCAGATACAACTAAATGACATTTTGTGTTTTACGGGAAATGTGCTCTTTGAATCAGAGAATCATCAACACCAAGACTGAGTCCAACCTGTGACAGTCCCCTCCTTGTAAACCAGACCAGAGCACTGAGTGCCACAGCCAGTTGTTTTGTGAACATCCCTAGGGATGGTGACTCCACCACCTCCCTGGGCAGTCCATTCCAATGTTTAACAGCCCTTTCTGTGAAGAAATTCTTCCTGAAATGAGGAAATCTCTCCTTTAAGCAAATATTAAGTTTATAGTTCGTGCAATACTGACAAGCTTCTTCAACTGAGTATTAAACAGAGTAAAATTAATGCTCAGATTATTAAAAGGATCTGAAGTGCTGTGATTATCATTCAACGTTGTACTATTCAGTTCTGGTGCCCATTCTGTTTCCTCAGGTGCTGCCTTCACCAGATTCCAGACTCTGAGGCTGCGGAAGATCTTCCCTGATATTTTAGCAGATCAGCTCATCAGCTACGGCAGCTGCCAGTTCCCAACACTGGGATTTGTAGTTGAACGCTTCAAAGCCATCCAGGCCTTTGTTCCTGAAGCCTTCTTCAAAATTAAGGGTATGTTTGGGGAAACACAGCCCTGGGCTCCATCTTGGAGGGTTTGATGTGGATAGAAAGGAAAAACATTGGCGCAACAAACACCAAATGCGGCAGAGGTGGTTTCCTCTTCCTCTGCCGTGACCACTGAGCAGAGCTGGAAGGTTTCCAAGTGCCTTTGTGGTATTTCCATTTTGTGGCTCCTCTATCAGCCAGCTCTGTTGTCCATCACAGTGACCCACAACCATGAAGATGGCAGCGTGGTCTTCAACTGGAAGAGGAACCGGCTCTTCAATCACACAGCGTGCCTGGTCCTTTACCAGATGTGTATGGAGGTAGGAAAGCTTGTAAATAGTTGCATAATCCAGATTCAGCCAAACATTCCCTGTATCTGTCTTGTTCAAGACTTTTAAAGAACAGTTTGTGTAAACTCCTAAAGGAGATGTGGGTTTTGTTTACTGTGTTTAGGATCCAGTAGCGACTGTTGTTGATGTTGTGAGCAAGCCAAAGAGCAAATGGAGGCCCCTGCCCCTGGACACTGTGGTATGTTTGAACTCTGGGAAGAATTTCTCTGAAAAGAACTTTGAACAGATGTTTTACTCACTGCTCTGAATTATCCACTAATACTTTTGGGTTTTCTGGCTCTTCCCAATGCAGGAACTGGAAAAATTGGCTTCCCGCAAACTGAAAATAAATGCAAAGGAAACGATGACATTAGCAGAAAAACTCTATACTAAAGGGTAAGAAAGCAAGACTTGGCTTGGTAAACTTAATTCTTTTAAAAGTAAATGGCCTTTTGTCCAAAATGGGAAGCGTCTTGGAGCAATTCTCAAAGTGCTCTCCTGTCTTTCTTCCTAAGGTTCATTAGTTACCCCCGAACCGAGACCAATATTTTCCCCAAGGAGCTGAACCTCTCTGCTTTGGTAGAACAGCAAACACAGGACCCAAACTGGGGAGAGTTTGCACAGAGGATTTTGGATCAGGGTGGGCCAACCCCTCGGAGTGGAACCAAATCCGATCAGGCTCACCCTCCCATTCACCCCACAAAATACACCAGCAACCTGCAGGTGGGTATAACCAGAGGGAGCTGGATGGATTGTGTTGCTTGATAAATAAAGATAAAAGTCTTAACATGGTCATTAGCAGAAAATCCTCACCTGAGTTCCCACTGATTTTGTGATGTCTTGTTAACCTGGGAGGACACTGACCCTTCCCACTGTTCGATCTCAGGGCAATGAGCAGAGACTCTACGAATTCATCGTGCGCCACTTCTTGGCTTGCTGCTCTCAAGATGCCAAAGGACAGGAAACAACCGTGGAGATCGACATTGCCAACGAGCAATTCATTGCTCAAGGACTCATGATCCTGGCCCGAAATTACCTGGAAGTATATCCTTACGACAAGTGGAGTGATAAGGTAATCCCCTTGAGTGACATAAGTGGGAGAGGCTGAAGTAGCACTTCACTGCCAACTTCAGACTTCTCTGAAAAACATCTTTTGACCATTTCTGGCCGCTTCACTCAGAGCCTTTGTCCTGAGTGAATGGACCAGGAAGCATTTTCAAAGAGATTCTCCTTCCCTTCAGGTTATCCCGCTGTATCAGAAGGGGTCTCGCTTTCAGCCCACCACGGTGGAGATGGTGGATGGGGAAACCAGTCCTCCCTTGCTCCTCACAGAAGCAGATCTCATTGCTCTCATGGAAAAACACGGCATTGGTCAGTGTGGGCAGCGTGGCCTCTCGCTCTTGGCAGAGGGAGTTCTCCCCAGGGAATTCTCCAAATGTTGCTGTAGATAAGAAATCACTTAAATGTGCATAATAAAGGGATATAAAGGGCAAAGTCCAAACATCCTCAGGAGCCTGCAGAGCACCTCCAGTACCCAGGGAGATGGGCAGTTTCATGTCCAGGGTGTGCCACCAGCAGCTTGCTGGCCTCAGTGCCAGTGGGGCACCAGGGCAGTGCTGCTCCTCACCATAAGTTGTGTCCTTGTCCCTGGGCACAGGGGAAATCACTCCTTGGCCCTTGATTTGACTGATATCTCTCTGCTTCCAGGGACTGATGCCACCCATGCCGAGCACATCGAGACGATCAAGACGCGGATGTACGTGGGGCTTACAGCAGATCAGCGCTTCCTGCCCGGCCACCTGGGCATGGGGCTGGTGGAAGGTGAGGGAAGAGCCCTTACAAAGATGGCAGGGTCCTTCACCTGCTCCTTCCTTTCGCTTACCATTCCATATATTCCTCAGGCTATGATTCCATGGGCTACGAGATGTCCAAGCCTGACCTTCGAGCTGAGCTGGAGGCTGATCTAAAACTGATCTGTGAGGGGAAGAAAGACAAATCTGTAGTGTTGCACCAGCAGGTCCAAAAGTACAAGCAAGTCTTCATTGAAGCTGTGGCCAGAGCCAACAAGTGAGTCCTGCCTTTGCCCTCCCTCTTCCTTTTGCTTTGCTCTGCTGGGAGCTGCTGGCTGCTCATCTGAAGCTCAGCCTGGAGTGAGGGACCTTGTCACACTGTTTCCCTGGAATGAGGGATCCTGTCACACTGTTTCCCTGGAGCTCTGCCCCCTGTGTATAGGCACTTGCATGGGAAAGGATGACTCGCAGCCTGGCACGCTGTCAGGAGTTCCTGACAGCTAAGGGTTTAAACCAGGATGAGCAGTTAAGATTAAATTTGGGGATGGCAGCATGCACTGACCTCTCATGTTGTACCCACACCTTTCCTGTTCCAGAAATGTGGCGCTGAGTCAGTGTACTCGTGGAGATGCTCAGAGGGGCTGTGTGGGGGGCAGCAGGCTCTGAGTCACTGCAGCACCTGATTGCTCCTTGCAGGGACACACAGGATGCTCTGCTCATTTCTTCACAGGTTGGACCAGGCCCTGGCTCAGTATTTTGGAGAAGCTGCAGAAATTCCAGAGCAGGATGAGGTATACCCAGAAACGCCTGTTTCTGTTCGGAAGTGTCCCCAGTGCAAGAGTGACATGGTCGTGAAGACCAGGAAGAATGGCGGGTTGGTGACCTTCCCTCTTGTAGCCTCCTGTGTTGGTTTGTGTTTCTCCAGGCATTCATTTACCTCCTTTGGTAAAAGCTTGGAAACCTTGGGCTGCAGCTTGCTGACTCCACCAGCTACATGAGCTGTGTGGACTCAGCTGAACCTCTTGTCAAGTGGGTATTTGCCCTTAAAAATTGCAGTTTTGACAATTTCTGACGGCTAAGAAGACACAGGAATGGATCCCTGACTGTCTTGACTTTGCCTTTTCCTCATCCAGTGCCTTTGTCCCACGGCAGGTTCTACCTCAGCTGCATGGGCTATCCAGCCTGTAAAACTGCAGTCTGGTTCCCTGACTTCGTGCTGGATGTGACCAGGGATGAGAGCATCTGTGATGTGTGTAAACCCCATCCAGTTCACAGGTGGGTCATGCCAGTTATCCCCTGTTGGACACTGGGGCAGAGACTTCCATGGGCTAGGCTGGACAACCATTTTCCATTCCAGTCTCGGAAAGCTGGAGTAGCACTTGGCTTGGGGATGGAAAGAAGAGGGGTTGGGGAAACTAGTCTCCATATAGCAGAATCAAAACAATAAATAAAAATTCAAGTTTAAATTGAGGTCTGTTGATGAGAAACTGGGAGACTTTGACTCTTCCTTTCCTTGCAGACTGAAATTTAAATTCAAGAAAGGCAGCGTTCCCCCTGTGATGCCTCTGGAGTTCGTTGGCTGCATTGGAGGCTGTGATGAGATGCTGAGAGAGCTCTTGGACCTTAAGTACTTGCACAGATCATCCCAACCTGCATTGTCCACCACCCAGCCCGGGCATCACCTGCAGGCCAACCACTCCCTGAACAGAGCCAGCAGTGAGAGCAGGCAAGCCAGGGGGACCTCAAACCCAGCACGGGGACACCTGCTCTCCATCAACTCCTCCAGGACCCCCAGGGCTGCTCCTCCAGTCGCTCCAGACGATGGGAATGCTGTGGTGTGCAACTGCGGGAGCGAGGCGCTGCTGCTGACTGTGCGCAAGGACGGCCCCAACCGCGGCCGCCAGTTCTACAAGTGCAGCTCCAGCACCTGCAACTTCTTCCTCTGGGCTGACGAGCAGCCACAGGATGGAGGCACCGCAGCTCCCCGCAGCTCCATGCAGCTCCAGCCCACCGCTGGAAGAGCTGCAGCGGGATTCCAGCGCCCAGGAGGAGGGAGAGAGCCCTTGGGAAGCAGCAGCCGGGATGCTGGAGGTGGCGCAGTGTGCAATTGTGACCAGCCTGCCGTGACACGCACCGTGCAGAAGGACGGGCCCAACAAGGGGCGGCAGTTCCACACCTGCCCCAAGCCCCGCGAGCAGCAGTGCGGCTTCTTCCAGTGGGCAGATGAGAACGTGGCACCAGGTATGGCCGGGCTGGGGGGAGGCACAAGGGCTGGAGGCTCTTCTTAAGCTGAACAAAACAAGGAGCTGCTGGAGAGGGTCCAGTGGAGGCCACAAAGATGATGCAGGGTCTGGAGCATCTCTCTGATGAGGAAAGACTGAGGGAGCTGGGCCTGTTTAGTCTAGAGAAGAAAAGACTGAGAGGGGATCTCTAATGCATATAAATATCTCAAAGGTGGGTGCTGAGAGGATGGTGCCAGACTTTTTTTTGTGGTGCTCAGCAACAGGATGAGGAGCAATGGCCAGGAACTAAAACACTACAAGCTTGACATCAACATGAGGAGGAACTTCTTTACATTAAAGGTGGCAGAGCTCTGGAACAGCTGCCCAGGGAGGTGATGGAGTCTCCCTCTCTGAACACATTCAAACCCACCTGGACACGTTCCTGTGTCACCTGCTCCAGGTGACCTTGCCTTGGCAGGGGGGTTGAACTGGCTGATCTCCAGAGGTCCATACATTTAACAGATGTCAGGTTTGTCTTCAAAACATCTGTCAGCAGCTTTACAGCGCTTCAGATGTTGCTCTTAACAACAAAGTCTGGCTTACCTTTCCAAGTGCTGGCAGCATACATCCCCACAGCACACATCCAAGCAGGATGCGTGGCTTCTATGTGCAGTAAACTTCATCCTCTGTCTGTCCATGACTTGTTGGATAAAGCCCAGCACTCTTTCCAACAGTCTGTTTGGGAATTTGTCTTCCCAAATTACAGTGCTCAGCTTTATGAGAGCTGTTACTGACTTGGTCCAGAGTTGGAGCCATGGCACCACTTCTGGACATCTCTAACCCCATTCTGGCATGCCAGAAATCCAGTTTCCACAGGGAAACTGTGCTGCTCCCTCTGCCCTAGTTTAGGGGTGCAGGGAAAGGGCAAGTCATGCTGGAGCTTTGATCAGAGATGAAACTGAGTGTGGAAACTTGCTGAAAACAAAAATAATGACAAAATAAGGATGCAAAAGAGAGAGAGCTGACAAAAAAGAGACATAACCAGGTACAGAGGGAGATATGTGGTCTTGTGAGAGATCCTCCTCCTCCTCAGACATTTGGGCCTAAAGGGGTAAAATCAAGTTTTCAAAACTACTTAAACCCCAAGTTCTTCTCTGCCATGTTTTGTTTCTGCTTCAGCTGCAGACCAGGGTATGCCAGCAGGCAGATCAGCTTTCCCTGTGCTGTTCCCGTATGTCTCTAATGCTGCAAGACAAATGGGTAACATTTCACTGTTCAGACAAGTCTGAAGCAACTGTAGGTTCAGGAATAATCTGAGAATCCTTCATCTGCTATTTTGAATTTACCTTGTGTTTGTCACCTATTTATGTTTTCAAAGATCTGTAAATTCAAGTTGTTTATCTCTAGGCCCTTCTGGAGATGATTCTTTGAACCACTTCGGCAGCAATGGATACTCCAGAGGGTTGGGAAGCAAGGCCAAGAGACCAGGCAGTCTCTCCTCAGGATCTGCTGCCAAGAAACCACGGACCTGCAGCGTTTGCCACCAGCCTGGGCACACAAGGAAAACCTGCCCTCAGAACCACTGAGCTGGGATGGAGCTATGAGAGCCTGGAAGGACTGGGGTTGTGAACTGTTGCAGGAGCAACCTCTGCCACAAGGAACTGGACTCTGGAAACAAGTCCCTTGAGTGCTTTTTGGAAGGGCTGATTGCAGGCTGCTCCTGCCAAGGGATGCCATTTGTTACAGCAAGGGTTCAACCACCTTGGGAAAGTGGTTCCACTACCAGCTTTTGTTTCCAGCTGCTCTTCTGCTGAGCAGATTGGGATAGTCTGAACATTTCAAGGAAGCACTTGGAAGCTGAGTCTATGGACAAAACTGTGCTGGATTGTCCCCCTGCACCATCCTGGTGGTTGTTCCTGCCCTTTCCATACAGGGAAGAGCTGGATCAGGGCCACCAGGACAGACACCAGGGCTGCTGAGCTCTGCTCAGTCCCTGGCTTTCCACAGTGTGGAATTTAAGTTCCCTTCTAAGTTGATGTTACCTGAGCAACATTCCTCCTTTTTTGTCACCCTTACCTGCGTTGTCCCTGCTAGTGAAGGAGGGTCAGGTGCAGAGGAGCTGGATCTGGTGCTTGCCCTGGGAGGAGCTCAGCTGCAGTGCTCAGGAAAAACCTTCATTTTAGATGGTCGCTGAATTTGAAGGCAAGTTCTTCCTCAAACTTTGAGACATGCCTTTGTAATGCTGCTAGCTGATGAAAGTTATTTTTGTCAAACTACTAAGTTTCTTATTAAAATATTATTTAAATTTTAAATTTGATGCAGTGACACCTTAATTCTGCCTAATTATTTCTTCCTACATAAAACAGTGAAGCTTTTACTGTAAAAGCATCCAGCCAAATCTTGCTCTTTCCAATCACTGAAACAATACAGGAGCTTTCTTGGCAGAAATTCCCCACAGTAATTTAGAAGTGAGCTACAAAGAGATGGGAAAAGTGTTTTTTATCTCACCAGCTGCATCTGCTGACCCGGGACAGACAGAGCTGGCTGAGCTGAAGGGAGGCTCTGTTTTCCTGTTCTGAGTTCAGACTGAAGTTCCCTGGGAAGCCAGCCTGCCTCTCCCCTCGCTGTTGGGGCTTCCTCTGTTCATGAAATGAGGGAGATCCACAGGATTCCTATGTGCTCTGCTGCCAGGACCTCCAGTGCTGCTCAGGATCCTGCTCCTGGGCACGGAGCAGTTCCTGGGGTCAGCACTGAGGGGACGGGTAGGAGGCTGGAGCACTTGGAGGGCAGCTGGAAGCAGAGCCACAGCAGCACAGGTCTGAAAGAGAGCATGAAACTCTGCAGCAGTCCATTGCTATCGGGCCTAAATCCATGCAGAAAGTCAGGAGAATTTGGGTCGCATTTCTCTGCACCCCTCACTCCCACCATTAACAGCCGTGGCCTAAGAATACACACCCTGGGCTAAAATAACAGGATTACAGGGTTTTGGAATGCAGTTGCTGAGCCACAGCAGGGCAGCAGCCTGGCCAGCCACCCTGGAATGGCAACAGCAGTGGGAAGCAGCTGTGCAGGACACAGGGAGCAGGTGGCATCAGCCAGGACCAGCTTTAGGAGTCTAACCCTGGTCAATGCTCAGCTGAGCCCTGTAAGTGGTACAAGCTCAGTGTCCAGACAGCTCTGTCCACACGGCAGTCAGGCACTCTGTGGGTCCAGGGCTTTGGAAGAGGAGGAGGAAGACTTTGCAGGATGGGATCTTACCAACACCAAGCTCTCCGTGCAGCAGGAGCATGCCTTGGGTGGCTCCCAAGAAGGCCACCACAGCTGGGGGGTCACTTCAGCCCT
Organism: Corvus cornix cornix; assembly: GCF_000738735.6. NCBI lineage: Eukaryota > Metazoa > Chordata > Aves > Passeriformes > Corvidae > Corvus > Corvus cornix. The sequence goes on along the minus strand of NC_046344.1, from coordinate 6,978,502 downwards.
TACCAGGGGAAAGGAGACAAAACAGAGCTGACACCAGAGAACCAGTGTGCACAGGGAAGGTTTATTCTCATCACTAACACCTGGGAAGTGGTTTGGAAGAACAAAGTAATTGTCAGACTGGGAGGAAAAGCAGGTTTTTTTCCTCCCATAAACAAGATAGCTGTAAAGAAACCTAAACCACAACAGCTGCTCACAGTGGAGTCCACAGGATTCCTCCAGCTCCACCCATGTGCAAAACCAGCTCTTCCCATTAAATATAAGAATAAATTCCTTTGCTCTGGGACTAGAGCCAGACCAAACCCTACTAGCAGCCACTCAAAGGAAAAGAAAAAAACCAACAAAATACCCAAACAAAATATATCTTCTTAATAAAAAGCATAAACCACTTCAGTTCCTGCAAGCACTCTGCTCACAACATCATTCCTGCCCTGCATCCCCACCCCATACCGGGGGGCTCCAGGGAAAAAGGACATCAAGACAGCAGCAATACATGTGTGAAAAGGTGACCAGACAGACTGGGAGGGGACACAGTACCTGCAGACAGACACTGGCAGCCACCCACCCACCAGGGAGAGGACACAGCCCTGCTGCAGCCTCCAGCTGAAACCAGGAGCTTCCCCAGGGCCAGCAGCTCTTTTTCAGGACGTCTTCCAGCAAAACACTGCATGGGACAAGGGCCCCTTCCTCGGGGCAGAGCCAACACTGTCAGAACAAAGAGGTAGGGCTGAGCTCGCCCCTTCTGGCAGCTGGAAGGGTTTCCAAGGAATAAACCCCCAGCCCCATTTGCTATGGCTGTACCATCAAGCACCCAGACAACAACCCAGATCATCCACGGGGCTTATTTTGGATTGGCAAAATCCCTACAGGTGGGTGAGGCTCCCCCTCTGCCCCAAGTGCTGGCACAGTGAGACCACGTGCAGTGCTGGTGACAGGACCCACCCAGGACGCTGCACCCGAGGGGTCTGCAGGACACAGCAGCAGGAAGGGGCTGCTCTGCTCCAGCTGGTCTCAGAGCATGAGGGGAGCCTGACAGCTGGGACAGGCAGAGGACACTGGGAACCAAACATGCTTCACTTGGCTCCCAGCAGACAGAATTCACCTGTGAGTGTGGGCTGCCCTCACCCCAGGTTTGGCAGAGCCTCCCAGCCAAAGGCTCCTTCTGCCAGCCCCCACCTCTGCTCAGGCACGTCTTATTCACACAGGAAACTTTTTTTTTTCTCATAAAGTGCAAGAACTTTGCCTCTTACTGACTAGTCACCTAGAAGCATCACAGCCCTCACAGCAGGGAGCAGCAGGCAGGGGAGCAACACCCCACGTTGAGGAGCTCCCGACACACAGGTCACTTCAGCAGGACCTCTGGCTCAGACATGGCCCTGTAGAGCACGAAGCCCATCTCATCGATTTCTTCTTCCAACAGCCCAGAGAACAGGTTGATTTTGGGGTTGAAATAGGAAGGCAGGACCCCTTTCTCCAGGTAGGCCACCAGCTCCTCAAGCACCTGCTGGAACCTGTCAGCAAGGCTTTCCTCTGCCCAGTCTGAAGCAGTGTCACTGAGGTGCAGGATGACGTGGGTCACGGGGCTGCCGCCCAGTTTGTGCAGGCTGGGCTGGCTCCTGCAGACGGCATTCAGGATGCGGAGGCAGAGCTGCCGAGCCCCGGAGTCGCCAGCATCCAGCTCCTTCACCCTCGAGACCTCCACCCTGTAAAAGCTCTCCAGCCAGAGGTTTTCCACCAGTCCTTCAGGAGGAACAGCCAGAAGAACCTTGTCCTCCATTTCCACCACTGGGAAGAGGGTGATGCTCAGCTCAACCTGATCGTGTTTGACTTCCAGCTTCAGGTCTCGGGAGGCCACGACGGGGTGGATGGCACAGCCCAGCAGGCCACCGATGGCCGGCCAGTTGATGGAGGCCACCAGCAGCTTGTGGAGGGTCTCGTTGAGCACACTGGAGGAGAGGTAGCGGCCCACGATGAACCTGTCCCAGGGGCTGCACCCACGAGGGAAATACCCCAGATCAATCCTCTTGATCATCCAGTGCTGGGGGTTCCTCACCACAGTGTCCTCTCCCGAGATGAGGCTCCAGAGCCCAGTGTCGAGGACCACCGGGAGCATGAGGTGGATGTGGTCAGCTGCCAGGACCTCGAGGCCGTCGAGCAGGGCTCCGCTGAGGAAGAAGCGGCCGAAGGGCAGCTCCGGGCACTTGCTCCGCAGGAAGTTCTGCAGTTGGGTGCAGATGCTCCTGGCCAGCTGCAGGACGAGGGACACTTGGATCTCGGGCACAGCCAGCTGGCTGCTGTGTGAGAGGAGCTTCTCCTGCAGCGTGAGGCAGCGCCCAGGGCTGGACTTGACCTGAGGAGCCTCCAGAAGGGCAGAGCAGCCCCTGGGATCTGTGAGCAAGGAATGAAGTCACAGCTCTGAGTAGATCATTTGCAATCCTCAGCAGCAGAGGGGAAAGCATGAGTTGGGTGCCCAGCTCTCAGGCCACCCCTCTGGAGGTGACAATGGCCCCCGCCAAGCCCTCTGATGCTAATGGCACTTCCCAGCCCCCCAGAGCCCAAACCAACCTCAAAACCTGATTGTTCCCAGCCTCACTTCTCAGCTAGAGATGGGAACCAGGCAAGGGACTTGCTGCCAGGGTCAGAGAATCACAGAATATGCTGAGTTGGAAGGGACCCACAAAGGACCCACTCCTGGCCCTGCACAGACACCCCAACAATCCCACTGTGTCCCTGAGAGCGTTGTCCAAACACTCCTGGAGCTCTGGCAGCCTTGGGGCCGTGAGCATTCCCTGGGGAGCCTGGTCAGCGCCCGACCACCCTCTGGGGGAAGTGCCTTTTTCCTAATAACCAGCCTAGACTTCCCCTGACACAGCTCCTGCTGTTCCCTCATGTCCTGTCACTGGTCAGCAGAAGATCAGTGCCTGCCCCTCCACCTTCTCACACAAGGATCCTACAAACGATCCTGCTCTGGGTCCAGTATCTCAGGACATGGCCTGGACCGAGCTGGGCCTGTTTCCCACTTGGAAAAACACCATCTCCGTGGGCAGCCAGACAAGGCAGCCTTTGTCTGTGGCAGGTCCCGAGAACACCTTCCTGCAGGCAGAGCTGACCCAGAAAACGAGCACAGCCAACACCACTCCAGAGGAAACAAACCCCGAGAGCCCCCGCCCTGCAGCGCTGGCCGGGACACCCTGGGTGTTATCAGAGGTCCTGTTTCCACAGGCATTGCCTAAAAAGGGGCCGTGGCTCAGGAGCCTCCCAGGAGGGCAGGCTCAGTCGGGTCAGCTTTCCGGACACCGAGCTAAAAATAACACGGAGCTCCCGGACTGCCGGGAGCAGCGGCACAGCCACCCCGAGCACATCAAGGTGATCTTCCTGACTGGGCACTGTGAGCCTCACCTGGCACCAGAGGCCGAGCTGGAGAGAGCAGAGGCTCGCTGAGGTCTTCCCTTCTCTGCTTCTTGGGAGGTTTTGGTGGTGTCTTGATCAATGCCAAGTCCTGCCAGCTCTCCTCCAGGGACTTCTGCTCAGCTTTGGGATCGCCTTCATCCCGAGGGCTGGTGGCTCGGTCGATCAGCTGGAGGGAAGGAAAACCCAAGCAGGCAAGCTGTTGTCTTTGTTTCCCCCAAATTATGGGTGACAACAGCCCCTCAGGAGCACACACATGGGAGAACAGCCCCACTCAAGGCTTCTGCTCAGAAAAACACCCAGTTTGGGGGGCCACAAAGGTGCACATCATGTTCCTGCGAGTTTTACGTGGGAAACAGATACCCAAATACAACTTAAGTCCCAGGTGCCTTTTGGGATGGGATACTGTATCCCAAATGCTCCAGGCAAACGGAACATGGAGGTATGCATGGTCCCACAGGGTGGGAGCGGGCAGCTCCATGCCCATGGCACTGCTGCCAGCACCGGTGGCATTTGTGCCACATGCAAGGAACCAGCTCAGGAGCAGACATCGAGGTTTGTGGCACATCTTGCCCCACCACACTGGGGCCAGCCCAGTTCTCTGGGCATCTTCCCGCGCTCTGATCCCCGCCCCAGCCTTACCCTCTTGACGGCCAGCGTGGCGATGGCCAGCACGGCCGCGCCGCTGACGCCCAGCACCAGCCTGGCGTTGGCCAGCAGCACGTCGAACACGCTGCCCAGCCCGTCGATGACACTGCCCAGCCCGCCGTTCTCCTGCCGCCTGCCCGCTGGTGCCAAAACGCCGCCATGGTCGCCCTGCGGAGAACAGGAGTGTCAGCCCGGGCTGGGGGAGCTGTCTCCCCGGGACAGGCGCGGACGAGGGGGCTTGGGGAACAAGGGGTTCCACTGGCACGCTTTCCTCCGGGACAAAGGCTCTCGCCGCCGCCGGGACGCCTGGCTGCGGCGAGGGAGCAAGGGTCACCCGGAGAAGCGACACCCCGGGGGAGGGACACCCCAGGGAAGGAAGAGGCATTCCAGGGGAGGAAGGGACACCCCAGAGAACGGGTACCGCCGGGAAGGGACAGCCCAGGAAAGGAAGGGGCATCCCGGACAAGGAGCGGACACGCCGGGGAAGAGTCACCCGCTCCTCACCCGGCCCTGCCGCAAAGCCTCGCGAGGCACCTGCGGCGCTGGGGCGGTACCGCGGTACCGCGGCCCCGGGAGGGGAGCCCCCCTCCACCCCACCGAGCGAGGGGAGGCGGCCGGGCCGGGCACCGGCACCGGGACCGGGACCGGGACCGGGACCGGGACCGGGACCGGGACCGGGACCCGCGCCCCCCGCCCCGCACTCACCGCGCGCCCCCGGCGCGGCCCCAGCCAATGGGGGCGCGGCGCCGCGAGGCCCGCCCGCCCGCGCGCGGAAGTAGCGCGCGGCCCCGCCCCGCCCCGCGTGCGTCACGGCCGGGGGCGGGCCTGGCGGGGCGCGGTGCGCCGCAGGGTCCCCCCGCCCTTCCGCCATGGCGGCCACCGGCGTCCTGCCCTTCGTCCGCGGTGTCGATCTCAGCGGCAACGACTTCAAGGTGCGGGGGAGCGGGAGCGGGGGACAGCCCGGCCCCCAGGGCCGCAGCGGGCCCGGGCTCCGCGGGGTTGTCAGGCCTGGCTCGGCCCCCGGGGCGGGGGAATCCCGGCCCCGGCCCCGCCCGGGGTGGGTGACCTGGGGCAGCCCCGGTCCCGACCCCGTGGGCACTGCGGGGCCGGGCGATCCGTGACCCCCACCAAGCCGCTGTGGCTGGGCAACCCGGCCCCCAGCCCACGGGGTCCCAGAGGGACAAGTGATCCCCGAGCCTCCAGCTCCCACTCCCATAGGACTGGGCGATCCCAGCTCCCAGTCCCGTAGGACTGGGTCTCCATGGCCCCCAGCTCCTAATCCCCTAGGAATGATCGATCCCCGCCCCCCAGCTCCCAGTTCCTTAGGAGTGGGTGATCTCAGCCCCCTAGTTCCCAATCTTATGGGACTGGTTGATCCCAATCCCCACAGCTCCCAGTCCTATAGGACTGGGTCATCATGACCCCACAGTTCCCAGTCCCATAGGACTGCTCGATCCCAAACCTCCCATGACCACAGAGCATCAGTCAGCCTGAAGTCCCCAGATCCTCATCCCATGGGACAGGTGGTTTCCTCACCCTCCTCCTCCTCTCCAGGGCGGATACTTCCCGGAGCATGTGAAGGCAATGACGAGCCTGCGCTGGCTGAAGCTGAACCGCACGGGGCTGTGCTACCTGCCCGAGGAGCTTGCTGCCCTCCAGAAGCTGGTGAGCCCCATGTTTTGGGATGCAATGGGGCTCTCCTGTCCCACTGGGGCTGTGAGATCTGACGGGAGCCTGTTCCCTGCCAGCCTCGTGGCTCAGTGGCGGATGCTCTGGTGTCTAATAATAGCACTGAGCTACAATGTGTGGTTGAAATCAGATGCAGGAGCTGTCGGGAATGGGGTTGAGATGGACTTGCACTTGGTTTCACCTTTTTTTTTCTAGAAAACCAGATTAAAAACCACTCTTAGATCCTCTGCCCTGTAACAGGAGGGAAGGGTGATGCTTAAAATGGAGAGGATCAAGGGTTTTGGGGCTTTTTTCCCTTCTCCTTTGCTAAAGTATATAAAGAGCAGGAGCTGGCAGCTGCCTGGCTTTGCTTTTGGGCAGCTCAACCAGGCCCTTGGTGGAGTTGTGGCTCAGCTTGGCTTTGCTGGTGTCCACAGCATGTCAAGGACCTCATCCTGTCAGTGTCAGACAAAGTCACTGCTTCAAATGCTGCTAGAAGTCCCTGTCCCTGTGCCAGGTGCAGGGAATCGCTCTGTGCTACTCAGAGCCACGCTCCCGCCAGCCCTGCTAGGTTCTTGGGAGCCACAGCAAGACTCAAATCCTCACATCACACCCACAGCCTGCCAATTCCTTGTTTTCCTGAGTAGGCAACAGCCGTGGCTGGTGATGCTCAGAGGAAAACATTCCCCCGGGGAAATTCCTCCTACCCCAGCAGTGTCCACGTCTGCCCATTTCCGGATCACCCAGTGAGAGGCGTTCTCGAGAACTGGGATCTGTTTGCACAGGGACTGTGTGGGACTGCCACAGGCCAGCTTGGTGGCATCCCAGAGCACCCCAAACCCTACAGCAGGGCTGAGGTGTCCAGCCAGGGCTAGCCCAGGAAATGAGGGATGTGGAGGCAGCACAGGCACACTGGGCCAACCAACCAGTTTGAGCCTGGGAGTGTCCCAGCAGCCCTGGGTGTGACAGGGCTTCACAGGTCCCCAGCTCTCCTGGGATGGAGGAGCCTCCACATCAATGTGGGGGCCCAACCATTGCCCTGCACAGTCCCAGCTCTTCTCTCTGCTCACTGAGGGCTTGTCTGTGTTTTCCCTGCAGGAGCACCTCTCCGTGAGTCACAACAGCCTCACCACGCTCCATGGAGAGCTCTCCGGCCTGCCCTGCCTCCGGGTGAGTGTCCCCCTCGTGCCTCAGGGGTCCCCAGGCACCTCTGGATTCTGAGGGCACACAAGGATCATACCTGGGGGCTCAGCAGGCAGCTGCATTCCTGCCTCTCTCGCCTTTCCAGGCAATCGTGGCTCGTGCAAACAGCCTGAAGAACTCGGGAGTCCCTGATGACATCTTCCAGCTGGATGACCTCTCAGTGCTGGTGAGTGCAGAGTCTCCTCAGCTGATGCAGGAGCCAGCTCAGACTCCTGGATCCCATTCCTGCACCTTGGTGGCTCCTTGTGCTCCTTGGGAGCACCAGTCCCAAGCCCATGCCTGAGCTGCAGGGAAGGTGGCTGTTGGCAGGATGACCCTCTGGCAGTGCCTCCTTTAAAGGCTGATGCCATGGCTGTGTTCCCTGTGTGCTGGTCCAGCTCCTGCTGTGCCCCTGGAGACAGCCCTCAGTCCTCAGGTTTGGGTGGTAGTGGCTGGGCCTGGGGCAGAGGGTGACAGCTGCTTTGTGCTCCCATTTTCCCAGGACCTGAGCTACAACCAGCTCACAGAGTGTCCCCGGGAGCTGGAGAATGCCAAGAACATGCTGGTCCTCAACCTTGGCCACAACAGGTGGGTCCAGACCAGGGTGACCATCTCCCCCTCCTGGCCATGGCCACCTCTGTTGCTGGGTCCTGCTCTCTGCCCCTCCTCAAGGGAGACCTGGGGCTGGTGCAGGTCCCAGGCAGCCCATAATTTCCCCATATCCCTGCAGCATCGACACCATCCCCAACCAGCTCTTCATCAACCTGACGGACTTGCTCTACCTGGACCTGAGTGACAACAAGCTGGAGAGTCTCCCCCCACAGATGAGGCGCCTGGTCCACCTGCAGACCCTCATCCTCAACAACAACCCCCTCCTGCACGCACAGCTCCGGTACAGCCCCGCTTCCCAGGCTGGATCCCAGTCAGGCAGGGCTGGGGCGGTGCCTGCTCCATCCTGACGCTCTCTCTGCCCTCTGGCTCTCCGTGGTCCGCAGGCAGCTGCCGGCGATGACGGCCTTGCAGACCCTCCACCTGCGGAACACCCAGCGCACGCAGAGCAACCTCCCCACCAGCCTCGAGGGCCTGGTGAACCTGGCAGGTAGGACTGGGGCATCCAGCCCCACAGAACCCTCCAGGGGCTCCCCCAGCCCTGGTGTGGGTCTGGCTGGTGGGGTCACCCCCTTGTCTCTTCCCCCAGACGTGGACCTCTCCTGCAACGACCTCAGCCGTGTCCCCGAGTGTCTTTACACCCTGGGCAGCCTGCGGCGCCTCAACCTCAGCAGCAACCAGATCACAGAGCTGTCCCTCTGCATTGACCAGTGGACCCAGTTGGAGACCCTCAACCTGTCCCGCAACCAGCTCACCTCCTTACCTGTATGTCCCTGCCCCTACATGGCCTCCCTGCTTGTGTTTCCATGGTTTTCCCTCACCCCACCATCTCCCCCTTCCCCAGTCGGCCATCTGTAAGCTGACCAAGCTGAAGAAGATGTACCTAAACTCCAACAAGCTGGACTTTGACGGGATCCCCTCGGGCATCGGCAAGCTTACCAACCTTGAGGAGTTCATGGCGGCCAACAACAACCTGGAGCTCATCCCCGAGAGTTTGTGCAGGTAAGGAACACACAACCGGATCCGCTCTGTCCCCAGGAGGGAACACAGAGGTTGTGTGGTCACAGGTCACCCTGGGCTGGCCTGTCACCAGCATCACTGTCCCACAGGTGCTCCAAGCTGAGGAAGTTGGTGCTGAACAAGAACCGCCTGGTGACGCTGCCAGAAGCCATCCACTTCCTGACGGATGTGGAGGTGAGCACCCAGCACCTCTCTGCCTTGGTGCTTGTCCTTCACAGCCCCAGCACCTCCCTGGGATCCCAGGGCTGTAGGATGGGGTGGATGAGGTGAGGGCAGGGGAGCTCAGGGACCATACCTGCAGTCTGGCACATGGTTCAGCCCAGGCAGGCCGTGGATTTGGGGTTCCCTCTACATCCATCTCACTGAAGCTTGGAGTGCTCCAGAGATCTCCATCCCATGCCACATCCTCGATGTCCCTGTGAGCGGGTGCTTCACTGAGGTCTCTGCGCCCTCCTTGGCAGGTCCTGGACGTGCGTGAGAACCCCAACCTGGTGATGCCCCCGAAGCCAGCGGATCGGTCCTCGGAGTGGTACAACATCGACTTCTCCCTGCAGAACCAGCTCCGCCTGGCCGGAGCCTCCCCCGCCACCGTCGCAGCCGCTGCTGCAGGTACGTGCGTAGGGATGGGGGGCACAGCCCCTGCCTTGGCACAGCCCTGGAGAGGCTGGGAAATGAGCAGTCCTCCTTAGAGTGCCCCACAAGTGTCGTGGCTGCCTCTCACCCTGTCCCCATGTGCCCAGGGAGCAGCACCAAGGACCCGCTGGCCCGCAAGATGCGGCTCCGGCGGCGCAAGGACTCTGCCCAGGATGACCAGGCTAAGCAGGTGCTGAAGGGGATGTCGGATGTGGCCCAGGAGAAGAATAAGAAGATAGAGGTAGGGTCTGGGGTGGGAGAGGGGCCCTGAGGGCGTCACAGTGTCCGTGGCCTACCCTGGGTGCCAGCAGGGTTCTGGTTGTCCCTAACTTGACCTGTGCCTGTCCCCCAGGAGAGTGGGGAGGCAAAGGCGCCAGACCTGAAGACACGACGCTGGGACCAGGGCCTGGAGAAGCCACAGCTGGACTACTCAGAGTTCTTCAGCGAGGATGTGGGGCAGCTGCCTGGCCTCTGTGTCTGGCAGATCGAGAACTTCGTGCCCACACTGGTGGACGAGGCTTTCCATGGGAAGTTCTACGAGGCTGACTGCTACATTGTGCTCAAGGTACTCGGGGAGGACCAAGGGTCCCCCACATCCCCTGCCCAGAGCTGCAGCCATCCCATCTCACACCCTGTCCTTCCCAGACCTTCCTGGATGAGAACGGTTCCCTCAACTGGGAGATCTACTACTGGATTGGGCAGGAGGCCACGCTGGACAAGAAAGCCTGTTCTGCCATCCACGCCGTCAACCTCCGCAACTACCTGGGGGCCGAGTGCCGCAGCATCCGGGAGGAGATGGGGGATGAAAGTGAAGAGTTCCTCCAGGTGAGGCCAACCCCCAGCTCCCCTGTAGCCCCCAGCCACTCCTGTCCCACCGTCAACCCCTTCCTGCCCCCAGGTCTTCGACAATGATATCTCCTACATCGAGGGTGGCACGGCCAGTGGTTTCTTCACTGTCGAGGACACGCAGTATGTCACCAGGTACAGCTGGGGACAGGGCCTGGGGGGGATGTATGGGGCAGGCAGTGCCCCATGTCCCACCGTGGCTGTCCCTTCCCCAGGCTGTACCGTGTCTATGGGAAGAAGAACGTCAAGCTGGAGCCAGTGGCACTGAAAGGGACATCCCTGGACCCCCGGTGAGTGGCCAGGGGATACCGAGTCCCTGCAGAAGGTTCAGCAGGGTCCACCTGAGATAATATAGCTGCAGTTCTGTGGTGCAAATGGGCTATTCCTGCACCTTCCTACAAGGATTTGGGTTCAAACCCCCACTGGTGCCCTGCAGGGACCTCCAGGATGGGGAGAATGCTCGGCACACCGCACTCTCTCCTGACTCCTCTCACCTCTCTCCACCAGGTTTGTTTTCCTCCTGGACCATGGCCTCGACCTCCTGGTGTGGCGTGGGAGCCAGGCCACACTGAGCAGCACCACCAAGGCCAGGTAGGGCTGGTGGGGGTGCTGGGGTGTGGGGAGCCCCCACACCTGCCATCTCACCTGCTCCCATTGCAGGCTCTTTGCTGAGAAGATCAACAAGAATGAGCGGAAGGGCAAGGCCGAGATTACGCTGCTCACCCAGGGCCAGGAGACCCCCGAATTCTGGGAGGTGCTGGGGGGGCAGCCCGAGGAGATCCGACCCTGTGTCCCCGATGACTTCCAGCCCCACAAGCCCAAGCTGTACAAGGTGGGGAGCTGCATCCACAGGGCCACCAGCACTGCTGGGGTCCTGCAGCCCCCAATAACATCTGTCCCCATCCCCTCTGCAGGTCGGCCTTGGTCTGGGCTACCTGGAGCTGCCCCAGATCAACTACAAGCTCTCTGTGGAGCACAAGAAGAGGCTGAAGGCTGATCTGATGCCAGAGATGCGCCTGGTAGGATGGGGCGGGGAGGTTCTCCCAGTCTGACCAGTGAGACTGGTTTCGTGTCCCTTCTGCCTCCAGCTGTGCCCTGGGAGAGGGAGGTTCGGCCAGCAGCGCCCAGCTGGGGGATGCTCTGCTCTGTCGGGAGCAGGCAGGGTGTTTTCCAGCTGGGAATGCCTGCAAGTGCCTGACCCCCTCTTCCCTGTGGTGCCCTCAGCTGCAGAGCCTGCTGGACACCAAGAGCGTGTACATCCTGGACTGCTGGTCCGACGTCTTCATCTGGATCGGGAGGAAGTCATCGCGGCTGGTGCGGGCGGCGGCGCTGAAGCTGAGCCAGGAGCTGTGCACAATGCTGCACCGGCCCAAGCACGCCATGGTGACCAGGAACCTGGAGGGCACCGAGTGCCAGGTAGGGCACGGACCCCTCGGATGGCTGCTGGGTGCCCGAGAGGGGGCTGTGACCCAGGGTGTGTTACCTGCTCCCCAATTTACACCTCGAACACCTGGAGGTGTTCAAGGAGTGACTGGACGTGGCACTCGGTGCTCTGGTCTGGTTGGCAAGGTGGGGATCGGTCACAGGTTGGACTCGATGATCTTGGAGGTCTTTTCCAGCCTTAATGATTCTGTAATGTAGGTATTCAAGTCCAAGTTCAAGAACTGGGACGATGTCCTGCGCGTGGATTACACCCGGAACGCTGAGACAGTGCTGCAGGACGGCGGCCTGGCCGGCAAGGTCCGCAAGGACGCCGAGAAGAAGGACCAGATGAAGGCCGACCTCACGGCACTCTTCCTGCCCCGCCAGCCCCCCATGCCCCTCAGTGAGGTAGGGCTGGGGACCCCCATGAATCCCCCATGGCATGGGGCTGGGTCCTGATGATGGAAGGGCTGGGGGGCTGACAGAGCACATGGGGCCGCAGGCAGAGCAGCTGATGGAGGAGTGGAATGAGGACCTGGATGGCATGGAGGGCTTCGTGCTGGAGGGCAAGAAATTCACCCGCCTGCCTGAGGAGGAGTTTGGCCACTTCCACACCCACGACTGCTACGTCTTCCTGTGCAGGTGACACCTGGCTCATCCCCTCTCAGGGGCTGGTGGACCATTTTGTCCCCAACCTCCCTGCCCAGTCCTCCCGACTGTCCCATGCCTCACAGCACTCCCTATTCCTGCCCTCAGGTACTGGGTGCCAGTGGAGTATGAGGAGGATGAGGAGAAAAAGAAGAAGGGTGAAGGCAAAGGGGAGGAGGAGGGTGAGGAAGAAGAGGAGGAGAAGCAGCCTGAGGAAGACTCCCAGTGCATCGTCTACTTCTGGCAGGGCCGGGAGGCCTCCAACATGGGCTGGCTCACCTTCACCTTCAGCCTCCAGAAGAAGTTTGAGAGTCACTTCCGTGGCAAACTGGAGGTGACACAGTTTGGGGGTGACACAGGGGTGCCCCAGCTTTACCTCTCTTCTTCCCCATCCCTTCTCTGCCCCTCAGGCTGAGGCAGGGGACAGCAGCAGAGATGGGGGCTGGCAGGGGGTGCAGCTGGACTTGGGGCTGTGTTTGGGAGGTCCCCATTGCCCTGCTGACACCCACCCGTGCCCAGGTGGTACGCATGACCCAGCAGCAGGAGAACCCCAAGTTCCTCTCGCACTTCAAGAGGAGGTTTGTGATCCACCGGGGCAAGCGGAAGGACCGGGTCAGCGCTCCCCAGCCCAGCCTGTACCACATCCGCACCAACGGCGGGGCTCTGTGCACCAGGTCAGTGCCCCAGGGCTGCTCCGGGCCAGCCAGCACCCACAGGTGCCAGATCCAGGTGGGATACCTGCTGGTGGGCACAGCTGCTGGGTCTCCCACTGATTTGTGCCTCGGGGTCTCCAGGTGCATCCAGATCAACACGGATGCTGCTCTGCTCAACTCTGAGTTCTGCTTCATCCTCAAGGTACTGCTCGTGGCTGAGCATCCTCAGGGCTGCCTGGGTGCCTGCCTGCCCCCCTGAGCAGCCCTGACTCTGCACTCCCCCAGGTGCCCTTTGAGAGCACGGACAACCAGGGCATCGTCTACACCTGGGTGGGCAGGGCAGCCGACCCTGACGAGGCCAAGCTGGCTGAGGACATCATGAACCACATGTTTGATGACTCCTACAGCAAACAGGTGAGTGGGCCTCAGTGCCACCTCACCTGGGTGACAGTGACCACCCAGGCCACGCTCAGCCCTGTTCCTGCCCTTGCAGGTCATCAACGAGGGAGAAGAGCCTGAAAACTTCTTCTGGGTGGGCATTGGGGGCCAGAAGCCCTACGATGAAGATGCAGACTATATGAAGCACTCACGGCTCTTCAGGTGGGCACTGGCCTGGAGAGGGAGGCTCCAGTCTGTGCTGGTTCCCTTTCTCCTACAGAGCCCATCCCCCTTGGGAATCCACCAGCCAAAACAGCTGCACCATCACATCCCTTCCCTCTGCACAAGCAGAGTCCTAACAAACTTCATGCCTGATGCTGTCCCTGTCCATCTCCCCACAGATGCTCCAATGAGAAAGGTTATTTCTCCGTGTCAGAAAAGTGCTCAGATTTCTGCCAGGATGACCTGGCTGATGATGACATCATGCTGCTGGACAATGGGCAGGAGGTGAGCTGGGCATGAGGCTGTCCTGGGCCCAGATCTCCCAGTGGCTCTGTGGGCTGAGCCTGGCTCCTGATCCTTTCTGCAGGTCTACATGTGGGTGGGCACCCAGACCAGCCAGGTGGAGATCAAGCTGAGCCTCAAGGCGTGCCAGGTAAGGCTTCCCTCCATCCTGGAACAGCGTGGGGGAGGATTTGGGCACTTCCATGTCCCCTTGGGGCCCTGATCTGGGTGGTGCAGAGCTCTGGGCTGGGGAATACCAGCTCTGGAGGTGGGAAGGGGCCAGGACCCCCACGGCTGTGCTCCGCCCCAGGTCTACATCCAGCACATGCGCTCCAAGGACCCCACGCATCCCCGCAAGCTCCGGCTGGTGCGGAAAGGCAACGAGCCCTGGCCCTTCACGCGCTGCTTCCACGCCTGGAGTGTGTTCCGCAAGCCACCGACCTAAGGGCCGGGGGCACCCGGTGCTCCAGCCACGGCCCCCCCGGCACGGCCAGACCCCAGCACCCCACGCTGCCGCCAACGCCTGCACCCAGCCAGGCTCGGCCTGGAGCCGCCTCCCCCCGAGCCGGGGCCAGTGGGGATCACTGGGGCTGCCCCCCCTGTCCCCCCTTCTCCCAGCACGGGGCTCAGCTCAGCCCCTTCCCTTCCTGGGGGGGCACACGGGGTGATGTCAGCCCCTGCCATGCCCTGCTTGGGGATGCTGCTGCCCTTAACCAGTGCCGAGTGATTCCCAGTTTGGGTGGGAGGATGCTTTGCTAGGAGAACTGGGGGGAGTGAGGGGCTCTCAGCCCTAGGCCTTACAGCTGGTCCCTGCTGTCCTGGGGGATGGACCCCCAGCAGGGATCAGCCCATCTGGATCATACCAATAAAGGCTGCACTTCTCACCTCGACCCTGTCCCAGGCTCTGACTCACTCCAAAATGGGGTCACCCCCCACACTGATCGTGCCCCTCTGCAGCTCAGGGGAACCCCAGCACTGACCTGGCTCCACAGCTCAGCAAACACCTGCAGCCCGGGCAGTTGATATTAAATGCTTTATTTTCAATATTAAAAACCAGTATTTTTAATAACTAAACAATGCTAAATTCATCTTACCAAAAAAAAAGGATGAGGTGGGGGGGGGTTCTACCAGGGACGCTACAGCCCCGGCCTCGGCCGGCAGCGACAGAGCCCGACCCCCCCCAGCCACACACGTACCGCAGGAGAGCCCGGGGGGCCACAGCGGCCCCGGGTCCCCAAAAGGAGAGGGGCAGGGGCCAGCTGAGTCCCGTGCGAACAGCCACCATGGGCCAGGGGACAGAGCCGGCGTCACCACAGTCCCCCAGGAGGACAAGGCCAGGCTAGGAGCCCAGGGGGGATTTGGCACAGTGAGACCCCCAGGGTGGGGCAGCCCAGCCTGGGGCAGGAGGGGGCTGGGGCAGCCCCATCTGCCCCCCCGCAGCACCAACACGGACCAGGACCAGGAGCCGGTGTGTAATTCCACAGCGTGATCCCATCCCAAACCCACCCCGTGGCAGGAATTAGTGTCAGAAAGGAGCAGCAGGCACAGAGCCCAACCTGGAGAATAGCCCTTGGAGAAGCCACTAAGAGAAAAAGGCCACCTGTGACCCCCCACCGTGCCCCTCCACGGGCTGCTCGAGGCCTCTGCTGCCCACCTGGGAGCCAGGGGATCCCCGCTGGGTGCCCCTGGGGACAGTCCCTGTGCAGCAGCCAGAGCCTCCTGGCAGGCAGGGAACGGGGCTGTAAACTGCAGGGAGCCGGGCATGTAAACACAGACCAGGGCATGGGGGGGCCGTGCCTGGAGGCTTCTGGCCCCGCACTGCCCCAAGGGACCAAAACCGGGGGACGAGGGGGGTCCACAAGCCCCAGCCCTCCCCGTGGAGCCAGGAAAGCAGCAGCATCCCCCAGGAAGGGGGCTCTGGAGCAGGGGACAGTGACACTCGACCGTGTATAAAAAAGGAACTTATCTTCCCCGGGAAGAGTTTGTGTCCCACGGCCCCGGCTCGGGGGTCCGGGGCTCCGGGGCCGGTGGCCGGGCAGGGAGGTGTGTGGGGAGTGCCGGAGCCAGGGCGCGGCAGCGGCCGGCGCGGATGTTAGAGAGGAGGCGAGTCTACGTTACATGGGGAGGGGGTGCGGGGGTCCAGTCGAGTCGCGCATCCCGGGAATCCGAGCACTGAGATGGGTCAGGGAGGCTGGCGATGCCTGTGGGTGATGCAGCTCCTCAGAAGGAGACCTGGAGGGGCTCAGGACAGGCATTCCCCCTGCTCCCCCTCCTCTACAAGCCCCGGGGACCACAACTCCATCCTCCCATGATGGATCGGGAAGCCAGGGCATTGCACTGGGGTCCCAGCTCCAAATCCCACTCCCACCCCAGGGACCACCAGCCCCTCACAGACCTCACTTGATGAGGATCCCCGTGGGCCGGGCCTCGTCCTCGCTGGTGTTCCGCAGGTTCCGCTCCGCTTCCTCTGAGGACCTGTGGCAGAGCAGGGTGAGAGGCACTGCCACGGCCCCTCAGCACCGGTTACCCCATTCCCACCCCACTCACGCCAGGAAATCCTTCACTTCCTCCACGGTGATGTCCCCAGTGGTGTCCAGCGGGTTCTCCATGCTGCTGTTAGGGGAGTCGATGGGGCCGGGCGAGAAGGCACCTGGGTGCTCCTCAGGGGACCCTGGGGAGTCACGGGACAGGAGGGATTGGGAGCAGCCAGGACACAGGGCCAGGCCTGGAGCAGGGCTATGGGACACGCTGTGTGTGCAGGGACAGGGTGGTCACTCACGGTCACTGTCCGAGGGGGAGTGCTGGCCCTCGGAGCTGCGTGGGACGTGGGTGCCGTTCGCCTGCGGCAGCTTCGGCGTCACCATTGAGCTGTTGCTGGAAGGAAACAGGGAGAAGTTATGGCCAGAACCGGTGTCATGGGGTGGGTGTGCAGGGGTTCTACCAGAGCACAGCCCCCCATGCCCCCAGGACAGCCCACCTGAGGCAGGAGGTGTCCTGGAGCCGGGCAACCTCCAGCCGGCACAGTGGCTCTGTCACATTCCTGGCACTCAGCGAGAAGCGTTCGAACTCGGATGGTGAAATTAGGTAGAAACCTACGGGGGGACAACGACGAGCCTCAAGGATCCCCCACAGGGCTGCAGGTGGGGTCAACATCCCAGCGACACAGGATGTCACCTGGTGCCCTCACCTTGGCCATGCTTGGTGAAGACACAGGAGGCAATGCCACTGATGTCCTCCTTACGGATGCAGCTGTAGTGGACCTGGGGCCGCAGGCTGGGCACGGTGAAGATGTGGATGTCCCCCAGGTTGGTGAGACAGGCCAGGCAGTTTTCCAGGCGCTCCTCGGAGCCAGCGCTGGCCAGGCTCACCAAGGCCACCTTCCGCACCCGGCAGCCCTCGTGTGCTGTCAGCTTGAACTTGGTCTTGGCACTCACTTTGGGCAGCGTGAACACCTGGGAGGGGCAAGAGGAGCTGGGGTCAGGGGAGAACAGGAACCTGCTGGGTTTAGGGGGGCACCTTCTCCTTGGATTCACCACCCTAGAACAGGCATAGGAGTGCCCCCCAATGTGACTGGTCACCTCCAGCCCTGTCCCCGCATGATGAGGACATCCAAAGAGGACATGGGACATTTCGTGTCCCATCTCTTCCACAGTGGACACTCAGCCCTGCACTCACCTTGAACTGTTCCTCAGAGGAGATGAGCATGGAGTGGCTGCCCTGCATGTCAGGGGCCTTGGCGAGGTCCCGGGACACCTCATAGGGTTCAGGCAGGGGGTTCCCTCGCCCATCCAGCACCGCAATGGCCACCACGGGTGCCCGGTGCATCAGCTGGATCTCCTTCCCCAGCACCGCCTCCACCGCCCGCTCTGAGAACTTCTCCTGCGATGGCACCTCCAAGGCGTAGGCGAACACCGACCCAGAGTTGGTCCCTGCCCACATTGTGGGGCCGTGGTGGGCGGCTGTGGGGGCAGAGCAGTGTCAGAGCCCCCTCCCCAGAGTGTGGCACCAGCCAGACCCAGCTTGGGGGCTTTTCCCAGGGAGGGAGGGGGTCTCACCGTCACGGAGAAAGGTGTCAGCGAAATAGAGGCACCGCACGACCCCCGAAAGCGAATCATCGGCTGAGCGAGGCTCGATCCGCCGCTGCACCGGCGTCATCTCCACCTCGGGGGGGCCCGCCTGCTCCGCCAGCTGCGCATTGGCCTCCTGCACCTGGGGAGGGGACACGGGGTCAGTCCCTGCCAGGTGGGGACGGGGAGCTGCCATGGTGGCCCCTACTCCCTGCCCACCTTGCTGGAAGGGCTGCTGGCGTTGAGCCTCTTCTTGCCCGACACGCGGCTCTTGCGGATGCGGCGGAAGGACTGACGCAGGGACTTCTTGAGGGACTTCACGCGGGACAGGGGCCCCTCCATGGCCAGCGAGTCGTTGGGGTGCAGTGTACACCTGCAAGCACCGATGCTGCTCAGCACCCGCCACATCACTCCAGGGGGTCCCCGCACTGAGGTCCCCCCATACCTGGCCAGCACGGGGTTGCGCCGGTAGTAGTCGAAGAGTCCAAAGCCGTGGCTGGTGCCGAAGGCCACGAGGTTCCACTCGGAGTGGAGGGTGACGGCAGTGACGGCGGCGGGGGGCACGCACTGCACCAGCACACTGGGCTGGAAGCCGGGGGGGAAGTGGAGGGGCCCATTCCGAGGGGCCAGCCGGTCATGGCCCTTCCAGGTGAAGCCCTCACGGTCCTGCAGCAGATCCACGGTGGCCACACTGACCGCGTGCTCGGACTTCTCATCGCTCAGCTCCATCACCAGCACCTGCAGGGACAAACACAGATGGGGGGACACACTTAACCCCCCACACAGCCGGCCTGCTGCACACCAGGGGCTAAACCCACCAGTAGAAGCCCTTCAAGGACAACCACGGGGGTCTGCAGGGTCTGTAGACCTCTCATGCCATGGGGGAGCCAAGAGGTGCTTAGCAGCCCCTGCTCTGTCCTTGCCACCCTACCTGCCCCGCCGTGCCAGCCACCACCATCTTGGCCGTGTACTTGCAGAGCGCAATCTTCTGCACACCCAGGCGCGGGTCATCGCTGTAGGGATCAAAGCAGCCCACCTGCGGGAGGGGACAGCTGAAGGGACAGCCCGGACCCCTCACACAGCTGTGGGGCAGCCCCTCCTGCACCCCCACATCCCTCCACCAGCTGTGGCACACGAACCACTCTGGGCATCACGCCCAGGAAAAGTCTGTCCCCACGCACCCCCTGGCTCTTTCCCCCATGCTGGGGCAGACCCGCGGGATGGGGCCCACGGAACAAGCGTCCCTTGTGTCCCCACAGTGCGTCACACAGCAGCTGTGCCCTGAGCCGGGGGACACGTCCCCGGGGCGCAGCCGGGATGGCTCCGGCAGGTGTGTCCCCCGTGCCCGGCTCTGGGTTTGCCCCCTTGGGTGCTGGCAGAGCCAGGAGGGTGCTGAGGTCCACCCCAGCGTCCCCCTGCCCAGCGGACCTCACCTTGCGGAACGGCGGCCACTCCTCGTCACCTGCCTGGTTGAGGCTGTCGTTGTGCTCACAGTCTGTCTGGAAGATGTTGGCGGTGCCCAGCTTGTAGAGGGGCTTCAGGGAGACCCCCGAGGCGTCCCAGAACCGCACCGTGCCGTCCTCATGCCTGAGCGGGGTGGGGGGGGGGGGGTCCTGTCAGCGCAGGGCCCCAGCATCTGCCCAGCTAACAAGAGCTGCCTGTGTGCTGGCAGCCACTGTGCCAGAGGGGGGGACAACGGGGGACAGCGCAGCGGGTGACACACTCATGCCCAGCCAGAACGAGAAGGGGCAGCCCACCCGAAAAGAAGGAGTGGATGCCACCACCACCCCATCCCATTCCCTCATCGCAGGAACAGGTGTGGATGTGTCCCCCCCCGCATTTTGGGTTTCCCAGGCCCCCTCGCTCCTGCCAGCCCACTCACCCAGTGAGGAGAAGCCCCCTCTGTGTGGGCTCCTGGGCCAGGTTCTTTCCCCCATCAATGGGCCAGGCCTGGAAGGAGGGATGGAGAGGGGATGGAGAGAGGGATGGAGCCCACTGGGCTATGCTGGAAGGGTCTCAGCAGGACCCCTCCCCACCATCCCCATCACTGACCGCAGAGGATTGCCGGGGGCTCTGCTGCTCGCCCACACTGACGATCCTCTCCCAGAGCTTGAGAGGCACGTTGGAGACATGGCAGGAGCAGGTGATGGCAGAGGAGTGGAGCGGCGCCAGGTACGGGGCAGGGATGGTGGGCCAGCCCGGCGTCTGGAGGTCAATGGCCACCAGCTCCTCCTCCACCAGCACCACAAGGGCTCGGGGGTTCTCAAAGCCTGGGGAGGGGGAAGATGGTTGCTGCACTTGGAGACCCCCACACCACCACCCACTCCCCAGGATGGCCCCGGTGGGACGTACCTCCCTCAGGCACCTCTGCGCTCTGCACAGTGAAGAAGTCGATGACGCGGGAGGTGAAGTCGAGCGTGGCCAGGGTCTGGCCCTGCAGCACGCTGACACAGTGCCTGTCACCGTAGCTGGCCCGTGGCATCCCCCCACTGAAGATGATGAAGGGGTTCCTGTGTGGCATGAAGCAGCTTCCATCAGACCCTGGACCCCCAAGTGCCCCCCGTGCCCATGTCCAGCCCACCCACCTACCCTGACTCGCAGGTTCGCCAGAGGATTTTGCTGATGGCTTTGCAAGGGAATGGACCTGAAACGAAGACGCTGCGGTTGTAGCACTGGGATGGGGGAGATCAGCTCCCAACCCCAGAGGCCCCCAGACCCCCGCTCTGTACCGTAGGGGATGGTGGACATGACGGGCTGCTGGGTCCTCTGGCCAGTGCCACTCACTGCCCACACCATGTACCCGCCATCGCTGTGGGAGCTGACGATGCTCTTCCCACTCTGCTCCCAGGCCAGGCTCTCCAGCTGCTGCGGGGGCACACAGGGGGCTCAGCACCCAGACGGGGACACACATGTGGGGCCGCGGCCCCACCAGCCTCCCGCCAGCCCCGGTACCTGGTTCCCCAGGAAGAGGTGCTGGACAACACGAGTGCTCTGCTCCCAGAGGACCACCAGCCCCCGGCTGTACCCGATGAGGAGCCGGCTGCCGTCGCATGGGTGCTCCTGGATGGATTCCACGGGCCCCAGCGCCTTCCCGCAGCGGTAGTCATCGGGGGCACTGCAGGGGGACACGCACAGGGGGTCAGAGCAGGGCTGGGGGTGGTGGGCATGGGGCATGGGGTCTGCAGGGCTCTCACCTCTGCAGGATCTCATCTGGGAAGAGGGTTTTGTCCTCCAGCAGCGTCAGGGTGGGCAGGGTGACAAAGTACACGGCACCGCCCTCAGTGCCCAGACAGACCATGGCACCAGCGGCCATCGGCAGGACCACTGTCACCCGTGTGATGCCAGGGGAGCAGCTGTGGGGGGAGCAGGGGCTGCGTCAGCACTGTGTTGGGTCTGAGGGAGTGTCAAAGAGATCCCAGACCTCCTCTGCTCCATCCCTACATCCCCATGCCCCCGAGCCCATGAGGACACAGACAGCCTCAGTGCTGACAGCAATTAGAGCCAGTAATCACCCCGGGCCCTGCCCGCACCATAAAAAGTCCAGAGCTGTTCCTTGCACCCAGCATCCAAGTTGGGATTAGGGGAGCATCCCAGTGGGGAAAACACCACCACAGAGAGGACCTTGGCCACCATCCCACCCAAGCAGGCCAGCTGCTCCCACGCGCCGTTCCCAGCTGGCAGCGGCATTGCTCTGGCCGCAGCCCCCGCGGGGGAGCGGCTCGGATCCCCTCAGGCAAGTACTTAGCACTGCCGGACCCTGGGCGTCCCGGGAGGCCGAAGCTGCGGGTCTCTTCCAGGTGGGAGCAGCCCTCCTTCTGGCACACCTCCCACAGGTGCAGCGTGTTGTCATCCAGCAGTGAAAGGAGCCAGCCCTGGGGGCAGTGGGATGACAGCGGGGTGTGTGAGGTGCTGGGGGGCTGCTGCTGGGCCACCCCAGGACACCCACGTACCTGGCCGGGAAGGAAGTGCAGCTGGGTGACAGTGGCCGTCTCCTTGTGCAGGCCCGTCAGCTCCACGCCTGGCGCGCCATATCTGAGGGGGGCCGTCAAAGAAACAACGAGGGTAGAGCACCCCCCCCTTCCCCAGCAAGTCTCAGGAATCTCAGGATCCCCCAAATTCCCCCAGGTCACAGTTCTGCCTGCAAACACCAGTTTAGCCCCCTGTCCCCAGGAGAGCCAGGGAAGAGCATCCCTGGCTGCAGCCCATGCCAGAGCTGGCCTTGGCACCACCATCCCCAGCTGGGATCCACCAACTCCAACCAGGACACCCTGAGTCAGCCGGGGATCTACCAAGCACCTCCAGCTGGGACACTGCAGGTCAGGCTGGAATCCACCAGTCACCTCCTACCGGGATGTCCCAGGTCAGGCTGCGGCGAGCACACACAGCTGGGGTGGGTGTGCAAAAGGTGCCGGGAGCCCCGGCACGCACCGGCAGCGGGGTGGGGTTCGGCATGCGCCGGCACAGCCTCACTCACCCGACTGGTCCCGGCTCCTTCAGCGACGCAGCTCAGCAGGAACTGCGGCAGGACCCGCGCAGCAGCTCCAGCACCGCATGGAGCCCCCTGGCCTGGCATCCCCGGCACCCCCAGAGCCGGCCAGCTGCTCCCCCCAGCCCGGTGTCACCAGAGCACTGTGCAGCCACATCTGGGCATGCCGTGTGCTGGGGGTCCTTGCCCCTGGCCACCTTCCGGCGCCCTCGGCACAGGGAACCAGCTGGGTGGCTCTGCTGGCCGGACTGGCAGGAGCTGTCTGGCACAGCCGAGCCAGCAGAGCCAGGCATGAGCCATGGAGTTTTGGGGAGAGCAGAAAACAGGGCATGGGAATGAAGCAGGGAGCACACAGAGGGCTCTCAGCTCTCGGTGGACGGGGGCTGCCACCCATCCTTGCTCATTCTGGGGTCTTTCCCCACCCAAAATAGTGCCACGAGCTGAGAGCCCTCAGGGTAAGTGGCTTGAGCACACCAGTGTCATCAGCATGTGCGACGGGGGTCCAAGCCCAGAGACCCGCAGCTGCCCCAGGAGATACCCCCAGGCACTGGCAGCCCCTCGATGCCGGGCTGTCTGCAACCGGATCCGCCCAGCCTGGCCGGGGAGCACCCAGGGGTGCCCCCACTAACCAGTAACGCCAGTCAGGCCAGCTCCGGCTGCTGCCTCGCCCGGCCCCGGCTTCCACGGCACCGCCAACCTCCAGAAGCATCTTTGTGGCGGCAGCCGGAGCGGGGCCGTGCAGGAAAGGGGTACCACGCTGGGTACCACCCCAAAAACCATCCCCGCAGAGGATGCTCAGGGCACCGCGGCCCCCCTGCAACGGCATCCCCGCGGTGCCGGGGGGGGGCTCAGCTGGGACCAGCACCGCGGGCCAGGCGGGCGAGTGGGGCGGGGCGAGTGGGGCGGCCGGCGACGTCGCGGCCGGGCTGGCACCCGGGCGGCCCCGGCAGAACAAAACACGCCATCTTTGTGCTCGGGAGGCAGCGAGCCGCCGGCCTGGGGGAGGGGGAGCGCGGCGGCCCCCACACCCCGACCCCGCTGCGGGCGCAGCCGCCCCCGCGCCCCCACCCCGCATTCCTGCGGCGCGGGGCCCCCCGAGCATGGGCCGCATCCAGCCCTGGCCGCCCGCCAGCAGCCCTCTGAAGTCTCCCTGCACGCTGCCGGCAACAAAGCCCGGCCGGCCCCGCGCCGGCGTCCCCCGCCTCGGCCCCCACCCGGGACCGGGCTCCGCGCCCACCGCAGCCCCGCACCCCGGCGCTGGGCCGGCCAGAGCCCCCGCTGCCCCCCCGAGGGCTGCGGGGACGAGGCCAGGATGGACAGGAGCACCCCCGGGATAAGCGGGGTAACACCAGGAAGGACCCCCGCTTGGGATGCCCCCCAGGACAGCCGAACCCCTTTGTCCCCCCGGCGTTTTGGGCGAGGTGGGGGTTTTCTCCAGCCGCCCCCTCGCCGGCCGGCCCAGCTGCAGCACAGCTGGACGGAGGGATGGACGTCAGCCGAGTGGGGGCTGCCGGATGGGCCAGAAGCAGCACAGCCACGTCTCCAAGCATTCTCCGGGATGGGGACAGCCAGAGGAGTGCAGGAGGGTCCGGGAGGTCCTTACCTCCTGCTCATGTGGGAGGAAAAGGATACAGCTTGACGGCTCCCGCCTTGGTGCCAATGGCCATCACGCGCAGGACGGGGTCGTAGGCCAGGGCGCTGGGCTGGCTGGGGAAGCCGTGCTCCACCGTCTGCCACGGCGACAGGCAGGTCAGAGCCGGACCCCCCACCTCTGACCCTCCCAAACCTTCCACAGCCCCCGTCAGCCCCACAGCTCCGATCCCGTACCAGCCCGAGCATCACCCCTGCCATGCGGGATGACAAAGATGCTGCCCTGTCCCCCACTGCCACCAAGGGGAGCCTTGGGGAGGGGGGACATCACTCCTCACCCAGTTGCCACCCAGCACCCCAAAACCCAACCCAACAGCCACACCACGGGCCGGGGTAGGTCTGACCTTGAACAAGCTGCCCCACCACCCGCGAGCACTTTGGGGATGGGACCCCCCTTGCTCTAAACCCTCGAGGTGAGGACACCCCAGGAGAGGTGAGCGGGACCCCCACTGCGACATCACCGGGCGTCCCAGATGCCGGGCGGCAGAACCAGGCGAGCGGGACCCGCCAGCGCCAGGGACGTCCCCGCCGGAGCCGCGTGTCGCCCGCGGGCACCTTCCCAAGGAAGTCCCGGCCGTCCGGCGTGCCTGGGCTCGCCGGCTGGGGAGGGGCTGCCCTGGCAGCGGGGGGACGCGGGGGGCACCCACCGCCCCGGCCCGCGGCGAGGGGACCGCAGGGTTCCCGAGGGCAGCTCGGCTGAGCAGCGACGGCGCGATCAGACGATACGGAGGGCCGCCGGAGCCAGACTGGCCGGATCCTGACCTGTTCCCTTTGTCTGGGGCATCCGAGAGGCGCAGCGGGGCGGCTTTCCGCACCCGCCGGCGGCAGCCACTGTCACGCCAGCTCCTGCTCCCCTCCCAAGGGACACCTTCAGGAGCGTGGAAACATCCCCAACACATCCAAGGCGTCCCGACCCATCCGAGTGGGTCCCAACACGTCCAAGTGACGAGGAAGTGGATGCTCATGGGTGGATGCCGATTCCTGTGGCAGCCCCCACGCAGGGTCATGCCGAATCCCCCTGGGATGCACGCTGCGCTGGAGGAAGGAGCTGGGACAGCAGCAGCACAGGGACACCACAGTGATGCTTCAGGCCAGGGACCAACACGATGACCCCGGCAAAGATTGCCCAGAAAAAGCTGTCCCAGCTCCCCAGCACCCCCAGTCCCAAAGGGGGGCCCGGCTCAGCCCCCCACCCGCAGCCCCGGCTCCCGCCCGCAGCGGGGCCGCATCCGGCAGGCTGTGCCGGCCGGCCAAGGCGCGCTCCCGGCCAAATTACAGCAAAGCCCAGGCAGATCCGGAGCTCGGGAGGAAAAACAACCGTTAATGGGAGGCAGGTGGGCAGCCAGCGGCCCCAGAGCTGGGACGGCCGGAGCAGGGCTCTCCTCAGTCTCCCCCCAGGACGTCCCACTGGCACAGACCCATCCTGGGCACCCATTCGGGCAGGATCCGGCTGTGGGACTGTGCTCCCCAAAAACAGGGGGCTCTGGCTGGGCTAAGCCTCGCACCCCGGCCAGACCCTCACCCACGGCGGCAAGCTGGAGGGCCAGGGCTGTGCTGAGCAGTGGGAGCTGGCTCTGACCCCTCACCACTGCACATTCTGACACCTCCCAGCCCGGTCCTGCTGTGGGACAGCCCGGGGGTCCCTCCGGTGCACGGCATTGTCCCCACCATGAGTTGGGCAAGTATCCCACAGCAGTGCCAGGATGCTGCCGAAGGATGAACTGATGGACACGGTTTGGGCTCATGCAGGGGCCACTGCCGGTGGTCTCCTGCCCCCGCGGCCAGGGCAGGAGGGTGGTCCCAATGCCACGGGGCTCCCGGGACAAGGTGCACCGAGCCCCAGGTGGGCACCCGCTGGCACAGCCCGATGTCCCGAGGGAAGGGTCTGGCACCCCAAGGCTTGTGGGGTCCCTCCAGTTGTTTGATGAGCTTGGGGGGCTCTTCCACCCCGAATGCGGGGGGCAAATGGGAAAAATCGGGAGGGAGGAGGGAGCCTCTGATATCCCCCGAGGTCCCCCAGAAACACAACTTTGAGGTGCAGGGGAACCCCAAGCCCAAGGGGTCATCGCCACAGCCCTTCCTGCTGACACAGGGGGTCCAGCCCCCCAGTGTCCCACCTCGGAGGAGACAGGGGTGAGGGGCTGAGACCCACATGGGGGATGCAGCCAGGGGTGCTCCAAGGCCAGACGGGGTGCGGGACCACGGGTCACCCCAAAACGCCCGTGGGAAAGGCCTGGGGGAATCCACGGGACAGGGGGAGTCTGGAAACGGGGCGCTCCAGGGAACCCCTCCCAAGAGGGGCTGGGGACAGGGATGTCGCGCTGGTAAGGGGGTCGCATCCCCTCCCGGGGTGCCCCCCTGCACCGCACGGGGAAGAGCGCAGCCCCCCGGGGCGCATCCCGCACCCGGGGCTCCCGGTAGCCACCCCCGGGTTGTATCCTCCCGGGACGGCCCAGCAGCCTGTCCCGGGGTCCGCCGGCCAGGCAGCCCTGCCCTTTTTGCGTGTCCCTTTCTCCCGGGAGCGGGGAGGTCCCGGTGCGCGGCTCCCCCGGGGGTTCAGCCGGTTCCAGGGGGCGGTGCCCCGCACGCTGCTCGCTTCCCCGCGGGAAGCATCCCGCCGGGGTACCAGAGCCCCGCGCCACCGGGGGGTTGCCCGCACGCCGCACCCTGCCCGGCACCCCCGGTGCCTCCCGGTGGTCGCCGCCCCCGGGATCCACCGCCGCGCCCCCCGCTCGCCCCGGACGCACCTTGCTGAAGGCGAAGAGGTCGTGGCGGAGGCGGTCGCGGTGCGGGTCGGCACCCTGCCGCCGGAACCGAAACTTCATCATGGTTGGGCCGGCGGCGGCGGCGGCGGTGGCGCGGTACCGGGCGGGGCGGGCGCGGCCGGCGGTCCCGGGGCCGGTCCCGGGGCGGCGGTGGCGGGGCCGGGGCGCGGCGCGGGGCGGGGCCGGCAGGGGGCGCGGTGCCGGTGCGGGGTCCCCGGTGCCGGTGCGGGGTCCCGGTGCGCGCGCCCGCCGAGCCCGGGCAGGCACCGCCGCGGCGGGGGCGGGGCGGAACCCTGATGGACAGCTCCGCCCGCCAATCACCGCGCGGTAACGCGCGCCGCGCGCCGCGGCCCCGCCCACCCGCGCTGCGCGTGCGCCGCCGCGGATGCCGATGGGATGTGTAGTCGTCCAACTCGACGCTTTCTGCGCTGGATTTATTTATATTATTTTTTAAATCTTTTCCTTTCGGTTTTTTTCCTCCCCGTGGGCCTGGTGGGGGACAGCGAGGGCACCTCCAGCCTGGTCATCGTGGTCACAAAGCCCCCACAAACATGGGGTGTCGTGGATTTAGGGTCTCATCATGTGCCCCACAGCCATGGGGTGCATCAACATGGCGGCGCCCTGGCTACTAGGCCTGGGGCATCCTGCCGGCTCCCAGAATTAGCATTCGAGCCTCATTCCCGGCTGGCGACTCATTATTCCCGCCAGGGCACCGGCAATTTTGTTTCCCACTTCCCCCACGGCATCATCCCAAGGTGGGAGGGGGAGCAACCTGCCCTGCACCCAGTTTTGGGGTGAGTCACCCCGGGCAGGGCATGGCTTCCCCTCCCTGCTGACTAACCCCGGCCCTGGGGAGATGCGGCACTGGAGTGACGCAGGGTTTTGGGGCGGAAAACAGACCAGGGGCGAGTGGGGAAGGAGGCCGCGGTGATGGGCTGTGGACTCATGGATGGATGGAGGGGCCTGAACCACAGGCACAGACCCCGGGGACTGAGGGTGGGGAGGCTGGCGCCAGATGTGGGTCATTGCCCTGAGGAGGGAGAAAAGGAGGAAGAATTCAGAAGAGGAAAGGGGAGAAAAGAGGGGAGAGAGAAGGGGGTGGTGAAAAGGGGAAGAGAGGAGAGGAGAGGAGAAAGGAGAGGAGAAAGGAGAGGAGAAAGGAGAGGAGAAAGGAGAGGAGAAAGGAGAGGAGAAAGGAGAGGAGAAAGGAGAGGAGAAAGGAGAGGAGAAAGGAGAGGAGAAAGGAGAGGAGAAAGGAGAGGAGAAAGGAGAGGAGAGGAGAGGAGAGGAGAGGAGAAAGAAGGAGAGGAAAAAGAAGAAGAGGAGAGGAAAAAGAAGAGGAGAGGAGGAAGAAACAAGGCCACACATGAGACCAGCAGACCCCATCCATCCCTTCTCTGGCACCTCACAACCATCCCACCATCTCCCTCTTGCAAGAAGGGGGCACAAGGAGTGTGAGGGGCTCCACACGAGGCCAAAGCACAGGGTGCTGGAAGGAGGAGGAGGAAGGCAGAGATCCCTGTCCCTGCTTTCTAGGACAGTGCAGGAGGCACAGCCACCGCATTTGGCCGCCTGTCCCTGGGGAGCCGGTGACTCCCTTTATTTAGAACCAGTTCCCTGCTCCCAACCACCTCGTTCCTGCCAGGGGGAGTCGAGGCACATCCCAGCCCCCAGTACCACCACACAGCCAGGCAGAGCGATGCTTTCTGCTTTTATTCAATTAATGCAGCAATCTATACAAGAAAAAAAAAAAAAAAAAAATGAAACCATGAAATTCCAAACCCTGACAGTGAAGAACCAAATTCTTCCTAAGAATCAACCGGAATTAAAAGATTCCCCCACGTCAGACTGTACATAAAATAATCTCTGCCCCATTTACAGCGTTTCACACAGTACTTCTCGTATCTCAAACTTCAGAACTGTACAACTTTGTTACAAACCACGCTTTTTCCTAGGAAAAGCTCACGGAAAAAAATATTGCCACTTCTTTATTTATTTATTTTTATTTCTATTGGTAACAACAAAAAAAATTAGAATATTTTAAAAAACAAAAATTAAAGTCAGCCAGAACTTCTAAGTGCGGGCAGGGGAAGGAGCAGAGACATTTCTCAGCCGAATGTTTCTCCTCCCAACGGGGAAAGGGAACACTTTTAGCAGGTAAAAGACTCTTTGCTGCTGGTGGGGGTCCAGACCCCAGCCCCCCCCGAGCCCTCCTCAAAGCCTGGCAGCTGTTTTGATCCATGGGCTTGGAAAATTCTACCACTGACCCTTCTCGAGATACGGTAACAGTAACAAACCCCAATTCCTCCTGTTCTTTGAGGAAAAGCAGGGATGAACCCCACCTTCCTTCCCCTTCCTTAGGAAAGACAGTTCTCCTGGTCTGGGCTGTGGGTCTGGGCACGTGGATTGTCACACTGGATGTAGCTCCCAGTTTGGGGCTGAGCACGAACACACTGTGGGTGGATGGAGAGGTTGGACCACACAACTGGATCAGACACAGGACAAAGCCAACGGGGTCAGGGCTGTGCATGAGCTCGGCCCAGGGAGCAGACAGGATAAGTTTTGCCTCCAAACTGGAGCTCACCCCGCTCCCTGCTCAGCACCTGCCCCATGCCACCAGCCTGACCTGATGCCTGTGTGCAGCCCAGCAGAGAAAACCAGGAATTCCGAGCCACAGTTTCACCAGACATGTTACAGGAAGGATCCAGACCTCTGGATCTGTGTGAAAAATGTCTTCTAGTTTCGAATCCAGGTTTCACTCCGATGTTGTTCAGTGCAAAAGAGTTAAAAAACCATGTTATCTACACATATACATCCATGTCTATAGAAAATGTCTGTACAAGTGGGAAGATGGCCCTGCCTGCACGCTGGGGACTCCTCTCCTGAGGGATGCTGCAGGTTCTGCCCACTTGCATCCTGCTCCCTCTCTCCACAGTGTCAAGCCCCAACCAGTCAGGTTAAAAATCAAGAGGAGATTGTGGCTGGAGAGGGGCTCCACCTGTCCCCCCAGCCACGGCTGCCAGCTCTGACCCACTGCATGGATGGGAGGAGGGAAGGAGGGGAAGCTCCCGAGCAGGACATGCAGGAATACCAAAACAACCTGGGAAAGGATACTTGCACACGTACAGACTGCACAAGGACCAGGATGAGGTGATGGCTGGGACCAGGCTAGAGGTAAGCCCTCAGGATGTCCAGAGACACAGCCAGCACCTCATCCAACGGGAGTCCTGCTCTGGGAAGGAGCTGTGGAAAGGCCGGCTGCTCCAGCTTCAGTTTGAGTTGACACCAGGGTAGAGCATCCGTATTAGAGAGGCAGGGATAAAACTGGGAGCCAGGAGGGGAGAGCCGAGACCTCTGGCAGTGCCCCCTGTCACCGTCTGCACCCACAGCAGAGCCTGGCACCATGATAGGCACGGGGCATGGTCAAGATGGATCCAGAAAGACAAAGCCATCAGGAGGAGAAGGGATCTCTGCTCCCTGCGTGCAGTTTTGCTGTCGGGGAATGCCAAGCTTTCCAAAACAAGGGGTTTGTAGCCAAGAGCTGGCCTGGATTCACAGCAGAAAGCTGGGAGGGTGAGGAACATCACTTCAAATGCTACATGTGGTCTGAAAACGGCATTTTCAAGGTTTCACAAGCAGCAGAAGCACAAACTTTTGGATCTCTGGACTGACAAGACACATTCCTTTGGAGGCTGTGCCTCAGCACGGAGCCAGTGGGGGCCCTCACCAGGAAAACAATTCAATAATCAGAGACAGGCACTGGGGACCTCACCAACACCCCCACAGGTCAGCACTGTGCTGAAGGTGATGGCAACATCCTCTGAGCTCATGTGACAAGATCCAGCCTGAGCAGAACCCCAACACCAGGCGAAAATCAGCGGGGAAGGAAAAGGACAGTGGGACCCAGATGTCAGCAAATGTCCTCGATCAGCACTGCAGGGAACAATGCCTGGGTGGTTGTTTTAGACCAGGAGCCCCTCAAGACAGCAGCAAATAAGTTTCAAAATATATTACATCTTTTTATTGCCAAGCGTGCAGACCATGAAGTGTGTGGGGGACACGACACTAAGAAAAACTACAATTGGAGGGAGGGCAAAGCAGTAAAAATTTAAAAATAAGACTACTCCTTACAACTGCCAACACTTCGGTTCAAAGAATCAACTGGAGGAAGTTTTCCTTAAAAATACAGCTCTAAATATGGCATTGGGCCCCAAACTCTGCAAACACCAAGGCTTTGGTCTGGGCTAACACAAACCAGGTGGGAGAAGAGGATGATGATGGCAGATGTTCTAACACAACTCCACAGGGCTGAATGCCTGATTCTTCTCAGCATTTCTTGTAGCAACCAGAAAACTCCCTACCCCAGGAACACAGGCAGGAATAAGCCAGGAGAAAGCAGGCAACTTCAGTGCTGGATGCACTGAACTGGGGTCAAACTCGACCCCTGCAGTGTCCCTGCTCCCAGAGCCAGCCTCGGATGGGACAGAGCAGCTCGGCTCCCCCAGGGCCACAGCAGCTCCTGTTCCTGCTCCATCAGAGTGCAGCCAGTCCCTTGGGATGGGACACTGTGCC
Organism: Corvus cornix cornix; assembly: GCF_000738735.6. Taxonomy (NCBI): domain Eukaryota; kingdom Metazoa; phylum Chordata; class Aves; order Passeriformes; family Corvidae; genus Corvus; species Corvus cornix. The sequence continues at coordinate 6,947,346 of NC_046344.1, read as the reverse complement.
AGGAATGCTGCACCGACTCGGCTCTCTCCACCTGGAAGGGGCAGTGGAGAACGGCTCTTCTCGGGGGTCCCAAGGCACAAGCCCTCACAAGCACAGCGTTTCCTACTCCTCTTTGCTATCCCCAGCTCTGGGAAGCAGCACGTGCTCAGTGTGATCCCTCACTCGGCAGCCTGAGATTCCAATATGGATCTCGGGACAATGCTGGGCCAGGTTTCCTTCCTCCTCAACCACAGCATGCCCCCAGTCAGACCAGCACTGAGAAACCAGAGCTCTAGTACATTCTTCTCGGAGAGGGCAGCACAGGGACACAAGGCTGCGAGCCCACGCTGGCTTGGGAAAAGGGGCTGGAAAGGAAACCTACGGCATTTAAAACACTAAAGTGCAATGAAAATGTCCTAAACCCTTTGAAATCGATCGCAGCAAGAGGGGTCTGCAAAGTTTCAAACTTCCAGTTACTGCAGGGCACCCTTGAAACAGACCCGACAACCACCAAGTAAGAACGGACCAAGGAGCCCTTTGGTGAAACAAAGAATATGAGCCCACCATAGAATTTCAGCTCCTGGGGTCAAACATCATATTTAAAACATTTGGAAAGGAAAAGTGTTAAAGCAAAAAAAAAAAAAAAACCAAAACAAAACAAAAACCAAAAAATACAATTCTTGAATCTTGCGCAATGAAACAGTTAAACTTTTTGGTGTTTTCAAAAGAAATCCCAACAGAGAACCTGGCATAACTTTATCTGCTTCCTAAGGGAGAGATGGTCACTTGACCCATGACTCAGGACACCATGGCACTGGACATGTTCCATCCTCACGTATGTCTCAGCATTCCTCCATTCATAAAACCAAATCCTTCCTGTTTACTCTTCAGCCTGAAAGGAAAAACCAAAACTGAAGCTAGATGGAAGATAGCCAGAGGGAGGAGAAAGTTTTCACAGACTGGAGGCCAGATCTCATCAGCTCCATGAGCCTGCAAAGTGCAATCCTCAGTGCCGCCTCATTTTAACTTTCCTGGCGGGGCTGCCATCCTCCTCTTCCTCATCACAGTCCTCCGTGTACTCGTAAGACCTTCGCCAATAGTTCTCGGAGCTGAAGTTGCTCCGTCTCCTGTGTTTTGGTAAGAGGACTGAGCGCCTGTTCTCCTCCTTATCCATTTCTAGAATCCGTGGCCTATGGAGAGGGAGAAAACAGGAGTGAGAGCACAGCACGAGGGGATCCAGGCGTTCTCCTGGACACTATCTGCAGCTCATTCTCCGTGATAGCTCTGCCTGTTTTCCCACTGCTTTCCCAGCACTGGGTACTTGGCAGAGCAGGAACAGATCACCAAGCTGCACCTCCCAAGGGGAGTTCAGAACTTTGCTATGATGGGCCAGTTCTTTCCCTTCCCAAGGCAAGCTTTGGCCTTTACCTCCATCAGGAACACTTCCAGGCACCTCTTCTTTTACTTGCAGCTTGTGGCCCCAAGAAATATCCCTTGGGCAGAAGGGTCTCTCTCTACTGCAGCAGAATTTAGAACACAGAGCTGAGCTCCTTATGGTGCAGGATCACACCACACCTCCAAAATCCTTTGTCCTCTCAAATACTAGCACAGTGCAATTATTATTTCTGCAGAGCTGCCTCTGATCATTTCATAGCAGGACTGGGCTGGTGGGCTGCACACACCACTTATTTTATCCGAGTGGTTCCTAAGAAATCCCACTATGATATCCACGAGAATTACCTGTTATACTGGACTCTCTGAGGCCAGAGAAAGAGAAAAACATGTTTTTCACACCCATCTGCTGCAGAAACCTATGCAAGCCATCCCCCACAGCCTGATAAGGTCACATCAGGCTGAAAAACAGCTCTGACGGATGTACACATTTGTCCCGCATGATCGCTCCCCTAATCGGACACCAGCCCACTGCGTGCTCCCAGGGAAGCTACATCTGCAGCCCAGCTTCAGATCTTCATCCATCTTCCCAGCCTGCGTCCAGGTGAATGAACACTGCTCACAAACAAACCATCCCCACCCTCCTCCCTCCGGGACAGGTTCAAACAGGGCTGGGACCGCATGGCAGCCAAGCCCTGCGACCAAGTCAACTTTTGGGTTGTACCCATTACGCAGAGAATGCCATCTGGATCCTCAGGAAGCTTTGGAATTGGAATATCCAGGACAGCTGGCAGACTGGCTATCACTCACGGCTATCAATGTGCTCACACCAAGGTGTTTAAGGGAAGCCTTGCTGCAGAGCTCAAGCTTGTCTGAAACCTCAGCAAGGAGCTTCCCTGAAGGTCAGGCTTAAGCATCCACACAGTCTGGTTTCTCACACAAAAATATACACACACAGCTCTGGAATCAAAACAGGCCTGAGAAGCTTCCCAAGAAGTCCTTAACCTTTCCCAGACAGCAAACCCTCACGCTCCCTCCCAGGACTGCTTTCATAATATAGTTTAGCGCAGCTGCACAGGTTGCTTGGCAATAGAGGTCAAAAATGATTAGCTGCAGGGAAACTATTGTTCTGAACGACTGCATTATCAAAAGCCAGCCAAATCTATTGCTTCTTCATTATGCCACTCGCAGGATAAACAATGTAAGCTGCTTACAGCCAGAGCTCAGCCTCCACAAGTCTGGGAGGAACATGTAAAGAGCTCTGATAAAACAGATTTGGGCATTGCAGAAAGCACCTGGAAGGTGCAAATCAGAATGTTTTTAAACATGTTCTGAGGCCAGGAACCTCGGCCATGCACTGATCCAGAGACATCATCCCAAACGTTTCTCTTAGGAGAAATCATCCTACCTGTGGGCAGCATCAGGATCTGCTTTGCGATGGGACCGCTTTGGTTTCAGGATCTGGTCCCGGTTGCTTCCCGACAGGCGGTCAGAGTTATAACCTGGTGGCAACACAGAGCTACTCAGGGATTTTGTTTCCAATCGAGGTGCGTCTAGTCTTGTTCTGCAAATATTTAAAAAGAAGAGAATTTGCAAGGAGTTTCTACAGAATCACCAGTGCTGCAGCAGAACCCTCCATCCCAGCCACACAGCTCAGGAGGAGGGGCAGGAATACCACACTCCACAGCACAACAAGCTGCAGCTTTGTGGTACTAGAAGCTTCACAGAATGGCTTGGGTTGGGAGGGACCTTGAAGATCATCTCATTTCAACCCCCTGGCCCAGGCAAGAACACCTTCCACTAGACCAGAGTGCTCCAAGCCCTGTCCAACCTGGCCTTGGACACTTCCAGGGATGGGGCAGCCACAGCTTCCCTGGGCACCCTGTGCCAGGGCCTCCCCACCCTTACAGGAAAGGATTTTTTCCTTCTATCTAATTTAAACATACTCTCTGTCAGTTTGAAGTTTCCCCTTGATCCTGCCTTGGCTTAGGGACACAGAGTCATGAGGTGAATGCAAAAGGTGCTGGGCTCACTGCAATTCCAGCTCTGGGATACGGAGCAGAGGTGCTGGAGCAGCTGTGAAATCCTATGAAATCACAGCGACTTGGCAATAACTCACAGCTCCAGTTAAGCCACCTGGGTGGGAGATGCTCTGCAAAAGCATCATCACCTGCAACAGTAATAACTGCTTCCACCTGGAAACTCCCTCCTGCCCACGGATCTCCCGGGGTCAGGTGTTCCTCAGCTTGACTAAGAGGTGCAAAGAGTTGAAGTACGAGTCAGGAGAAGGTGTAGCAAACAGAAGCTGCACCACATCCCTTCCAGCAGCTCTGCACACACTCAAGCTATGCTGGAGAGCAAGCACAGCTCATTCCAAAGGAGAACTGTCACAGGACTGTAGCCATGCACAGGTGGAGGAGGCAGCAAAAATGAAGAGGGAGAATCTCTGCTTGCTCTCCAGTGCTGAACTTTAGCTCTTGAGGGAGGTTTCCACAGGACAATCCCAATCTAAACTTCCATTAGGAAGCACATCCAGTTGCCAAGCTTCTCTCTGCCATCAGGGAGAACCTCTTCAGCTAATCAGGGTGATGCCAGACTGGCACAGGCGAAGCTGGGCATGGCAGCCTGAGTTTGCCCAGCATGCTAGAAACAAGGCACACTTCTGCAGGCAGCTGCCAGGCTGAAGCCTGTGCTACTCCACACTATCATCCTGAATTGTTCTCAGCTCCAGGGCTGGACCCAGTCCAGCCTGAACACCAAAGGCATTGCAGATCCTGCCCCTGACAAGTGAGGTGGTTCAAATACCTCCCAAATACAACTGCAACTGCAGGGCTGCGATTCAAACAAACCAACCCCCAAATACAGGGCAAGGGAACACCAGCCATGCTCCCTCTGGCCAGGTACAAGGAGAGGTGACACTAAAACAGAGAACAATGTACCTACCTAACTTAAATAGAGAAACTATTTATGAGTGGAAGCAGAATGGCAGCAAAAGCCCTCTAAAATGCCTTTCAAGACCTGGTTCAATAGGTCTCATTTCTATATTCACCTCCCACGTTACCTCTCCCAGCATCTCATAAATTGAGAGCACCGTTCCTCCTCTCCTCTGGCTCAAAGCACTTCCAAACCCCGCTGGCTCCCGGCAGCCCTGCACTCCAATACACAGGAAATGCTGAGTACTGAAGTGTTTATGACCTGCTTGGTAACCACACTGCTCTGGAGAACCCTGCAAAAGGCCACTGCTCCTCCAGCTCCCACAGCTTTGCTCTCCTGCCACTGTCAGCAAAAACACGCTCGGAGCAGAGGCAAGAACAGAGCCAGACTCCAACGTCTGGGACACAGCGAGCTCTGGCAGAATTCAGAGCTGAATATCCCAGCTGCAACTGGGATGATCCAACTGATCTGATCAGGAAAGCTCAGGGCTCATCCTCACCACGAAAAAGAGGAAGAGGAGTTTTATGAGGCTGCTGGCTGCTCCCGAGCCTCTCGTGCTCACAGGCCACCAGCGGAAGTAGCTGTTTTCCTGGTTGCATAACGCTCCATTCCAGACAAAGTCGCATGATCCCGGGAATCGGGAATGGCGTTTGTGCAGCGATCCACGGCGCGGGGACGCGGCGCAGGCAAAGGGGACAGCGGCCCCACTGAGCGCGCAGGGACACGCAGGGGACACGGGGAGGTGGCCGCCCTCGCCGGGGATAAGCAGCAATTAATAAGCTCTATTTGGCAGCAATCACAGCGCAGCCTTTGGCAAACATTGCTGTGGATTCACCACGGCTGCGGAGGCTACACAGAAATAATTACCAGGGGGTTTATGCTTTGCTCAAGACAAAAATCCTGGTGTGGTTTCATCTGGCCTGTGTGATGGGCAGAGACACTTCTGCTCTGACACAAAGCAAATCAGGCCCCAAAAATCAGGGGGAGGCAGAAGGACACACTGCTGCAGAGGGGTGGCTGAGCAAACAAAGCCAGTAGAGCTCTGTCCCTTCAGCAGGAATGCACCAGGTCAGCTGGGTACCACCAGGGAGACCTCACTGCTCCTCCCAGGACTTTAAGGGGGCTTATAAAAAACAGAGCAACTTTTTACATGGGGAGATGGTCATAGGACAAGAAGGAACAGCTTTAAACTAAAAGAGGAAGGATTTATATTAGATATTAGAAAGAAATCCTTTACTTGGAGAGTAGTGAGGCACTGGCACAGGCTGCCCAGAAAAGCCCTGGTTGGACAGGGCTCTGAGCAACCTGGTCTAGTGGAAGGCGTCCTTGCCCATGACAGGGGTTGGAACGAGGTGAGGTTTAAGGTCCCTTCTCGCCCAGATGCATTTTGAGGGCAGCCAGGCTTGACTGAAACAATCCAACACCCTCAGCTTTACCAAAGCTGAACAAAGCAAGAGGCAGAGCCAGTTTAAACAGGTGTGTTCAATATCTGCACCAGTTTGGGCAGCTTTAGCTTATTTAGCTGTCTTTTCCAGGGAACTGCTCCACAACCTAGGACAGGCGGCTTCTCTTTCCCAAAATCCAACCAAAGCAGCTGTAAGATTTGGAGGTGCCTCCTTGTCAGCACTTGTGCTGCTTTTCCCTGGTTGGTCCAACACCATGAGCACAACAGCTCTAAGTTCTTATCACAACGTCTCGCCCCAAACTTCACGTGGCCATACCCAGCTGTGGGGTGGTTTGGCTACAGCCTGCCTTTCATCCCACTCTGTCTCCTGCCACATCTCATCCTGCCTACCGGGGTCTGGGCTGATTTTGCCAGGCTAATGCCTCAGGGCTGCTGTTTTTCCTGCCTTCATTCCATGGGTTTCTCTAACCAGATGTCCAACTCCACTCCACTGGCTTTGTGCCATATCCTCATAATGTTGCCAGACTTGTTTTGAAACCAACTAAGCCATCCAAAAGCTCATCCAGTGTGAATCCAGACCGCTTGCCTGTGAGCCTTATGCCAGCCCGAGCCACAACCACAGCCCTGCCACCAATGCCCACATTTTTGGCTAGGTTTACAGGACTCAAAGTTGTGTATTTTCATTTACAAAGATGCTTCTTGACAGCAGAATTACTGCTAACACCTTCCAAGGCACAGTCAGCAGGGGTCAATGTGTGGCAGTCATGTTTTTCAGTCTCCCAGTAGAAGGAACTGATGAGAGAGGACATTTCTAGGCAGAAAAGAAGGTTTTACCGAGGGACTTTGGGGTGGGGTTGGTTTACTCTGTCTCCATTTTCTTAAGAGCTTTAGGAACAAGCACTGATCGAGAGTGCTCTTCTAGAACAGGAAGCCTATTTCTAAAACAGCTTATGGAGCTTGGCTTCCCAACAGACTCAAAGGACAAGTTCTGTAACGAGCATTGAACTATCTACGTTTCCTTCCAAAGCCAGTGTCTTCCTCTCTCCCCAGCAAACAAAAGCCATGATACCAAGGAAACTTTATCTGCTTTACAGGACATTCTTCATCACAAGCATCAGCTTCAAAAGACCATCCAGGCAACTCACACATGTGGGTATTACATGACCAGACACCTGAACACACAGCCCAAAACAAGAGTTTGAAATCATAGCTGTTTGGAGCTGGGCAGACAAGGAAAGCCAGGTGTTTGGGCACCAGCAGGGCTTGCAATCCCAGACATTACGATGAAGTGCTGCTGCACAGAGCCAAGAAGTTATTAACCCTGAGGAACACGTTCCAGCCACTTCCACTGCCGGGTACGGCAAGACACAAGCGAGCGTCAGAGTGACACCTAATCAAGGTGTAAGATCAAGCCAGCAAATTAACGAGCAAGGCAGTTTTCAAGTGTTTAAGCATCATGACACCACATCCACGTTTATCTTGCTGTCTGGAGGGCTTCAACACTTACTTCCGGAGGATGATGACAGCTCTCCTCTCCTTGATGTCCTGTGGTCGAATGCAGTGTGTGATTTCGTCAGCCGCATACCCACTGACAACAGAAACAAAAAGCCATCGTCAGGGAGATGCCAGGCAGGAGCAGAAAGTGGTTTCCAGTCTCAACAACTCAGTTTGGCCAGTAGTTCCTAACTTCCACCAGGAATTCCTCCTGCAAACACCACCCCCCAGGCACACAGGAGCTAGATTTACAAGAAGGAACCAACATTGGGAAAGAATAAGGAAAGTCAAGGGGTTTGGAGAGGTTTTATGATTCAATTCTTCAGCATACCCCAGAGGAAACTGCCACCTGCTCCAGTACTGTGAAATAAAACATGTAGAAATGTAGAACCGTAGATTCAGACGATTAATTTACGAAGAAATTAGAAAGCAACAGGGGAAAAAAACGAGCACATTCCTCCAAAACATCATCTCAAACATGCCTATGAGAAAAGCCATCTCTCATGGCTCAGATGTGCAGCACACCCAGACCCAAACATGCAACAGATCAAGGAGGTTTTTTAGTCACAGAGGGGCACAGTGCTGGTAAGAGCTGAGCCTCTCAGTGCCTTCCCCTGGGCACAGACACCTCACCACCCTCCCCATCACATAGCACATTCTCAGCCACCATACAAACATCACCAACCCTAACCCAGTATACATGGGGTAACCTTCAAATTCAGACCTGCAAGCCTAGCTGCAATCCCCTAAAACCTCCCTATAACAGGGTGAAACAGCTCCCTGGGTGGAGGAAAAGCCCAGGCTCAAGCAGTAGCTGCTATCAGCAGGAGTGTTTCACCGTGTGAGATGACTCCAGATACTCCACATTTTCAGCAGGCTGGAGAAAAGCCACGGCCAAGGACAGCCCCAGCTTCCCACAACACACTGGAGCATTTCCACATGGCTGCTTCTGTTTCCAGCAGGACTCCTGGGCCCAGCACAGCAGGTAAAATCACGGAGGGTCCGTGGAGAGCGGCCACCACACCTGTCCAACTCACAAACCCTGCTGGGAGCACATCCCGTCACTCCAAGGGTGCGAGCCAGCAGATCCCAGCGGTGGGGCCTGCCCTCTACCTGCCGTTTGGAGAGTGTCAGCTCACACAGAGCCTTCTGGACGCCAGTGTGGGGAAAAGAGACACTGAACACCTTCAGAGCCTCCTGAAACACCTGACAAGGGCAGGAACACCTTGGAAGGCACTTGGGTGAAGGCTGCTCAAGCCTGCACACCCAGCCTGAAGCGGAAACCACCAGGCCCAGTGTCGCCACAAGGCTTTTCCATGCTGCTGCTGGCATGCTAGGGTCAGGGGCTGGCAGGTGATTCAGGACACTCCAAGCAGAAAACAGCTCACACATGCAAGTCTTCTCCGGGGACAGGACCGGGTTTCCTTGATCTGGTTAGATAACCCACCCACTCACCCAGAAACACACACCTCCTCACACACAGATTTCCTGCTCTGGGAGGACAGCTGAAAGTCTAAGACCAGTTAAAGCAGGGGTGATGTCCATCCCCACCATCCTCCAGGCATTGCAGAACACGACAGCATTATGCCAAGGGGCTTATGATGATGCTCTATTATGTTCTAGGAATCTCTGCGTCAAGCTCCAGTGAATTCATGAATATCACCCACGTTAACATTCAACTCAGCATCCTCAGCAGCATCCTGAACACCAGGGAAAGGTCTGCTTCCAGACCTGCACTCTCCATCATGAGATTTTGTCCTGGACACTCATTTTCACTCCTTTCTGAGGCAGGAACCCCCTTTTCAGATCACTTTCAGAGTGGCACCAAGAAGCCTGGGGTCCCAGATGCACATGGGCAGCATCAAACAACAGCCCCACCACTCCAGTCTGAGGCCCAAAGGGGGACACACCAGTCTGCCAAACTGGTGTGGGAAAACTCTGCTTGCACTATATCATATACAGCGATGGTGTGTCTCTGCACAGGCAGAGAAATGGAAGAAAAAGAATATTTGGTTGTGTCATACTCGTGCTGCCTCGTGCCAGCATGAACTTCTCACCCACTGCCTGGCCTTGCACACCCTGAGGCAGACCCTGAAGAAAAACACCCATAATGATATCACGGGTCTACCCACAGGTTTCTTGCCCAGAGAACAAACCTAAAGCAACTTGGAAAGGAAAATCATAAATTCCTGCCCATGAGAACACCTGAGTGTGACATCTCCATCCCAGAGCGTTTTCCAGAAGAACAGGGGAAGTGTTGATGTCTTCCACACACACTACCCCAAAACCAAAGCCCAACTCCAAACTAAGCTGTCAAACCTTACACCCCCTGAGTCTCTCTTTCCATCCAGAAGAGCTGCTGTTGAGCCAGAATTGATTCACACAGAGATAAAAGTGGATATTTTTGTGCAAACATCCCCAGAAAGGAAGCCTTAAAGTTCTACAGACTCTAACAAGAAAAGCTTGAACAAATCTCTGCCTCATCACCACTGGCACTGGCGTGAAACTTCCTCTGCACCAACAGCCTGCTCTGAGGGATCAGGCTATTTTGGAGCAGACAGCTGCAGAGAGATTCCTCCAGCTGGGAAGGAAGGAGGTTCATCCTCCAGCGACTCCAACCTGCTCTGATTATGCTTCCATCAGGCACGCCTTGAGACAACAGGAGGGACACACATCACCGTGTTCCCCTGCCATTACAAACAGCCAGGAGATGACCTGGAGCACTCTCCAGCTGCGGGAGGGAAGCCCGTATGGCACAAGCTCCCGGAACCTGGGAAATGTTACCTGTGCCTTTCATTGCTCCAAGTGCAGCTGCACCATTTCCAACGCTGAGACAACACACCTGGCAGTTTCAGTGCCAAGATTTGCTTCCTGTGACAGCAGCTGCAGGGCAGGGATCTGGCTGGAACCCCCCCATCCCAGCTGGCTCCACACACCCCCTGCTCCCTCCCTTTTTCCCAGCCCCAAGCACTGTCAAAACACACGTTCTGCAGATGAAAGGGCAAATTCCTCCATCTCCCTGCCACTGCTTCTATTGGTTGATGCTCAACAAATAACTGTTAAAATAAGAAAAACCCACAAACGTGGTGAGGTTTGCAGCCCCTTCCCAGGGAGGTGATGGGCCACAGGACTGGGATCCAGCAGCACACACTGAGGTGATGCTTCCTCCTGGCCTGGCTGCCACTGGGACAAACCTGCAGGAGCACCCACTTCCCAGGGCTGCGGGAAAAGGGGGGACTGGACGACATCATCTTCTAGATCTCAAGACCTACAAGAGTAAATCTTCCCTGCCAATGTGAAAGGAGAGGGAAAAGGGTCTTGCTGGGAGAGGGAAAGGCTCATTAGCAGGTCACGGGGTGGCTCAGCCTTTGGCTTCTGGCAGAGGGGCACAGCCCAGCCAGGTGAGTTGCTGTTCCACCTAACCTGTCGTTTGAGGTCTGAACATTTTCCAAGAGTCTGAGGCAGGTTCAGTGCTGGGAAACACCACATCCTGCTTCAGGCCAGGCAAACAAAGTCAAGGAAGGGAAACAGGGAAAGCCCCTCTGCAAAATCCCTTCTGCGTAGGCAGCTATGAAATTAGGAGCAGGAATGGAACAGGGGTAATCTGGGGACAGCCTGAGAGTGCTGTGGGGTCAAAGAGAGGGACCCAACAGCTTCCTTTAGATCCTCACGATTTCTACACAGCACCCAAATGCACGTGGCTACCGCGGCTTCCCTGAAAGGCTGCATGCCAGGAGAAGCCACTGACCCAGCAGGATTCGAATCCCAGACATTACAGGCATGCCACCTCTATCTGTGCCCGTTCCCTATATCCAGGGCAACTGCCTCCAGCAACTGTTTACCCAGAGGAGAAAATGTCAAGTTTAGGGAGTTGACTTAATCATGACCAAGGGCTGGATTTGGTGACACACCCCTGAGCATGCTCTGCACCTCTCCTGCTCCTCCTGATTGCTGGGGTTAGATGGGAGACCAGGAGATCTGCTGTGAGGCAAGGAATTGATTCCAGCCAGGATCCTATAAACGCAGAACAGTCACTTTGGCAGAATCTCCCTTAAGTGAGTGCAAAGTACCTGCTAACTGCTGTACCAAATTTGAAATAATCCCTGTTTTAAAGTCTTATTATTTGCTGGAAAGCAGAACATCTGACCATGATCAAGCTGCAGTGGGTGGGTTGGAAAGCAGCCCTTGGATTTGGGGGGAACAGGCATCTTCATTTGATTTTTAGAATTTCTTCAGCCACATTAATAGACTGATTACAGCACCTGAGTGACACTGGCCAACAACAAACACCCCCCGGGAGACACCCCACTCCAATGCCATGAGCCCTGAGCCAGCAGCCTCTTCCCAGCAGTCCTGAAGGAAGAGCAAGGGTCTGGAAGAAGAAAACATCATTCTCTGGTCCTAGAGCAGAGAAAGCATCTCTCCTTCCTCCCACCATCCTCCACTGCAGATCCTCCTCCACAGTTTTTCAAGAGGCTTTGACTGCAAGACTTGAGGCTGACCCTGCATTAGCAGCTCTGCCAGAATGCTTCCAAGCACGATAAAACTCTCACTGTCCTTAAAAAAAAAAAGGCCTCTGGCTGTAAAAGGAAGGACAACTGCTTATCCAGGCCTGACAGGGAAAGACAGCAGAGGGGTTCGCATCACCAGCAGGAAAATTAGGGTAGAAAGTTTCCCTCCTGATATCTCAGAGAAGTCAGGGAGCAGAGCAGCTGCCTTACACCCAGCAGTCTCCATCCCTGGGGATGGAGTTTGCTCTGCAATAAAAGGATACAGGGCAGGATGGGTCCCCTTGGGTCCCATTTCACAAAATCACCCTGACCTCTGGTCCCCTGCACAGCCCTGTCAAACCACCAGAGTATGAGAAAATGTCCTCAGTGCCGTTCCCGATTCCCTCTGCAGCCTCCCTCATCCCTGGCTAATCCACACAAGTTACCTAACGCTGGGGTCCGGCGATGATTAGTTAATGTTTGTGCAGCTTTTCCGAGATAAAAGCTACGTGAGATCTCAGCATTTATTATTGATGCACCAGTCAAGGAGGCCAGGTGTTTGTGGGGGGGAAAAATTCCTTCTCGAACCCTGCGGCGATCAATTTACAACCCAAAGCAAGGGATTGTGTTACCAGCCTGAGAGCCCGGAAAACCAGCCTGGACCTTCACCAGTCTAAAAAAATAACCCCCCGAACAAGGATACAGCTGGTAGCTCAGAGCACTGCTAGCAGAGTCCCGGTGATCCCTGCTCCTGGCAGGGAGCACTCTGACCTTCAGGGACACAAGGGACTGGCAGCCCCCGTGCCAGGCTTTGAGCTGCCCTCCCCAGGAGCTGGACACCAGCAGGATCCGTACACTCCAGCCCTTCCTGTCCCCTTACCTGCCTGTCCCCTCACCTGCCTGCTCCCCTGTCCCAGCCCGTACCGGGAGGCAGTGGGATTAAGAAGCAGGCGTTTCCCAGTGCCAATCCCAGCTTTACTGCCGACCAACTGCGTGACCTTGGGCAGGTCATTCCACCTCCAAGGCTCTTCCTCAACACACATAAAAGTCTTTTCCTGTGCCTGTGACCCGCTGCACTTCCAAGTGACAATCACACGGGGCTCTGGGCTCTGGTCTCCCTATCATCATTGGGCAGGGGAGGGTTCGGCATTCCCAGTTTGTAGACTGGGAAGACGAGGCCATTCACACCTCCTCTCCACGATTAAGGTCAGGTCAGGGAGGCACCGGCCGAGCTAAGAATAGACCCAGGAGCCCCGTCCCTACCAGCTGCTCTGCTCTGACCACTCTTGGGCAAAGGATCCATTTTGTGTCTCAACGTGTTATTTTAACCATTTACAGCAACTACGGCAAAGCTCAGCTCCGCGAGCGGCCACGCTCCCACCAGCACTCACCTCAAGCCCCGCGGAGAGGGCACCTACCCAAATCCTCACCTACCACGACGGCAGGACCCCCCCCCCAAATCCCTGCTTCATTCTTTTCACCACAGAGAACCCCTGAGTGCCTACAGACGAGGGAGATGGAGCCCGAGGCGCCGTCGGGGCGCGTATCCGTGCGCCTCGTGATCCGCGTTACACAACCGGGCCCCGGCTCGTTAGTGGAGCCTCGGCAACGGAGAGTTACCTGAGCACCGTGACGCTCCCCCTCTTCACGGGCAGGAAGAGAACAGGCTCTGAGACCCTGATGGGTTTGAACTGGAATTTACACCCGAAGCAGAGCGCCGAGTCGCTGAAGAAGGAGACGGAGACGATGGGCCTCTCAAAGATATGGATGGGGTCCACGTGGGAGACAATGCAGCCCCCGGGCTGGTAGTCGTTGATGACGGCACTGTTCACAAAGCCCTCGGGGATCACCCGGTGCTCCACCAGCTTCCTGATCACCAGGTCGTGCACCCACTCGGGGATGGCATCCACCTCCCCCCGCGGGTACAGGCGCTCCTGGCCGGGGCCTCGCCGCTGCAGCTGAGACCCGTAGGTGTAGCCTTCACCGAAAAAATACTTGTTCCGCAGCGGTGCCCGATCCACCGTGTGCTCCTTGTAGAGCCCCTTCTCCGCCCGGGACACCACGTCCTCGATGCGCGCCTCGATTTTGGCGCACTCCTCGGCGCTGAAGAGGCGAAGCTGGCGGATGCCGCTCTTGACTTTCCGAGCTTCCTCCTCCTCCTTCTGCTCCTCGTAGTCGCTGGGCTCGGAGCCGGAGTCCTCCTGGTGCCGCCGCTTGCGGTCGTACGGAGGTTCGGGGGGCTCCCGCGGGAGGCCGCCGCCGCCGCCGCCTTTGTGGCCGTCCCGGTAGGGCATCATGGACTTGAGCTTCTCCCGCAGGTCCGTGTAGCCGCTGCCGGCCATGGCGCGTCCCGCAGCCCCCGCCTCTATCGATCCCGGCGCTGCAGGCGGCGGCGGGCGGCGGCGGGGGACGCGCAGCTGCTGTTCATGGCACCCGCCGCCCTGCCAGGAGAGAGAGCCCCGCAGGACGGGGGGGGAGGTGAGGACGGGATCCCGGTACCGCACCAGACCCTCTCCCGCCCCCCCCCTCCACGGGAGATGGGACCCCCCTCCCGGCGGGCAAAGCTCCCGCCCTCTCCCTCCTCCCTCCCGGCGCAGGGACGGCCTGGCGGACGCCACACTCACGGCTCGGCCCGGGGCGGGCGCGGACAACGCTGCCGGTGCCGGTGCTCACGCGGCGGCAGGGCCTGACACATTCCCAGTGGCGGCCCCGGACGCCCTGGCCGTTTCCACTGCCGCGGCTCTGCCCATGGCGGGGGGGCAACCGGAGGAGATGTGAGGGGTCCCGTGCCGTGCCGAGGGACAGCGGCGGGCGGGGGTCTGGCGCGGCCCTTCCCGCTACGTCACCAGGAGCCGGCCCGACATCCCGGATCACCGCGGGGCCGCCCCGCGCCCCGCCCCGCCCCGCCGCGCACGCGCCACCACCGCCCCGGCCCCGCCCCTCTCGCGCACGTACGGACAGAGCGCGCGGCCCGGCCCCACCCCCCGCGCGCACGACCGGCGCCGTTAACCGGGACCGGGAGCCCCGCCCCGTCCCGCCCCGCGCGGCGCTGATTGGCCGGGGGCGGCCGCGAGCGCCGCGGGCCGGCGGCTGATTGGCCGGTTGGAGCGCGCGCGCGCGGCGGCGGCAGGGAGGGAGGGGCGCGGAGGTGCCGGCGGGTGCGCGGCGCGAGCGCCCCCTGGCGGGCGCGCCGAGCGCCACCGGCGAGCGGGAGCGACTGGGGGGGGCCACGGGGAAACTGAAGCACGGGAGGGCTAGAGGGGAAACTGAGACACCGCGATGGGGAAACAAACACGGAGATGGGTGGGGGAAACCGAGACACCGGGATGGGGAAACAGAGGCACTGGGAAGCTTGGGGAAACTGAGGCACAGCAATAGGAAACACATGGGGATGGATGGGGAAACGGATGCGGTGAGCAGCATCCCCCCCGCAGCAGCGAGCGCAGCACAAAACCACGGACACCGAGTCATGCCAGACTCCCGGGCGTGTATAAAACCCCAGAACAACAGTGGGTTGGTGACAGGGGGACAGCGGCCACTGGCCAGGCTGGGGACACCCCAGGGTCACTGCACCCTCTGTCCCCTATGCCAGGGGTCCGGGGTGCCAGGGGTCCAAGGCCACGGCGGGCTCAGAGCAGGGTGATCTCGCTGGGCGGCAGCGTCAGCCTTTTCTCCCGGGCTCCCAGCAGCCTCTCCATGTGCGCAGCCACCACACGGCACAGCTCCAGGCCCTAGACGGGGACACACCGGTGGTCAGTCGCTGTGCCACCACCGTGGGAACCCCAGCGGGGCTCCCCCGACCTTCCCAAGTGTCCCCGACCTGCTCCAGCTGCAGTTGGGTGATGCCCTGGGCCAGGAGGTCTCCCAGCGTGATCTCCACATAGGGATAGCTGGATCCGGCCGTCGGCCGCTGCGTCCGTGTGGACTGGATCTCATTCAGCGAGAACTTGGCGATGGGTTCCTGGGAGGGGACGGGGGGGGGTGGCCAGTGTGCCCTGGGAACCCCTCCAAGGGGACCGGGAACCCCAGGTTGGACGGGGCTTGGAGCAAACTGGTCTAGTGGAATGTGTCCCTGCCCATGGCAGGGATTGGAACCGGATGAGCTTTAAGGTTTGTTCCAACCCAAACCATTCCATGTTTCCATGTGTCCCACACAGCCCCACACCTACATGGGTCTCCTTGCTGAGGAAGTTGAGGCCATTCTGGTTGACAGCCAGGATACAGGGTGAAACAATGGCGTTGTTGCTGCAGCTCTGGATGTAGAAGAAGGACGAGCCAAACATGGGGTAGGCGCTCAGCAGCCCTGCAGGGCAGAGGACAGGCTCTCAGTGCCCACTGCCACCCCCACCTGCCCGGTCCTGCACCCTGGAGCAGCCAAGGGAATTGGGTGTCCGAGCGTGGGCCTGGAAGCAGCCCATCCTGTCCTGTCCTGCCAATGCATCCTGCCCTCCATATGCAGCACCCCAGGCTCCACACAGAGACAAGGGCTGCCTGTCCCAGCAGCATCCCATCCCCATCATCATCACCCTCCAGGCAGCATCCCATCCCCATCATCATCACCCTCCAGGCAGCATCCCATCCCCAGCAGCCTTGCATCCCCAGCAGGACTGCATCTCCAGCAGCATTACATCCTCATTAGCACTATGTCCTCATTAGCATTGCATCTCTCAGCATCCTCTCCCTTTCAATATCACCTCCCCATCCCTGTCCCCATCGCTGTCCCCTCACCCAGGAACTGTGCCCTGGCCTGGTGGGCACTGAGTGCCTGGGCTTGCTGCACGTGCTGGGTCACCATCTGCAGCCAGGACTGGGGCTTCAGCAGGCGGAAGAGCTGCGGAGGGACGTAGTCCTGCATCTCCCGCCTGTGGGGAGCCTGGGATCAGGGCCAGCACTGGCCAGTGGGTCCCAAATCCCATGGGACATGTGTTTCCCCCCTCCAGGTGCCCTGTGCCCTGCGTACACGGTGGGGAGGTGGTGGCGGTCCTTGGCTCGGTGCTGGAGGGCGGCCAGCTTGGCCACGTGCGGGAAGTGCTGCTCTCCTGGCCTCACCGGTGGCAGGATGGTGAACAGGCCCTTGAGGTAGTCAGGGAGCACCTGGGGGGGTGACAAGAGCACAGGGACACGGCTTGGGGACAGGGCACGCTCTGAGGGAGACAGGGAGGTGGCCCTGGGGGAGGCTGATGGGGTCGCCCGACCTGGTTGTAGTGGACAGTGACGTAGAGCTCATTGTCAAACTTGAGGGGCTGGCTCCAGACCACGCGGCGGCACCAGAAGGTGTAGCTGGTATCCCGGAGCTCCGTCTCGGCAGCCACATCCAGGATGTATTCCCGGCAGGTCAGCGGCCGCACACTCTGGCCTGTGCCACCACACGTGTGTACATGGCCACCACACCATCTGCGTGGCTGTACCATCCCATCCCATCCCATCCCCATCCCATCCCATCCCATCCCATCCCCTCCCATCCCATCATCTTGTCCTGTCCCGTCTGTCTCATCCCTGCCAGCCCCTCACCTCTGTCGGTCACCACGAAAAGGATGTATTCCTCCAAAGCCTCTGGATTCTGCAGCCCCATCTCGCAGCACAGCTCCTCAATCACATCCAGAGCCACCTGGGCACAGGGACAGGTGGCTGGGACACTGCCACATCCCCCTGTTGTGCTCTGGGTCACCAACTTGTCCTGCACTGAGGCTCATCCCATGAAGCTGCCCTGAGAAGGGATCCACTTTTCCCAGAGGATAAAGTCCCACAGTGAGGACAGCCAAAAGGTGCAGCCCCCCACATCCGCACCCTCTGGGTGCCCACAACTGAGGTGTCACCATAGTCTTGGGGTGCACTGAGCCTCCTGTCCCCCCTGGCTCACCGAGCACGTCTTGATCTTGAGGTGCCTCTCGATGCCGCCGGGCAGGAGGAAGAGCTGGCGTTTGGCGCTGCGTCCAGCCTGCACAGGAGGACACATTGGGGTGCAGGGGGGCCCTCCACACAGCAAGATGCCACAGGACATCCCAAACCCCACAGCTATCCCTTAGGAAACATCCCATTGGGATCATCCTGTCTCTTGCCCATCCTGCCCAGCTGAACCATCATACCCCCACTCCATGTCCACAGAGCTCCATCCCCACTCGGGACTCCTGAAAGCTCAGGGCACACCCAAAGCAGCGAAGAGCAGACCCTAAGAAGAACTGTGCTCTCTTGGAGAGATCCCCAAAAAGGATCAGCTCAGTTCTAGGGTGGTGTCTGAGGGAGATCCCAAGCTCAGGGGGGGAGAACCTGAGCCCATGCGGGTACCCAGAACTTCTGGGGGGGATCTCAAGCTGACACCAGCTCTGCCCCACCCCATGGACACCCATGAGCCCCCAGCCTCACCACCATGGCCTTGAGCTCCATGCTGCTGGGGAAGAGGCTGCGGCCACCGAACTGCAGGGTTTTCCTCAGGTTCTGCTCGCAGGCTTTGGCGATGCCTGGCAGGAACAGGGACTGGGATGAAGGATGGGGCTGAGCTGTCACGCTGGCTCTGTTAGAGCCCTTTCTGAGCTCTGTGACACCTGGGCTGTCCTTTCCCACTGCACACGCAGCACCCTTGGGTGTGCACGGCCCCTACCGTGGAAAGGCAGCTCTGGGTGCCTGCTAGCATCCTGCAGGAAGGCCACGAAGAAGGGCCGGAGCACCTCGGAGCACTTGTAATAGGCAGCGAGGATGTAGAGCAGCCTCCAGCCCCTGTGGCAACTGTCCCTGTGGGAAGAGCCAGGGCTGATCCCCCGAGCACAGAGAGGGTGCCTGAGGTGGCACCATCACCCTGGGGAGCAGTGCAGCCCTCTGCAAGGATGAGGTCCCCGGGTCTCCCCGCAGGCTGGAGCAGCTCAGCCTGGCCAGGGACATAAGTGTCCCCGTGCCAGCCTCTGCTGTCCCAGATGGGTGTAGGGACTCACGTCTTGGAGCTGGTGTTGTTGGTGATCTGCTTGATGATCTGGCAGTACACCTCATCCCTCAGGACCTCGTGCTCCGCACACAGCTGGGGGACAGGCACAGCTGCCACCCCTCTGCCACCCCTTGCCCAGGCCACCCTCCGGACTCACTGTCCCGGTGGTGGATTTACCTTGAGGATGGTGCAGACGGCGTCCAGCTCCGTCTGTCCCCGCAGAGGGTGGTCACCCATGAACTTCATCACGGCT
This sequence comes from Corvus cornix cornix, assembly GCF_000738735.6. Taxonomy (NCBI): domain Eukaryota; kingdom Metazoa; phylum Chordata; class Aves; order Passeriformes; family Corvidae; genus Corvus; species Corvus cornix. The sequence goes on along the minus strand of NC_046344.1, from coordinate 6,928,483 downwards.
GGGGACAACAAAGCCACATGGCGACACAGCTCAGCATGTCCCTCCCCCAGGGACATGCTCTCCTGGGGGAGGTACCTCCTGGGCACATGGAGCAGTGGAACCAGAAGAACTAAACTCCCCTAGGACACCCCACCTGCCCATCCCAGTCTAGCCCCACCCTCCTCCATGGACAGGGCTGGGGACAGCTAAGGTGACAGGACACTCGTGCCCCTGCCTACCTTGGAAAGCCTCAGCAGCCAGTTTGTTGAGGCCACCATCCACAAATTCAATGAGTGACTCCTGAATGGGAATCTGGAGCAGGGGGAGAGGCCCAGCTCTGGGACCCTGCTGGGACCTCAAGGGGACCTGCAGGTGACAACAGGACAGGGGCACCCCAGGACTCCACTTCCCCATACCTTGGTGAATGTCAGCATCTCCAGCACACTTGGTGCCTTCATCCCACGGGAGTCCCTGGCAGAGGGACAAGGGGGCAGGTGGGCACAGGTGTCCCCACCATGGCATGTCCCTGTCCCACCACTGGACACTCACGTGGTCCCATGTCGTGCTGCGCGGAAATGCCGCTGGGCAAAGGCCAGCATGGGACAGGCCCCCATGACATCCCCGAGCTGCTTGATGCCATTTCCCTCCGGATCCTCCGCAAAGGTGGCCCTGGCTGGGGACACCTGCGGAGCAGGGCAATGGGCACCGGGCACAGCCAGCACCAGGGGACAGCCCCAGGCCAGGACCCACCTCAGTTTTTCGGTCCAGCTCCTGGGCAGCAGCAGTAGAGGCCACAGCCACGGCCACGGCCGCCGAAGCCGCCACCTTGCCCTGCTTGTCCCTGGGCTCCTCTTTCCTCTCCGCAGGCAAATGCACGAAGTCGGGTGCCACGACGGGCTGGACGTACTCGGCAGGGAACAGCCCTGACCTGCCATGGATGGCCCCAAACTTCCACCCTGTGCCAGACAGATGGTGGGGATGGCCCTGGGCTGGCAGCCATGGGGTCACCCCCAAAATTCTCTGCCTGCTCCCTCCTGCCTCTGCCCCCTTTTCAAGGATCTGGCCATGGATTTTGGCTGGATGCAGCTGCAGTTTGGCATCACTCAAGGGAAAGGTACAGAGCAGAGGCCACAAAGCCTGTCACCTGAGGGACATGGGCAGCACCAGGTGCCACCCAGGGTGGGACCTGCATGGGAGCATCTCCCTGCATCAGGTCAGTGCCAAAAAGACACAAACCATCCTGCTGAGGGGTAACAGAGGCAGGACCCTGCCCCGTCGCCCAGCCTCAGGAGGGGACACAGCTCAGGGCACACCAGGGACACACAGAGGGACACCGTGGAACCCACCAAAATCCTGGGTGCCCGTCTTCAGCTCCTCCAGGTACATCACCTTCTTGCGGACCACACAGCCATAGTAGTGGTCTGCAGAGGCAATATGGGGACACCATGGGGACATGGGGTGTCACAGGATGCAAGGCAAGTGCACAGCCACCTCCAGGGCAGGGCAAGCTGTCAGTCTGCTGCCCCTGTGTCCCCCATTAAAGGCATTTTGGCATGGGGGGCTTTGGGGGTCCCTAACCTCTCTCAGAGTGCTCCAGCGACTGCAGGTGGATGATATCCCCTTTGTGGAAGCTGAGCTGGCCCCCATCCTCTGGGCTGTAGTTCCTCACGGCCACCACGTACTGGGAGTCCTGAGCACAGGGGGTCTGGCACAGCCCGTGCACATAGGGGCACCAACATCCCGCCCAGCACAGGGACTTCAAGCACCCACAGCCTCAGGACCATTCCCCCAAATCCAGCCATGGTCCCATTCGCAGGGTGCCCTCCTCTGCCCACCCCAACCCCAGGCACACAGGCAGGGTCTGACCCCCAGGACAAACCCACCCTGGCCCCAGGGCACCCCCCACCTTCCTGAGCTCTGTGATGAAGTGGTCGACCATGACCTTGACCTGGGGAGCTTTTGGTGAGAAGAGGATGAGCTTCTCGCTGCGCAGGTTGAACTCCAGCATGTTCCTGGATGGGGTGGTCACGAAGAGCACATCGGGGTAGCTGGGGCAGGGCGAGGGGAGGCTGAAACACCTGGCATCTGTGGCACCCACAGCACCCACCCCACCCTGGCCACTCCTACCTGTAGGCCCGCAGCACCCGCAGCTGCTCCCCGGGGACATTGGTGCCCTTCACCATCCGCAGCAGCTTGATGCCAGTGTGGGACACGGCCAGGATCTGCACACCCGTCCCCACACTGCCCTGTGGGCCAGCACAGCACTTCAGCCGGGGGCACAGGGACACAGTGCCTGCCACCCCGACCTGCCCTGCAGGCGGACCCTCACCGTGGCAGGGAAGAGGCGGGAGAAATACACCTCGCAGCCATCCCGGGCCGCGGCGATGATCTCCCTCTTGACACTCTCGGTGGCCACGGGGCTGAAGGAGTCCAGCTTGTTTTCCACTGTGGGGAGGGGGAAATACCTCCTGTGAGCATCCCCTCCCCGGGGAGGATGTGCACAAAGTTCCCAGCGAAAGCAGGGATGCTCATGTCCTCCCCATGCCTGGCAGGACTGTATTGCAGAGACAGATGTGTGTCCCCCAAAGAGCTGTCTGAGACCTGACTCAATTTGTGGTGTTGTGGAGCACTAAATTACAGGGGGATCGTTACTTTTGGAAACAAAACTACCCAGGATTAAGCAGAGCCAGTCATGGCTTGGAGATAGCCAGGGGATGAGAATGGGCACAAGAGTGGCTGGATGTGACTCCCCAGGTTGGGGCCCCCCAGTGTGAGCCCCTCAGGCAGGGAGCAGCAGGACACAGGGTTACCAAAGAGGGATTTCAAGCGGAGCCGCTCCTCCTGGCTGATCCGGATGCAGGTGTCAGACAGCACATCATTGAAGATCTGGGAATGGGGGTGAGGAGCAGTGGGGTTGTGTGGGGAGGAGCAATGTGTCCCTCAGCCCCAGCTCCTCCACGGCAGCTCAGCAGGGAAGGCAGGATGGCCACAGTGGGATGAGTAAACCATCACCCCACTGGGAAATACCCCTTCTCCCAGGGGACCCTTGGGGGCTGCGGGGCCAGCTCGGTGCCTCACCTGCCGGAAGATGAGGTCGAGCAGCAGTGGGTTGTTGATGCTGTCCTTGGGGTAGAAAACCTGCCAGGGGAAAGACCTTGGTGTAAACCCCCTTATCCCAGTAGGACCTTGGCACCAACCTGTCCCCAAGTGTCCCCATAATCTGTACCTCCTTCCGGATGAATATTTTCCAGGGCACGTTGTGGTAGGTGTAGAAGTCCTCGCTGCAGCTCCGGTGCAGCTGGGTCTGGACCTGCTGCGCCTCGGATGGGAGCTCTCGTGAGACAAAGACTGCAAAAGGACAGAAAGCTTCGCAATCCCTGGGGGGAACCACCAACAGCTGCCTCCATCCAGGGAAACTGAGGCACAGGGAGCAGCTCTCTGGCTGAGCCGGACACAGCAGTTACCCCACGAGGCATCACCCTGTGCCACTGGGAGGATGAGGTGCCTCACTCCACCATGGCCCCCCCAGTGCCACAGCTCTGCCCAGCAATACCTGGAGGCTGTGTGGCTGCAGGACGTCCTGTGGGTGCTCGCAGCTGGTACCTGGCACTTGGCACCGGCTTCACCGCAGCCACCACCTCCTTGGGCCCCTGTGAGGCACAGAGGGGCTGTGGTCAGTGCCAGTGACACCCCCAGCCCGGGCAGGGGGACACGGGGGCAGCCACATCCCTACCACAGCTGATGGCACCCGGGCAGCTGAGAGCTGCTCCTTCAGGATCTGCATGGCTTCCTCGTGGGGGTCCAGCTTCTTCCCAAAGAGCTTGCTGCTGAGACAGCATCCCACATTACCTGTACCCCAGCATCACCGGCACCCCAACATTCCCTGTAGCTGACACCACCTGCACCCCATCACTCAGTGCACCCCAGCATTCCCTGCACCCCCTCATTCCCTACACCCCAGCATCAGGACCAGCACATGCACCCGCGGGCAGGAGAAGCCCGTGCCTTGGCTGGGGGCCCAGGTGTGTACCTGTGGGGCTGGGAGCTGCGCGGGCTGGCTGGCACTGTCGGATGATGTTGCGGATGTCGTGCGTGGGCCTCGGGAAGTGCTCCGAGTTGAGCCGGGAATGCCGCACCGGCTCTCCCGGCCACCGCCGGCCCACGGCCGCTGCGGAGTCAAGCACATGGCTGAGGGGCCCTGGCTCAGTGCCACGAGCCCCTGTGGCCATCCCATTGCACCGCGACTCCTTACCGGCTTTCTGCGAGTAGGGCCGGGGCTGGGGCACATGGGCTGGCGTCCCCTCTGCCACTCTGCCCTGCAAGGGACACGATGCGATCATCACCTGGCACCCCCAGCTGCTCCCGTCCCCAGGGGCTGCCCCAGAGAGGTGCCCTGGAGCAGAGAAGGGGCTCGACCCCTCCCGGCCCCGTGGCACTGACCGAGGGTCCGGGTGGCTGTTTGACATCTGCACGGCGCTGCGGGGACGGGTCTGGCTCTGTGCCTGTGATGACAAACATGAGAGCTCCGTCAGGGCTGTGGGGCTCTGGGCGCGGGGATGTTCCTCACACCAGGGGTCAGACAGGGAAACTGAGGCAGGGAGCTGGGTGGGGATGTGGGAGTGCTCGAGGTGCTCACCCCTCGGCTGATGCGTCTCCGCAGACCGGGGAGGTTCGCTCCGATTGGCGTCAGCGCCGCCGTTCTCACCTCCCACACCACCTCCTCCCTTCAGCCTCTTCGAGAGGATGGATGGCTTCTCCAGCTCCTGGGGGACAGGCGTCAGGGCACAGTGGCCAAGCCACCTGCACCCCAAAATGCCTCGGGCAGGGGGACATCCCCTCACCCCATTGCCGTAGGAGAGCACAGGGTCAAACAGGCTGTCCAGGTACCGGTCCAGACCCTTCTGGCTGCGCGGCTCCCCAAATTCCCCGTCTGTGAGGGGACAAGGGGTGAACCAGTGGCATGGCAGGGCTTCGTCGCAGCGCTGGGGGACAGGAGCTGGGGGAAATGACGCCCTACCATGGGGGTGATACGCCTCTACGGAGGGCAGTGTGGGGGCTTTCACAGCTGGGGGAGGAGGCACTTCATCCAAATCCAATCCATGTCCCAGCACCCTGCAGAGAGGGAGGAAGTGCTCATCAAGGACCCACTGGGTACCAGATTCCCCTCAGAGCCCACCCACCCCTACCAGCACCCATCCAGCCCGGTGCCAGGGTTCCCCCCACCAGCCCCACAGTGGGGCACCCATCCCTGCCCGGGTACCTACGGCCAGCTGTCCCTGCTGTGGCTCTCGGTCCCATCCCATGCGATGAGGAAGCAGGATTTCTGTCTGGGGAAGCCCCGGAGCAGCTCGAGGTCAGAGACAAGGTCCAGGACATAGTCGTGTCCAGCCAGCTCAGCCCACTGGGCACCCGCCTTCATAGCTACAGACCAGCCACGCCAGCCCTCCGACAGCCCCCTGCCAACAGCGGGACACTGGGGATGGACACAGGCTCCACAGGGACACCCTGCCCACGAGCTGGGCACCTGGGCTCCCAGGGGGTACCCAAGACAGCCCCAGGTGACACCGTGACCTGCTGGGTGGGTGGGTGCCAAGCCAGCACATACCTGTGCTTCAGGACATCCCCTGCCAGGTCCTCGCCCGTGCTCCAGGAGTGGATGGGGCAGGAGAACTGGTCACCTGGGGAGGGACGGGCAGTGAGCAGGTGCCACCAGTCCCCCCTGCCCGTGAGGGTGGTCACTCTGGGACCGACCCTGGCCAACACCATGCCCAGAGCCGTGCTGCCCTCACCGTTGAAGCAGTGCAGGTCGAGGGCCATGCTGGCCTGCTGCCGGTTCGCTGTCCACTCCAGCAGTGAGGGCGGGAAGGTGCGGGCGGCCGCAGCGCCCAGCTGGGAGCGGGCCATGGCGTGCATCAGCTTGCGCTGGCACACTGGCTTGTAGCCAGCAAAGGCGTAGTCGGACACAAACCTGTGAAGAAGGGATGATGCTGCAGGAGGGACATGGGCAGGGTCATGCGTGCCAGACTGGGACAGGGGACCACAGAGGCATTAAGAGCATCCCTGGAGGGATCTCGGCAGCATCCTGGGCACGTGTGCCAAGCTGGCCCAAGGCATCTTGGAGGGGCCTCAGAGCATCTCTAGTGGGACTTGGCCAGTATCCCTGGGCACATGTGCCAGGCTGGCCCTGAGGAACCTAGAGGGACATGGGCATGTATGCCAGCTTGGTCAGAGGGATCCTGAAGGGACCTCAGAGCATCCCCAACAGGACCTGGCCATGTGTGCCAGGCTGGCCCAAGCAATCATAGAGGAACCTGGTGGGGCCTGAGCAGCATCCTCAGGCACAGGTGCCAGGTGAGCCCTGAAAAGCCCCAGCAGTGTTCCCAGGCACGAGTACCAGTCTATTCCTGTGGGTCCCAGCCATTCCTGTTCCCCATCCCAGTGCCCATCCCTGGCTCACTTGAGCAGGTACTTGTCGAAGGCGGCAGACGGAGGGAAAGCGCTGAGGCAGGCGGCCAGCAGCAGCCAGCCCCGCTCCTCGTTGTTGACGTTGGTGTTCCGCCAGACCTGGTTGGAGGCTTGTGCCAGGAGCTCGTCCCGTAGCCCTGGCACCGACAGCCCCTTCTGCACGATGTAGTTGCCGAAGAGGGTCTCCTGCAGGCCACCCAGCCCCGGGTCCCCCATGAACCGCAGGATCTGCCACAGGGACAGCCAGGTCGTCCCTCTGGCTCTGGGCACGGAGCGGGCAGGGGACTGCGGTGATGGATCCTGTCCCGTCCCACCTACCAGCTTGAAGAGGCTGAGAGCCTCGTGGCACAGCTCCTCATCCAGCCGGGTGAGGGGGGCTTTCAGTGGGGCCGTCAGCATCCCAAACGCCGGTTCCTGCGGTGACACCCGCACCCATGGCTACCTGGGGACAGCCTCAGGCCACAAGGGGCTGGTCCCATGGTGCTGAGCATGGTGCTGGTGCTGGGTGGAGACTGTGGGGCTGCCAAAGGACTGGGGTGCAGGATGGGGTCAGCAGCCTTCTGGAAGTGGGGCAGGGAGGGGCTCAGGCTGTGCTGGCAGCACCAGAGATGGGTGGTGAGGCCCTGGCACAGGTTGCCCAGAAAAGCTGTGGCTGCCCCATCCCTGGAAACATTCAAGGCCAGGCTGGACAGGGCTTGGAGCAACCTGGGATAGTGGAAGGTGACCCTGTCCATGGCAGGGGGTGGAAATGGGTGATCTTTAAGGTCCCTCCCAACCCAAAGCATTCTGTGGTTCTGTGGTTCTATGCCAACACCTTGGCAGGGCTGAGAGCCTTATCCAGCCCCGGTGCTGTCATTCAGGATGCCGAGGAGTGGGAAACACAGGACAAAAATAGGGATGAGGAAGAGGAATGCGGCAAAGTGACTGTGGGTGGGGCCGGGGTCCCGGGAGCAAAGCGACCTGGTCTCCCGCCCCAGCGTTCCGGATCCGCCCCGCGTCGGGCGTCCAGGAGGGCTCAGCGGGTCTCTCTCCGATAACCTCAGCAGGGTCCCCCCGGCCTCTGGAGACGACAGGAACCCACGGGGAGGGAGGGAGGTGGCAGCCAGCTCCCCACAGCACCACAGCCACCCCGGATCCAGCCTCTCTTGCTACCCGTGGTGTCCCCAGCGTGTGAGCCAGGGCAGAGCCTGGTGGGACAGTGCGGGACCCTGAACCTCACTGCTCCACCATGACCGGGGTGCCCGGGATGCCCCAAAAGCCGTCTGCCCATGGGAAAAATAAACTCCCCGCTGCCGGGCCGCGGCGCCCGCCTTACCTGGAAGTGGCCCCGCACGTACTTGGCCATGGGGTAGTCGTTGATGTCGAGCGGGAGGGTGAGCTGGGGGTCGGGCTGCAGCGCCGGCGGCGGCACCAGCACCACGCAGCCGGCATTCACCTCCCGGGCGGCTGCGGCACAGTGAGAAGCTACGGCACGGCCGTGGGGTAGGGAACAAGGGACTGGGAGCGATGGCGGTGCAGGACCCGCTCACCTGCAGCGGCCTCCAGCAGCCCCATCAGCTCGGCCGGGATCTCCAGGTGGGTGACATCCACCACCTCCCTCCGCGTCAGCTCCTGCCAGCGCGGCACAGGGATGTGCCCACTTGCAGTGCTGGTCCCTGCCCCAGCACCCACGGGTGCCACGGCCAGGGGCACGGGGATGGGCGAGCACGTGGCAGGGATGAGGGCACAGCGACACGGGCTGCACGTGGATCACACTCCCACCGGTGCCACACGGCTTTACCTGCTTCATCCTCTCCTTCTCCTCCTCAGCCCGCCGGCGAGCATCCTCCTTCCTCTGCAAGCAGAGCAGCCATGCTGAGCCCCACCGGAGGGAGGGACACCCTGAGGCATCACAGCACCCTGGGATCCCATTGACCCCCTCCAATATCACCAAAGTTTTCATCCCAAAGAGGCACTGCCCATTCCCAATAGGACACAGAGGAGGTGGTAGGGTGGCATGTGGGGAGACTCACAGTCTGGATATGCCACTGTGCCCTCCCCAGACCCACCACTGAACATGCAGCAGGGTGGCAGCAGGTCCCCTGGAGCCCCCGGGATGTGCCAGCCCCCAGCTCACCTTGAGGTACCTCCGGCGGTTCACGTAGATGTGCACCAGCGACCTGAACTTGATGAGCGTGCGCCGCATGCGCCGGTACCGCTGCCTGCGGGAGGGCACCCGTCACCCTCTGCCACCCACCAGTGCCCACCTGCCACCCCCCAGGACCCCCACCTGGCCAGGTATCCCCGCGCCCGGGTCTGCAGGAGGACGATCTTGCGGCGGAGGGAGCGGAAGCGCCGCTTAATGAAGAAGGTGCGAGCGTAGCGCTGGAGCGTGAGCGCGGCCAGGTGATGGGCACGGGCTCGCTTGCTCTCCAGAGCCTGGTACAGCTGCTCCTTCAGGAAGAGCTGGGAGCAGGGGTGAGGCTGTGAGCTCCCCACCTTGGCCACCACCCCCAGGGGCTCACTGGAACCAAGTCCCCTCCCGGGACAGTACCTTGGTGACGCCGACATAGTACATGCTGGGGTTAACGGGGCAGAGGCTCCTCAGCATCTCCACACAGTTGGCTCCGTTGGGAATGACATTGGACCACATATCAACGAGGCAGCGATACCTGGGTGAGCCCATGACACTGTTACCACACAGGGACACCAGCACAGACCTTCTCCATGGTGACAAGCACTGCACCTGCAGATGCAGCTTCTCCCAGAGCTCTGTACTAACACAAGGGGTTCCCAGCTCCCGCTGTGGGGCAATCCCAGCCCAAATGCTGCCCCCCAAAACACCCACAAGCTCTGTAGTCTCCCCTCGCTGGGATGGCAGTGCCCAACCTGCAGCCCACAGGCACCTGTCGATGAAGACGAGGAAGGGGATGCGGATAGGGAAGCCCTCCTTGCGGATGCGGATGGTCTCCAGGATCCCCGAGTACCGCAGCTGGGTTCTGACCACGTCGGCCTCGAAAGCCCTGGCTCCTGGGGAGGGCGTGGGGAGAAGCATCAGCAACTGCATGGGCAAACCCCCACCCACTGTGTGCCCACCACTCTCCCAGTGCCACCAGGGCAGCACAGGCACCGGCACAGGGCAGGAGAGCCCCGGCTCTCACCTTCTTGTTGTTGGGTTTGAGGCAGCGCACAAAGAAGGGGTTGCACCTGTGGCAGAGGGACCCTGTCAGCCACACAGGACAGGGGACAAAGCCAGCCTGGCCACCTCGGCTCAGGTCCAGCTGTCACCCTGCTCCCAACAGCCCAGTGCACAGCCTGGCTGCCCACCCTGCCCACCCTGACCTCTCCCATCTTCTCCACCAGCTCCAGGGAGCGATCTGCTGGAAACCGTGCAGCCATAAAACCAGTGGGAGCCATAATGTACCTGGCCTGTGTCCTGGTGCTGCTCCTCCTGATGAGGCTCCTCTGCCGGGCCATCACCTGGGCATGGCCGAAGAAGAGGTTGGCCACCACCTTGGGGAGACGGGAAGCGTTAGAGAGCAGGAAGGTGGCCAGGATGGTGCAGCTCTCTCGGATCCTCTTTCCAACCTGGCCACTGCTTTTTTGCCCAGCCCTGAGAAAGTCACATCCCCTAATTGTGTCTGGATTGCCTGGATAGGGATAGGGATGAGGATATGGATAAAGACAGAAAGCACAAGAGCAGCCCGTGTGCCTGTTTGTGCCAAATGCTTGAGAGGTCAAAGCCCAGAGGATCCCATGCGTGGAGCCAGAGGCATCCTCTGCTCCTGGTCCCCCGGGGCTTCACCAGCTATGGGGACACACTCTTGGGGACATGGAAAGGGATGTATGAAAGGGGGCTATTGGCGCCCAGTGTCACTGCAGAGCCAGGGCCAGGCAGGACCCTACCTTGGTCCTGCTGCTGAGGAACAGGTCCAGCACATCCTGACGGACCTGGTCATAGTTTTTATCCAAAAACTTGTGAACCTGGCAAATAGCAAAACCTCTTGGTGAGGAGCTTGACAGTGTGACAGGGTGAGACAAGGACCTGCAGGACCCCAGCCAGACCCGCTGGGATGCATTTCTCTCCTTGGTGCAGGATCAACCTCCTCTTTAAGCCGCCTTAACAGCCCAGCTGAGCATCCCAATGTCACACACCTGGTAGGTCACCTTCCCTGCGTAGTGCTTGATGGTGAACTCGGGCAGCGGCATCTTCGGCTTTGTGTAGAGTGGGTTTGTCCCATGGTGGTAGTGACACTTCTGGAGGAACGTGTGGTCAGTGGCCTGGGAAGGGACACAGGAGTGAGATATGGCTCGGGCAATTCAGCAGCAGGTTGGAACTAGGTGATCTTCAAGGTCCTTTCCAGCCCAAACCACTCCGATTCCATGATGTTTCTATGATTCTTTGGGCTTATCCAGCCTGGAGGAACCCGGGGGGTTCCCAGGTTGTCCAGGACAGCCCAGAGCCATGGTGATTCCCCAGCCACAGTGACCTCCCAGTGCCGGCTGCACCTCACCACCAGACACCCCCTCACCTGGGGGAAGCAGCTCTGGTCATCCAGGATCCGGAGGATGCCGTAGGGCTTTTGGGAGATGAGGTCAATGCACGGCTGGTTGTCGCTGAAGGGGATCTCCTTCCACTCAATCTGCTCCCGGAGGTACTCCTCCTGCAGGGCGGGCACTGGGTCAGCCTGGAGCCCCCAGCCCCACAGCAGTGCCCAGCACAGGGGCAGAGCCCAGCACAGGGGCAGAGCCCAGCCCCACCTGCTCCTCCTGGAACACAATCCTGTTGAAGAAGAACTGCAGGTACTCGTTGGCGTAGTTGATGCACAGCTGCTCAAAGCTGTTGAAGGTGAGGTCCTGCAAGAAGGAAGATTCATGGAGCCTGGGAGGATGGAGCTGGGACTGAGCCAGGATGGAGGTGGGAGGAATCCTGCTCACCTCGAAGCCATAGATGTCCAGGATGGCGATGGAGAGGGCCTCCTGCCGCGGATACACGAGCTTGTTGATGCGGTCCGTGAGCCAGCTGAAGAGCAGGGAGTAGAGGGTCTTGGCAATGGCATCCCTGGGAAGGGGAGACATGGGCAGAGTGCTGGAGCTCCGGAATGGCACCAGTGTACCCCACTGCCACAGCCAGCACCCACCACAGCATCAGCTTTAATCACCACAGAGTCTAATCCACACACCATCCCTGGGGATCAGAGCCCCCCATACCCTCCTGCTGTGCAGCCCCCCTTCCTTCTACCTGGCATCCACGGCGCTTTCAACAGTCAGAGGGGTAAAAATCTTCTCCCGCAGCGTTTCCTGGTTGGGAAATGGTGTGATGGAGCAACATCAGCCATGGTCCCCAGGGGCCAGGGACCCCCTCCCAGCCTGTGCCCCCTGCACTCACCGTCACCTTGAAGGTGATGGCTTTCTGCAGGCCCTCAGGGGACACCTGCAGCAGCTCAGCCACCGTCCGGATCTCTGTGGCACTCACCACCGTGGCGACCTCCTGGCAGTCAGTCTGCAGGACACAGGGATGCCATGGGATGTGATGATCCCCCATTTGCCACATCCCAAATCAGGCCTGAGGAGGATGGGCTACCTCGTATTTCTCAAAGTAGACGTTGCCCAGGTGGAGGACAGAGGAGAGGATGCGGAAGATGCTGTTCTGCTCGTCCACACTGAAGTTCAGCACCTCCATGGTGTTGAGCAGCCGACGGAAATCCTCAGCGTCGTCCTTGCCGGGAATCTCGCAGTTCCCACCCTGGCACAACCCCCTCGGTCCATCAGTGGGTCCGGGCGGGGTCAGCACCCAGTGCAGGGGGTCACCCCCACCCTGAGCATCCTCCTCATCCTCACCCTGATGACTGAGGGACCCACCAGCACCCTGAGGTTGGGTAGCGCCCCAAAAATGAGGCTGTGGGGGGGCTGGGGAGGGGACACACTACCTGGTTCAAGTAGTAGTAGGTCTCGGCGCCCTGCAGGCAGTACCGCTGCCGCTGCTGGGACGGCAGCCCTGCCAGCATCTCGTAGAAGATGTGGTAGTTGCGCTCGCTCTTGGCCTGGGGAGCAGAGGACAGAGCTGGGGAGGGGGCGGCAGAGGGGGCAGAGTGGGGGGCAGAGCCCAGGATCCCCTCACCACACACCTGGAAGACCACGCGGGACTTCTCCAGCAGGTACTGCGAGGTTATGGCACCGCAGATCAAGCCGCTGCAAGGGTGAGAGTGGGCACCCGGCTGGCAACCTCGGCCTGGGCAGGGGCTGTGGCCCCCCAAGGCACCCAGCCATGCCCCAGTGCCCCCCAAAACATTGGGGGTCGGTGCTGGTCCCCAAGTGTCCCCCACCAGGGATGGGTGGGCAGGGATAGGTGTCTGCACCTGGCTCGAGCACTGCACCCCAGGTGATATCAGGTACCCCCCTGTTGGGATCAGTGGGGCCAAGAGAGGATGGGATGGGATACGAGGGCAGGGATGGGGACTGGGAATGGTCAGGGTGGCAGCCCAGGTCACAGTGTCCCTGCCCCTATGCCAGGGACAGCCACCTGTCCTCAGGTGCCATCACCTTTCCAATGCCAGGTTTGTCCCAAAAACATCCCCGTGTGTCCTCTCAGAGCTGAGGGACAAGGGGCTAGGTTGGGCTGGACACCCTGGGGCAGCAGGGGACATAGGGTGGGAGCACCCACACGGATGTTACTCAGCATTACTTACTCCTCCAGAAAGATTTCCACAAATTTCCCAAACCTGCTGGAATTGTCATTCCTCACGGTTTTGGCATTGCCGAAGGATTCCAGCAGGGGGGTCGCCTCCAGGATCTGTCGTGGTGATGAGGAGAGCTGGGGGGGTCAGCCTGGGCACCCCACACAGCCCACAACATCTCCAAGGCTAGGGCACCCCCTTTGTCACCCTGCCACCCTCCCTGCCACCCCATGCTGCATGCAGACACCCGTGGGTGCCCAAACTTGAGGTGTGCACCACAGCCAGGTTAAATGAGGATGTGGGAGAGCACAAAGATTCCATCCATGTGCAGGCACTGATTTCCTGCTGTCCCTCTTGCCTTCCCCCCTGCACCTGGGGTGCCATGGCCAAGATGCCACCACAATTCTCTGTCCCCCTGAACCTTCCCAGCCCATGTGTCCCCTTGGTACCTCTATCTGCCATGGTCCAGGTGGAAGCATGGGGACAAGGAGAGAGCAGCAGAACCATGAGGAGGGATGGAAGAGAGTGCTGGGAGGTGGAAGAAGAGCTTGGGGACATGGGGACTCAGGGATGTCTCCAGGACAGCACCCTACCTGTGGGGCAGTGCTGCGTTTCTGGCTGACGGCTGCCAGGTAGCGCAGGATCAGCTTGGTGGCTTCGGTCTTCCCTGAGCCGCTCTCCCCACTGGAATGCAGAGCAGGGGCACAGCCGGGGCTGTCACCAGCTGAGCAGGGGCTGCCCACCCCAAATCCCCCCAAATCCCCCAGCACCCCACCCCAGGGCCAAGCCAGGCTGGTGGCAGTAACACAGTGATTAGGGAGGTGTTGATCAGGGCCCACCCCAGGGGGCTGTGCATGGGGACAACCATGTCCCACCTGATGATGATACACTGGTTGTGTTTGGCATCCATCACTTTGGAGTAGGCCACGTTCGCGATGGCAAAGAGGTGCCTGGGGTGGGGAGAAGCAGGAGGGGTGCGGTGCCATGCTGCCCCGGCACAAGGATGCCCAAAGTGAAGGGTGGGAGTGACCCCATCCCCGCAGGGCATTTGGGGACAGCCTGCTACTCACGGTGGGTTCTCGCCCAGGGCTCTGCCCTCGTACTGCAGCACCTGCTCCGTCCCGTAGATGTTGTAGATGCGGTACGGGTTCATCGACACCAGGATGCTGCCGATGTAGGTCTGCCAGAGAGAGAGGTGTGGGGCCATGAGCCCTTGGAGGGTGATGACTCCCCAAAGACCCCACACCTGCAGCCTTTGGGGAATGCCGTGCCCCTCTATGCTTACGTAGATGAGCTGGCGCTCGAACCGCGTCCGGAGGTTGCTCAGCACCGCAGCCTCCTGGAGGTCCCTGGCATGGAGCAGAGGCTGAGTTAGGGGGTGACAGGGGAACAAGGGAGTGTCTGCTCTCCCCAGAGTGTCCCCTGCATTCCCAGACCCAGGAGGCTGAAGCAGAGCCCATGTTGGGATGAGATGGGGTGGGATAGCAGGGTCAGGGGTGTGCAGCTGGAGGCTGCAGCCCCATTGTCCCACACAGCACTTAGTCATGGTACAGGGGACAGGGACACTCACTCCAGCTGGGTCATGTCCTCCAACCCATCCTCCTCCTGTGGCTCCTGGTACCGCACGATGGGCAGGCTGCACAGCGACTGCATCTGCAAGGAGCAACCACCCCATCATGGGAGGGATGTGCCAACACCCTCAGGTGTCCCACCCAGTCACCACCACCACCACCCCAAAACGCCACCTGTGACCCCAAACCAGGGGACACGCAGTCAGCAATGGCGGGAACCCCAAGAAAACACCCCACAGCCCCAAAACCAGTCCCCCAGCAGGAGCACTGTGTGTCAGGTGAGAGCAGCAGTGCTGGAACACAGGAACATGGGGCCACCAAGGCCGCCTTGGGGCTGGTCGGCAAAAAACCTGGTCCTGAGGATCCCGCTCCCACTCTCTGTGGGCATCACCTCCAGTGGAGGCGATGGAAGGGGGCTGAGGCTTCTCCCCCCGGCCAAGCGCAGAGGTGACGCAGGACGGGTGTCACACGGGAGGCTGCGCTGGCGCCCGGCCAGGCGGTGGGCAGGAAAGCAGACACCCCGCCGGGTCACCGTGCCACCTGCACCTGTCCCCGCGGGATCGGGTCTCCGCATTTCCATACGCCAGAATCAAGTGTCCCCAGCGGGGCCGCTCGTGGGGGGATACACAGCAGGGAATGGTCGGTCCCCTCTTCCAATCTGCTCCCTATGGGAGGACCCCCGCCAGCACCCAAACCACCCACAGCCATTTACTCCCCACCCTGGGCACTGCAACCCCCTCGGCACCGGTGCCTTCGAGCCCGGGAGAGCCATCGGCCACCTCAACTCGCCACCCCGCCCGGGGTCCCGCCGGCTGCCAGCTTACCCCCGGCTCCATCCCCCCGAGGGGGCTCCCCGCCCGCGTTACCTTGCTGCGCCAGGGCTGCTTGGTGCGCAGGTACCCGTCCGCCCAGGGGTGCCTGTCCCGCCAGCCCCCCGCCGGCGGGCGCTGGCAGAGGTATCGGGCGAGGTCGGCTCCCCACTGGCTCGCCCACCGCCGGCCGCGCTGGGTGGGCTGCTGGGGGAGGCCCTGCTCGGCTGTCCAGGCGTCGGGCATCTCCCGCACCCGCACGACGTGCTGCGTGGACCAGTGCTGCTTGTACATGCGGGATGCGCGCCGGAAGGAGCCCAACCTCTGCACCTGCGGCGTCACCACCGCGTAGCGCCCCGCGCCCTCCTCCCCGGCCGCCCCGTCACCCTCGATGGGCTCCGCCGGCCCCGGGGGACGAATGCCGTGGCGGGGGACGACCGGAGAGCCGGGGGCTCGCCCGTGGGGTGGTGGGAAAGCGGCACGACGGGGCGGTGAGGGGCTCCGGTTGCCACGTGGGCTGGAGGGGAGGATGGGGCGCCCGGCGTCGGCCCAGCCCCGGCGCCCAGAGGGTGGGCTCGGAGACCTGCGGGTGCTGCCGTCTCGCCGGGATGGGCGCCGCGGCAAGGAGGGAGAGCGAGTGGAGGGATGGCGGGTGGGTGGTGAGGATGAGGGGGCTTTGGTGGGGTTCATGCTCCTTACGAGCAGCGAAGCCAGAGACTGCGCCATGGAGCGCCCCTTGGAGGGGCTGCGGCCCCCCACTTCAGCAGATGACCTCGATGGTGGGGAGGGGGGGGCCATCCCGGCAAGGGGCTGCCCGATGCGCTGGATGAAGCTTTTGGGGGTGCTGGGAGCGGGGCTGGGCGGAGGGGGCACCCCGGCGGGACCCCGCGGGGCACCGTGCCAGTGGGGCAGCTCCTCATCCCAGGAGGGGCCGGGGGGGCCGAGGCGGCGGCTGCCGGGGCGGGACGATGGTGCCAGGAAGGGGGTCCTCTGCAGCGGCTTCACCGCCTTGGTGGGGGGCTCGGGAAGCCGGGGCCAGGCCTGGGGGAGCGGCAGCCCGGGGGGACTGCTCCGCCGCGATGACAGAGGTCTCCCCGCCGCGGGCCCCCCCGGGCGCCTCCCCCCGGCCCCGGTGAGCGGGGGGCGGCCGGAGCGGGGAGCTCGGGGCCAAAGCGCCGGAGGCTTGCACCGAGGGAGGGGGATCGCCGTGGCCCCTCGCCTCGCGTGCTGCCGGGGCGCGGCCGGACGGGCGGCGGCGACGGGGAGCGCCCGGGGTTGGCGAAGGGGTTACGGAGCGACGGCCGGCGCGCAGCCCCCGGCTCCCGGGGAGGGGGCTGTCCCCAGGGCCCCGCCGCTGGGGAAGGGTCCCTGGCTGGAGATGCTCGTGGCGCGGGGTCCCGGCCCCCCAAACCGGCGCTCTCCATCCCCGCCAGCCTGCGGCTGGAGTGCCTGTAGGAGGGCTGGGGGGGGCGGGATCCCCGAAGTCCTCCCGCACCCCGCGACGGGCGGCTGGGGGGAATCGAGAGGGATCGCTGGAGGAACTGCCCCAGAGGGCTCCCGCACGCCCGCGCTGCCGAAACCCGGCGTCCCGGGGATGCCGCGGGGCCGGGGGCTGCCGGAGGCGGCGGCGGCTCGCACTCGTCGTAGTCGTCCTCGTCACGGGCGGCGGGCAGGTGGGGGGACGGCGGGAGGGGGACGTCCAGGCGGTCCCTGCCGAAAAGCTTGACCTGGGGCCGGGGGAAGAGCCTGAATTTCCTGTTGAGGGAGAGCTTGGAGGAGAGTGTCTCCCGCATGCCCCGGAGCGAGGAGGCGCTCAGGATGGAGAAAGGATACTCCTTCTCCTCTTCCTCCTCTTCTTCCCACTCCTCGGGCTCCTCGCCCTCAGCAATCTCCTCCAGGCCCAGGGCGTAGGGGTTGCAGGAGGATTGGGCGTGCGGTGCCCACCCGCCCTCGCTGTACTGGATGCGATGCTCAGGGTACTCACCCCCAGGGTACCCCCCATCAAAGGGCTCCCCAAAGTCCTCGTAGGGGTCCCTGCTGTAGCCGAAGGGCCCTGCCACCTCCTCACCATACTCTGGGTCACTGCTGTACGGGTCGTAGAGGCTGAGGGGAGACCCACCACCAAACGGTCCCTCATCCTCCAGCTCTGAGTAGCCATAGGGGTGCCCTGCCTGGTCACCGTCCTCCCAAAATCCCCCATAGCAGTCATACTCTTCCTCCGTCTCATAGCCAGGGTAGTCAGAGTAGGGGGTCGGCACCACATCCTCAAAGCCGTACCCTGCTGGGTAAGCTGGGCTCTGCATGTAGCCTTCCTCCTCCTCGGAGTAGTTGTGCCGGGGGCCATAGGCTCCATCCTCCTCCTCGCTGTAGCCATGCCATGGGCCATAGGCTCCATCCTCCTCGGCATAGCCATGGTGGGGGCCGTACGCTCCATCTTCCTCCTTGGCGTGACTGCGCCAAGGCCCATAGGCTCCATCTTCCTTCCTGGCATAGCCACGGTGGGAGCCGTAGGCTCCATCCTCCTTGCCATAACCTCGCCGGCGGCTGTAGGCTCCGTTCTCCTCCTCGGCCCAGCCGTAGCGCGGCACCGTCGGCTCGGCGGCCGCACGCTGGGAGCGCCGCCGGGACGGCCGCCTCACCATGCTGCCTTGCCGCGAAGTGCTGGGGGCCGACAGCCCGACGCTGCCAGGGATCCGCTTCATGTTGGCCCGGTGCCTGAGGATCTCGTCTTCCGCTGGGAACGGCAGCTTCTTGGCACCGATACGGGACAGCCAGGCCGTGTCAGTCGCCCGGCCACCCCCCACCAGCCGCCCGCGCCGGGAGAGCACCTTCCTGGCCAGCCAGCCTGTGGCGGCGGCCGCCTTGCTCAGCACCTGCGCCCGTGGCTTGAATTTCCTTTCCGGGCGCCGGCGGAAGAGCGACGCACCGTCCTCAGGGGCCTGCCCGCCCCGCCGCAGCAGCAGGAAGGATGGCTTCAATGGTGCCTCCTTCTTGGCCTCCTCTTCCTTCCTCTTCTTGCCCACGCGCTTGAAGCGCATCATCAGGTTGGAGGTGGACTTGAGCACCGCCTTGTTCTTCTTCTTCTTCCTCTTCTTGGTGCTGTGCTTATGCAGCCCCCAGAAGAAGCGGGATGTGTTCTTGAACTGTCCCTTCTTGGGCCGACGCAACCCTAGGTTCTTGAAGCCCAGGAAGAGCTTCGAGGTGCTGCGGAGGCTCCGCTTCGCCCGGGCCTTCGGTGGCGCGGCCGCCTCCTCTTCGGCTGGGCCGGCTTCCACAGATTCTTTGGGCTGGCCCTTGGCCTCTGCACCCTTGGCCCCTTTCTTCTTCTTGTCGGTTGCCAGCCCCATCACCAACTTGGAGGTGCCCTTCGTGTTCTTCTTGACTGTTGCAGCATTGCTCTCACCCTCCTCTTCCTCCGTCTCCTGCTGTACCTTCTTCCCAAGGCCCAGTTTCTTCGCCACTCCTGCCTTGGGCAACCCCTTCTTCTCCTTCCCCTTCCCCTTCTTGGGTTCCTCTGCAGCCACCTCCTCCTCATCCTTCTCCTTTTCCTCCTTTTCCTTCTCCTTTTCCTCCTTTTCCTTCTCCTTTTCCTCCTTTTCCTTCTCCTTTTCCTCCTCCTTTCCCTCCTTTACCTCCTCCACCACCTCCGTCTCGCTCTCCTCTCCCTTCAGCAGCTCTGCATCCGAGGCATCCTCTGACTCGTTGGGATCCTCCTTCTTGCCCTTCTTGCCATCCTTCCCCTTCCCTTTGCCCGCTTTCCCTTTGGGCTCCCCCTTCTTGCCGACCATCCTGGCAGTGGCGGGCGCTCATGCTCCGGCCCCAGCGGGGCCCTGGGAGATGACGCCCTGCGCCGGCAGGAGCCTGCTCCCGGCACACCGGCCGGCTCCCGACCCCGCCGCCTGCCCCGGCTGGGTATTTACCTGTGCCCGGGTTTGGCGAGGCACATGCCCGTGCGTGGCTCCCTCGGGCGCCGGTGGCCGCCCGCTTGGCATGGCGCTGGGGCGGCGGGACACGGCCCCGGGGCAGCCCGGCGGAGCTGCTCCTGCCTCCCGCGCACCCCGCGGATCGGCAGCGCGGTGCCGGTGGCTGGGCTCCGGCTGTAACCCAACCACCAGGCTCGCGGCAGCATGAATAATGTAAGGAATGCACCACGCCAGCCCCGAGACTTTTCCGAAGGAGCAGGGAAGGGCCCCTGCTGCTGGGAGCATCCCCTCAGGGGGACGCTGCAGGGGACAGCACCGTTACCCCAAAACGGGATCGTGCCACCTCTCCACGCCTCAGGGCTTCCTTTGCCCCTCTGAGGAATCAGCCTCTTCCTCCAGTCAGCACGGAGACGGATGAAGCCCAGGGATCCATTAAGCCAAACGGCGGCACCAAAAGGGAGGTGACAGTTCTGCAGAGCCCAAGGCAGCAGTGGGAACACACCCAAGAGGAGAAACGCAAGGGAGGGACCCAATACCAGAGCAAATTCCACAGCCCCGCTGGGAAGCACTGAGGAGCCCAGAGCCCACGGGGACACTCCTCATGCCATGCCGGGTGGCAGGTACGTGCAGAGTGCCACACGTGCAAGGGGGGCTGCATGTGCCACGCGTGTGACCCGCGGCAGTGCCAGCAGCGTGCTTGCGCACACACGTGCCCAGGCGCGGGGTGACCACATCAAATGTTAATGCCAGGCCTGGATTCCTGCGGCTGCAGCTCATCAAAGTTTAAGCAGCAGCGGTGGGAACTCGCTGTCCCACATGGATCACCTGCAGGCAGCAATGGGGCTGGTGTGGGCAGGGGCAGCACCTGCTGCACCCCCTTACAGGGGATATGTTTGGGGAGACAGAAGCATCCAGCTGTGCAACAGCTGGCAGAATCTAAGAACCAGCAGCAGCTGCTGGACTGAACGCACTGGTCTCCCCCAGGATCAGGAGAGCCCATGGCTGGCACCTCCTGGCACTGTGCTCTCCCCAGCTTGGTCCCTCCCTGCCACATCTACAGTGGAGGGGCATCCACTACGATCCCATGGCTTTGCCTGCTCCCTGCATTAATTTCTGGGATATAGACATCCTGGTCTGCACAGATGGAGGCAGCTCTGGAGTGTAGGGAGAGCAGAGGGACAGAGTGGGATGAGAGGCACCTAGCAGGCATCAGGAGAGGGTCTATGGAGTGACAGAAACACAGGATCAGTGGGAGGGAACATCAGCAGAGCCCAAGCCACACAGGAGCCACACCCTGTGGGAGCCCTTCCTGGCACTGGCACAGTCCATGCACAGGTCTGCCATGGGCCATACGGGGCTGACAGAGCCTGCCCTGCCAGGGGCAGAGGCACCTGTCCCACACCACCGTCCCACCCCTCCTCCCGGCATGGGCACACAGAGCCTGGGCACCCCGATGTGCCAGGGAACCACCTCGGACATGGACACAGCCCTTCCCTCTCTGCTGGCAGAGAGCAAAGGGGTACCCGGCTGGTGAAAAGCTGCTGCTGGTCACCCCCTGCATCCCACCCCTCGTGCAGTGCTTGCCACCATCCCACTGCTTTCCACGGTCCCTACCTCTGTTCCCCCCAGGCAGGGCAGCGGCCGGGGCAGTGCTCTCAGTGCCCCGGGCGCTGGCACAAGGCCCGTGCAGTTGCCGTGGCTGTGCCCGAGGTGCCTCCCTGCCCATGACAAGGGCCCTCCGAGAGGGGGGATAAAGGGAGAGAGAAGGGGCTTCATTCCACACAGATGCTGCCTTCCATGGTCTCAGCCTCCATACCAGACCCTGAAAACACCTCCCCATGTTCTTCATCCTGGGCATAGGGTTCACCTGCCTTTGGCACGGCAGAGGTGGGCAAGAGGCTTTTGTGCCCAGATGCAGCGGGATGGACACAAAGGCAGGGGGTGGGAGGGGCACCCACACTTGGTGGCTGTTTCCAGGGCGTCTGGGCATGGCTGCATCCAGCAGCAGTGCACAGGAGGGAAATCTGTGTGGTGGGGGATCTCTGTGGTGGCAGTGGGTACCAAAGCTCTGTCAGAAGATACCCAGAGCATCCTTTGGTCAGGTCAGTCCTGAATGGCTCCAGCCACGTGGGTGAGGCAGGGAAAGCCACCTCACCCGAGGGACACGGCCCGGGGCAGCCGCTGTCCCACTGCCACAGCCTGAGGCTGTGCCATGGCTGGATGCGGGGAGGGGATGAAGACTTTGGCCTCGGGGGTTCACCCTCCCCAGCCCGGCAGGACGCGCGGCTGCCCAGGACTGTACCTTTGGAGTGCCGGCATCGGTGGGCAGAGCTCCAGAGGCAGCAGCTCCACGTCTCCAGGCAGGTCTGCGGTCACCAGCTGGCCCCGGGTCCGCTTACAGCCTGTTTCCAGTTACAGCCGGAGCAGGGCTCCGTGCCACCACACCACACCACGCCGGCCCCGGCGCTGCCGTGCCTCCCGGGAGCTCCGCGTTCTGGCACCACGGAGCCAGCCCAAGCACCTCCCGGCTGTGGCAGCAGCTCTCAGCACATCCCCTTCCCTGTCTTCAGTTCTGCGTCATTGTACATCCACTTTCACACACCTGTGAGCAGGTGCAGAAGCCCAGCCACAGCTCTTGCCACTCCAATCACAGCTTCAGTGATGCTGGGAGCATGGGGATAAACTGGACCCTTCCAGCAATGTGACAATGACAGCCATCCAAGCCCCTGAGGCACTGCGGGATCTTTCTTTGCTCCCCCAAGCACCCATCACCCCCCTGACCTGGCTAATCTCCACCCCCTCCAGTTCCTGCCTCCAAAATGAGGATGGGGACCCAGCATATGAGCAATACATGGCAATCCCTGCCTGCCAGCTGCTGCCTGCTCCCCACGAGGGAAGTGTTATGGGAGGAGATAGGCCAGAGCAGATGCTGGAAGCACAGACCAGCTGGGCACGATGCTGGCGTGCACCCAGGAATATGCTGGCTGGCAGCCCTGGAGCCAGGTCACAGCCCTGTGCCATCACCTCAGTCCCAGAGCCAAGCCCAGGAGCTTTCCTGGGGCAAAACAGCCCCGACATAAAATGAATGTGGGGAAGGGGTGGTAGGAAACACGGGGTAGAGGGTTCCAGAGAAGGAGGGGGTGCTCAGGGGAGGCCGCTCTGCTCTGGAGGGCAGTGGGAATGTGTGGCTGTGGAGAAGGTGGGAAGGCAGAAGGTGAGATAGGGGAAGAGAAAGACAAAAAGCAGACAGGCAGGAACAGGCAGGGACAGGCAGAGGTGAGGGGATACCACACATCTTGACCGGGAGAACCTGAACTGCAGCATTCACTTAAAATCCACCATCGCACACAAAGGTCCCTTCCCGGCCAAGCCGCCGCGGCACCGGCAAGCCCAAGGGAGGTGCCACCCAGCCGGGGCACCCACAGCCACTCACCTGGGCTAGCCAGTTGCCCTGCACGGCGTGGGGCTGGCTCGGTGCTCTGCCAGTGCTGTGCTCCCAGCTCCGCTCCCTGCAGGGACCATCCCTCCCCTGGCAGCTGCGGGACCATCGCTGCTGCACGGAGGGACCCAATGCATATTTGATGACTGCTATTATTCTCATCTCCACTCATGAGCAGAAGGATGGGAGCTGATCTTCCCTCACAGAGCTGGGGAGCAGCAGGGAGGGAGCGGCTGGAGGGGTGAGGGTTCTCTCCTCCCGTGGTCCCTGTCCCTTGTATCCCTGGTGACACAGCTGGACTGTCCCACATCCCTCCCGGGATGTAGATGAGCCTCAGTGTAGCGCCGATATACAGCTGGAAAATGGCCCTGACCCATTCCTGCCCCCAAAACCAATGGAAGTTTAGCAAAAATCACAGAACATGGGAGTGAGGAACAAATGCACCCCCTCACACCCCTCTCCAAAGCTGGGCTGGGACCAACCAGCTGCAGAGGTTCTGGCAGAGATCTAGACACCCATCACCCCAAAAATACCAGAGCATCCTCTTCTCCCTGCACGAGCAGGCCATTCCACCTCCCTTCAGAACACTTCAGTCTCCCCACTCCAGCACTGGGGTTCTGCATCCCACCAAACTGGGGACCTTTTCCCTGCAGTGATGGAGCCTGTGGCTCTCCCAAATGCAGGGGCAGAGAGAGCATCTTGCTGCAGCACCCGAGCCGGGAAAACCTCCGCTTCCTTCTCCTGCAGGCAGGCACGTCCCAGCCATAATACGGTGGGTATTTATTATGCTGATTCCTCAGAACGCGAGGGCTTAACTGCAAATTACAATCAATAGCCCCAATCCCCTGGGGGCAGGTTCATCATTTAGTAGGCACAACCAGAGGAATTCAAAACTATTTGCCAGCCATAAATCCTCCTCTCTGCAGCCTCCCCAGCCGGCTCCGCGCCACTCTCGATGGCTGGTTGGGGTGACCCTTGTCAGCATTTGAGACAATTAAGCTGTCACTGCGGATCGTGACTCTTATATACGGCCCTGAGCAGCACTTTGAGATGTCACCGTGATGGGGTGAGGGGAGCCGGCTGAGGCGAGCCCGCTGCAGCAACCGTCTCTCATTGAATTAAATGAATGTATTTGGAGGCAGAGTCGCTTTTTATTACCTTGCAAACGATTCCTGACTAAATTAAATTATAAAAGGAGTGTTCAGCCAATCAAACCTGCTTGATTGCCTGGAACAGGCATTTTAAACAGAGCACGCCTTGAGCCGTCGCTGGTTCCAGCGCTAGATGGAGGGTGGCTGATGGGCTGTGGCGAAGCTGATCCACCCTGCTCCACACGTGGAGCGCTGCACGGCTGTGCTCAGGCAGGGGAACAGCCCCAGGGATGGGGCAGAATGAACGCAGCTCTCTGAGAACAACATGAATGAGCCTGGAGGCAGCTGGAAGAGCAGGGGAAAGGCTGGAGCTGCGGCACAGAGCACCAGCAGGGCTGCTGAGGGCGGCTTTCTCTGAGTGTCATCCAGCCAAGGCTCTCCTCCTACAGCAGAGAAATGCAGGGTGCTGCTCTTTTGGGAGCAAATCCACAGCTCCTGCCTGCACCCATCCTCCTGGAGAGCCCTTCTCCCAACACACAGCAAGGAGACTCTGATCACATTTCCCCAGTGAGGGGTTCTGGTCAATGCATAAAATCCCAGAATGGTTTGGGTTGGAAGGGAGCTCAAAGCTCATCTTGTTCCACTCCCTGCCACTGGCAGGGACACCTTCCATTATCCCAGGTTGCTCCAAGCCCTAGCCTTGGACACTTCCAGGGATGGGGCACACAGCTTCTCTGGGCAACCTGTGCCGGGGCCTGACCACCCTCACAGGGAAGAATTTCCTCCTAACATCTAATCTGTATCTCCCCTTTCAGTTTAAAACCATTCCCACTTTTCCTGTCACTGCATATTCTTGGAAAAAGTCCTTACCCACCTTTTTTATAAGCCCCTTTAAATACTGAAATGCTGCAAATTCCACAAACCTCAGGGGGCTCCAGTACAACCCTAATGCTGCAGCACATTTCCCCCTCGCCCTTCGAATTTTGTCTTTTCAGGACTTGGAGATCTCTTGGAGGCAAACTCACTCCAGCACGAACTGCAATGTTTGCTGCTTTTAACATCAGTGCAGAACAATTAGGGAAGCGCCTGGAAGAAGGAATACTGCAATTAAATGGTGCATTTGCAAATGCAGCTATAAACTTGCTGCTGAAAAAGCTACACTCTCTGAAAAAAGAAGTTGGCTTCTTCTAGCTTAACTATTTTTACTTCATCCCCATTCCAATTTTAATCATGTATCTGTTCATTTTGAACAGGATAAAATGCCCATTTTCCTAAATGAAGCTAATTAGGCAGAGGGGTTTTTAACAATGATATGCCAAAATCAATTTGAAACACACACTGAGGTAGCACCAGCTATTCAAGGACAGGTTTTAGCAGGTAACACTGTGCATTTCAGCCTCACACCAAGCACCCCCTGGCTCCCAGCACTACCTGGGCTGAGGATGAAGCCCTGTCAGCAGTTCTGGTTGCCCGGCTCCATGCCAAGGCTTGGCAGGCTGCAGGATTTGGATGGAAAAGTCAGAAACTCAGGGACAAAACTAAACCAAAATTAGTCTTTGTGAGGGTAACTCTGCCTGCGCGACCTTCACGGGAAATGGGAAGGGTGAGTTAATGTGCTGGAACAGCATCCCACCCAGCTCACACCGGGAAGGGCCAGCTTTCCACTGCCAGATCAGGGATAATGTGGATAATTTGGAGCTTGTTCTCCACTTGCTGCCTCCGTGGTCAGGATTTCCTCTGAACTCCAGCTGTGAACAAAGCCAGGAACAGGGAAGGGAACTTAGAGAGTTCAAAGTCACCTTCTTAGCTTGGGCACTGTGTATAGTATCTACTTATCTCCCATCACCAGTCTCTTGCAGCCACTTCACCTTCTATTGCCCCCTTAAATCTCCTGCCACAGCAGCCAGAGTTCCTCAGGTGGACAAAGGTAAAAAAGAGTTAGGAAACACACCAAGCCATCTACCCACCATTCACATGAAATAACAACTTTTTATTTTCTCAAATAAAATAATCCTTCCATTTCTGCTCTATCAGGTTGTGAGGGGTGGGGAGGAGCAGGGAGGAGGGGAGGAACCCTGCTCAGCCAGGTGTCACACCTGTCCTCACAGTTCTGCATCCACATCAGACCGAACCCTTTTCCAATGAAAGAAAATAAAAGCTATTGGCAGCTCTTGATCCCAGAAGACAAGAGCTGTCCTCTATCAGGCACTCTGAATTGTTTAGCAATAGTATTCAATGGAAAAGCATGATTACAAAAATCCCAGATTTCTGATGAACAATATCCAGACAAGCAGTGTTTAACAGGGCTGGGGTAAAGCTCATGGCATGGGGTGGTACCTTGAGCTCCAAAGAGCTGTGACTGGAATTTAGGGGCATGGTTGATGAGAATCCCAGGTTGGGGAGTAAAGGGCAGGACAGCTCCTGCCCAAGAAAGGAGGAAGCTCCCAAGGCAGCCCCTCGATGAGCGATATGCCAGAAGTGAATCCTTACCCCAGACTACGGATCTTGGATCGTACCCCACTGCAGTCTGGCCAGGTTAATTAACAATTACCAGTTAAAATTCTCATCTCTCAGTACCAGTTGGACCAGGATGTCCTACAAACCCCACTGCAAGGCTAGGGAGAGGCACAGAGTGCCAGGTTTCAATGTTAATTGAGGTGGGACCACTAAAAATTGGGGTTGTCTCAGCTTCAGAGACATGTCCAGCGAGCAGGGGAGTGAGAACTCTGATTCTGTTTCAGATCCATGCTTAAATTAAGTGAATGGATAAGCAGCAAAGCATAAGCAATGTTCTCTCAGCCCAAAGCAGAGGGACAGATTTGTTCACACAAAACCAATCACTTCCCACTGGGAATGCACATGGATCCATGTGCAAACCCTAGGAGGGGCAGGACACTGCTGGTTGTGGAACTGTGTCCTAGAAGAACTGGCTCCTTTTCAATTTTTAAGAAACATTACTTGGCCTGAAATGCTGTGAGATGGAAACCCATCTTCCCCATCCCCACCTGCAAGCACAGTAGCCTCATTTTCTGCCTTTCTCCAAGAGAAGGAGCTTCACAGAAGCTTTCCTGGCTCTGGAACACATCTCCCTTTTTCTTTATTTTTTTTTCTTTTTTTTTTTTTTTTGGTGTATTTTGTTTTGTTTTTACGTGGTCAGTTCCAATTGCAGTGATTAAAGACAAGGCCAGGCACCAGCAGTTACTTCTTTACAATCTGAATGACATCTTCATGCTCCATCATATGGGTTAAGCCCACTCTTTGAGGGCTGTACTTTGTGCTTGTCCCCTTTGAAGCAAAAAATGGGGAGAAGGGTTAGAAGACCAGTCAGAGACACCTGAAGACAAGGATTCCAGCATCTGTCTAGCACTTACCCACACCAAGGCATATTTGAACTGGCTGGCTAATGATCTGTGAATCCGATGGCACTGCAAGACAGACAGACAGAAGTTGAAGTATTTCAATGACACCACTTTGCAAACAATTTTTTCAATACCCAGGAATTAAAAGAAACTCAAATCTATGCCAGAAATCACAATAAAGACTTTAGGAGCCAGTTAACAGCACTTGAAACAATACAGAACAGACACAGGAACCACCAGCCCACATAAAGCCCCATTCCATTGCTTCCATGTGCTTTTTCACTGGGCTGCATTAAATAATTATTGTTTAAACCTTTTATAGCAGCTGTGAAAGAAACCTGAGGCAGATAAAATCGGTAAAGGCAACAAAAGGAGAAGCCCAACTAAACACTGACATGTCCTGAGCTTTATGAAGCACAAATCACAGCAGGTCCAAGAGGAATTGCCTTCTGCACACAGGGAAATGTAAATGATGCAGAAAAATTACCACATGTTCCACAGAGGCCCCTTTCCGTAGAATAATGGCATCTGTAAAGTCTGGTCTCTCTGTGGAGAAGCAGAAGGGGGGGAAAAAGCATTGGATTTCTATCAAGTGTGTTCTAAAATGCTGACACCATCTCACATCACCTTGTGCTTACTACTCCCAAATTCCTCCTTCCTGCTCCCAGACAGAACAGGGATCCAGTACCTGAAAGCACCGAATCAGCTCTCCACTACCCACAAGTGCAATTACCCACTCCACACAGTCAGCAGCTTCCTCACAACCCACCTGATCCAACTCCATCCCAAGCCTTTGACTTATGAGAAACAAAACCACCCAAGTCAAAACACACCTGCTCAAGGAAAACCAAAATCCCCAAGATTTCAGAGCTTAACAAGCTCAGAGAAAATTCCTTGATCTCCTCACATCCACCCAAGTTCAGCTGTTCACAACCAAACAGAGCAGGGTACAGATGTGCCTTCATCATTGGGAGAAGCTGCAAGTGGGTTATAAAGCAAAAGGAGGTTCAAAGGCACTTCCAAGGGCGTGAGAATCACCAAATTTCTTGCAGTAGGAA
Organism: Corvus cornix cornix; assembly: GCF_000738735.6. Lineage (NCBI taxonomy): Eukaryota > Metazoa > Chordata > Aves > Passeriformes > Corvidae > Corvus > Corvus cornix. Next base: position 6,900,133 of record NC_046344.1, on the reverse strand, counting down.
CAGGAAACTTCTTCTGGGTTGTGATGGGCTGAACAGTTCATCACAGTGTGCATAACAAGGAAAAAAGCTGTGAACTCACACACTTTACTCCCTTATATCATGCAAAGGCTTATGAAAATTCAGCTCTTGTAAAATACAACAGGAAGGCCATAGTGGGATCCACACATGGTGGGATCAGGCAGAGCAGGATGCATTTCCCAAGAGCTGAAAGATGATTTGGGAGGGTGTAATTCCAGCATTTCCAAGGCACCAGCCCTGCTGGCAGCCTGTCTGCCTTCCATGGGCAGCAGCATTTGTGCCTTTCAAACCTTCTGCTCAGCTCGTGGTCACTTACGTCCCCGTTTCTTGGTGTAGATGCAGGTGAGTGCCAGGTACTCCCAGAGCTTTTCCAGCAAGTAGTCCAGGTTCAGCTTCATGCCACAGCTGCAAAACACCAGGAACAACTGTTTACTGCTGTTGTGATTTAGGGATCCAGAAGAACAAGGTAAGATGTCTTTCTTAAAGTGATGGAGAAAGAAATGAGGGGAAAGTCTTTAATAAGGCAAGGAAAGAAAAAACACAAGGTGAAACGACCTTAAACTGAAGGAGGGCAGGGTTAGATTAGGTATTAGGAAGAAGTTCCTTACTATAAGGGTGAAGAAGCACTGGAACAGGTTGCACAGAGAGTCTCTGGCTGCTCCATCCCTGGAATTGTTCAAGGCCAGGTTGGATGGGGCCTGGAGCAACCTGATCTAGTGGAACGTGTCCCTGCATGGAGAAGCCAAGCTGCCTGCCTCTCCAGGGGAAGGAAATCTGGGAAAAGCTGCACAGCAGCTCTGCTTCCCACCCCACCAGCCCTGGGAGAAGTCCCTTCCTGGGAGAAGCTGGAGAAAGGTCTCAGAAAGCGGTGAAATGAACCCCACACCAGGCAGAGCAGCAGAAAAGGCAACATGACAGCTCCTACCTGATAACAACACTGTGGGGCCTCCGAGCAAGACGATCCACCTCCTCCATGGATATCTGGTCAATCTTGTTATAAACCTAAATCAAAGGGAAAACAACACAGCCCTTAGAAAGGCAATTCAGCAAGATGTGGAAATAACAAGGCAGCTCCAGCACCTGAAACAGAAACACAGATCCTGTCAGAGGATAAGCCAAGACTCTCAGTAAAACAAACTATTAAAATTCAGAAGCCTGAATATAAATTTTGGCCTTTTGAAATTCTCCCTTTGGGATGACTTGGAACATGTTCTCCAGTGTCTTTGATTTCAAACAGATTTCAAACAGACCCAGTGGCTACAAACAGAGCCCTAAAGGGACCTCTGGCACACAAGGCACCAGACATGAAAAGCCAAGCATGGAGCTGGCAGCAGAGGAATCGGAGGCTCTGCATGTGGGAGCAAACCCCCGGCACCAGGATTGGAAGCTCTTCTGCTCCAGGGCAGCAACAGCCACAAGAGGGCCCAGGGAACACACACAGCACGGCTGCACATCCAAAGCCTATAAAAAACTCCCTGTTGAGCCGTTTTCCACCTCTTAAACCCCAAACCGTTACTGTTTTAGGAGCCAGGAACAAGGGCATGGAGTAATAGGACAAGGGGGAATGTCTTTAAATTGAAAGGGCAGGGTTAGATGGGATACTGGGAAAAAATTCTTCCCTGTGAGGGTGGGAAGGCCCTGGCACAGGTGCCCAGAGAAGCTGTGGCTGCCCCTTTCCTGGAAGTGCTCAAGGCCAGGTTGGATGGGGCTTGGAGCACCCTGGTCTTGTGGGAGGTGTCCTTGCCCATGGCGGGGGGGGGGAATGAGATAAGCTTTAAGGTCCCTTCCCACCATTCCATGGTTCTGTGAAGTTCCAACTTTTCCTTTGGCACAGAAAAGAGACGCTGGATGTGACAGAAGCCAGGCTGCCCAGGATACTCACATAGAGGCACGGCATGTAGACCCTGTTTCCTACAATCACATCAATGAACTCATCGGGGGAACAATCCTCTCTGAACAGGACCTCGGCGTTGAAGATTTCTGAGGTGGACACTGTCAAGGCCCAAATCCAATCACACCACAGGGGCTGAGCTCCCTTGTGACAGCCTGCTGCCAACCAGCAAGGACCAAAGTGACACCAAGGCTGTCCCACAGCAGGAACCACTTGAACCATGAGCTGCTGATGGCTTCAGGGTCTCCTGTTTTAGGAAAGGATACTGTATTCGTGGAGGATGAGCTGAACCAGCTTCTCAGAGCACTGAGTCAATGTGACAGTGGAGTTGAAGGAGATGCCTCCACCCTTCTTGGGCTGCAGGAGGCAAAAAAGCAGCGTAAGAATATTCTGCAAATTCACAGCCTGCTCAGCCTGTCCAACACAAGGGGCAGCACAGAGTGAGCTCAGCTTTGAGCGGGCAGGCAGATACAAGCTGTGCCTGCAGGAGCTCAGGAAGCCTCACCTTGAAGTAGATATTGGGCTTGCTTTTGTTCAGACGGATTCCTACAGATTCCAGTTCTTTCTCCAGCAAGGCCCTGCAGGGACACTGCACATTAGCACCCATGAGGCTGAACGTGGCCCAGACCTTTCTTTTGCAACTCTTGTGTTGATACAGCCTTGTCACAAGCTTTCATTACAACCTAAAACCCACCTAATGCAGGTCAGAGTCTGTGCTGGAAATCCAGGTTGACATTCCTGTCTCTGACAGCCATCCTGTAGGAATGACCCTTCAGCTGAGCACCCACACCAGTCAGTAGGATGCTTCTCATGGAGTCCAACCTCCACCTCCCACTCAACAGTTTAATTCCTCATTCCCCAGGTGCTCTCCACAATTCCTCAGAGAGGTGGCATGTTTTCTGGGCATGTGGGAAGCCCTGAGCCCGGCCCACCTCCCACGCCCAGCACACACTCACCTCTGCACTTCGCCCTTGGTGGCATCCAGCATCATGATAACAACGTCTGCTGTCCTGGCCACAGCGATCACCTGCCGGCCTCTGCCCTTCCCTGGGGAGACAGGAGGTGGATGCACATCAGCAAGAGGAACCAGCTCAGTTCTGTCACAGATGGGGACTCCTGCCCTGTGCAGCAGCTTGAAAGCAAGGAGAAAGATCCTGCAGCACTGTTCTGGCTGCTGTCAGCTGCTGAGAGCCCTGGCAGCAGCTCCAGGCAGCACAGAGAGCTCACCAGAGATCAGTGCCAGAAGGTGCCTTAGGAAACACAGGCACTGTTCTGGTGACCCAAGGGAATGGCTGGAGCTGTGTCAGGGTGGTTTAGGTTGGATATTAGGAAAAAGTTCTTCCCCCAGAGGGTGGTCAGGCACTGCCCAGGCTCCCCAGGGAATGGTCACAGCCCCAAGGCTGCCAGAGCTCCAGGAGTGTTTGGAGAACACCAGGCACAGGGTGGGATTGTTGGGGTGTCTGTGCAGGGCCAGGGTTGGACTGGATGATCCCTGTGGGTCCCTTCCCAGATGTTCCATGACTCTCTGACTTCCTAAGCTATCTTCAGACACAAGCAGCCAATGAGGACAATGACAACACAGAGAGACAAAGCCAACGTCTCTTCCCAGAACCAGGAGTCATGGGAGGACTGGCAGGAGCTCAGGGAATTACTCAAACATGGTTAGTGTTTAGCTGTAATTCCCCCTCCGCCTCTCCAGCATCTTTCTATAGATTTCCTCAGCACCAGAAAACAAATGAGCCACTTAACACTCAGGCAAGGAGGTGAGAAGTGACTGGCTTGCTTTGGCTCCCACCTCCAGAAAACCATCTTTCTGCTACATATAGACCCTTACGTGGGCTCAGGGATAGGAATCGTGCCTCACGTAAGATCAAGGACTCAAAAATTTGGAAAGACAATGTAAGAACTCTTGGCCCAGGAAACCTGTAAATATCTGAGACACCCAGGGATGCTACTGAGGGCAAATCCCTCCTGTACATGAACACAGACATGAGCCAACCTTGAGCTGCTCCTTCGATGATTCCAGGCAGATCCAGCAGCTGAATATTGGCTCCTTTGTACTGAAAAGGAAATGGAAGGATGGAAAGTTGAAAGCTTTTTGCAGGGCACCTGAGCTGCCTCAAAAGCTCCAAGCATATGCTGGGGGTCCAAATCCTGTGGAGAGTGGAACTGGGTGGAACTGGCAGGGCAGGGGAATTCTGCACAAAGCTCATGGCTCTGTCCTGAGGCAAATTCCAGAGCTAAGGGCTGTGTTCAGCAGCACATACAGCTGTACATTAGATCCTGACCCCCCTAAAGCATCCCATGACTGCAGCTGGACAAAGCACCAGGAAAACAGCACAGCAGTCACATATTCCCAAGTTGAGGAAATGGAAAGGAAAAACAACCCTTTGTTTCTTGGTCTAATGAGAAAACTCAGTAATGAACAAGTGCCACATCTCTTACTGTGATAGATCAAACTATTCAGCTGTGCTGCAGGTCCTAAAGTGCCAGGAAAAAAAATAGGAGACTCTTCATTCCTAGGATTTGCAAGGCATTGGCTCTCCAGCTGTTGTTGCAGCTCACAGCTGTGCTTGAGTATGTTACATTGAAGTCCTTTTCTCATCAATACAGTTATTTTCATTATTTAACTGCCCTTTCGATCCTGACCCAGATTTCCTCATTACTCTTGGACACTTTTCAGTTTGATGCCCTTTATCATTTGCTTTACTGATGGCTGCTGAGGTCACCACTAATAAAACCCCTCAAGGACAGGAGTAGCTGCATTTTGTTTTGAAAGTGATCACAGCACAGATTGCCTCTGTAAAGCTTCATTAAAAACAAATCTGTCAAGGTTTGCAGCCAGCTGGTCCCTGGCACTGACAATGGTTCTACAAAATCCAGTTGAGAATTGTTGTATTGCTCTGGTCAGTCCAAGAGCAGCACAAAAATCCTGACCAGGAAGCCAATCCTGAACTGTTATGGAGCTCAGGGAAGGGCTACATCAGCACTCAAAAGTTTAAACCAAAATTCAGCTTTGGAGATGTTTGGATGTCTTTGCTCCTTAGTGGCAGCACAAGTGTGGCTGGTGCAAACACACATTTACACAGCTGGGTGTCCCACCACTTCCATGCCAAAGGGAGGAGAATCCTACGTACTTCTATGACTCCTGGGATACAGGTCAGCGTGGTGAACTCGTACGACGCGGCTTCGCTGGCGGTCGAGGTCATTAAACTCAAAAACGTGGACTGAAATGCAAGAGATCAGCATCACTGGCCAGGAAAATGAAAAGACTCAGCAAAACGAGCAACACCAAAGTGCTCCTCAGGCTGTGGAAGTCGTGTTGTGGCTGTTCCAGGCACAGGGACTGAGGTGGTGACACTGTCACGGAACAGAGGTAAATCCTGCATGCCCCCCTTTCCTCAGCAGTGCTGTGGCTGGGCAAGAACAAGTTTCAGGCAAGAACAAGTTTCACAGGGCAGAGCACACAAAATGAAGGAGTGTTTCCTCACCTCCAACTTTCACCTAGATCATAGAATCATGGAATGGTTTGGGTTGGAAGGCACCTTAAAGCCCATTTCATTCCACCTCCTGCCATGTGCAGGGACACCTTCCACTATCCCAGGTTGCTCCAAGCTTTGTCCATCCTGGCCTTGGACACTTCCAGGGATGAGGCAGCCACAGCTTCTCTGGGCAGCCTGTGCCAGGGCCTCCCCATCCTCACAGGGAAGAATTTCTTCCACATATCTCACCTAAATTTCCCCTCCTTCAGTGTGAACCCATTCCCCCTTTTCCTGCCACTACAGTCCCTGACAAAGAATCCCTTTCCAGCTCCATCGTGGCCTCTTCAGATACTGGAAGGTGCTGTGAGGTCTCCACACAACCTTCTCTCCTCCGGCCCCAAATCTCCCAGCCTGTCTCCACAGGGGAGGTGCTCCAGTCCTTTCTTCAACCTCGTGGCCTCTTGCTCCAACAGTTCCATGTCCTTCTTATGCTGGAGACACCAGAACTGTGCACAGTACTCCAGGTGGGGTCTCACAAGGTGAGCTTTAAGGTGCCTCCCAACCCAAGCCATTGCACAGTTCCGTAATCCCAAATCTGCTCTGCAGCCATTGTGAACCACAGCCTGGAAGCACAGGGAACACAGACACTCACTGACCTTCCCCACAGAAGGAAATCCAATCAGTGCCACCCGGGCATCTCCTGATTTCATCACATCGAAGCCCTCGCCCTTTGCAGCCGGGGATTTGGAGGGTTCCAGCAGCTGAGCTCTGTATTTTGCAAGCTTTGCCTTCAGCAGGCCCAGGTGGTACTCGGTGGCTGCAATGACACAAACCCAACAGCTGGTTGGCAGAAAGTTGCTGGTAATTCACTTCTGGAAACGAGAACCTTCCTAAAAGGAAACACTTATGGATCCTGGTCAGCATCTTAACCACAGCCAGGCACAGAGCTGCCCCCAGCTGCTCCATCACCTGGGCATTGAGAGCAAACCTTCCAGGGGCCTGCACAAAGTCAGAGTTGAGGAAAACAGCCAAAAAATTCCCAAGTTAAAAGAGCAAGGCAGAGGGAGAGCAGGTGAAGGAATGAAGGTCTGAAGGGAGCCAGTTCAGGAGAGAGAGATCACAGAGGGAGCAGCCCCTCCTCACACCCGGTCACATTCAGCACCCCAAAACCAGCAGCTTATTTTCCCCTGCTCCTTTCAACTTTTAAAGACATGTTTAACTCAGAGCTCACTTGTGTGGAAGTACTTTACTGCCTTATTCTCAGCAAAACACTTGAATCTACACCTGAACCAGAAAAAAAGGAAGGTAGGTGTCTCACTTTGTAACAGGTAAGGGCATGAAACCAGGACCTTACAGGTTTTACTAATGTTTATTTCTGTTATTTACCACAGCCTACAGCCCGCAGCAGCAGCTCTGGCAGAGCCCCTGGGGAGCCCCCGGACCACTCAAACACCACCTCAAGGACCCCCCCACAGGTCCCTGAGCCCCCTGTGCCAGCCCCTCCCAGCTCCGGGGGGAGCAGGGCCTGCAGCACAGGGCAGGAAAGAGGGCAGCCCCCGCCCTCCCCAGGGCCCCTCACACACACGCCCACCCCAGACCCAGAGCTCACCTTGCTCCCCGACCTGCCCCAGCACCCCCGATCCAGCCCCCTGTGTCCCCAAACACCCCACAGCTTCACAAACCACCTCCATCCTGCCTCCCCCATAGCCCTGACCTGCACGTCTTTCCATGGACCCCCTCCCAGACCCCCACAACCCCGAGCCCCCCACAGTCCCCAGATCCTCTCCCAGCCCCCCATAACTCGCAGCCCACCTGACCCCCAGACTCCCCAGAGTTCCCCATCACCACTTCCCCCGGACACCCTCCCAGCCCCCCACAATCCACAGTCCAGCCATAACCCCCAGTCCCCTCTTCCCTCGGACCCCTCCCAGCTCTCCCATAACTCACAGACCATCTGTGCCCCCCCCCAGCCCCTCACACCCCCAGCCCCCCCCTTAACCCCCAGCCCACCTGCCCGCCCTCTTCCAGGACCCTGCCCGCCCGTTGGCCCCGGGTCCCTCAGCCCCCGGCCGCCCTCCGCACCTTTGTTCTTCTGCGTGCGGGCGATCTCCTTCTCGATCTCCGAGATCTTCTCCAGGATGCCCATGGCGGGCCCCGCTCAGCGCCCGCCGGAAGCGCCGCCGGCCCGGCCGTCCGTCCCCGTCACACGTCCGGGCCGCGCCGCACTGCGCGCTCCGGCCGCGCCCCGAGCCCCGCGCCCCGGGTTCCGCCCGCCGCCACGGCGGGGGCAGCGGGAGGGTCCCCAGGGAGGTGACCCCGGGTGGGTGCGAGAGCTGCGGGGCCGGGAGGCTACGGAGGGGGATGCTCAAAGGGAAAGGTCTCAGAAAGCGGGGGAGGTGTTAAGGGAAGCCCCCCACCGGGACTGCCTCCTCCCGCTCCTCTAATTAAGGCTGGATCCTGAAAGGACCGCAGAGCCGGGTGGGGGTCGGGCTCTTCTGCGACATGACAAGAGGAAACAGTCCCAGGGAGGCCAGGGGAGGTTCAGGTTGGGTATCAGGAGGAATTTCTTCCCGGAAAGGGTGATTAGATATTGGAACAGGCTGTCCAGAGAGGTTGGGGGAGTCCGCATCCCTGGAGGTGTTCAGGGAAAGACTGGATGTGGCACTCAGTGCCACCAAGTGATAAGGTGGGGATCGGTCACAGGTGGGACGCGATGATCTCAGCGGTCTTTTCCAACTTTAATGATTCCGAGAGTCTGTGAATTAAGGCCATCAGAAGCTGATGGGATTCCTGGAGAAGCCCTCAAGGAAGGAGATGAAGCACAGCAATCCCCTGGAACCGGGAAGTGGACAAACACACACGGACACAGACCCCTTCAATACAGTTCATGTTTAATTTGGACGTTGATTGCTCCACAAAACACCTCCTCAGCCCCCACTCCATCTGCTCCCACACGGACACCCTCTGCTCCCACAGGGACACCCTGCTGCAGCCAGCGCGGTTCAAGAGACACCACAACCCCTCCCACGTCCAAACACCCCATTTATCACCTCTGCCCCCCAAATCCTCCCCTGGGCCATTCTCTCTCACCACACCACGACGTACAGAACACATCTCCCCTCAACCCAAGTCAAAGAAAAGGAAAACCCAAAGCAAAGGCTTTTGAGGAGGGAAAATCCACACAACAACAGCCCCTGCAAAACCCTTGGCTCCACGATCTGCCCTCCACTACCTGCTCTGCACCTGCCACACATCACATCCAGACAGCTCTGGATCTAAGCTGAAATTCCCTTCAGAATGGTGGGAAGAAGACAGGCAGAGCAGGATACTCTTTCCACAACCCTCTCACAACGTATCAAGTCTTAAAAAAAAAAACTTCATCGGTTTGGGGATAGTTACATGTGTTAAATACCCCCAGGACCATCCTAACTCAGCTTCTGCCAACGAACAGGGTTAATTCAACTAAACCATGTCAGAAATGCAAGTGTCCCACTGGCACTGACAGCCCTGGGGAGCACAGGAACACCGGTGTGACCACCAGTATTGCACAGACAGCTCCGGAGGGCTGGGAAGAGCCGTTGGAGCTGGGTCCCTGCACTCACACAGCACCTGGGAAGGAGGTTTCACCCCCCCACACTTGGTCACAGTGGAGCAGCACCACTGGTTTTCACCTCTAAAACCAGGACATCTCCAAGCACCATCCGTGAGGAAACCCCTCTCCTCAAAAGGGGCTGAGTGTCTCCAAGAGGAGCAAAATAAAACGGGAACACACTTCCCAACTGCTCTGCTTGCAGCCCCAAATCACCTCTGTGCTGTCCCCACACATCCTCCAGCAACAGCCAAGGCACCAGCACACACTCCCTGGGAAAGGCCAGGTCTCTCCCTTCTCCCCCAGGCATCTCTCTCCATGTGTGCCGGGGAGAAGGATTGATCCACGGAGAACAGCACGCGCCAGGCGGGCGAATTCCGCATCATCTCCTGAGACCGGCCCGGCCACTCCTCCAAGTGCTCAAGATCCCAACTTGGAGTAGAGGAAAGGGGCTCTCCAAGCCCTGAATCCTTCCTCCTTAAGGCTTAAACAAGCAATAACTGCTGCCAAAAAGGAAGTTAGTTGAAAAGAAGCAAAACCCAAAGCACCTCACGCCGGCACACGGAGGCTTCAATCCCCTCTCCTAGGTGGAAAATCCATCCTCAGCACCACCCATGCCACGCATCTGCTTGGAGGAAGATGGGCTTTAAAACAGCCAGAAAAAGGCAAACTAAACTCTCACAAAGCCCCACAGGTGGGGCTGACAAGGTAAAAACACAACTGAGGCCAAGTTTTAAAGTGTCTTTTAAAAAACCACCCCACACGCATACACACACACACACACTTTGGCACAGGAGCCTTAAGTTATGTCACTTGGAACATTCAGAGTCAGAGGGAGCTACTGGGAAGGGGTTTTTTTTAGCTTTTTTCTTGTTTTTCCTTGTAAAATGGTGTCAAGCAGTGGTGGTGAAGCATGAAGGGGGAGCACAAACACTGAGCAGTCCCAGGGCGACGCTGCTCAGCGCTTGCGCTCCTGTTACTTTCCCAAAGCTTAGCTGGATACATACACGGATATAAAAACACAGACATTCCTGGTTTTCAATGTGAAAACGGTAAAATGGAATCGAGTACTTGTGCATTTGCCATAGGGTCCTTTGGAAAAGGAACCATAAAAATAGATACTTTTTTTTTTTAATAAAAGTCTTTTTTTTTTGGTCTTTTTTTTTTTTTTTGACTTTTTTTTTTTACCCTTAACTTAAGTAAAGAGCAAATATACACCTATAAGCAGAGTTCAGATCCACTTTACTGAGAGCCTGGAAGTCCGTACACCAAATTAATTCCCAATGGCATATCCAGACACAGGAACAGCTCCCAGCTCCAAAGGGCTGGCATTCCTGAAAGATCCGCAGCTCCAGCTAACCTCGTTAGCCAGCAAAGCCTCATTCCAGCCTTACCTCAGCCAACACTCCCCAACAGACTCCACAGCTGAGCCTCACACCCAGGACCTGGCTCTGGGAGCATCAGAGCTGGAAATCTGGAAAGAAACCTGAATCCTGGTGATTTCAACCCACATCAGGATATAACAAGGAAAAGACAAGCCCTGAGCTTACATTTCCTTATTACTCAGAGGCCAGCACTGATTCCAGCTACTGAGAAACAGCTTCCAGAGGAGAGCCGGGAGGAACTTCAGTGACAGAGAAACGAGCTGTGCAACAAGAAAGTGCATTAAAGTAGCTTAAAACCAGAGTAAAGATCAAATGGCCACTCGACAGGAGGGAGAATCAAGCTCCAGCAGCTCCTCGGGCTGGCTGAATTAACATCCAGGCTCTCTCTCTCTCGAGTCCAAGGGGCAGGAGAGAAGCGTGCATTCCCGTGCTCCCACAGGGACACAATTCTCCTGGCAGGCCATGCTCTCCTGCCCGGTTTGCTTCTGGGCGGTATCAGATCTGGACAGCTGTCATCGGAATTCGTAGATAGGAGCACTGTGCTCGGGAACGTGCGTTAAATTCAATGACTGATACCTGGCAGAGAAGGGAGAGAGGGAGGAGAGGATTACATGGAGCTCCTGCTTGGCAGCCACCAAGCAGACACTGTGCTGGCTGCTCCTCTCTCCCCTTTACAGTCCCAGAGTGTTCAGGTATCCAACACCCACTTCCCACAGTGCCAAAATCCTGACAGGACTCAGCATTGCCCCTCATCGCACTACAACTTCCTGACAGGAGGGTGGAGCCACGTGGGGTGGGGGTCGGGCTCTTTCCACACACAACTTACGACAGGACAAGGGGTAACAGCCTCAAGTTGAGCCAGGACAGGTTTGGGTTGGATATGATGAAAAAATTCCTCAGTGAAAGAGTGGTTGAGCCCTGGAATGGCCTGCTCAGGGAAGTGGTGGAGTTGCCATCCCTCAAAGCGTTCAGAAAACAAGCAGACGTGACACTTAGGGTTTAGTGGGAAAGGTGGTATTCGGTCAAAGGTTGGACTTGATGATTTTGGAGGTTTTTTCCAACCTTAATGACCCTGTAATTCCCACTCCAGTGCCTCTGAGCCACCTGCAGAGAGGCAGTGTTCCAGGTGGGCTGACTGTGGTGGTTTTTTGGACTCTCTTTGAAGCTCAACAACTTTCAAGTTCAAACAGTGTTTAGTACAAGTGCAAATTACACCTGAGTCTTTCAAAGCTCAGCTTGAGGGGATGCGTCTGAAAGCCTCCCAGTTCCTTCCCTCCCCCTGAGACCTTCCAGCCATCCACCTGCTGCTCATGACAGTGGTTCATGGGAAAAGAGCTCTGCACAGCTACTTGTCTACAACAAAAACCCCACCACTTAGCTTTGACTGTTCTCTTGTCTTAACAGCAACACCCCAAGGACCTCAGAATACAAAGCACTGGCCTGATAAGATTTCTGCTTGAAGGGAGCAACAGCCAAGCTGTTACTCAGGAGAGAGAACTGAGCTCCCTCACAGCACTTCTCCGGACCGTGTATCATCTTCCCTCCTCCACCCTGCCAGCACAAATTTCCTCCCCCTTTCCATAAGGGCAGCACTTTATACCACATCAATGGACTGCACCAGCCTGCTCAGGTCCACACCCCTCCATTCTGCCCCAAGGTCCAACCACCACCCTGAACCTCCTGCCTGGACACTCCTGAGGTTGTGGACATGCAGGAGAGGAGTCACAGCTTGGTTTAAGTCTCCAGGAGGCAGGAAGCTTCCTTACCATTCTGAACTCCTATGGTAGTAATAGCCCTCTATAGATGCTGCTGACTTCTGGAAGCAGATGTAATAGAAACCAGCAAAGGAAGCACCACTGATGTCCTTGATGGTGTGATCTGGGACTAGGAACTGCTCCTGCACGCAAAACACAGGCTGCATTTTAAAATGTTGGTCAAATACAGCCCCACCCCAAATTGCCCTCCCAAACCAAATACTGGCACCCACTAACACGAAGACATTCCTGGCTGAGCACTCCCTGCACTCTCAGCAGCCCAGCGCAGAGACCAGAGTGTCCCTTCACCACCTGCACTGCAGGCACCTCACAGGGAAGCAGGTAACTGAGAACAGAACCAGTTCTGAGAGTGCAGGAGATCAGTTTCAGTTCAACCCCTGCAAACCAGAAGCCCATTGCAAAACTGAAAGTCAGAGCCTGAGAAAGAAGAGAAGGCTCCAGGGAGTTCTTACTGCAGGTTTTCAACACTTATGGGAGTTTATGAGAAAGCTGGAGAGGGACCTTGCACAAGAGCATGGAGTGACAGGAAGAGGTGGAATGCCTACCCACTGCCAGAGGGTTAGATGGGATATTGGGTGGAAATTCTTCCCTGTGAGAGTGGTGAGACCCTGGAATAGATTGCCCAGAGAAGCTGTGACAGCCCCATCCCTGAAAGTGTCCCAGGCCAGGTTGGATGGGGCTAGGAGCAACCTGGGATAGTGGAAGTTGTCTCTGCTCACTGCAGGGGGTGGGACGGGATGAGTTTTAAGGTCCCTTCCAACCCCAACCAGTCTGTGGTGACTCTATGATGATACCAGCTGAAGAACAGAGGTGCAGACTGGCCAGTCTGCATCAAACACAGGGCCCACACAGGGACTGAAGACATCAATTCTCTCATCCTCCGGAGAATCACCAAGCCAGATTTTCCTGTTGTGTTTTTAGCCATGACTGCAGCCCTTAAGGACACAATTAGCTGGCTAGACACGAGTCACACTGGAACTTGCAAGTACAGTGGATTCTGGGGTTGGCAGGGAGAGATCTTTCATCAAACCGTCACAGCTGGAAAAGTTCTCAGACACCTCAAGTCTCTATCAGTGCCTTGCATGCAGCTCATCAAAGAAGGAGACAGGCAGGGTTTACCTTCCATCTCATGAAGACATAGTCCCCATTTTTTAGATCTTCATAATCAAAGTCATCAGAGTTAAATGTTTTTGCATACTGGTAAAAAGCCTGGAACTTTCCCTGAAACAAAAAAAGAAAAGTGAAAAAAAAAAAAAGGATGCTTATTCCAGGAATAGAACTTCTAGTACCAGCTGCTATTTAGGACGCAAATCTACTGACACTCACAGCAATAGCCAGCCTTGCTGGAGAAGCTCCTGCACTTCCAGAGGAAGATATTTTGACAGAAATATAATAAACATCAGAGCTTGGCAAACAACAGCCAAACTCCCTCAAGGTGGGGAGGTGATGAGGTGGCTGCTGTGGCCCCAAAACACAGCAGCAGGTACACCCTGCCCTGAGCAGGAACACAGGTACCAACTGCCCTACTGTGCTAGTGGAATCCCTCTCCCCTTCTCCATTTTGCAATAAGGCTCCAAAAACAAGGAGTGTGCCCTCTTAGGGGGTCAAGAAATGGGGATTGCTCCTGCTCCCTTTCAACCCTGGGCCAACAAGTGGAAAACAAGACATCCCCTCCCTCATTACAGATCACAGCTTGATGAAGAGACTTCTATTTGCAAAGATCCCAGTAGGAGGAGAGAAACAGCCATAAAGGACAGGTCTCCGGGCCTTTCTGCCAGCTCTTGCATGGGCACACGCTGCACCCCTCCTCCAAACCAGCAGCTCAGACCCACCCTCTGCCCCCAGATTTATTTACCCAGTGTTTACGATCCACGTCTTCGTCAGCGTCCCACTTGCGCGTTAGGAACGGGTGCTTCTTACTGATTATCTCGCCTTCGAAGAACGTGGTGAGGGTTGGGTACTCCTGGCAGAGGACAGACAAAGGTGAAGTCACAATTGTCACCTACAGACACAAACCCAAGAGGAGACAAAGCTCCACACATTCAGCAAAAAGCATCTCCAAGGGAGAGTTCTGAGCAATCTGAGGCTGCTGCTTCTGTCCCTCATCCTGCCCCAGACCTCTCCAAGGCTGACTCTTCCACACCCGCAGCCTCCACGCTTTTATTCCAGCCTTTCTCGGCCTCTCTCCTCACTTCAGGAAGCCAGGAGCCATGTCAGAGCTGGGCTTTGGGGAAGGGTTTGGAATACAGGTCTGATAAGGAGCAGCTGAGGGGCTCAGTCTGGGGAAAAGAACCCTCACTCTCCAAACTCCCTGACAGGAGGGTGCAGCCAGGTGCGGGTCAGGTTCTGCTCCTAGGGAAAAAGAGACAGGACAAGAAGAAATGCCCTCAAATTGCACCAAGGGACGTTTACATTGGATATTAGGAACAATTTCACCACTAAAAGAGTGGTTAAACATTGGAACAGGTTGCCCAGGGAAGTGGTGGACCTGGCTGTGTCCTGGGTCAACAGTGGGACTCAGTGATCATAGAGGGCTTTTCCAACCATAAACGATTCCATGAAGCTCCCAGCTGGATGATCACCTGTGACATTTACAGCCAGCAGATACCCTGTGATCAAATCTACAACATGCTCAATCCCTCCAGTTCCTATTTCTGGCAGCAGCTTCTCCCAACCCCCCCCCAGGAAAAAAAAGAAAGCCTTTACACAGCCCCTCTTTGTGTTGTTTTGCAGTTAACACTCACCTCTGTAAGGCCTTTAATCTTCAAGTATCCACAGAGATAGGAGTTTTCCATATCCACATGCTAGAAAAGAGTGCAAAGTCCAACCATAAAAATAGGCATGAAGGTGCATGCTTGATCCAAAGCAGTTTCTAACCCTTCCAAGGATAATTTCAGCTCCAGCTGGTACAGACTGTCCAGCTCACTGCCCAATATTCACACTGCCAGCCCTTCTCCATCCTGGGAACCACCTGGAAAGATCACTTACAGGTGCCCAGCTCACCTCTGGCAGCCTCCACATCCCAGGCCTGCTCCCAAGGCGGCACCCTCTGCCCAGAACTCTCCAGCAGGAAGCAAATCCCCTTTCCAGCTGGAAGGGATCTGACCCACAGCATTCTCCAAGTAAAAGCATCCCTGGAAGAATCACCTACACCCCCAGTATTTTGCAGGAGGCCTTTCTCCTCAATTTAAAGCTTTTATGCCACCTGTATTTTGAGTTATCAGGCTGCATCTCTCTGCTCCTGCTGTGCAGAAACTAGGCAAGGATTTGCCTGCTCCTTTAAAGCCAGGGATTTTCCAAGCTTTTCCCTGACATCTCCAGATCCGCTTTCAAAACACACAATGAGTTATTCAGGGAAGTGCAAACCTCCACTGTGAGAAGATGGATCTTCTCCACCTGTGATCAAAGGACGGCAACGTTTCCCTGTGCTCAGCACAGGGAGAGCAGGCAGCCCCTTCTCCTCAGCTGACACACGCAAAACAGCCACGTTTTTGGCACAAAAGCAGCGTTTTTAAGCACAAAAGCAGCGCTTTTAGCACAGAAGCACAGCCAACCCCTGCGAGGTGGCAGCGTGCAGTGGAGCTGAGCAGCCATGGGATGTCCCCACCACAACAAATCCCATCAGGAACACGGAGAACGGACATAAAAATACCCTGCCGGGTTGGAATCATCACAGAATCACTGAGGTTGGAAAAGATCTATGAGATCATCCAGCCCATCCTGTGACTGATTCACCACATTGTCAACCAGACCACAGCACTGAGTGCCACGTCCAGCCTTTCCTTAAACACCTCCAGGGATGGTGACTCCACCACTTCCCTGGACAGCCCTTTCCAATGTTTAATGACCTTTTTCTGTGAAGAAATTCCTCGTAATATCGAGGGATACGGTGATGAGGGTGCTGTCGCAAGGGGCCGGCGGGGCGGGAACGTCCACCGCGGCCTGAGGCGAGCGGGGGACCCGCTCGCCTCAGGCCGCGGTGGCCGTTCCCGCCCCGCCAGGGCTCGGCTCGCCCCGCCGCCCCCCTCACCTGCATGACGACCTCCACCTCGTAGGCGTTGCCTTTGCTGCGCTGCTGCCCGCGGAACTTAGCCCCGCTGTACAGCAGCGAAGTGGCCACTCCGGGCTGCGCCGTGTTGATAGGGGGCGGCGGCACCAGGCTGCTGGCGGCCGCTCCGGTGGCAGGGGAGGAGGCTGAACCCCCCGCCCCTCCAGCGCGGCGCCTCTCGCTCCGAACCGGCATCTCGGGGGGGTCCCCGGGCGCCAGCGTGGCCGGGGCCGGGGCGCGGCCGGAGGACGCCGCCCGCTCCGCTCCGCTCCGCTCCGCTCCCTCACGCCGAGGCCGCCGCTAGGTCGGGGCCTCCCGGCAGCGCCTCCGCGCGCTCCCATTGGCCCCCGCGCGCGCGCCGTGGGGGCGTTCCCTGGGTCTGATTGGCTGCTGGCGCGGCGCCGGGAGTTGATTGGTTGCGTTGCCGCCTGGCGCTGCTGGGAAATGTAGGATTTTTGGTCAGGCGACGCGGATTGGTTGCGGCTGCCGGCAAGATGGCGGCGTCCAGCGAGCGGTGCTGAGTGCGGTCGGGACAGGGTTGCTGTGTCGTCTGTCGCGATGTGGCGTAGCTGTCGCCGCCTGTGGTGGACCCACACCCCGCCTACCTGGCTCGCCCGACCGCCTCCTGCAGCTACCGGGAGCGGCTCGGTGGGGCCATGTGGGCGCCGGGCCTATGCCCCGCCGGCAGGTGAGGGCGCACCGGGGCGGCTCCAGCCCCGTTTGGGGAGAGGGGTCCTTCCCTGGGGACCTCATCCCGTAGCCAGCCAGAGCAGGGCTGGGATCGGCATGGCCTCACGGGGACCGCGCTCCCCACGGCCGGTGAGCGGCTCCGGTGCTGGGGTTCCCCCCACGCTCTTTTCTTTGTGTTAAGGGGTGTTTGGAGCGGGCAGAGTTCACTGGCAGCGTGGTCGAGTCCTCACTGAAGCAGTTTGTTACGCGTGTTTTTGTTGGGCTTTAGGGATTTTGAGGGAATGGGACTCACACGGGGAGGTTCAGGTATGTTCCTGCCCATGTATCCCATTCACAGACTTTGCTGGAATTGTGTGGGTTTGAGAACAGTAAAACTGATCTCACTTTGAGGTGAGGCTGCAGAGTCCCGGTGACTCATGGCAAGGTTTTGGGAGCCACTGATGAGCCCGGGGCTCCCCTGGGGTACACACACTTTAATCTGTTTTTAGAACTGTGCCTGAGGCGCTTTCTGAGGCCCCAAAGCTCGCAGGTCGCCGAGCCTGAGCACATCCTTCAATTTCCCCAGCGGGAATGTGCTTTTCTTAGCCTGGAATAGCAGACTTGCAGCCTGACCTGCTTGTTGTGCCCTTCACGAGGCACATTTATGGGTTTGGGATTTACAACCTGGTTGCTGTTGTCAAGGGAATGACTTGTGGATTCTTCCTGCCTTGTGGGAGGTATGTGAGCTTTTGGAATGTGTGTAATCCTGCTCTCAGGTGTTGGGAGTGCGTGTAGGAGTGCTGGTAGCAAAGGAGGCTGCTCCTAAAATGAGACCTGAAGTTTCCTCAGGTCACCTTGCAGGTGGGGCAGGTATATTCCTGAGCTGGACTGGGATGTTTGGCCTGGAGGGAGTAGTGTCCTTCAGGGATTAATTTGTCCAATGTGACTGTAGTGGTAGAATCTGGAAGGGTTGAGCCTGAAGCGAAACTCCTGAGGAGTGGTGGGACAGGTCTGCTTGGGAAACCAGCCCTGTCACACTGAGGCAGCTGAGTGTGACCAGCCTGGCAGGAGTGTAGCTGGTTCTGTTTGCTCCCTGGCTGTGCACAGACACAGTGTGGTTGTCACCAGTTTCCTGGTGCTTCCCTGCTGAGTGGAGCTCACTGGAGCTCACAGCTTGGAAACTGTGGATGAAGGGCTGGATTTTTGTGGCCAGACCACTTTGACAGCACCAAAGCTCTGTCTGTTCTGAGCTGTGATGGGGAACAGGGGAAGGGGCTGAATGTTCTTTGTTTGCCCTCTGAACATTCTGTTTGCCCTCTATTTCTGTCCCTAGAGAGGAAGAGGTTCTACCAGAACGTGAGCATCTCGCAAGGGGAAGGTGAGTATGGCTGCCAGGATGGGATGGAGGGGCTGATCCCTGGGAGAGGTGTCACCACATCAGCATGGCACCTGCAGCCCAGGCTGTGTCAGTGGCGTGTTTGTCACCAGCTGCTGTGCCCCTTCCTCGTCTACAGCAAAGCTGCATGGTGGGAAGCAGCTTCCAAGACTAAGTGTATCCACGTGATGGTGGGAAACCTCAGTATTCCTGCTCCCTTGCTCCCGTCAGCTCCAGCTCTGAATCTGCTCCTGCTGTGGGGTTGTCTGTTGTTCCTTAGTGCCTGCTCCTCTTTGATTCCCCAGGATTTCTACTCTGATTCCCCAGGAGGCTTTGAAATAAACCTGGACCACCGGAAGCTGAAAACGCCCCAGGCCAAGCTCTTCACTGTCCCCAGCGAGGCCTTGGCCATTGCAGTGGCAACGGAATGGGATTCCCAGAAAGACACCATCAAGTTCTACACAATGCACCTGGTGAGCATGGCAGGGTGGGATGCTGAGACCTCCAAATGGTTTCAAAATTCAGAATGTGGAGGCAGCAGGTTGTGCTGCTCCTAATGAGCAGAAAGTTAGGACTTTCTCTGGGCTGGTTGGGTGCCTGTATAGAGGGAATCTGTGTCACTGGGGGGACTTGAGAAGGGGCTGGACAGTGTTATTGGGAATAGTGAGGGACAGAAGGAAACAGTGAGCTCTGGAGCAGTCCATGAACTTTTTTCCCTTCTGCTTAATGGGCTGCTTCCAGGAATTCTGAAAGATTAGAGAAGATTCCTATTACATGAGCCATGCTGTGGCCCTGCGCCCCCTTTAGCTGCACCCCTTGGTTGTTCATCTGCCACAAATCTCTCTGCTTCTTCTTGACATTGTGCCATGGAAGCTACTGCTTCTCCAAGCCTTGAATAACAGCAGTTTCAACTGCCTTTATCCCCAGACCACTCTATGCAACACGGCGCTGGACAATCCCACGCAGCGAAACAAAACACAGCTGATCCGAGCAGCTGTGAAGTTCCTGGAGACAGACACAGTCTGGTACGAGATGGGGACCCAGCTGGGTTTTGGAAAGAGGGTTGGGGAAAGTGAGGGAAAACATCTGCTCTCACCCAGTCATGGCACAGCTCTGATCTGTGCTGGTTTTTGCCCGAGGGTTTGAATTAGTTTAGATCGCTCCTACATGTGCAAACCTGGTTGAAGTCTGCTCACCAAGAGAGGGAGAATGGGATCTGGTCCTCTGTTGAGCTCTGTTTTGGACACCTGCATGCTGGGCAAGGGTGGGAGCAGCAGGAAATGAAGGTCTTGGACGAAAAAAAACATCTTTGAAAGGCCTGTGGGGATCTGTCAGCCAGTCCCTGGTACTCCTGTGCCAGTGCAGGCAGCTCAGGCTACTTGTGCCAGTCCCAAAATGCCCTTCATTCCTTAAAGTCCCTGTAGGCTGTAGGATCAAGCCTGTTCATGCCCAGACTCCTGCCCCAGCCTCCACTGGCAGCTGCATAGTCCCTGTGGTGGGCTTCCCCCACCTGCCCTTGTGGCTTTGGTCAGACCAGGCTGGAGGCAGGGAATGCTGAGCTGAGCCACTGGGCAAGGAGAAGCAGGAGTGGCCCCACATAGAGTTCCAGTGGGATTTGTACCCTCCTCTAACTGCTAAACCTCTCTTCAGCCTGTGGCCTGGGGCTACCTGCAGTTTTCAATTGGCTGGTCCACTGCTCTGTTTTGTAGTAAGATAGAACTGTCCTTCCTAGAATAACAAAAAGCTCTGAATTTGGGGAAGAGTTGAGGGATTGTTCCCTGTCACTGCTGCCTGGGTGGACAGCAGGTCCCTGTTCCACTTGCTGTGGGTCTGGTGAGGTCAGTGTCCTTCCCAGAGGTGTGTCCCAGCCTGGGAGTGACCTTCCAGTGTGGTTTTGTTCTGTGGTGTCCCAGCTATCGTGTGGAGGAGCCTCCGGCCTTGGCAGAGCTGCAGAAGAATGAATGGGATCCTGTGGTCTCCTGGGCTGAGAAAAGGTGAGAGCTCAAAGGTGTTCCTGGCTGCTTAGGCCCTGCCCTGCTGAGCCCAGGAGCTCTGGTGCTTGTGACTGCCAGAGCCACAAGCTCTGTGAACCTTGGGCCTTTTCCCTGGGCTTTGCTAAGGGTTTGGAGGATCATTCCAGGTACAACGTGACAATTGGCTCCTCGACCAGCATCCTGGGGCCAAGCATTCCAGCCAGCACCAAGGAGACCTTCGTCAGCCATCTGGCATCCTACAACATGTGGGCCCTGCAAGGTGAGCAGGGCTGGGCCAGGAGCTCTCCGCTCAGGCTGGGCCAGTATGGAGGTGGTTCCTCTCCACAGGGCAGGAGAGTGATTGTAATGTTTTTCTTCTCCTGCTCTGAGTGTGGAGGTTTATCTTTTAAGTCTGCAGGCCAGGCCCTGCCCTGCTTTTGTCACAAGCAGGGATTCTCTTCAGTGCCACTGGTGTTCAGGATCTGACTGTGCTGTCCCATGAGCTGTTTGCTCCACCTTAGCACAAATAACTTCTTTAATGTCAAACCTTCTAATGATTTAATCCCTAGCTTTGTTGTTACCAGGAAAAGAAATCAGGCTTAGTACTCCAAAGTGCCCACACTGTGCACTGTCCTCACTTTTTCATCCTTATATCCCACTTAATCTTGCCTGAATCATCTGAATGACACTGAAAGATAAAGAAATGAAGGGAGGTTTGCTTTACTCCAGACCTGAATGAGCAGCAGGCAGTGAAACCCACCAAAGACACAGAATGCTGGAGCCTGGATGGATATCTTTTCCCTTTGCACAGGGAAGGATTGTGGCAGAATAAAAGGGGGTGGGGTCCAGGGCGTGGCCTTTGTCACTGCAGTGGCAGGGGCAGCACAATGCTCTGTGCCTGCTGTTAACCACAGATCCGAGTGCCCAGGTGCAGGTGGGAGGATCACTGGCCCTCCCTGAGGGGGTACCACAGCCTGCCTGTCTCTTCAGAGCGTGTGAAGATGCTGCTGTAACACTGCAGAAAACAGCCATGAATCTTGTTTGGTTTGGGTTATTCCCTTCCAGGTATAGAATTTGTAATCACCCAGCTGAAATCACTGATTCTGTCCATGAGCCTGATTGACAGGCACATTACAGTAGAGAAAGCTGTGCTTCTGTCTCGCCTGGAGGAAGAATACCAGGTAAATTATGTTACAAAACAGCCCTATAATTCAAATAGCAATAATCTCAGCATGACAAATGCATCCCCCACCACAAATAACTGGCAAGGGAAGTGCCTGCTATAGCAGGAGACGTTCCACTCCACCAGTCTCCCTGTCTGAGAGCGTTTGGAGCATGCTGCTGCAGAGCAGCACCACAGGCGCAACAGCCCAGAGTGCTCCCAGGGCTGCCAGTTTCTTTTCACAGAGCCCAGATGGCTGCTTTTCTCCCTCTCTAATCTGAAGTGCAAAGTTGTGGCTAGCTTCTTTTGCTATGGGTTATCCAGCCTGGAGGCTTTGGTAGACACTGAGATACCAAGCTTGCTGGAAATTAGCCTGGTGTGAAACTCTCCCTGTCCCAAAAGTGGCTGAAGTTGGGAATCTTTTCATCTTCCTGTTAAGAGGCTTTGCCTCAGACGCCAGTACAGATGAAGCACATCCTCATCTGGAGATATCCCTGCCTCAGCAGTCGAAGATCAGCTCAGTTCTGGGAGGGGTTACCTGTGCTTCTTCACAAACATGAGAGGGGAGGCTGAGAGTTGCTGAGGTGCTTTGAGTATTACCACGTTCCTCTTCTCCTTCAGATTCGGCGCTGGGGCAATGTGGAGTGGGCCCATGACTATGACCTGTGTGAGCTGCGTGCTCGCACTGCAGCTGGGACTCTCTTTGTTCACCTCTGCTCAGAGAGTTCGACTGTAAAACACAAGCTGTTGCAGGACTGAGGCAGCTGGGAAGGGCACAGGAAGAAAATGTCCAGCTGGGAATTGCTGGCCTGACCCAGCGGATGGTAGCCACCTTCCTGCCATTCCATTTTTCCTGGGATCACCTTCATGTGCTGTGGTTTTGTGGGCAACTCTTCACTTGGATTGCCTGCTGCAGTGCAGCACACAAGGAGGAAAGGTCAAGGTGAGTTTCCTCTGAATCCCCAAGCCAGCAGCTCCATCCTTTCCTGGTGTCTGTAACTCATCAGAGGAGCTCCCATGGAAGAAACAGCTTCCTGGGCAGGGCACGGCACAGACATACCCAGCATATGCCACATGTCTTCATAGCTGCCAGCTCCTGACACACACTTGTTATGGAAATCTGAAAACAGACTCCACTGCATCTGTTGTTCATCCCTCGGCGTGCCTGTCTGTAACACCAGGGTCTCTGTGTTCCATTAAAGACTTGCCCCTGTGAGGTACCAAAAGCTGCGTGTCTTTGTTTTAATCACCAAACTGTGGGGTGGGTCCTGAGCTGCCAGGTTGTGGGCAGGTGTTGGGATGGCTCCAGGCATTAAAAATCACAGACCAGAGCAGGCACTAACTACTGTATGAACAACTCCATGCAGCTGAGGAGGTAGCAAGGAGACAACTGTGTAGTCCTGGAGCAAGAGGGCTAAAACCTGGGCTGCAGCCATCTTCAGAAGCACAGAGCATGATTAGCTGAATCGGTGTTTGACAGGCAGCACCAGCCACAAGGTTTCTGAGACCTGCTCTGTCCCTGGTGTGCATACACGGCCACCCTCTCATTTAACCTTCCCACCTTCTCCTTGCTGCCTGCCTGGAGCAGCACCATCCCGGCCAGCACCACTCCTCAGAAGCTGCCCACAAGCGAGTGTGGCAGCGGCTGTCACCGAGCAAGGAGGGGAATTAATGACTCCTCGCTTGGCTGTCGTGAGCGGCGGCGCGTGAGCTCCTGTGGAACCACTGATTTCCCTTCCTGCTGGCTGGGGGCTGCTCTGCTCATGCTGCAGAAAGCCACTTGTGAGAAGGGGTGAGAAGATGAGGCTCCCAGGCATACAGAGCCCCTGCCAGCCTTGTGCTTGCTGAGCTGGAAACCTGCTGTTATCTTGGAGGTGGTTTGATGGAGTGCGCTCCTCTCCTGAGCTGCTGCCTCATGCCAGCGGCTCACTGGTTCCTGCCACTGTGCTCACAGGTACTGAAGCTTTCAGGCATGATATGCTATGATGATTTGGTTCAATCAGCTCACAGCTGATCCATAACCCCTTGTGACCAGGTCTGAGTTGTCTGCAAGGGGTTCGTGCCAATGTGATGGAAGAGACAGGGCTTTGGATGCTTTTCCAGAGTCAAGAAGCAGCTTTTATTTGCAGTTTATGGTGGGATGAAGAAATATGCATTTGGTCTGAAATGTCACAGGCAGCTTGGGCATAGAGAGGCAGCTGTTCCTGCTGGGGGCTGTCCTGTGTGCCCCAGCCCAGGCAGCTGCCCAGCCCCTATTCCATAGGCTTCAGGATTCCTGTGTAATCCAGCTCCTTCTGCAGAGCACTGATGAAGCAAATGATCTTTCCGATACAGGCGCGGTTTCTGTCGCTCTCGGTTTGGAAAGCCTGGACAGATTGAAACCAAGCAGTGAATCTGCAGGCATGTCAAGGTCCCTGGAGCACAGAGAGCTCTAGCAAAGGTCTGGGAGCGTCTCTCCTCGAAGTGTCCCTGCCACTTGGGCCAGACCTGTCTGTGCCCCATCCCCCTGAGTGTGAGGGTCTCTTACCTTCTCTGTCACTGAGGTCTGCCACTGGTAGGTGTTGCAGAGCATGTCGCTCTCTCGCTTATCTATCTTCCGCAGGCGGATGCTGTGGGACATGTTGATGGCATTGACAGTGGTGTCTTTGTCCACAAGGAGCTGAGAGGTAACGTGACCAGATGAAAGGAGGGGGTGAGCACACAATGAACGAGCAGCACAGCAGTGCTCAGAGGGAGAAATCAGCCCTCTGTCTCAACCTGGCAAATCCCTACTCATTGGGATGAATCCAGGGCATTACCCTTGGCTTCGCTACAGTGTAATAGGGCATTATCCCTAGTACAGGTGGGGAAACTGAGGCAGCACCCTTGGCCCCACATGCTGGAACAGGGAGTTCTGTGCAGGCAGGGCTGCCGTGCAGCTGGTGTTGAAGCAAGGCTGTATATTCTCCAGCATGTCTGGAAATGGAAAATCACACTTGGAGAGATTCCCGCACTGCTGGTGCTGGCTGTAAATCTTCATTTTTGGAGAGTTCCAGCTTCTAATGGAAGCAGTGACTTCCCTCGTGGCTCTAAATAGAGGGTGGCTTCGCTAACCTGTAATGACTCTCCTCCTGCAGCCAAGTGCAGCTGTTGGACAAATGAATTCCCTTCTCTGGGGGAATGGATGGCAGTGAAGCAAAATGGGTGCGTGGCAGCAGTGCGGAACTGCCACCATCTGCACAGGCCATAAAGCAGGAGCTCCCCCGGGGCTCAGGGGTCTGGTTTGTGTCTGTCAGCTCTTGATTACCTGGAGTGACAGGGGGCTGGGATAATCTGGACAGAGCAAAACCACAGCTAATGCAAATTCAAGTAATTTAGCCACTAAATGAAGGAATAATGGAGGCAAAAAGGGCAGCAGCATTGCTGAGTGGAGCACTGCAACGATGTTGGTGCTTTTGGAAAGGCTCCTGGGATCTTTGCTAGCACAGCAAGACTGAGGGCTTGGTGGAAGTCTCCATTTCAAGTGTCATGTCCTACCTCCAGATCAGCTCATGGGCTCGGGAGCTCCAGGAGGGGATTTTGAAATCACTGAGGCAAACAGAGCCCCGGTGCAAGAAATTCAGAGCAGTGTTGGGATTCTGTTGAGGGAGCAGGGAGAGTCTGAACAAAACCAGCTGCGAGTGAGTACCGCAAATATGCTGCCTGAGTGCCTGGAAATCAGCCAGAGCAGTGAGTTGTGCTGGAGGCAGGAAAGAGATTTCCTCAGCACCTCTCCTGGGTTGCTGTCACCAGCTCTGGCACTGCCCAGGGAAACCTGCAGTGCACTTATCCCCTGTCCCAGTCAGTGGAGATGTCTGAAGGCACCACAGTTCAGCCAAGTGGCTGGACCCTCTAGGAAGGAGGTTATGCTGTGGTTCAGGTATGGCTCTGGCAGCACAGAGCCTCCTGGAAATCCTGTCCCTTCAGAGAAGAGGCTGTGGCCTCGTCTCCTTGCCAACTCCCTTGCAGGGATGAATTGTTTTGGTGCCCTCACCCTTCGAACATCATCTGGAAAATCCTCTTCAAGCTCACGGTTGTCCAGTTTCTCCAGGATGGCAAAGGTCATCTCCATCAGTTTTTCATGGTGTTGATTTTCCAGGTCCCGGCACTGGCTCAACGTACAGAACGTGGTTAAGGAAAAAGCCGACCACACCACTCATCTGTGGAGATTGAATGACCTCCTGTAAATGAGACTGACTGTCTGCACTGTGGGATTCTGCAGGAATGAGCCTGGCTGCTCCCAGGAGCTGCTGTGATGTCAGGATATCAGGATATACACTTTCAGTTCTTAATCACACATTGAGTCTCATCCTTACTGCCAAATATGACAGAGGACTGAGAGAGGACCTAGGTTTGCCAGGGAAATGGGAAGAGGTCTCCAGGTAAAAGCTAAGCCCTGAATGCAGTGCAATTATTTGCACCAGGCCAGCAGATTTCTAGATTTAAAGCAGTGTGACCTGACACTGAAGCACTTCAGCATTCTCATATAACTTTTTTTCAGTAGACATAAAAACCCCAAAAATGAACACCATTTAAAGACATTTCAACAAGAAGTGTAGATATTTCATTGGCTGCTGTGACAACAATGTACCTAGAAAACAGTCTAACCAGATTTTCCCTGTGTTTTGTCTTCTCTGCATGGAGAAGAAAGGAAGATTCCCAACAGGGTGAAAGCTGCCTAAATCCTACAGACTTTCAGCAGAGTAGAATTTGGATCTTTCTGTGCTCTCCAGAGTCTCCACATGAAGTGGCTGGGCACCTTAAATGACCGTTCCTCAAAGCTGGGAAAAGATATTTTCTGTTGATCAAAATAAAAAAAATTTTTATACTGGTGGCTCATTTTTGGATTTAGAGGTGAGGTGTAGGTATATGACTGGGAGGTCCAGGCCAACATACTGTGAAAAGGATATATCCTTTGAATGTTTTCAATGAATGTTGATGCTATGACATCAATGCTTCTTTTAAAATCCTGTAACAGTTCCTTAACAGAGGGAAAAAGAGGAAATACCACAATGAAAACTTGCATAAACATAACAGGGAGTCAGGGAGTCTAGGAGGAATCTACAATTTATTGTAATTTGGACTCACTGCTGTTATTAGCACAGTCAGAAACTGAACTGCCTTGAGCATTTAAAGTGATTTCAAAGTGCTGCAAGATTTTCTTCCCTTCTTCAGGGACAGAAAATCAGAATCAGGAGGGAAGTTGACTGAATACTATCTTTACCCAGAGTCTGGAGTAAGCCAGGGCATCCTTTGTTACCCTCACCTAAGCAGTGCCTGGAGAGGGCTGTATTCCCAAACCCTGCCATGCTGCAGCCTCCTTGTCTGTATGAAGAGCCTCTTGTTTGAAGCACAACCCCTTCCTGGGCTTTACTGCAGCTTTTAGTTTAGTCCTCAGGAATTAAAATTGCTGCTGCCTATTCCCTCTCTCAGAAATGGCTGATGGAGAATCTGTGAAGTGTTGCACTTAAAGGTCTTGGTACCTAAATCCTGCAAATCCAGCAGCGCACACAGGGAGAAATGTTTCTGCTCATCCCATCAGTGACTGCAGATACGTGAGGGCCAACTCAGAAAACACTAAAAAGGCACAATCCTGATGCAATGAGGATCCATTTTGAGCTGCTGCTTTCTGTGATCCACGCTCACAAAAGTACACTGCTGCACACAGGTCACAGCTCCTGCCTGCTCATTTTTAAACAGATTACTTTGGGTTTTTTCCTTCGATGAAGATGCACATTAGCAGCCCTGCCCTAGTTTTTGAGGAAAAGTCTGGGGAGGAAAAGGCAGCTATTATGCAAGCAAATGCAGCAAGCCAAGCAGGAATGTTTGTAATCTTATAGCAAAGATCAGCTTCAAAGAATGACACCTCTAGAATCCCAAATGCGTACACCCCATGCTATGCAGTGACTTGTGCACACCTAGAAAATGATTGAATGACCTCCCCTTATCTCCAGAAGTGTGGGAAATCAGCTTGGATAGATGAGAAGGACATACAAATCTGTTGTAAGGTATCCATGTCCAGGGCCTGATCTCACACTCATCAACTTCAAGCAGAGAAAGAATAAGATGAGGACAAAACCTTTTCCTGAGTGGAAGCCCTGTGCCCCCCTCTTTGTGAGTATGCTGCTACACAGGGCTGCAGTGACAGAAAAGTGACCCGGCCGCATTCTGGCTGTGAGGTCTCACAGGTGTGTGCTTGGCCCTCACCTCCAGGTCGTTGGATACCAGTGCTTCCAAGGTCATGAGTGCATCCCACAGCTGAAGGATGTCCTCCTTGCCCTCAGCTCGTTTAGACTCAGCAATATCGCCACTCCTGGCATGATAAATCTCATCCAGCCTCTAAACACAGAGATACGTGAATTGCTTACAGTTTGTGTTCAGCACTCCATTGCAATTTAATTAACTTGTTACTTGTGTGAGAGAAGTTTCTGCTGCTGATGAGCTGAAATGAAACGTGATGATTCAGGGAAGTCTCCAGATTTACCTTGGTGGTAGTCAACAGTGCTGAGCTTTGCTACTGCAAGAGGATTGGAAAAATTTTTCCTCATCCTCCACTCAGTAGAAGACTTTGCCCCTTCTATGCTTCCAGCTTTGGTTCGCCTTCATTTCAAGCAAAAAAAGAATAATATTTAATTCTTGACATTGCTGGCTGTGAAGAAGAAATTAACAATTGCTTTGGAGAAAGAAACGCAGGCCTAAATCCTGATGCACTTCCTTGCAAGGAGAATCTTGACTGACTTCCAGCAGGGTCAGGATTTAGTATTCTGAATATGGAATACCTATCATTGCCTGCCTCCCTCTTACAGCAAGGATTTATTGCCCTTCAGAATTATGTATTGACGTCACTTTTGTATCAGACAAGATTTATGTTTGCTTGGATAAAAAAAAAAACCTCTTGTGCTGAATGTGTTATTTTCAAGTCTGTTTAAAATCAGTTAACAATCAATTGTTTAAAAAAGGAGGAAAAATAGATATGTTTTATTATGACTAATCCACTTCTCCTGAGGGGGAATGGAAGGGGGTGAAGTAAACAATTCTGTTAAAAACCCTTGCCAAGGCTTGTGTCTGGAAATGGGGTGGATTACCCAAACTTTGCAGTGCTAGAAGGGGGAAGGGGAGAGCAAGGTGTCTTCTTCTCTAATGTAAACAAGTTAGGAGGCTCAAAAGGCTCCAGAGCCACTCAAGCTGCACCTCTGGGAGCAATAACTTCAAAGTTCAAGGCCTTTAATCCTCTGTAACCAACTTCAGAGAGTGCAGTCATTTTACAGGTTACCCAAGTTTACATGAAAGGATTACAGCCAGACAAACAACCCTAAGAACAGCCCACAGACTGCAGTCTGCTGGGGCCTCTGTGCCTTTTGAACTTCTCCAGCAATTTCCAATGATGGGGAAATGCTGTTAAAACACTGTGTTCAGTTTTGATACCAACTCCTCTAATATTTATAGGAAAACTGGCACGCTGACCCCTGCATCCTGTTTAGAGAATCACAGAATCTCAGAATGGTTTGGCTTGAGAAAGACCTTCAAGATCATCCAGTCACACCCCTGCCATGGGCAGGGACACCTTCCACTGTCCTGGGTTGCTCCAAGCCCTGTCCAACCTGGCCTGGGACACTTCCAGGGATGGGACATCCACAGCTTCTCTGGCCAACCTGTGCTAGGGCCTCACCATCTTCACAATGAACAATTTCATCCTAATATTTAATCGAATTTCTTCCTAATGTCCCACCTAAGCCTTCCCTCCTTCATCTTAAGGCCATTCCCCCTTGTCACTCCATGCCCTTGCAGGCCAATCCATAGCTGAGCCTGTAGGTCGGACAGAGGTGAAGGGGTAAAATCTGGCCTCAGCTGTGTTTCTTTGGGTTTTGTTGCTGTTTCTTTGTTTTTGTAGGTTTTGCAGGGTTTGTTTTGCTGGTTTAGGGTTTTTTTTAATGGAAGATATAGTGAGAATTCAAGTGCAAGTTAACTAAATATTCATGTCAAACTTTTGGTTGGAACGAGATGATCTTTAAGGTCCCTTCCAACCCAAACTGTTCTGCGATTCTGTGACTCTGGTAGTGCTGCCGGCTCGTGTCCCAGCTAGAGCTGCTGGATGCAGATTTCCATCATGAGTCAGCAAGGTTCAAGGCCCCAGGAGCACAGTGACTCAGCAGCTGTCAGCCTGTGACAGGCACTGAAATAAAAGTGACCTGGTTTCCAGCGGGAGCCAGCGCTCGTGACTCTGCTGGTGTCAGTTGTCAGGGACTTGCTCTCTCAGCTGACAGTGTTACCAGGCTTTAGCCCTCCCTTATTTTTTCTGTGGAAACAAAATCATGATCCATCTATTATACATGGTTAGAAAGGGATCCAGCTAGAACCTACGCCCTGAGTGGCCACAATGGGTGGCTGTAGCTGAGCAGAATGAAAAGAGAGAGCGTCTGCTTTAAATGACTAGAAATACATTAAAATAACTTTATCTAAATTTTTTTGGTTATAGTTCTTTGAGCTGTTGCTGAAAAAATGAACTGAAGCAGAAAATTACTTGAAAATAATCTGAATACTCTGCAATTTCCTTCCTTTTCTTCCCAATTTTTCAATGAAGGAAGAGCTACTGGAGGCTTCAAAAAGAAGGGGAGTGGCAGTAAATATCTATCTATCTATCTATCTATCTATCTCTTATAAATCAACTTTATAAAAAATATTTCAACTAAAAGAAAGGTTGAGCATTTCCATTTTCTTAAATATTGGTGACTTTTCTGCATGGGAAAAAAATAAGTAGAAACCCCCACCCTGTTTAGCTACAATTTTTCTTTAAACTCTTGAAGGACCTTTACCTTTATAGATGATACTATTATGACATATTAATTTTGTTCTACACTGAATTTCCAGTATAGATAAAGGCTGTGTTAGCTGGTTGTAGTTTGCCCAAAAGGTAGAAATTTCAATCCCCCTTTTTTTTCCTACATAAAGTATTAAAAACCTTTTCACATTATGTTAATGACATAGTATTAGCTAACAAAACAATTTTTCTGGGTATAAATTTATGTTGTAAGAAACATATAAGGAAAGATCAGTGACTGAGCACTGGAAGAGGTTTCCCAGAGAGGCTGTGGAGTCTCCATCCTTGGAGATATTCACAGTCCTGAGCAGCCTGCTGTGGGTGGTCCTCCTTGACCGGGACCAGATGACTTGCAAAGATCCCTTCCACCCTCAGCCACTCTGTGATTCTGCCATTAGGGATCAAGTATTAATTCTCATTACAGCATTGTCAATCCAAAATAATATTCCTGATTTTAATTGAGTTACCCCCATTTTCAGCGCAATTAAAAGCTGGTATATGCTGTAGAGAAATCATGTATCAAACAAACAAAAGCATAACATTACCCTTTGGTTCCGATTTTCAAAGTCTGAGATTATTCTCTTGCTTTCCTGCTGGTTGACTGTCAGAATTTCATGGAGTCTTTTGTAGAATTTTGAGACTTCAGCTTCTCGTTTTTCATACTCTTCCAGTCCATAGTTATATAGGTTCTCACAAACTGAGACAAACTCCTTCTTGTATGTGACAGCAGAGTCAAGGTTTTTTGCTTGTTCAGTGGAGCAACATGTTATGTTCCTTCTGCCTCTGCAAATCTGAGCAACAAGAGCTACAACCTATTTTTATGTGAACTCTGTGGTTCTTGCTGGGAGCTGCCAAATATTCTGTTTGGGGCAGGACTGGGTCACCCATTCACATTTTATGCATAAGATTTTGCTGCCTTAAGAGTATGGAGAAAGCTGTGGCAACTTGAGGGGGAAAAAAGCCTTGAGGAAGAGAAGAAAATACATTCACTTGTCTGATTCTTCTGACACAGCAGCAGAACGAAGCCTACAATCCTATCTGTCTTCACAAGTGTGAATACAGTGCCTGTGTAGTTAATAAATACAGCTCTGGAGCCCACAGCCAGAGCACAGAATAAACTACTGACTTGGTAGCATCACAAAAATAACGTCAATTTTTCTTCTGCTATTATCTTGGCAATGGAATTGTTTCTGGAGTCTATTGTAGTTAAGCTGTGATGCATTTTTCCCCAACAGTGTAATGCAATTTTAAGGAAGGTCAAGTTACTGGCCTTGACAATACTCTATTAATCTGAATGAGAAAAGAAAAAAGAAAAAAAAGTGTCTGCTTTCTGCTCCCCTGTGTAGGAGCAATGATCAGAAAAATGTGCTGGCCTCGAAACTTCACGTTGCCAGTTCTGGCAGGTTGTGAGATATGTGACTTGTATCATTCTGATTAGTCTGTTCCTATCTCCTACCACTTCAATTTCAACATGATTTTAGCAACTGTGCTCTTACAATCTAACTGACAGAGATTTATCTTCCAGCTCATTTTAAACTTTAAGTGGATTCCAGACTTAAAGAAAGTACAAAGTCTTGATTCTTGAAGGGTCAGAAAAGGAGGCTACCAAAATCATGTTTGATTCAAGGGAAGGAAAAGGAATATGGTAATTACAACGGTGAGAATTTAAAACTCTGGGATCTCATGACCTGTTGGAGATAGAAACGAGTGGTTTTACAAATGGGATGTTTCAAGCTGGGCTGACCAGCTTGCCAGTAATATAAACCATTTGTCTGGAGCCCTCATATTTCACAAGATATCAAGCCTTAAAGCTGTCAGTGGTCTCACAGCCTTGCAGTGTAATTTTTGGTACCATTCCAAAATTGAACACAGACTGTCTTCAGATCTTAGATCAATGTAGCTTTCAGCTCTGGACAAAAGCAACAGATGAAGAGTCCCTGTGGATGCATTTCCTTCTTAACTCAAGGCATTACCTTTTAGCTGTAGGTATTCCAAACCCAGGAAGGATATGCCTGCAGCAGGTCCTCCACTTCAGGGAGGGAAGCCAGTTTGGCAACTTCTGTATCCTCTGCATACAGACTGTCAAACAGGAATGATCCATTCAGGTGCTCAACAAAGGCTGTCTTTGAAGAGAAACAGAGTAAAATAAGTACAATAAAGATGCCAGCCTGCTGCCAGTCCTCAGGATGTGTCTCTCCTATAAGCACCTCAGCAGCAGCAGAACATTGGTGCAGACACAGTTACATGAACGCAGCCGACACACCAACCAAGCCACGAAAGCACCTTGCAACTGGAGTGAAACCCATCCCAGGGGCTTTGCTGCTACAACTCTGTAGCCTAAGGATAGAAAACACTGTTTAATCTCAGATCACAGAATCATAAAATGGCTTGTGTTGAAAGGGACATTAAAGATCATCTCATTCCACCCCCCCGGCATGGGCAGGGACACCTTGCACTAGGCCAAGTTTCTCCAATCCCCACCCAACCTGGCTTGGAACACTTCAAGGATGGGGCATTCACAGCTTCTCTGGGTAACCTGTTCCAGTTGCCAATATAAGACATTGCCACATACAAACACTTATTGCAAGGCTATTAAGCCTTTCAGATAAGGACTTGGTGAACTTTGGGGAGGGACAAAGGGAAGAGTAGCAGTCCTCCCTGGCACTAAACCACGAAACTTCGACCACTCTGATCTTCTAGAGGTCTGGAACACAGAGCCAGGCCACAGCTGAAAGCACCATTCCACCTGGTCTCACTTTCAGTCTGGTCACAGGACTACAGAGATCTCCAAAAGTCCTGGAGAGTTTAACCATAAAACTAATGAAAAGCTTAACTTAGTGTGAAGGAGAAAAAAAAAAAGTCACTTCACCATGAAAATATTAACATTTTCCTCAGACCTGTAATTTTCTTAATCTCATGTCAGGCTGATAAACTCCCTGCATATGATTTACTATTTAGCTTTGCAGGGTCTTTATCTGTAGTTTCATTGTTCAGACCAAAGAATTATGTTCCCCCACGTCATGTGTATTCCACAGCAGTTCCTGTTTTCATCCAAAAGATAAGATTCAGAGATCACAGAGATTAATCCAAGCCTTAGTTTTAGCAGAGTTGATGTTAACCTCTCTTCAAGCAGGGAAAAGACAAGTCAATATGTGTTGTGCTTCTTTCTCCTGAGACAAATACACAGCCAGCCAAAGAAACCTTACCTGGTGGTACTCCAGCTCTTTCTGCTTTGCCTGTTCTATCTCCTTCTGAGCAAGGGCCTGAGCCTCCTCTTGTTCCAATGGCATAGTAAGATCCTGATACTTTAAAACTGCAGCTTGCCTCTGAGAAATAGAAATAAAATGTTTGTATCGGATTATACAACATTGCTCAACAAGTCAGGGCATAAGCAACTGATCTATCTAGAACATGCACCAGAGCGGCATCTGCATCTCCATTTCCTCATGGGCTTTTTATTAAACTACTTATGAAGTTTCTAATCTAATCCTCATCCCATTTTTTGCTGGTATATTACTCTGTTTCTGCATTCAATACATCTGAGATAATTCAGTCCCAGGAAGCTTTTCTCTCTCCATTTTCTCATCTTTAGAGTTTTGGTTTTTTTCCTCTTTTAGCAGGAAGTTCTATTTTGACTTCTAGAATTTGAGCTCCAATTTGATCAGTCAGTGAGGTTAATACATTTTCTAGGGAGAAGAAGGCTCTTTGGAGGAGTGGATGGCAAGGTAGTACCAGGGGCAAGAACCTCATTAGCTTGAAACTGAAGCTTGACAAATTTAAGTATACAATTCTCTGACGTCCCTGATGAGCAGGGACTGCATTCCATGACCTGGAAAGCCCTTCCAGTCCTATGGTAAGAGCAATGTGCATTCCAAGTACAGCTCCTGCTCTGTGCCAAGCAAATTTACAATTAACCATATTCTTTGGTTACTAAAAAAAAACCCTGAACACAAACCCCTGTCTTTGTTCCTTTCAGCCCTGGGATGATGCAGCAGTTCCACAGGTTACTGGTGAGGATGAACTGTCTTGTTCTCAGAAAACAAGAGTGGGAAGTGCATCCAGGCACCTGCTTGCCTGGATAGTCTGTCAGTCTGCTACTGAAACAAATCACTCTGTGAGCAGCAGGACCACCAAGGCTCCTTCCCCCTGGATCCATGTCTCAAGACTGATTTCCTCTGAGATTCTCTAAGAAGACTTGCACTCACACTGCAGCCTCTCTGTGGCAACATGAACCAGGCCCCTCTCCCACACACAGCTGCTGATTTTCACAAAATCTGTGAAGACATCATGCTTCTGACACCTCTGCCTCTCTGTCAGATTTGACAGAATTTGGCCTACAGGTTCACAGCTGTTATGTGGAAGCAGAGTAAACACTGTGTGTTTCTGTGAGCCTGATTTCTGCAGGGAACCTGCCCCCAGTGCTGGAATATTGCTGGCACACCAACAAAGCAAAATCTCTGTAAGATGCTGTTGTCTGATTTCCCAATCAGGGAATGCAGAAATCTCACCGTGGAGTCTCTCACAAGTTTGAAGTCCAAGTACACCAGGCTTGGAAGATGAGCAACAACAAACAGCATGTAGTGCTCTTTGTTGCAGAAAGGGTTCCCACTGAGGTTCAGAGTCCGTAGGTTTTTTAACCTCCTGAGATAGACAACCTGTGCCAAAGGGAAAGAGCTCTGTATTTCCCAGTGCTGGGGAAACACAGCCCTGGAATTTATTGCTTTTATTACAGTTAAGTTGCAATCTGTATTCTGCTCCGCTGCCAAATTCACACGACAGTCAATTATGAGTTTCTAATGGCTTTGGAAAAGAAAATACTTAAGTTCACATTGGAAATTATCTAGACAATGGGTGGAGAGAGAGAAGGCTGACGGGGTGCACAAATCACAGATCTTAAATTGCTACGATGCCCTCAAAAGAACTCCAAATAAATCCTAGTCTCTTCCCTTTTCTTATATGTAGCCACTTATTCCTTTTCTAGCTTTCATGAGAGCCAATAGGAATTTTGCCATGGCTGAGAGCAGTCACAGAACTGGGCCCCCACAAGTCAATAATCTAAAAGAAAAATGGCTGCAGCAAGCACTTAACACCAGGACAGAGGACCAAAACCATAGCTCAGAAATACTTTGAAATCCTGAAGAGAATTTCATCAGCTAAGGAGGGGCTTGGACACAATGGCAAATGCCAGTTTTAGAATATCTGATCCTTCGACAGGGAATATTTGCAAAGCCAGGGAACACTCACATCTTCCAGAATGGACAGGTTATTCTTCCCTACAGAGAAAGTCTGCAGCTCTTGCAATGCGTCCATGTGCTCAAGTTTAGATATTCTGTTACTGTAGAGACTGAGGTCCTGCAGTTTGACAAGGGTATCCAGGCCCTCAATTACTTCAATATTGTTGAAGGACAGGTCTGGGGAAGAGTTTAGAAATCAAACATTACATTATTTCTTGCAGAACACCCTGATTCTGCCCTTGCAGTTAGTTCTGGATGTAGGAGTTTATGTACAGATTTTTCTCAGGGGTGGTCAGTGTCCCACAGGAAAGGCTCAGCATTAAATCATCCTCCATCCCGATCTCCTCCTTGCAATGGTCTGTGCAACTTTTAAATGAGAGGAAAAGCTGAAGTTAGTCCATGCAGAGTCCACAAACACAGCCTGAAATGGACTTCTGCCTTACAGGGAAACACAAAAAAGGGGTGGGGAAATACCCTAAAGAGGGCAATTTCTGTGACAAATCTGACACCATCTTGTTTCTTGCAGACTCTGGCCTGCCACACCAATGCCACAGTTGTGGTCGTTCCTACAGGACCAAGATATGGCAGTTCCACATCAGCATAATTATGCAAAGGCTCACTTTAGCTGTTTCACTTATTGAAACATCCTCTTCTCCTGCCAGAACATCTCTCCTAACACCTACACTCACCATGACTAAGGGCAGGATTTGCCCTTGGGCTAGTACTGAGAAAGCCAAGAGTCCGAAAACAGTTTATGAGGTCTCTTGGGTGGCTGAGACACTTGTGTAGCAGCAGCTGAACCACTGCAGCCTTTGGGCAAAGGGAATATGTGAGTGTCTTTCAAAACACTCTGCTTACACTGTGGAGATCAGTTGGTGATTCACAAGTGCATCAGTCATCTGTGGAGCAGAACAGTGCAGACAACTGGGCGGAAGAACCCATTAGACATTTCACAATGTGCTTACAAGCTGAAGCCCTGCATGCTGAGGATATATTTAGAATTCCAACCAGCAGCATGGCTGCAGTTCCAGGGAATGCTCTAAGCTGTGCATCTGTGTAGCTGCAAGCAGTCACATAAGGATACAAGGATGGGCACTCCTTGGGACAACAAGGACACCAAGCCCTTAAGGATACAGGGGTAAAGATGGTGGGTTGTAGGCTCTGGAATGCCTGCAGCAGCTTTGAAAACAAAATACAGGCTTCTAAATAACAGGGGTGTTTCCATAAATATTCCTGAAAGTCACCCTAAACACAATACAAATCTTGGAAACAACCTTGAAACCTCAGCTTCCTGTTCCTGCCACACCAAATGTATTAAACCCAGTTTTTAAACATTTGAAGGATTGTTTTGCAGCTCTGATACTCAGGCATTTTGACATTTGACAGTCAAATAAGGAGACACAGAGACAGCTGACAGCCTTCCCAGGGTAAGCTCCTATCAGTCGTGTTTGAGAAGGAAGGTGACATCGTGGTTTATCACAGATTGCTTTGCACCTGTGAAGGCATCCAACCTCCTATGCCTGTATCTCACCAAGCCATACAAGGTGAACCAGACTCTCCAGACCTTCTATCTTCTCAATGACGTTGTTGTTCAGCTGCAGTTTAGTCAGATTCTCTAATGGCCACAGATTATCAATCTGCAGGATACCTAAAGCCGCAGGAAAAAAAAGAAAATAAAAGAAAATTGCTTTTCATGTGAGACAGCTTCGTTTTAGCAGACACGCTGCCTTGCACAAGGAAAACACATCCAGTCTTGCCTCCAAAAGGATTTTCAGCGTGTGATGAGTGCCCTGGAGAGCTCAGAGGTGCACTGGCTGGACGAGATTTCAATGAAACAGCCCACTTAACCTCAGTGTCCTGCACCAGTGCACGCTGCTCATCAGTGAGGCCAACGAGGCGTGCAGGGGATGCTGACTACGGCCCTGCACTCCAGTGGCTTTATGAATCCTCTGCTAGGAGGCCTCGACCTTCATTTTCCTCTCCAGCTCCAAGCGGGAGGTTTGGGATGAGACTCTGCTTTTCTCTGCATTTGCAGTCTAGCAGTGCCCAGCCCCTGCTTTTGTAAATGACTCTCCTGCTCCCAGGATTCTCATCACAGG
Organism: Corvus cornix cornix; assembly: GCF_000738735.6. Lineage (NCBI taxonomy): Eukaryota > Metazoa > Chordata > Aves > Passeriformes > Corvidae > Corvus > Corvus cornix. Next base: position 6,862,597 of record NC_046344.1, on the reverse strand, counting down.
GGAAGAAGTTGGAGTCTACTCTTTCTGTGAAGGCTGCAGTTTAGAACTAATCAATATCCCTGCATTTAGTTTCCTCCAAAAACAGAATCACAAGGGCAGGCCGTTAGTCCCCACAGCAAAGCATCAGGACCAAGGTGACAGGAAATACAGAACATTCTCACTCCCATTTCTCTTTCCCCTGCAATGGCTTCCCCAAAGATTTCATCTGCTGTCCTGCTATCCTTATTTAATGAGGGCACAATAAACCAAGGAATTGCATGCACAAAATATTCACACAGTTCTGTATTTTGTATTTGCAAACAAATCTATGCAGGATCAGGTCAAGGGAGTCTTTTCTAAGAAAATCAACTCATACACACATTATTTTACTGGAGCATACAAAGAACAATCAACAGTAGATTTTTGCCTATGAAATTACCCCTCTCCCCCAAATACTCAAATATTGAGCCAAATGTTCTTCCTTTTCATTTTTTGAGTGCAAGTTTACAACAGGTTTGACAGTAGGAGGCAAGCTGTGGTAATGCTATGGATGACCAGAGAATGCCATCAGATTGGATTGTAATCACCATAATCTCCCAAACAGCTCTCCCATAATCACCAGCCATGGCAGAGCCTACCCAGGGCTGGATTTGGCCACGTACCGAGGGGCCTAATAGGCCTGTGGCCTGTAGGTGTCAGCACAATATAAATGTTAAATGAGAACAGCAGCTGACAATAAGAGTGGGAAGTGAAGCAGCTTTGAAGTTACCCACCAGCAAAAGCACCTGGCTCCCTCTGATGAAGCTACTTTGTACAGGTATGAGCAAAAGTCTAACTCCAGACATTAATTTTCACATAATAAATCCAAGGTAATAATGATTGCTTAATTGCCAGTTACCCACTTCATGCTTTATTCTATTACCTTCTAGCAAAAGAAGAGGGAAAATATGTATATATTCTGATACTCACTTTTAAAACTAAGCTGTAGCTCTGTCACAACCTTAAAGTTAGTATTTTCCACTCTGGCAAGATCTCCAAGGTCCTCTGGACACTTCTCTTCGATGGCTTTCTGAACCATTTCATCATCAATAATGTTTGGCTCAACATTACTGAAAAACTGACTCATTGTGAGACGCAATCAGCCTTAGATGACAGAAAAGAAAAAGAAATTATATCAGTACCTGGCTACTATTTCTAGCGATCCCAGAATCCCAAAATGGTTTGGGTTGGAAGGGACCTTAAAGATATCTCATTCCACCCCCTGCCATGGATAGGGACACCTTCCACCAGCCCAGGTTGCTCCAAGTCCCATCCAGCCTGGCTTTGGACACTTTCAGGGATGGGGAATCCACAACTTCTCTTGTCAGCCTATTCCAATGCTTGACAACCCTTTCAGTGAAGAAATTTTTCATGGAAATTTAAATATCACTAATGTTGCCCTGGGGGCAATGAGACTGTTGGGCTTTTTCGAAGTGTGCAGAGTTAATGAATCAGTGTGACAGACTTGAACCGTCAAACTTTTGCTTGCATAAGATGTTGATAATTACAGAGTAAGTTCTGATTTATTTTTGCATAGGACAGGAATAATAAATGTCAGAGTTTAGAGAGTTCTATTTTCATCATGGCATTTCATTAACAAACCAAACCTCTCTGTGGCTGTGCACAGTAGAGATCGAGGAGCAGCAGGCTCTGGATTTATCCATCTTTGACCTTCCTCTCCCACTTCCTTATACAATCCCAGAATGGTTTAGGTTGGGAGGGACCATAAACCCATCTTGTTCCACCCCTGCCATGGGCAGGGACAGCTTGCACTAGACCAGGTTGCTCCAATCCCCGTCCAACCTGTCCTTGAACACTCCCAGGGATGTGAACTCGTCCAGCGTCTCTTCAGTCAATGCCGGTTCTAACCACCCCTGCGCGGTGGGTGAGAAGAGGCCGCCGCCTCCCGCTCCCAGAACCCACCGAAGCCCAGATCCTGGCCCATCAGGCCTCTCACCCGCAGGTCCCCTGGGCTCTGGGTCGGTTCCCGGTTCCCGGTTCCCGGTTCCCGGTTCCCGGCCCCTACCCGCGCCTCGCCTCCCGTCGCTACGGAAGCACGGGTGCGTTGCTAAGGGCGGTCACGTGAGAGACTCAGCCGCCAATGGGCGGGGAGTGGGTGGGAAGGCCAGCTACCAATCAGAGCGCGAGAAATCCGTGTCAGCCAATCAATGCCGGGACCATGCCCTCGAGACGGAGAGGTCTCGAATGATTGATGTTCCTTTTACCCAATAATGTTACAGATAGGTTCGGCCTTTGCCCAATGGAGAACGGCGTCTCGGTGTCCCCGCTGTCCATCAAAGGGAGGGCGGGGAAAGGGCGGGACTACCGCGGGGGCGGGGCCCTCGCTTGACAGTGATGGACACACCCTTTAACCAATAGTATTGCGGCGCGTCCTGAAGCTGTCCAATCGAGCGTAGGGAGGCGGGACACGCCTGTCAGGACTCGCTGTGGTTGGTGCGTGGAGCTGTCGGTCAGGGCGCGGTGCGGGAGGGGCGGGCACCGGGCCGCTGTTTGTTGTCATCCCAAGATGGAGTTTCTGCTGGGGAACCCGTTCAGCACCCCGGTGGGGCAGAGCCTCGGTACGGCGGCCTGGGGAGCGCGGAGGGGTCCAGGAGAGCCCGACGAGACAGCGGGGGCTTCGGCCAGCGGGCGGGGCTGGACGCAGCGGGGGGCTCTGGGGGTCGGTAAGGGGCTGTGGGGGGTCTACGAGGAGCTGTGGGAGCAGTGGGTGGATAGTCTGTGAGAGCCCATGGGGAAAATTTGGGCTCGGTAAGGAGCTCTGGGGCTTAGTGGAGGTTATGCGTTATGGGGATCAGTGGGGATTGATTGATTGGGCATCTGGAGGTGGTGAGGCAGCTCTGGGGGCTGTGAGAGGCCTCTGGGAGTCTGGGAGGGTCTCTGGGGAGCAGGGATTCCAGGGTTGGTGGGAGCTTGGAGGTGTTGGAAGGCTTTTGCGTTTTGGGAGTGCTGGAGGCCTCAGTGGGGGCTCTGGAGTTAGTGGGGGTCGTGGAGAGGGATCAGTGGACAGGCGAGGTCGGGGGAGCAGGGGGGGCTTTGGGCAGGCTGTTGTCCATGAGAAGAGAGTGACTCCACATCGAGATGGATGCAGGAAAGTTGCTGCATCCCCCAACTCCTTTTCCTGAAGTTGAGCACCTTCTTCCAGACCACCCTGTCATTGATCCAGCTTTTCCCAAAGTACTGAAACCTCCCTGTACCTCTGAGTAGGCAGGGGGGTGATGTGGTTTAGAGATACAAATACGCACTCGGTTTTCAGCCTGGAGCCTGAATTGTGGTTTTGGTAATGCTTTGGTGCCATTAGCAGGCTATTCTGAGCAAGCTTTCACTGTGTGGCCAGTCAAGGCCTCCCTGGGCTGCTGTGGCTACTCCCTCCCACAGGCATGTTCTTTCATGGCTACTAATGTTTTGGTCTGGGTTGCCATGGCTGGGGCAAAGAAGAGAAAGGAGAAAGCCTGGGCACCACTTGTGCAGAGTTTGGTAACTGAGTTTTCATCTCAGCTGGGTGGGCTCTCAGTGCCTCCTGCTTTCCTCTTTTGGGCCCTGGAGAAATTGAATATCTCTGACATTGTGGTGGGAAGGAACAGGCTGGCTCAGGTTCCTGCAGTGCAGGAGGGCGGGCAGTCCCAAAGCCAAGGTGATGCTCAGTCGAGCATGTCTACTGCGAGGGAAGGCTGGGAGAACTGGGATTGTTCAGCCTGGAAAAGAGAAGGCCTTGGGATGACCTCGTTGTGGCCTTCCAATACCTGAAGGAAACCTACAGGAAAGATGAAGAGAGACTATTTACAAGGGTCTGGTGTGACAGGACAAGAGGGAATGGCTTCAAACTGACCAGGGAGTAGGGGTGGATGGAATATTGGGAAGAAATTCTTCCCTGTGAAGGTGGTAAGGCCTTTGCACAGGTTGCTGGAGAAGTTGTGGCTGCCTCATCCCTGGGAATGTTCCAGGCCAGGCTGGATGGGGCTTGGAGCAACCTGGGATAGTGGAAGGTCTCCCTGTCCGTGGCAGGGAGTGGAATGAGATGATCTTTAAGGTCCCTTCCAACCCAAACCACTCTGTGATTCTGTAACGTACAGCTCTGCGTAGTCTAGCCTGTAGCTGCTCTACGTTGACTTATGGAATGATGGAAGTCTTTGAAAATTATAGTGGAGAAAACTTTGCAGAGTGTCACCTCATGGCCTCAAACCTCTTTTATCATCCTTTCCTCATCCCCACGTGCAGGGACACCCCTTGTTGTGGTAAAGGGCCCTTGCATGGGTGAGTCTCACGCTGTGGTCTGAGCATGGCTGGACTCTCTTTGTCAGGCTATGTGGAGCATATGTATAACTTGCTGTTTATCCTCAGCCATCTGGGGTGTTTATTTCTTCTGCTTAGGGAGAGAAGTGCTGGGAATCGGGGGAGAATAATGAGAACAGCTCAGCTGAAAGGTGATTTTGGAGTGAATTGGCTTTGTTGTGTTTGGCCATCAGAGCACCCCTGCCAGGAGAGCTGCTGCTGGGCCAGGCCTCTGCCGTCAGCCTGGGAAGGGAAGGCAGCAATTTATCCTTCTTCATTGGCAGCTTCTTTCAGCATCAGTCAGTGGTTTGAAGGAGCTGAAGGATTGTTGGGGGACAGGGAGGGAGGAGCAGTAAAATCTTCTTTTTTAGCCTTCTGCCTCTTTAAGTCCAGAGTGCAAAGGTTTTCACAGCTCTCACATCCCTTCTCTCACTGAATGAGCGGTTGCTGCCAGCTTTGAGGCTTTGAACACTGAGCTGCTTCCATCAGATAAGGTTAGGTGTGCAGCTTCCCTTAATGCAAAATTCAGCTGCACTTTCAGAATGTTTTTTTTTTTTTTTTACTCCCAGGGGGAAGAGATAACTGCAGATTTTATTTTGGAAGACAAATTTTTCTGCTTCTCCTATCGCTGCCAGTTATCCCTTTCTGAGACAGCAGTAAAACAAAAGCATGCCTTGTTCTCAGACACTGCTATTTGCCCAGTGCTTCCACAGTTTGTTTTTCCAATGAGCTTGTGGAATATAATTTTCACTTATGTTTCTCTTCATTCATTGAAAGAAATGGAATAATTTTGTATTTCTGTTTAAACATATTGTGTTGTACACAGTTGTGATGTTTTCAAGCAAGGCCTAACACTCACCATAAGGGAGAAGTGCAGAAAATCCTGTAGGTCCATCAGCACACCAAGAATGTGTGTTCTCTGCCAGGAAGTAGCAGAGGTTCACGAGAAGATTTAATTAGGGCTCTACAATATCTGCAGATAAATGCCAGGTCTGAAAGAACAAAGATGTCAGAAAAGGTTTGGGGAGAGCTGAGAGAGGTAATACAAAGGATTTTCTCTTTTCTCCTCTTTATCTGGATAATGTCTGAAGCTAGGCAGGCTTTTTATGTTAACTCTTGCTTAATGTGGGAAAGTAATGCTAGGATGAGCTCAGAGGATTTGTAATGGAGATGGATAGAGTCTCCTGCATCTAAAGTGCCAGTTGAAGTGGCAGCCAGGTTCCTCATGGCTGAAACCTACCTGATTTTTGAACTGGCTTATATGGTACCCTGTATTTAATTCCCAGTGGTGGCATAGCAGAAACAATATAAGCCATCACCATGGCTGCTAATTACGAACCTTACCTAATTTGGCTATAGTACTTAAATTGCCCTCTGGACACTAAACTGGCCTTGTGTCTCCAGCAAGGTCCTCTCCTGAGAAGAGCAGGTGGTTTTTGGTGGGGCTGTTGTGTGGAAGGCAGGCAGCTGTACCTGAGAGATTCCTGAACTTAAACCATTTTCATTCCATATTGCTTTTAACCTGGAGGTTGCTGTGAAGGGAGCTTATAGCATCATTTTACATATAAACCAAAAATCTCACCCAGGATTTTGTAGCAGAATCCAATACTTCCCAAAGGTTTTGTGAGGTGTTTTTCAGAAGGTCTTTGTGACAGCTGGTGAGAATCTAGAGGGCGGAATTGGGTGCCGTGGGTTTCGTAGGCTGCCAAGTACATCGAGGTTGACAAGACCCTTTGTGGCATTGGTTGCTGGCCCAGTTCTTATGACTGAACTGTTTATTTTTTCCAATCACTACTGTAAATACTATCTTGAAGAATATCCCAACCAGTGAGGAGCAGAAGAGCAGGAAGATGTGTAGTAAAGCAGCGCTGACAGAGTGCTTGCTGTGTGGAGAGGGATCGGCCTGGAGAAAAAGCTGCAATTTACAGTAGTGGGAATTTGCCTTGAGATTCACCATCCTGCCATAAATTGCATTTTTATCTTTCTTTGTTCAATGGAGCCATCTTTAAAGTGTCACCACTCTATTCAAGGTTATTAGAACAAATACCCTTGCTGCAGGTTGGCGAAAACATCTTCGATGATTAAAGCTGATTGAATTACCAGAATGTGGAGTGCTGGTGACTCTTTTGTGGCCATTCTGCTTATTTGATAGTGGCCATATGGCTTACATGTGAAGACACGAGAAAGCCTGGTTTAGTTTTTTTGGTTTTACTCTGGAGACTTTGCAAAGGCTTCAGGAAAATGCTTATTTCTTTGAATCCAAACCAAGCCTTGCTGCTGCCCGCCTCATGCAGGTGCAGAGGGCTGACCTGGGGCAGTGAGGTGTGAAATGGGCTCCTCACGGGGTGCTGGACAGGGGCATCAAGGTCAGTTTTGGTCAGGCTCTGGTCAGGGCTCTGTGTGCTGCTGAACTCAGCTCTTCTCACTGCAGCCCCAAATCTGCCTGACCCAGAGCCAAAGACCTCTGGGAGGGAAGTTCAGCACCTGAATTCAGTGCAGCGAGACTTGAAAGTTAATTTTTAACAATACAGTAGAAAGGACGTTGTCCTGTGTGGCTGGGAATGGGGATCAGGTGCTACTGGTTTACACCCCTGGTCCCTGTTGCTGAAGAGAAGTCTCAATGCATGGTGCCAGTCTGGGCTCTTGCCTTGGAGTCTGTTTTTGGAGGAGGAGCAGTGTGGTGATTTAATACAGAGTATTGTGTAAGGAGGCTACAAAAACAAGGTTTCAGCAAAAGATACAGAGGCACTTTATAGAAGCAACAGTGTGGCAGACAGCTTTTCAATTGATTTGTATCAAAGCACTTGCAGTTTCCATTCAAGGCTGTTAAATTGATAATATGTATAGTGGATACAGTCTGTTTTCAGAGCTGCTGTTGTGTTCCCCCCTCCCCCCCCCCTTTTTTTTTCTTTTTAATGGGAAAATGCTTCAGCTAAGGGGGTTTAAAACACCTTTTTATTTTCCCTTCCGTGAGAAGCACTTGAGCCCTTTCTTCAGGTTTCTTATATCTCTAAGATTTTTATGAGTCTTAGAATAAAAACGGTTCCTAAATAAATGAGTTGATAGCTGCATGCAGGAACAGAGAAATGCATTAGAGCCAGCAGCCCGTGGTAGTCCTGCAGGAGGCATTAATCCAGGCTCTCTTGTCCACAATTTCCCTAAATTCCCTTCAAAGTAAACTTACTACTTTGCTGTGCTGTATGTGAAACATTTTTTTTAAAGACAAGCCTTTCCCCAGTGCTAGAAATCAGTGTTTAAAGTGCACACCATACTCTTAGAATGTGGTCCCCGTAAAATATCATTTTTGCAGTGTGCTGTTGGGCTCTGAATCCTCTCTCTCTTCATTCATTGCCTTATAATAAAATAAAACATCCTTTGCATTTACCCATAACCACGGAAGCGTTGTCCCCTGGTCTAAGGGAAGTTTTTGTCAGTACAAGGTGGCAGTAACTTTTCTTGCTGTATCAGAAAGATGAATTTTGCCTTTGCCTGCAGTAAAAAGGGCACAAGAAGTTCTCTCCTCAGAGCTGAAGTACTTTTCTAGCTACTCCTGTAGCTGGTCAGTTAGAAATCCAGGCCCCCCCACTGCTCATTCAGAATTGTGCTTGTCATGCAAAAAGAGCCTGATAAAGTGCTTTTAGTTTTATAAGATTATTTGGATCTGCTTTCACTTCATGACAATGGATTATGTTGTAAGGAAAATCTCCATGAAATATGAAAATGGGTATCTTTGCTTTTAGAAGAGCAAATAAATACTGAGTCATGAATCTGGCAACTTGGAGAAACTACCTACATGTGTGAAGCTGGGTAATTAGTATAATACCATTTAATACTGGGTTTCTAAGACTGGATTTATTTTATAGGCACAAAAGCAGATTGTAGTTTGTGAAGGTATTATAACATGTATTTTTGAGTAATGCTGTTTTATCTCTTTCAGCATGCTACGCTTAAATGTATATTCCATATGCTTCTAATAGCTATCTGTATGTAAGAGTGAGGACAGCTCGTTCCCAGTTTGTTACTGCTCTGTTCATGAACTCAGCAGATTTTTTTAAACTTCATATTTAAAATATGCTTGCCTAAAAGCCCCAGGAAATCCCCCACAAACCCTTCCAACAGTTTTAATATTTCATTCAAAACAATTTTCCCCCAAAAAAGTACTGTGTGTTTTCCTTAGTGAGGAACAGTTTTAAGGTAGGCAGACTTTCCTATGAATTCATAAACTACACTGAGTTTTTAATTAACAGTTTTTGAAGGTGATGAAGGCATTTGTGGTATTCTCAGTGATAGTAGTCAGTGGAGGGACAGCAACAGCTCTTGCAGAAGTTTTGGTGAGATGATCCCTCCTGGGGAAGGTGCTGCCTGGTACCTTCAGGACTGGGGCTCTTCGAGGCTGGCCTAGCAACCTCCTTCCTCATCTGGTGTTTCCTACTTGACTAAAAGTCATTTTATCCTTTGTGTTTGGGTTTAAAATCTGTGCAATGTATAGGTGATAAGAGCATAAATGTTTAGAGAACACAGGGAGAAAGGACATTGTGGGAGCCCTGAGAAGTGAGGAAGGGCCCCTAAAGCCCAGCCTGTGAAATGCAGCGATGAGTCTGTGCAGATCATCCAGAACTTGTTTTCCTCTTTCTCATTTGCATCTGCCTGGGGAATTCCTAGTTTTCTATGTAAAAAAACCTTGTTGCTGGGCATAAAAATCCTACCAAGAATAGATAAGTCTTATCTTCTGTATTTGTGTAGTTATTCTGCTGATGGTCTGCCCGATCATTTCAGTTTCTGTCAGTGGCAAAAGGCTCTTTTTAAACTGATGGTGCTTCAGCACATAAGATACCGGTCTAGAAGCTTCGCTAGAGCTGGGTCTCTCTTCCCTTAGGAGCAGCTCCTTTGCTACAGGTGAACATGTTTTTATACAGCCCAGGGAGTCAGATCTTCCATCTATAGGTAACATTTCCCATTGCTCAAGAAGGAGAGATGCAAATAAATCCAGCCAGTCTGTTATTGGCAGCACTGTCTCTAAATTTAAATATACACTCCATGGTAGTTCTCTACCTGACAGTTTGGAAATGTAGTAACTCATTTCAAAATCAAAGATGAAGGATGAAAAAAATCCATGCCCTGTCTGTGTTTGAGCAATTCCTGGCATGGCTGTGTATGGACTATTTACCCATGCTCCTGTATCTCTTGGTTCACAGCATTTGGCAGCTCAGTGTAGTCGCAGAGAGCTTCAGGAGACTCAAAAATGAGGAGATACTCAGAAGAAACCTGTTGAATAAGTTGGTTACCTTGTAGCCTGCTTATTCTTTGAGAGTAAGGCATCCTGTTTCCCAGTTGGTCCTCAGAAACGTTCTGGGTTAAATTAGCTTGGGAAGAAATTCAGATCAAAGAAAACATACACAAAGTGAAGGCACAGATTTGTGTTGTAAACTGTGTCTGAATCCCAAGAATTTTTCAGAGCATTGATTTCTTGTTCTTAAGGCAGGAAAGACTTCGTTGCATCCCAAATGTGGTCAGGAATGTTGAAGAGGTTAACTTGAACATGTTGCATCCTCTTTATTTCCATGGGATACATTTATTGCAAGAAATATGACTGGTTTTTTATTTGACCCAAATAACAAAAAAATTCTGGGTTTTTGCCTAGCTTAGTAAATGCAGAAAGTTTTTTTTAAAAATCTGGTATTTCCGGACTTTTTTTTATTAAAAAAAAACCCCTTTTGTTTTGTCTCAATTACAGCTTTCTGCATTTATTTTCCTTTTGGAAGGAAGGGGGTGTCTTTCCTTGCCTATAAACACAAAAAACTACCTTGAGCATATTAAATAAATTGCAAGCTTCAGCAGCTTTGTCAGCACATTTTGGAAAGTTTTTATGATATTCTGGGCCTACAGGTGAGGGCTATTTCATAGCTTTGTCTTCCGAGACTAATAAATACATCTGTATATTTAATAGAGGCATTTTACTTAAGCTTTGGTGACCAAATACTTACTGAAATACAGTTAATTTTTTTTAGACAACCTCAAGGCTTTAATTAGTAGTTTTGTCCAAAAAGTCCTGCCTGAAGTAAGGTTTTGACTGAAGTGATCCAGAGATTAGATACTATGTTGTAGCTTTTCCTCAAAAACCTCCTTGATTGCAGTTGAAGCAATGGACATCTGTTTGGCTCAACACTTTTCCCTCTTTTATATAAGTTGTTGAGGATCTTAACTGCTCAGTTGTCACCAAAAAGCTCTCTGATCAGTTAACAGAGTGTTAAGGAATTTCACCAGTTAATTGGTTCCTAATTTAAGGATTAGGAGAGAAAATACACAAATTTTATTGGAATATTTCATCTGGAGTGAGTCTTGAAATCCGCCTCCACACTGTGACCTGAGTTATTTCCTGAATGCTGTCTGGTATTTTCCTGAGCAGGTGTTATGGGATATAGGCATGATAAGATGATTGATAGTGGGATGTAGAGGTTGGGCTGGATGCAGCATGTATTTGGGTTCGTGTTACCCTGAGTTCACATTTAAGCTGTTGTAGTAAATAGCTTGGTTTTTTTTCATTATCTTTGAGCTGCCCTTTCTCTACTGATTTTCGGTGGTTTTAATTAGAAGGGTATTTTGCTGAAAAGAGCGAACTCAGACCTTTGTGAAATTTTCTGCTAGTACAAATAATGGTAAATCTGAAATCACTTATTAGACAAGAAGTTGTTATGGCAACTATAAGATGGTTGGCTAATCAGAGAGTGAGATCAGTTTTTATTTACAAGTGTAATGAGCAATTAAGTTTGAGCAGCTGTCAGACTTGGAAAGTGATTAAAGTTCAGCAAACAACCCAAATGGGTCAGTGTTCAGTTCTGATGGTTTTCTGACACTGCAGCTTGATCATCTGTGGGTTTTACCTACTATAATTAAAACTGCCTTTTAAATCCCTATCCATGCCAATGACTTGGCATAGCCAGTGAGTAGAAAAACCCCTTTTCCTACCAGGTTCCTTAATGGGTATTGCCTGGAGTCTTGATGTGGGTAATGAGGTATTTCACGTGTAGCATTGCTTAAAGCAAAGCTCAGTTTGGATGCAGAATCATCTCCTGGCTGTCGGTGATCACCAGGAGGGAGCTGGAGTGGTGCAGCCTCGCTCAGCCTTTGCACCTCTAAAGGCTCCCTTTCATTAAAAGCAGCATTACGCAGTTGTTGGTTGCTTAGGGAGCTGCTGCTGGGCTCAGAGGAAGGACGTGCACAGTGTACATGAACATTAAACCCAAAGGAAGTGGAGAAAGTCGTGATTCACCCAGAAACAGGAGGGAATGCCCAGGAGAAGCTGACCTTGGCCAGAGCTGGTGAAGCTCTGTCATTGGGCTGGTCACAGTGAACAGGGCAGGCTGCTGGTCCTCATGGCTTTCCCAAGCAGGAACTGGTTCTCTGCAGATTCCAGAAGATTGCATGTGTTCACACTGGGAAAGTTACCCTCCCATCCATACTCAGCACCAGAGCAGCCTATTTCATTTGCTGGGGGTTTGCTTCCCTGCTGCACGTGTTAAATAAGCCAAACTGTTTGTAAGCCTTGCTCAAAATCTGTGTTCTGGTTAGAATTTTAACTGTCCAAGACAGTTAAACCAGTATTTTCCAAAATTACGCTGCAATCCCCTGATACATTTACATTTTTATTAATTTTGCCACACTAATGGTATGATGTAGTACAGGCAATTGCAGCGGAACGTGAAATGGATTGGGACAGCTCCTGACCTGAAGAATTTACAAAGTCATGTGCCTAGATAACACAAGTTGGTGAATGGGGACTTAAGGGAAAATTAAAATGACAGTCTCAGAAACAGGCATTTGCATACTTGACCTAAACTTCTGGTATTTACATTTTCTATTTATCAGTCTTTTTCAGGCTTATCTACAGCAATGGCACATGAGAAACAGGGCTGTAAAAATGGAACAGAATTTTTAGTAGGGTTACTAAAGACCAAGAAATCCACATTTCTCATCCCCCAAGATGGGATTGCACACATGTATCTTGTTATTGCTGTTGCCTGATTTGCACTCGGGTTTCCTGAGGAGATTGCTGGGAAGTGTTTATCTACTAAGCTTCTGCAGACATAGCAAGCCTGGCTTCTTGGAATGGGCAGCTGGCAATGGGGCCCTTCAGTGACCACAGCATTGGCAAAAGTAATTCTTGTCACCAAGTGGAAGAGGAGCCAACTCTCCCCTCCTCCCGTGGTGAAAACACTTAGTGTATTCCAGACACTGATCCTCAAGCCATGGAGATATTGGAGATTTGGGGTAGGAGTGGAGCTTGCTGCCTCTTGCACAGGCCTGCTGCCATCCTGTAGAGCAGTGCAAGGGAAGGCTGAAAAACTGAAATGCAAACTGAAGCTTTCACGCTAGAAAACACGGCCCGTCAACCCTCAAAAGCTCCAGATTCCTCTGTCTAGTTCACTGTACACGTGGGATAATTGTGGTTTTCCAGAGGATGCAGCTCTCACCTTCGTAGTTGTAGATATGTAGGAGAGCTGGAGGTGGGAACATGCACGTGGAAGTTACTGCAAGTGTTATGTCATTTCATTCATAACACATTTTAATTATCATGTATGGACACTTGCATAAAAATCCTGTACAGCACGCTGCAGCAAAGGAGTAAACTTGTTCTTGTAACTGCCTCCTTGTAGGAATGGGAGATTTTGCCTATTTTTTCCCCTCACTAAATAGTATTTTCAGTTTATTTTAAGCATGTGAGAATGTGGGCAACTGATTTTAGGAGTAACCTGTAAAAAATAATACAAATAATACTGATGTAGGAGCATGATGGTTCTCTGTGCCTCATAGTTTGTTTGCAGCAAACATGTTACAAGTGAGCAGGTGGGAGGGGGAGTTTGAAATACATAGGGATGGATTTTTAGAGTTTGCAGCTGATATGGATTAAAAATTCTTAGAACATTTCATCCATGAAAGGCAATTAGTTTTATTTTATGAATATGAAAAGCACGTAGCTTGTAAGTACTGGAGTGAAGTCCCAAGTGAGTTATTAGAACTTGCTTTACTCATGTAGTACAAAATTGGCCATCAAGAGCTGATAGATTTCAAATATAGCTCACTGACACACTGATCATCCATAACTTTTCATAAAGTCTTTTTTTTTTGGGCTCACCTGTAATTACTGGATGCTGTTGAAGTCCTGAATGCGGCAGATAATCACAGATCAGGACACCTCCTTGCTCTTGATGGTGATTACAGCATGTTGTGCTGCTGGGATATGGAATTGTGATACCTCTCTGCCTACTTTCCCTACTTTCAGCTGCCTCCTTCTCTCAGATTCATAAGTTAAGGCAGATAAAATGAATGGAGTCTGCTCTTTTTTTAGCAGTTGATTTTTTTGGCATTAGGAAAAATTAATGCAATTGTTGGTTTTGGATTATTGGGGTTGTATGTGTGCATAGTTCTCAGCTACTAATGAGTGTTTGGGAAATGATTTTTTTTTCAGCTTCTTTTCCAGTTTTTTGGTGGGGTTTTTTTGGTGGGGGAGAGCCAAAGACTCGGCTGCTAAGAAATTTGGTATTTCTAGTGTTAATTAACAGATGTTACTCATCCAGCATGTCAGTGCTTTAATACCTGAGATTCTCAGTTAAGGAACTGGTAGCCCAAGTAAAGGAATGAGGTAGCCCCTCCAATCATCCAAATTCCATGGAGAAACTAAAACAAGTTTCTCCATGGCAAGTGGCGGGCTACAATCTAAGTTCTGGCTATGGAAATGACTAAATGTCAGTGGTTTTTGTTATAAAACACTGGCTGCTGGACAGTGTTCAAAGGAGGAGGAGATTTGGATAACCAGCCTGATGCACTGACCTGTTTAAACAACGCTGTGCTGATAAATTCTCCCACACAGAATCATATGAACACATCGCAGCAGTCACAGTTAAATTTAGAAAAGGCAAATCTGAAGGAGACCATTTCATCACCCAGGAGGTTTTAATTTATGCTTTCATGCCTCTCATCCAGAGAAGAAAGATGGACACTCAGAGTGGGATGATATTAAACTACTGAAAGTGTTGCCTAATAGATCACAGATGTCTGTGAAGTGGCAAGTCATCATCCCCCCGACACAACAGGACGAGGGGACACTGTCACGAGATGTGACATGTCATAAAGGATCATTGATTTGTTGCTCCCCTACAGTAAATCAAACATCTCCATTCAAATCCATTAAAATCCATTAATACAGGGCATAGATTTTAAAACTGCTTTGACATTTCTGATTGAAGGCTTTGGCGTATCGATTCCTGACATGAGCAGGACCCTGTTTGTCAATCGTAAAGTACCACCATCATCTGAATATCGTGGGTTGGCAGCGAGGTGGGAATCTAGCCAAGGTCACTGCTAAAAGAGATGAGGAAACGTGCAGTGCAGGCTGAATTTTGGGGAAAAGTGCCTCTGAATCATGCAAATGGCTTGATGGGCTGGGAGCTGCTTGTGTATGACCTCGCTCTGAAGGACGGCTATTTACAGTACATGGGTCAACGTGTGAGCTCTAATGAGTGTCAAGGCATGGGAGGAAGGTGTTTTTCTGTGCTTTGTTTCTAAAGCTGTGTAGAATGGAGAAGTCAGATGGGTTTCACTGTGTTTTAAAGAAGCAATAGTGTCTCTCTGCCATCTGTTTTGGAAGAGAGCAACTTACATACACATGTCATTCAGTGGAGTTTGCTGTCAGCAGCAACAATTTCTGCTGATGGGGGAACTTCAGGGTGAAGATTCATAACAAAAGTCTTTATTGTGTAGAAACACACCGTTCTGCTTGGGATCCAGCTTCCAAATGCTTTTAAGGACTGTGACTAAACCACCATTTATGCCTCAGATGAAAGACATCTGAGTACAGAAGCTGCCTAGACCAGGTTCTCCTGCCAGGCCTTTTTTTGTGCAATACAATAGCAGACGGGAAGGTCTGGCTGGTTTTACACCCTGCAAATGTATCAAGACCTTTGAGCTGTGATAACTAAGCGAGCCATGCTGATATGCTCCCTTGCCTGCTCTGATATTATTATAAGACTTTCTGTTTTGGTTTTCTTTTTGTTCAGGTGAAGCTGTGATCTGAGTATGAAAGAAAACTCTTCTTTGTTGTACAGCTGTTAATACTTGTTTAATATGTATTAATCCATTCACCTTGCTCTGTTTCTGAAACTGCAGTGCAGCTATGCTCAGTTAATCACCTGGAGTTTCCTTCTCCTGAGAGGCTGAATTTGTGGGAGATGGTGGGTGATGTTTTTTCTGCAGCCTGTCTAAATCACGAGAATGTTGTAGCATGACTGTGACTACCATGAGGTCCTTAAAAAGGCACAGTAATTACGTACTATGTATTCATGATTGCAGGTATGTGTGATCTGGAAAGCAGGTTGGAGGAAGTTTGGCATTTGGGTGGCACCTTCAAAAAGAAGAAAGCCTGAAAGTTAATTGGAGAAAATGACAGTTCCCAGTTTACTGCTGTGCCTTCCAACAGCACTCGAGCTAAATACTCATTAGGACTGCGCATGTGCATGTCCACGGTGTGTCATTTTTTAATTTTAACATAGACTCTGCAGCTATTACCAACTATTCATTTATTCAGCACCAGAAACTTTGGCAAAACGATGAACGATCCCAAAGAGTTTTAATGTGAGCGTAGCTAAAAACCAAGTGAAAAATCACAGTAGTCATGACAAGTGGATGGCCAGTGCTGCAGCAGTCCAACCCAAATCACGTTTTCTGTAGTGCTTTGCTGTTCAGATTGAGCCCGTTTGTTCTAGCTGACTGGCTTTTTCCTTGGAAGTGTGAAGCTCAGCATTTTCAGAGCAGTGTG
Organism: Corvus cornix cornix; assembly: GCF_000738735.6. NCBI lineage: Eukaryota > Metazoa > Chordata > Aves > Passeriformes > Corvidae > Corvus > Corvus cornix. The sequence goes on along the minus strand of NC_046344.1, from coordinate 6,846,477 downwards.
AAATAAGGAATGTAGAAAAAGGACTTGGAGCAGTGAGGTGGCTAATTGAAAAATGCTCTTGGAGCTGTGCGCTCTAACAAAGAAGCTGGCAGGGTTTTATGAGTAAGTCACTCCAGAGCTGAGTTTTGATCTTGAATTTTGAATGAGTCACATTTATATTTTAATAGGAGCGTTTTGATAAAAAGGAACAATCCTCCTGTTGGTTACCATAATGTCTAAGTGGCCGTGACTGTCTTTCTGAAAGCAAATATAGAGAAACAAGAATAGACTGTTGGGTCCAGTAGTATCCAAGTGTGTTGTTTGAGTGTCTCTGTCTCCCAAGTGAGATGCCTTGAACTCAGCAGCTTTGTGAGTGCTGAGGGTCTTTGGTCTTACCTTCATTTTGCTTGGACAGCTGAAACATGTTTCCATAGCCTCTGTATGGTCTTTCCCCAGATCTTATTGATGGTGCTGTGCAGATCACTGATGAGTTATTGAATCCAAGAGAGACAACTGCAGTCACAAAATGTAATGATGCTTTAAAGTGTAAAACAGTTCTATAGGCTACAGCTCAGAGATATCATTGTCTCGTTCATTTGAGCAATCTTGTCTGGTTTGCATCGCCTTGCAAAACTCTTGCTTTTTTCCTGAAAGACCAGTCTATAAAAGCACTTTGCTTTTGCCCTCAGCTGACTCCCCTCACTTCTGAGAGAGCAACACTGCACCGAAGGGAGGGGGACCAGCAGGGTGGAAGCAAAAACCTGCTGATATTATGGCTTCTTCTGATCCCTGTTATGCAGAGTGAAATATAACATATCTGACTGTTTGATTCACTAATTTCAGTGGTGGAGCACAGCTGGTAGGCAGGTGGACTGTTAAGAGACAAGACAGAGATCTAAGATCTGCAATCTTCTGAACTTTCAAGCGAAAAAGAAAAAACAACTGCAAAACCCAAGATGTTTTATGCTATTTGAACACCAAACACTGTTGGAAGGAAGGGGAGAAGTTTGGACTTGGAACTTTCTTGGTTTTGGATCTCTGTAACGCGATGCACTGGTGTGCATGTTTCTTGCATAAATAGAAGGTGATTTTGTGTGTGTAATTTGTCCCAAATGTATGAATTGAGAGTCTCTGAAGCAACATCTGGAGAAGACCCAAGAGAGAAAACTGTGAGTTCTCTGAAAACAAAGATCTGTTCATTCATGAGATTCTGATATTCCAACAGAAAACAGCAGTTGTGCTATTTTCATTTAATGTTATTTCTAGCAAGTGCCACATTTAACTTTCCCTTTTGCCTTTTCTCTCAAGACCATTCTGCAGCACCATAAAGACTTATTGGTACTTACAGATGGACTTTTGGAGAGATTTTTACCCTGGTCCTGTCATCATTCAGCTGGAGTAGCTGCTCTCAGTGCTTCTAGCAGTCAGAATTCCAGTCTCAGCTGTACAAACATGCACATGGAGCAGTAGTATGGATTGAACAGGGCAGAGAGCAACTTCTTGAGGAGAAGCACTGTTGGTTTTTCTCGGTGAGATCCCTTTTTACCTGGTTTCAGAATGGGTGGTAAAAGTTCCTCTGTTTTCTTCCTGCATTCAGAAGATAATTCCTGCCCTGCCCTGCACAACCTGTTACGTGGTGACTGTATGGGAATTTCTGACCTGATTTCCTTGTGGTGACATCTCCAGTCAGAGCAGGTTGTTTGGGCAGAGGCTTCGCTGGGGGTGTGTGCACTGAGACTGTTTATACTGGGAACTTTACACTGCTGAACCCTCTGAGTGCTGTAAATTATACAGGATTTCAGTGTGAGCAGGGAAATGCTGATACTGCCATTTGGCAGAGCATGGAAATGTGGCCACAAGAGTTGGATCTTAGAGGAAAGGTGTGAATTTTAAAAAATAGCACAATTTTTTCTCCTTTTCCTCACAGACTACAGATAAGCTGATGCTGTGTGTGCATACGCAGTGCCCAAGGTCTGCTGTGTGTCAGGCGTGGAGTGCCAGATTGTCTTTCTTCCCACCAGAACATTTATGCTTTAATTTGGGACACGTGGTGGGAACCAATAGCATCTTGTTTCAGAGAGACTTTCTGATAATCTCACTGATGGTATCGTGTTGCTGTGTGAGACACAAACCCGGCATTATCCCAGTGCTCGGAGCTGCTCCCGAATCAGGAGCTGTGCAAGGAGCCCTTGGCACCAGGCTGGGAGCTGCCAGCCCTTCTGGCAGTTATGCAATTAAACTATGCCACAAACTCTTCAGTTCAGGGGGAACTCCTCCTTGTCACCTTCCTCTTAACGTTTCTTACTGCACCCTGGAATCCTTTGGTCACATTCCAGAGTCCTTGTGTGAACAAACTGGTGCCATTTCAATGCCCTTTAATGAGTGTGAAAGAGGTCGAGGAACTGATTACTCCTTTCAAAGGGGATTTGCATGACTTGCATGCCATTCCTTTGCTGTTCTGTGATAGTTTCCAAAATCTGTTTAATCTTGTCAGTCGTATCTGGGTGCTATTTGAGGAGGGGCCTTCCAAAATGTCCATGAAATACTGGACAGGTTATTGAGTATTTTTAATTTATTGCACTTTGGCTGTGTTGGGTAGGGATCCTCTTACAGCTGAGTGCAGGCAGAGCTGTTTCACTAGAAATCCAGAGCTACAACCTGCTGTGTTTTGGTTCTAGAAGAGCTCTGCAGGCTTTCAATTCATCGCAGCGCAATACTGCTCTTCAGACAAATCCCACCCAAACCTTCTCTGCGGCCAGTGAACTCCTTTGTACAGCTGAGAGAGCACTGCAGCAGCAAATCTGGGTCACACACCCAACAAAGGACACACAACTCTAGATGACAAGTGCTCGTGTGTTCTCTGTTGCTGAAGAAGAGACTAAAATTAACTTCTGACTCTTACTCGAATTAAAAATTACCCAAGGGGAAAAGAACTAATTCTCAAGAAGACAACTGTTATGTCTTAAACCCACACAGTCTCAGCTGTGTATGCAGAAATGCAGAAATAAAAAGGTAGTAACCAAGTTTTTTGGGAGAAAGGGGATTTCTTTTTCCCTGAAGTATCTCAGAAAGGGAATACAACCAAGGTTATTGGAGACCACAGATGAGCATTCCATTGCTAACCTCTGTACAGTGCTGCAGCAGCATCTCTTTGCTCTGCCGTCTCCAAAATATTACAGTTTTTACCTGCGGAGTGCTGCCATATCCACATTTTGTCAAAATAAACCTTAACTCTCTGCGTTTTACAAGACCAGTGAGTGAACTGGCTGCCAGCACAATTTTGTGCAGGATCAGCATTTTCCAAAATCATATATAAAGAGTGATTATAGCAGACCAGAGAGTCTGAACATTGCTAAGTTGCTGCCTGATGCCAAATGCTGTGAAGGACACACAAATTTGTTAATATAGTTTAAGATTAAGGAAACAAATCATGTGCCCAGCTTCAGGAATACTCTCTATTTAAGGCATAATCTCTTATTTTGGAGCATTTGACTTGTAAATCCTTTGCAGCTCTGGGGATCACCTTCTCTAGCAGATCAGATGTAGTGATTTTTTTTTTTATATCTCTGAATGTTGAATAAAATGTTTTTCTAAGCGATAAGGACTATATGGAGGTGAAGGCAGAGCGCATTCTATAGCAATAAAACCTTATGTACAGTGTAAGAACAAAAAGCAACTAATAAAAGTGATTCTTACAAGTAGCTTTGCGCAAAGATAAATTCCTGTATCCTAGAAAACATTAAACAGCTCTGCTTGCACTGTCAATGCAGTAAATTAAAAATACTCAGTAACCTGTTCAGTATTTATTGGACATTATGGAAGCTGTGCATCTCTCAAACAGAAAGAATTTTTACTGACCAAAGTGAACTTTACCATGAGGTGGTGACGGCTGAAAAAGATCCAGCTGGGAGATTTTCAGCCTCCATTCCCTCCCCAATGGCTGCCCTGCAGTGCTGCTTCTCGGAATGGGAAGCAAGGTCTGTAACAAATGTTTTCCTGTTCCATAATCTCCTTTTCCATGGTGTCCTCTCTCTTCTGTTCAGCTCTCTCTTCTGGGGTTTTGCATAGCTGTCTGGTTTGTCTCAAACTTCTGTAATTGCTGTCCTTGGTGGAGCTGCTTTAACCACAATTTTGGTGCAGATAAGTCACTGAAACATGAATTACCCAGGCACTGTCTTTCTCCAAATAATGTCCCATAATTATGGCCTGTGGGCATCTGTATCCTCAGTCACAGTGATGAAAATATTAATAGGAAAAAATGGTGTTGGTAAACAAAAAGAGATGTGTGAAGTCCTTGGAGCCTGGACTTTCCAAACAAAATCTGCCTTGTTCTGGGGTACAGATTGGGGTCAGATGTAAAGACAGAAGGATAGTTGGAGAAGATGGTACCCGTGGTTTTGTTTCTGCTTTGAAGTGTTTAAAAGTGGGTTTGCTTACCCTCTTTGCCTTCCAACATTGGATGCCAGGGCTCTGTAGAAAAACCCAGACTAATTTAGAGAAGGTCATGCTCAGCTCGAAGGTCCCCTTTTCAGGTCTTTCTACTGACAGGTTTTACATTCAACTTGACATCATTCTTGACTGTGGGTAGCAGATAGGATTTGAATGCTGCAAGTGAGGAGTGTGAAAATTTCCAGGGATGTTCCAGGCACTGCTAGACAGAACTATATTGATTTAGGAGGAAATCCCAAGGAGGAAATAGTTCTTGTCAACTGATTACTACAAGTTATGGTTATGCTACTCTTGCAGATGTCTATAAATTAAACTGCCAACAGTTGGCATCTGCCACTGTCACAGTGCTGTAGGTCATCTTTCCCTGGGATTTGAGTGATGCCTGAGTGACTTAACCTGCCACACAAATAGTGAGGGAAGATTCAGGAGTCGGGAGGAAGGCAGAGCTTGGGAGGTGTGTATGGAGCCCCAGTGTGGAGAGGGACATAGCATGGGACAGATGTCATGATATCATGACCTGCACTGTTATGTGCTAAATGTTTTCACGTACTGCTGGGTCTTTTCATGCTGGAATTCCTTGAATTCTGTTTCCAGGTTGCTATTTTTCCTCCCTCAGTTCATGTGGAGGTATTATCTGCTAAAACAGGGAGGAGGTCATGTTGGTTTGAGGGGATATTTTCCTAGCTCATAACTTGCCAGCAATGCAGCATCTGAAGAGTTTAAATTGGAATTAGCTGACATTTTCCTACTCTCCCAGGAATTCAGGAGTCTTTGAAGAACAGCCCATCTATGTGGGCTGGAGGGATAATTGATTCTGTCTGGAAACCTCCATGCTGATCCCTAAAACCAGGATGGAAGGATTGACATTGTTTACTGTCAGCAGGGATTTTTTTTCCTGTCTTTTACTGAATAGTTTCAGCTCAGAGTAACTGAAGATGGATTGAGGCATAGACCTAATCAGGAAGATGTGAAAAGATTTATTTTTCTTTACTTTACAGAAAAGGCCACAGATGGCTCTTTGCAGAGTGAAGACTGGACACTTAACATGGAGATCTGTGACATTATCAACGAGACAGAAGAAGGGTATGTGCTATTTCAGCAGACTTGGAAAGGTCCCTGAACACAGTCTTCCTCCAGCTGTACTCAGCATGTGAGGAGGTGCAGTGAGGCTGGGGGGCAGATGCTCATGGTTTAAATGCAGTTTTCAGATCAGTTGCTTGGTTTTCTTGCTCCTTAGACCTCTCCTGCTCTCAGAAAATTCTGTATGATGCAGTACCTGTGGGACTCAGGACAAGAGGAAATAGCCTCAAGTTGTGCCAGGAGAGTAGCTTATTTAGATGATTTATTAGGAAAAAATTCTTCACTGAAAGAGTGGTCAGGCATTAGGTCAGGCTGTCCAGGAAAGTGGTGGAACCACCATTCCTGGAAGCATTCAAAAAACGTGTGGGCGTGGCATTTTGGGGCGTGGTGTAGTGGTGGGCTTAGTGCTGAGTTAATGGATGGACTCAATAATCTAAGAGGGCTTTTCCATCCCAAATGATTCTGCGATACTTTCTCTGGTCAGTCTCTGCTTGGGAGGGCTGGCATGAAAAACTCCTTCTTGGAGAGGGTACCAAGTTTGTTTTTCAGTAGGTGTATGCAGTGCCTTTAATTTCAGCTATTTGCATAGACAGCTTTTCTGACACACCTCCTTCAGCACCAGAAAGCTTTGCTGCTTGCAGTCTGCAGGAGAACTGATCACTGCTCTTATTCCCTGGGCTTTTCAGAGTGGCTCTCAGTCTTCCGTGCCTAATCAACAGCCTGGATTTTTGGCGACTTGGGGCATTCCTCCAGTCTTGACTTCTGTAATACCTTGTCTCCTCACATAATTCTCCATGACCCTGTTTTGGATGTAGTCAAATAATCTGAAGTTAACCCACATGCTTATGTCCAGCTGGAAATGGCAAAGGATTCATTTTCCCACAGTTTATGGGATCTGAAAAGCCTGTCTGAGCTGTCTGTTAAAATGGTGTGTTTCTCCTTCAGGCCCAAGGATGCCATTCGAGCGCTGAAGAAGAGGCTGAATGGAAACAAAAATTACAGAGAGGTCATGCTGGCGCTGACGGTGAGTGGGGGCAGGCTGGAATGCCTCAAAGGGCAGAACCCTTTTGTCATTTTCCTCTTCCTGGCACTCTCTTGAATGTACACACTATTTCCTTTAACAGCCACTGCTCTGCCCTTTTCTTCTCTCCAATTGCCTCCTCACTTCCTTGGGGAGAGCTGCTGGAAGCTTTGCATAGCGGTTTTCTGACTCAATTGATTTCTGCTTCTTTTCGTGGCTCTTATTCATCCCAAGTACTGACTGAGGAAAGTTAAAGTAGCTCAAATGGCTCTGCTACTCTTTGAGGTTTTCCTTTCTACTCTCATTTCCCTTTGTCCAACCATTCCCCCACTCCAAGGCAACAGCTGTGGGCATATCTGCAAGTGAGGATGATGAACTTGCTATCTTTTCAGCTTCATAAATAGCTGATGCACAATTTCCCTTGTGAATGAATCTCTCTAAGAGACAATACATTAATTTATGCTGATCTAATTTCACTCAATAAAGTGTAAATTATATTCTGTGCATTTAGGCAGCACTGCTAAGGTGTGGGATGATTTAGCAGTGACCTTTCCTGCTGATGGCTTTAGCTGGAGGTTTCCTGGGTAGTGCAGTCCTCCTGAGTGGGGTGCTGGGCTGGCTCTAGCAGTAACTAGATCAAGTTATCCTGCTGTGGGGAGGTGATCTGTATGATTCTTTCACAGAGCTCTTGTTGCATCTCCCTGACGAGGCGTAACCGTACTTTCTGTCTTCTTGCCATTTCCTATCCTGGATTGTCATTTTGACAGATTAACAAAGTCCAAACCATGAGATTATCCATTGTGCAGGAAAGAGCGAAATCCATCAGGAATGAGCCCGTGTCATCATGGCTGATGAAAGTAGCTGAAGGAGGAGAGTAATTACAGACTCCTCAGTACAGAGTCGCAGTGGTTATTAGGCATGGCTGTAAGGAGAAGTGATGTGTTGGATTTATCTCCATGCTAATCATGTTCTTCAGAGAGAAATCAACAGCTGTTCTTCCATGGCAGTTGAATGGCAAGTGGAAGGTGCCTCCAGCTAGGTTGCAGGGGGAAAATGTGTCAAAGTATAACCTGTCAGAGCATTCACTGGGGAGTGTTTTGAATGAGTGAAGATCATTCACCTGAATTCCCAACTCTAAAACATGGCTTATAGCTCGGAGCAACTGGGTCCAGCTGTGTTCCAGGCACGTAGAAAATGGTGGAGTGGCACAGCACGATAATATCTCACTGTGACAGGATGTCCTCTGTCTTACCTGCTCCTGATGTGCTGCTGTGTACTTAGCTGTTCGGCTGCACTGGCTGGAAAGTTCTGCTTTGAAGATGAAGAAACTTTCTATTTCTTTACCTTGAAAACAGGAAAGGTAGATCACAAAAATGCTCAGTATGTTAACAGTGGGTGAGGTACAGCTGAATGTGTGTAGAAAAGAAGTTTTTTGGAAAAATTGGGGAAGAAGAGAAGAAGTAAAAGTGTAATTTTCCCTCTATCTTCTTGACCTCCCATCAAAAGCTTTAAAATAAATTAAACAATCAGATGCTCTGTGTGTGATCAAGCTTTGCTCCAACAATGAATATTGGGGTTTTTTTGTGTGTATAGGTGTTGGAGACCTGTGTGAAGAACTGTGGCCATCGCTTTCATGTCTTGGTGGCAAATCGTGACTTCATCGATGGCGTTCTGGTGAAAATCATCTCACCCAAGAACAACCCCCCCACTATTGTACAGGATAAAGTCCTAGCACTGATTCAGGTACACAGCTTGTCTCTGCTTCCATATGTTGCTGCCTAAAATAAGGACTGTCTGCTGCAATGCTACGCATCAGTAAACATGCTGTCATCGTTAAAAATGTGGCAAGTTTTTTATATATAAACTCAAACAATATATCCAGATTGGTGGGAAAAAGCAGACATGCACACACACAGATATTTTATCCAGGGAGAACTGTCTGGATTCTAGTTAGAGAGGTGCCACTCTAAAATAGGAGGATTTAATAAAAGATAAATGGATGCTTTTGCAATTTAACAGTCGTATCTAGAAGCTGGAGGCTTGCCTTGGTGATAGGCTTGTCATCTGAGGCCAGGAGATTTCAGAGGATTGTGCTTTTGGTGTCAGCTGCAGAACACTTGCCTTTCTGTGTCTGTTTCCCTGACCGTAAAATGGAGCTGTTTCCCTCCATTAGAAAGCATTCTGCATTCCTTTCAAAGATGGTTATAGAAAAGTAAATGACCATATAGGAATTAAAATGGTTTTGGTGTCTTTTCTCTGGTTATTGTGCAGTAAAAGCACGCTGTCAAGATCCTTGCCTGCAGTGGGAAGTTCAGACATGGGCTTGTCTGCCACTTCTCCTTCTGTGCAGCACAACAATAAACAGCCGTGTTAATTCCACAAACCATTAGCCACACATGAGGAAACATTGGTGCCTGCCTGGAGGAAATCTGACAATTATAGGAAGCTTTATCACTAAGCTTCCACAGGCTACTGCGTACACCAGAGACTAAAAGACACTGCGTATTTAAAATGATATAAACCTGCTGCAGTGTTCCTTGTGGGGAGGTATTTACAAATGCGCAGCATCGTTTGCCAGATATACTTCTGATTTTTATGGCAAAGCACGCACTTGGATTTCTGCTGCTTTATTTGTTATTTGGATACAGGGATAGGGCATGCTTAGAGCATGACAATGTAAATAAGTGATTTTCAAGCAGGAAATAGGTAGGGTTGGTGGAGTTAGTGGGCATTGTGTTAAGGTCTGTGGGGTCTCTTTATTTCTGGGATCTGATTTTATGGTGTTTTAAAAAAAATAGAGCAAAATTAATGAAATTATTAAAGGCAATTCTTGTGCAGCTGGCTGAGCCCTCAGGTTTCTACCTGGTTTGGTGGGAGAGTGGATGCATGCAGTGACCAGGAGATGAGGTTAAAAACTGTCCCATAAAGAGAAACTGGATGTGTTTCCATGTTGTTGTAGAGAATGCTGGTTTTGCTGGGCCCTGGGTTTAAATGGATTCCCAGTCGTGAATGCAGCTAAGATGGAAGTGTTTGTAACGTAATCAGAAAGCCACAGTCATTGCCCCAGTGAATTAAACAGCTTTATCTGAGGAGACTTAGTACAGTAGAGCTAAAAGCCTCACTCTGGGTTCTAAATGCCTTTTGATATAAAAAGCCTGAAAATTACGAAGGTTGCCTGTGGGTGGATTCTGTTAGTGTCTGTTTAGCTGGGAAGTTTGTTTTCCAGATTGCCTGGCAAGTTTGGAAGAGTGATTGCAGTCGCTCATCCCAGGTGCCCTATGGACACACGCCCCCAAAATACCTCGTATGTGGTAACAGCTTCACTCAGCTCAGGCTGTGCTCTGTGGAGTTCCCTGGGGCTGGAGTTAACCCTGGCCCAGAGGGCTGATCTCAGCTCTGTCCCACCAACACTGCACTTATCCTTTTCTGTATCCCTCTTAGAATTTAATATCAGGGAATTAATAAGAATGGAAATGAGAGGATTAATAGTCCAGACTTGGAAGCATGGAAGGGAGCTGTACATACAGCATATGTCTTCAGCCACACAGCTGTGGTATTCGTGGGCCTTTGCATAACAAGGGTAGATAAAGCTGCCATCCAGTTTCTTATCTAGAGGCTTGACTTGTTTTGAGATGTTGAACATCTTGTGTCTCACTTTCTCAACCTATTTCCCAGTGTACATGAATTAGCATATAATACATAGTGCTTATCCTTCCTTCTTTACCTTGCTGGGAGGCCTTGGAAATATTCCTTGTGGCTGTGCCCCTGGTAAGAGCTCGCCTATCACCCAGTGTTCAAACACTGGGATGGTCCCCGATCTAGGGGCTGTATTTACAATGGAATTTAAGTGACCTGTTTGGACACACTGAGGATCCAAGTGGGATTTATCCTGAAGCATCTACATTTGATAGTCTGGCCCAAAGTCTTAGAAGCTCTGAATTCAGTCTCCCCCCTGTCCTACATGTATTTGGACCATGGGCAGGTCTCCTAAGCTCTAGTGTAGCTCCTTATCCATAAAGCAGAGCTAATATTGCAGTTGCCTGGTTGGATTTTAAGCTGTCTAGGACAGGGATTGTCTTACAATGTGTGTAGACAGCACTTAGAACAATAGTGCCTGTCCTGCTTGTGACCTCTGAGACACACTAATGTAGATAATGCTCCCAGCTCAGGTGAAGAAGAATACAAATGGAAGTGTCTCCTTTCTCCAGGGAAGAGAGTTGCAGAAGAGAGAATATTTTGAAAAGGTGGAGTGCAGATGAAATGAGATCATTTTGCAAAATCCACAGGAAGCCAATGAAAGAGGGAATGCGTTAGTACATCCTCCTGGACAAACAAGCCTCATTAAAAACTGGGGGCAGCAATGCAGCATACTTTTGTCTCTAAGTTTCTTTTGAGTGACGATTATTAAATAGAACATCCCTCGCCTCACACTTTTCCCTTTTGCTTGCAAATAGAGTTGAAGTGGTGAACATCGTTATGTAGAAGCATCATTCAGATGGCTTCCAATGTGAACAGAAAAGGCAGTGAAATGGCAAAGGTGGAGTTACTTGTGCAGTCAAAATCTCCATCAGAATTGGGGATGTTTTGGAAGGTCAGTTCCAAGGAAACAATGGCTGTGTGCTGTCAGAGCTGTTTCCTCTGGCTCAAGCAGGGCTGTTTGGACTTGCACTGCATCAGAACAGTTGATGCAGTTAATTTACTCTTAACAAAGCTGAGAAGCAAACCCAGGATTGTCTGCTTGTACCTGATAATGGATTGTCTCCCAGGCACAGATGGTAGGAAATGCTCTTTCTTAGAACTGAACAGAATACGAATGCAAGTTAAAAATTAATATTATTTCTTATCTTACTTTGCTAACTTTGATTTCTGTCCTCTCAAATATAAAAAATGGTTCAAAGAGCTTTTAAAGGAAAAATAGTCAAAGAGCTAGTGTAAAAATGATGACTAAATGAATTAAGTTCAGAGCCCACACACGTGTCTCGCAGTCGTTCTGGATCCAGCACACTGATACTCTGCTCCACACATGTGGGGGTTTGTGGAATGCTTCATTTTTTAACTGAGTCATAATATTTCAGTTTTTCCTTTCTCTAATTTTTTAATATTTGGCTAATTTCCAGCACAAGCAAAAGGGGGTTGAGGCTTTCAGCATACTGTGCTCCCAGCAGCTTCGTGAGTGCAGGAGGCTGGCTAGCCAAGAGAAGCACTTAGTACTCCCTCTGAAGGAAAAGCTCAAATGTGAATTGAAGTCTTTTTAGACACCAGAGAATTCATGCAGGAGAGATACTATGAATGTTCTGGCTGTGGGAATTTCTCTTTTAAACTCGTCCTTTGTGCCACACTGGGGTGTCTGAGTGTTGGATATGCTCTGTCAGAACCCAGGCGTCGTTAGTTCTGCTGCTCAGGGGACTGTCTCTTTCATAAGAACAGAACCTCAGAAAGGACCTTTTTTTAAATTCAAGTTTGGTCCAAATAAATCACTGAAGACAACTTGATGGCTCTGTTTTTCCTTTGGCAACAAATGAGGATGTTTCACAAAGTGAATGGAGATTACTTAAGATTGTTGTGCAGCTTTGTGAATTTTGGTTAGATCTGTTGAATCTTTCACACAGCCCATTTCTGGTGGGTCATTTGCTCTGCAATATGCCAGAAAAGATCAGCATCAATCATTGCTGAGGAGAGGAGATGGGAAGAGACTTTCATGTATGTTCACGGATTTTGATGATGTCAGGGGCTACTCACAGCTACTGTGCACTGGGTTCCTGTCTATTTTATATCTGAATAAAATGTAAGACAGGTGACTGTCTTAATATTTGCAGGACCTTTTAGACCAGGTCTGATGATTCCAGCTTTCCTTTAAAGCTGGAATCCATGAAAGCTTTTACAGTCAGTATCTGGGGTCAGGGTGTGGCTGGAGCTTAATTTGGAAGGTTTATGGATAATCCCTCGTGTTTTCCAGGCTTGGGCTGATGCCTTCCGAAGTAGCCCTGATTTAACTGGAGTAGTGCATATTTATGAAGAACTCAAGAGAAAAGGCATCGAGTTCCCCATGGCAGATCTTGATGCTCTGTCTCCAATACACACACCACAGAGGGTAAGCTGCAGGTTTGCAGTTCCGGGGGTGTTTTCCCAGGATGTCCAAATAGTTGGATAACTACTTGTCTTTCCCCTCCCATTTCTCTGAATTTGGCTCATTTTCTCACTCCTGGAAGGACATTTTAATAGTGAAAGGGCATGTAAGAAAGGCATAGTACAGCCTGATAAGCTGTCTCCTCCCTTGAGTCAATCATCAAGCTGAGACGAAGAAAAGAGTTTGTAACAGTTAATCTTGTACCACAAAACCACCAAACAAATGCAACTCCTTTGTTCTAAGAGAGCCCAGCAGGATTTATGATTGAGATTTACTTCTTTTACTCAAGTGTGGTTGTTTCTGTTGGTAATAACCCTGAGCCAAGGTCTGCCTGTCTATTAGAGGTGTACAGAGTCTGAATCTCTCTCTGATCCCACAGTAATGTGAGAACTTTACGCTTCTGGAAAGTTAGGTCTGGAAAGTTGACAGAACTGCTGCTTGGAAGTAACTAAATGATCACAGGTGTTCTGATTATTCACTCTGAAAACTGAGGTTAATGAATCTTTGAAGCGGCAAATGCAAGTGATCAAGGACTGAGAGATTACAATTCTTGTGTCAAGGTTAATTAAATTCAGTATCTATGTATCACATCATTTTTTGGTAAGCCTGCAACTTAATTCCTAGTTTAAAATCATTTATAATTATTTCTCTTTGGCTCTTGTTTTTATTTTGCTTCTCACTTTTCCTGTAAATGGACTTAAATTCTTGTGGGTTGGGTCAAAAGATACGGGCATGGAAGATTTTTGGAGCTGCCAGTCTGTTCTAGTAGCTGCACTGACCTTTCCCACAAGGTGCAATTATGTTCTATATTTGAGCCTGTTTGGCCTGAGGTTGCTGACAAAGCAAGTGCTGTCCCAATTCAGCTTTTGAACTCCTGTCTTTCTGATGTGGCAGAGTGTTCCTGAAGTTGATCCTGCAGCAAATATGCACAATTCCCAGTCTCAGCAAAGGATGAGCATCGGTTCTTACTCTTCATCCTCTCCAACGGCGTATTCTGCTCCTCAGGCCCCAGCCTTGAATGTGACTGGTCCCATCACTGCTAATTCTGAACAGGTATTGGCATGTTGATTTTTTCAAGTGAGACTCTTTCAGCAAATCAAATTAGAAATTAACTTGCAGAGGAACTTTCATTTTAGTTTTTTGGACTTTGTCTCCTAGGTCTGGCTCTACTTAGTAACCTTTCTTCCTGTTATATGGTAAGATCTGGTCTTTAGATGTGTCTCTACGGCCTGGTAATGGCAGCACAATTTGCTGGTCCAGCCCACTCAGCAGTATTTTGCCAGTTATTCCCATTAGCCCCTCTCCTTTCAAGGCACAGAATGTCTTGCAGATGTAGGAAGTAAAGCCCTTGCAAATGCCCTAATATAGGATTTTCTTTTCTCCCTGTAAAAAATGGTAACTTCAGAGCCAAAGATTCTACTTAAAATATGTACATCTTTCCCCACACTGGAGTGAGGCACTACAGCCAAGGTCTGACTTTAGGTGCTGTTTGCAATTGCTTCTCTTCCATACAGACACAGCACATCTGGGTTTGTGATGATAATTCTTTCCTTTTTCTGTTCCTTTTCTCCTTGGTAAACTTTGTATCTTTTTTGGTTTTTTCTTGCTAGAATGTCTGGAGCCTGAGATATCAAGTCAGACAGAACCAGAGATATCTCAAAGTCAGTTCTTGAAAATGAACTGCTTAAACCAACAGATTACACAGTGTTTTGCTGTCTTGTTACCCCAATTTAGATTGCCCGGCTGCGCAGTGAGCTGGATATTGTTCGTGGGAATACAAAAGTGATGTCTGAAATGCTGACAGAAATGGTACCTGGACAAGAGGATTCCTCAGACCTTGAGTTACTCCAGGTAAGTTTCCTAGAAAATATGATTCTGATCCTTTCTGTGCTTGTGTTTCTCTGGGGGGGTGTGTTTTGTTGTAGCTCACTTCACAGCCCATGCTTGGATTCATAATGGATGTGGGCTGTGCTTGACCCTTGTGCCATCACTTGATTTTCTCCATTCGTTAAAGCTTCCAGTGACAAGAATTTCCTGACTTCCCTTGAAATTTGTTCCAGTGCTTTCCTCTTTGTGTAGCTAGAAATTTTTCCCAATGTTGCATATCAAGTCTCCTTTACCACGAATCAGCCACAGGTTCTGTAAGCCCTGAGCATTTCTGCTTCTTTTACACTCCCCATCACCACTTGTACAGTGTCAAAACATTCCCAGTCACCGTGCAGGAAAAAAAAAAACAAAGAAACCAACATTCCATATTTCCAGCTGGACTAAATAATGCCAAGGGTCTGTGGATCCTCTGCCACTTGAAATGAACTGTCTTTCCAGAAGATGTGTTCTCCTGAAGGTGTAGTGTCTTAAAGCAGGTGCTCAGGTGAAGTTCTGTGGTCTCCAGAGAGCTAGACTGGGAAATCAGAAAGGGATTTCTTTGCTGGAAAATCTCAATCCAGTGCAGCACTGTGCATCTCAAGAGGGAGAACAGTATGAATTGAGCTCATGTCTCAGGCTTCACACCTGTTTCCCAAGGCCAGTGGTCGTGGGGTGGCCTGTTGGCTGAAGAAAGTCACACAGTCCCACAGATGAGGAGCATTGCAATCTGACATTCCAGCTGCTGCCCTTAATGTGGTATTTGCCTTTCCATAGCTTCAGAAATAGCCTTCTGTTTTGATCCTCAAGTGGGGAGGATGGGCTCCCACAGCAATCCCTTTGGAGGAAGGCAGGGAATTGCTCTCTGTGATACATCAGAGTTTGAAATCCATCCAAAAACTGGTCTCTCCCATGCAGTGGCATTGTGTGTTTGTCTTGGAGCCATCATGGCAGCTGATGAGAGGCTTTGCAATAAAGAGCCTTTCAGTTACTGCCCGTTTGGGTCGAACTGCTCAAAACAAAAGCAGCTTCCAGGAAACTATGACAGGCCGAAATCGAACAGTTTGCTTACACTGAGAAATAACCATCAGCATCTTGACAGCGTAACCTCAGAGCACAGCTTTAAGGTGAAAGAACTTGATCATAAAACGGAGTGACAGCAACGATTCTTTATTCCAGCTGGTTCCCTTCTGTGACTGATGCAGCCTAAATCTGAATCACAGAGCTGGGGAGAACCCGTTTTTGATCACAAAGGATGGTTAGTCTTTTGAGACTGTGACTTTTGAGGGCTGTGAGCTGGGTGCAGCATGCAAGGACTCCTTGCTTTGAGGTTTATATAGCCCTCCTCCTTAAATAGTTCCTGACATTTTCTCCAACAATCAAATGTAAACAGCCTGCTAGAGAGCCAGCTCTGAGCAGAATAGATAGGTACTGTCAGCCCTCTCGGAAAGGCAGCAAACAAACCTCTGAAATGTCACAATCTGCTTCGAAAGTGATGGGATCAAAACTGACATTGGAGAACACATTCCTCAAGCTGTTAAGGCAGCTGGATTGCACTAGGTGAAATTTATCCAGAGCTTAGGATGTCAGACCATGCAAGGAAAACAAACACATTTTTGCTTTCATGCTGAAGGTTGTGTACCAACAAGTCATCCTTGTTTAGTGCTGAATTTTTGCTGTGAAGTGGAGCTGGGAGGAGTGGAAGATGACAGAGGGACATGCTTTAGCTGGAATGTCAGTGCTTATTGAAGTAAAACTGTGGGCCTGATCAGAGGCGCCCTGCCATATGTCACGTTTCTTCTTGCAGTTCTCCTCAGCAGACCAGTTTGACTTTTGGTCTTGAGGCCTTTCAGGACTACAGAATTCTGCTAAGTAATTGGTGATGGAAGAGATGTCTTGGAAACATGAGAACTCCCGGTCTAGGCAAACTGAAATCTAGATTATTTGATAAGAGACTTCTAAAATAAATGCCCTCACTCTGCATTCCTTAAAATGTTCTTCTGAAATTCCCTATTGCCTTTGTGCAGTCTCTTGTCTGTGCACTTGCTCAGTGGAAGGGAACATTTCTTTGTGTCTCAGTACTGGAAAGTGTGTGGAACACTCACCTTTTCATGCTCCTGCTCCTTGCTTTGTCTTTGCCCTCACGTTCTCTGTAGTTGGTAAGTTCTGTGTCACCAGCACTTCTCATCCTAGTACACACTTAGTATTTGTGGTAGCCCTGATGAACCTTTTTTCCTCAACATGTTCCACCATCCACATAATTTTGTTTTTAAGGATGGTTTTGCCAAAAAGAGCAGATTGAATTTTCCTTGAAAGCTCTCTTCTGGGAAGCTGTTGTATTAACATGTTTTATTCTTAAACAAGATGACTAAAATACAGATATTTATTTTCTGAAGTGCTCAGAGTTAAAGAAGAATCAGGAAGTTGAATTGTGAATAGGCTCTCAAGGTTTTATGCCATCATCTCTTGAAGGGCGTTTGATTAGATGTGCTTTTGGGTGACATTTAATCATGCAAAGATAAACTTGTCTTAGTGTTTCTCAGCTGGGGGATATGTTTGGCTCTGAACAGAGCTCAACTAAATCTACTTATTGCTTGTTGCTTATCAGACTCTGTGTGTGCACAATGCATTCCTCCTAGGAACTGAACCGAACCTGCAGAGCCATGCAGCAGAGAATTGTGGAGCTTATCTCAAGAGTGTCCAATGAAGAAGTCACAGAGGAGCTGCTGCACGTGAATGATGATTTAAATAACGTCTTCCTCCGATATGAAAGGTGGGGCACCTCTCCCAGCAACCATTTACATTCATGCAGGGTTTTCACTTAAGAATAAAATAGGTCAGTTGGTGAAATTGGGCCATCTGGGCCAAGGGTCCAACATGATGCAGAGAACCAAACCACAGGAACCATTTACACAGTGTTTTTATGGCCTTTTATGGTAACATTCCTGATTCAATTGATTCTTTTAATACTATGATTTTTTTTTTTGTACTGTGCATTGAATTTTTGTGGGGCTTATCCATAAAATGCAAGACAACCTTGTGAAAACGCTCTGAACGCAGAGGCTTGAGTCTGCAAGTCCCTGTTGTGCAGGGCAGTACAGGTGTAGGGACTTGGGACCAAAAATAGCACAGCCACAGTCACAGCCCTGTTAGCCTGGGCTCTGCACAAATGTCTGTGCTGCTTGCTGGCTTAGGGAGGCTCCCGTGAGCTCTCTCTGCCCTCTGATCTCCGAGCTTTCCAGTCCCAGTGCTGGTGCAAGGGGAGCTGCCTGAGGTGGGCGGGAGCATCGTGCGTGCAAAGGGTTTGTTTTTATATAACACTTAAAATCTTGGGGGAAAAAAAAAAAAAAAAGCTTGTCTTGTGCAGAGCTAATGTTTCGAAGAGCTGGTCTGCGGGGACCATCCCCAGGGACAGGACTTGGGGCACAGGACTTTCGACATGTCAGACAAAGGCGCTGTCAGGCACATCTGCTGCAGGAGGTGACACGTGATGCCGCAGTCTTGGGAAAGTTTAATCTTCCCCTTAATGACAGGCCTGGGGAGCGAGGCACTAAAGAGTACCCTTTGTTCCTTGCTCTTAGCACAGGGCTTTGTTTCTCAAGCCTTTAAAAATAAATTAGACTCTAGATCTGTGAATTTGTACTGTCACGGCAAAGGCTGCAAAGACGACTTGGTGCCCTCGATTTTGCCTTTGATTTCATGTTCAGAGGAGATGGGGCAAACTTTGAAACAAACGCTGTCTTTTTGTGTGAAATGGTGTGTGTTTCATGCACAAGCAGGATTCTGCAAGTGGCAGAGTGTAACTATCACTAAGGTTTAGTCTGGTCACCCTTAATATTTTTTCTATTTTCGCCCATCTGCGACTTTGCTGACTGCAGCTGATGTGTTCGTAGTCATTTATTCATGAAAGGGGAGCTGAGTGATGTTAGCAAGCCGTTTGTGGTGGAATAGCTGCACTGGTCTGAGCGTTCAATAAATTCCAGTTCCTCCTCTGCTATTCCAAAAGCTCCACATCCATCATGCTGATTTCTAGCACAGGGACCAAGCTCCGTCAGTGACTCAAGCAGCAGCTCTGGCCTTCGCTGTGAAGCCTTGGGATGTAAATGAACAGAAGCCTTTTGGTGAGAAATGAGGTGGGAGGTGTCTTAGGTTTCCAGCAAAGAGAGTTGGATTTCCAGTAATAGCAAACACCCACAGTTTCCTAAAATTGAAATTTGGGCCTGAATTTGGTTTTGCTGCCTTTTAAGTCTGCATTTTCCTCTGTTACATTAAGAAAACAGTTTGCTTGACATTCCCTGATGTATTTTGTCCATCTGGGAGAAACCCCAGAGGATTATATGAATATTATGGGCTTTTTGCTGGAAAGAGGTTACCTCTGAAACTACTTCAAAAAATTCAAACCTCCAAGAAATCATGGTGTTTTTCCATGGTGAGGAAGGAGATCAGACTGGCCTCAGACAGGTGATGGGAGCAGGCAGTTCCCCTGCTGTTTTTGAGTTCATAGAATCACAGAATGACTTGTGTTGGAAGGGACCTAAAACCTCATCTAATCCCATCCCCCTGCCGTGGGTGGGGACACCTTCCACTAGACCAGGTTGCTCAAAGCTCCATTCAGCCTGGCCTTGAAGACTTTTGTGAAAGTTGGGTTTAGGTTTGTGGCCCCAGATGCACCAAGTAGAGAAGAGACCAGAACTTGACTAGCCAGACTTCTTCCCCTTAGAAGTATGAAGGTTTTATCCAACATCATTACTTTTCCTTCTTGGACAGTACCAACCTATTTGAGCGTAGGCTCTGACCATCTTTGAGTCGACTCAGGATGTTTTAAGCAGTGAATCTGCTGTTCATTGTCCCTCATGCCACGTGTGCCTGGGTTGGGCTGTGCCACACACATATTGCTCCTCATTTACATTATTGCAGCAAGAGGGAGCTGGTAAGTGGGAGTGAGAGGAGCTTCGGTGCTTGGCTTGTTGAGCTGTGAGCATCAATCTTGCTGCAGTTCCTCCTGTCCCTTGGCTCACACAACAGTCTGTCACAAAGCACTTAATGATTAAAAAAACCCCTGAACCAAAAGACAAATCCTACAGTGTTTTTCAGGCATGTTTGTGCTGCAAGATCAGATTAGTCAATTTAAAATCCACCTTTGCCAAGAATGCAACTTCTCAGCAATCCTCCCTCTGAACAGCCTGGAGTTAAAGCTTTCAGGCTTCCCTTTTGAACCAGAGGAAACTAAATTCAGTGGCAAGTATGTCATGGCTTGGTTATTAACTCATGGCTTTTATTGTTTGTTGGTGGCTTTGATAATCCATCTTGGTTTTTGGTTTGGTTTTTTTTCCAAACAGATTTGAACGATACAGATCGGGACGCTCAACACAGAACGCCAGCAATGGAGTAAGTACCTCACTCCATTTATTCTCTCAGCAGCTGCACCATACCAGCTGTAGTACTATCAGTAGTATCACACCTTTTACCTGTCCAGCCCTGTGTCCTGCCTGGCTACTGGCAGATGCCAGGAAAAGTAAGAATGTGGCAAACCCCAAGGGACAACTTCTAGCTCAGGAAGTCACTTCACACTAAAACATCTCTGTGTTTACAATCCTTGATGGGTTTTCATTCCTCTATTAACTTTTTTGATTGCTTTTGAGTCCGTGTGGACTTTAGGAGTTCACAATGTCCTTAAGCAATAAGTTCCACAGTTTCACTATACATTTTTACATATTTATTTTGCATTTATATATAACAAATATTTTGTTTACATTTGATCAAGTCACTTAATGATTTTTGTTTGCTTCACCTAATATTTCTTCACTGTGTCTTACAATACCACTGTTCAGGTTAATTTTCTTCATGCCATTCATAATTTTAGGAACCACTCTCATCTCCTATTTAAGCAGCCCCTTTCCCAGCTGAAGAGTTCTAATTATTCTTTAAATGAAAACTCTTCTGTAGTTGTTTTATAGCGTTCAAGGTCTGAGTTCATGATGAATCTGTACTTCTATTACATTTTCTGTTCTGCATTCATAGCCATTTCCTCTGTTTACTTTTGCTTTACCACTTCTGCTGCAGTGTGATGCAAACTTCAGCAAAGACTCTGCATTGACACTTCAGTCACAACAAAGAAGTTTTGTTTTGGAAAACAGTTTATACCTAATGTGGAAAATTGGTAGGAGAATCAGTTTGACTTAGCTCTGATGTTGGTCTGATGTTAAACACATTAGTTGAATCTGAAAAGATGTAGATGACCTCCAGGAGAGTTTCCTGCTGTGCTGAGCAGTCAAACTGAGGGTTTATTGGTGGCTGACCTTTTTTATTCTGCACTCATCACTGTAATATCCAAGAAACTGGTCCATTTAGCAGCATGCAAGAGAGAACTTTATAGGAAGCACCCATTATTTTGTGATATTTAGTGCTGTACTACAAGAAGAAATTTCTGGCATGTGTAACTTCTGTGTTTCTTGTGTCATGACAGGTACTGAATGAGGTGACAGAAGATAATTTAATAGATTTGGGTCCTGGCTCTCCAGCTGTAGTGAGCCCAATGGTTGGAAACTCAGCACCTCCATCTTCACTTTCTTCACAGCTTGCAGGGCTTGGTGAGTGCCTGATCTAGATCATGCTCTTCACTACCTAGTAATGTTGCCATGTGGCCTCTGAAAGGTTTGGGTACGTGGCTTGCAGGAGGATTAGAAGGCATTCCCACTCCCTTCACTTTGGCAATCTGCAATTGAGAACCAGCCTGGCACAACCAGCCTGGCACAAAGGGAGGGATTTATTAATCAGAGGGAAGACTGATGGAAAGGGTGCAGGTTGTTGTTCATGGCAGAACTTGTACTACTACTTTTATTTCTGCTTAGTTACAGTTTTCTGTGAAATCAGCCTGGTGAATGTTCTTGATTTCCCTTCTACAAATAATATTTGAAACCTTTGGGTGAAAGGTTTTATGAATCTTTTAGGTGGTTTACATTAAATCAAACCAAAGATTGTGTGATTGGATCATTGCATTTGACTGAAGGTTCTCTGCCTATTTCAGCAATGCACCAATACCACATCCCTTCATTTGAAAGTGTTGGTTTCACAGTCAGTAACTGAGAGAAAACATTGTGGAGAAACTACTGTCCATGCCCAAAATTTTGGACTGTTAGTGACTAGTAAATATCTCAGGATATTAGCAGCAAGTACACACCAATTCCCAAATGCTGGCTTTTTGATGATGACCACTTATGGAGTGGTGCTTCCAGGATGAATTAGACAATCTCGACATTTTTCTTTTAAGAACTCATGATTAGCATCCTCCAGCCTTTTTTGAAGAAAACTGTCCTCAGTGCTGCAGCTGTTAATGAGGATGGTGTTTACATATGGTTTGTTATTTCATTGGTTCACTTTTTTTTCTCCTCTGGTTGCAGACTTGGGCACAAACAGCGTCAGTGGCACACTCAGCTCCCTCCAGCACAGTAATCCTCGTGATGACTTTGACATGTTTGCACAGACAAGAGGCAGCTCCTTGGCTGAGCAGCGAAAGAAGTAAGTTGGAGTTTGTCTTTAGCACTGAGTCACGGCACTGCTGTTATCTGAGGGCATAAATCTGAAACTTCTGACTTCAGACTGAAAAAGTAGTTTTGGTGTATGTTTTGGTGCTTTTAATCCAGTCCTTATCCTTTTGGTTGTTATTAATATGAGCAAGTGGAGAAGTTCCTGCTGCTGGACAGAGCAGACTGGATGGGTACAGCCTGTCTTAGTTAATGAGCTCACTGGAAACTTGGAAGCATGCTTGCCTTTACTTCTGCCTTCTCCTAAAGGCTTGTCATCCCATCCACCCCTGTTTGAGATACAGGAACAGAAGGGTCCTTCACCTGAAGGTCATGGATGTACTTTGGTGACTGAATTACTGTCATCAAAGGCTTGGAAACAGAATTACCATCCAGTTAACCCTTCTTTTGGCCCCAGTCAGACTCTCACAGGCTGTCAAGGCACTGTAGCTTGCCTGGCTCCATGCTACCCCAAATTTGTTTATATGCATAGGGCTTGCATCTATAGAGCTGCAAATCTGGCACTTTCAAGGGCATTTAACAGGTGAAATTATTTTAATGTAAAATAAGTCTGTGCACTTATTAGAAATCCTCTGATCCCTGTCAAGTGATATTCAGTAAAAGACACACTCAGGTATTTTTCTTTCATATATATTTTTTCTTGCTTCCTGGCTTCAGATTTTAGAGGAAGTAGTGGCTACCAGCAGTCAGAACATCATCAATATCTTGTCTTAAGCTAAGAAATGCTGTTAAATAGTCTATCAAAAATTTAGAAAACTTGAGCCTACAAATTTATTGGGCTCTTGTATTTGCAGTTATCAATATAGCCATTGGTACTGCCTCAGCTGTGGTATCAGTGCTGAGAAGAAATGCTCTAATGTAGAGGGATATGCCACCACTGGAGATTTTGGGCTGGGAGCCTTAATGTAGAGTTAGAAAGGAGATACATTGCAGGAGAGATCTAATCAAGGTCCCTCTGTCTCTTGTGCTAAATGAAGCACAAAACTACTCTTCCCACACTGTACCTAATGGAACAAGGAGCACCGATCATCCATGATTTCACAAGGGAGGATTGTTCTATCTTCCTTGGATTGTGCACGGTATAAATGAAGCAGCAGGGAGGAGGAAAGGCATGAGTGTGACTTGCTGTGGTGTGTAGGTGACAGCTCTGGGTGTGAGAGCTCTGGGTGCTATGCTCACAGCTTGGGAGAAACCAGCACGAGGAGGAGAGGGGGCTCCCCCTGCTCAGCCAGGCAGCCCCTCCCAGGAGCTGATTTATGGGCACGTGTTTGTGTCTGCTGCAGCTCATGGTTCACCACTGTGCTCTGAGAGATGAAGCTGCTGCCTCTGTCACCTGACTGCTACATGTCCCTTTTGCATTGCAGTTTAAGAAGCTTTTAACAGCTCTGTAAATAGTGCATTTCTTTGTCTGCTTCACTGCAGTTGCATAATTTCATCTCTCTTCGAGTCTCGCTCTGCCTTCCCCCATACACACATCAAGGTCAGGCTTCCAGATGTCATCTCCAAATCTTTGTTAAACATAATCTGCAATCAGGCCTCCTTTCACAGTTCCCCCGCTTGCTCTTGGACATGCTTAGGGTGCCTCATGACCTGTTTGCCTGCCTTACATAATGCTGATCTTACTCTTACTTGCTTCAAGGTGCTTTCCAAAATTGATGGGTGGCCTTTGTACATAGCACACTCCTCTTCTTGGGGTACAGACAGCACCCTCCAAGTCTTGTTAAGAAAAAGAATGTGCTTTCTGGTTTCCAGGGGAGTAAATCAGGGTGTCCAGAGTATTGCTCTCCTATTAAGAAAGCCTGGAAAAGAGAAGGGATTGGGGTGACCCAATTCCTAATACCTGAAGGGAGCCTACAAAAAAGATGAGGAGAAACTATTTACAAGGGTCTGGAATGACAGGACAAGGGGGAATGGTTTCAAACTGTGAGAGAGTAGGTTTAGATTGACTATTGGGAAGAAATTCTTCCTTGTGAGGGTGGTGAAGCACTGGTACAGGTTGCCCAGAGAAGTTGTGGCTGCTCCATCTCTAGAAGTGTCCAAGGCCAGGTTGGATGGGGCTTGGAGCAACCTGGTCTAGTGGGGTGAAACAAGATGATCTTTTAATGTACCTTCCGACCCAGGCCTTCCTATGATTCCATGATTACTCATGGGTGACTGCTGGACTTCCTTCTAGTTCTGTGGTTTGTTCCTTTCTTTCAGCGTGACGTACGAGGATCCACAGGCTGTCAAAGGACTGGCGTCTGCCCTGGATGTTCGGAAACAGAACACGGGAGGGGTAGGTCACGGCTCTGTGTTTGTTATCCGCGTAGAATCCAAGCTGTAGGCGGCTGCTTTGACTGAGCGTCTCATTCTGTATTCCAGCAACGTGGTAGTAATGGCTATTTTGAAATTGATATCTGAGAACAAGTACTTGCTCAGTAATGATCTCTAAAGAGATGCTGCTGAGCACTCCAGTCTAAAAGACTTCAGAATCATAGTGGGTAAATTCTCCCGTGTCCTTGCAGCTTGCCTGGGGAGTCCAGCTCTTTGGCTGGAATCACTGCTGAGAAGAATTACATGGGGAATGTCCTGTGAACACTGGTGTGCATTGGCTTGGTTTGGTTTTGCTTATGAAAGTCTTAATCTACTAGATTTTGCTCCAAGTGCATGGATACACGAGTGAGTTACAGGGAGAGAAATGATGCAGACTTGTAATGCTTCACATTTTTTGCCATAACTGCCCTTGCATGCAGCCTGTTCTGTCTGCCCAGGGCAGGCTCCCGCTCTTTGTGTGGGCAGGAGAGCCCCATGTGCTGTCACCTCGCAGCAGCTGACACTAAAAACACGGGTGAGAGAGCTTGGCCAGCTTTGTCTGCATCCCCCGGTGAAGGCAGAAGTGAAGGAGCTTTCAGATCATCCCTCGACCCCTTTGTACCACTCTGCTTTTTAAAACTGTGCTGCTCTTTTGTACGCAGCTGTGTGTAAGTTTTTAGAGGACAGAGCAAGTTCAGAGCCTTTTCCAGCCCAATTTTGGGCTGTGATGACCACTAGGGAGCACGGCAGAGCCAGCATAGCATGGGAGAGCCAATGCAGCGTGCACATGCCTCTCACCAGGGAGAATTGCCTCCCCATGCCTTGGCTGATCCCGCCCTGGTTCTTTCATGACATGAAGTGGGAGTGCTCTGGGCAGCTGGCATGCCTGGCAGCTTGTGCTCCAAGCCAGGGAGAATTTGTGTTGGGAGCCAGCTGGGGTCAGATCACAGCTGCCTGCCTGCTCGGGCCATCGTTCAGTGGAAACAGGGCCTCAGCTCTTACAGAGCATTCCCCACCTACCTGCTTCTTCCTGTCCCTGTCCTCCTGCATGAAGGGTAATTTATAACCCAGGTCAGCCTCATGACCTACTGGAGCTCAGCCCCACAAAAACTCATGGCACTAGTAGTGAGGGAAAAGGGGAAGCATGAGGAGGCAGGGGCAGAATTATTCCTTCACAGGAATTCCTGAATTCAGTGGGACATCCCAAACCCCCAGTATCACTGAGCTGTTATTAGCAGGACCTGGGGAAGGATTTGAGATTCTGCTCTTTGTTCCTGGCTAACCAAATGCAAGGAGCTTGCATTTAGCTGGTCAAGGGGGCTGTATTCCCCCCAGTGGCCTTGGGGTCATGTCCTTATTTATTAACACTTTTGTTCCCAGCCAGTTCTGCTTTAGGCACCAGCACAACATGTCATTCACACCAGCAGAGCTGCTGCTCTGCCCCAAGTGTTGTCAGTTCAAAGGGCTGTGGCTAAGTTCATCTGAGGGTCAAAGTTTTTTGGGGCAAATGCCTTATGGGTTGTGGAACTTGGGGCTCTAAGGTGTTGTTGAGACTTTCAGCCTCTTTTCAAAGGTCTGGGACACTGTATCATGTAATCAGAAGAGCTTGTTTTGAAATGCAGTCACTCTGCAATTGTAAACACTTTTTCTCAACTGTTGTGAGGCTTGTGGATGTCTCTTCTTAAAGGAAATAAAAATTAAACTCTCCTAAAGTTACCAGTCCCAGCATGTGTAGCAAAAACCTGGCAGTGCTCAGTAAATGAAAAGACAGGCTTTAATTTGGTTAGAGCTAATTTAAGAACAGCTCTAGGGAGGAGCCAAAAGCTTTGCAACACATTCTTCACACACGTCTCGTTCCAGCACAGTTGTCCAGTGGTAGAATTCAGCACATCCGACGTTTCTAATGTAGTCATTCTCGGAATGGTCTGCAGAGAGGAGGCTGATCACGTGGCATTAGCTGTCTTTTAATGTGATTTAGCAGCTGGAAACAAGATGAGCTAAAAATACACTGTTTTCTTAATATTGCTTTTCCATGTTGGGAATTGCTTTTGTTGCCACAGAGTTGTTGCATGATCACAACTGGGAGGAGAGGTGTCCAAGAAACAATTCTCTGGTGTTACACAGAGAGTAGATGAAATTGGAATGATTTCCCTTTTTTTTTTTCCTCAGGAAATGAGACATAAAAGATTGCAGCTGATTCTCCATTACCTGTGTTAATGGGGACAGGAGAGGTGTCCCATGTGTGCAGGTGTCTGGGTGATGTACATAACACACCAGTGGCTCTCTGCTGAGCTCACCCAGTTCTGGGCTGGAGCCACTGCGCTCTGCCAAGCCTGGGCAAGCCCCTCCAGAGCTGGAGATGACTCTGCATCCCACCCTGGCTCAGGGAGGAGATGCTGAAGGACAAGAAACCATCTTAGAGTGTTTGTGGTGCTGTGCCATGCAGTCTGCAGCCTGCTCAGGGGAGCTGGATGCATCAGCAGTCCTTTAACCTCTGCGCTTTTCAGGAGGGGCAGTTTGAAAGGCTGCCAGGACACTGCAGCAAACTGCCCTGACTTCCCCTCCACTCAACACCATTGCAGAGCTGCTGTGCTGTTAGTGAGGGGCACAGTCTGCTGAGGTCAAGGATGTGAGCACGGTGTGCTGCAGCCCACAGCTTCATAAACAAGGGGGACTCCACGGAGTGTGACACGAGAGTTGCCAGTGCAGTCTGACTGACTGCAGTAGCTTGTACAGCCTCACTTTTCCTTCTTCTAAGAAGATGACAAACATCAGTCTCACTACTAGCCAGTGTTTGGTTTATTTTATTATTATTTTTATTTTTAAGGGCATCATGGAAGCAGTGCTAAAAGGCTATGAACTGCCAGTAGGAAGTGCAGAACTGGGGGTGAGCTCTGTCCCCCCATGGACAGAGCTGACAGGCAGAGGGGGACACAGCTGCTGCCAGAAGCTACTATAGGCAACTCTGTGTGTATGTGTGTGTCTGTGTATGTGAAGTTTTTAACTGTTTTATTACTTTATCACGGGTTGTTGCTGTGGTTTCTCTCTTTATGGACCTTTCTGTTCTCAACACAGAGGAGAGGTAAAGGTGGGAACTCAGACATGGAGCCCATAGACAAGTGGCTAATTACACAAGGAATGGTGAGGACTTCACCAGTGAAGCGATTCCTACTGCCCACCCCAGTCCCTGACCTAGAATAACCATCCTCCGTTCACCTCTCGTCCTGCCCTATTGAACCGCTTGAAATCGGACAGTACAAGGAGTTTATGTCCCACCTACATCATTACCTGGGGCAAAGGGAAAGATTTGCACCAATTTCTGGTTTATACAGCACAAAGACCTGTAAACAACTGAATCATTTGTAGGATCCCACATCACCTTCAGAAGAGGCCTGGGGATCCAACTGGTTCCTTCTACTGTCTTGATTTATTTATTGCAGTATCCACTTTTCGAGGGATAAACACAAGTCTCATGGATCTTATTCATAAAGAGGACACTTGCTATCTGTCTTTAAAGGAGCCTTTTCTGGTAGTGCTTAGCTTCATGGTCTGGAATAAACATAGGGAAGTTGTAGGATCATATGTAGTTGAATCGAGTAATGTAGTGATAGTTCTTTATGCAAGGAAGGGAATGGGAGAGCTGCTACCCAGACTGACATCTTCAACCCCACTGGCATTAGGAATCAGACTCAAAAAGGTACAATAGTGTTTCTGGCTTTAAGAATTTAATTCCTGTGTCTGGTGATGCCAGTGCCTTGATAAAATCAGGCTTCTGAAGATCACTGAACCTGTGCACATTCTGACCTTGTTTGAAGTTGTTCTTCATCAATGTGCTTGCAGAGAGAAGTTCAAAGCCTGCTTTAGGTGCAGAAGCCAGAGGAAGGGAAAAAATAGCCTCAGCTATGCCTTAAAGCCAAGTTTTAAGATCATTTTTTTTGGACAATGTAATCCATCACTTTAAGTGTTTGAGATTAGTACCAATAATGTGACCTAACTGTAGAAAATCCTCCCGAGACAGTCCTGGCTGCAGCTGAGTTCAGAGAGGTGCAGGGAGAATTCCATTTGCTCTGGGGTGTGCTGGCAGTGCAGCACGTGGGGCCAGGCACCAGAAAGCCCGTGGAGCAGAAATGTCTCACTCCAGGAGAGCCCTGAATGTCCCGGACTAAGCTGCACCATGCTTAAAAAGAGAAACAACCCAGAAAGTTTAAAGTTCAGAAAATCCAGATTGTGCAATATCTACTCTGTTAAACACTTGCATTTCTTCTTCTGGATTTATGGCTAATCCAGATTATTTCTCAGGGTCAGCTTGGAAATTTGGCAGAAGTTTGCATGGCTGGTGCACACACAGTGATGGGACAGGTGTTGTATCTGCCTGCCCATGCAAGCACACAAAAGCAGTTCCATGCCTGCTCACACATGTGGGTAAGTCCACTGTGGGTACCTGTCCCTGGGAGCCAGAGTGTCATTTTGGTGCTGTCAAACACCCACAGCTCACAAGATGAGAATGAAAAGCTGTAAAATGAGCAGCAGTATGAGTTTTGCCTCTGATACTGTTGACTGTGGCTCACAGAGGCTCTCGCTGTTCGGTGGCTCTGTTGCAGCCAGGGATGTGCTGTGCCACTGTTAGATGTTCATCTATAATGAATAATCCAGTGATTGAGTTAGTTCCTCTTCTTTGCCTTTCCACTGTTTACAAGAGCGGGGAAGCATGAAATCGGCACCCCTGCTGTTCACACCACTCACACCACTGCTTTATTAAAAAAGCAAACAGCATATTCCTTCATTGGCTTGTGGTTATTCAGTCTGGAAAAAGGATACTGCAGCATTCATGGAGGCATATGGCTTTGGGGAGGGAAGGGGGCCAGTCACTGCTCTTACAAGCCTGTCACCTTGTTTGTATGCTAAACATGAGAGAGAAATACCTAAAATAAAACTAAACTAATCATTAACTCCGTTTCTCTCTTAACTGGCTGTAGTTCTTAACAGTATTTATTAATATGACCTGTAAGCATTTACAATGCCAGTGGATAACTAGGATCCCAGGTATGAACTTGATTTGCCCACTCTGTGGGGTACTTTTTATACTTTGAGGAGGAGGAAAGAGGGGTGAGCTGACACTGCTGTTCCCTGTGCCTGTACAACACTGAGACCACTCAAAGGGAATTCTCCACCTGCCAGAGTGGTTCTCACATCCCTCATGACCTGACGTTGTTCTGTCCAAACTGTGATACATTTCAGCTTTGGGTTGAGTCCTTCCCACTCCATTTCTGTGTATCCCAGTTCACCACACACCTTTGCAGTCTCTGTCTCTCCTCTCCCAGTGAATTTGGCAGTGTTGTTCTTGTTTCAAGTTAACCTGTGGCTCAGTTCTGCCATCGAGGTGATGCCAGGACCATGGAAACAGACACAAGCCACACCTTTATCCATCCCAGCACTACCTACAAGAATAAAGTAGACAAAATGATATTGGCAGAAAATGTTTCTGGTATTTATATGACTGAGGGATGGCAGGTGAGCTGTTCCAGTGACAGATCTGTCTGCAGTGTGAGGTCAGGGTGTTGCCATGCAGGTCTCACACAGGGCTCCCCATCAGCAGCAATTAGGCAGAGACTTTACCACAAAGCCATGTTTTAGTGCAGGTAGTCTCAGTTCCCTTCTCATGAGATTGGACAGCTATTGAGATTTGCATTAATATATTCCTTAGAATAATCTGTCAACCCACTCACATGCCAAATGGGTTATTTGTTCTGAAAGTGAGAAGTAGGTGTTGCTTAAGCCACCACATCAGGACATTAATTGGGACAGTGGCAGGGGAAGGATGAAACTGAACCAGAATTCACAGAAAGTTATATGAGCACCATTCAGCATTCTGCCTTGACCGCCAGGTTAGAGAGGAGAGCCCTCTTTGTAGGGAAGATAGGTGAGTAAAGATGAAAGGAAACCTCTGTTAATTAGTAACCAAGTGGGATGCCGCTATGTGTACCTTCAAGAGAGAGATAGGATCTGAGATGTGGAAATGATTTGGGTAACATGAGACTGTTGAATACCATCATCTACTTGGAGACTGAAGTGCTTGAACTGTGGATAAGCCCAAAAATAGACACATGAAGATCTCATTTCTTCCATGTGGTGGAACCCCTCTCCCTGTTGAAGGCAAGCAGGGGTTTTCACTTAGCTGAAGACCGTGGGGATCTCCTTACCTTCCCAGCCGCGGTGTTTTTCAGAGCACTGTGCAAGGACAACCCAATCCCCCATGTCAGTGAGGGCTGGCACTGTCTGGACACGCCTGTCAGATCCAGATGGGCTGGTTGTTGTACGGGCACAGCAGGCTCTGCTGGGGAACGTGCTGCACCCGAGCTCTTGCCTGGCGCGGCCGTGCAATGCGTAATGATTACGAGTAATCAAGGAGTTAATTTAATCCTTACATGTAAAGTCAAGCGTGTTCTAATATTGAGGCCAAGCAGCTATTTCAAGATCACAACAGCTTTAAATAGATGGTAAGGCTGTAGTAGTAAGCTGGAGTAGCCTACTAGTGTGCTCCTAGTGCTGCTGTAGGAATGACAGACCTCTACTACTGCTAACCAACAAGGAGGAGTGAGTAGCAACTAACCAAGGACTGATGTCAGCTTTGTTAAACATCTAAAAAGAAGTGGAATTAACTAAGCTATTACAAGGCAGTAGTCTAGCAACAATTAGCATAAACCTTGTTAAACATTTTAAGAACATTAATGAGCTCACCTAGAGACCTGAATTGTCATTTCATACCTGCTTCTTTTCCAGTGGGATCATTTTTAATAGAAATAAAATGTGATAATAATAACCTTAAACTGTCTTTTTAAGGGTAGAATATTGGATTTTATGACTTCTGAAGAAATATATTGGCAATACTCTTTGGCTTTTGATTGCTAGTGAGAACATCAACACAATCTAACTTAGATAAGTAGGAACTTGAATTCCAGGTTCCTGTGGGTTTTGTGGGATTGAACACACACTTTTGTTCTCCCAGCCCTCCTTTTCCATTTCCCTTTCAGGACTGTTGAGATGATCCCATTTGTAGGATTTTCCAAAGACTAAATAAAAAAAGGAATTTAAACGATCAGCCCAACTTTTAATTAAAGCCAGTTACTTAAAGTACCCAAAAATATTTTGTGACTTGATTTCCATTTACTTTGAGTATAGACTTTAAAAAAAAATAAATCATAATATCTTTATACAAATAGCTGTTGCAGCCAGCACTGGGGAGCTTTCTTGCCAAGACTGAGAGCTTCACTAGACCATGGAAGTTTGCATAATCAAAGTATTAACAAGACAGTGTCCCATTCCAGAGTTTTTTCCGTGTAGTCTGTGGCTGCCACTGCTGCTTGTTCCCAGAAACTGTTGTCTTTTTTTAATGTGTAAACTAGTTAATTCATTTTTACATTGCCTCTGTTGTGATTTAGGGATTAGTTATAACAAAATTCCCAGGCACATTTTTCAGTTTAGGGCTTCTGAAAGGGGAAGACTTGCCCAACTGACTGGCAAAAATTGAGCTTCTCTGTGTGGTCAGTTTAAAATGAAACATAAATGGTACAATGTTATCGTAAAAATAATATAAAACTTCCAGCTGCTCTCTGAAGAGTTTCCTCCCTCTTTATTCTTGAACAAATTAAACCTGACACATGTAACCCATGTTTTATGAGGAAATGGGGCTCAGAGTCTGAGGAAAGTAAACTGGAAGTTTGAGCATGGAAGGAGCAACAGATACAAACCCTCAGCACTTCTGTGGGTGTGCTGGGAGACAGGGGAAGCTTTTTAAAAGGTCAGTGCTGAATAGCAAACGGCTGACACACTCAGATGTTTATCTTACAGCTTTGTCTGCTTCTCTGCAAGAAGTGCTCTTGCACTTCTGAGGGCTTTGTTTGTTTGTTATAAGTAGCTCTAGCTGAAAGTGGAATTCCTTTTTTTGCTTTTTTTTTCTTTCTTTTCTTAAAATTCTTCCGAAGCACCACAGCATAAACTCTTGTGCTGCTGAGCTGTTCTTCGAGGACTTCTGCAAATTCAAGAGTCCTGTGATTCTCAGGAATTCAGTACTTGATCAGTCATCTGTCGTGTTTTCAGGATAATCAAGATTTGAGCTGCTGTTCCTTCTAATACAGGGGCACAGTACTACCATGCTTTTTATAACAGCTGCTCTTATATTCATAAAATCATAAAATTCTGGAATGGTTTGGGTTGGAAAGAAAGATCATCTCATTCCAACCCCCTGCCATGGGCAGGAGCACCTTCCATTATGCCAGGTTGCTCCAAGTCTGGTCCAACCTGGCCTGGAACACTTCCAGAAATGGGACGGGCCACAGCTTCTCTGGCAACCTGTGCCAGGGCCTCCCCACCCTCACAGGGAATAATTTCTTCCTAATATCTAATCTAAATCTACCCTCTTTCATCTTAAAGCCATTCCCCTTTGTCCTACCACTTCAGGCCCTTGTCCAAAATCCCTTTCCAGCTTTCTTGGAGCCCCTTAAGGGATTGTGTTCCTGTGAATTTTATTCACAGAAAAGGAAAAATAAACCAGTTATTTTCCTCCTCCCTTCCATGCCCACTTCCTTATCCTTAGAGAAACATAAGCACCTCTCTGAGCTGCAAACCAGCCAACAGCTCCGAGGCTGCACCTTCCACAGTGTTACCTACTGCATGCAGGTTAAGCAACCCAGGAGAGAGGCAGCAGTGCAACTTCTGCAGTAGGTTTTAGGTTGCTGTAGGCTGAATAAATTAATTATATCACTGAAGCCAATATTTTATAAAGCTGTTAAACCAAGGAGACAGTTCTACAAGATGCAACTTGTCCTTGGGAAGGAATGTGCTGGAAGATGCTTAGAGCTCTTCTCTTGTCAGTGGCTGTCTGGGCCAGCTTGCAGCAGCTTCAGCTCACTGTGATAGCATTGTGTGTGCATGATTCAGGAAATCAGAAAGGGGCAATTATCTGGTCCATTCCAAAGGAAACTGCAGGAATTTATTTTCGGTTTGGGATCTTTATGAATTGGCTGGAAGCAAAATGACACCTTGTACCTCTGACCCCAGGAAATGTCACTTTGTCCAGCAACCTGGTCAGAGCCCAGCCACCTTCCTGGTGCTGCTCTTTGGGGGAGATGCTTTGGATTGAGTTCTGGATTTCCAGTTCTTTGACACAACTAACCCACTTTAGCAGGCCTCACCTCAAGCAAGGGCTTAACTGGCCTCCTCAGTACAAGGGGCCACTTGATTCTGTGAAAAAATTCCTGAGGAGCTTTACTAAACAGCCTCAGTCTCTGGGATCCAGCCTCTGTCTGTCTTCCTCTGCTAGAGCTGCCTGAGAAATCTACATCTCCCAAGAAATGCATCTGCAGAGCCCCTTCCAGCTCTTCTTTTTGAATCACAGAGTCATTAATGTTGGAAAAGACTTCCAAGATCATCAAGTCCAACAATTAACCGAGCACTGCCAAGGCCACAACTAAGCCATGTCCTTAAGCACCACATCCACAGGTTTTTTTATCACTTCCAGGGAGGGCAATTCCTGTGAGAGGTTTCAGGCAAAGCTGTGGAGAGCCCCTGACACCTTTTCTGCCTAGGAGAGTCCCTCTAACAGTGCCAGGTCTCCTGCCTGCCAGCCCCACTGCTCAGCTGCCGTGCCCTGGCCTGGAACTCACGTGTCTGACATTGTTTTCCAACTATTTTTGAGGCTGTCCTTACCTGGATCTATTGTGGTGTTTTCCTGTTTATGTCAGTAGTCCTCTGTTGTATTTAAGCAGTGTAGTTAAGTCAGGAAATTCTACACCTAATACTCAGTAATTTCCCTTTGCTGACCCAGTTACCCTTCGCACTGTGTGAAATCGCTGCCCTTCAGCTGCCTCTGTGCTGCCCGTTGCAGTCACACCGGTATCGTGACCAGTTCCACTGCAGGGGCAGAGGCAAAACCTTCCATGCCTGGGTGTTAAACTGCTCTGGAGCCTGACCTGCTCTGGAGAGCCCTGCTGCAGCTCTGGTACTGTGCTCTCCTCCTCTGCCCCATCCTCCTCCTCCTTCACCTTTGAGACTCTGCACTTTGCACTGCCACATGTTGGGCTCTGCTGCTGAGGGTCACCTTTGGCAGAGGAGTGGGAACTGGGAGCTGGGAGAGTTTTGCTTTAAACCTTTGTGCCAAGGCTTGCCAGGGCTCGGTGGTGTGGTGGGAGGAGGATCTGGGAGGAAGCATGACTGTACCCTGGGCTCTGACTTCTCCACCTGTGGGGAAAACCAAATTGTTTTCATAGGAGTGTTGCCTGAAGACTTTGAGACCCTCTTTCTTCTAACCCTTCACTGTGGCTAATATCCATTTAAAAAAACCAAAAAGGTGTAAATTTAACATTTCAAAACCTTACTGATATCCAGTATTCTACCCTTAAAAGCATTTCACGATCAAGATTAGAATCATCAGTCCATCTTGATGGTTTTAATATGTGGTCGAGAACTTACTCGTCTTATGCTGGCATCCAGTCACGTCATTCCCCATAATCTTTCTCTTGTTTTTTTTAGCCCTGTTGTTCATAATTTCCTTTCCAAGTTGTTTCCTTATTTGAAATGCCATTTATATTTTGTTGCCTTTTTTTTTTTCCAGCACATCTTACATCTTTGTTTTTGTTTTGTTTTTAATCTTATTTCTGGCGTTTTCCATCGCTCTGTGGCCATGATTGTGGATGTGTTTTGGTTTTTGCCTGCCTTGCTGTTCTCTCGCTGCACTCCTTAGATCCCTGTTGCACAGTCCTCTGTCATGGATGACATTGAGGAGTGGCTCAGTACCGACTTGGTGAGACTCTTTATATTTTCATTTTTCACTTGCACGGTTAACTTTCAATGCATTGCTGAGTTCCTGGTACTTCTCATAGCGGGAAGCAGTGAAACTTCCCAAGCAGAGAGATTGGTTCCCTTTGAAGGGAGTATCTAAGCAGGAGGAGTCAGGGTCACATTCAGCAATTCAATCAAAACACTTCTTTTCTGAGCTGTTTTATTTTCCCTTCTCCATGTGAGCATCACAGAATAGCATGTGTTCCAGAAAACGTGGGATTCTGGTCCCCAAATGGGGAAGCATTAAATACAGGCTGATTTTTTCTGCACCAGACTTAAAGTCCATGTTTAAAGCTGCATTATTTAGACAGGATCTAAGTTCATGCTTATGTTGAGGCATGCTTTTAAGAGATGCTGGATCAGGGCTTAGATTCCTTTCCAATCAAGATGTCTTTGTTAAACTGGCAGGCAATCTTGACATGTTTCATAATAGTAATAATAAAAATTTATAACAGTCTCTCTTCAGTGTTTATAACTTTCAGTTTCTCCTAAATTATGATTGTCTGGTAATTATTCAACAAACAAACAAACAAACAAAAAGAACTAAAAGTAGCTTTGCCTTCACCCTGGAGTTTGTTTTGCTGTCCCAAAACACATTTGGTTTAAGCAGGATACAGCAAGTACACATTCATTCTGTTTTGGTTTTTTTCAGTGTAAGCATCTGACTCAAATCAACCAAGTGCATTTTGGGGGGTGGGTGCTGGGTTGTATTCACATGGTTCTTTTAAACATGGTTTTAGTGAACTGAACTTGCGCTCACCATATCCCCAAGGATCATCTCCTTCCATTCTTCCAGCTTCAGACAGAAAACTCCCAACTCTTTAGGGTCTCCCCCACCCCCTTCCTGCTGCCTGCTCAGCTCCCAGCTGGGAGCTGTGGGATTCAGGCTCCATTCCCCAGCTCTGGAAGCAGAGCTGCAGGCACGCTCTGGCATGTCAGCCCTGTGCTCTGGCACTGGAGAAGCTGGCTGTACGGGAAGGAAGAAAATTCTCCAGCTCTCCAGAGGTGCCTGAAGTGCTTAAACAGATTCTGGGTTCAGTGTTTGATTTTGGCAGACTGGCTGGCTGTCTCTGAAATGTCACTGAGTTCCAGCTGCAGGTAGGTTTGTCAGACCTCAGTACAGGAGTCATTTTCAAATTTAATTACAAACTGGCCTCATTTTGATGAAGAAATATGGTAAATGTAGCATGTCCACTCTGCTTAACCAATAAACTTTTGTCTTTGCCATTTAAATTAATTTAGAGGGAGAGAAGACCTGATGGAGAGATATGGAGGTAGCTCTGTGCATCTCTCATCCCCAGGACAGACTTGCTCAAAAGGAACAAAGCAGAGAAGTGTCCTGGAAATGCCTGAGCAAGCCTGGGGATGTCCCTGGCACCCCATCCCAACCCTATATTGCACCCTGTGTGCAGCAGAAAGATGCCTGTGAAAATTTGGACTGGATTTTTGTTTTTCACTCTGGGTCCCCACCCCCTTGTTTTGTTAACAGCTCATTTCAATTCTCTCCTTCCCAGGTGAGGAAGTTGCAGGTTAGGTTAGATAATTGTTATTTCCTTACCCTTTTTGGAGTACACTGGGACAAACAGCAGCTCTGCCTGTGAAGAGGCTGCTGTGTGAACATTTGGAAACCTCAATGCAGTAGAAAGCCAGGAGATGCTCAGGCTCTAAAAGCCTTTGTGAGGCCAGTCAGTATGTTCCCACTGCTGGTAGAGAAGCCAGGTATAGACAAATACTTTACTTTTTCAAAGCAGGTTCAACATGAGATTTTCAACTAGTATTTTTACCCATCTTTAACATCCTGATAGATTGACAAGGATGCCTATCCCTGGACTTCTAATTTCATTATTTGAAATGCACATTGAAATGCACAAACTGGTGGAAATGCAGTGACCCTTGTGTCATTCCCAGCTTTTGATTCTCATGGACAGACACTAACTGCTGTCAATATCTCTCATCCAGCTCACCCTGGTCTTGTCTTTGTGCAGCATGGACACAGGAAAGCTGCTATATTTTAGTATGAAACCTAAAATGAACTCTCACAGGAGGAATGTTGGCCCCAAACAATTTTGCACGTGTCCTTTGTCAGCTAAAACTGCATTTTACTTGAAGACACAATGCAAACCACAGTCCTGACTTTTTTAAGGACTGTGTGACAGAAAAGATGCCATCTGTGTGTGTGACTCACACAGCTCAGATTTGGACCAGAATTACTGTCTGAAGGGGAAACAGTGCTGGACTGACATTCAGATCCAACAGGGAAAGCTTAGCTATCCACCAGCAATCTTCAGAAGCACCTCAGTGCTTGTTCTCCTGCTCTGCAGCACAGTGAAATGTCAGTCCCCTCTGGCCCATCTCCCTGATGTGGGAGCCCTGTGATTTCCCCAGGTCCCCCTGCTCCGATGGTTAATATGTGGAAACAAGTGGTGGAAACTGTCCAGTTGTATTAAAGGTGGAGGGGATGACAGGGAAGGGGAAGCACTGCCTGTGCTCACATGCCTTTTTGTTCCCATTGCAGAAAGGCAACGAACTGGAAGAAGGAGTGACCAGTGAAGGTAAGCAGAGATGCCCGTGGCTATGAGCCATTCTCAGGTTAGTGCTCAGATGGAATTTGCTCTGATCCCTGCTGAGATGCTGCCTTCTCCCAGCCTGATGTTCCCCAGCAAATGCTTCCATGCTCAGAAAAGCAGGAGGAGAGCATTTCACAGCAAAGGTTCATATTTATGGTGTGGGGAGCCCTCCTGGCTCCAAGTGCTTCCCTGCCATCTTCCTTGGCTGTGCTCTGTGTTTGTGCCAGCAGGAATGTGTCCCCAAGCTGCTCAGCCCTTTGGAATGATGTTTCCCTGGATCTGTCACAGCCGGTGGCATAGTGTGGGTTTGATTCCAGCTGCTGCCTGAGCTCGGGTGTCTCCAAGGACAGCTGTACCCTTTCCCGAGGAAGTCATGCTGTACCAGTATTTGTGCCTGCAAACACAGCCCGACAGGATGCCAGGCCCTGGAATTTCCGCCCCTGCCAGCCTCTGTCCCTGGGGCCAAACCCACGGCCCCAATTCTTACCTGTCTTCCTTCTGTTTTTGCATTGCAGAGTTTGACAAATTTTTAGAAGAGCGAGCCAAAGCGGCGGAGATGGTTCCCAATCTGCCATCCCCTCCCCTGGAAGCCCCCACCCCTCCGACAAATCCTTCCAGCAGGAAAAAGCAGGAGCGCTCGGAGGACGCCCTCTTTGCACTGTGAAGATGGCACGGAGCCACCCTCCCACCCCTGTGCTCCGCCAGAGAATATCTCCGTACGGCCACTTTGTCCTCCACAGTCCTTGGCTAACAACGACCCCCATCCCCCCCATTCCATAGTTTTGCTTCTCCCTCCCTCCCTCCCCAAACGATCCACCCCCACAAGCTGACTCTTTCTATTTAAATCCAACGCTATTCCTGCCAGACCACGATTCTCCAGCACTCGCTTAATCCCCTCCTTCCTGTCCCAGCTGCACAAAACCAGCTCTTGATGCTGAAAACCCCTTCAGAATGCACAAGTACGTCACACTGGGCTGAAACAAAAGCCCAGGAGGGAGAGAGCAGCCTTGCCCTTCAATTTATGTAGGGATCATCCTCTTCTGTAGGCAGGTCCTGCCAAGTAGACGGCTCTGTCAGTCAGCATGTAATTGACTGAGCTGGAATGTTCAGGAGGAGTGTGTCTTTATTTTTAGATAAAATGTTAATGTATTGGCTTTCGTGTTGGATTCGACAGCAAGGAACAACTGTTCCCCTTTCAACATGTGCTTCACAAGTTAAAATCCTTTACTCTCCCACTCACACATCTCCTGGTACCATATGGTGGTCGCTTTTCCCCACTTTCTGTGGCGTTTCATTTCTAAATCTCACAGGGTATTTTTTGCCTTGTGTTTTATCTGGGCTTGCTCTAATTTGAAGCAGTCTGTTGGCCATGTCCAGTAGCTCTGGCAGTTGATAAGGATGGAAAATGCTGGGCTAAATGGATGCTTTAACGATGGCACAGGAAGCACCTCGCTCTTTGAGAGACCATTGTCACACAGGAATTTCCCTGGTGTGTTTGCCTTTTAAACTAGCTTGGTTATTTTCTCCTTACCTTAGATTCCTTCTTCAGCGACTGTAGAGCTCTGCACTTGGTGTAAACATCCATGCAGATGGATGGGACTTGCTCATGGATTGGGTGTGAGCTGAGGTTCCTGGATTCCCTGCAATGCCTGGTAGAATAGACATGCTGGTTCTTGGGGGTAGGGATGAGGAAAAGAGGCAAACCTCAGAGGTTTGTATGGAACACTGAGGGAGATGGTTACCATGGAGGGATTAGCCGTGCCAGCCTGTGCTGGAGGTGAAACTCCTCATTTCCTTCTAGTTTTAGGCTGAAGAAAGTGTTGAAGTGATTGTGACCGTGCTATTTGTAATTTTTGGAACGTCCTTTGATCCCTCTGCCCTTCATTAACTCCTGGCTCCTATGGGGCTGCAGTCTCTGTGCAAACAAGCATATTCCCTTGCTTGCCAAAGGCATGGCCAGGATTCCTGCTCCTCTGGGGCTGCCAGAAGGGATTCCAGCATGTGTGCCTGCCTTGCTGGGCTGACAGGCAGAGCTGGAGCAGGCAGCTCCAGCCATCGCTGCATCCCCCAGCGTTTTCCTTGGGAGGAAGCCAGTGGCACAGGATGGCAGGATCAAAGAGAGAGCTGAGCAGTGCATGGCAGGAGAATCTCCCATCCTGACAGAGAGGCACTTTATCAGCTAAATGCCCGTGCAGGCAGCAGGCTCCAGCCCCTCTTCCTCAGGGTGTTCCTTGGTTTAGGCAATCTTCTTCTGACCTGACATGTCTGAGCTTCCCAGGATGCTGATATGTGTCAAGCTCTCTTGAAAGTTGTTCTAGGCCAAGTGATAGAAGCTTTTATCTGAGCACAGCATTTTACCAGCCCATACCATACTCTCTGAGGACCACCCCCTTTGGGACATCGTGACACACAAAGCCTATTACCCAATGCCTGATTGCACCACTGATGGACTTTGACAGCAGACACATTAATCTTTGAAGGGAAACGTTGTTTGGTGCAGGATTTCCAGGCTGTCCCAGGTCAGGTTTCACTCTGTGCCCTCCCTGCTCATCATCTCCTCTGTCCTGCCCTGCCTGCAGCCTCTTCCAGGATCCCTCCATATGTAGCTGGGCCCAGGCAAGGCTGTCCTGCCACGCCTCTGCACTGATGTGACACCTCATCACTGCTCTGTGTAGCACAGTTTACAAGTGGACAGGGAAAACCATGTTAAGGATGGAGATAACTTGGGGATCAAGCTTTTCTCCCCACTTGCTGGCCCTCTGTCCAGTTGAAGCCCTTCTGTGTGGGTCTGCAGAGGCTTTTTCCCATTCCATCTTCTCCATGGCTAATGGAACCTGCCAGGACAGTCTGCCTTGGCTGCATTGCACTCCTGCTCTCACCCTCTGCCCTCACTGCTCAACATAAGATGAGCCTAATGCTCAGGGATTGGCACTGCCAGCTTGCTGCAACACATCACATGTGGCCACCAGCTCCCTGAAACCTGAGGAAACTTCTGTGGCGACACTGATTTGATTTCAGACGGCATCTGGTGATCGCCTGAGCAGTCTCACCAGCACAGAATGAATTGCTGGTATTCCTGTCAAGGCAGAAAGCTCTGTGGGTGTTTTAAGTGTGTATTTTCTCTTCTAAATCCTTGAAACACATTGACCCTGTAAATGGCTACATCAGGTGATTCTAAGCATGTTAATCCA
Organism: Corvus cornix cornix; assembly: GCF_000738735.6. NCBI lineage: Eukaryota > Metazoa > Chordata > Aves > Passeriformes > Corvidae > Corvus > Corvus cornix. The sequence goes on along the minus strand of NC_046344.1, from coordinate 6,805,528 downwards.
GCTTCCCTGCCAAGCCGGAGGAGATAATCGCATTGCTCAGGCATGGGGACGCTGTCAGATGGTGCAGATTGGCACGGATGTCACTGTCACCGAGCCCTCGCAGCGTCCCACTGCTGCAGCTGTGCTGGCCCTTCATCCCCCACCCCTCAGCCAAAAGGTGCTGGGGGAGTGTGCTTTTAATGCTTATTTCTGTCACACTAAACCTGTCCTAGGACCTCCAAGGAGTTGCTTTAGGTAGAATCTGTTCACTTTCTGGAAGATTCTGCAGAGCTGTCTGTCAGTGATTGCTCTCTCCAGCTGGGAGGAAAAGAGATGGCATGAGAAGGCTGGAGCTGGGAGAAAATACAGGGTGTGTATTGGCAGAGCTCAAGGGGCTCTTTTGGTGTGTGCAGCCCCAGGAAACCCATGGTCCCTGCTGACACTCTACATTATCCTCTGGAAAGCCATGGCACTGCTTGCAGGGGGTGGCAGGTGGCACTGGGACAAGTGGTGGCTTTGCTGGAAGTAGGGCAGCTCCCAGGAGATGCCTTCCTTGGGAGGAAACGTCCTTTTGGAAGGACCTGGGATGGATCTGGAGCCCAAATCCACCACACTTGGCTCTCAGGGCTGGAAGCACCAAAAGGAACAGAGTGTGTGGCAGAACAGGTGGTTTAGCCCAAACCTTCTTTAACAAATACGAGAGCTACGCTAGAGCTTCCCAAATGTCCTGTATCAGGATCTCTCATCTTCCCTGTCCTCTTGTGGTCTGCAGAAAACCGGAGTGGTGGAAACTGTCTGAGGGAAAGGGAAGGGGTTTTTCACTTCAGGAGACCGACTTCTCGGTTTATCCTTCCTCCGCTTTCACTCTTAAGTGCTTCCTCTGTGCAAGTGGGCAGAGGACTCGCGTGGCTCCAACGCTTGCAAGAACAGGGATGGAGCCGCAGCCTGATCCACTTTCCATAAGAAATAACATCCCAGTGCTTTCTAGGCATATTAGGAATCACAGCTTGACACTCAATGACACTAAATTATTCTTGGGGTCCTTTGTAAGTTCTAATCGTTCCCTATTCTAGGTTAAAATATTTATTTTGTCTATATATTTTCTTTCCAGTGTGTTTTTTTAACCTCTTCTGTTAACTCTTCATGTGCTGAGATGTAAGGATTCAACAGTTTCTATTTAAATATATCCTCTGGGTTCTGTTTTTTTTAATTGTCGTGTGTGGATTTCAGCTGCATCTTCAGCAGGTGTAATAGATAAAAATGTGCTGTACAGACATTTAGGGTGTTTAGGATGTAGGCAAGGCTCATAGGAGAACTGCTCATAGAAACGTAGCACGGTGTCTCTTAAAGGGAACAGCGTAAGTGCTGAGACTGGTCCATACTGGGACCCTCACGTAGCCTCCAACATACCTTTTCCCTTCTGATTATCACAGCCTCCATCTCTGGGATGTGCTGATCAACCCAGCTCTGCCATCCCCAGGGCTGGTCTTCCACCTCTAAGCTGAAGGATTTTTAGTGAGGTTCTATTTGTTTGACTTCATTCAGCATTTTTTGATTGGCTATTTCCACTTTGAAATGGAGGACTGGGAGCTGGCTGTGGTGGCGAGATGTTTCCCTCCAGTGGTGGAAGAACAGATCCGGGCTGTGGTTTCAGGCCCAGGGCAGGGGTGATGGTCCCTCTGTGCAGGAGCTCCGCAGCCTGGCCAGCACAGCCTGTCCCTGCTCCTCTGTTCCCTGCTCTCCTGATGTCACCTACAGGGACAGGATGTGCAGCCCAGGAGAGCAAACAAGATGGGTTTCCAACACTCTGTTTCATCCAATGAGTTGTTGAGTCTCCTGCAGCTGCTGGGAGCCCTGGAGTGGGAACTGCTTGTGCTATCTCCATCCCCGTCCATCCCCATCCAGCTCCGTCATTGTTTACCTCCTCAGGGCTGACCACAAGCCTTGTGGAGCCTCCCCTGGAAAAACACAGCTCGGAACAGTTATTTTTATGGAAATAATGAAGCAGTGAGTGGATTTAGAGCTGTGTTGGAGGTAACCCTTCTGCTGCTATGGGCTGTGGAGACGAGGTGCCCACACAGCACCTTCCACCCGTCCACCCCAAACCGCAGCTTCTGGAGCAGGCTGTGCCTGCCTGCTCCAGCCCCAGGTTCCCCACACCTCCTCACCTGGAGAGAGGTGAGGCTGTGTATCACCAAGAGCCAGCTGGCCTTGGGCAATGCCGAGCTCTGGTGCTGGTTCTCTTTAGCCTGTGACAAACTCACTACTCTGAAATTCCCACCCTGCTCCGTGTTTTTATGAGTATGAGCTCCTCATTCCCTACATGTTCCCATGAGCTGTTGTTAACCCTACAAATGTAACCTGTGTAATAGCTTCTCTGTATATTACAGCTGTAGGCTTTCCAGATAAAGGTGGATAATATTTATTTACTGAAGATACTGGATATTTTTTTGTTTGGGAATGGGGTAGGGGGAGAAAAGGGACATAACTGTTTAAAGAGATCGACTATGTAAAGAGAAACAAAATACACGAAAAGCAGAGAAACCCAACACTAAAACATCACTGTATTCAAGTAGAAAGTGTTTCTGTTAAGGACAAGACAACTGTATTAATCTGCCATTGTTTAACTTGCTCCAGAAATCATCTCCTTGGTTCCTGCATGTGAGATATTCCAATAAATACACTATTAGTGTGAGCTGGGAGTGCTATCGTCTCTCTCTCAGCTGGGGACTCGCTTGGCTTGACTGCCTGGCCTGAGCACAGGGAATGAGGGAGCACGGGGGACACGTGTGGCCCTTGGGTGCCCAACAGATGACAAAATTTGGAGTCCCTGGTGTCCTCTGGGTGACAGAACCTGGGCATTCCCTCTGGGAGAAGGCTTGTCCCCAGCAGTTTCTCGTTGTGTCTTTGCGTGGCTTGTGCTGTGCTCGGTGCTGTGTTGCCTGTGCTGCTAAATTCGTGTCCCATTAAATTTTGGCACCTCTTTTGACACTGACATCAGGCAGACACACGGGTGACAACCTGGGTGCTCAGTGAGACACCTGCCCACCTGGCAGGGCTTAACTGATAGTTCTTGGAGGGCAACTGTGGTGACCTAGAAAGTGGTGGGTGATGTTCCCAGCCCATCCAAGGGCCACTTTCCTGACTCATCAGCCAGGAATTTGTTCCAACATCTCCATTATGATGGTGGGTTTGATGGGCAGAGAAGGAAGAGCACCAGCTTAGGAACCCCGGAGAAGTGGCACTGGCCAAACTGAACTTATTTGGCAGAATGGTGCCCTCCATCCTGCCCATGGAGAGCCATGCTGATGGTTTAAAGCTGGGGAAGGGGGGTGTGGAATAGCTGGAAAGATGGGTTCCCCTCCCTGTAGCCATATACTAGCATTAAACAGCCCTGCCCCAGCTTGTTTACCCCGTGCTGATCATGTGCCTGGCTCGATGTCAGATACATTCAGGGAGGTTCCTGGCCTGGATCTGTTCTGCTGGGAAAGGTGTGGAGCTGCTGCTACCCTGACAGGGCAGAATCACACAAAAAGCACTGGGTCAGAAATGTCCAGCGCTGTGCCAGAGGTCTGTGGTAACAGAGGCTGTGGGAGCAGGGACTGTGGGAGTGGGGGCTGTGGGAGCAGGGACTGTGGGAGTGGGGGATGTGGGAGTGGGGGCTGTGGGAGTGGGGGATGTGGGAGCAGGGACTGTGGGAGCAGGGACTGTGGGAGTGGGGGCTGTGGAGCAGGGACTGTGGGAGTGGGGGATGTGGGAGCAGGGGCTGTGGGAGCAGGGACTGTGGGAGTGGGGGCTGTGGGAGCAAGGGGCTGCTGGAGCAGGGGGCTGCTCCTTCCAGGAGCTTCACCGCATTGTCCTCCGCAGCCTCACGGTTACACTCATGAGGGAAAGATCCCTCTAACCCCAAATTCTGCCTCCAACAGGGGCCAGAGTGAGTGCAAAGGGAAGAGTGTAATAGCAGGACAAGCATATAGGGACTTGTTTTTCCCATTGGTGCCTCTCCAGCTGCTGGTGATCCAACTTCCCAAACTGAGCATGGCTTCCCCAGATTTGTGAACCCTGCTGGTCTTCTCTTCTCCAAGCCTGCTCCCACAGCGACCGTGCAAACTCCCAGCATGGGCTGGGGGCTTCCACACATCACTGCCCTCCACCGTGGGCTGCCAAGCCCAGACACAGAGCATGACACGGAGCCCCATATGGGCAAAGCCTCGGGCAGGCTGTGTGTCACTGCTTTCTGGAATGGGCAGCAAATGGGAAATGACCACAGGGGCGTTTACCTTTTCCCATTTCACCTGAGGGTAAATAAACCCGGACCAGGGGCTGCACTGGAGTGCCACCAAACCTGTCTGCATCTCCCCAAGCTGTGGCTCAGGAAGGGACAGTTGGCAAAGCCAAGTTACAGGCAGTGAAGGAGAGAAGAGGCTTTTGAATCTGTTTGCGACACAAATTAATGATTAACGCCGCGCTCTGCCAGAACAAAACAACCTCCGGGGCAGGCAGGATGCCAAAGGCTGGGCACGGAGCATGGCACGCTGCTTCCAGCGCAGGGCTAAGGTGTGCTGGCAGGTGGGAAACACCCGGGGTCTAAGTTTGGGAGAGCCCAGCTGGCTGAGCGAGGGGGCAGCAAGATGAGGAATGCTCCGTTCAGGCACAGCACGTCCCGGAGCTGCGGCTGCCTCCGGTGCCGCTCGGGGAGATGCTCCAGCGCCTGAGCCCCGCGGAGCCGCACCAGCCCGCCCGGCCGGCTCGGCGGCCAGAGCCCAGCCATCCCGGGGCCGGTTTGTTTTCTGTCTCATCCTGCGGTTTCCTCCCAGCCTGCGCTCAGGAAAACGTCTCAGCGACTCCGGAGCGACCACGTGGCCCGTCCGCCATCCCCGCAGGACTGACATGATGTAATCGCGGGCCCCGAGCCGTGATGTAGAATCACTCCACTCAGGGCCGCCGCGCTTATTGGCTGCGTGGCCCTGGTCCTACGGGCGGGGTTTCCGTACTCCGCAACCCAGCGCACCCCGAGGAGCCCCACCCCTCGTGGAATCCATCGCCCCCAAACCCGGCCCACGGAGTCTCCGCGCTGCTTCGTCCTTCCCCAGTGCACGGAGGATGCTGCTGTTTGCTGGGGTGTCCCCCCGACCCCGGAGCAGGGGAAGCACCACGTGTGGGCTCCCGGCGTCCTCGGACCCTGTGGATCGGGATCGGGGAAGGGCCCTGGCAAAATCCAGCTTTGCACACAGCTCGTGCAAAGATTAAGCTGTGTTTGCATGTATTATTTCCCCCCTCCATGTTTGTATGCGATTTTCCCCCTCTGTGTTTATGTGGTTTTGTTCCTCTATATCCCTCAGGGAGAGCTGTGCCCCGGGTCTTGCAGGGGTTATTAAAGGTCTGTGACCCCCATGCTTGCACGAGGCTGCTCTAAATCCATGGGGGCCACATCACATCCATCTCCCCAGCCCTGGAAACTTGCCCTCTCCTCCTGCAGCACATGGACTGCACCAGGGAAACGGAAACCGCACCACCACAGAGCCTGCCTTCTCCCCAGTGACTCCAATAAAAATGGGAGGGAAGCACATTGTTCCCTGCATGTCCCATGGCAGGTCATGGATCTCCCGAGGGTTTTCCCTCAGTGATGTTTGCTGTGGGTGAGGGATGTCCAAGCAGCTGATGGCGCCCCATGTGTGGGTGACGCTGCCCCAGCTGCTGGCGCAGAGCTGAGCCAGGATTCCATGGGCTTGTCCCCAGCTCGGGCACAGGCCAATGTCCCCGGATTGAGGAGGCTGGAGTGGGGGTGAGGGTGCAGAGGGGACCAGCAGGGCTCTGCACCCCCAGCTCTGCTGCCACCACGTGCACACACAGGGTGCTCATTGTGGTCCCCAATGAGCCCTGGGGTGCTCCGTGCCACACACTGCAGAGGGGTGCCTGCTGTGCTGCCACATGGGAGCCAGTAAGGCTGAAGGGAAGTTTCTAAGGTGCAGCCAGGTTTAATGAATTCCCAGGTAGCCTCAGATTGTGCTTGGTGACACAGAAGAGGAGAGGGCAAACTTCCAGAGAGCTGATATTGCAGCACATTTTCTTGTCCTAAATGAATCCCAGCAGCAGGACAGACCATGGCGCTCTGCAGGGCACAGGGCATGGCATTGTCCTGGCATGAGGCTCCCACACTGAGACCCACCACACTTGGGCAGCAGCCACAGCACTGATCCCAATGGCACCAGCGTTTTTCCTGGATCCCACAACCCTCAGGAGGGTGCATGGGCTCAGCTGAGGCTCACAAGGCAGCATTGGTGTGTCCCTAACCAGGGGGGTGAGAGCTTCTCCCACCGTGGGCCATGCCATGGGCAGGCAGGACAGGTGAGATGTGCTCTTAGCCCTGGAGCTGGGACATGGAAGGCACAGGGCCCTTGAGAGGGCTGGTTCAGTGGCCCAACCTCGCGCCCAGCACGTGGCCTCCACGAGGTGCAGAGGCTTCTGCAGCCACGGCCACCATCTCCTGCCCATGCTGGCCCTCCCACCTGCTGCCTGTGTGCCCTGTCTGGGACTGAGGGGGTCAATGCCCGGCCCAGGTGCTTAGAGCCCAGCCCAGGGATTTGGTGCCTGTCCCCAGGAGTGAATGATGTCCCCAGGGCTCAGTGACACGCGAAGAGATCGATGACTTTTCCCGGGCTCAGTGTCTGTTCCCAGGGCTCGGTGCCCATCCGCAGGGGTCGTGACATCCCCAGGGGTCGGTGACATCCCCAGAGGACGGTGTCCTGCTCAGGGGTTGCAGTCTGCTCTACTCCCTGCTCAGCTCCTGGTGCACCAGCTCCCCGCCCGGTGCCGCGGGGTCCCTGGCCGGTGCCGCGGGTCCCTGCTCGGTGCCGCCGGGGTCCCGGTGCGGCGGGGCGGCGCGGGGAGGCGGGGCGGGGCGGGACGCGGCGGCGGACCCGCCTCCATCCATCCCCCCCGCCCTCCTCTCCCGGTGGCAGCTCTGGGCACGGTTCGCGGGAGCAACTTGGCGGCTCGTCCCCGTGGTGTCTGTGCCCGGGCCAGCGCGGCCATGGCGGGCAGGCGGTCCCGTCGCCCCTAGAGCCGCCCGAGCCACCGGAGCCACCGAGAGCCACCGGGAGCCACCAGAGCCGCCGGAATGAGCTCTCTCGCCTTCGACGACGCGGCCCTGGAGGGGCTGGCACCGTCCCTCGGCCTCTCCGGGGCCAGCGACATCGACACGGCCTTGCTCAGCGACATCGACGGTGGGTCCCGGCGGGGACGGGATGGGGCATGGCCGGGGCTTGGGGCATGGCCGGAACAGGGCTGGGGGAGTAACCGGGGCTCGGTGCACGGCGGGCTCTGGGCTCGGTGCAGTCCTGGGGCTCGGTACATGACCGGGACCGGGCTGTGGGAAAACCAGGCTCCGTGCATGGCCGGGGGCTGGGCACGGTGCGGTACCGGGTCTTGGTGCGTGGTCGGGACATGGCTGGGGGTATGACCGGGACTTGGGGCACAACCGGCTCCGGGGTAGGGCTGTAACCAGGCTCGGTGCACGGTCAGAACAGGGCTGGGGACATAACCGCATCTCGGTGCGTGGTCGGGACCGGGCTGGGGGTATAACCGGGGCTCGGTGAATGGGCGGGCGCGCTCGGTGCGTGGCCGTGGCCGGGGAGTCCAGGCTCGGTGCACGGTCAGGGAACTTGGTACCGGGACATGGCCGGGGCAGTGGGATCGGTGCACAACCAGGACTCGGTGCTGGCCGGCGGACCGGGCTTGGTGCCGGGCCCGGCGTGGGGAGGGGGACACGGGGCTGCTGGAGCGCGGAGTCGGTGCAGAACCGCGCTGGCTCCGTTACCGGGGGCCGGTCCATAGCGGGGGGCTCGGAGTGGGGGAACACAGGACACCGGGACCCCCGGGCTGGAGGTGCCGATACCGGGACAGCCCCGACGATCCCCCCCCGTTCCCGGTCACAGCATCGTGTCGCCGGTAGCCCCGCCCCTCCGTGACGTCACCGGCGGGGTTACTCTCGGTCATTCCCTCCAGGACGCCTGGGTTCTCCCAACCCATGCAACCGGCATGTGGTGAGATGGGGCGGCTCTGCTCCAGCCCCGGGGCTGCCTCCCGCCAACACCCACCTGCCCACCGGTCTGGGGGTCCCTGGGATGGGAATGCTTCAAGGGGATCCATTCCCGGAGGGAACCCACTTCCCAAAGGGACACATTCCTCAAGGGGACCCACTTCCCACCACCATAGCACCACGTGCGCCGAGTTCAGCGTTTCCACAAAATTGGGGAGTCAAAACTGGGGAAGCAAAAAATTGGGGATCCCAAAAAAACGGAGATTCCAAAAAACTGGGGATCCCAGCCCTCGGCAAGCCCCGCACCCGCCTTGCCACATGCTCCACCAGCTCTGCTGGTCCACGCCATCCGGCACAGCCGGTGGAACACGCGGCAAGGTGGGAGCAGGACTTGAACCTTCCAACAGCTGCCCCACTGTGTGGTCCGTGGTGGTCTCTCCTCTGAGATCTGGGGTGGAGATGGCATCCCAGGTCTGCAGGTTCATCCCAGTGGTGATTGGGGTGGATCAAAGCAGATCCAGGTGCCACCTGCTTTTCTTGGCGAGGTTTTGGCGTGGGCAGGGAAGCAGGAGCTGTGCCAGGGCTGAGTGGTGCCGTATGGGATGAGGTTTTCCCACTGTGGGGTTTTGCCATGCTCCTTTGTATCACAGCCAGCCAGGCCACCTCGTACCCCACAGTTGCCCAAAGTGGGTTTGTCACTGGTCCCCAGTTGGCCACGGGTTGTCCCTCATGCCTGTGCCAACCCTAGGGTGATGTGGGAAGTGTGCCCAGGGATGTGGGTGCCCTGAGCCTGCTGGGACCTGCCAGGACCCACAGACGTGTGTCTCTGCCCCACAGGGTCCCATAGGGGGGGTGGAGGTGGCACTGGTGGGTGCCCATGTCCTGCTGATGGCATGGGTGGCAGCGGGTGCCACAGGATAGGAACACCTGGAAGGTGCCAGGAGGGTGGGACAGCCGTGCCCACCCCCAGTCTGGGCAACAGGAAGCGAGGGGGGGTACAGGAGGGAGCACCCCCTCTCTGCAACCCTAGACTTTGCTCTGGATCACGAGGGAGCCTTGGGGGGTGTGGTGTGTGTGTGTGTGTCTCTTGAGTGGAAGGGAGGGGGCTGGGAGGACACCCACCTGCACAGGGCAGGATGCCGGGGGCTGAATGGTTTTTTGGGTGTAACAGAGCTGTGTGCAGACCCCGATCGTTGCGGGGGGACTCCTGGGCAATGAGTGAGGGGGGTCACACGGGGCTGGGGGGCCCCGGGGGCGATGGGGCGCAGGCAAAGGGGTTAACGGGGTGTGACCCCGAGTAACCGCGGGCGGGTTGCGGCGGGTGCCCGCGAGTAACCCGGTGCCGGGCTCACCTTGGGCGCCGGGGGCTGTCCGGGGGCGGCCGGCGGGCGCGCAGGCGGCGATTGGCGGAGTCGCATCACCCATCGCCGGCCGCGCTCCAGCCCTGGCGCGGGCAGCGCGGGGAGGGCCCCGGGGAGGAGGCGAGAACATGGCTTTAAAATATCCCAGGGCCTCGTCGCTGCCCGGCACGGGGCTGAGCGGGGGCTGCAGCCTCCTCCTGGGGACCCTCCACTCCCACCTGCAGGGAGTGCGCCTTTAAAGGTACCCCCGCCTCGCCAGCCGCCTCCTCCTCGTCTGGCGGGGTCACCGTCCTGGTCCCTCTGGGAGTGCTGCACCCCATGGGGCAGGCGGTGTCCCGGGGCTGTGTGGCTCGGTGGGGACATCCCGGGGGTGTGTGCGTGGGGGGTGCCCTGGGGGTATCCCGGGGTCTGTGCGTGCAGGGGGGTGCGCTTGGGGGTACCGGAGTGCGGGGTATCCTGGGGTCTGTGTGTCCCCGGTGGGATGAACCTGGGGGTACTGGGATGGGGGCATTCCCTGCATGGGGGGAGCATCCCAGGACACCTCAGTGGAGAGACCCCGATGTGTCTGTGGGGGCACCCCAGGGCACTCAGGTCCCATTGAGTGGGATAGATCCCCTCTCAGGCTGTTTTAGCCCTGTGCTTGCCCAGCTGCCCCCCTGAGGGCTGTATTGATCAAACAGACCTGCCACTGGGGTCTGGCACGTCCCGGGGGTGCCACCCCACTGTCGCAGTACGAGCACCCCCTCCCCTTGATACAGGGGCTGATTTGGGGATTATCGGGTTCCCAGTACAGAGTAAATGAATGAATGAGCTGGCACAAGCCCCCCTCAACATCAGAGACAGGCTGAGGTGTGCCCTGCCATTCCCAGACCAGGCTGAAAACCACAGATTGCTGTTGGCCAAGCCCCGACACTCCCGTTTTGAGCGCTGTGCCTCAGTTTCCCCACTGGCAGGATGGCTGCGAGGCTGAGAGAAACGGGGCACAGCAGCTTCATGGGCTCTTGGGGAATTTTGCCCCTGGATTATGGGGATCTGCCCCCAAAATATTACACTGTGGGGAGGGCAGCACAGGGCCAGCCCAGGCCCACCTTGGGAGGTGCGGAGCAGCAGCTGACGGCTCGGGGGGTGTGTTTTACAGACATGCTGCAGCTGATCAACACGCCGGACAGTGACTTCTCGGGGCTATTTGACTCACCGTTCAGTGCCCCGGACAGCGCCGTGCCCTCGGGGCTCCCCTCCACGCCGGGCACCCTCAACACTTTCCTGGGTCCCAGCAAGCCGCCCCCCGCCGCCCCCAGCGGCAGCGCCTACGTGGGGTCTCCCGGGGTGGCCGCCTTTGCCCCGCAGCCCCCGGCCCCGCTCCTGCCGGCGCCATCGCTGGGTGTCAAGGAGGAGCCATCCGTGGTGCCCAGCAGCCAGCCCCAGCCCCAGCCCGGCGTCATGCTGGCCCCCAGCTTCGATCCTGCGTCCCCCAGCCCGTTCACTCCCCAGCCCTTGGTGGGCTACCAGAACCAGCACAGCTTCCCTGGTGAGGATTTGGGGGTGCAGGGCGGGATCGGGGCTCCAAGGATGGAGGTCTTGCTGGAGGGGGGACGTGTCCCTGCAGGATGGGGCTGTGCGGGGTGGGCTGGTGCCAGGGGCTCTTGTAACGCTGTCCTCTGCTCCATGCCCAGCTGTGCAGTCTGGGAGTGTGGGGCAGACCCTGCCCAGCCCCCTGCCCACCCCACAACCCAGCCAGCCCGTGACACTGCCCGGCCCCGTGCAGAGTGTGGCACCCCAGCAGCTCCTGGCCCCCGCCGCCCCCACCACCCAGTCTGTCTCGCCACAGATCCAGCCAGTGCCGGTAAGCCCAGGGCCAGGGGTGGGGGGTCCCGATGACCCCCACAGCTCCTCTGACCCCCCACTGCCCCTCAGGTTCTCCTGCAGCCCCATTTCATCAAGGCTGACTCCCTGCTGCTGACGGCCGTCAAGACAGACACCAGCAGCACCAAGACTTCCACCATTGCCTCCCTGGCCACCAGTGCCAGTGGCTCTGCCACCCCGCTCCAGGTGCCGGTAGGTCCCACCGCTGGAAGCTGCGGGGTGGGGGGGCTGCTTCAGGACCATCACTGACCCCACCCTGCACCCCCGCAGGCGCTGGTGAGCGGAGGGGCCATCCTGGCCACGGTGCCGCTGGTGGTGGATGCGGAGAAGCTGCCCATCAACCGGCTGGCGCCCAGCGGGAAGCCGGCGCTGGTGCAGAGCCGGGGCGAGAAGCGCACGGCCCACAACGCCATCGAGAAGCGCTACCGCTCCTCCATCAACGACAAGATCGTGGAGCTCAAGGACCTGGTGGTGGGCACTGAGGCCAAGGTGAGAGTGGGGGGTGGTGGGGGAGGGCCGGGCAATGAGGGGGGCTTTGCCCTGCATTTGGGCTCAACCGTCCCTGCCCACTGGCAGCTCAACAAGTCGGCGATCCTGAGGAAGGCCATCGAGTACATCCGCTTCCTGCAGCAGAGCAACCAGAAGCTGAAGCAGGAGAACCTCGCCCTGAAGATGGCCATGCAGAAGAACCGTGAGTGGAAGGGCAGCTCTTAGGGTGGGGGGGGCTCAGCTCCATGCCCCCAGCAGCCATCAGCTTATTCTGCTTCCTGCAGAGCCCGCGAACGCCCTGGGGACCCACTGCAGGCGGGGGGCCAAGGTGGAGGCCCCCATGGAGGTGGTGAAGGCAGAGGTGATGGAGATGCTCACGCCGCCGCCCTCAGACGTGGGCTCGCCATCCCACAGCAGCCCACTCTCGCTCAGTGGCGGCAGCAGCAACAGCAGCAGTGACTCAGAGCCTGACAGCCCCCTCTGTGACCATGGCAAGGTGAGGGAGGGCCCCGGGGGGATCTCCCTGCCCTGAGTGGGACAGGGGATCTGCTGCTTCATGTAGGAGGTGCCAAAGGCAAAGTGTACCAGATGGAGAAAGAGCTGAGAGCCCTGGTCTTGTTCTCTGAGGCTGCTCCTCACATGATTTGGGGCTGGGTGTGGAGGCAATTTTGTTCTACCCTAAAATGTGCTCTGTGCCCCATGTCTATACCCTGAAATCCGTGCCCCTGTATTCCAGCCTGTGTCTCATTCACCATGCTCTGTACCCCAAGCCCTATATCCCATTGCCTATATCCCATGCCGGTCCCCCATCACACCGATATTCCATGCTGTGTATCCCATGCTCTGGATGCCATGCCCTATATCCTGGGCCCTATATCCCATGTGTGTGCCTCACCACCCCATGTCCATGCCTGTGTCCTGAGCTCACAGCAGCTCTGCCCATGCAGGTGAAGCAGGAGCACCCTCCACCCTCGCCCAGCAGCCAGGGAATGCTGGACCGCTCCCGCATGGCCCTCTGCACCTTCGTCTTCCTTTGCCTCTCCTTCAACCCCCTGGCCTCCCTCCTCCGGGGTTCTGGCTCCCCAGCCCCTCTGGAGAGCCAGGACACTGCTGGTCCCGGCAGGAGCATCATGGCTGAGTCTGGCACTTTGGGTAAGCTCTGGTGTGGGGTGGGGGGCATTGGGATGGAGGTTGTTGGGATGGGTGTGGGATGGAGGCTGTCAGGGTGGGCATGGATTAGAGGCTGTTGTCAGGGTGCAGGATGTTGGGGTGGGTGTATGGTAGGAGCTACCTGGTTCAAGGCTGTTTGGGTCAGCACGAATTGAAGGCTGTTGGTATGGGGGGTGTCAGAGTGGTGGCCATCAGAGTGGAGGTGGTCATGGTGGACATGGAGTGAAGGTCATTAGCAGGGGGTGGGTCTGAGATGGGAGATGATTGGGGTGGGCATGGGGGAGAGGCCATTGGGTGGATGCTGCTGGGATGGGCACATATTGAAAGCCACTGGGATGGACACCCTGGGGTGGGCATGGGGCTGCATTGGCAGGGTGTTGCTGACCCCATCCCCGCACAGAGGAGCCATGGGGGTGGACGCAGTGGCTGTGGCCCACGCTGGCCTTCTGGGCACTGAACGTGGCGCTGGTGCTGGGCGCGGTGGTGCGGCTCTTCGTCTGCGGCGAGCCCGTCACTCGCCCCCACTCCGAGCCCTCCATCCTCTTCTGGCGGCACCGCCGGCAGGCCGACCTCGACCTCGACCGGGTATGTCCCACTGTGCATGATGTCCCCTGCCCCCCCTGCCCTGTCCCCTCACCCTGCCCGCACTGACCCTCTCTCTCCGGGGCGCAGGGAGACTTCGCGCAGGGGGCCCAGCACCTGCGGACGGCGCTTGGGGCGCTGGGGCGGCCGTTGCCGGCCTCTCACGGGGACCTGGCCTGCAGCCTGCTCTGGACACTCCTGCGCCACCTGCTCCAGCGCCTCTGGGTGGGTCGCTGGCTGGCCGCTCGTGCCGGAGGGCTGCGCCCGGACCCCCCGCCCCCTGCCCATGTCCGCCAGAGCGCCCGTGACGCTGCCATGGCTTATCACCGTCTGCACCAGCTCCACCTCGCCGGTACAGCTCCATGCCATGGGGACTGAGGGACGGGACCCCTGTGCCCCACGTGTCCCCACAACCCCCTGACCCCATGCCTGAGCCTCCTGTCCCCCATTCCCACAGGGAAGCAGGCTGGAGGGCATCTGCTGGCCATCAACCTGGCGCTGAGCGCCGTCAACCTGGCTGAGTGCGCCGGTGACGCCATCTCCGTGGCAGCGCTGGCCGAGATCTATGTGGCAGCTGCCCTGCGGATCAAGGCCAGCCTGCACCGCTGCTTCCACTTCCTGGCGGTGAGTGTGGGGTACTGGGGCGTCCCCTGTGTCCCCTGGGATTGGGGTCTCAGGTCCCCCCTGACCCCCTGCTTTCCCTGCAGCGCCCCTTCCTCTGCAGTGCCCGGCGCGTGGCCCTGTCCCATGGTGGGGCTGTGCCCCCTGCCATGCAGTGGCTCTGCCATCCCTTGGGCCACCGCTTCTTCGTTGATGGGGACTGGGCGGTCAAGGGTGTCCCCAGGGAGACCATCTACAGCTCCGCTGGCAACCCAGGTGATCCCAAGCCCCCAAACCCCCACATCGCCCATTTTGGGGTGTGGTGTACCCGCTGACCCCACCTCTGTGCCCCAGTGGACCCGCTGGCACAGGTGACCCAGCTGTTCCGTGAACACCTCCTGGAGAAGGCGCTGTGCTGTGTGGCCATCCCTGAGCCCGGCCGTCCCACTGCCCAGGGAGAGGGGTGAGTGCTGGGGTGGGCACCCTCTCCCCCTGCCTGGTGCAGAGCCAGCCACCTCACAGCCCCTCTCCACAGGCGGTTCTCCGACGCCCTCGAGTACCTCCAGCTGCTCAATGGCTGCTCAGATGTCAGTGGCACACCTGGCCCCGCACCCTCCATCACCTCCGGCTTGGCAGCTGTCACAGGTGAGGCTGGCGCATCCCCCATTGGGATCACTTCATGTGGGGGGCCATGGGAGTGGGAACACCCTGCTCCTGTGTCCCTCCCACCCCACAGGCACTGACCCCGTGTCCAAGTGGTGGGCATCCTTCATTGGCATCGTTATCCACTGGCTGCAGGGAGATGAGGAGGGGGCTGAGCGCCTCTACCCGCTGGTGGAGACCATGCCCCGGGCACTGCAGAGCTCTGAGTGAGTGCTGGGGACATTGGGGACAGGGGTGGAACCTCATTGCCTGCCTCCCCTCCCCCTTGGATTGGCACAGCCTCTCTGAACACACTTGGAGCACGTGGTGGGTGTTGAAGAAGGGCACAGCCATACCCAGTGAGGGGTCTGCAGTGACCATGTGTCCTCCACCTTGCAGGAAGCCCCTTGCCCGTGCTGCCCTGCACTCCTTCCGAGCTGTCCGCGCCTTGCTGAGCAAACAGGATGGGAGCCAGGCCACCCTGAGCCACTGTGAGAAGGCCAGCAGCTGCCTGCGGGAGAGCCTGGAGCTGGGCAGCCCCCCTAAGGGCACCATCGACAAGGTGAGCTGGGCTGGGGAGGCGCAAAGCGGCCGCAAGCCCCCAGCCGTGGCGGGAGGTGCCCCCGACCCTCGCGGGGGTGCATTGTAGTTGCATTGCATGTGTCAGACTGGGAGTGCAATGCCCCTGCCATGCAGCCCGGCGGGGGTCCCGCGCAGCAGCGCCTGCCCGCAGGGACCTCCTCGGCACCCCCGTCCGTCTGTCCGACCCCCTGCTCACCCCAATCCCCTTGTCCTTCCAGGCAGTCCAGCTCCTGCTCTGTGACCTGCTCCTGGTCA
Organism: Corvus cornix cornix; assembly: GCF_000738735.6. Lineage (NCBI taxonomy): Eukaryota > Metazoa > Chordata > Aves > Passeriformes > Corvidae > Corvus > Corvus cornix. Next base: position 6,789,964 of record NC_046344.1, on the reverse strand, counting down.
CCCGCACCAACCTGTGGCAGCAGCAGATGGGGGCCAGCCAGCAGCGCAGCTGCCTCTACCAGGCATCCGCCCTGGAGCTCCGTGGCTTCCAGCAGGACCTCAGCAGCCTCCGGCGCCTGGCACAGACCCTGCGCCCCGCCATGCGCCGGGTGAGCCCCCCGACCTGCCACCTGCTGGGTCCCCTGGTGCCCTGCACTCGCCTGTGCTCACTGTCCCCCCCAATCCAGGTGTTCCTGCACGAAGCCACTGCCAGGCTGATGGCCCGGGCCAGCCCCACGCGCACCCACCAGCTGCTGGACCGCAGCCTGCGGAGGAGAGGGGTGCAGGGCAGCAAAACAGGTGGGCACGGGGTAGGAGATGGGGTGGGACACGTTGCTCCTCACCCACAGCACCCCATCAGCCGTGGGTGGTGGGATATGTGGTGGGACAGGGGTGGGACACGCCACTCTGCACCCACAGTACCCCTGCACGCTGGGTGGTGGGACATGGGGTGGGATACCTTTGTAACCACCTTGGAGGATGGGAAATAGGGCAGGCACCCTGCTCCACCACTACAGCAGTCCCCACAACTCCTGAGTGGTGGGACACAGAATGGGAAACCCCATCTGCACCCACAGCACCCTTGCAACCTTGGATGATGCGATACGGGGTGAGACATAGAGTGGGACACCCCTTTCCCACCTGCAGCACTCCAACACCACAGATGGTGGGTCATGGGGTGGGACACCCCACCTGCAGCACCCCAAGACCTGGGACATGTGAGCTCCCAGCTCACATGGTGGTGGCACCAGCTCCAGGGTGGGCGAATAACCCCATCCCCATGCTGAGCTCCCCAAGATTTATTCAGTGATGTCCACGGGCACCCTTGGTGCTGACCTTGGCTCTGTCCCCTGCAGCTGGCGAGCCAGAAAGCCACCCCACCCCACGGGAACACGCCGAGGCGCTGCTGCTGGCCTGCTGCTACCTCCCGCCCAGCTTCCTGGCAGGCCCGGGGCAGCGTGTGGGGATGCTGGCCGAGGCTGCCCGCACGCTGGACAAGCTGGGCGACCGCCGGACGCTGCACGACTGCCAGCAGATGATCATCAAGCTGGGCAGTGGCACCACCGTCACGTCGGGATAGGTGGGAAAGGGGCCACCAGCCCCCTGCCACCCCCTTGGGTGCGGGATGTGGGGCGGTAGGAGGCCGTGCCTCAGTTTCCCTGCAGGATGATGTTAGGGAGCGGTGTTGGAGGGGAAGGGATGGGTGCGGAGGGGTCGGGTGGTGCCTGATGTGGGCGCGGGGTGGAGGTCCCACGCCACACGTGGGGTACCCTGGGTGGGCTCCCCCCCCTCCACGGCCGTGTCCGTGTCCCCAGCCCGCGTGGGGGACGGGGCGTGGGGACCTCTAGTGACACTGTCACAGTATTGCAGGGCACCGGCACGCGCGGCAGCTGCCCCCGGTGCCACCGGAACCCCCCGGTGCCACCTGCATCCCCCGGTGCCACCTGTACCCCTCAGTGCACACGGTGGGGGCCCCTCCTGGGGTCTCTGCCCGGCCCCCCGTGGGTCCCACTGCTGCACGACCCCCTGGGTTTGGGGCTTGGTTTAGGCGGTTTGGCCCCATGGCAGTGGTGAAGTGCCCCCTCCCCGACCATGCCCATGGTAGCTAAGAGGGGTCCCCCACCCTATCGCCTCCCCCCAAGCACTGATCCCCCCCGTTAAGAGCTGCCACCACCCCGGAGCACGGACAGGCTTTGCGAGAAGGGATGGCAGGGTGGCACGGGGCTTCTGGGGGGCTGGTGGGTGCACCTCTGTCCTTGCTTCGCCCCCTCTTGTACATAGACCCCTCCCCTCGCCTCCCCCCATTCCCCCTTTCCCTTTTTAAACGGTATTTTCATAGCTGGAGAGTTTTGTACAGACAATTAAAGCTGATTATTTATACTGGTGTGTGCTGGATTGGAGGTGGACTGACACCAAAAGTGGGGGGCAAGGGACCCCCCACAGCTGTGGATGCCTTGTCCCCACAGGGCTACACGGGAGGGGGGGACAAAGGTGGCAGGGATGGGGGCACTGGGTGCTGAGGGACCCCATTCACCCCCTCTTCACCCCATGATGTCCCGGCGAGTGCTGTCTCCCTGTTCCCATACCCCATCCCCTCCAGCAAGACCTGTGGGGACAAAGGACCAGCCAGGGGCTGTCACAGCCCAGGGGGGACCCCAGCAGCCCCCCAAGGATAAAGAGAGGCCACGAGCAGGGCGCCACGTACTTCCAAAACAATCGTTGTATCTTTATTGACGCTCTGAATGCAATGACCTGTTTTTTTACTCTTAAGGAAAATAAACATCTTTTAGAAACAGCTTGTTACACACAATCTTCAGTGTGAAGCAATATACTAATAAGAACACTAGTCTTAACATTTACAGTCTTCATATATATTATATATATGTATATGTATACATATATATACACTATATAATGAGGCAATATATAATACACACGGTTTACCATTTTACAGTCATATGTACAAGATGTCACTAAAAATAGCCAGATTTCAGGCAACGCTGCCAAGGACACAGGGATTTTTTTTTTTCTTCTTCTTTAAATTAATTATTTTTATTATTATTTCTCCCTTTTTTTTTTTTTTTTTGTTTTTCTCACCTCCTCTTTTGTGTTTTTCACTCCTGTGTCCGAGGCAGCTGCTGAAATAACAGACATTGTGTGGTCAGCAAACCTTGGGGTGGGTGGGATGGAGGGGACACAAGAGGTGGTGGGGACATGGGGCGCTGGCTCTACGGGGGACACGGATGGGACCAGCAGTGTGCCCCCCTTTGCAGGATGCTGCACAGGTGGGCGGCAGCCAGTGGCCATTTTTAGGATGAGATTTGGGGTTGGTTCACCCTGGGTTGGTTGCCACCTGTGTCAGGGTGTGGGTGACAAAAATATGGGCTGTGGAGCCTGGGGACATGGGCAGGGGTTACTGAAGTGTTGGGCAGCCCCCCAGCTCCACTGAGGTGGCCAGGAAGCAAAAGCCGAGGGAGCTGAGCAAACCCAGGGCAGTGAGGGGTGAGCCAGGCCCATGTGGAAGGAGGAAGCAAATGCCTCCTCCTCCTCCTCCTCCAATTCAGCATGGAGAATTGTGGAGTTCAGCAGAAGCACAGGACGAGCCACAGAATGGGTGCTGGTGAAGCCAAGCAGAGGCAGGAGGGTGGGTTTTGGGGGGTCCTGGACAGCAGGACAAGGTGTCCCCAGCCCAGCAGTGCCAGCGCCACATGGAGTGGGAGGGTGGTGGTGCAATGAGTCAGGGTTTGGGGTATGGGAGTGGGGCTGGGGCAGCTCAGTGGGTGCCCACCAGCCTGGCCAAGCAACCTTAGCCCCCCCAGCACCCTGGGTGTGGATGGGGGCAAACAGGAGATGGAAGAACAAAACAGAAAAAGCAGAGTGACGTTTCAAACAGCAGGCCGTTGTTTGCCTTTTTTTTTTTTTTCTCATTTTTCTCTTTTTTCTCCTTTTTTTTTGGTCTTTTTTTGGTCTTTTTTTTTTTATCCTTTTCTCCGCTGAACTATATACAGACACCATGAGGTTTGCTGAAGGCAACATCTCAGATCAGATCAGTGTGATATTGAGAGCCGGGACCCACGGAGGGTCCGGCGGCCCCAGAGTAAGACAACATCGCCGGGACCCCCCCTTGTACACGGACACCCCCCCGCCCCCCTGTGCAGCCATCGCGGGTGGGGGATCCCGATCCGTCCCCCGCGTATCCAGACCGGGTTTTGCCGGGACCCGGCGGGAAGGAAAGCCCGGCGCTGGCTCCGCCCCCCCGGAGCGGGCCCGGGGGGTCCCGGGGGTCCCGGGGCGCTCACGGGCAGCGGCGGGTCCCCGGTACGGCCCGGCCCCGCTCCGCTCCAGGCGCTGCCTCCTCTGCCGGTCCCTCGCTGGCGGCGGGGCGGGTGCCCGCGGGCGCTACACCGGCTGCCTCTGCGGGGAGAACGGAGGTGTCAGCCCGGGGATCCCGCTGGAGGCGGGGGGAGGTGGCCCTGTGTTGTCCCCATCGGCCCCCGCCCCACCAATACCGGGCATCCACCCGGGACACAGCGCTTTGAGAAGGAGTTCAACCATCATTCACCACCTCATCTGTGCTGAGGGAAGGGGATAAGACCCTTCAGACCCATCTGGGGAGTCCCAGTCATGCATGCAGTCACTGGCCCCCCTGATACCCCCATGGATGTGATGCCCACACTGAGCTGAGCATCCAGTATGGGTGTCCCCAGGAATCTGGGGTCTGAAGGCAGGTCCTCATGCCACAGGGAGCTGCAGAGCATTGCAGGGTGCACAGGGGGCTCTGGGCTTACCTTATGTTTGGGACATCTCAGAGAGAAGCTCTCCTCGGTTAATAAGCAACCTGTGAGGAGGGGACAAGGATGTGTCAGGGGACATCCTGCGCTGCAAAGCAGCTGTCCCTGAGTAGGGGGAATGCAGTGTCCCCCTGGTCCATGGCCACCAAGCAGCCACAGCGTTTGTGTGAAGGGCTCAGGTGAGGCCAGACAAGCTTGTGACACCTGCCAGTGCTGCCAGCACAGTGGGCATCACCATCCTGGCAAGCCAGTGAGCCACGAGCCCACCCCTCACCTTGGAGCAACAGGCCCCATGTTCAGCTGGCTCAGAGAGTGCCCAGGACCCCGTGCCCCATCCCCGTGGCCGAGCTCACCTGTGTCGACGGCACATGCGTAGTGGTAGGTGTGGGGACACCCCTTCTGGCAGCAGCCCACGGTGGCTCCTGCTTGCTGGCAGCTTGAGCACTTCTGTACACGGACCCGGGAATTCGGAGCAGGGAAGGAGAGATGTGGAGAGACAGAGAGACCCCGTCAGAGCCCAGTGCAGAAGAGAACCACAACAGCCCCAGCAGCAAGGGCAACGCGGGTGTCCCCGATTCTCTCCAGCCCCTCCTTGCCTCTCCCAGGCAACATGCTTCCTCCCGTGCCAGCACACTGTGAATAACACCGTTCCTGTCACTTGGCTGTCTGCAGCCACGCACGAGCTTTCTACCTGCCATACCACTCTCCTGGATAACACTGAGACCACAGCTGTGCTCCATGGGGAAGGAGGTGAAGGGACATGACCTGGGTTGTGCCCAGCCTGCCCCATCCCCAGCGGGTGAGGGTGGGATGGGAGTACCTGGCTCTGTGGTGAGGGCAGCAGCTTCCACACAGCCATGAAATGAGCACACAGGCTTAGGAATACAGCCAGCCCTCAAACCTGGCACTGGGGGACTTGCTGGAAACCTCCTGCCCAGCCTCTGATGGGAGGCTGTCCCCTCCCTCTCCCTAGTACTAAAAATCCACGTCACAGAATCCCAGAATGGTGTGGAAGGGACCCTAAAAAAGCTCATCTCATTCTACCCCCCTCCCGCAGGCAGGGACACTTTCCATTAGACCAGGTTGCTCCAAGCCCCATCCAGCCTTGAACACCTCCAGGAATGGGGCAGCCACAACTTCTTGTCCCCTTCAGCAACCTCCCTATCTTGCTCACACAATGCGGCCTTGCTTCAATTACTGCGGGAGAGGAGCAGGGCAGCGTCATCCCCTCCCTCCAGCTTCCCTTCCCCTGCTGCCCATCACGGTGGCATCAGGCCGCATTGTGCCCATTTTCATCTCCCACCCTGCAGCATCTGTCCTGCTCTGAGCCACCCTGTGCAACACAGGACTGGGCCAGGGGATGTGATAATCCCAGGGGGGCCCAGTTGCCTTCCTAAAACATAATACCGTAGGTATTTTTGTGCCTAAAAAGGAGAGTTCAGGTGCTATCAGCAACGCAGCAGCACAAATCTCATAGGGACCCAGCGGGGCTCACGGTGCTGAGCACCCGCCCTGCTTTCCCAGGGCAAAACTCCTAATTTTCATCCCGACCAGAGGTGCAGACACAGGAATGCTTGAAGGAGGCCAGCGGGAGATGCCGCCTCGGGATGCGGCCCCGGGCGTGCGGCCGAGCTCTTACCAGGTCTGCAGCCGCCTTGACAGCCTCCTGCAGCCCATAGAGCTTCCCCGCCACCAGGAAAACCCCAGCGGTCCATACGGCACAGGCCTCGTGCAGCCAGTGCTCCTGCGTGTCGCCCGCCGGCTCCTGCGGCGGGGACTCGGCCTTGTGACATTCGTGCCGCCGGGGCTTTTCGGCCGCCTCCTCGCCCTCTGTCCTCTCGTCACAGCAGTAGCAGCTCTGCAGCGACGGAAACATGCCCCGCGGGCTGGAGCGCAGCGCGCTCTGCTTGGCCGCCTCGGCGGCCCCCTCCGGCCGCGCCGCCTTCCCGCCGCCGCCGCCGCAGCCGCCCTCAGTCCCGCGGGGCGCCGCTCGGCTGCGGCGGGCACGGTGGAGTCCTCGCCAGGCCCCTCCGCCCGCGCCTTCTCCTTCAGCCGGGATTTCTTCTTGGGCAGGCAGTCCTCGGGGTAGTAGGGCCCGCAGAGGTCCCCCAGGTCCTTGTAGTTGGCGGGGTTGCGGCAGAGGCAGCAGACCAGGCACGCGGCGCTCAGCGCCTTCGACACCACCGGCCCCATGTGCATGGTGGAGGAGGCGGGCAGAGCCGCCCGCGGCCGCGGCGCCGGCCCGGCCGGTCCCCGCTGCAGCCGCGCCTCGTCGCCGGGCGAGTTCACGACGGTGCAGGTGGTGGTGAACTCTCCGCGCCGCTCCACGCGGACGTACGGAGCGAAGGGCGGGGCCCGGCTGTCCGCCCGCAGCCGCTTGCAGGAGATGTATTTCAGCCGGATCTCGGGCTCGGCGGGGTGCAGCAGCGGGGCCTGCTGGGGCTGCCGCCGCCGCTTCCCGCGGCTCTTGCACCGCGCCGGCACCGCCTTGGCCTTGCCGTGGCCCAGACGCTTCCGCTGCCGCTTGGAGTAGCCGTTTGTAGTTGGAGTGGTTGGCCCGCGCTTCGGGCCCCGCGCCGACCCGGCGGCAGAACGTCCCTCAGCAGGGCCGTCGCTGCTCCCCGCCTCCTTCTCCTCAGTCTTTGGTTTCTTCTCTCGAGGCGCCTCCTCCGCACCGCCCGGGCCGGCCACACGCTCCCGGGGCAGCGGTGGTGGCAGTGCAGGGTTCAGGGGCGCCTTGGCCATGCCCAGCGCTGCCGCTTTGCCCTTGCGGTTCCTCTTCTTGGGCAGGAGCCCCAGGTTCTTGGCCACCACGTTGGGGCTGGACTGGGTCCCCGGCGTTGACCCACAGGCCTCCCCCTGGCAGCCATCATGGGACAGCTTCTTCCCACCACCCGGCTTCCCCTTTGGTGCTCGGCCCATTGGGGTTCCGGCAGAGCGGCTCAGCCACCGGCATGTGGGCATCTTCTGTGCTGCGCCAGCTTGGGCAGCCGCGCGTCGCCCACGTGCCACAGCCACCCACTGATGCTTCACCTACCGCTCCCGTTCCACCCCAGCTGGGCTCAGGGAGGAGCCATAGGCAGCCACTGTGGCTGCCACTGCTGTGGCTGCTGGTTTGCAGGTGAACTTCTTCAGGTTGGGAGAGGTGATCTTCTGGACGATGGCCTCCAGCTTGAGGCCGCGGCCCTTGCGGGGAGGCAACACTTTGGTCTTAGTGGCCTCCTGGAAAGCTGCCCGGGAGGTGATCTTGATGCAGACATCAGGGGCCTCCTTTGGCAGGGGGGGCTTCGGGATGGCTTCACCAGAGCTCTTGGGAGGCAGCTTGGCTTTCACCTTCTTGGCCACCGGCATCTTCTTGAAGAGGCTGGGGGGACCCTCTGGCTTCTCCTCCTTCACACCACCGCTGTTGCTCCGCAGGACCAGGTTCCTCTTTTTGGTGGGGATTGGGGAGATGAAGGTGGACTTCCTCTTCAGTGAGTGCAGGGGCCGCTCTGACATCTTGCCCCCCATGCCCGGCCCCGCTTTGGGCAGTTTCATCCGGGCACCCACCTTGCCCTCCTTGTGGGGGCTGCCCGGTGCTGGCAGCTTGAAGGCAGGTGGGAGGTGGTTGTTGGATATGAGCTTTTTGGGTGCCTTGCAGTTCTTCAGCCGGACATCACCTGCCCGCTTGCCCCTCTGCCGCTTGGTGTAGAAAACCTCCTGTGTCTTTGTCCGGGAGCGCAGGATCATCGACCGCTGGTCCCTCTCCCCAGCTTCCACCGCGTCCCCCTCCAGTGGTGTCGGCCCTGCCACCTCCTCTGCCGCCACCAAGCCAGGCACCAGGAGTGCAGCATCACTGGTGTTTTGGACAACCCTGGGGGCCGGCCGGCTGTTGCGTTTCCTGGTTTTGAAAGCCACCCGCTGCTTCACGCCGCAGCCAGGCTTCTTCCCCAGCTTCTCCTGGTGTGCGGGGGCTTTCAGTCCCTCCAGTGGGGCGGGGGCGCGGGGCTCGGCCAGGGCGGTGAAGGAGCGGGTGCACATGCGTGCTGGCAGGCCCTCAGCTGGAAACCGGGGCGTTTGGCTCTGGGCGCTCTTGCTCGGTACCTCCGTCTGTCCGTCTGGCCCCAGGCAGGTGCCGGCCACACTGCTGGCTGCTGGCAGCTCATCGAATGGATTCAGCATGGTGCTGCCAGGGCCATCCCCCTCTGGCAGCCGGCAGTGGACCCTCTTGTTGCGGAGGCTCTTGCCCCGTGAGACAGGCTCCATCTTCCCCAGCACATTTTCAGGTGTGAGTTGCTGCTTCACCATGACCGATGAGGCAGATTCAGCATCAGCTGCCTCCAGGTGAGACGTCTCCCCTCCGCCATTCTCCTCCTCAGGCTGGATGTGGGGCAGGGAGGATTTGAACCAGCTCTTCACCTTGGTCTCCGTGCCCACAGCAGGGCCCAGCAGGATGACGGACTGGCCAGAGAGGCGTGGAGTGGGAGCTGAGCTCTCCTTCTCCACTGTGCTGACAGTCTCCTCAGCAGACACAGGCACCTCGCTGGAGGACAGCACGGCCGGCATCTCTGGGGGCTTGGGTGGTGAGGCATCGTATGTCACTGACTTCTGCTCTGAGCCAGCCAGCTCACAAAGAGAGGAGTACTCCTCTGCCTCCAGGTCTGACTCTTTCAGATCCGGTGAGGAGATGATGGGGATCTCACTGAAGTCCCCGGCTGAGCAGCAGTGCCGGGTGTCCTGCAGCCACCTCTCGCTGTCTGCCTTTGTTGCTTCATCGTAGGTCAGTGTCTCCTCCTCCTCCTCCATCACCTGCTGGCCAAAGTCCTGGACTGGCTCGCTCTTGGCTGGTTGCTCTCCATCACACAGGTCCAAGCCGCAGGCGTTTTTTTTCTCCTTGCAGGAGCTCACCAGTTTGCTGGGGAACAAGCCCTTGGGGAGGTCGGTGGCCTGGAGGTCCTTCCACCGCAGGCAGGCCTCGCCCAGGCTCTCCTCCGGCCACTCAAAATGCTCCATGGCATTCTCAGACGCCACCGAGTTGGCAGTGGTGTTTGAGTAGCAGCTGTAGCCAGTGGCTCCCGCACTTGACGTCGCTGCCGGGATGCTGGGCTTGGAGTTGAAGGCCAGTGGGGCCGTGTCCTTCAGCACATCCTTGGTTTCAGTGGCTGTGAACTCCACCTGGGGACCCTCATACACCTCCTCACTAAAGTCCTTCCCCGTGCTGGCCCCTGAAGCTTTGTCCAACTTGAGGGGCTCAGTGAGCGTGCTGGAGTCACCCTGGCTGGGCCAGGCACCCTTCACCATGGAGTCCAGGCTGGGCCGGTGATTCTCCAGCTGGAAGGGGGACTTAGTGGCCTCCTTGCTCAGCATGGGCAAGTTGGCCCAGGCTTTGTCCGCCTTCTCGCTGATGGCATCCTGCAGGACAATGATCTCAGAAGCCAGCTCCTCCTGGGACAGGGCGCTGAGGAGCAGTCGGGGGCAGTCCCGTTCATTGGTCACATACTTGGTGAAGGTCTCCAGGGGCAGCGTGGCATGGATACTCTGGAATGAGTCATCTGATTTGGTGGACATGTCATCTGGGGAGGTCACAGAGCAGGTGGACACTGACTCAGGCTTTGCTTTGGAGTTGCTGTTGACGCGGGCAGGACTGCGGTTCTGGTTGCAGTACAGGAAACTTCTCTCCAGCTGGTCCTCTGACCCACTGAGATAGTCAGTGTCCTGTGTCTCAGCGTGGACAGACTGGGGGGTGCTCAGTGGGTCGGACAGGGGGGTCCCCACCTGCTCTGCCGAGTAGGTGCTGCTCTCAGGACTGCAGTGCTGCCCTTTGAGCTGCTCGGGGGTCCTTGCTGGGGTCTTGATGCCCTTTTTCTGGGGCACAGCTGCTTTGGAGAGCAGCAGCTGCTGGACAGTGTTGGAGATGTTCTCCACCTGGGAGGTGAGTGCTGTAAGGCTCTGCAGGCTCAGGTCTGACAGCAGGTTTTCGGGCAGCTTCTCCTTTTGCAAGTTTTTGCAGTTCCCAGACTGAGTGTCGGGGCTCGTCCCATCGGTGGGAGAAGGGTTCAGCAGCGGCATGAAATGGCTGTGGTCAGCAATGCCAGCTGGGAAGGCACCAGCACTCAGCGGCTGCTGGCTGTATTGGAAGTTCTCCAGGTTGGGCATCAGTGGGGAGGGAGTGGAACTGTAGGACGGGGACCTGCCGACGGAGCGAGCCGGCGAGTGGCTGGCGCTGGGGCTGAAGGTCTGGTAGTACTGCTCCGGCGTCCGCACAGGCGGCGCATCGCCCGGGCAGTAGGTCTGGCCTGGCTGGTTGTAATGTTGGTACTTGGCCAGGTTTTGGTAGTGGAGGGTCTCTGAGGCATGATGCCGCCCTGCATGGGCTGTGGGGGCTGCGGGGGCTGTGGTGGCTGCGGGGGCTGTGGCGGTGGTGGCTGCGGGGGCTGCGGCGGTGGCTGCGGGGGCTGCTCATAGCCGATGCGGTTGGGCTGGTAGCCGTGCAGGTTGGGCACGCGAGGGCCAGGGGCCAGGCTGGCAGCGCTGCCCAGGGGCCGCTCGAGTGGCGGCTGCCCCGAGGGCGCCGTGCAGCTCTTGTAGGAGTGTGCCGGCTGGCTGCCCCCCGGCACCGAGGAGTAGGTGGAGGAGGCAGGGAAGGACTGGGAGTGCTGCCCGAAGTGAGGGCTCTGTGAGAAGGGCATGGGTGAGGAGACATCGTTGGGCAGTTTCTGCCGCTGCAGCTTGGGGTAGGGGAGTGCGGGCGGCTGCTGCTGCTGCTGCTGCTGCTGCGGCTGCTGCTGGAAGTGAGTCCGGAAGGGCAGCGAGGTGGCTGCTGGCTCATGGTATGGCCGCCCACCCGCCAGTGCCGCCGTCTTCTTCATCAGGTTGTCCTCATACTTGGCCACGCCGCCGGGCAGCGCCTGTGGCTGGCCACCCCACGCCTGCAGGCTCTCGTCCCCAGAATACCGGGCCGGATAAGGGCTGTTCTCCTGCACGGTGTAATTGGAAAAGGCCGGCCTGCCCTGCAGCTGCTGCCCCGCTAATTGCTTGTTTCCCCGGTGGTATTTCTCCACGGCGCTGTTCTCATAGCCCGCATATGGCAGCTGCTGCTGACTGTAGTACTCCTTCGCCACCAGCCTCTGCCGCTCACAGTTCGGCCCTGCCTGACTTTGATGCCTGTAATTCTCCAGGCGTGATGTATCTTGTGAAGTCGGCTGGTAGCTCTGCTGGTTGCCATGGAAACCACACCTTTCTCGAAAGGACTGCATGGCGCGGGCTTGTTATCTGCGAAGAGAGAGAGGCGAGAATTCAAATGAAGCGTCGCCACCGTGGTGGGCCGGGGACCGAGAAGGCCAGCGTCACCTGCACCATGGGGGCATCATCGCCTCACCTCACCTCAACTGCTGGGCATCGCCCCACAGCCGCCCTGGAATACAGCATGTGATGCTGCATCACCTCACATTGCCCTACATTGTCTGGCATCACCCCATAGTGCATTGAATTGCCTGCATGGCCTTGCATTGCTCTCCAACACCTCACCTTGTGTTTCACCTCCTTGCATCATGTTGCCTTGCATTACATTGCCCTGCATTTCATCTCCTTGCATCTTGTTGCCTTGCATCACCCTGAATTGCATCGCCCTGATTTGCCCTGCATTGTATCGCCTCACGCTACCCTTGCTTCACGTTGCCTTGCATTTCATCACCCTGGTTTGCATCGCCCTGCATCACATTGCTGTGCATCATCCTGCATCACATCACTTTCCATTTCAACTCCCTGCATTGTGTTGCCTTGCATTGCATCGCCCTGAATTGCATTGCCCTGCATCGCATCCTCCTGCCTCACCTCACATCACCCTGCACCACATCACCTTGCATTTCATCGCCCTGCATCGTGCTGCCCTGCATTGCATCGGCTTGCATGGCTCTGCATCTCATTGCCCTGCATGGCATCCCATCCCATTGCCCTGCATCCCCTCCCTGTGCACTGCACCGCCCTGGATGGCAGCAGCTGGCTCCACGTCACCTTGCATCGCTCTGCATCGTGCCATGTCACCCTGCATCACATTGCCTGGCACTGCATCCCCACCTTGCAGCGTCCTGCACTCCCCTCTATCCCACCTCCTTGCATGGCAGCACGGTGCCCACGGGCAGGAGGGTGCTGGGATCTGGTTGCCCCCTCCCTGCCTGCAGTGGGCCCAGACACCCTCCTGCCCCTGCTGCTGGAGCTGCCCACCCCTCCCTGCCTGCTCCACCTGGTGCAGTGACCCCCACACCGTGTCGGGGTCCTCCAGCCCTGCTTTGTGTTTCACACATCCACCAGCCCTCACATCTGCAAATCACTCCCGCCCTTCTCACACGCCTCCCCAGGGATGCCGGGATCCTGCGAGCGCCTCTGCACACCCCTCTTATCGCCATTCTTTTTAATTATTGGGCTAATTACTGGAAGCAGCAGCACAGAGGGCCAGAACCACAGGCTCTGCTGCAAAAAAAGTCATTTCAACTTGCTGGCTCTGCCCGTCTCTGCCGGCTGCTGCCTCCTGCAGCCCCCCTGGCCCCAGCGATCCCTCTGCCCCGGTGCGATGCCATCTGGAAGCTGTCTGCTCCCGCCAGCAGCCGTCATTACTGAGTGCCTCACCACCGTCGTCATTAAAGCTCCCCATTTCCTCACCCCGCTTGCTCTGGGAGCAGAGACACACCTGGGTCACTGGTTTGATCTCTTTAGGCAGTCAAGTGGCTTGTGGGGGCTAATGAAGGGCTTGGTGGGAGGGGGATGCATCCTGCCTGTCCCCAGCACCGGTGGGTTGAAGGTACTGGGGTGGACACAAGCCTGTTTTGAACGTGAATTGAGATTTGGCAGCCTGGGTTAGGGCAGCCCCAAGGGTCTGTAGCTGTCCAGGGACATCCCCAGTGCTGCTCCCTTAGCAGTGACGCAGCCGTGACACCAGTGCTGTCCCCTCAGCCTCCATCAAGGCAATGAGTGTAACAAGAGGGGAGGGGTGGGGTGCTGGTGGTGTCTGTGCCGAGCCCACCCCAGCTCCTGGCACGTTTTCCTGTGGTGCCAGGCAGCCTTGAGCCAGGACACGGATTCACTTGTGTCCCCACATGTCCCTGCACCACTGTCATGCCACCACCACAACATGCCAAACGCTGCATGGCTCCAGACAGTCCCTTTGCTGGAGGTTCTGCCACAGCCACATAAACCACACTGCTGGTTTGACGAGTCCCAGCTCGGTCCCTTTTCCTTGCAGCACCCACTAGTAACACCTCAGCACCTTTTAGGGGTCTACAAACACACACACACACACGGGGCTTTATTTAGTTCTATTTCCATAAACACCAGCTGCTCAGGGATGCACCGATCACACAGTGTCCTCGGGCACCACCAGAGCCAGGCTCAGTGCCACCCACACTAGCCCAGCACCCCATCTTTCCCTGTTCCCCATCCCCTTTTGGGATGTTTTCGATGTCACTGCCACATATTGCAGCTGCATCTTGCAGGCTCTGCAGGCAAGTGGATGCAGATACAGCCTAAATTCCAGGGAAAAGATGGGTCAAAAACATCTGGAAAGCTGGCACAAAAGCCGCCTACCACAGCATGTCGTCCTGTGCCAGCCCTGTGCCAGTGCTGCTGGAACAAAGGCAGGAAAATCAAAGCCAGGCTGTGGGGCAGCCCTGGGCAGTGGTAGGAGAATTAATGGGAGCAAAGGGCCCCTCATGCTGTGTGGGAGTGGGTTTGAAAAATGAAATAGGCTTGAGAAGACCCTGGGCTGAAGCTTTAGGGGGAGCTTTTCTCCCCTTTCTCCTTTATTATTAATTATCATGATTAATTAATTATTGTTATTAATTAATTATTGTTAATTTTACAAACAGCTGGGACAATGTCAGGATGAGCAAAAGCGCACAGTGCGAGGGGACGGATCAGTCATTGGCACACAGAGGTGGGGATGCACAGAGGGAACATGTTCCAGCTGAAATCCCATGAGCCAGAGCCGTGGTCCCATGTCCCTGTGGGCCACCTGGGCACCAGGTTGTCCCTGGCAGGGGACACACTCATCACCAGCAGCACCCAGACCCACTGGCAGAGCCAGAGGCCAGTTCTGCCCTCGGATCCACCACAGCTTTGCTGGGGAAGGGCTGTGCCAGATGTTGTGCCTGATGTAGGCTGTTTCCGAGCAAACGCTTTAATGGCATCAAATCAAGCTGTCAACAGCAGGGAGGTTATGGCCTTCCCCCGGAGAGGGAGGTGGCTGTGGCTGGTCCCAGGGGCCCTGCACACTCACTGTCCCTGCCACGTCCCTGCTGGACATGCTCTCCTGACCCTGAAGAAGTTTCCAGCCACTGCCTCTGAGATGGGAATCTGTACAGGGCTGTCAGTGCATGGCTGTGGCTGGACACTTGCCCTTGGCAAAGCTGTGCAATGGCCAGGGCTCATGGTGTGGGTCCCTGGGAAGGGAGAAGGCAGGGACTTGGGGCACCATGGTGACCAGCACCGGTGCAACCCTGTCCCCGGAACACAAGGAGCAGTGCTCACTGCTGGCTATAGCCACCACAGAGCATCCCATCCTCTTGGTCCCAAGGGAGCGTGGACAGCCCAGCACAGCCCCTGTGTCACTCATGGGGCACACAGAAAGGACTTGATGCACCACCCAGCACCAGGGCATGACCTGGGGCTATGATGGTGCACAGGGTCACACTGCAAGTGCAGGGGGCTGCCATGGTGCGGGGGGGCTGATGCATGGCACGGGGCTGGTGCTGGGAGCGAGCTGGGCCACCACACGGCACTGCCAGGCCAGCACAGCCGCCCGCTCACACGGTGGCCCGCAGCCCGCCTGCCGCCCAGGAGGATTTGTGCTGCGTGGCTGGATTCCGTGTTATTTTCCTCCCCCCACTCCTCCTTCTTTCCTTCCCTGCCTTCTCCCCTTTCCTCCCCCTTCTTCTTGCCTGGCAGGGACATGGCATGGCCAGATCCGGAGCCCTCTGAAGGCAGCCCAGGACTTCCCATGGCAGGGACCCTCGGTAAGCACCCAAAACCCACAACGCCTCAGCCCCAGGGGGCAAAGGGTATTCCCCGTTTCCCTGCACGCTGGCCCTGCTTCCCAGCTGCTGCTCATCCCGCGGGGCCTGATCCAGCCCTGCTGCTCCTCCGGCTGCTCCCTTGCCTTCGATGCTGCGCCATCAACAAGGACTCAGCGACTAAAAATAGCAGCACGCTCTCGCAGGGGGATGCTCTGCCATCAGAGCAGCGCTGGCACAGCGGACACCCCGTTCCCCACCCCAAACCCCTGGCGCAAACTCCCTCCCAGCCCTCGTCCCTCAGTCAGATGTGCAGCCCCATACGGTGAGGTGGTATCGGAGCTGGGAACGAAGGCATTGGACCCCCCTGGATCCCCCGGCAGCTCTCAGGGAGGGGAATAAGCGCCTATCGAGTAGCGTCAGCCCCGGATTTGTTTAATTGTGAGCTGGTGGAGTTTAAAGAAACCCTTTCTGGCTGGCTGCCACACCGCAAAGTGCTCCGGAGAATTTGATTATTAAGGGAGGAGAGAAAAGGGGAGGCTGCGGGGGGGAGCCGGGGTGTGTGGGACAGACCAGGAAAGGGCATCCTGCCTCAGGAGCTGGGAATGAGAGCCACTGGGGGGATGGAATACAGGCAGACCCCCCTCAGCAGTGCAGAGGGACCCGTGGAGCTCGTGCGGGGTAGGGGCAAACCCTCCGCACAGTTGTGGAGCTGCTGCTGTTTGTCTGTCCCTGCAGCCCATGGACACCCGCTGCAAATGCACCCCCCCTTCAATGCCCCCTCCAGTGAACCCCTTTAATGCACTCTCTCCCCAGTGCACCCCCTCAATGCACCCCCTTACTGCACTGTCCCCCAATAAACCCCTTTAATGCACCTCAATAACGGTCCCCCTCCCCAGTGAACCCCTTTAATACACCCTCTCTCCAGTGCACCCCTTCGATGTACTCTCATTAGTGCACCCTTGCCCCAGTGCACCCCAATAATGTGCTCTCCCTCCAGTGAACCCCTTTAATACACCTCCCCAATCCCTCCCATCACCATCTCCATCTCCCACCATGCCAGTGCTCCTTCCCAGAGCAGCGACTGGGGGTTATGGTACCCCAGGGCAGCCCGCAGCCCCCCGCGCCCCCCCAGCCCCGCGTCCCGCCCCATTTCGGCGCTCAGCCGACCGGAGCAGCTGTTCCCTGCACACTTCACTTGCCCGCAGATGATGATAAATGGAGCTGGGGCTGCGCCGCCCATTGCGTGGGGGTGGGCGGATGTGGGTAAGGAGGAGGAGGAAGGATGGGGTCCCCATCTTCTGCAGCCCCCCCTCCCCCCCCCCAGATCACGCTGCTCCTCCCATCCAGCTGCTTGGGAATTCCCTGGGCAGGTCCCCCCCCTCCCCTCCAGCCCAAACCGCCCTCCCGGGGGGTGGAACCTGCCCAGGGAATTCCCATCGCAATGGGGTGCATCCCCATCCCCAGATCAGTGTCCCATTTGGGGGCCACAGTCCTTCACTGCTGCTCCCCTCCTAGCTCTGCTCCTCCCCAGTGAGGAATTTTTCTTGGGAAAAAATCCACCGCCTGCGAACCGCACTCATGACTCAACGTTTCTGCTGGCCCCGGTTCCTCTGTCGCTTGCCAGGGGAAGCCCGTGGCCGCCCCAACCTCATCCCCTCACATGGAAATCCGGCTCAGCCGCCAGCTCCAGCCTCTCTCCCCTTGGTTTTTCCTCCTTTATTTTGGAAAGGGGGGGTTGGATCCTTGATGTCAGGGATGGGAGGCTTGCAGAGGGTTGGGCTGGGGAGAGTGATGAGAGGTTCTGGGAGTCAGAGCAAGCTGCTGTGTCTTTTTCTTGGTGGTGGAAAATGTCAGTCGGTAAGGAAGGATTTGGAAAGGAAGGGAGGAAAAAAAAGGGGAATAAAAGGAAGAAAAAAGGGAAAAAGAAGAAAAAGGGGAGAGAGGGGGGAAAAAAAGGAAAAATAAGAAAAGGAAAATAGGAAAATAGGAAAATAGGAAAAAGAAAAAGAAAAAGAAAAAGAAAAAGAAAAAGAAAAAGAAAAAGAAAAAGAAAAAGAAAAAGAAAAAAAAGAAAAAGAAAAAAGAAAAATAAAAAGGAAGAAAGAAAAAGAAAAAAGGAGAAAGAAAAAAGGTATAAAAAGAAAAAAGAGAAAAAGAAAAAAAAAGGGAAAAAGATGGGGGGGCGGGGGGGAAGGCTGGAGGCTCACAGCAAAACAGATGCTCAGCCTGAGCCTTCCTGGGCAAATTCCCTCTCTGGGATGAACTGTGTTCCACTCCGGAGCAAAATTCATGGCCGGATGTACCATGGAGTGAGGCTCCACATGATCGCACTCCCAGCCAGCGGTTGGACATCAACCTTGGGGCTCTGAGGGGAGAGGAAAACCAGCCCTGCAGGAGGCTGGAAACACAGCCAAGGTTAGGAGGGATCCAGAGCAATTCCATTCTCCAAACCCAAATCCTGGTGTAGACCTGCCTGGAGCTGTCAGTACAACGGCGCCAGGGCACCGATGGGCACAGCTGTGGCCGTGGGGTTGTTGTCACCACCATGGTGACCTTCAGCCACCCCTCCAGCCTCACCCCAAGTGAGCAGCATGGGGCCAGCACGGTGCTGGTGCAAAGCAACAGCCTGGCCAGTTCCCCACACGCTCACGTTTTTCTTCTTTACTCATTTTCTGCCTGACAGGTTTGGATCCTTCTTCCTTCCTCCCTTCCTTCCTCCCTCCTCTCCTGCTCTCAGCCTGACTCACTTCAATTCCAATAATAATTAACCATTCCAATCATTACTGTGACCGCTAATATTGACCCTCCCTCCTCCCACATCCTGTTTGTCCCCTGCCTCAGTTTCCCTAGAAGCAGGACAGAAGCTCCATCCCTGCAAGGAAAGGCAGGGAGCAGATGCCATGCCTTTGGCACCCTCCTCCGGGATGCTGATGCCCCAAGGGGTTCATGCTTCTTGCAACAAAAATAAAAGCAAATAAAAGCTCTCCCAAGTATGGGAGAGGGAATGGATCTGGAGTCCTGGATCTGGTCTGCATCTTGTGATGGTTGCTCATGGATGCGGTCGGATGCATAAGGCTGCACTCACTGGGGAATGTGACAGGGATGGCTCGTGGTCCCCTGGCACCTGCTGACCCTTCAGCCCAGCAAACCAACACCAAACCTGGTAGCAGGACCTGGCACTCACCCAGCAGCTTGGAGCTGGAAAATCCACTGGGTTGAAACCAGGACCACTCTCTAGCTGTGCCTCAGTTTCCCCACTGTAGGGTGGTACGGGTTTGTGTTGTCCACAGTGTTGAGGCTGGGAAGTGCCAGCCCAGGAGCATGGGAATGGAGCAGGCTCATGTCCCAGCCCTAGGATCCTGGACCTCCTCCCCAGTGCATCTCTCCATCCCCAACAGAACTGGAGACCCCAAAGATTGGCAGGTGGCCATCACCCCCAGGACATTCCCAGCTCTTCTGAATGTGCCACTGGGTCCAGCCGCTCTGGCTCATCCCTGGTCACAGCCAGCTTCTCTACTGGGAAAACTTCCGGCAAGTTCACGCTGCAACATCAAAAACCAGGAGGCCTCAGCTGCTGTGGGATGGCTGCTGACAGCAAAGGACAGACCCTGGCACCATCCCATGCCTCCTCCCCACCTCAAGCTCTGGGAGGAGATGGGGCTTTGTCCCAGTGTCCCCACCATGTCGGGTACATGGGGACATTTACACCTTTGTTTTAGATGAGCGCTATTCAATTATCACTGGTGATCCCAGAGACATCCCCAGTCCCAGCCCCATTGAGACCCCCTCACCAGGATCCATTGTTACGGGGGTCATTACCCTGTCCCCCTTTTGCCTTCCTGTGGCAACTCCTGCCTTCACTTTTTGGGCAGCCAATCTCATGATCCAGCAACCACCAGCTCCCCACTGCCATCGCAGCCAAACCCCTCAGATACAGGCACCCCACAGCTGCCACGTTTCAGCATCTGCCCACAGACAGGTCCATCCACCGGAGCCAAACCCGGCTGTGCTGCTGCCGGGCTCTGCCCTAAGCCATCCCCTGCCGGCAGCAGACAGCTCGGTAATGAAGCGTAATGCTCTGACACTCCCCTGAGTGACAGTGGCCAGCACCAGCTGTGTCCCCATGGCTCAGCACGGCCTCCTGTGCCTGCCAGGGAGGGGATGAGCATCCCCCTGCCACAAGCGGGGCTGGGGGCTGTGGAGTGGTCACCTGCTAGGGGGATGCTGAGCAAAAATCCCTTGGGGAAAAGGAAAAATAAGAATAAAAGGGGTTGAAAGAAATAAATCAAGTCAAAAAAAATATAAAAGAAAAGAAGGCTGAAAATAATAAATCGAGGTTTGATGCTGTGTGGTAAATTATTTTGGTATTATATATTCCCCAGCTTCAAATCCTGAAGACAAATACTGGGGCAGGTGAAGTGGGAAGCAGATTTCCAAAGGCCTTCTCCCGGCTCCCGGTTATTGACTCTGTCAATCACGGCAGGCGCCGTCCCCACCTTTGGCACCCCGCAAAATCGGTTCCTTTTGTTCCTGCTGAAAAACTGGGGAGGGGGAAGAGGAGGGGAGAGGAATTTGGGGCAGGGAACTTCCAAAAGAGATGATTAAGGAGTTAATCTGCCTGAAATAGATAAGGAGCTTAGAGCTGCTGGTATTTGACTGTCCAAGTTTGGATTCAGCGTGCCTTAAACACTGGCTGGAATGTACTTAGATATGACCAAAGTACATGTCCCCCCGAGGAATTACCAGGTTGCCAATTAGATTTGCTTCCCAGATTCACTCAGACCTTCACAAGCTTCTTCAGAGCAGGAAAATTGCTGCCTGTCCCTGGGGAGACAGCAGAGCAGCCGCTGCTGCCTGGCCCCGCAGCCAGCACAGCACGGCATGGCACGACACGAGATCCCAGTGGGCAGCCACAGGATTTGCAGGAATGTGGCACAGCCAGGATGACGGCAAGGCAAGGATTTCTGTGCCAGGGTATGGGGGCACCAGGCATGGCCTGGTGCATGCTGCTGGGGGAATTTGGGTGCTTTAGGGTACTTGGGGTGCCGGTGTGAGCCTTGCCATGGTCATGGTGCCGGTGCACTGGTGGGGCTCTCAGCAGAGCAGGCTCAGCATTCCATGGGGTTGCAGAGCCACGGCTCTCCCTACCTCCAACCAGGCTCACAGTGCTGCCATGCAGGCAAATCCAACCTAAAACACCCCAGCTCAACC
Organism: Corvus cornix cornix; assembly: GCF_000738735.6. NCBI lineage: Eukaryota > Metazoa > Chordata > Aves > Passeriformes > Corvidae > Corvus > Corvus cornix. The sequence goes on along the minus strand of NC_046344.1, from coordinate 6,769,437 downwards.
TCCAGGCTGGGGACACAACACAGAACAGAGCCACGATGGCACACGGGGAAGGCAAACAACCACTGAAACGTGAACAAACCCCAGTGGTGAACACCTGGCTCCTGGTCCCTGTGGGCACCTGGGACACCATAAACTCACCACAACCCAATGCTCAGAGCAGTGAGACGCCCTGCCCATGCCAGGGTGAAGGTTACCACTCAGGGGCCACAACAACATCCAGCACCGGGACAAAGCAGAGGTAGAAAGGCAAACACCAACCCCTGCAAAAACCCTTCCCTATCCATTTATTTTAACCACTCCATTCCCATCCTTGTTATTTATGGTGCTTCATAACACAATGGTCAAAGTAACGAAGTTTGGGGGGGTTGCATGACCAACACAGAGGTAGGACCATGATGGGGGATCCCACCACCAGCTCCCACATGCAGGCACCAAGTTCCTTTCCAATCCTGGGCTGTATTCACTAAATCTGAGCTCGGTTTCTCTGCTGGCATCCCAATCCCATAGAAAGTGTTGGGAGTGGCAGCCAGTCTCACCAGGCTGGTGTCAGCATCGCTGGAACAGCAGCAGCGCCGTGATGGAAAGTTGCTGGAACATCAGCTTTGGATGCTGAGTCCTGGTAACAGTTGCTATGTGAAACATTCAGAGGTGGAATTTACTGTCACAGTTAATAATAGATGAAGGTTTTAGAATTTTTGATGCTTTACATTTTAAGCTGTTTGATTTATAATGTTTCAGAAAAGGGTGGGGGGAGGCAGGAGCTGAACAGCAGCATGAGGTAAACAAAGCAAGTGGGGAGGTGGGCAAAGGGCTTCATTCATCCATCCATCCATCCATCCATCCATCCATCCATCCATCCATCCCTCTGCCCACTTCAGGGATGCACTGAGACCCTCATGGCCAACAGTGGGATGGGGTCTCCCCACCAACCACCAACACCAGTAAGCACCCTGGTGGAAAACCACGGCACAATTGGGACGCAGCCCCTCAATTGCACATCACACTTCATTTTGGGGTTTTTTTCTGCCTTCAGTTGCTGCATCTCTCCTCCCTGTTTTCATTCCGTCGGGTTGCTGGGTTATTTACTTGCTGGCGCTCCTCTCTCCTCTCCCCTCTTGCAGGTGTATTTCAAGTAGCTCCGTAAATAGCAGTGCGTGGCGTGCCTGCGGCGGAGCGCGCGGGTCCTGCTGATTAGGAACACGCTGCCAAAAAAAAGAAGGGTCTCACTTCCCTGCCGAGCTGCCACCCTGTTTCCACAAAGAGGTGCCAATGTCCCGGCATATGGGGATGCTCCAGCTGGATCCCGAGGGGCTGGTGCGTGCTGTGTCCACTCCTTTCTGGAAAGGAGCAGTGAGCACAGGTGCTGTGTGAAGAACCTCGGTGTCTCACGGTGTCCTTTGGGCAAAGCCCTGTGATGGGTTCAGCTCTGGTACATTCTTCCTGCTTCTCCCAAACACTGGAGCATCCCAATATTCCAAATGTGTGTGTGGAGCATCCCAACACCTCAGATGTGTGGTCAGGAGGATTTAATCCCAGCTCAGTAAGGCTTCAGGTCATGACATGAGGAGCAGAGGAGGAGTCCACACTTCCTCCACCAGTGCTGGGCATGCAGTGACATCTTGACAAAATTGGGGGGTGGGATGGAATAGAGGGGATTCCCCTCTGCTCCTCCAAACCAAGAGAGGTGACACAGTGCAGAGAGGAGATACTTTGCAATGCTGTTGGGAAGATGTGGCGACTGGAGCTGGGATGCTGGAGCCTCCAACACCTGGAGACATTCCAGCCCTAACCAGGTCCACGGCTCCTGCCAAAACTCTGGGTGCACACAGGGGCTCCCAAACCCGAGGAGGTGGCTGAGGTGCATCCCCCACCACCAGCACTCTCCAGCCCCTCTGGAGCTCCTGTTTCCCCCAGAATTGAAGATTCCCAGGGGTCCCAGGCTGAGCTGCCCCATGATGTCTCAATCAGGGCTGTGCATCGCCCCATTTACATACGCACATCCCGGCTGGAGCCGAGTATAATTTCCTTATAAAGTGGCTTTGACACATGGGGTAGCTCGCCTTAATGAGGAGGGTTATTCCACAAAGATCTGTTACTAATGGGCTTGGGGCAGGCAGCGCCCGTGCACACAGACTCCTGCTGCCAAACCCAGCACCACACCGCACCCGGATCTCCCCACGGACACAGCATCCCCACCAGAATTACCCCCATGGCTGAGCCAGTGCTGGCAACCCCTGCCTTGGTGGGATCTCATCCTGATCCCAGTAAGATCTGTGCCTTTGCCAGCTGCCTCTCTGCTTTGCATCAAAACCCACTTGGAGGTCCAGAAAGGCAACCATGAGGCACACCTTGGTATGGAAACCACTCAACCCTTCCCAAAAACCAGCTCCAAGGAGGGAGATCGAAGTCAGCACAGCACTGGAGTCCCCCAGTACGCACAAGGTCCCTGAAACATCAAACCATCCATGTCCCTGTCCGTGCGGGCACCCTCTCTACAAAGGCACCGCTCCTGCCTGGCACCAGCTCTGCCAGTGACCAGCCCGTCATTACCAGAACGGCCTAATTAAAAAAACATATTAAAACCCGTGACTCCCCCAAGACCAAGCCCCTCCCTGCAGAGCCCCGACAAATTCAATGCACAGCTTCATCCCCGCCACTCCCCCGGGCTCCCCGGGGACCCCCGTTAGCGGCGGGTGCCTCGTTAGCCGGCGGCGTGCCGGAGATTGGCTGCAACTCGTTCGCGGCGTCGAGCAGCTCTGCCCCAGACACCTTCTCCTGCGACCGGAGGCGCGCTACGTCCCAGGGCACTGTCACAATATATTAAGACGCGGCGCTAAAAATAAGCAACGGCAAAAATAAGCAGGAAAATCGTGGTCCCTGCCTGCCCCTGCCGGCCTCGCACTGGCGGAGCTCCCGCTGCCACACGCGAGCTGGGGAAGCATGTCAGGAACGAGAGGTTTTTGCTGGGTTTTATTAAAGCGACGTGTTTTCCCCTTCCCTCCGCCCCCAATCTCCAGCCGCTCCGAGGAGCGAGCCCCGCGGTGACACACAGGATTTGGTGACAAATCATCCCGGGGGTGGGCGGTTTCTCTGCATGCTGGTGGTTCCGGGCATGGCCACGGCTGGTGTGAGGCCCTGCCTGGCCCTCCGGGGCTGGAGCGGATCCTTGTCCGCCCCACGCAGCCCAGGATGGGGCTCTGCTCCCCGAAGGGGGACACCCCAGGAGCCACGGGCACTGCTCCGTGTGCCCAGCCATGGGGTGCCAATCAAAGGATGGGTGGGTTTTGGCCAGCCCCGTGTCAGACACAACAGCCAGGCTGGCTCCCTGTGGAGCCTCCATTCCCACAGCTCCCCAACATCTGCAAACACCCCATTCTCCTCGCTCGCTGCAAGCCAGACACATCAGTGCCGGCGTGGCACAGCCCACGGGATGGGAGCTGGGAGAATCCTCTACCCGGGAATGCGTCTTGGAGCACCTGGGGAGAGGGCAAGAGGCTGCCCGCACTCCTCCCGCTACCTGCACCCCGTGGAGTACCATCCTCCACGCCTGAATCCTTGGGGCTGTCGGAGGCACCAACAGGGACACAGCCCCTGCTTGTCTCCGTGAGATGAAAGGGCAGCTCCAGGCGCGGGGACGGCTCCGTGCCTCCAGCCGAAGGCGTGCGGCCGCCCTGCTGCCTCGGCTGCGGCTGGAACGAATGCGTGCACATACCTCTGCCCCGGCACGGGTGTTTGCTCTTCTCTTCCGCGGCTGTGATTGATTAAAGGATCAGGGACATCTGAGAATGGAGGCAGCAGCGGCAGCAGCAGAAGCAGCTCCCTTTGGACTTGGAGAGCTTCCTTGCCTGCTGCTTGCTGCTGCCGTTGCCTGTCAGGCAGCTTTTAATCAAGGTTTGCTTATATCTGCAAAGGCCTTTCCCAGAGGGATGAAGGGAGGAAAAGAGGGGGGGAGAGTATATTAACATGCCAGCCACCCTCCCTCTCCCTCTCCTTTGTTTATGGAGAGGGTCAGTGCTTGGAAACGGCTGGCAGGGACCGGGAAAGGCGCTTCGGGGGTGCCGGGGGTGCTGGATTGTGGTGCAGCTCTTGGCATGTCCAGGTCTCGTGGCATAGCCAGGGGTAGGGAGGGTATCACACTTGGCTGGGATGTGCTCAATAACAGCACCAGTGTGTGGAGGGAGCAGGACCTGGGGACCAGGGCTTGGTGGCTTCTTCTGGGTGGCCTTGGATGCCTGGAATGTCCCCACAGGCATGCCAGGGAGGGGACCAACCTGCATACCCCCAAATCAGAGTCTCAGCCCAGAGAGACCAACACCAACCATATGCTGAGACCAGCACTGTCCGTACACCAAGACCACTCAGGCGGAGGAAGCCCAGGCCCCTCCATCCCACCCCTGGCTTCATGGAAGGTCAGGGTCCCCATCCTCATCCTACAGCCCACTGGGACTGCAGCCAGGATGGCCACATCACACCACCTCTTCTCCCTTCTGCAGGGTGGGCTCTGGCAGTGAAACCACGGCTGGGAAGGACCAACACCGGCCCCACACCTGCCCCAGGGCTGGGTTTGCCCCATGGCACTGGGATTTCAGCACGGCACAGGCTTGGGAGCACGCCGGCATCAGCCACCACTCCACCATCACCCACCACAGCCACGCACACCCGTACGAGCAGTGTGGGAGGATGGGTGACCCCCAGCCCTGTGTCCCCTCATCAAGCACTGTCTCTGCCTCCGCTGCCATTCCCGCACATCACTTTGGCTCTCCACGTTATCTTATTGCTTGGCTAATGACCTGCTAAAAGTATTATGTGAAAAACCACGCTCTTAGCCAGCCATTAGACTGGTTAGGACCAGCGGGTTATGCTTTATTGCTTTAATAGCTGAGTTTATGAAAGGTCGTCTCATAACTGATAACATGCATAATTTTTGTAACTTAATTAATGCTGCTAATATACTGGAGTCTCCATCAGCTGCTGGTGCAACTGATGCGCAGTTTGCATCCCGAGCGGGGCTGGGAAGAGTATCCTGGGCCAGGCTCTGCTCGCTGTCCTTGCCAAACAGCACCCAAAATGGGAACACAGTTCAAATCCACACCAAAACCCCACCGTGCCACTTTTCCACTTTGGAGCGTCCCGTTCAGAAATGCTCCAGCAGAGACAGGGATTGCTGTGAGTGGGCAGAGGGAAATGGGAACAGATCCAGTTCCCAACCCCACAAGCCTGAAGAGAAGGGATTTCTTTGCTTCCATTCTGTTCAGCCCATGGAGAAGCCAAGGGCAGATGTGGGACCCGCAGTCAGGGAGAGTTTTACCTGTGGAAGAACCAAAAACCTCTGGGGGATGGGAGTTGCTCCAGCAATCGCATACATCTCTGACTGAAGTTACAACTGAGCAAAGGAGTTTTGCCTTGATTGGGGATTTGTGTCTGTGTCCCAAGAGGGTTCCCCTGGGAACCCTCGGACAGACCCTGCTCCTCTGATGATGCTAAGGGCAGCCAGGCTGGCATGGGGCAGGATCCTGCTGGAACTGCTGCCTTTCTTCCCGGCACCGGGTTTTAAGGACAACCTCCTTGACAACAATTTTGACAGTATTTTTTCAGAATTTCTTTTAACAACACCCTCCTGTGAGGGTGGCGAGGCCCTGGCACAGACTTCCAGAGAAGCTGAGAATGCCCCCTCCCTGGAAGTGTCCAAGGCCAGGTTGAATGGGGCTTGGAGCAACCTGGGATAGTGGAAGGTGTCCCTGCCCATGACAGGGGGTGGAAGTGGATGGACTTTAAGTCCCTTCCAATCCAAACCATTCTACGATTCTGTGACAAGTACACATTTTTCTCATTAAAAGGGAAAAAATATAAAAGCAAACAACTTCTCTGCACTGCCCAAGCGCACACCTGGGGGGCTGAGCGTCCATGGGGGAAGCTGGGAATCAGAGGCATTTCCCAGGCAGCAAAAACAGGCCCTTCCCTTGCAAAGAAAAAAAAAAAGAAGAAAAAAAAAAAATCATGTAAATAGGAGCCCAGGTGCATGCGGTGTGTGAGTCCCTGATATGCTGCCACCAGCAAATCTGGTGAGCTGTGAATCCCCGGCACCGCGCATCCAACGCTGCAAATCCGAGCTGCTCCAGTCGCCTGCTTAGTTTTGCAAATTCTTTCCTGCTGGCTGAGAAAAGCCAATATGTCTGCTGCTCCCGCTCCAGCGCAATAATTGTTCAGCGCTGGTTATCATCCTGCCAGAAAGGCACGAGCTACCGCTGGGGCACTCTGCTTGCTGTAAATGCAGCGAGATGATTTCCTAGCAAATGCAAGTTTTCCAAGGAAGTGGGTGGAATCTGCTTGTCTCTGATTAGACAGCTTGGGTTTTTGTTTTCCTGGTGCTTTAGAGAGAGAGAGAGAGAAAAAAAAAAAAAAAAAAAAAGGCATAAAATATGTGGCTTTGCATCCCCTCTGCCCTGAATTGCAGGCTTGCATGCATCCAGGCGATGGTCCCCTTGGGACAGGCAGCTTTGCCCACACTCTGAGCAATGATCCCGTGGAATGAGGCTATGATCTTTCATCAATCATTGCTGAGCGCTTCTCCCTCCCGCGCCCGCTCCCCAGGCTGTGCCCGCTGCGAGCGCACAGCCCCACAGCTCTGCTTCCCCTTCGGGCCTCCAAAAATCAAGGGGTGCAGGCTTGGCCCCCCAAGTGCCTGGGGGGTCAGGACTCTGCTTGGGGACAAGGGGCACAGGACAGCCCCTCTTTCACCCTCCCAGGTCAGCACAATGCTTGGGAGGGATGCAGGATGCCAGACACGGCTTGCAGGACCACAGGGTGAATCCCAAATTCTGGCGCTGCAACCAGACTAACCAGGATGCTGCGAGGGAGGTGGGATCAGGACAAGCCCTGAGGCTGTGGAGAGACAGGTCTGCCTCCCCGCCCTTGCCAGGGGAGGAAAAATGACTTGAAATTAAGATTTCCTGATGTTTGGGGGCTTGGAGACCTTGACACCCCCTGCGTCCATCTGGCTCTTCCCCTCTTGTGGCAGCTCGCTCCTGCGCTCCTGTCTATCCGTGAATACCAATTATGGTTTAGGAGAATGTATATCTGAGATGTGCAAATACAAAAGGCAGGAAATAAAAGTCATCTCTTACTGAAGAGGAGAGGTAACCATGACTACCTGGGACCTCATTTAAAACTGTGCCGGCCGCAGGCTAAAAGGCAACGCTTCCTATTGTTACACACGTTTACGGAAAGCTTTGAAAACCCATTTTCCCCCCCAAAACCAGCTGGGAAGTAAGAATGAAAACGAGAATTGGAGGTGGGGGGGGAGGATATAGAAGATATTTATTGGTGTTTGTGGGCTGGTTTTGCATCCCACCTGCATGAAAACAGCCGGCAAGCTGAAACTTCAAATGAGCAACTCGGAAGGAGACGGAGCGCCAGCGGCTGCGGCATCGAGGTTCTGGTGCCACGTGGCAGCCGGCCGGGAGCCCGCGCGGCACGGGCAGAGCTGCGGCTCCAGCGCTCGGAGGGGGATGCACCCCTGTAGGAAAGTGGGGTGTGAGTAAACCTGTAAGGGCTCTCCATGCTGCAAACACCGCCAGGATGTGCTCGGGGTTTGCGGGGAGCTGGGAGGAGATGGTGGCTCTTGGTGCCGGCCCCAGCTGGCACCCAGACATGCTTTGCACACTGTCACAGGCTGTGGTTGGTTGGATTTTGGAAGTGCCCTGGGCTTGCTGAAATCACACGTGTGGTAGCTGCTGTTTGCATGCCAGATCCTGCAGCCTGCAGGAGGGATACCCATGATGGCGGGGGATAACTGGGAATCGCCAGCTGCCCAGCTGAACGTTTTCACCAGTCAGATCTGTAGGGCCAGCGCGGAGCCGGGGGACACCAGCAAAGACACCCCATTGCTCCAACACGTGTGTAACCACAACCTGTCCCAGTCACATCAAAGACCAGGAAAGCTGTCTGCCAGCCACCAGCCTCGCCAGGACTTCACACCACTCTCAAGCTCATGGTTATAAGGCCAATGACCGGGCAATTAAACTGATTTTTGGTTCAAAGGCCGTCCCACCTGGCACACACAGACAACAGGAACCACCTCAAAACCAGATGCTGCTTTCTCAGGGATCTGTGCTGGGCACCAAGAGGGATAACTGTGGATGCAGACAAATGTGGTGGTCACCTCCACCCTCGTCATTCCTGGGCACCTGCCACAAGCTCCCACTGGCAAAGCTCTCCCCTGCCCACTGCCGGCACAGCCATGGCCCTCAGGCCCCCCTGCCAGCACTCTGGACCCACACCTGGGACCACACAACGGGGCTGCAGGCAGGAGCCCCAGCCAGGAATTATGGTCTGTACAAAAGACAATGACAGTGAATCTTGTTACTGGCTTTTCAGCAAACGTAATTCCTTTTTATTAGAAAATTAAAGGGTATGAAAAGCTTTCCAAGGCTGAAGAGCTGAAATGTGCTTTCATAAAATATGCGGCGTCTGATAAAACGGATTTGCTTGTCTGCCTGCCCCAGCCCCCTCCCCCTCCTGGCTTTTATTCCTACTGGCAAGGTGATACCTTTTGCCAAAACACCAATCCCGATGTGGCCAGCGGAGACTCTTGGGGACCAGCGCTGCTCCCCAGCATCCCAGTCATTCCACCCTGAGGCAGCCTGCACCTGTTTGAGGTTGGGTTTGGGTTGGATTTTTTAGCTAAATGAAACTCTGAGGGACAGTTTTTTCCCTCCAGGGCTGCAGGTGAAGTCTGACAACAACCCAAACCATCACCCCAAATGCAGCCGTGAGGATGCAGCAGTTGCCAGCAGCAGAAGGTGAAGCCAGGCAATGGCAGACAGAAAGGAATGGATTCCCCCAGACATCACACAAACAGCAACTATTAAAATCTTCCTGGGAAGTTCCCTCCTGAGGAGAAAGTCATGTGCCCTCCTGTGCCCCAGCACTGAGCTGCGTGCGAGAGGTGCTGAGGGCCGGCGAGTTGCCAGCATCAGGCAGCGGGCAGCCAAGGTAACGCGAGGAATCTCGATTTCTTCCCTTTAATCGTTCCCTCTCTCTGTCTCTTTCATCTTTCTGCTGGTCCAAGTCAACCTCCCATGTTCGTGAGGGTAAAGATTCTTGCTCTCTCCCACTTGGCACTGTGGGGCTGGCACAGGCCAGGGACCACAGCACCCCGGAGCGATGCTGGCAGATGGTGCTGCCTCTTCCATCTTTTGTGGGCAGAACGCCCCTTGCCAGCCCTCCACAAGGACCACAGCCTTAGGGTTCACCTCGACCCTCCAGGCTTTTTATGTCCATTTCATTACCAGGTCAGTTTTGCCTCTGCAAGTCCCATGGAATGCATGGCAATGGGATGCATCCATGCCCACACAGAGATCCCCACAGGGACGGTACACAGGGACCTTGCTGTGGCCACTGTGGGCACAGGGCTGGCACCCCCTGATGGTTTGTCACCCTTGGCATGGCAGAAATAGGGGGAAGTGAAACAACATCCCCTGGGTACCATCAGGGAGCTGACGCCTCAGCTGGGAGAGGACGTGGCAGCCCTGGCCACTGTCCCCAAATGACTCCAGCCCTGGCGATGTGACACAGGAGCAGGAGGCAAGGAGACAGCAACACCAGTGGCATGCACCCACTGCAGCGTGCAGGACAAGCCACTGGACATGGGGTCATTGGGCTGGTAGGGACAAGGACAGGCGGCAGATTCAGCCGTGTCCCTGCCACCATGCTGGGCACCAGCACTGCTGCCATGGGGAGACACAACTCCAGCAGCAACACCATGTCCCCACATGCCCCCTCAGTTCTCTTGCAAGCAAATGTGCCATGACCCAGCTACAGCATCTCCTTCCCACCCCATCAGCCGTGGGTTCCCCGTGCCACTGTGGGCTCCCGGTGCCACTGGCAGTGCTGTGCGAGTGCTGCCCGGCTGGCTATTACCACAGGAAGAGCTGTAACACTACAGCAAACCTCCCTGCTCAGCCCTGCTACAAATCAGGGTCAGGCGGCAGCGCTGTTAGACAGAGCCTGCCAGTACGTGCTCCTGCTCCTAATGTCCTCCCGCCGCACGCTTAATGGGGACGCGCAGGAGAGTGATGCGACGAGGCAGAGGCTCGGCCCCGCTGCCCATCCGGGGGTTCCTGCCCTCAGAGCCGGCTCCCTGTCACCAGTGGAGCTGAGGGTTAACACCAGGGAGGCACGGCCAGGGATGTTTTCTTCCCTGGAGCTGCTCTGGCTTTACCTTTAACATCTGCAAATGTGGTTAAAAGTTTGCCGAGCCTATTTTTAGAGCCTCTCACCACATGCGATTTCTCCATCGTGAGACAGGAAACGCTGATGAGGTTGTTCGCCACGGAGCTGCTTTTTCCTCCCTGGATGGCCTCTGAGCTCCTCTGGCCTGTGTGGTGCTGCCACGCCACTGGTGTCCCTGGTCCCCACCTCCCAGGGTGTCCCATGGTGGCAGCTATGGCAACCCAAGAGCTGAGGGTGACAAACTGCTGGAGGGTGCCGGCCCTGCACCTGCCAGCATGGTGGTCACACCAAGGTCACCATCCATGGTCCCTAGGCAGTGGCGGAACGGATGTGTCCCGATGCTGTTCAGCCCCAGGGACTTGGAGGCAAAACTGCTCCCAGCAATGGAAATACAAAACCTTGAGGGTGAAACCAGGCCCCAGCATTGTGGACCTTGTCCACCATCTTGCTCCATGCCTCAGTTTCCCCAAAGGAACAATATTTTTCTTGGCTCCCCACCCTGGAGAAGCGCTAAGGGCTTGGGCAGCTGCTGCACCTCCTTGACCATGGGATGCATCAGCACTGGGCACAGGGGCTGCCAGTAAACAGACCTTGGCAGGGGTGTCCACTACCAACCCTCACACCCACCACCCCCAGCATGGGCAGCTCAGTGTGTCCCCACCATCACGCTTAACACAAAACACTTCGGAGCCAAAGCAGACCCGGCTGCCCCACCGGGCCGGGCCCTTCTCCGTGCCTGGCCCCGTGTCGCGGGCTCGGCAGCACGCAGGCGCGGCTGCGGCCGGGCGGCGCGGGTACCTGCTGTTTGAATGTCAACACCTCATTTATACATCTTGATTGGCTCTCATCAGCCATGCTGCGCTACACCTGATTGCTCCGAGCCGACGCAGGGTGCCAGGCTGCAGCGCCTAATTCCAGTTAATTGGCCCTTCATCCGAAGCAAAACAGAAATACAGGAATAAAGAAACAATAAACCATCCTCCCCCGCTAAAAAAAATTAAAATCTTGGCGTTCTGGAGGGTTGGTTTTATTTTGCAACCGTGAGCAGGCCATGCTGTGGGCTATGGGAATTCCTTCCCAGGAGTGCTGCACCCTGCATGAGCTGGGAGATGCTTTGCCACCCACCGGCTTGGCTCACTCGTGCTCCCCCTCATCCCACAACGAGCCCTGCGTTCGTGTCACGCTCGCCTGTGCTCCTACTCCCGCCCGCTCTCGCAAACCACTGAGGCTGAAATTTCAATTAAGAATGAGAAATAATTACCCGCCGCTCCACATTTCCTCTAAAATGGTAGCCAATGCCGGCAAGCCGAGTCACCGCCTCCTGCCACGTCCTGGCGCTCACCGGCAGGCTGGCATTCGGATGACATTTCCAGGATAATGCCGGCCCAGCTGCCGCACGCTGGTGGCTGCGCCCCCAGCCATGCCGGGAGGCCAGTGCTGGCGGATGCTTGGAAGAGATGCTCTCTTCCACAGTGGGAGTGGGGCTGCTGCGAGCCCCTGCTGCCATGGCTCAGCCTTTGAACTCTCTGCCTGGCACTGCCTGCTCCCAGCCATGCCCTGGGCTGGGATGCTGGTCCCCTGCTCTCCACCTGGCAGAAGTGCTGCGTGATAATGACTTGGCTCATCTCCTTCCAAGCCACACGTCATGGGGAACCACCATGCTGCTGTCCCCAGCAGCCACCATGCACAGGGATGGGGCATATGGGGATGTTCCCCTCACTCCAAGGAAGGCACTGAAGTGCTGGAGTGCATCCAGAAAAAGGCAACGGAGCTGGGGAAGGATCTGGAGCACAAGGAGCGGCTGAGGGAAACTTCTCAGCCTGGAGAAAAGGAGGCTCGGGGGAAACTTCTCACTCTCCAAAACTCCCTGACAGAAGGGTACAGCTAGGTGGGGGTCGGGCTCTGCTCCAGGTAACAAGTGATAGGACAAGGGGAAATGGCTTCAAGTTGAGCCAGGGGCAGTTGAAGTTGCATATTACGAAAAATGTCTTCACCAAAAGGGTGGTCAGGCATCAGAACAAGCTGCCCAGGGTATTGGTGGAGTGTTCATCCATCCTGGAAGTGTTCAAAAAATGTGTGGATGTGGCACTTGGGGACATGGTTTAGTGGTGGGCTTAGCAGTGTTGGGTTAATGGTTGGACTTTGACGGTCTCAGAAGGGTTTCCCAACCTTCATGATTCTGTGATTCAATGATTCCATGCAGGAGGGCAGGAGCAAGAGGATGGGCAGCACCAGGGTGGGCAGCAGCCTTGGCTGCACCACTGGCCTGTGGAACAGCACTGGGAAAGGGCAGACAGGCCCACTTTCAGCCCCCCAGCCTGGGGACACCAGCAGTGTGGCTGTGTCTGCCTCCCCCATGACACTACTCCAGGCAGATGCCCCAACCCAGCACTCACCGGGGCACCTCAGACCTGCCCACAGCTCCAGAAATCACACTTCTTGCACCGTTTCATTTTAGCACAGCCAGAAATAAGAGGAACAAACTCCATCAGGGTTGGAAAGGGCACAGACCCCAATCAGAGGATGATCTGGCATCCCCAAAGTGCTCCTGCAGCTTTCCCTGTTGAGACAGCCTGTCCTGGCTCCAGCTCATGCCCTGTTGGAGTGACACAACCCTGTCACAGTGACACAACCCCACTGCAGATCCCCACGGTCCTGCCCCAGAGAGCTGTAGGAGATGCAAACCCTGGGAGAAGGTAGAGACAGGACACTGACGTGGGCACAAAAGGCTCCTCCATCATGAGGATGGATGAGAATGAGGGAAAAATGAATAAGGATCCGTGCTGCAGCAGAGCAAGCTGGTGTGGAAGATGTGCCATGTCCCCAAAACCAGACCCTCTGCCATCAATGTGAATGGTGTCTTATTTTCCCTGGATGTTTTCCCATTCCTCTTCCCATAATCCAGAGCTGGGGGGGCCACTGCAAAGCCTGCAAGTCCTGTGACTCCAGTGGCAGGAGATGCAGAAGTCCTGGGCAGTGATCACAAGAACAGGGAAAGCAGCAACCTCAGGTTGCAGATTAGCTTCATTTTACAGCCAGGGAGGCAGAAACCTCCCGTGGTTCAAAATCTCGCTGGAGACCACACAGAGAGCCTGGGGAAAGCCAGAGAGAGGTCGCAGGTCTCTGCAGGGTGAGAGCATCCTCTCTCCGGGCAGGGAGGGAGGGAGCTCAGAGCCAGCAGGACCCCACAGTGGCCCCAACCCATCGCCGCACCCCAAACCTCACACAGGGCCACACGCTGCACCCCTTCCCCCTCTGACCCCAAACACCCACTGCTGCCATACCAGTGGGGGTTGCAGAAACCAGTTTGGTGAAGAGAGAGAGGCTCTTTACCCAAGTTTAAATGCACTTCCCTTGACTCAGTTCCCAGTTCACTGTAGAGGAGACCCAGCTTGGCCGGCAGCCACGGTGCTCAGCTCTGCACGTCCCTGCCCAGAGATACATTCCTCAGCACTGCAGCTAAGTGCAGCACAGCCTTTGAGGCCTTCACCCCTCCTTCAATGATAATTTATGCCCTCTGACCCAACTCCCCCTTTTAAATCAGGCTGATCAATAGAGAAATCAGACAATCCTTTTAAGAAACTATCTCATCTGATCCTGCCAGCTAATGATCTCTGCTATCCTTACAGCTGTTTGCAGATCTGTAGCCTAGGCTGCTGGGGGAAGCGGGAGGAAAAAAAGCCACTGGGCCAAATTCCTCCTTCCCCACTGCAAGCAGGAGCAGCAACAATGCTGACAATTTGTATGGAAGCAAAACAGGAGATGCCAAATCCTGTTTTTTGGAAAACAAGCCGAGCATCATGCTGCAGGGAAGCACTAGCTCCCAAAATCTGCTCCCTCATCCATCTCAGCACCAAACACTCTCTTCTCCCATCTTGGGAGCCCTGACAAGACATCCTCACTTTTTTTGCAGGCTCCAGCTTCCAGGCTTTCCAATGCCTCCTCTTCAAAGAAAACCCAGCAACACAAAGCAGCAACCCCAAATCTGGTTCCCGGCTGAGCCATGGTCACCCACACCCTGTTCCGTGCACATCCACAGCACTGAGGCCCACAGCTCCAAGGGGATGCTGTGAACATTGGGATCTCCATTGCTTGGCTGGAAAACCCTCACCCCTCACAGGGATCCTTGCTTTACCAGGGCAGCAAAAGCTCAGGGGTGCAGCCGCCTTCTGCCCATGGAGAAGCTAAACCAGATCAACGGAAGAGGGAGCAACGTCCAGCACAGCACTGGGAGCGGTGTGGCAATGTCCATGGAACAGCCTCCAGAAGGGCTTTATTGATGGCAGCTGCATTTCTATTTAACTGGCAAAGGAACAGGGTTAACCAGCGAAGAGGGAAGCATCAAAGAACCCTTTAAGTCTTCAAAGTAAATCAGCTCCTGGAACAAACGCGCTCGGTAGCCAAATGTCCCCTTCTCCTTTGTGTGCACGGAGATATTGACATTTATTATGATGCCCAAAGCACCCAGAGGAAGGATGCTTTCTTTGCATCCAAGGGCCATTTCTCACCCTGGCACACTCACAGGGATTTCTCCCCTGCCAAGGCAGGGCTTGGCCCCCAGCACTCCCTCCTTTAAACCACCCAGGAGCCAGGATGGGACCGTGTCCCAGGGATACTCAGCACCTTCCCACGCCCACAGGGAGCCGGGGACCAGGCTCCAAGCCCAGGACATCTCCAAGGTCCCACCACCATATGTCCCCTTCCCACCCAGCCCTTGCTCTAAAGCCCAAAAGCAGATGCAAAAGCCAAGGGGTCTGAAGGGCTGCGGCAGGACAGCACGGTGCAGGTCCTGCCACAGCAGTCACAGTGAATTACAAGGTATTAGAGCCCCGTGCTGCCATGTCTCTGTGCAGCAGCAGTCACGGTGAAGGACATGCTATGATAGGACTAGAGTCTCCTCTGGAGATTCCAGTCACCGGCCTGGTGGAAGGCAGTGGTATGAGAGGCCAGCCCTGTTCTATAGATCATGTAGCGACAGGCATGTGAAGGACACGCTATTACAGGACGACGCGGGATGAGAGCTGTGGGGTTTGGGGAGGGGGGATGGCTGTGCCTCGCTGGATCACTGAGTGCCCACGCTTTGCGAGCCAGCAGCCGTGAACGTTTTTAATTATGCTTTCCTACTTTATCGAGCATCTGATTTTCATTTACACGCCGGCCATCTCCACCTGAGAATGTGGCTGCTGCCATTCTTTTCCAGCACTGCTCCCATATCCCCTCACGCATCAGCTGGAGGGACCCAGCAGAGCTGGAGGTCCATCCTCAGCTCAGCACAGGGGACCCATTTGGTGACTGACCTGCCCTGCAGCTCCCCTACGTTCCCCACACGACACCAAGGACCATAAGGGAGCTGGGCAGAGCCTCCCTGATGCCCAGTGTCCCTCCCCGTCGGAGCAGCCAATTTTAGTGGCTGCCATAAATGCAGCAGGAGCAGTGTCCCCTGGTGAGGCATCGAGCGGTGACTAAGAGCGGAGATGACAATAAAGCGGAGGAAGCAAGGTCTGACTGCAAAGCAGCAAACCACCCCCTCGAATCCTGCTCAGAGGCACTGACTGATGATGCCCCCTCAAACCAGAGCCTGAGCCCAGTGAAGGAAGGCTGGGCTCTCTGGGGCTCAGGCTGAGCCCTGGCGCAGGCTCGGTTCAGGTAAAAATCCCATAAGCAGGAGGGGAGAAAGGCTTCCCCCATCAGGACACTGGGACGGAGTTCAAGCCTCTTAGCAAAGCACACAGGGAGACTTGTGTACAGCCCCTACAGATAAATCTACCCCCTTGAAGCGTTCTCAGTGGTAAATGCGGTAGAGACTGTGCAGGACTTGACAGCTCGAGGTGTATTTATGGTGCTTTGGCACCGGGGATACAACCAGTTGGGATTTTTGCTCGGCTCTACCACTTGGGCATAGCACAGCCACAACAAACCCATTTGAATACCTCGTTTCAACCAAGGC
Source organism: Corvus cornix cornix (assembly GCF_000738735.6). Lineage (NCBI taxonomy): Eukaryota > Metazoa > Chordata > Aves > Passeriformes > Corvidae > Corvus > Corvus cornix. The sequence goes on along the minus strand of NC_046344.1, from coordinate 6,753,257 downwards.
AGAGATCCAGCCTATTCCCTGCAGAGCAAGCGCCAGACCTGGGGCCAAATTAATCTCCGATGGATCTCCATCAACTTCATGGAGTTACAACTACAATTTGGCCCATGCCTGACACGTAAATCTGCTCATTTTTCTTCCAAATCGTCCAAATACCGCAGCATTTGTTAGCGCAGGAGAGGGGACGCATCCTCCGGGAGAGATCTCTTTGGATACCGCGCCAGCCCTTTCTTTTTTTTATTTCCTTTGCTGCCTGGGATAAAAGGCAAGCGAGACAGACCGTGGTACGTGTCTGAGCTGTTTGGGAAAGAAATAGGAATTTCCTCCTGCCATTCCCAGTCTTTTGATAGGCAGGTGGGATGCGAGCAGGAATAACTCAATCAAGACAGAGCAATTTTTAATTAATTTGTGGATCCCTTCACCGGCTGATTGCCTTGGAGACAAAAGGGAAGCCTCTCCTTTAACACTTGTGTGTGCCTGGTACTCTGAGCCTCCCCTTTTCACCAGCACATCTTTGGTCTTGAAAGCTGCACAAAAGGAAGAATTCCTTGATCTTTTGCCTCGGCTTTTGCTAAGACAGAGACACACGAGCGCGAGCTGGGTTGGGGGGTTTTTTGGGTTTCTTTTATATTTTGGGGGGTTTATTAAAGCCCAAAATGCACATAGAAAGAGGTGGGGAAGGAAAAAAAAGAAGGAAAGGGGAATAAAAACCCTCAAAGCTAAGAAAGGAGAGTATTTTCCGTCAACACCTTCTGCCCAGCCCGCTCCATCCCCAAGGGGAGGGAGTTGAAAGGTTCAAGCTACATCAAGTGGTGAGTAATGCAGCGGGAGGCTCCTGCTCGGGGCCAGGCTCTCGCCCTCCGCCACCCTCCCTGCCCCATGCCCGGTGCTGGCGGGGCAGAGCCCAGCTCTCACCCTCCCCTTCTCCCCTCCACCAGCGACCGTGGGGATGCGGGAACTTCCAAGGCAGTGAGTGACACCACAATTATCGATTGTCGGCTGCAAAGGCTTGCTCTCACCTCCCCCCCTCTTCTCACTTGTTTTCTTCTGTGCAGCAGTGCCAGCCTTCAGAGACTGCTGCTGTAAAAGGCTCGGATTGACGGGGTGTCAAGATATCCGCTGCCCCTGGCTTTTAACGTTCCCTTGCAAGGGGGAGCAGGAAGAGCCCCTGCACCGGTATGGGGAGCTTGGATAGCTCCAAAAGAAAGGGAGGAATGAAAAGCCTCTCTCTCTTCTCTGTCGAGGAGATGCTCTTGAACCACAAGCAGCTTTTTCAGCCTCAGCTTGGCTGCGTGCGTCTCGGAAATCTCAAGATGCTGGGAAGGAGGATGTGCCAGCCGGCCCCCGCCAGTGCCTGCATCCTGCCCAGAATCCAGGCACCCAAAAAACCCACCACGCTCCCCAGCAGGTCTCTGTGGCACACACACCTGACCACCCAGCACATTTGGCAGTGGCCATTTTAGAGGTGGGGAAGGCAAGACATATCCAGGCCAGATGAGGTCACCCAGAAGAGGCTACAAAAAGACTGGGACATCCCAGCTTGAGCAAATCCTCTGCTGTTCAACAGTGATGGCACAAGGGGACCAGATCAGAGGGTTTTCCTAGCAAAGACTGGCAAAGCAGGAACTCCAGGTCATCCCTGGATCCCCCACCAAAGGCTACAATGTCACCCTGCCCAACGGCCCTGAGATGGTCCCCTGCCAGCTCTGTCCCCAGCTCAGCTGGCCACCCGCAGCAAGCGCCATCCCTGCCACAAAATGGGGATGGTCACCTGCCCGTGGAGGTGTTTGTTTGCAAAGCCTGGCGGCACCTTGGGACCATGGCTAAGTGTTACGTGCTGGAGCCAGAGGCCTGAAATTAAAGCTGGCTCCACGACTGTCAGTGTCGACACCTGGTGATGGGAGGAGAGGGATCGATGATGGAGAGTCTGTCGCTCCTGATGCATCGCCGTCAGGGTCAATACACAATTCCCGGGGAGATCAGATGTCCAGGTTAACTGCTTTGCCTCCGTGCTAAGCCGATGGGCTGGCGGAGCCCCATCCTGCTTGCACATCTTCTTCCCCAGCCATATTCACCCCACAGCCACCAAATGCACCGAGAGCAGCCCCGGGGCTTGTGGCTCTTGTTTTCATCCATGTAGAGCTCAAGTGTAGTTCAAACGGGTGCCCAAGGCTGGGAAAGGGACACAGGGACAACAGGGACCTCCCCCCAGGAGCTTTTGGCTGCATCAAACCAGCCCACTGCCACGGGCAGCATCACCAGGGGACCTCATGGGGACACAGGCTTGGGGATGGCCACCACCTCCTCTGGCCACCCACGGGGGCTGGGAGGGGAAGTGGGGGTGATGAGATCTCTGAAAGGGGGAGCCCCATCTGCCAGTCTCCCTGTGCACCCCCATCCTGAATTCCTGAGCAACAGAAAAGGCAAGAGAGGAGGGAAACTCTCCTCTCCTGCCCAGCACAAGTCCTGTGCGCTGTGACTGTGTCCTGCTCCTCATCCTGGGTGGGCAGAGGATCCATGTAGCTTTGACACAACACCTGTCCCCTCCAGGTGACACCACAGACCCCCGTGGGATAGGAGAGCTGTGACAGCAGGACTGCACTGTGCCCTCTGCACCAAGCAGCCTTGTGGCACCCCAAGGCACCCCTAAGTCATTGCAATGCACGCAAGCAGGAGGCAGAAGCCCTGCTTTGCACCCATTCCCATGTGCCACGCTGGGCAGGATCCATCCCCATCCCAGGGGGTCCTGTGAGGATGAGAGCCACCCGCAGCCAGACTGCAGCATCTCACCCCGACAGCTCCCAGGGGGTTTCAGCTGCTCATCTCCTCCTCCAGCACAGCACAACCTACCTGGGGGAGCCCGGTGTGACCCCCTGAGGAGGGGACCAGGGGGTCCTACCTGCCATCAGCCCACAGAGCCAGCCTGGGGGGGAACACAGCATCACACCCGGCACAGCCAGACTTGCACCAGCCCCCCCAAAAAATCCCAAGAAAACAGAGCGCGGCATGAATAACAAAAGCAGCTATCAGTAAAGACTCTCCCAAGAGGCTGCAAGTTCTTCAATTAGAGCTCGCATTATAGGAATGAGAAACTCCACGCTGTCTTCCGTACGGATAACACTTTTTTCCCCCTCTCTTTTAAAGAATAAAGGGAGGGAGGGAGGGAGAGGAAGGGCTGCATCTCTAATGCAACAGACAGGTCTGCTGAGATTCACTTTGGCTCTTATTTTGACTTTCATCTAAAAGAGCTGCCCTGGGAATCCATTAAGTCCAATTTAAATCGGCTCTCCGCCCTCACGGCTTCTCCCCGCCTTCGCGCCCCCCCCCAGCTCCCTTCTCCCCCCTCCTCGGAAGCAAACAAACACAAAAGCAAGGCCAGGCAGGGCAGGCAGCGAAGGGCAGGCAGCGAAGGGCAGCACCGGCGCGGTTTCGGAGCCGTTCCCTGGGGGATTACAGCCTTCCCCAGGGCAGTTGCTCCATCTTTATTTCCGCCCAAATAAACACAATCCGGCCACGTTTGGATACCGCCTCGGTATGCCCCACCTCGGCGGCGCTTTTGGGGGGCCGGTGGGGGACCTCCTTCTGCTCCCCACACATCTCCCCCCTCCACACACAGGCATATTTCCCCCCGGTTTTATTAGTTTTGAGTACAATTAGCTCTATTAACGCCGCAACCGGCAAAGTTGGACGGGATATAATCACATACTTCAGGTTTGTTGTGGTTTTTTGGTTTGTTTTTTTTTTTCGTTTACCCCAATGAGCTTTCCCCCCCCCCGAGATCATTCCTCTGCCTTTGGGAATCGCCCCCCCTCGCAGCCTCGCAGCCGGGCGAGGGACGGACCCCTCGCCTTTCATCTCACCACACTCATTCAAGCTCTGCTTCTGTCGTATAAGCAGTTTTCCAGCTCTTCCCCCCCCGCCCCGTAACACACCCGCTCTGCATTGCATCCTATTCATATGTTTTCAATCATCGCCGTTTCGTTATTTAAAACAAAAGCACACGGTTCCCCCCACCCCCGGGCAGCACTCCGAGCCCCCTCACTGGGCTCCACGGTTATTCCCTGGTTTGTTTGTTTATTAATGTCAACGGAGGATCTGGAGGCAAAATTTGCCGTGGGAGAAAGGGAGCGGGAGGTGAAAGTCCCACCGAGGGGCTTTCCAAAGGCGCAGCCAGATGTGCAAACCCCACGATTCCTTGGGTTATCTGCTAGATCCATTTTTTCCTGCCCCGCCAGCCACCGAATAAAAGAAAGAAAATCCATCAAGTCAGCGTTCTCACGTGCAGACAACGGCAAGGAGAGCCAGGCGCCCGCCCGCGGCACCGCCGCAACTTTTGGAAGTATAAAACCATGCACATCCATAACTCCTCAATTAAATAAGCCTCCCCGGGAAGACTTCCCTCTGCAGAGGATTTCGCAGCCCCGTGCCCATTATTATTTTAACTTTGCAAAAGTAGGGAGTCAGGACAAGCAAAACGAATCCATCCCTTCCACACACAAACATTTCCAAGTCTCAGCTGTATCTTTGTTCAGACACCCATCAATCCGCAAGTCAGGAGGGGTTTTGGACCGGTTGCAAATTTCTTTATTACTTCCAGAAAAGCAAAACAACCCCCCCCCCACGCCCCCCGGCTCCTCCGTTGCTGCTGCAAATAGGACACACACACAACACACACACAGAGCACAGACACACGTACGTATAATCCCCCCTCCCTCCCCAAACTCCGCGATGCCGGCGCCGTGCATCCATTCAATCGCAGCAGCACACGAGTTGCACAAGAGAAAAATAAATCCGGAAAAAGCTCTGTCCGCACACCCTCACCCGCCCCCCCTCCCGAGCCCCCCCCCTTCCAATTCTGCTGCGGCTTCAGGAGAAAAAAAAAAAAAAAAAAAGAAGGAAAAAAAGGAAAAAAAAGCACAAAGATGTAGCTTGCAACAATACCTGCGATGGTCCTTGCTCTCTCCTCTCTCTCCTGCTGGCTCGCTCTCCTCCTCTTCCAGAGCACAGTAGCCAGATTAGATCCTTAGAAAAAAAAATGTGAGAAATAGCACAATTCTCCTTTTTTTTTTTTTTTTTTCTTCCCTTCTCAGCAGCCCTTCTGAGCTCCTTCACTAACCATTATTCATAGACCACTAGGGGATATAAGGTAATTAGAAACGGCCCTATAGCATCCAGCCTGAAAATGTAATGCCAGCGGTAGGAGTGGTGGAGGGCTCTGGCTGCGGGCGGCTCCGGCAGAAAGTGCTCGCTGGAGCTGGGGACCGAGGTGAGAAGTGGGGTGGAGGAGAGGGCGAGCGGCAGCGGGTGCTGGCAGCTCTCCCGACAGAGACCAGGGTGGCCAGGGACACCGAGCGGCACGGGTTTGGGTTGGGTTTGGGGATGGTTTGGGGTTTGGTTTGTTGTTTTTTTGGGTTTTTTTTTGGGGGGGGGATTTTTTTGTATTTTGGAGTGGGCTCGCCGTGCCCGTGTGAGCCGTGCTGGGGCTGCGTGTGTGTGTGTGTGCGCGTGTGTGTGTGTTTGTGCCAGGAATAGCAATCAGCAGAGGCAGCACACAGAGCGCAAAAATGCCATCATGCAGGGTCAACAGAAAGCTGCAGACATTTTTTTCTCTCTCTCTTTTTTTTTTTTTTTTTTTTTTGTAGGCTTAATCCTCTGGAGCGGGGGAGAGGGAAAAGGAGGAGGCTGCTGCCTTCTTTATAGTTTTGATTTTTTTTCCTCTTCCAACCTCGTAGGATCAGATTAACCCCCCCTCCCCTCCACGCACACACACACACTCTCCAGCCCCAGCGATCCCAACCCTCCGCCAGCACTGCACCGGGAGATGCCGGAGTCGGCGCAGGGTGGGATGCGGGTCTGGCCGCCGCGATGAGCTGGGTGGGATGAGCTAGGTGGGCTCGGCAGGGAAGCAGAGCAGGAGGGAGGCAGCGCGGGGAGGGGGGGAGGTGGAGGCAAATGAACAAATCACACCTGCAGCTTTCTGCGTGCCGGAGCCAGCTGCAGCCCAGGCAGCGACCGGCAGGAAAAATCCAGGCGCGCGGGCTCCCAGCACCATCATCTGCGGGGATTTAGGTGCATGGTGAGCTGGTGGCAGCTCATCGCCGGGAGCGATTGATTTTGGGGAGGTTTATTATTAGCAGGAGGGGAAAAGGAGGTGGTAACAAAGAGCAACCCTTCCACACACACTGATTTTTCCAAGTGGTAAATAAAACCCGTCGCAGAGGTGAGGAGGGGGAGGTGGTCCCCTCGCCGAAGGACGCAGAGCTGTGGTGGCCCTGGCACACCGGGGCACCCGTGCCCTGCCGCCGGCGGTGCCGGGATCGCTGCCGCGCAGCTCCGCGCCCCAGCTCCTGCCCGAAGGGCGCAAACGCCCAGCCCTGCCTCCTCCCACGACTCCGCTCTGAGCCTCTCGTTAATTGAACTAAAGCTGTTCACCTTGATAACGCAGCACGGCAGCACAGTATTACCGAAGCCGACATACGCGGGAGGGGCTGCGAGAGCTATTTGATCCACTTCCAAGGCGCTGCCTTTCAATTCAACCCCTTGCTCTTGAAGGATGGATAACCAGGGCCCCTCGCTTTCCCACGTTGGCTTAAGTTACTCTCGAGGATAAGCAGGCATCAAGCTGCAAACCAGACCAAACCTCATAAGGGGACACAGCACCTGCAAAAGCAGACTGCTTGTTCTCGTCTCCCCTGTCCTTTTCCTCCCCATAATCATCCTTATCCCCATCCCCATCGCAGACCCAGCCTGGCTGTTTGTAGGTAATACACCACAACATGCTCCCAGCCACCTCCAACTTCACACATGCCTCTGCAGGATGGTAAATCAAGCTGGGACCTCATGGCTCTCCAGGGACTTGGTGTTACTCCCCCTAATCACCAATCTGCCCTGCCCTTCACAGGGAAGAGCCTGGCACTGTTTGGCACCACAAGCCGTGACTACCACCCTAGTAAAGCCAAGGTGGGATGGACCCAAAGGACGTCACCCCCAGCTTCTCCTCTGGGACTGAGAGAAGACTAAAGGATTTGTTATTTTTACACTGCAATCCAATAAATTCAACAATCTGGTCCATGTTCTTTCCCGGCTCTGATATGTTTGAAATCCCCACCTCCAGGAGTCCTGTGATTTCAGGAAGACCTCAGCCCTGCTCTCCTCAAACCCTGACCTCACCGTGGGGAGAAAGGTTGAAACCACAAGCCCCAGAGAGCCCCATATGCAAATTAAATCACCACCAAACACTTTGGTTATTAAACACCGTTATTTTTCTGGAACATTTATAGTTCTGCGCCTACAATTTATGGGTTCAAAAAGGCTGATTTCATGACTTCTCAGCACTTCTGAGGTGTGAACACCCACATCACCTCTGTTTGCATGACACGGTCATGTCTATCTAAGCCCAAGCACTGGCTGGGTGGGAGACCACCACCTCTAACACCAATTAACTTTACTCATTAAAACCTCTAAGCTCAATTGTGCAGATGGAAAAGTTGCCATCCCCTTGATAAAATCTGGATCCAGAGCATCCTGGAGCAGATCTCACCCTGAGCTACCTCAAAACAGCATGATCAGCATCAAAAAGCCTCTTCTGTCTTCCCTGCTATGAGAGCAGGGCTCACCTTGCTGATCAAAGTCGGAGGCTTCCCTGGACATAACCCTGCACCTCCTGCCCCGGAGAAGCTAAAAACTAATGACTCATTGCAATGTTATTTCTGGAGCTGCTAAAACAAAGGCACTCTGGCTCCCTTGGCTCCCTCTCCCCTCGGTGTCTCACCGCTTCGACCTAAATGATAAGGCAATCTGAGAAAACTGAGCTTTTCCCCACCACCCTCCTCTTTCATCTGGCCCTGACATGAGTGGCCAACCCAGGGTCCAAGGACCTCCCCAATACCTACACGGGATGCTCTAAGCTGGCTGTTTCTCATTCATCTTTCTTTCATCCCTCCTCCTGGCTGATTTTCCCTCAGCCCCACTCCCAACCATCCCAGTGGATTGCTTTCTTCCCCTGGCCCAGGCGCCACCGTGTGCCACACACCCCACACATGTGGTGTCTCCTCGCAGGCAGGGAGCAGCAGCCCTGCCCCAGCTCTCATCAAGCTCTGTGCATCGGCTCTGAGCGGATCCGATGGATTTTCATTTCCTAACTTTGCCCTTCGGGCTATTTCTAACGAGCTTCCTCACGCTTAAAAAAAAAATAAAATCCTTCATCTTGCAGTGCGATGTCAGAACAGCAACACTCGGGATGACTGTGCCTGCGAGGAGGCTGGAAATTAATTATATCACAGCAGCTTTAGGTAGGGATCCATCCACTGACCTCCTCATCCAGCTCCTGTCTGGGACCCAGGGAACAGCCAGAAATCCCCTCTCAAAGCAAACAGGCTTTTTTTGGCCTTGAAAAATGTATTTTCGTGGTGTGATGTTTGGTCCGTGCAGCACAACCCTGGGCACAGAGCCATCACTGTCCTCCTGTGACCCCGTGTCCCCCTCATACCCCACATCCCCAGCCTTGAGCCCCCTTGTGTAGCCTCTTCCTGCAGCACCGGGTCCATCCACCCTCCTGGACTCATCCCTTCCACTGGGAGGGAAGAATCAGTCCTGGGCGCCTTAATTTCCACTAATCAGATGTTTTAATGAGTTTCTTAGTGCCCAGCACATCCCACTTCCCACTACCACCCCCTCCGAGGCTGGGCCCGCTCCCGCGCCGTGCCGAGGCCCCTGACATCTCGAAGGCTTTCCTTGGTGGGAGAGCAGCGATTATTTCTCTCAAAAGGTCTCTTATAATGGAAACCATCTCTGCATCCCTCCTTGGTCTCCTCCTGCCGTGACCCAGGCTCCGTCGAGAGGAGCTCTGCTCCAAGGCAGCGCCGTGTTTCCATGGAAAGAGTGAATAGCAGAGTCTTCCCAGTGGTTTATTAGAATTCCTTTTACTTCGATGGAGAGTTTTAGAGCAAAGTAGAAAGGCTTTAATGTGGGGCTAATGGAGCCCCTGGGAAGTCCAGGAAGGAAATCTCCCCTGGAGAAGAGGAGGCGTGAGGAGAGGGAGGGCAACTTTCAAGACAAATTCCTGGACAGGTTGAAATTTTTTTGCAGGAGCCATCTCAGGCAGCGAGAAATGGAAATGAATGTTTGTTTTATTTTTAACAGATGTTACAAAAGACCTGCCAGTAATTCAGCAAACGATGCAAAACCTAGATCCCACTCACTTTTCCTGGTATGTCTTCCATCCCCTCCCTCTTCTGCTCGGTACAAACGCTTATTTGCATTTAGCATATCATATTTAAAGAAAAATAAAAATATTAAGCAATAAAATAACAATCATACACCACTTCATTTCCTCCCTCCCTAAGGCTTTGGTTTCAGTTTAAATCCTTGGTTGGAGCAGCTATTAATTGTTTTTAATAAATTTTTCTGTCTCTTCAGATTTCCCAAACCTATCATCTACTCACCCACTTTGGGGGCTGCCCTCTTGCCCGGGCCCCCATCCCCCTCTCTCCCTGCTGTTCCCTCAAGGAACAGCTCTTGACCGTGTAAAGTGTTTGGAGCCCCAGTGTGAAACACAGACTGCAGCTTCTTCTTTGGGGAGAAATACAGGGATTTGCAATTAAAAGGTGGGGAGACAAAAGGGGAGGGGGGACAGTGGGGGGATCCTAAAACCATCCAGCCAGCGGCTGGAAAAGCAGTAGGAGTGTGGCTCTCCAAAAAACAAGGTGCAGAAGGTGATCCACGAACACACACCACAGCATTTGGCTGGCCCACTGGGAACTCCAAAGCTGATCTGAAACCCACCATGACGCCAGAGGGGTATTTGGAATGAGATACAGCATTTGTGAGTGTCACACATGAAAGCCAAACCTGGGAGGCCAGTGACAGTCATGGAAACCCAGAATGGTTTGGGTTGGAAGGGACCTTAAAGATCATCTCATTCCAACCCACTGCCAAGGGCAGGGACACCTTCCACTAGACCACATTGCTCCAAGTCCCTTCTAGCCTGGCCTTAGACAGGGGGATGGGGCAGCCACAGCTCCTCTGTGCCGGTGCCTCACCACCCACACAGAGAAGAATTTCTTCTTAATATCCAATCTGTCCCTGCCCTCTGTTGATGTGAAGCCATTCCCCCTTGTCCTGTCACTCCATGCCCTTGGAAAGAGTCCTTCTCCAGCTCTTTTATAGGCCTGGCCAGAGGAGCCCTGAATCCCACAGATAACAGATTTCCTGAAAATGAACAACTTTGGCAGCTCCTGGTTTAACTCTTGCCTGCAAAACACAAGCTGCAGTGGTTCCCCTTTTCATGCCTAACTATGGAATACCACTTCTCCTCCTGATACCCAGCTTTCCAAAGAGCAAGATCCCAGGAAAACCTGGAGTGGGCAAATGCTTGGCGATTTTCTGCCCTGTTTCCTGTTAGCATGCACAGCCTCAAGTGGGGCTCAGTCCACAGCCCATGATCCCACACACCAGCATGCCTTGAGCTGGATTCACACTCCATAGATGCCTTGTTTGTGGGATCCCAAGCAGGAAAGGAGGAGACAGACTCCAGGGAGCAGCTACAGGTCAGTACTGGTACAAACGGGATGTCCCTGCACCCATTATAAATCCTAGAATCTGCCTGATTTCCAGGCAGAAAATGGCATCCGTGTGCATTTCCAGGTGACGGAGGAAAACTGGCTGTTTTCACTGAGCTTTCTCCTCTTCCCGTCACAATCCTGCACCTGGTTAGCAACTGTCGGAAAGAGGTTAATCACAGTCCTTAAATCAGGAACCTTGTTGTGGTATGCTCGGGATGCACATCTGTGCTCTCCATGGCTCATCCCCGGCAGCATTTGGGAGAAGGCAATATGCCAAAAAAACCCCACCCCCAAATAAGCCACCCACCCCCCACCCCCCCCCCCTCAAATGAGTGACAAGCATCCCAGGGTGCAGGATCCTGCTGATTCCTTGAGCCGGTTCTGCAGCACACGTGACAGGCTCATGATTCCCGCAGCCCCACCACGGCTGTGGGTTAAAGGCATCTCGTATAACAAGGTGTTGGCACAGCCATTGTGGGGCAGAAAAGGCTTTTGAGGGATTGGGTTTTTGCTCACTGGCCAGTCTTGTGATGGAGGGGAGGAGGCATCACCTGGAAATGCCTTGGGAGCAAATCATGGGGACCAGAGGTGGTCTCACATCCCAACCCAGAGCTCAGCCCTTGGCAGAGTGAAGGCTGGAGCTCCAGCAACTGCCAGCTGCCCAGCTTGGCTCCTGATTTCCAAGCATTGCAAAGCCTGGCCTGGCCTTGCTATTTCTAGGCCTGTCCCAGGGGACCACCCTGCTCTCCCTGTTTTGGGAAAAAGAAGCATTTTGGAGCGTCGGAGCCCTCATGCTCAGCCGGGCCCCGGGCTGTGGATGCGGCAGAGCCAGTGGTGCTCAGCACCGGAGACTGAGGCCGTTCCACGCACACACACGTGCACAGCCCGGAAAATGGAGAGGAATTGATCCCGGAGGCAAATCTCTTTTGTTCTAACCCCGTTGCCGTAACTGGATCTCCCCAGGTTCCCGGCTCAGGAGCCGCGGCAGATCACATCGCTTTCATGCCTTCTCCCAGTGCCAGCTTGTCACATTCCCCCCGTCGCCGGCGGCGGGGAGGGGACGGGCGGGAAGGGGAGGCATCGCTCCCAGCGCTTGTTTACCTCACCACCGTACACGAGGGATATACGGCGGTAATGAGCAAAAACCTGGAGGGAGCAGATTGCAGAGCCACGGCATGAGACCACCCCCACCTCACAGGCTGCCCCTTTCTAACGAGGTCCCCCCCATCCTCCTCCCCGCCAGGCTCCCCGTGCCCTGACATCCTCCTGCCTTTCCCCGCTGTCTCGTTCCGACTGCAGAAATGCTGATTCACAGAGCCCGGCGCAGGAGGCGTTTGGGAGGCAGAGAGAGCAGCACAACACCGCCCGAATGCACCCGACCTCCCCGGGCGCCTTCACACCGGGGTCTGGCGACAGCGGAGTCGCTGCAGATTAATCCACTCTGCGCTTATTCCAGCACCTCTTTCCCAGTGACTCCCTCGCCTCTCAGCAAGGTGAATCCATCCCCTCTGCTTCCCGGGAGAGCTCGCATGTGAATTTGCCTCCCCTTTCTGCACAGGGGGAAGCAAGGTGAAAGATTTCACGCGCCACGCAGCGAGATGCCAGGATAGCGGGATGGAGAGGATGGCGCTTCCCCAGGGAAGTACTTTGCTTTCCAAGTGGTAGGGCAAAGAGAACAGCACCCTGACCTGCTGCCAGGCATGTGTCAGACCTCACTCTTGGATGCTTTGATGCATCACCAGCAATCCAGACCCCGTCTCCTCCTTCCAGGGCAGCCAGTGCCCGGCGGCAGGGTCCGGGCATCCACCGCCACGTCAAGGGCGCTGCGCCGTGACAGCAGCCGGCACGAGCCGAGCTGCCCGCCCTGCCTCACCTCCCCTCCCCTCCCCTCTCCTCTTCTCTCCTGCCAGCACGGTGCAGCTGGTGCAGCAGCAGGGCTGAAATCCGAGACAGCAAAAAGGATGGTTTTTTTGGGGCAGGCTGTAGGAACAGTGTCCCCAGCATCCCAGGGCAGGCAAATGGCTGCGAAAGCAGGGGATGGCTGTCCAAGCATTTCGCTTCTCCCAAGTCCAGGACCCGTCCCTCTGGGACAAACACAGCACACTGTAGGAGAGCTCAGGTGAATAGATCCATCCTGTTTTACTCCATCTTGCATTCTGTAACCCCATTCACTTCTCCCCCCTGAGGCCACTTCATCCCAAAGTCACCTGAGGTGCCACAATGGATGCAAACACTTGGGGACCCCGTGCATTGAACAGCAGGATGTGACACAGACCTTCCTGTCACCCTCATACTCCTCCCTGTGCTGTGTCCTTCTGGACCACCTCAGCACTGCTTGGCTCAGGTGGGATCCATGCAGGAGATAAACCTAGTAAGCCAGGCAGGGAAGCCAAAATTGCATCCAGCTCTGCAAGCCCATGGGAACACTCTGGATGTATCTGGGGACACCAGGGCATCAGGACGCCCCTTGCCACCAACACACTGCTGCATCTGCAGCCCCGAGGCTTGAAGACCAAACCCACCTTTTATTTTAATCCTTCCATGGTTTTTTGCAGGGTGTATCAAAGCCATGCTGGTCCCCCGGTCCCCTCTGCATGGGCGACTGCCTGCCCACAGCCAGTGGCCAAGCTGGGCTGCTCATCTGGCTCCCCAAAAAGCCATGGTGCATTTGAATAGATCTCCACCATACAACTGTAAAGGCCCCAGTGGATTTGAATAGGAGCCCCTTGACGTATTATCTCAGCAGTGCCTCGAGGCAACCACCTGAATCCTTCCGTGACTGGTGCGAAAACCTGGAATGTCTCCAGCAGCTGGGGATTATGGAAAGACCTTGCAGAGGAGCCCCCACACCACCACAGCCCAGCCAGCACCATCAGCTCTCAGATGCTCTCACGTGCGGCCAATCCTCAAAAAACAAGGCATGATGAAGACCAAAGCCCAGATGCCAAGGCAGGAAACCAAGCTGAAGTTTTCACATTAATCATATCGAGCTCTATTCTTTTTCATCTATTTCAAGGCAAGTCAAAAAGAGGTTCACACTCTCCCCTGGCAAACCACAGAGGATGACGTGAGCCTGTCTCTTGCATTGCAAGTAGAGTGTGTCAAGCAATTAGCAAGTCATCAGGAATTCAGATAGGGTGGGCAGGATACGATCCCTCAAAGCTCTGGCAGGAGCATTACCCACCCTGGAGTTTCCCATCAGGCATGGAAGGCAGCAGAGGGAGCAGGGGCTGCTGGTGAGCTCTCAAGAGCAGAGCAGACAGACACTGTGTGCCAGCAGAGCCTGATGCCATAAACCACTTCACGTTCAGCCTGTGCTGTAGCTCAGAGGCGCTGGGCACTCAACACAGATTTTTCCTCGCTCATTCCCAACGTCAGCAAGGTGGCCAGGCAATTCCAAGAACCCTCAGGCATCCTGCAGGCCTGCTGGGTCAACCTGAGCATCCCACACATGACCCACCCCTGGGCATTTTGGCATTGCATCAACTCTTGCTGCTGCCACCAGTTTCACTCCCTGCAGCTCTGGCCACACTGGTTTCCACTCAGCATCCTCCCAAATCTTGCTCTGCTGGAAGTTAGTGGCAAAACCCATGCAAGAGCAGGAGCTCACGCTGGGACGAGATTTGCACTTTGGTCCCCCAGTGCTGCTAAACGCACACCACACCAAGCCGTGGCACAGCACACAAGTGGAGCAGGACCATCTCACCAAGAGCACCTTGGACGGGAACTCGGTGGCTCGTAGCCTCCCCAGACACCTGGCTGGTCCCCATGAACACCCAACCAGCACAAAAGAAAAGATGGAGGATTATCCTAAGGTGTGAGCAGCCAACCTGGGCGCACAACTCCCTCTGCAGAAGGATCCGGTGTGCCGGGCGGGTGGCACAGGGGATGCCTAATCTGCCACCCGCCCTTTCTCCTCTCCATTACCAAGGTAGCAGCAGACAATGCTATCTGCTGGGTTGTCAGCCGGCCCTCCTCCCCGCCGTCTCTTTAGCCAGAAAACTCTCCATCTGTCTCCAGATGGGGTGTTTCTACCACTCCAGTCAAACCGATTCAGAGTGGAACAATGATGCTTTGTTAACAAAACAATTTTTGTGTGTCAAGCCCTCCTTCTTGCGGGTTTTTTCCCCCCCCAGTCCCCAGTGGGTCAGCTTTGTGTGGCGTCCTACATTTTGTTGTTCTTTCACATTTTAAAGGCTCCGTATTTCAGTACAAAAGGTGCCTGCGGAGCAGCTTTTATCTGCGAGGCAAGATTTGACACATACGCAGATCACAATTGCGACAGGAGGTTCGTGATGTGGTGGTTAAGGGTGGTGTCAGGACCTTCAGAGTGATGAAGCATTATTTCCAGTGATTTTTGCCTCCAGGATAAAAATTAGAGCTGGTCCGACGCTGCATGTAAGGCTTCTGTGAGCTGGAATCCCCCAAAGGCTCATGGAGGGGGCAGAGAGAGAAAGTTTGAGCTCACTTTGGTACAGAGCAGGCATCACCTGTGTCCACCTGTCCTTCTTGTGTTCTCCTGTGCAGAACAAGACACCTCTGCCACTTGTGAGGGGAAGAGATGAGTACATGGTGTAAATCTACGTGCCTGTGAGTAAACTACGACCCTCTCCCCAGCACAACCCCTGTGTTGGCCAGGAAGATCAAACCTCAGCCCTTCCATGGCCAGAGTCTCTGACCAAAGATCCTGGGGAGTGTTTGACTTCTTCCCAGCTACCTGGGGTTGGATCATCCCCCTTGACCCCCTCACCCAGCAGCAGGAAGGAGAGCTCTCTTTCCTCTTCCAGATACATCTCCACCACACAGGCCTCCAAGAAAACCAGCTCTTCCTTTATTTTTCTCTCTTTTTCTTTTGCCCTGAAGCAACAAGCATACAAACCACCTTCCACTCTGCACAAAACCAGCAATTCCCAGCAAACAACCAACCCACTGGCTCCAGAGCAAACAGCTCCATGTTCCTAAGCAGGCTGGAAATTTCTACACAAGGGGGACTTTTTCTTCCAGCTCCCTCCACATTTGCAGGGAAGGTCCCTCCTCCTTCCTGTCCTCAGGTAACAGCATCTTCATGGAAACACCAATATTTTTATGAGTCATCCCCCTTCTTCCCCTCTCCTGCTCTGCAGCCAACACCCCTTTGCTTTCGAGATCAAAGCCGAAGGGGACCAGCTGTGTCGAGTCCTTTCCTTTCCAGCCCTTTCCATCTCCATTTGCAGCCGTCGTCAGCACGAGTCCCTGCTGTTCTGACAGCGCTTCGTGCTGCCCATCCAGCACTGCAGCTCTGTGCCCACTGTCTGCTCCCCCTCCATCCCTCTCCTGCCCTCCCAGCTCCTGCTCCAGCCACACTGGGAACACAGGGAACCCTCCCAGGCTCTGGGTTCAGTCCCCTCCGGCATGCATGGGAGCTGCCCCGCTGGCTGCCCTGCCTGTCATGTGCTGATTTAGAGGCAGAAATGTGCTCAGAGAGAAACGGGATAATCTGCTTCCACTGAAATCCCATCCTAATTCCCTGTGTTTGGTAACTCCTCCGCAGACCAGAGCATGAGACTGCATCTCCCTTCCAAACAAGCAACTCCATGGGGACCTTCACTCCAGGCTCCTTTCAGCAGAGGTAAAACCTCAGCTGGGAAAGTCCAGCTCCTGCTGCGAAAGCAGCTGAGGGAACAGGAATCTCCCTTCCTATCCAAAAGGCTGAACATCTCATGCAGCCCCTGGTGCTGCAGCAGGGATTTGCAATGTGATGGGATAATTAGAGTCAGGGATGTGCTTCTTGTGCTTCTTAACTGCCAGAGGGCAGGGTTAAATGGGATATAAGGAAGAAATTCTTCCCTGTGAGTGAGGGGAGGCCCTGGCACAGGTTGCCCAGAGAAGCTGTGGATGACATATCCTTGGAAGTGTCCAAGGCCCGGTTGGACGGGGCTTGGAGCAACCAGGGATAGTGGAAGGTGTCCCTGCCCATGGCAGGGGTGTGGAATGAGATGATCTTTAAGGTCCCTTCCAACCCAAACCATTCTGTGATTCTAGGATTCTTGATACATCCAGGAAAACCCATCCATTTTTGGTCTCCCAGTGAGTGTCACTTGTGCAAGTTTGATGGAAGCTTTCCATGTGCAGCGACTCACAGGTCTGACAGGTCCCTCTCCAGGTCATACACCCCATCCTTCAAGACATCTCATCTTGCACCATGTGCATCTCTTGGGTGCTGCCATCACACATCCCTGCTTCCCAACACCTTGCTGTAACTCAGCTGAAATCCAGCTTGGAGTTGTCTCTCCTACAAAGACTTTGAAGAAAGCATTGCACAGAATTAAGACTCGGTGCTTTTTATATGTAAAACACTGAATGTAGCTGCTAATGGCAATTCCCAGCAGAAAAGGATGGTTAGTAGTGGTGGGTATATTTATGAATTCTTTCTAAGCAAATGCCGTGAGGCGGGAAATGTATCGGTCCTTGTGGAAAGCTCCCCAGGTTGCTGCTGCAGGCATCTAAATGCAAAGTTTCACCATGGCTTTTTGAGCTTTGTGCTCTGCTACACATATCCCTCTCAAATCTCTTCTCTCAGGAATGCTTTCCCAGCTTCTCTCCCGTGGTCACGTGTGTGTCACCGTGACCTGCCCATCTCAGTGAGAGCGGCAGCATCTCCGTCCTTCTCCAGCCACTCCACTGACTTGCCAGCAAATAAAAGTCAGGGGATCTACTTGACTGGTCTCCTTAGCTGCTCTCTCCAAACGGCTGACTTATAAAATACCCACGTCCTGGATTTCTGGGAGGTTTTCACTGAGAGCACATTGTTTTTCCCCAGCAAAGCCAGAAAAGAATTTACAGTCGGTCCACACAGCGAGACTGCTCTGCTTTCTCTTTCCTGGGACAGGAACCCAGTTTGAAACAGATTGCTAGCAGCTAAATGTAAGTTCCTTAGCAGCTTCCAGGGTGAAAATATTCCCTCTCCAGATCTCCTTTTATGTCCACAACACATTATTCCGGTGGAGGGCTCTCTTGCTAAGAAAAGCTCTGGTAACTCCCAGCCTTGTCTCCAAAGTGGTTCAGGTGTGGGAGCCAGCTCCCCTGCAAGCATCCCTTGGTCCTGCTGCCCAGCTGAGATGTCCTTAATTCCTCCATCTGTCCCCTCCAGGCTCTGGCTGGCTCGGCTCTCAGACAGTGAATACATACAGCAGGCTGCAAGGCTGCTTGTCCTAAATATACACTTTTCCCACAGCTTCAGGAGAAACGATGTCTTCTAAGTCCCCCAGCCCACTCCTTGGGGTGCTTCTGGGGCTTTCCGTGCTAAGCTGCCTTTGTCCCACACACCGCATGCAGACAGACAGGAGGTTCACACCAAAACCCACCTCTCCTCTCTGCCTTTAACTGAACCAAAACAAAAAACAGATGGAAAATCAAATGCTGGCAGTGTGAAGCATGTGGGCTGCACTTGCATCAGCCCTCCTGGAGCTGCAGAGTGTATTCCCTCCTGCTCCGGGGTCCCAGGGCAAAGCCAGACCTCCCCAAAAGGGTTATTGGAGGGGGAGATCCTGCTATTCCCCCTTGCCAACCACCAAGCAGCATGGAGGTGGGACACAGGGAAGGAAGGGAGGCAAGGGCAGCCTCAGCATTTTGGGATAGTCCAGGAGGAACAATTTCAACCTCCAAGCAGGATTTACACAATGCACAGAGAACAAGGCACTGAGGCTACAGAAAGAATAGTGGGGGGACAGTCACAAACTGGACACTGAGCTGCTTTTAACCAAGCTCCATCCATCCCACACACTCCCTGAGGCAGAGACACTGCAGAGGAAACACCTTGAGACCAGAGTTAAGGCTGTCCCCTAATGAATGCACAGCGTTCCATGGCCATAAGCTGCTCAGATGTCCTTAATTCCAGGATTTCTTACACGCTCCGTGCCTGACTTTGTAACCTTAATCATGTATTTTTTAGTGTTGCTCTTGTGTGCACGTGAGCTTATCTCCTTTTACCGCAGGCTCTTCTTTTCACTCTCTTTTCAGGATAAACAATACCCATGACTCTTCCATGTCCCTCCCCGGGAGTGCATCAGTGTCCCTAAACTCCCCTGAATGCTCCCCAGTTTTGCAGCCAAACCTGGGTGAGCCTTGCAATGAGTGATGGGGCTGTTCAGGCTCAACTCCCTGTTCCTGCTGGAGCCTTCGTCACCCTGGGATGCTCGGAGGTCTCTCCCACATGTGGATGAGCATCCGGATAACCCCCATGCCACACCAAGGCTCCCAGCACGGCACAGGAAGAGCAGGAGCAGAGGGAGCCCATGGTGGGGGCAGGGACCAGCAGTGTGTTTGTGGAGTAACGCTCAAACTGCTGTAACGGATTGCCTTGTTTACACTGGGCCCAGGGAAAATCACTCCAGGGATGGAGACACAGAAGCGTCCAGAAGCCTCTGAGAGCAGGAGAAGCTCTTCAGCCTCTTGCCTCTTACTTTTGCTTACAAAAACATCCACCCCCCCCCGCATCGCTGTCAAGGGGCGGAAGCTTTAAAATCACTGTAGTAAGCACGGGAGGGATGGGGAAAGGAAAGGAAAGGAAAGGAAAAGTATTATCGGATGGGAATGTGGCTTTTTCCACTCTCCCTTGCCAAGAGGAGCCCTCAGTATCCAAGGACACACCAAAAAGCGGTTGCTGGGCCACAGGGCGCATCGAGTTGCCACGAATTGCTGGGAGAGGGAAAAGAATAAATAGGAACCACCTTAAGGGAGGGGAGCCACCAGCAGAACAGTTAAAATGACTAAATACTTTCCCAATATCACTCCTCCACGTAAGCATTGCTGTAATTGCCCTTGGGATGTTGCACAACGGTGAAAGGGAGGGGCAGGTGCTGGCAGGGAGGGAGTGAAGGCGTGCAAACCTCCAAATCTCCATCCCAGGCGCTGCTGTCATCGAGGACAGACGCTCATGAACGTCTCTGCCACCTCGGGCCCTGCTGCTGGATTTATCCCCCGAGGGGCCATTCCTCACACGAGCTGGAGGACTCCCGGGAGGACTCACTCCTCATGCCTCTGAGACACAGCGGGCTGCCCCAGCGAGCAAGAGCAAAAGGCGAGGAGGAACAGAGCCCACGCTGCACTGTGTGGCAAAAAAAAAAAAAAAAAAAAAAAGAGAGATATAAGGGCTTCATTCAAGCGCTCTCGCTCTCTGGAAGTCTCACGCAGAGCAGCTGGTCTTTAAGACTGTTGCAAGCACACCATGCAAGCACAGAGCCCTTCCATTCCTGGGTGCTTTCATTAGTGACACTCAGACAGGGGCAGCCACTCGACCCCCATGAGAAGGAAAACGGCTGACTCATTCTTCCAGCAACGCTTGAGAGCAGGACATGGTGCTAGTGCTCTGTAGCAGCAGCGTGGGTCC
Source organism: Corvus cornix cornix (assembly GCF_000738735.6). Lineage (NCBI taxonomy): Eukaryota > Metazoa > Chordata > Aves > Passeriformes > Corvidae > Corvus > Corvus cornix. The sequence continues at coordinate 6,733,331 of NC_046344.1, read as the reverse complement.
TCTCTTGCTTCCTAAGCCAGATCACCGGATCCGGGCTTGGATGCCACACACACACACGCACACACCAGCTAATCCGCAGATGTGCTGGGTCCCTGGATAGAGCATCCGCAGCCTTTGCTTCCAAAAGCTGCCTGCTGATGCTCCAGTCGAAAGGGAAACCTCTGAGAGACACAGTCTCGAGGTTTAAAACATCTGTGGGCCATCAGCCATTAAATGGGATGCTACGCTGGTTTGCTGCTCTCGGGTCTCACGCCAGGTTCATCGCTGTGCCGGCTGGGTACCGTCCAGCAATGCATTAAGTGATGTGACTATTTCTGCTCTCATCACATGTTTGCTCTCATCCTCTCCAGGGTGTGTGTGAGGGGAAAAAAACACACATTCGTTATGGAGTGTCATATTTTGGTAAGGCTTTTCGTTTCTCTGCGTAACACCAGGCTCTTGGCAGAGGAGAAGGGGGATTTTGTTTTCCTAATATCCATGTACTCAGGTATTTCTGTTAGAGGTGGCAAAGTCAAAGAAATGCTAATCAAATATCCAGGAGTGCATAGTGCTGACATCCGCACCTCGCTACTATATGGCCTTTCATTAGCATTACCTAAATGTACAACCGTACAAAGAGCAGATTTCCTTAGCAACAGGGCTGCCTTCATATTTCCTCCCCACTACCCCCTGCCCTTAGAAGAAAAATGACTTCAGCTCTTTCTCTAAGCCCTGCTCTGTGCTGCAGCAGTGCTCTACGCCGCTGCCAGGCTTTGCTATATGCTGCATCTGGGACGCCTGCCTCTCTACGCCGGGATCCACAAGCCATAAAGCAACCTCTTGACTTAGCTCTTCTGTACAGCCACAATAAAACTCCCCTTTTCCTAACGGAGCATATGCAAAACAGCCCTGTAACGGCAGAGGGGGGATCCTCTCCTCCAGATGACTTACAGCTCCCATCTCTGAGGGAGGATGTCCAGCATGCTCGGCAGAGCTGGCATTGCTGGCTGGTGACTCCTTTGCTCCCTGCCACCTGGTTGAGAGGCGACAACTGCCCTCGTCCCCAAACGGCACTGTAAGCCACCTTTGCCTTGGGCAGGGAGCTGCCAACCCCTCCTCTCCCCGGATCTGGGCCAGGAAGACGGAACACTTCATCCTCCGCGCTCTCCCCCGGTGCCACAGCCTGGTGCGCTGGGCTATTTTAAGAGCTCGTCTGGGAGACTGGCACACGCACCGTGCTGCCGGGAACTCCCTGCTTCTGTTTCAAAAAAGCTGGAGGCTGGGAGCCTGCTGGGACTCACCCCTGTGATTCCCAAGGTCTGACCCTCCTCTCGCTGGGACTGGCGCAACGCTGCTGAGTCAAACGGAATTAGTCCCAATTAGCACCGGTGAAACGGGAGGAGAATTGTGCCCTCCCCGGCATTTCGACCCCCCCCCCAGCCGGAGACTGGGACCACTGAGCCTCCCCCTCCAGCCATGCCCCTGCTTTTCATGTCCCTGCTCTCCAACCTGCTCATTCTGTGTCGCCGTTCCCTGCCTTTTCCACACGGATACTCTCTCCCTTTCCCATTATGATAGGGTCTTTGATTGCACGATCGCATAACTATAATGAGACAAATATTTATTTTGCAGATATGGGTTAATCAGACCGAAGGTATAGAAATATTTCATGCGCTAATCAGAGTACCTTCAGCAATCAGTATAGTAAATAACTCAGGTAAATTAACATAGGAGAGTTCCCTTATCAGGTTTTAGTCTAAGATATATGTGCATTAAGGACTAATTTGCTCTCCCCCCTCAGATTTGGGCTGGAGCCCAAGATGAGGTTGAGACCAAGGTTCCCTCCCATCAGCTTTCACAGGAACTGTGCAGGCTTTGCTCCTGGCAGGATCAGACGCCAGGATGAATATTCAGCAGCACAAACGCCTTTGTTTTCTGTGCTCTGCACCTTTAAATTTCCAAGGGCTCTGCTGTTTTCAGCTCAGACAGCCTTTTTGCATTCAGTTCGCTGCAAGCTGACATAGAAGACACGATGGAGCAGGTTGTGTCTCCTGCTCTGAGCCCTTCACGCCACTCTGGCAGCGTTCAGGGGCCATATTAAGAGCTGCAAGTAATTAGTGAATTCCTCCTGCCCCAGTGCAGCGCAGAGCAGCCATACCGGGCATCTTGTGGCAGGCTGGCAGTGGCCAGTGGGTGTACATGGTGCCAGGAGCGTAGGTGGCTGTGGAGACACTGGGCTCCGTGCAGGTCCGGAGGGGCCGAGAGCAGGATGAGCCAAGTGAAAGCCCAAGAAGGGCTCCTGGGTTCAACAGGCCTTCCCAGGGCTCTAACCCAAGCTCCTGCAAATTAGCAGTCCCAGGAGACACCTTATAGGATCATTAAGGTTGGAAAAGGCCATCAAGAACTGCCCAGACTCCTCAGGCTCAGTGTGTCTCACTCCAGTGTTCCCAAACCAGGAGTGGCTGTGCTCCTGCCCCGAAGCAGCTCCTACAACTGCATTTTCCCTGTTTTGCTCTGAAAAAGCTCCCGCAGAGGAAACACAGAGGATCTGCCCTTGCCTCTGTCATGTTTTGGGATCCCAGAGAACAAAAAGCACCGGAGGAATGGCAGGCATTATAGTAACGATGGTGACAAATTTAATTAGAGCAGGAAGCTCTGGAGTGGATTTCAAATGGCAACACGGCATTTTGTGTGAAAGCATTGCCTCGCCCCCCCCCACTCCTTCCCCGCCTCCACCACGCGGCTCCATCCAAACCCACCCCACCCTGCGGGATGCATCCCTCTAATTTTCCCACATGTTGTCTCCTTCATCCTTTCCCCCCCACGCTCCTGAACCAACACATTCCCGCGGTCTGGAAAATGCAACCGTAGAGCAATTCAATAATACAGCGGCCAGATGTGCAACAGTATATCCAACATGTCATTCAAAGGAGCCCTTCAGTGGAGCCGAGACATGCTATCCCACAATCTTAACTAATACATCCTGAGGCCCTGGAGGAGTTGATGGATGTATACAATTCCCTTTCCTACAGCTGTGGTCCCTTTTAGAGGGGGCATCCAGACTCAACAATAGCCCTGCTGTTGCTTTCAAGACAGAACCTCTTCAGACAAACCGGGCTTAATCCTGACCCCGGTTACGCCTGCCCGGGCTCTGCCGAGGTCGGTGGGGTTTGGGAGCCAAGGGCTGGGAGCAGGATCCAGCCTCACGGAGACGCTGTCTGCCGTTTCACCTTGTGCTACAGGCTCTGAGAAACCTTGGTAACTGGTTGGAATATAACCACCTTAGGGAAAAGGCAAGCGGAGAGGAGCAGGTAATAAGATTTCTAACTGGTGCTGGTAGAAAGAAGGAAGTAATATAACAGTTTAATTAATCTATGCCTATTAGCGTTATTAAAGAAAACAGGGAGCTATTGGAGATTTACCTCGGAGAATATCATCAAACGGGGACCTTCTGTGGGGAATTTTATGTCTCTGTGCCCAATTTATAACCAGCACGGAGGTGTGGTGTTAGTGACAGCCAGTGCTGAAATGTCACAGTGCTTAGAAGTCATTAGCTGGGGACACAGGGAGAGAGAAAGAGAGGATGGAGGAGGGGACAAGGGAGAAATGGGGAAGGAAGGAAAAGGAATTAATTTAATTAAAAATATCTTTAGAGCCTGTCTCTTGATTTGTGTGGTTTTGGGGCTTGGCAGAGCTGCTGAGAACGGTGTGGAAGGAAAATCAAGGTTGCTGGGGCTTTTTGAAGCTGATAAAAAAAAATAAGCACACTTTTCATGTTCAGGAAGATAAATCCCCATTTTCTCAGTCTCAAGACAATCCAGTTATTTACTGACAGTTTTACTGTGAAATAAAAAGGGCTTTAAGCTTCTTTCTACTTGATGTCTCCATAGCCTGAATATTATTAGATCCCAGCCTGGTGCAGCTGGAGTTTTGGTTAATAAATTTAACGTCATTAGACAGAAAAGCCTTCGACTGAATGTTGCAATTCTTTCCCCCCCCCTTTTTTTTTTCTGCCGTTGCAGTCAGACTGTATGTAGGTGGTAAGAATCAAAAGAAGGGAAGTACGCTTGGCAAATAGGGGAGTGCTAAAAAAAGGTTTTTCTCAGGCTGGGGGTTCAGTGCGAGGGTGTTTCGCCCACAGACGAGGCAAGGCTGAACCCCCCCGCAGGGGATGCACCCCGACGTGGTGCCGGTTTCACAGCATCTCTCAGGAGAGCAAAACACTCCTGATTTCACAGTGATGGCATGTGTCAGGGTGCTTGTCCCACTCAGAGGGGTGGCACTGTGGGTGCCCAAGCCACTGCCACTGCAGTGAGGTGTCGGGCAGTCCCTGGCAGCAGCAAGACCACGATGCTCAGGGGTTGCCTTGGTGCCACCACCATGGAGCTGTGCTCAAGCTGGCTTTTCTGAGAGGAAAAGTCTGCTTTTCCACCCAAAGTCTGCCTCGAGGCCATTGCAAGGCCAAGTGCTGGCACAGCAAAATGTCTTGGTGGGACAATGGTGGAACAGCCAGCATGGAGTGGGCAAGGGGAAGACAGATGGCGGTGGAGCCGCTTGGCATGGGGAGCCAGGCAGCTGTGACCCCTCAGAGCAGGGCTCGCTCACAGGGAGGGAGAGCTCCCACCAAAATCCAGGCAGGTCCCTGCTCTCCCCCTCAAAGTTGCCTCCATCTTGTGCCTCCCTCTGCCACCCCCTCTTCTCAGCTGCTGCCCCCACCATGGCTGAGCCTTCTGCCACCACAAAATGTGCCCATTGGGAGCAAGACACTGAGGAAAACACCACAGCACTCTAATCCCCCACCACACACCTCACCTGCCTCTTCCCCAGCTCCTGCCCTGCCACCTTCCCACTACATGCAGGCAGCTGCCATGGCCAGGCCTCCCCCTGCTGCTGAGCCTGAAATATGGTGGGCTTGGGGGGATGCTTCATTTGGGGGAGCTGGTGCCAGCGTGTTGGCTAAAAACATGTCCCATGTGCTGGGTTTCTAACCCCAAAACCCCATAGGTGTTGTGGACACCAAGAGGAAACTTTTATGGTGGAAGTGGGACGCTGAGTGACCCCTCACACAGCAGCTCCGCTACCGTCGGCTTCACTCCAGGAGAAACAGTCTCTAAGTCCTTTTACAAAATAAATAGTGGTGGCTGGAAGTAGAGGAGCAGGAGAGGGGTCTCAGGGAGATAGGGAGGGGCCAGGGCTGGGCAGGGACGGCTGTGGAGCTGGGGGTGCTGGGACGGGAAGGAAGTGGTTGTTGTGGGAGTAACGTCAGGAAGAGCCTTGGCTGGGGCCCGGGCAGGCAAGGAGAGGGGAGATCTGAGAGTTCATGGGACGGCTACGGGGAGGAAGAGTCTGAGGGAGATGAGCCAAGGAAGAGTGTGGGGACAGGGAAGGGTCCGGTGAGAGCCCGGTGTGCAGACAGGAAAGGGTCAGGTGTGGGGATGGGGAAGCATCCACTGCGGGGACAGGGAAGGGTCTGGTGTGAGGATGGGGAAGGGTCCGGTGTGAGGATGGGGAAGGGTCCATTGTGGGGACAGAGAATGCTCTGGTGTGGGGATGTGGAAAGGTCTGGTGAGGGGATGGGGAGAGGTCTGGTGTGGGGATGGGGAAGTGTCCAGTGTGGAGACCTGGAAGGATCCAGTGTGTCGACAGGGAATGGTTTGGTGTGGGGATGGGGAATGGTCCAGTGTAGGGATGGGGAAGGTGTGAGCATCCAGTTGGGCAGTGGTGCTCTGGAAGACAACTATCCTGGGAGAACAACTGACCCCCAAATCCTGCTGGATTTGGTTTACTCCTCTGCCAAAGTGATTTCTAATAAAGGTTGTTTCATTTTTTTTTAATCCCCCCTCTGGTGAATAAAAGCAAAACAAATAACCCCAAGCAGTGAGGCTGAGTAATGAGCAGCAGATGGCTGTCGATAACAGGTACCTTCATACCTGCGCACCCCTAATCCACAGCCTTCCCACTTGGAGGTGCTCCCAGCTCCGTGGCTCTTGCCAGCCCAACAATCCCAGACCAGCTAGAGGATATGGGAGTGCAGACAGCAGCGAGCTGCTTTAGGGAAATCCAGTTTGGAGCCAAGTCAATGCATGCAGAGTCATTAATCTAGGTCTGGTGCCAATAGGGATGGCTTTGCATTAGCCGGGGCCCTTTGTAGTTCAGACAATCAGTCGTATTCAACCAGCCCAAGATAACGCTGCAGAAAGCTGCAGAAAGCTGAGACCATCGCAGCTCATTCCTCCTGTAAGGGGCGGGGGGAGAGGATTTACAGGCAAAATAGCATTGCATTAATGGGACTGCTCAGTATTCTGCACAGACGCTGGCGGATAATGTCTTTGCAAACTAACTGCAATAAATTAATTAAATTAATCTACTATGCCGTGCTTGTCCCCACCCAACATCAAATTCAAGGATGATCAGGGCTTGCCTTATCCTCCATAGTCTACGAAAGAATCTGATCTCACTTGCTCTAGAGTTTCTGAGGCACTGAATTGCAAAGTACCACCTGCCTCACTAAACTAATCACCAGCCTGGTGGTTTAGATCACATCAGTTTTACATGTAATTAAGACTGTCCAGGAGGGCATGCAGCTGCTTACATGGTCGTTCCCTCTTATACAGCAACGTGCCTCCTGCTCAGATAGGTGCAATTAAACAAGCCTGTTCACAGTCATTAAGCATTAATGCACCTCATTAGCATAAGAACTGGAAGAAGCTTTGATGCAGGGAACCCCGCAGGAGAAGGAGATAGAGAGAGATGTACATACAGACAGGAAGGCGAAGGGCTGGGCCACCACCTTCTCGTGGCCCCGACCAGCCATTCCAGCTCCATTTCTCCAAAGCAATGAGCCATGCCATGCCCTCCTCCCCAGAAATGCGTCTGGGTTATCTTTCTCTCCCCCTCCCCCTCTTTCTAAATTATGCTGGTGGAAAGGAAAAAAAAACAACCACCACACCAAACTGTTGGGATATTAACCTAGCGAATCCATTAATAAGCTGAACTCTCTGTTGGCTTTGACACAGCACACTAAAGCTTTAAAGAGACAGGGCCCCAGACACTGGAGATAGGGGCAGAGACAACAGCGCTAACAAAGAGCCACTGTTGCCACGGCCGTGGCCATCTCGGGTAGGTCCAGCTGTCTTTGGTGTTCTGTTTTCCAGACACAAAGAGCAGACTGAACCGTTTTGGTCTGAATGGCTTTCATTTGATGGTAGAGAAAATGAGAGGGAAGAAAGAAGCTAAGTAAAGTGTCCAGGAGAGGAAAAAAAAAAGACAGGAGAGGAAAAAAAGAGCATGGTGTGCTGCAGGTCTCCAGTGAGAAAGGCTGCATCTCCCCCGAGCACAAAATGGGGCTGCCTCAGGGAGCATAGGGAAGGCGACATGGTGGTTTTGGAGCAGGATGGAAGTGAGGATCCGTGGGCAAGCAGGATGTACACTCCAGGGGAGCCGGGATGGATGCTGCCTGTGTCTCACCTGCTTGCCCAACGCTTTGCACAGCAGTGTACTCAGCACTGCCAGACCACAGACTGCAAACAGCTTGTCTAGCTGGGTTTTAATCTCAAGGGAACAACCCGTGTTGTACAGTCCCTGGCTCTTCTGGGCTCAGAGCCTGTTAGGAGCCTCTAGCCTGGACCAGGCGCGTTATCAGGCGGAGCTTCAGCCAGCTTCACTGTCACCATGGAAAGAAATGGGCTCGCACGAGGACGTGAATCAGCTGGAAAAAGTGAATCTCCAAGTGAAATGTCTTTAAGGAACCACCACATGCTACCATGGAGCCGCTCCAAACCCACACCTCAGCCCAGACTGTATCCCAAGGCAGGAATAACCTTTCTGCTGCAGCCTCAAGATGCGCATGTCATGCCCTTGCATCCCATAAGCTTGAAAAACAGGCCTGAAATGTCCATTCCAGGTTCCTCTATTATAAAGCACAGCTCTGAAAGCCAGAAATGGAAGCTGAGACTGGATAAATCAGTACCTACCCACTGGAGAGCCACACAGGCTCATCCCTACAATGCGCTCTCTGGCCTCCATCTAGTCCAGCTCGTAAGTGATAAAAGCATCCACAACTGCAGCTCTCATCTGGGAAGAAGAACAAACAACCCAAGTAGATCTTACCACTGGGAAATGGTTTCTAAGGGTCTCCAGAGATATCCTCTTTCCTACGCTCATTCCATTAGTGCTGTGCATGCTCCATTGTCCCAGTCTCTCCCTCCTTAGTGGTTACATCCTACAAACACAAACAGATTTCGAATCCCCTGTAGCTCTTTGGCCCATGATGATAATAATTTTCCCTCCTTGAGCACCTTTTATCTAGAGATCTGGAAGCATCTCTCTGGCATAAATAGCTATTAGCTTCTCCACCATCATGCAACATAGGGTGAACACCGTTACATCTCACAGCTGAGGGGAACTTGGGCACAGCACAATTAGGAATTCACTTCTGCCAAGTGGTGCATCCTCTTGTGCTCTATCAGTGGCACAGGGATGGTGCCGTTCGGTCCCTGGATGAATCTGGCTAAATCCTAAAAGATTTGCCAACAGCGTCAGCAAGAGGAAGAGATCCCAGGTTTGTGCCTGAGTCACCAAACCCTCTGTTCTCCCTTCTGTGCCTAGAGAAGTCAACGGAAAGTCTCCCATGGATGGTAATGGGAAATTCAGGCTTTTTGAGTCAGTAAACAGCTTTTTTTTTGGGGGGGGGGGGGGGGTAGGTTTGGGCAAAACGGCTTTTACTGCACAGTCATTTTGATAAACCAAGGAGCTGAGCTTTTACCCAGCAACAGGCTGGGAGAATGACTGATGGAGACCATGACCCCAGTGAACCACAGCCTTGCTCCCCCAGTCCCTTCCCATTTGCCTTTTGTGATTACAATTAGTAGTGGGGGCTGGCAGGTGGGGGAAAAATGAAATAAAATAAACTAGAAGCCCCCCCTGCCCTGCTGCCAGCCCCTCATTGTCTGCAGAGGCTGGCTGGGGCTCTGCACACTGCAGTCCTCTGCCCATTGTACTGCTGAGAACATGCGAACAGACGTTCTCGGGCGATGGGTTTTATTGAACGCAACTTCAATGGCAAATGGAGAGAGGAAGGGGGGGGAAAGGAAAGAAAAAAAAAAAAGCCTTGAAAATCCATGCCAAAAAAAAGAGGTGGGGAGGGTGTTTTTTAATGCAATCAATGGCTCCTTCCTATAACTCTGCCTGTTGTGAGGAAATTTCTTTCCAGTAGCAGCCAGCAGCAGTCCCAAGGCTGTGACATTGCTGTAACGCTTGGAGCTCAGCTCTCTATCTCTGGCAGCAGCCCCGTCTTTTTGTCATTATTGGCTGTGATTGCAGGGGGTGCACGCCAGCTCGCCGAGTGCTGAGATATTGCTGCCTTCCCCTCCCTCTGGACAACCTGCCCTCAGAGAGGAGTTTGGGGAGGGGATGAGGGTGAAACAGGGAGCTGAATTCTCTCTGCCTCCCCTGAGTACGCTCTGATCCAAGCCCACATGGATAGGTAGAGGTCCCCAAGGCCCTTTTCGGAAAGCTCATTAGGAAAGTAGTGACAGATGCATTAGCTATTAAAAAAAGGTGGGGGGAGAAGCTATCATAGAACTTTAAAAAAAAGCAGCAGCAGCCGCCCGACAGTTTTATTGCTGTCAGATCCTTTTTTTTGTGGGCACGTTGCAAAGCAGGAGAGGTTTGGGTAAATATCTGACGCACGCACGCACTTCCCATGCTCTGGGCTGTCTGTCAATAATCCAGCCGGGGTATTTCTCACACCCTCAGGAGGGAGCTGCCAGCTCTGCCCATTGCCACTGCAGCTACTCACCCTTCCTATCCACCCCCAGAACCTCCTGGAGAGGAGGTTTTGGAACAGGCATGTCTGGCTTCATGCAATGATGTGGGAAGAACCTGCCAAGATGCCACAGGGGGTGAAAAAAAATGGGCGTCAGCTGCTGCCATCTACGACTCCGAGCTGCAGCCTGGGGAGGACAGGTCTTGGCATGAGATCTTCCCTCCTGGTCTAAGCAGAGGCTGCTGAGATGGAGATCGAGTCCTGCGTGCTGGGACCTGCAAGCTCCAGCAATGCTCTCCATGGAAGAACAGAACAGGTCACATTGCACAACTGCACTGGACACTCAGGCCTCTGTCCCTGTCCCACACCCCACATCACACCCCAGAGCCCTCGGAGCTCAGGGAACAGGTGTACACACATCAGTGGGGTGTATACCAGTGGGAGGAACTGCTTCCCTGCACCCAGGTTGAGTGACACATCTGGCAGCAGCTGGAAGCCACAAAACCCCACGTAGGGACCAGGGACCAGGCATGAGGAAGGTGGGAAATGGTGGGTACTGGAAGAAGGTGCGCTGGATGGAGGTCTGGGCTGGCGAGCTGCGGTGGGCAGACAGGCAGATGATGGGGAGGATGAGGTAGGATGATGGCATGGGTTTTGTCCCTCCCCATCCTATGAACCAAAAAGGCCACCACTGCTCTTACACCTGTGTGAAGAGCAGAGCCCAGGTAATAACAGAAGAACAACAGATGTTGCACCTGCATGAGGGCTCCCGAACGGCGCCAGACGAGCTGGAATTCACATCTGAGCCGCAACAGCAAAGCTCTTCCCACAGACAGCGGTGGGAAGCAGGGATCAAAACACCACTTCCACAAACACGCTCACCAGCTCTCCACACACCGCATTTTCCACAGACCATCCTCATCCCTACAAGACAGTCAAGCCAAACATGTCCTCTCCAAGACCTCAGCATCCCTCAAAAAGTGGGCACAGCTATTTCAAAAGGAACTATGGGGCTACCATGAGGCAGCCATCAGTCTGTGCCCCCCAGCCTCAAATCCTGCCACCTCCCAGCTGCAGTCAGGAGGCAGAAAAGGCAGAAACCTCACTGGAGGAAAACAGCAGCAGCAGCAACCGTCCCCCTCGGTCGAGTTTTAAATGGCTCTCAGATCCCTTCAAACAAATCTAAATGCACCGATCCTATTGTGTGCATAAATCTTTGCACCGGGGCCTGCACGCCTCCACACTATTGATAAAGAGAAACGAGTCTTAAATATTTAATGAGCGAATAAACCCGTTAAGAGGATATGATTAACTGCACGCCACGGCTCTGCATTTAAGGTGTCCCTGCTGTACCTTTAGTGGGGTTTTATTTTTAAGGGAAATCGGCAGCAGCAGCTGGTGGAAGCGAGCAGCCGGGCTGTGCGGGTGCCGCACGAACGGGAACGCCGGCACAACGCTGCACTTCGGAGGCATAAATATGCCATGGGAGCCCGGGCTGTTCAGGGGGGCTGGGGGAGCCGTATTGACTCAGCCCGATGGCAGGGGGGGGCAGAAAGCAGAGCCAAGGAGGTTTGAGGTTTTAGGTGAGGTGGCAGGAGCCAGGCTGTCGGTTAGAGAAGACACGTGAACTCTGCACCTTTCCGTCTCGCCTGGCAGTGAGGGGGCTGCTGGGGGGATCAGGAGACCTTGGAGCTATTTCCAGCTGAACCACGGAGCTGGAGGGTGACCTTGGGCAAGTCACTTACGGTCACCCTCTGCCTGGAGTCGAGCCCCGTGTGAGGCAACTGGAGTCTTGCCTGCTGAGGGTGCAGATCAAGGCAGTGTGGGATGCCAGAATGGTTGAACCTTCCTTTTCTCCACCTCCACCGAGCTGGCAGCAGCCTCAGCACGGGGTTGGAGCACTGAGGGCCAGGGTACAACACACCAGCCAGCCCACAGGATGTTTCTCAGGCACACAGACACAGAGAGCAGCTGATGGAAGATTTTATGAAACCTAGTGCTATAAATGTCCCCTTGCTATGTGACTTTTTATGTTTCTAAATTATTTTGATCATTATTTTTACCAGAGTGAGGTGAATAATACACAACAAACCACCGTGAATCATCACTCCAGTTTTTAGATATGTTAAATTTAGCTGTTTTGGTGCCACCTTTTTGTTTATATTCTCCAAGTGTTTCGTGCCAACAAGTTACCGGCAGGGATTTTTGGCCAGGAAGACGAAGGAAAAAAAAAAAAAGTGAGACAGACTGTTAATTTCTGTTAATTTTAAGCAGCAACTAAAGATATTGGAAGAAAGTGAATTTCAAATGCTTAATTGCAACAGTTTCCCTCCCCAGACCTCAAGTCTAAAAATTAAGCCTGCCCAATCGGGAAGCCAAAACCTATCATGTGATGTAAGATCCCAATTAAAACGACTCTCATTCTTGAGACTGAGTATTCACAAAAGAGCAAAGACCGCAAATTATTTGCAGAAATTATCTGGAGAACAATTTTGAATAATGAATACGATGGGGGAAATCGCAGTCACTTGGAATACTTAATGCAACTACAAAAAAATCACCAACAATTTGCGAACAGAAAAGAGGTGAAACGTGTGGAATAGATCATTTATCGCAGTCCTGCCACCACCAGTGACTTTTCCAAATGACCAAGGCCCCTGCCTGGCAGTAAATGCTGCAGGAATTAGCAACAGTGACTGACGGACAGATGGAAGTCATGCTTGGAGATCCACCTAATCAAAGAGGCTGTGCTACCACGGCCAAGTAGAGGACCCACACGCCCATGACCTAGTAAAATCAGGGTGAAATAACTCGGGAAGCAGGATGGTCAAAGCAGCCCCGGACAGGAGGAAGGGATGCTCCAGGTGACGCAGCCGAGTGGAGAGCAGCTGGACAGGAAGAGGCACAGAGCCCTGACACATGCTGGCCAAATCCCAAGAGGCACAACCACAGAGGAACATCAAGGACAAGCTTCTGTGTGATTGTGGCTGGTGGAAGGGGTGGGAGATGCCCAGGGAAAGGAGAGGTTCCAGGTAGGTCTGGATCAAACAGGGGTCGATGCTGCATCACCAAATGCTGGCTCTGCCATGGGAAATATCGTCTCAATAGCCAGGGACTGTGAGAATCCAGGTATCCCCAGAGTCTGAAGCTGAGAGATGGGGCTCCAGCAGAACCCACTCTGCCTCTGCCACCTCCCTTCAGGTGCTGAGCTGAGCCAAACTCTGGCCTCATGCTGAGAGCTGCTCCCATCGCCATGATCAGAGCATGCAGGACCAGAGAAGCAGGAATCTGCTAAAACCTGAATGGTCTTTGTTAGATTTACTTCATCACAGCACAAGCTTTGCATTTCACCTACCAGCACTGAGCATGGAAGCCAAAACCTCACCAGTGCCTGTAGGGTCCAGATGGGAGGAAGGATCTGAAGGGAGAAGGCAGAGAGAATTTGGGGGACGGAAGCAGGAGAAGGAGAAAAGGTGCTGGAGGACCTTGGGGGACCACAGCAGGGCATGGAAGAGATGGGGCCAGGCAAAGTCTGCAAGCACCACTCAGGTGGGGAGATGCTGGGCCCTTCCTTGCCTGAATACTGAGTGAGGAAGAGCAGCAAAGGTCTGGTAGAGATGGAGCTTTTTTACATCCCAGCCTAGTCAGCTGACATTTATCAGGGTAACAAAAGGATACAGGCCTGATCACAAGACAGGCTGACAGTGCATCTTCCCCTTCTGGGGAAGAAAGTCAAGTGTCAAAGTTGTAAAAAGTAGTCCAGTCATTTTTCGTATCTTCTCCTTCCTAGAGTTTGACGCGTGCAGTGATACTTCCTCTCCTCCTTTGAAATGAAAGAGGAAAGAAAAATGCAGAAAACGCTGCATTTTCGGTGCAGGAATTAAAAATAAATCAAACTCTTCCAATGTTTCAGGTCAAATATTCCCCAAAGCTTCTGTTACGGCAATCTAAGAAAGTAGAGGCTGGATCTCTTAAATTCCTTTGAATTCAGGATGTTTCTATCAATCTGTACCAGCATTTCAACAAGCCTGGCTGAGGATGCTCAGGAAAGCCGGGTTGTTATACGCCTGGACTGCGGCAACCAGAGAACCACTCAGGAACTGAGAGACTCATTATTTGTTATTAACTCACCTGGAATCTCTGATTTCTTACATGTTATTTTGCTACTTGGCTGCAGAGTGAAATAGCTCCTCAAAAAATAGAAGAAGGAAAAAGTGAACCACCCACCAGTGCAGGATCATCTTTCCAGTGGATTCTAGTAGGTCACCAGCAACTGCATCAAAAGAGTGTCCTGGGGGCTTCAGTGTTTGCTTCTTGTGCCCCTTTATTTACTGTTGATTCCCTCTGTGGCAGCACTACCAGCCCCTGCAGAGATTGCCCTGTTCCAGCCTCTGCTTTTCCAGGTTCAGGCACTGGGTATTTATTGCATTTGGCTGTTTTCAGAGCGTGGGTGTTTGCTTCACATGTCCCCACAGAGCAGAGTCCTCTCGGAAAACTGTTCCAGGCAGGAAACTGCTGCTGCTCCTGGTCAGGGAATTGCATGGGGAAAATCAGTTTCTTTTTCAAAAAATCCTCCAAGTGAGGAGTTTGTTCCAGAGAGATGAAGAACTGAGATTCCCATGGGCTCTGCTCCTGCCTGTCTGATGGATTCCCCCCAGCACCAATTTTGCTGGTACGGTGGTTACTGTAATGAATTTTTAGGGATAATGATTTGTTGGGATAATGACTTTAGGTGCACGGGGCACTTCTATGTCCCAGCTCTCTTACAGCATCTGTGTGTTATCTTGCTAACCTTGCAGACAGGGAAACTGAGGCACAGAGCTGGCTCTGGAGAGGGTCTCCAGCAGCATCTCCAGTTGCAGCACTCGTGTGCTCCATGGATGTTGGGATATCAGCATCACCCACAATCTGGCTGAACTTCCCAAGGTCCCCAGACAAGGGATCTCCTGTGTCCCCTCTGTCCCCAGTTCAGCTGCCATGAGCTGCTGGCCCTGGTCCCTCTCTTGGGCATCAGTTTCTGTCCCTGGTACTCAAAGAGCTCCTCTCCCAACAGCTGGGCTCTGCCCCGGCGATCTCAGGGTGCCACCTTTGCCTGCACCATCCCCAGGAGGGTATCATGGCAGGGCTGGTGCATCTCCACCGTGGCTGGGGACAGCAGGGAGGACAATGACATTTGCTGCAGGAGCCTGACATTGAACTCAGCCAGTCAGAACGGCAGGTGTTTTGCTGGCAAGGGTAGAGGCTCTGCTCTGACACCGTCAGCGAGGGGACAGGAGAGGGAGGGGAAAGGAAAAAAGCCGAAGCAGCAGCCAGACAGCTGTCTCTTCCTCCTCCTCCTTTTGTGCAGAAATGTGGTTTTGTTTGTCAGTCAAACAGATTGTTTTCTCCTTCTTTGCAGGCCAATTGTTTCTGCTCCTGCAAGATAAGGGATTGAAAAGGGCTATATTTTTATGGCACTGAATCTAGGTCCTCCGATTTGGAGGGGAGACATCAAGTGGGAGAGGAATGCCTGTTCAAACCAACGCTCCTCTCCCCAGCTCCACTCTCCAATCCCATTTCCACCCCCATTTTCCTTTTTTCTCCTTCCTTCTCCCGCCTGGAGCTGCCTTTCGGCCTTCTCACTATTTAATCTCCGTCTCTCCAGTGGACTCAGGAGGTTTACACAGCTTCATCCTCTTTGCACCATCTGCTGAAAAGAATCTGCTTTTCCCCTGCTGCTCTGTCCAGCGGCTCCTCCTGCCACCTTCCCCCCAAAAATGGGGAGAGCAGAGCCGGTGCCACTGCATGTGACGCTGAGAAGAACAAAACCCAGGAGGGGGTTTCCTTTTTTGCAAAGGATTTGCCCAGAAAGCACCTTGGAGAGGCAGACCCCAGAGTGTGGCAGGAGCAGGATGCAGAGATGAAGGAGGAAAACAGTCAATAAGAGCAAGCCCAGGCCAGGGTAAGGCAGCAGGATCCTCTCCTGGCTTCTACAGTGGGTTCAAGGAGCCTGTGTCCTGTCTTCCTCTTCTTTCTTGTTGAACTCCCCAAATCCACAGTCCAGATGGGATGCCGTGACTCACAGTGATGGAAATGCTGGAGTGATGACCTCTGAATGACCGCCAGCATCCCCAAGCCAAAGGACCTGGAGAAGGTCCTTGCTCCAGGGACTGTCAGGGCTGGAGGCATCCTCAACCTCGCTGTATCCCAAGCACAAGTACTTTGCTCCCATGTGCTGATCACATCGCACACCAAGGACCAGAGGGAGGATTTGCCTCCCCTCCTTGGGGGATGAGAGCCTGGAAGGGGGCAGCGTGGTTCATATCCAACTCATAAGCCTCTCAGAGCTCAGGCTTGAGGACTGAGATTCACTCAATTAATTTTGCTTTGGCAAAAAGTCCATTTTTATTGCTATTTCATGCCTTCAGTATAGATTTTCCCTGCTCGTCTCAAAGGGATAATAAAACCCGACTCGTTCTTTTTATAAAAGTCTCACACTCCCTCTCTCACCAGGCTCTGTGTTCCCCAGCTAGAGATGTAAATTTAAAGGGGAAATGCTGTCATTTAAAACAAAACAAAACCAAAAAAAGCAACTCAGAAAGCCCAGCTTTGAGCATATTCCAGCTCTCAAAACTAGGCTGTGCAACCAAAGCACAAACCAAGCTGCCACCTTCCCGCGGTGAAGCGACATTCCCACAGCGATCCCAACCTCCCATAGGGGAATCAGGGGTGACTGCCAGTCCCAGGAAGCCACTCTCCATCTTACAGGGCTGATGGTGGCCCTCTGCTTGCTGGGATGTGTAGTTTTTGCCAGCTGGGTGCTGGTGGGCGCAGGTGGTGACTGCTTCTTGGAGCCAGCTCCTTGTGCTCGGATGTGATGCTGGAACCCCAGCACCTGCACCTGCCTCCCACCTCCTCCTCCTCCTCCATACCAGGTGAAAGCTTCACTGTTGCCGGCCTCAAGCAGCTGGACCAGTCGTCCTGGGGGGAAATCCCAAATCCACGCAATTCCGAGCAGGTGGATTTTGAGCGTGCTTTCGAGCAGGCAGTGGGACAGGATGGTGGCAGGACAATACACGGGTCTGCCTGCTCCACCTCAGCCGGGATGCATCCTGCCTGCTCTTTGAAAGGACTGTAGCTGTGCAGTATCCCTCTGAGAGGTGAAGAAAGGAAAGGGAAACTGCCTTTCCTCTGCCGTGTGCCCTGCTGCCATGACCTTCTGAGGGGGGATAGGATGCGAGCAGCAGAAGCCAAGTGGAAGTCTTGTCATCAGTGAGTGGCAGCAATCGCCTGGGGACAGGGCGGGGTCCCCAGCACCATCAGGATTTAAGAGCAGTTTAGACCCAGGTGCACGCCTGGCACAGCTGATGCAGCCTGCTAGGACAGACTCAAGACGGTGCCTCCTGCCTTGGCCGTGTGTCTGATTTGGTGACGTGCATAAATCCACCATCACTGGGACTCTCCTGCCTCAGCAGGAACCAGGAGCAAATCCAAAACAGAGCGAATCCAAAGCAGAGCGAAGCCGCACGAGGCAAGAGAAGACACACAGGTGCCTGCACTGTGCCAACCCAGCACAGGACCAGACCAGGCCAAGAGGTGACAGCCAAACCTTTCCAATCGAAATGTTTCTCCTTCTCCCCATCCTGTACCCTTTTCCTGCACCCCCCTGCTAGGCTGCCTGCATGCCCTGGCTGCCAGGAACTCGGAGCCCTGCCTGCATCTGGCAGGGCAGGCAGCACCCCCGGCAAGAGGAAACGCACAGCTCGCTCTGCTCCTGCAGGTGTGCCTCCAGCAGACAGAAGTTGTAGGGCAGCTAACAAGGACGGGCAGGAGATGAAAGACAAGGAAACCCCAGGGTGATATCACACTCCCTGGCTAACTCATGGTCGAGCACCTCCAGGCTCACCTCCGGTGCCCCCAGTGAGGCTGTGGCATGGCTCTATCAGTTAAACCTAAGTTGTGCCATTTCCTCTGATGGCAGAATGAACGGTCCTTCCCCGCCGTGAGCTGCCAAGCCTGAGGGACGCTACAGAAAAGAATTCTGCACCTCCCCCGTTTCAGGGGAAAATCAGTTGGAGTCCCTAGATTTTCCTGCAGAGCCCTCACAGGACTCGACCCTCCAGGCTGGAAAATCCTTAGTGCGCTCTGACAACCTCTGCAGCTCAGGCAGACGTGAGAGATGATTAAGACTGGCTGAAATCTCCCAGGACTCTGACATCTGAGAGGCCCCGTGCAAGGCAGAGAACCACCCCGGGCTGCTCCTTGCAACCTGCAACTCCCCTCACCTTAGCACGGAGCTGAAGGGAGATCAGGGACCCAGCGGGGCCAGGAACCAGGTCACTGCTGCTGGTTTCCAGGCAGCAAAGGTTTGGAAGAGCAGAGGATCATTTAGCAGAGCGACAGTGAAGGTTCAGAGCAGAGCCTTCAAATTACACGCTACAGAGCACTTTTCCTGCCTAAAAGGTCTCTGAAATGACTGTGGCGGCTCTGAAACGAAGCACTCTGTATGCAATTGTTCCCTGGGGCTTGCAGCGGAGACAGAGCCGGGAGAAGAGAGGTGGGTCTGCGGTCCCTGGCACGGGCAGCTCCTCATCAGACAAGGATACACACTTCTTCTGGGCTCCACAGCACAGCACTGCCGCTTCCCTAAATCTCCCTGGTGGTTTCTACCAGCCGTGGCTTTTTTTTTTTTTTTTTTTCTTTTTATTTCTCACTTCCTGCCTTGAACTTCACACAGCTCCCAGCCCGGGCTGCAGAGCTGCTGCTCAGGGTGTGGGTGCCCCCAGCCCCATGCACAGACCCACACTGAACCCCTCACCGTCATCGCTCTCACCACACCTCGAGGCACACCTCAGTCCCACGGGGGAACGGGGAGGGAAGAGCACTCAGGGGGAACATGTCCTTTTCTCCATCTCACTTAGCTTCTTCCTATCTTTCTCCACTCCATCCCCCAGCAGCTCGAGGTCCATTTTCATCAGGCAGTGACAGTCACCAGGAGACACAGCCTCAGCACTGGCGGGCACCACGCACAGCCAACCTGCGCCTCGCTCGCCGCGGGTCCCCCCACCCTCTGTCACCAGCACACAGGTGACAGCACCCACATCCGCACAGCCACCACGGCGCAGCTCACCCACCTGGGGCACACACCCTGCCACCCTGGGAAAGGTGGCTGTGGGGTAGGAGTGCTCCACAAAGTCCCGGCACTCAGCAGGGAACCACTTGTGCACCATCAGGCTCCAGAGATGCCCAGGAGCTGGGGCAACAGGAGCTGAGCTGGGAGAGCCCTTGGAAGGTGCTGGCACCACCAGCGATGCCCTCCCTCAGCTGGCACAGGGCCCTAGGAGCACTCTCCCATGCAAAACCCCAACTGTTGGGTTTGTTCCTCCACACCATCACTTTGGGAGGTCACCTGAGGGCAGCCAACACGGGCACTGCTAGCAGCCAAAGGGAAAGCGGGCAGGGATCAGTGGCCACAAGAGCTTTCAGCAAGCCAAAATCTGCTCACATCTAAGGGATGGCATCACTCTCCATCAAAGGCAGTGGGGAACAAACATGCACCCCAACAACATCCCACTCTGACGTCAGTGAGAACCTCTGGCAGGTCTGCAACGTCAGCCACGACGCTTCCACCGGCCGGAGAGCCCTCGGGATGCCGACCCCTGGGCAGCTCACCACCTCCAATTGGGATCCCACCATCATGCCCAAGGTGCTGCTCCAGCTGCACATTTCCAGGGAGAGTGGGAATGGGGACACACACACACACACACACACACACACAAGAGGAATTTAAATGGAATTTCACAGCTGCAGCAAAAGGGCACAGGAGGGGCTCAGGGCTATCTATCCAAGATGCACCATGTCCCCGCTCGGCATTTCGGCACCGCCAGCCGGGAGTACCGCGGCCACCCGCACCCGCGGGACCGGGGGGGCCGGGGAGCCCCTCCGTGACGTCACCGAGCCAGGGACAGGCTCCCGTTTTGGGGGGATCGAGGCGGGTTTGGGGGAGCTGGAGGGACCGGAACGGGCTAGGGTTGGAAATGCGAGTGCGGTGCGGTGGGAGCGCGGGCGGAAGGGAAGGGAAGGGAAAGGAAGGGAAAGGAAGGGAAAGGAAGGGAAAGGAAGGGAAGGGAAGGGGATGTGGCGGCGGATTCGCGGTGCCACCGCCGCTCCCGCGGCAGCAGGAGCGCAGCGGGCCCGGCGGGAGCCGCGGTTGCAGCCGCAGCTGCGACGCGAAGCCCCGGGGGGGTAACGGGGCGGCGGGCAGGGCCCCCCCCCACCTCCGGCAGCGCCCCGCTCGCCCGGCCCCTCCGCTCCCCTCGCTCCCGCCGCCGGCTCCTATCACCCGCGGCCCTCCCGGGCCCTCCCCGGGCTCAGCGGCCCGCCCGGTCTCCCCCCCGAGCCGCGTCCGGAGCCCTCCTTACCTGGCGGGCCGAGCCCCGCTGCCTCTCAGCGGCGGCGCTGGGCGGGGGCGGCCCCGGCGGCCATGCCCGGGCGGCCGCGCCGCTCTCCCGCGCCGTGCGAGCCGCCTCGGCGGTGTCAGCGGGCGGGAGCCCCGCGCGGCGCCGGGAGCGAGGGGAGGGACGGCGGGGGCATGACCGAGCGCCGTCGGAAGTGCACGCGCGCCCGCCGCCTGCCCGCGACCGCGGCGACACCTGCCGGCAGCGCCGCCGGTGGCACCGGGAGCGGCGGCGGGGGCGGTGGCGGGCGCTGCGCACACCGGGGGCAGCGGGGCGGGAGCTGGGCATGGCACGGCGGGCATCGGGACGTGGCACACCGGGTACCGGGGCGCGGCAAACGGGCACCGTGGCAGGCGCTGGGCACGGCACGCCGAGCACCGGGGTGCTCCACACAGGGCAGAGGGTGCTGGATGCCAGCAGCGGGAACTGTATGGCTGCTCCTGGGCAGTGTGGACTGGGCACTGGGGTGGCATTGGTGTTGGACACCGGGCACAATGGTGTGCTGGCACTGGGCACCGGGGACCGTTCGCGGGAGAGTGACACCAGTGCTGCGTGCAGGGAGCCCCCCGGATAGCACCTGCCGGGTGCTGGTGCTGGGCACTGGAGGGTGACACCGGTGCTGGGTGCAGAGCATCCTGCAGGGCTTCCCACAGGGCAGCATCCACCGAGTGCTGGCACTGGGCAGGGTGAAGTCCCTGCAGACACACACTGGACCTTGGGGTCAGGGCTCAGGTCCGGGTTTGGAGCTCGGGCTGTCTCTCGGGTTGTATTCACATTTAGATCAGGACTGCACCACGTGTGGG
Source organism: Corvus cornix cornix (assembly GCF_000738735.6). NCBI lineage: Eukaryota > Metazoa > Chordata > Aves > Passeriformes > Corvidae > Corvus > Corvus cornix. The sequence goes on along the minus strand of NC_046344.1, from coordinate 6,712,347 downwards.
TGTGCACTTGGGTCTGTGTCTGGATTTAGATCAGGATTTGGAACTGGATTCTGATCCACATCTGGATTTGCATTTGGAGCTGAATTTGGATCCACATCTGGACTTGCCTTTGGAGCTGGATTCAGGTCTTCATCTGGATCGGAGTCTGGGACATGCATCTTTCACAAAGGATGGATGTAGCTTTTCCACCCCCTGCTCTCCAAGCATTCCACGGCTGCACAGAGCACCATCACCCCACGAGGTGTTCATCACTGCCCGCTTACCCTGCCCTGGGCAGCCTGGGGACCTTCAGGGGGAAGCTGGGGTCTGCAGCAGTGTGACAGGAGCCCTGGCCAGGGAGCAGAGGGGAGGGACGAAATGGCAGCGGTCCTGCTGGCCCTGGCTGTGCTCAGCGGTGCGTCTGGGGCTGAACGTGCTCCAAGGAGGAGCCGAGGTCAGGGAGGGAGATGAGTGCAGGAAACATATTAAGTGAGGAAAATTGGCTGCAGCCAGCAGCGCTGCCTGATGTTTGCCTGGGATTTTCCTCTCCATCAGGTATCCGGTGTAAGCCCTCGCTGCTGGGTGGTGGCAGCTGGTTATTCATGAGCGTCTTGGATGTGCCACCAGCCACCAGCACCTGCTGTGCACCAAGAGGGTGGCACCCAGGACCCCTCCATGCTTGTGTCCTCAGTGCTGACACCCAGCTTTGGCCAAGGCGACATGTGCAGATATTTTAAGAGGAAGATTCTGTGCCTTCACAGCTTGACTGCTAATTTATAATCCTGTTTTCCTATTAAAATAAAAGCCTCTCTCTTATTCCCGAACGTGAGAGCCAAAGCGGAGCTCTGAGGAAGTGCCCTGTTTGCAGAACACACTGAAACACACAAAGGAAACGAGGCAAAACCAGCGTTTTGCACGTTTTTGAGCCTCATTTTAGCTGGGACTTGGAACAGCAGAAGGGAAATCTTTTCCAGCAGGATGTGCACAGCGGGGGTGTGTGTGGAGCTGCTGGTGTCCCTTTGGAGCAGGGCCACCTGCTTGCTGAGGGACAGCAACCGCTGCGGGTCCCTGTTTGTCCCCGAGGGGTGGCAGGTCCCTTGGGGATCCCAGGGATGAGAGATGGAGCAGCACGTCCCCCCTGGGGCTGGCCAGGCGGGGATGGCAGCCGATGGCAGGAAATACCTGCTGCTCCGCCGCTTCCCGGCCAAAGCGAACAAGAGGGAGAGTGTTTGGAGGGCGGCTGCGGCCGCGTGTGGCAGGAGGGGCCTCCGAGGGACACACAGGCCATTGTTCCTCGAGGATGTGGGGCGGAAATTTGGATGGACCCGTTGCGTGCCACGCTCCCAGCATTGCCGCGACTGATCCCAGACTGAGTGGGACCCAGGATCTGCTGAAGTGGATAAGGGTGGGAATTCATTAGACACTGTGTCTGGTGGAGGGGTCACTGATTACGGTGGTGGGACAGCCCCAGTGGAACAACCCCCTTGAGAGGGCTCTCCTGCTCCTTGCAGCTGGAGCACGACACATGCTTTCAGAGCTTTTCAGCCTTTCCAGAGCTCTTACTGGTATTTGTTGTGGCCCTGCAGTAGCTCTGCTGTCTGCCTGTTCCACCCGCACCCCACCAGCCTTGCAGCAACCTGGAAAGACATTTAATACAGGCTGGGTTTGATCTGCACTTTGACATTCCTTCAAGTGTTCCCTGGTGTTTTCCTGTCGCCTGCACAGCGCCTTTCCCCACCAACGCTCTCTCATTGCTGTAAAAAGGAAGAAAAAGGCTTGCAGAGTGTGCCCAGCCTTGCAAATCCCTAATTACCCACCGCACATCCTGGCAAACAGGCTTCCCCTTGAGCAGCATTGCTGTCAGCAGGGAAGGGGTGCAGGCTCTCCCCAGTGTGGCTGATGATGCTGGTCCTCCCACTGCCCTTGCCCAGAGAGCAGAGAGGTTTGTCTGGCTGCTCCCATCCAGCTCTGCTCTCCTTCCCCCAGCACCCATCTCCGCACCAGCTTCCAGATCCGAAGAGGTTTTTAAGGAGGGAGGCTGGAAGAAGGGGGAGAGAAGAGAATGTGCTGCTCTCCTTCCATGCTTTGTCCTTTCCCAGGAACTGGCCAGATTGTTTCCATTAGGAAAAGCTGAGGATCCAAGTATTTGTCAATGACCAGGAGAAGATTTGCTGATGGAAGCTGCCGTTCCCTAGAATAATGTTGAGCGAGGTGCTTGGCGTGGACCCATCCTTTTATGGTAAAATTAGGGCTAAACGCTGCGGGGATTTGCATTTGAAGTTGATTGATATGTGGCATTAGTGCACACGTAGATAATTTTGTATTTTGAGATCGCTGAGCAAGGAATAATTTTTATTTTGGGTCAAAGATAAGGGCATTGTGTTGAGATGAAATATGAAGGGGTGCTGATCTGTGTCACGGACACTGCGTTTCTCTTGGCTGGGTAAGGGGATGGCAGACCTGCATTACCCATTCCTGCCCTTGCTTTTAAGTGCTTTGGGTCTGTGCCCGATGCAAGGAGCGATCCCCTGCTGTCACTTAACACCAGGACACGGGTCCAACTTTACGAGCTTTGGAGTTTCCCATTATTAAAAAAAAAAAAAAAAAAAAAAAAAGAAGAAAACTCTGTTTTATTTTATTTACTTATTTTAGTAGCTGAAGGCTGGGCCACTGAGAAACATTAATTAAATAGAGCGGTGTGGCTTGATCATTATGGGAAAGGTGTGGGGAGAGCGTTGCTAAGATGGCAGTGCCTTCCAAACCCCCCTCTGGCAACCTGGACTGATGCTGTCAGCAGCACCTCGGCCCTCTCAGCTGCTCAGTACCAGTCCCTGCCCTTGCACTTGCTCTTGCAGCACATCCTGGGCCAGGTGGCATGGCTGGTGTGACACCAGGATGTGCAGCTGTTCCCTTTGCAGTAAGGACAAGGGTTCAGCCCTCTTGGGGACTTGGGAGTGGAGGAGAGGGGCTTCCCTTTGGGTTCCCAATCCACAAGGGCCAAAGAGGTGGTGGCTGCTTTGCTAAATGCATCAGCACAGGGCAACTCCAGACATGAGAGATCATTCCTTCCTCCCTCTCTCTATCCATTAATGGAATCATTGAATCCTAGAATGGTTTGGGTTGGAAGGCACCTTAAAGCCCATCCAGTTCCACCCCCTGCCATGGGCTGGGACACCTTCCACTTAACCAGGTTGCTCTGAGCCTTGTCCAACCTGGCCTTGGACACTTCCAGGGATGGGGCAGTCGCAGCTTCTCCGGGCAACCTGTGCCAGGACCTCAGCACCCTCACAGGGAGGAATTTCTTCCCAATATCCCATCTAATCCTACCCCCTGGGAGTGTGAAGCCATTCCCCCTTGTCCTTTCATTCCAGGCCCTTGTCCAAAGTGTCCCCCTCCAGTATATCCATCCATCCATCCATCCATCCATCCATCCATCCATCCATCCATCCATCTCTCCCTCCCTCCCTCCCTTGCTCCATCTATCCATCCCTCCAGCTCCCAGCAGTAGCACATGGACTGTTTTGGCAGGGCCAGGTGGCAGGAGCGATGCAGTTCATGGGATAAAGGAAGCTCTAAGGAGAGGGAACTGCAGACATTAATTAGGCAGTCGGTGAGATCCTCAGGTGCTGATAACTCAGCAGAAGCACCGGGCCATTTGCATGCAGGAGATGACAAACAATCATGTCCTAGAGATAAGAAATGATCCCCCCGCCCCCCGGTGTCCCTCCTTGCCCCTTTGGTCAGGTTCCAGGGCCACCACAGCTGGCAGAGCAGGGTGACAAACCCCCTCCTCCTCCACCAAAGCAGGTGGAGGGAGATAAAAAGGAAGGGGAAGGAGGAGGGAGCAGAGCTGAGCAGCAAAATCAACTGCACTACAAAACGCCCCAAGCAGTCACTTGTGCTTGAGGCCATCCCTGCTGTGTGGCCGAGTGGCTTTTTCCAGGCCTGGCAGGAGAAGCCTGGAGGGGTGGGAAGGGGGACGGGGGGTGAGGGAAGGAGGAAGACGGCCCCAGTTTCAGCCTCAATAGGTTTCAGAGGCATTTTGGGGATGAAAGCTGCCCTGGGGCCCCTCCCAGCGAGCAGCATTCCTGTGGGTACGCTGCGAGCATCGCGTTTGGCTGGCTGGCAGCTTCCTTGGTGTGCTGAAAATGGTATTAAAAAAAAGGAAAAAAAAATTAAAAAAGCAAAACCTACAACAACAAAAAATATAGCACCAGCCCCCCTCTGCCCCCCCCCCCCCCCCCCGTCTCCACCACCTAACAACAACCAAGAAAGGCAAAATCTTTCACAAGCCCGGAAGATGTCACCATAGAAACAGAAATCAGACCCACTCCACGGATCCTGCCGCCTGGGAAGGTGATAAAATGTTTTCTATCGATTGCTGTCGGGAAAGTCACTGCTGATAAGCCATCCGAGGAGAAATGGAGCGGGGACGCGGGGACGTGGGAGCTCTTCAAATGAGGCTCCAGATGGTCCCTCAGCTGCCCCTGTGCAGCGGTCGGGGACTGAGGGACCGAGGGCTGGCCGGGGGCAGCTGCCCTGCCCCAGGCTGGTGCCAGTGTGTGTGCCCAGAGGGGTGTGAGTGTGCCATGCCCTTGGCATGGCAATGTGTGCGTGCCCTGGCTGCTGCAAGCACCAAGTGGAAAGCTCAGTGTCTGCTCTCCTGCTCGCTTCTGCAGCACAGCAGCTGTTCCTGGCTTTAAGCTGAAAGAGAGGAGGTTTAGATTGGATATTAACAAGGAATTCTTCCCTGTGAGGGTGGTGAGGCACTAGCAGATGCCCAGAGAAGCTGTGGATGCCACATCCCTGGAAGCGTTCAAAGCCAGGTTGGATGAGGCTGGGAGCAACCTGGGATAGTGGAAGGTGTCCCTGTCCATGGCAGGGGGTGGAATGAAATGAGATTTAGGGTCCCTTCTAAGCCAAAGCATTCTATGATTCTATGAGAAGCAGGCCATGTGGGGACAGATGAACCTTCCCCCGACTCCCTATGTGGCATCACCACTGTTTCACCTCCTCTTGCCTTGCCTTGCTGGGTATCACTGTGATAATCCCCGTGGTGCTTTCCAGCGTTCTGCCCTCCCAGAACCCGGATTCCCAGTCCCCATTTGCACGCTGGCGGCTGCTCTGCAGCTGGGAGCATCCCTGTGGCTGCGGCGCCGGCTGGGAGGTGTGGGATCTTCCTGGCGGCTCTTCCCAGGGCTCCGCACAGCGCCGGGGCCTGGCTCGAGCGCCCTTTGAAGAGATGGAAAATCCTATTATCTGCTCATTCTTCTCACAGTGTGAAGCTTCAGAGCATTCAGCAGCAGTCGAGTGTGGTCTGCTGCCTGCAGCCCGGCGCTGCCTCTGCTCCCACCCACGCGGGAAGCTCTGGGTCACCAGGGATGGGCATCACATTCCCATCCCCTGATCCATGCATTTCCCATCCCCTGATCCATGCACCTCCCCACCCCATGATCCATGCCAGAGCTCGGGGATACAGCTGTCCCCACAATACCCTGTGCAGCTTCCAGCCGTGGGGCGCAGAGGACATGCAGGGAAGCAGTGTGGGGGGCTGTGTGCTGATCCCCTGATCCATGGGGAGCCGAGGTTGCTGCTCCAGCCTGCAAATCCTCACGTCATTAAGGCCGGGAAGGTGTAACCCATCTCACATCCTCCATCCCCGAGGCAGCTTTGCTGCCAGTAATTGGCAGCAATAAAAGAGGCGGTTAATCCAGGGCAGCGTGGGATGCAGGCAGAGGGATGTCTGCGGTGAAAGGCACCCTGGCAAGGAGGAGCTGAGGAAGAATACGCTCCTGGGCACAATTTTCAGCCCTGGAGAGCTGGTTGGATGCCACGGGGAGCATTTGCTGGGGATTTTGTTAATGATGTAGGCGCAGCCTTCCCAGCTTGGCCTGTGCTAAAACCCTGGCTCGCGCAAGCTGAGGCTCTTTGGCTTGAACTTAGACCAGCTGCTTTCCACTGGCTGGTGGATTTTTGTCTTGTTACTGGGTGGTTCCATGCGGGGAGGTGAACAAAGGAATAGTTAGCGGGTGATTTCACCTTAGGGGCTTTTTTTTGGAGGAGAAGGGAAGGGTTAAACCATGCCTTGTTACTGAGTTATTTTAGGATGGTAGCGCTGAAGGGACTGCAGGAGGATTTGTCTGCACATGGGAAGATGGAATTTAATCAATATTGACAAGAGCCATTCACCAAAACAGGCTCATACGCTAATGAAAGCCAGACCTGGTGTGTCCCTGGGGAAGGACAGCTTTGGGAAAGAGGGGAAGGAGGCACTGGGAAAGACACAGCTCCCACTCCCATGCTCCTGGTTCTTATGAAACCAGGCTGCATTTGGGATTGATTTTCCCAGCAAAGAAAGACTTTGGCTCGTTTGCCTTGTAGCTGCAGGACGCCCAGGACCAGCCCCTCTGTCTGCAAAGCAATGTTCCCATCCCTGCCCAAGGATCTGGGTCCATGTCAGCCCCCCAGGCACCAGTGTCCCAGAGCCAGGCAGAGGCTGGGGTGTGTGTGGTGGCGGCAGAGCCAGTCACACTTAGATAGCTCGGGATGCAATGGGGGTGCAGGGTTTTGCCCTCCAGCTCGGATCACAGCCAGGAAGCAAAATCTCCTTCCATGAGTGGAGGTGATTCCATCCAAGCCGTGAAATCTGTTGGGTTTTCTGGCACCTGTTAAACTCAAACACCCACCGAGGCACTTGGAGAAGACTGGTTTTGTCAGACTTGTGGTTCCCCCTCTATCCTTGCACTTAAAAGCAGGAAACAGCCAAGACACCTCTGCGACCAGCCCCTCCCAGCAATGTACCACATGGAGAAGAAACCTAATTTCTGTGGTTGGCAGCTGATACTTCCTGTCACTGCCAGCTCTGTATCCTGGAGCCGGGCTGAGCTCATTATCCCACAGTGGACAAAAAGTCCTGCCATTTCCCCCTCCATGCATCCCCAGATTCCTGGAAAGCCATGGAAGACAGTGATCCAGGCATCATCCTGCTTCATCCCAGCATCTCTGTGGAGCAGCAACCATTCTCTGCTGTGTGGAGAACTCGACTTAATTTGTTGGGCACTTTTTTTTCCCTCTAAAAGGCAGCACCGTATCCCCCAGCCTTCTGGAGCAGCCGCGGGGCTGTTCCTGGAGCGTGGGGGCTGAGCGGGATGCAATTGGAAAAAAGGAAGATTTTGATCCCCCGCCAAGCCCACACAATCCCATCCAAGTTCACACTGGCAGATAATGAGCTTTAATGAGCAGGCCACACTAATTGGTAAGTGATCCCAGAACCGTCTGTGGCAGAGGCGAAGGAAGAGCAGTGGCAGCTCAGGGTGAGGAGGGGGCCAGGGCTGAGCAGTCCCTGGTGCTCCAGAGCGCAGGGGCTGCCGGGGATGGGGCTACTGGCAGTGAGGGACTGCTTGCCCCCACAGGGACTTCCCCCGGGGCTGCCAGTGGCCTGCAAGCAGGACTGTGAGAGAGATTGCAGGATCTGTTCCTGGGTGCCCATCTGTGTCCTGGGATGCAGCAGTGTGGCCAGCAGGTCAAGCAGAGGGATTGTCCCCCTCTGCTCTGCTCAGGTGAGACTCCACCTGTGGTGCTGCCTCCAGCTCTGGGGCCTCCAACATCAGAAGGATGTGGAGCTGCTGGAGCAAGTCCAGAGGAGACCATGGAGGTGCTCCAAAGGCTGGAGCATCTCTGCTCTGGAAATGGGATGAGAGAGCTGGAGAAGAGAAGGTGACAGGGAGAGCTCAGAGCCCCTTCTGGGGCCTAAAGGGGCTCCAGGAGAGCTGGAGAGGGACTTTGGACAAGGGCCTGAAGTGACAGGACAAGGGAGGATGGCTTCAAACTGACAGAGGACAAGGTTAGATGGGATATTGGGAAGAAATTCCTCCCTGTGAGGGTGCTGAGGCCCTGACACAGGTTGCCCAGAGAAGCTTTTTGCACTGTGGGGTGATGAGTGGCCAGAGACCAGCTGGCACCTGCAGCCCTTGGACGCAGAGTGGGGCAGGGTGAGCCCGGGTGGCCGGTGAGAGGATGGTGCTAATCAGAGACATTCCTAAGGCAGTCCTAATCGGAGATCATTGTAAATTCCCCTCTCAAATGGAGTGGAAAAATGCTATTAAGCTAATATAACATCACCAGGAAGGACGCTCTGCCGCCGCCGTCTCCAGGGATTCAGGCTGTAATGAGGGGAAGGAGCAGGAGATGACAGCAGCTGGAATGCCTGGGGTGGTGGGAGCTGCTTAGGACCACCCAGCCCTGCTTGGCTGTACCCTGCCTCAGTTTCCCCAGATGGCCAAGGGACCTTGAGCTCTGCTCTGACAACCAGAAGATGCCAGGAGCTGGTTGAAGGGCTCGTTTCTCATTGAACCACTATAAAGCCAGGGGACAACAGTAGGATCCTGCATCCCCTGGGTGCCTTGGTGCCATATTCTCTAGGAAAAAGGTGTCTAAGTCATATTGTTTAAATGGTAACACATCCAGGAGGGCAGCTGGAGCAGAAGGCTCCAGGGAGACCTTAGAACACAGGTTGCCCAGAGGAGCTGTAGCTGTTCTATCCCTGGAAGTTTCCAAGGCCAGATTGGACAGGGCTTGGAGCACCCTCATCTAGTGGAAGGGGGGTGGAACTGGGTGGACTTCCAACCCAAACCATTCTGTGATTCTGCGTTGGATATTGCAGTGTGGCTGATTTGGGCAGTGCCTGGGCAGGGGTGAGGACCTTCATCAGCTGTCTGGGAGTGCAGGGCTGGTGGGGGTGACCTCTGCCAGCACCCCAAGGGAACGAACAGGGGATAGCTGAGCATGAGCCCCTTCAGCCCCATTAGCAGTTATCAGCAGAGCCATCATTAGATGGGACCACCCACACCCAGGGATGCTCAGGCACGCCGGGGGCTGAGCAGGAGCCTGGGGACCTTCCAAGGAGCATAGGAGTGGCCTGTCCCCAACCACATCGCTCTGCCAGCTCCCTGCAGCAGCCATGCTCCCTTCCAACACTAAGTGGCAGCCTCTGCCCGGCTTTGGGGCAGCCCCTGGCAGCGCCTGGGCAGGGGAGTCTGGGCAGCAGCATCCTCAGAGCTGGCTTCAGCATCCTCAGGGGGGGCTTCAGCATCTTCAGAGGGGGCTTCAGCATCCTCAGGGGGGCTTTCAGCGTCCTCGTGGAAGGCTACAGCATCCTCGGGGAGGGGGTTCAGCAGTCTGTGGTTCCCAGGACTCCCAACCTGGCTGAGACCTGCCTGGTGCAAACCATGCTGAGGGTCCTGCCAGGGGACATCCTCACCCCCACAGCCCTGGGTGCCAGGCTGAGCCCTGCAGAGGGTCAGATCGGGTCAGTGCCGCCTGCTAGGAGGGAGATAAGGCTCGAGGTTGGCAGCTGTTGGTACCATCTGCTGAATTAGAATCACAATCCACTAAACAAACACTGTCTCAGGATAAAAACGTGCTGCTTAAGGCAAGGAGGTATTTCTGCTGCAGGTATTGCTATGACCCAGGAACCCACCGTGGGGATTTGCAGTGCTATCAAGAAGCTGAGGGATAGAAATGAGTCCTGGGAGCTGAATCCTGCTTGTGTTCATGTCAGTGTGTCCGTGATTATGGAAGCACGTTGGGACTTGTGCTGGATAAAGTGCTGACACTTCGGGGAAAGGCTGGTCTGGATTTTCTGCAGCACAGGATAGAGGGAAAGTAAAATAAAAATAGGTCAAATGAGCATCCTGGGTGTTCCTGGTGGAAGGCAGCAGTTCAAACCAGCGTGGGAGATCAAAGAGACAGGCAGCATGACACAGGGCAGCCCCTGCTCCCTCCCAGGCATTGTCCTTGGCACGATGACAAATTTTAACCTTGGGAATCTCACCCAGTTTGCCAAGACATCCCTGTGCAGAGCAGGAACGCTCGGTTCCACACTGAGCTGGTCCTGCAGCCTGCCCTGCACCATCAGGGCACAAAATGATGTGTGTGTGAGGATCTCCCCAGTCCCAATCCACTTCAGCACAAGCAGGCAGTACAGTCCTGCATGGACTTTAAAAAATAGAATTCTAGACTAGTTTGGGCTGGAAAGGACCTTTAAAAGGTCACATAGTCCAACCCCCTGCAATGAGCAGGGACATCTCTAAGTAGATAAGGTTGCTCAGAGCCCCGTCCTACCTGACCATGAATGTTTGCAGGGTTGGGGCACCCACAGATTCTCTGGGCAACCTATGCCAGTGTTCTATCACCCTCACTGTAAAAACATCTCCCTTTTATCGAATCTAAACCAGCCCTCTTTCAGTGAAACACCGCAGGCTGTAATTTATGCGCACCTCAACAGGGGTACGTGCAACCTGAAGGGCTGCAGGTGCTTTTTTTCCCCCGGGCTGGGGACAGGTACAGCTGATGGTCAGCCAAGGACGCGGTGGCTCTTGGCAGCACCTCAGGTCCCATCCAGCCCCGCTCCCCGGAGCTGGCGCGGCCGCTCCGCAGCTGCGAATCCCGATAAAGCCCGTCCCGGCTCGCCGGCCGCCAGCTCACGTGTGAGCCCCTCGGTGCCGCTGCTTTGTCACAGCCCAGCGCTCACGCCGGGTTTATCACAGCTGAGTCGGCTGGCACGCGTTCCACTCCACATTTATCCCTTCCAATTTTGGAACAACCAGCCGCTCGGAACCATCCGCCCGGTGCAAACAGCCCCGGGCTGAGCGCGGTGCCTGCCCACCCCGTCCTGCACCGCCCACGCTCCGGAAGGCTCCTTCTCCTGTTAGATAAACAAGATATGTGCTAAAACACCCCAAAATCCTGGAGAAACCCAGCCTCCAGCAGGCCTGGGAGGTCTCCAAGGAGTGCTCTTCTCCCTGGAACCAAGTGATGGGATGTGCGGGAGTGAATCATAGAATCATTAAGGCCGGAAAAGACCTCCAAGATTATCAAGTCCAGCCTCTGAATGGTGCAAAGTTGTGTTGGGGAGGTGTTAGACTGGATATTTGAAATTCTTTCTGGAGAGAGTGGTCAAACCTTGGAACAGATTTCCTTCCTTCAATGTCCCAAGTCTGTCGGTGATCAAGAAGCATTTGGAAAATGCTTTTAATAATATGTTTTAGCATTTGGTCAGCCCTGAAGTGGTCAGGTAGTGGGACCCTGAAGTGGTCAGGCAGAGGATCACTGTAGGTCCTTTCCAGCTGACATAGTCCTGTCCTATTCTATTCTAGTCTATATTTTGAAACTCATTCCCACATCCACTTTGAAACCCCTTTGGGCTCACATGCCTCACCCCCATGCCCAGTCTCAGGCTGCTGAGTTATTTCCATGGCTGCCAGATGATTTGTGGCCTCCTGCCACCACTCAGAGGACAGGGACACTCAGATGAACCCTCCAGCATCTCCCCCTGCACCTCCCTGGTGTAAATCAGCACAGCACCGGCGATTCCAGCCGGGCTGATTTATGCTGGCAGAAAGATGCTCCAAAGCTCAGCCATGATTTAGAAATCCCATTAGGACCTGGCCACTTCTGCAGGAGAGGGGCAGGAGGTTGGTTTGTCTTCTCCTCCTGGAGAGAGGGATGCAGTGAGGAGCAGTGGCGGCACAGGCAGCTGTCTGTGCTGTCGTTCCATGGCTGACTCTGGCAGGATCAGTGCTCCGAGAGCACGGCTTCATCCTGGGAAGGCAAAACCTCCTCTGTGATTTACAGCAGGCAGGAAAAGCCAGTCCCATCTGCTACCCCAGGCACCTACCCTCTTTTTTTATTAAAGCTAATGTGAGAAACAACAGGGCTGCAGGAAAAGTGACTTCCATGGGCATGGCTCCTGGGGAGGGAAGAGCTGAGAGGCAACGGGAGCTGAATTTACCTCCATGGGAGCCCTGGAGAAGATGAGCATCATTTTGTAAAAGGGAGAGTGAGGCAGACAAGCCAAAAACATCACCTATAAAGAAAATAATCTCTCAGTACTCTCTCATCCTCCTTCCCTGATCCTTCCTTTGGTCTCTGTACACACTCAGGGCATTTTGCCCTACATGATGTTCTGCAGCTGGTGCTTGGCCACACAAATCACCCCTCAGCCAGGCTAACAAATGGCTAAACAACTGCAAAGGCACTTTGCAGCATCATTTTTTTCACCAGCTTTAGCAGCAGACTGGCTTTTACAGCACAGCTCTCCCTTCCGTCACTTTATCCAGCCTCCATAATGTACCACCCCCTCAAGAAAAAAAGAGGAAAGCAGTTTAAAACCAGGCCATTGCAGAGAAACAGCTCCCACATGGAAAATGGCTCCTCGAGGGGTGCTGCAGCCTCCCCTGCTGCCATGGAAAGGCCAATTAGAGCTGGAAAAAGCTCTCAGGGGAGTGCTCAGGTAGGAGGTTTGCTGCTCTTTTGGGGTGAGGCTCAGAGCAGCCAACGCTCAGCTTGGTGTGAGGGTCGGCAGATCCCACCAGTGGGAAGGGGTTGCTGAATACAGGGAAAACCTCTTTGGAGGATGCCTCTCCCATATTTTCTGGGCACCCAAAGGCTGGTTTATGCATTCATGGCACCATTGCTGCTACACCTCCCCTTGCTTCTTGGCAGCAGCATCACCAGGATGTTCCATCCTTATTCCTGGAGTGGGGGGACCCACAAGCCCCCTGTTCCCACCACCACTCACCTTGCAGGGCCCATCCAGTGCTCTCTTCCTGGGGGATTTTTTAACACTTCAGTTCCTTTTTGCAGCTTGTTGTAACAAATGTCCTGAGACTGGTTTTTTAGTGCTTAAATACTTTATGTGTGCTGGTGCTTGTTTGGCAGCCCATGGAGGGGGTTTTGTGGGTTATCCATCCTCCCCTTTCCCTCCCCTCTGCTGATAGCAGGATCAGATGAAGCCACCAGCTCCTCTCCCCAGTGTTCCGAAGCTCAGCACTGTAACTGTCTGCATTTGGGGGGCGAGAGGGGAGCTTGTGGGGAGAGAAACTGTGAACTCTGGAGAGGACACAGGGCATCCCGGGGACATCCCCAGCCCCACAGCAGGGTTTGACCTTCACAGATGAAGTCTTCCCCCTTTTTTCACCTCTCTCATCCTTCCCTTTCTCCTCCAGGAAAACAAAACTTCAGTGGTTCGTCTCACACAGAGCTTGGGCCAGGGAAATGCCATGCCAGCAGCCACAGCCTTGGAGAGCCAGGGACATGCTGTCCCTCCGAGGGAACTCCCTGAAAAGTCAAGGCCAGGCTGGCACTGTGTCTAGCACACTCTGAAGAGGCTGGATTTACTTCTGACCATAATAATCATGTAATGCCACATGTGCCGTGTGCCCTTGGTCACATCCCTCGTTTCCGGCGTTCCCCAGCACTGACGATGCTGTTGGAGACTGTGGGTGAGAATATGAGCATGATGGAGGGATGGAGCAGGAGGCTGCTGGCCACACACTGTGCTCCTGGCAAGGCTGGGAGCTGCAGACGTGTCACATGGCTTCTCCCTCACAGTCTCCAGGATTAGCTTAATAGCACGGGGAAATAACAGGATGAAAAATTCGCTCCCCTCCAAGCACTAAAAGCCAAGTTTCAAGGTTAATTGTCTGCCCTGTAGGAATAGCTTTTACACACTGCAAGGGGCTTAATTAGTGTCATTTTAGCCAAGCAGAGAGAGCGTGCCCTGGACCCATACTGCATGCCCCCAAGCCTATTTTCCTCTCCACGAGAGGTGATGGATTGCAGGCAGCTTCCCTGCACCAGTACTCAGCAGGGACAGGTTTGGGGCTGATCATGGAACCCCAAGATTCTCCTTGACAGCTGCTGCAGCACCGAGCCCCATCTCTGCACCCTCTGCACTCTTAGGTCCTGCACTGATGTGCTGCAAAGTGGCTGGATCCTGTCTCTGCCCCCGCTGGTCAGGGGAGCACCCATCCCCACTGGGCACCCACTTGGCAGGACACGCTGCCAGGCCTGGCTTTAAGAAGAGCTCAAGGGGATGGAGGGAATTTCTCTCCCCAAGTAGGGTTGTCCTGTGTGTCCCTACCAGCTTTGGGACATGGCTGCTCTCCTTGCAGCTAAGGTTAGTTTTCAGCCCAACACTGACCCCAGAGCAAAGCCAGACACGGTCCAGCACCAAGGTATGAGGAGAGGCAGCTGAATACCAGGGTCAGTGCCAGCAGTGGGGTCTCTGGTGCTACAGGGGCAGCCCATCTGGAGAGTGACTCAGGTCCTTCCCAGCACAGGGCAGCTGCTTTCCATTGGAGCATTCTTGGCAGTGGGGAGGAGGCCCCCATGGAGGGTTGCCATGCCCTGGCTTGGAGCCACTGGCAGCCCCCAATGTGGTTTCCCATCACCCGGCATCCACCCTCGCTGCGCTCCAGCTCACAGATCCCACAGGGATACCCATGACCTCCCATGCAATCCAGGCCAGGAGGCTGCCCTGGATGCCTGCCTGTCTGGGTTGGAGCAGACCTTGGAGAGGAGCAGCCTGTTGGGATTTAAATTTTTCCCCATATTGTAGAATTTATGGCAGCCCCCACTAAACCCATCTGCTGCTAAAGCCTCCTCATTCCTGCTCCAGCCACACTTCCAGTTGGGCTGTCCTCCTCCCACATCCCACACTCTGCTGTGGGGTTGTGGCCAGTGGGTGCTGGGTCCACCCCATGCTCCCAGCTTCCCTCCAGCCTCTCCCCCTTCCCTCTCTGACCTTTGGATTCAATTTCTCCCTGTTAGCTGATGTCCAAACAGGGTCCCAGGGGCTCTCCACCAGCAGAAACAAACTACAGCAGAAAACATTCATCCCAACAGACAGGGCTGGCAGGGAGCCCCCGCACCCCAGCCTGGGCAGTGACCCACATCCCAGCCGCTTCCCTTTTTTATGGGAATCTGCAAAAACACCCCAATTCTTGGCAAGTGGGCAACGCTACAGGCAGGCACCCTGGCAAAGGGAATGTCTGGAGTTTGGTGCTTCCAGGAGGGTGTGGGAAGGGGAGATGCATGAAGGAGGGAATGGGGACAGCATCTTTCTTTAGCACTAAAGGGATTAAACATCTTAAACCTGAAACAAGGTAAACAGTCTGCTTTGCCTTAGGTGGGGAAACCCCAGAACTTCTGCTTCATGCCATTTTATACAATCAAAGATCAGTTTGGGCTGAAAAGGTGAAAGAAGAGAAGCAAAAAGTTCTTTTTGTTGAAATGAGTTCGATCATCACCCAGTAACGGCACCCAGCTCCCAGTCTGCCTACGGGAGGATCATGGCAGAAATCCTGGATACTCAGTTTGTGGGGGTTCAAGGGCCAAGGCACTCGCAGCTCACACTCCCCTCCTGCTGCTGTGGCTCTGGGCTCACAGTGGTGAGGAGTGATGTATTTTTAATTCGTTTAAGGGAATTAAGCTCATCAGTCTGACTACTCACACGGCCTCCGCTTTCATTAATTTCTGAGCCGCTTGCCTGGATTCCTCTGGCTCTGGCAGGGGTTTGGCATCACAGGGAGACCCATTTCCTGCAAACTTGACAGATGTGGGCTGCTGGAGAGCAGCAGGAGACCCCATTTACCCCATCCCCACAGTGGGGAGTACTTTGGGTCACCCACCACATCAGTCCCATAGGGACATTCTGCCTTGCTCCACTTGCTCCACACTCCATCATGTGCTGCTGGAGAGCAGTGTGCTGGCAGCTGGAGAGCCTCTGCCCTCCTGAGGTCCCCAACCTTCTTTCTAGGGTCCTCAACCTTCTTCCTGGGGTCCCTGACCTTCTTCCCAGGGTCTCTGACCATCTTTCCATCTTCCTTTTGAAACACTTCTGTGATGTAGCTTGTAAACAGACACAAAAGCAGGGGGGAAAGAAGAGATAAGATAAAAATAACAGCAGCAGGAGTGGGTTTGAAGTAAATAACAGGAAAACATCAAAGTGGAGGGGGAGTGATGCTCTGAGGAGGTATTTATAGCTGGCTCTGTGGTTCCTCAGGATAGACCTGTGTGTCCCCATGGAGCCTCTTCCTGGCCCCCACAAGCATATGTTTGTGTCCCTGACTTGCAGTCAGCACTTCCCCGGGAGTCTTCCATGTGGATTCAGCCTGGAGGCAGAGTACATCCCCACAGCTTTTAGAGACCACTCAGGGAAAGGCTGATGCTCTGAAAAGGCTCTGAGCCCAGCCCTCTGTGGCACTGAGCACTGGGATCAGACACCTGCTGTAGGGGCCATCACACTTGGCATGAAGCAGCCTCAACTTTCAGGCTTTTTTTCCCCGCCAAGTACTCAATGAGAGCTTTTTGTCCCCACAGCCCTCCTGGGGGTCACATTTGAGAGCAAGACTGATTGCCTGGGAAAAGCCAGGCACCAGCGGAGCGAGGGATGAGAGATAGCCACGAAGGGAATGCTCAGTGCTGTGACTCAGCCCCCTCCACACGATGGACACATCCCATCCCTCCTCAATGCTACGGCGAGCATTGGGCATCTGGATGGTTCGGCTAAATGGGGGCACCCTAATTAGATGTGCCTGGATCAATGCACCTTAGCCTGGGCTGCTGGTGTGCAGGGAATTTTTTTGGAGGCTGCTTCAGCCTTTTGCACCTAACAGGCAAAGGCACTGGGGGTGCACAGGGTGTTTTGTAGGTGCAGAAAGGACCTGGAGGTGCAGGAAGAATCAGAGAAAGCTGCTCAGCCTCTTTGGATGGACCCTGGGGCAACGGGGGTTGTTTCCACCTCTGTCATGGGACGTGCCTGTGGCCAGGGAACATGGTAGCAGTGACCTTTTCAGCTGCCTTCTGCTTTGGGAAGCCTCAGCTTCTCTTACAGCATCTGTCCCCATGAAAAGTGCTTTGGAGGGATATAGGGCTTTGGGGGAGAGCAGATTGGCAGTAAACTCTCCAGCCAGCTGTGCAGAGTCAGGACCTTTTGGAAAAGGGAAATCTGGGGGATTTCCACCCACCTGGAGCCTCAAAATGTCCTCCTTCTTTGCAGCCATCTCCCCGGCTGGGGAAGCAGCCACTGCTCTGTGGTAACTCTGCACACCCTCGCTGCTGCTCTCTAATCAGACACGGGGTTTGCAATTAAGCGACACAGTAACCCTGGGGACAGAACCTGCTGTTTGAGCCCAGCTCGGACGAGTTTGGGGAGGGAGAGACCTGATTTCTCATTTAGCAGACAGGTCACGATCGGTGGATTCATTGATCCCAGAAAGCAAAGCCTCCGCTTCATTAGAGACATGCTGGTGATGAACGTGGCCTCGGGGAGCGGGGAAGCTGTGTGAATCCTTCCCTAAATGTTATCTCCACAAGGCTCAGAGCGCAGATGTTGGGAAGCTCCTCCAACAGGATGGCTTCCTCTGGAGGGAGCTGCTCCTTCCTACTGTGCCCATCACACATGTGGTTCTGAGGGGCACTGGAGCTCCCTGGAAATGCTGAGGCTGGAAAAATGCACCTTTATGCCTCTGTGTCTGCCTCTTCCCTCTGTGCTTCTCCCCACCGATGCGTGACGAGGGCACAGTGCCCTGGCTCAAAGAAATGCAAGCTGTGGCTGTGCCAGGGCAGAGCACCTGGGTGAGACCCAGCTTCGACATAAGGTGCACCTGGTGTCAGCATGGAATTCCTAGAGCCTGGGGGGTTTGTGAGGGGTGTTCACCCAGAAGCATGGACACACCAAGGCCTTGCAGAGCTGGTTCAGGTGCAGGCAGCAGGGGCAGGGCAGAGAAGAGGCAGCCCCATCGATTAAGCACATTGAAATTGGGCAAGATCCCTGTGCTAAGTCCTGCTCACACTGCTCCTGAACCACGACCGTGTGTATACAAAACGTTCTGACTGTAACAGCCAGATTCTGCTCTGTCCTCTGCTGCATTCCTGATTTTCCCTCCCCAGGTCAGCTCTCCCAGAGGGAGGTTTCCTCACTGGCTCCTGCCAGCAGTTACTGGCAATAACTTCTCGGTGCCCTTCAATGCAGCTGCTCGAGGCAGCAGATGGGGATGGGGGTTGAAGCTGAGCCAGACTGGCTGTTTTGCAAGCCTAGTTCAGGATAAGCTGGGCTTATGCAAGTAGCTCCATCTACTCCCGAAGTTCCCATTCTCTCCTGTAATACCTATGGAGATACTGGTGAAGTTACTGGGAGCAGTTTCACCAAGGTGAGCATTGCCCACAGGCTGGAGCAGGGCCCTGCACCGTCCCTTTCCCTGAAATCATGGTAACGACACCCACAGGCAAAAAGCAAGGGAAGGACTGTGAGCCCTCCCCATGGAAGGTTTTCCTGGTTCTCTGCATGAGGAAAACCATGCAGGGGATGTGGCTTTTAAAAAGGTTTCTGCTCCAGGGAGTCATGCTGTGCTGCTGGTTTGGGGCAGGGATGTGTCATTCTGCTCCTGCAGGTGTTAGGACTTCTTTTTGCCAATTCTTCCAAGAAAGCATCTCCCGTGGGCAAACCTGGCTGGCAGGACTCCCTGACGCCAACACAGGCATCCTCAGCTTTCACCAGTGACAAGCCTCCCACGCCGTGACACGTCCCCTTCGCAGGGGCAGATCCTAAGCTCCCAAGCATTTGGCTCCAGTTTCTGGCTCATGCTGATACATGGACGAGCTGGAAGCAAAGCATCCTCTACCCAGCTTGGCTTCCAGTTTGGGAGCATCTCAGGCTTTTGGAGAATTTAGGTACATGGAGGTGGTGTTGGTTGTTCTCTGTATCCCTGGGTATTTAAGGGAACTCAAGGAACAGTGAGGGCATGGAAAGGAGGAAAGGAGCAGCTGTCTCTCTGGATTTACAGGGATCAGCAGCTGAGCGAGTCCTCAGCATAACCAGGGTGTAACTAGGAGCAGAGTCTGCCTCACATACCATATGCTCCCAATCCACCACGCTCAATCAAGCCTAATAAAATTGATAGGGGAGCATTGAAAATCTCGTGATTAATTCTTTATGATCTGTAATAGGGGAGCTGTGTGCCAATTACTCGAGTAAATCATTCATCAGAAAATAAATAGAACTAACCTCCAGCACAAACACTAGAGGATTTTCACCAGGATTGTAGGTCTGGATTGCAGCATCACACCGCTGGTGACAGCGCATTATCTGATGGAGGACACAGAAGTAGCTGCAATTTTGCTGCTTCTCCCCAGGGTTTTGGCTCTGTGCTCCAGCATTATTTGTTGTTCTTCACCACACGTTTCAACGCTCTGTCCTTGATCTCCACGACCCATCCGTACAGGCCCTTGCAGGTTTGCAAGGGCTAAACCCACAAGAATCAGCTTTAATTCAGGGCAGGTTTGAACATGGAGACCACGACACAGGGACATGGACAAAAAGGAATCTGAACAAGATTTTTATTTTCCCAGCAAGGAAACCAATCATTTGGCCTGGAAACTTTTTCCTGGTCTTGCAAGGAGAGCTGTTCCTCTGTGCTGAAGTTACCAGACTGCCATTTCCCAACCAATGTCCCATTTCTAAGGGAAAACCACCCAACAGCACTCCCTGCCCCAGATTTCCACATGTTGGGAATTTCCCGGGTTGTGTTTGAAATTTGAAATGCTCCTGAACAAAGTGCATCTTGCTAAGCCACAGTGTCCTGCTAACACACATTCAGCATCCTTCACCATGATGCAACTCCATATCCATCAGGGGCCTCTTGGGACTGTGGTGGGATTGCAAAGGACACTGAGGGAGTTCATGCTGAAAAGGGACTTGAGAAAGCTGAGGGCAATGTCCTCTTCCTGAGCTCAGCGCTCAGAAAGGGAGAGCTGGATAAAAGGCATGTCATGGGGAGAAGGGGAGGGATGGGGACGCAAAATCCTGCCTTTGCAGAAAGCCCTCTTTGTCTCCTTCACAGCTGCAGGGATGTGTCCAAAGTGGGATGAAGGCCAGCACAGAGGGGCCCCAAAACATCTTCTTTCCCTCTCACATGGAAAAACTTCCATGGACAGGGAATTTGGCAGTGGAAATGGCATGGAGGCTCAAGTGTGATTCGCTACCCTAAACTGAGCTGGTGGCAAGACACTGGATCCTGCAGCACGTGCCTTCACTGGGGTGACAGGACAGACATGTCCATGACAGCCCAGCTCTGCTGACCTTGAATGAGGAGCCAGCAAGACAGTTCATCCCTCTGCACCTCCTCACCATCCATCCCTCAGTCAGACCCATTCCTCCTCCCACTGTGCCATGACATCCCTGTCCTTTCCTAGCTGGCAGCGCTGGCATCACCAGGACACCCTCCCCTTGCAGCCAGGAGGACACTTTGGAGGTTTCTCCCTGCTAATTCCCTCCTGGAGAGGGACATTAGCATCTCACACATCCCAACCACCATCACTTCCCCCACCGCTTGCTTCCCCATCACCCTTCCTGCGGCTCCCAGCACCCAGCTGGTGGGACTCAGAACAAACATCCTCCCACCTGCTCCCGCGGCCCAGCCCGGGAGATGGCAGAGGCGATAATTACACACTTGGCACAGCGAAATTATCCAGCGTGGGGGAGAAGAGGCCGGAAGCAGCTGGAGATCATCCACAGGGAATGCTGCTCCCACCCACAGTGCCTCGGTGTGTGCCTCACCCCCAACCAGCCCAGTTTATACTGTGAACGTGCTCCTTGGGCCCTGTGCGAGCACCCCGAGTGCCAGAGCTGACGGTGCAGGTGGGGATGTGGGGATGTGCTGGTGCACCGAGGGGTTCGGACCAGAGCTATGGAAAGCTGGCTTCCCGTGGAGCCAAACTGGGATCCCTGGGGTCTGCTGAAGCGTATCCTCCAAGGATGCCATTTTCTTGGGGAGGGCTTCAAGTGAGCCATCACTCATGCACACTTTTGGTGCCTGCCAGAACACAAGTACTCGGATATCCTGTCCCTTCCCTGCTCCCATGAGACCTCTGGGAGGGACACTTGCAGCTCATTGACACCAAATTCGTTTTTGAGGAAGATTTGTTTCCTTGCAAAGCAGGATCTTCAAAAGTAGAGACCCTCGGGGGTCTACAGGGATGATACTACCCGATTTTCCAGGCAGGTCCAGGACTGCAGCCCATGAGGTGCACCAACCAGAAACATCCTAGACAGGATTGAAGAAGAGAAATAACATGAATAGTAATAATAACAGCAATAAAAAAATATACTGCACTGGCTGAAGGGAGAAGGCTGCAATGAATTGTCCTAAAAATACATGGAGACTTGGTGGCTTTACGTTTTGCCCTTGAATGAGTAATGTTGGTCAAGAGACATTTAATTTCCTGTGCCAGAGAGCCACTGAAGCTGCTTCCCAGCTCCTGGCCCTGGTGTGAGCACTGAACTGGGACAGGGCACGGGATGGGCAGGGATTACAGAATCATTGAATCATAGAATGATTCCCTTCGGTTGGAAGGGACCTTAAAGATCATCTCATTCCACCCCGAGCCATGGGCTGGGACACCTTGCACTACACCAGGTCGCTCCTAGCCCCGTCCAGCCTGGCCTGGAACACTTCCAGGGATGGGGCAGTCACAGCTTCCCTGGGTAAAAGGGAATGGGCAGGGATCAGGCAAGGGAGAGCCACGGGAGTTGGCAGGGAACGGGCAGGGGCTGGCAGGGGACAGGCGGGGGCTGGCAGTGCCTGTCTCTGCCCCTGCAGCTGCGGTACCCAGTCGGTTCTCGCCCCCTCTCCCACCGGGGCCGTCCCACTCCCAGCCGCACTCCAGCTCCCGGTGCGGCCCCGGGGAGTCCGTCCCGCCCGCTCCCGCTGCTCCAGAGGGCAGGGTCGAAGTCCAGCCCCGACCGCGGGGCCGCTCTCCCTCCCGCCGCGGCCCGACACGATCTCACACCCGCAGCGGAGGCGGCCGGGCCGGCGGCGAGGTCAGTGCTGTCCCCGGCCCGCAGGCCCCGGGCTCGCTGCGGCTCCAGGCCCGGCTCCTCCCGGGGAGGCGGGACCGCGGCTCCCGGCAGTGCCACCGCGGGCTCGGCGCTCGGCCCGGGCCAGGGGCGCGGCGGGGGCACCCGGCCATGGCGGGGCGGCCCGGGCCGGGCGCGGGGCGGCGGGAGGCGGCGGCGGGCGGGGCCCGGCGCTTCCCGCGGGAGTGCTGCGAGGGGCTGGGCGGCCTGGACTACGGCCAGGTACCGGCGGGCCGGGCGCGGGCGGGAGGGCGGCCCCGGGGAGGGCCCGGCCTGGGGCAGCGAGGGGAGCCCGGGGATGGATCCCCCGCCCCCCCGGTGCCGCCGCAGGGCTCGGCAGATCCGCTGGGAATCGCCCCCGGGTTGTGCCCGCAGGTGCAGCAGGCCTCGGGATGCTCGGTCCCCGGTTCCCCAGGTGCACCCATCGCCCTCCCAGCCCGGTTCCACCCCAGCCGGGATGGCACGGTCTGACCGGGAAGCAGGGGCTGCTCTGGCACTGCGCGGGAGGCCCGGGGGTGCTGCCACCGGCTCACCCAGGTGCCCCTGCAGCTCTTGTGGGGGTGCCCGTGCAGCTCTCACCCAGGTATCCATTTATCTCTCACTCAGGTGCCGATACAGCTCTCACCCAAGAGAGAGCTGCCCATGCAGCTCTTATCCAGGTGCCTGTATTGCTGTCCCCCAAGTGCCTGTATGGCTCTCACCCGTGTGCCCGTTTATGTCTCACCAAGGTGCCCATGCAGCTGTCACCTGGGTGCCTGTACAGCTCCCACCCAGCTGCCCATGCTGTTCCCACCCTCCCTGACTTTGGGGCTGTGATCACGCGGGCAGCGCTTGCCACGGTCATTGATCCCCCACCGTGGAGGAGAGGGCAAAGTTGAATGTTCTGTGCCTGTTACGTGGCTGTCCCAGCAGCTCGAAGAGACAGCTCATCCCATTAGGGCTCCCCTTTTATCCCGAAAAGCACACGCCGGGCACAGGCCAATCTGCCTCCCCTGGCAGCTGCGAATTTGGTTGTTGAGCAGGAGAAAAGAAGGTGAGTGCAATGTTAACGATGTTGCCTGCCAGGAGTTAGTAGGTCAAGAAGCTTTTGTTCAGCCCGTGCTAGCACTGTGCTCAGCACTGTACAAAACGAGAGGAAAGAAGCTGTCCTGGCCCCACGGGATTGCAATTGAAGCCGGATTAGACAGTTCGGCCCCAGTGCCAGCAGCTGCTTGTGTTATGCCTTGACAGTGTGAAGGGATGAGGTCTGATGGGGAAGAGCTGCTTGGGAGTGAAGGGAGGGGAGGAGAGGCTGTGGACGATGGGAGTAGGGGGAGACCAGTCTGGATCAGGCCGTGGGGCTGCTCCCATTGTTCTGTGCCAGCACCTGTGTCCCCAGGGCTCAGATGTAGGAGCGTGGGGGATCTGGGGCAGTGGTGGTTTGAAGGCAGCTGTGGACCCCCGTGAGGATCCCCCCTTTCCCCAGGGCTGTACGGTCTTTACTCCTGCACTTTGCACTGTGGGCAGTCATGGCTGGGCAGGAGGTGCTTGGAGCAACTGGATGTGCCCTGGGCTAGCACGGGAGCTATTCCCATGGCCTTTTCTCTGGGCTAGGAGAGGTGCTGGGTTTACAGCCCCTTTCCATGGTGACACTGTGGCTCTGGTTCTTTCCAAGAGCATGTGAGGAGCCAGTGGGAATTTATCTCCCGTACGAGTGAGCCGGAACTGATACCTTTTTGAGCCATTCTTGTCCCCTGGCATCTAAAGGACTTGCAAACACAGCTGTGTTGGGGAAGCAAAAACCTTCCATGTCTCAATGTTGTCTTGGTTTTGCTTCAAGTGAGGGAAGGGCTTGGGCTGGGCTATTTTGTTGTTTGCTTTCAAAGGTTTTGACCAAAAGAAAAAAAAAGACACTGGCTGTTTTTCATCCAAATACCAGGGAGAGGGAGTGAGGAGGGAGAAGTAGCATGGCTTACTGCACGTAAAAATGCTGACAATGTCAGGGAGCCGTCTTGGGAAAAATCTCTCTCTCTTAAAAGGAGAACATCAAGTTTTAAGAAGTTTTTATTGTTGTCATTAAGACAGGAAATTCTTTTGCAGCTCCTTACAGTGCAAAAAAAAAAAACCAACCCAACAAAACCCCTTGCAATGGAGGGAGTTTGCATCTCTCTTACTTGATGGGAGACAAGTTTGAAGCTGACACAGTTCATTGCTAGGGGGTTCCGTGCAGACCAGCGTCCCTGGGACTGTCCTCTGTCTCCAGGGACACTGAGATGCTGTGGAATGGTGCTGCCTGTCCTAAAACACTCATGAGTTGGAAACTGAGGACTGCTGCTCGTCCTCAGAGCAGCAGTGTCACCTCAGTGCCTGTGTCCTTCTGGGCACTGCTGTGAGCGTGGGGCTCCCAGAGAGCCCAGTGCTCCTGAGGTTTGGGGAGACAGCTTGGAGAAGCTGCCATCCTTCTTCTGGGCTTTGCACCCTGACATAGCACTTTGCAAGCTGTGACAACACATTCCTTGGGGCTATTAAAAGGTTCATCTCCCCTTGGGGCAGCTGATGGGTTTGGTTTGAGGCGAAGTGTCCCTGTGGGATCCTGCACTCCATCCCTTCCTCCACAGGTGGATGTGGCAGCCATGGTGCGGCTCTTTGGCTACGTGGATGTGACTGACACTGACTTCATAGTGGCCGTCCTCTCAATCGCCTTCAACCCTCTCTTCTGGAATGTGGTAAGAGCTGCCTGTGTGCCAGCTGCTCCTTTACTTTCAGCCTTCCTTTCCCAGCTTCCTTTGGGAGGAAAAACCTCTTTTGGGAAGTCTGCTGGGCTGAGTGGGGGGAACTGTGCTCAGTTAGCCTTTAGGAGTGGGTGAGCAGGGAGCTGTGCTGCAGCTCCTGGGGCTGGGAGTTACCCTGAGGGCTGTCACATAGGACGTGAAGGTGGGAACCAGCACAGGATACAGAAAGAATTGGGTGCTGAGCTTGGGAGAGGGAGCAGAGCAATCAAACCCATCCTTCAGCCACGTGTCCCACCCAGCAGCCAGGCACTGCTCACTACTGGGACTGAGCATGAATGGCATTAATCCCCATCAGGGTGGCTGCACTGGATATGTTGCCTGCTGCTTCTCCTTGAAATATGTTGGCAGCTGTTTGTGTGGATGGCAGGAAGCAAAAACAGTCAAGCCAAAAGTTGGCCTGAAAAAACTGGTCCTCCATCATGCTGCAAAGCCTGACAGAGAGCTGCAGGGTTGGCAGCAAGCCAGCCCTAGGAGGAGCAGGATACCTGTGCATGGGTGATGTTTGCTACGGCTGTGGGTGCCACAGTGCTTTGGGAGCCAAGGCTGGAGCAACCTCCACTGCCTGTTACTGCTGTGGTTTGCTGCCTCCTTAAGAAACCAGCAGAAATCATTGCTGGCCCAGTTTTGCAGCATTCTAGAGCCCATGTGACAAGCAGGAAGCCCAAGTTGGCTGCAGGACGAGGTGACTCCCACCCTGCAGCAGCCTCAGCAGCACAGCTGAGGTGGGGGTGAAATGTCCCTGCGGGCACTCCTGGGAATGGGATGCCATCTCAGCCATGATTCCCAAATCTGCCCGCCAAACCTCCCTGCGGGGATTCTCTCCCTGGAGAATACTCTTCAAAGAGGCCTTATTTTTCCAGAGGGGGAGGACTCCTCTCTCTCTGAGTGCGGGGGCTCTTGAGATCGTCTCACGCTGGGCTTTGGAAAAGCGAGGCTCTGCTGGCTGTGAGTCACTTTGGAAACCTCTGTCGGAGCTCTTTGTTGCAGCCTCCCTAATTTTTCATGCAACTCGTTATTAAAAAGTCTCACGGTGTCTGAAATGCGAGCTGGAATATGCCACATTATTTCGACTGCGGAGTCATCATTTAGCATAAAGAATCAATGAACAAGAAGATTCAGGATGTGGTCTCTTGGGGGAGAGGCTGGCTCCAGCGAGAAACTGCATGAAAGGCAAAGAAAAAAGTACTTTATTAGCATCTGCTGCTATGCCTGGGACTCGTGGGACGCCTGCAGCTTGGGAAATAGCGTTGCTTTTTGGATCAGGAGTTTGGCTGCTGTTAAAGGACGGGGAAAGCTGATGTAAGAGCAGGAAGTTTGTTGCTGTGTGCTGCTGTTGTCCCCTGGCAGGGACTGGGGAGCGACGCCGTTGGCAGCAGGTGGCACTCCAAGCCAGACGTGCAGGGCTGCGCCTGGGAGCAGGAGGTTTGAGTGAGCAGCCTGAGCTGGGTATTGGGGAAAGCTCTTGAGCGTGGCATTCCTTGTTTTCCCGGCTGGAATGGGCCGGGTGGATCTTGCAGTCTGTATGCCTCCGTCCTCGCTCTGCCCAGGCCCCCAAGCATCTCCCTGGTGTTTTCAGTCCTGGTGTGTGGCTCACACCAGGCAATGCTGGAAGGCTCTTGCAGGGGGCCTGTGGGCCCTGCAGCCCTAAGCAAGCCCCCACTGTTGGATACATTTCAGCAAGAGTGGCCCTGGCTATCCTTGGATTTTTCCTGACCTGGTTCCTTTACCTCCTCCCCATCCTTTTATCCATGGGATCATTGTCGCCTCCCTGCATCCAGCCAGCAGCTCTTCTTTCTTTCCCTATATCCCTGCACAGACTCTCTCTGTCCTTGGCTATTTGAGTTCCTTCCCAGCAGCTGAGATTGCTTCTGCATCTGAATTGCTCTGGGTTTCCAAGAGCTTCAGTGCAAAGACTGGAATTCTGCACAGTGCCAAAGCACTCTTTGCTCTCTCTGCTCAATAAGTAATGTGGGACGCTGGTCAAAATCCCTCCTGTGCATGAAATTCCTGATTTGGATAGAGATTGGGTGGGGATGCATTGATTTAGTTCAGTGTCTTAATTCCCTGTTTCTGCTGAACTCCAGCCAGTTCTGCCTCTTCCAAAGTTTGGCATTGGGTTGTCCTTGCTGTGCAGTGCCTCTGAATAAATATGTGGTGGGGAAACCCCGGCTCCATGCAGTGCTTGGATCATGGAGAGGTATATCCCAAGGCCTTGATCATAGCAAGGTGCCCTGGTGAGCACTGGGCATGTTTCTCTGGGACAAAACCTGTGGAGTTTGGGGACGAAGCACAGACTCTGGAGGCTGCGGAGGAGTGTGTCCTCCAGAGAAAAACGTGATGCTTGTCAGGTTGATGGATGTACTTTGGGTAAGAGCAATTTTGAGGACCAGAGCCTAAGTGGGGCAATTTGCAGACTCCAGCTGGGCTGTGCTGATGTTCCCTCGTGTTCTCCACAGGGGAGAAAAGCTCTTCCAGAAAGGCCTCACGACTTTCAATTCCCATCTTCCTCCCTGCAGGCATGTGCAGGGGGGTACCAGGAATGTCTCCCCAGGGCCACCTGCTGCATTTCCTCACCAAACCGTGGGCTTGCACCCCCTCTTCTGCTTCCACCCCCTTCGTGCCAGTTAGAATCCCTCCTGTCCCTGGACAGCCCTCAGGTCATGTTGTCCATGGCACAGCTTGAATGTGTTCCTGCATTATTCTCTAGTTTTTCCCATATTTTTTCCTCTCTCCTGATCATGCTGTCTTTGCTTTCCCACCCACTGTGTCTGTTATGAGAGGAGCTGCTGGGAACTGTGGTCCCACAGGAGGCAGGGTGCAGGTGAGGTCCCAAAAGGAAGCTGCGGAGCTGTTTTGGGAATGAAATCACTTTAAACTCCCCAAGGATGTTCAATGCAGCCAGGAGACCTGAGCCACCATGGGGCTGTAGAGGGGCACCTGGCAAGGAGCAGGCACATCTCTGGAGCTGTGCCATAAAATGTTAATGAGGCCAGAGCAGCAGGAACTTCAATAAATCCCATCTGTGTTTGGAAAGCCGCAGAACGATGGGAGAAACTTCTCATCCCTTGGTAACTAAGGAAGGCATTAAATAAAAACTCCTCAGGGACAAACATTTTCAAGCCAAGAGAGGTAGATAACCTGCATGCAGGAGGCTCTAAAGAGCTGGCTGAGCCTTGGCACATGAGGACTTTCTAGAAAGCTGGAAGGTTTCTGTCACTCTCAGTTGCAACCAGGCATAGCCGTGAGGCCAGTAGTCTGACGTCCATCACCACGCAAGTGAGTTTTAAGTGGGGAGTGCATCCATCAGCAATCTTTTCTTGATTTGAGCCTCTTAAAAATTTAGGTCTGGCGTCATGGACTGATTTAGAAATGGCTCATCTTCAGCTGGCGCCCCAGAGCTCACTCCTCCCATCACCTCGGTCACCCCCTCGAGACACCCGTGTGTCTCACAGGAATCTGCAGGGTGAAACCTCAAATGTCAGCGCTGGGAACAGGCTTGGCGTAATTTAGCGTGATTTTAAAGGAAATAGACCCCATCAGACAGTGATTTTATTCTTCAAGGTTGCAGCTTTTCCTGTTCAGGGTAACATCTCTGTTCTAGACTTCTGTCAAGTGTTTAAGCTGCATGAGGTTTTGATTAAAGAAGTAGTTGCACAGGGACCTGGGCTGACAACGCCTGGCTCCTGATGGATGTGTATCTCTTGGTTCATTTATTTTTAATTTCCCATCTTTTTCTCCTTCTTTGGAGACTGGAGGAATCTGCCAAGTGGGTAAGAAGTGCTTGCACTGGAAGGGAGGGGGAAGATTGCAGGCACTGGCAGCCCAATTTCACCTACATCTGACCACTTCTTGCTAAACTCGGAGGAAGGTGCCTGGCCTAAAACACCCCCACGCTGCTGGGAAGCAGATGGAAGCTTGGGAGTTGTCGGGATTCAGACCTCAGTGAGCCAAAGTCCAAGAAACCTTTTGGGGACAGGAGAAAAAAGCCTGATGCTGGGAGATTTCAACAGCTCTCACTGCCTGTCTTAGAGAAGGAAAGGATTGAGCCATGGCTTGATGGTGTTGTGTCAGCACCTCGCTGGGGAAAGGAAATTGTAGGGTATAAAATAGCTGTGTGAGGGCTGGGATGGCCGCAGAGCCTTGCAGGGAGTGCACCTCAGTTACCTGAAGTTTACAGGACTGGGAGATGAATGAGTCAGGGTGATTCAATATTTTTTTCTGGCCTTCAGATTCTGTCAAGCTGCAAGACTTTTGTAGGCTCCCCCACAAACCTCTGCCTGCCTGCAGCCACGGGGGAGAGAAGAAAACAGCCCTCAACCAGCTTCTGGAAAGTGCTTTTAGACCCCATCATAGAAGCCATGGCACAGTGGCGATGATTATCTGCTTATAACAGATGCTAGATCAATAGCGGGGCTTCAAGCTACGCTGCAAGGCAATTGACTGCAGAAAGTGTTTCTTTATTGGGGTAAAGCTGGGCTTGCAATGAGGCTCAGATCCGCTCTTACATCTCCGGTCTTAAAATGTCACCACCAGCTCTGATGCCTTTCATCCTTTGTGCAGGGAGAGAACGCACATTATTCATAATTGGACTCTCTACCAGGCAGCAATAGCCGTTTTCATTTCCTACAATAGCTGAGAAAGAGTGAGGATTTGCCTTTTTTTTTTTTCCCCCATCTCCCAAATAGCATTTAGTGGCAATTTTATTCCAAGTGACTTGGTAACGCTTTCACTCCGGCAGCGGGGGCTTTGCAGCGCCACTGTAGCGTGTGGAAGCGGAGGGCATCGATTCTCCAGCTCTCATAACAGAGCCAGTCCTGCCCAGGTGTGTAACACCAGGCTTGTTTGTCTCCTAAATTTAGCTTTTCTAGCGTGTCGGCACCACTGCGAGCCACATAACAAGCACCAAAACTGGGTCGCACCCTCTGGCGTGCCGGCTGGAGTGGCACAATTAGGAGCGCTGTCACCTTGAGGGAGAGCCACATCCTTTGTCCCAGCACTGCTTCCCACAGCCTCACAGCTGGAGGTGGTGGTGTTTTCATCTAAATCCTCTTGAAGAAGCTGTACAATATATTTTTATGGTGTGTTTGCAGGCTGAGCTGCCTGTGGTGGGGGGATTGTGGAGCCTCAGCTGTGAGCTGAGATGCTTTGTCTGTGTGTCGAGCTGGGCACGGTCTCAGTGCTCAGGGCTCCGGGCGAGGTGGTGACAGTCATTCCAGCAGCTGCTCACTCACCGTGCATGGGTACCTGCCAAGGCAGGCTGTGCTTGGGAAGCTGAGCCATTTCTGTGCCTTTTCTGAGAGTGAATTTGGGATCCAGCTGGTGTGCGACGTGCCTGCTCAGCGTTTCTCAAAACCAAGGTCAGAATCTGCCTCTCCCCTCACAGCTAACCCGAAAAGCAACCTCCTTTTTTTAGCATCTGCAGAGTGCTTCTCTGAAAACCCAGGGTCTTTGTTGTATATACTGGACTTCTCTTGTTTAGTGTTTTTAAAAATAAACTGCAGGCTGCTGGCAGCCCTGATGGAGTAAGTCAGCACACACACAAAAGATGAAAAAAATTATATTTAAGCCAAGAGTCTTGTTTCCATATGGATCAGAGGATTATCTGTAGACCCTGGAAGCTGGAAGAGGCTCTTTCTTCTCCATCCCACTCCATCCCTCTCCTGCCATCCTGCTGCTAAACCCTCTCACGTGCTGATGAGGTGCTGCTCATGAAATGGCAAGTCTGTGACCACCTGTGTCTCACAGGACAAGGGAAAAAGTGCAGCTGGAAACAAAAAAGAAAGTGGTTTTATCTACCCAGACTGGAAGGTGTGGAAGAGGTGGCTCCTCCTTCATGGCCCTGGGCTTTGGCAGTGTTTGTGCATAGCCTGGGGACTGGGAGCTGCTGGAGCCCTGAGGGGAGAAACCCACTGCCACCCCCGGAATGTCAGTGATCCAGGGGCTGGACGGGACCTTCTCGTGCTGTGTGCCTGCCTTAGTCACAGACATGAGCCAGGTGTATTCCAGCTGTGCTGTGGCACAGACTGTTTAGGAGAAGCCTGCCCAGTTCTCAGAAGGATGGGATTTCCCAAAATAGGCTGTTTTGATGGAGAAATGCAGACACACAGTGTGCTGGGTACTCTTGGGAGGTTATTTCCGTAAGCCCTGCTGCCACACTTCCATCACGATGCAGTTGCATCTTCTGTGTGTCTGGAGACTCGTGGTGGGGAGGGAGGCCTTGGGGTTTCATGGTGGGGGTGCTGAATCTGGCTTGTGGCAGGCTGGTAGCACCCCAAAGAAAATGCCACCTTATTTTCCCTATTTTTTTCCCCCTGGATGAACTCCAAGGGGACATTTATCTCCAGTTGCTCACGTGGCAGCAGCACATGGATGGGAAAGTAGATTAGTAAATCAAGAAAGCAAAACCCTCCATGTGTTTTCCACCTGTATAATGACCCCAGTGACATGTGCAAGAAATGGTTCTTGGCAGGAGCATCCCACATCCCTGCTCTCCTGAGGGTGGCACCAGATAGTTCAGCAGCCCAATCACAGCAGTGCTTGTCGGACATTGGTTCCTTGTAAATACTAGGATCCTCATCTTAGTTAGAGCAAGCAACTATGTGCAGCCTGCCAGGCTGCCTGCCTGCATCAGGTCCCTGTCATTCCCCTTCCTAAGGAATCCTGACAAAGCTTTAACTCCCCTGTAACTCAAACCCAGGGAGAAGCAGTTGATTTTTGGAAGCTGGTTTTGTTGATGGAGGACATGAGCTGTGGACACAAGAGTGGGCCTGCACCGTGCTGTTGGTTGATATGTGGCAGAGGGATGGGAGCAGCAGTGCACTGACTGTACAGAACAAGGGGTTTTGATTTTGGAGGGTGACCCCAAGCCAGGGGAAGGGCTGTGGAGCTGCTGCCTAAATTTTCCTTTTCCCTACCAAGCCACCTGAACTTCTGTGCTTGCTCCCATGCAGGAATGAGGGGCAACCTTCTTAGGAAATTAAAAACTTGGTTTCCAGAAAAGCTGGATGCCCCAGGCTTTTACACCTGCACATGGCTTCATCAAGCTGTCTTGCTCTCCCAGTGGATCTTGAGGTCAAGGAGAGGAAGACTGGTGGGAGCTCTTGATTTTCCTGTGTGTCACTGAAATCATGAACCTCTGTGGTGAAGTACAAACTCACCTGGATTGGACAATATCTTACTTGGTTTTTTTCTTTGTGAAATCTTTTTTTGTTCCCTCTCTTTACTCCCCCAGACCAGGGATGATGCAGCCATGGGCTCGTTCTGCAGGTCAGCATGTGCAAGCTCTGCTTTGTCCGGCTGAAAGGTTTTCGCTTGCTATCTGTGTAGGCACAATCATTTTTGGTGTGATCCTTTTTGTACTTTGGGGAAGAAAAAGGCTATGAACAGCTCACAGCCTTGAAGAGGGTGAAATGGAGATGGGTTTTAGCAATTTTCTGTGCTTTTGGCTGTTGCAGGGAAGCCTGTCCGTCAGGGCTCCCAGAACGCCTTCGTCACCTCCTTTGTGCGGTGGGAGGTTTGCTCATTATCTGGTTTCTGCTTCGCTTATAAAAGAAGCTGTAATTGTAGCAGCTCCTTGCCATAAAAGCACAAAGACATTTTCTGTGAAGGAAAGTGTACATGCAGCTTTTATGATCCTTTACAGGACTTCTTCTGCCCACTTTTCTCGCCTCCTGCCCTTTATCCAGCATCATCTCTGTGCCTGCATGGTCTGCAGCATGAGCACCTTTGCACCTTTTAGATAGAAGAAGTTGGGCATCCTCCTTGTCAGTCTTGTTGAGAGAAAAGAAGACAGACCCCAAATCCCCCCGTGTAGTCAGGTGTTCAGATTCCTGCCTCTTCCCTCAGAGCTGTTGGCCCAATAGCAGATGCTCAATCTGCATCGTCCCGGGAGGGATTTTGGACTGGGGAAAAGAACCTTGTCTATCTGTCTGTGACTGAGGTGTACATCCATAACAGGAAGTAATAACAAATCTGATCACTTTGAGGCATGCATGCCTGTTCCTATAAAAAACGGAATGACCTCAGACGAGATACTGTATTTTTAACTATGAAGCAATCCTACTAAGTGCCCTTTCCTGTTTATTTTTACCAGGACATTGTTGTAATGACTGCAGACTTACTCATTTCATTCCCAAGGCTGGAGAGCAGCAATGAATTAGTTTCATTTTGAGATTTTGTTGTACAGTCATTTTCCAGAGACTGATGTACTTGGAAGCCAAAGCAAGTGCATTGCCCAACAGAGGAACATTACTTTTCTTCCTGTATCCATTAAGCTTTGGTCACCAGTGTGAATGTGAGTAGATCCATGTCTGGAAGGACTTTCTCAGCGTCCCTCCTCTACCTCTGTGCAGGCCTGTAGTAGAAATTTGTGGAGCAAAAGGCTGTGAGAATCTTTGAGCACTGGATGCAGGGCTGGTATCTGTATCCCAGCACTGGGCTTTGAGGCTGCAGGATGGGGAAGGACCTCCCCTGGGATGTAGATCCCAGGATCTGAGGATAACTGAGTGTTCACTTGGCTTTTGGGTTACATTTCTTGCATTTAACAGATGAAGAAATACTGTGGGGCACGTGGTTACACCTGTCCACACCCAGAGGAACCCCAGTGCTGACACCAGCAGGGCCGAGAGGTCTGGTGGTTGTGTTTAACCCTTCAGGTTGTTATTACCTGTTGTGCCCATGTGTTGAACATCTCATCCCCAGGCAGAGGGGAACAGAGCCCGTGTTACATAAAGATCACACTGTCCCTCTCTATTGCTGCTGCCACGACGGCAGCATCACAAACATGCGTGTCCTCAGTGCCATGGGAAATGTTCCCAGGGGAGGCTTAACACAGAGCCTGGAACATGATCTGTCCAGCAGGGAGAGGACAGGAGGCCCTCCCAGACGAAATTGGTGCTTTGCTGAGCATGGCCAGTGCAACCAGTACCTCTATTCCAACGACCTCTCACTCCTCTGTGAAGGAGTATTGAATTTCTCCTGCATTTTGTGCTCTCTGAGGTGGATTTATTTTTTTCTCCCCCCTTCCCTGTCCCTCTCCCATCACAGCTCCTGGGGGAACGATGAGCGGGTACATACTGTCCAGAGGATGGGTGTGTTGGGAGTCCTTATTAGCAGACTTATTCCAGAGAATTAAACCCTAATTTCACAAAAGGGCAGCAAGAAAGCAGCTGCAGCTCTGGGAGAAGCTGAGTTGGCTTTGTGTGTTGTTTGTAAATGGCACAAGAAGTCCTGGTCTGAGCCTGCTGGTCCTGGTCACTGGGGTATTGTGACCAAAAGAGTAATTGTTGTGTTTCTTTTCTATTTAAAACAAAAATTACGAAGTTGTGTACAAGGAAACCAGCCTTGGCTCCTCTACCATGCTGTCACTTCTGCCTCCACTTGTTTTTGGTTTCAGGCAGGGCTTTAAAATGTTCCTATTCCTCTTCCACTTCATCATTTTACCACCCCGCTGCCAGTGTTCCTCTGCGATGCCTGTCATTGTTTCTCCCTGAATTAATTGTTGTGTGTAATTGTGACCTGCTGCAGGATGCTGCCTTGCTCTTATTAAAGACAGGTACTAATGAAGAACATTGGGTACCACATTACAGGAGAGCAAGACTTGACTCTCCGGGATGTGTACTTGCTGTACTGTTTCTGCCAGCCCGGGCAGAAATGGTGTTTCTGTCTTTCATCACTCACTGCCTAATGATTGTAATTTTTACTTGCTGAGAAACTCTCGATATTATGGACTTCGTTAACAGATACATGAGATGCTACCAGACCTGCACTAGGGGCAGAGAGGAAGAAAACAACCCCTGCATGGAGGCAATTTTATTATTTATCTGTAGCAGTAGAAGGGATGCAGAATTAGTGTGGGATTCGGCGGTGTGGCTAATGAGCTGGGCTGAGCTGGAATCCAAGCAAACCTATTAACGAGAGCAAACTGCAAAGATGATGCCCAGGCCTGAAAACCTGCACATCAAACACAGAATCCAGGCAGTGCTGGGATGTCTTGGCTCCTTTATCTTCCTCTGCATGGGGCCGGGTGCTTGTGTACTGATGTGTTTGTGTCTCGAGAGGTTGCTGCTTGATGTCACCCACAGCATTTCTCCATCTGTTTCTCTCCTGCCAGCTCCTTCTTACTCATACATTGGGTGAATTGGAGCTTCTGACTTAGTCTTTAAGACAGCAGAGCCAGAGTATTTTTCACTCCCATGGGCCACAGCTCCTGGAGTAATTGCTTGAATTGAAATATTGCAGCATCCAGCCCCAGTTTTCGGTTGCAGGCAGTGTCACATCTGCAGGTTGGGCTGGCTGGGGACACTGGCTGCTCACAGTGGTACCTGAACCTGTATCTGCAATTGAATACAGGTCGTACAGGAGAGAAAAAAGCACCTGATGCAGCTGACATCTCTGGTATAGCTTTACATGGTCTCTGCAATGAATCAGAGGCTGCAAGTAATGTCAGGTGTTAGGTGACCTCAATCACCTTTTACTTGGAGCTTGTGAAGGCTTGTTTCAGTTCAGGAACAGGATATTTCTTATATAGCATGCATTGGCTGAAGACTGACCATTTTCATTCCACCTAGAATAACTGTTTTTTAATCAGGCTGACCTTATTTGCAACAGCAATAGCAATTGGAACTAGAGGTTTGCAGCAGCGTTGGAAAGCTTTGAAGAGCAGAATAGACGCTTCGTGACGCAGATAAAGCTTTATCCCCACATTTAAAACCAAACCCAAGGCGCTGAAGCGAATTCAGAGGGACTTGACCTCAGCACTGTGATTCGTTGGGATCCAGAGCCTCATTTGGAAATAACGCAACCGAACAGAGGCGCGAAAATAAAAGGGGAGTCTTAAAAAAAAAGAGAGATGTTTATCATGTAACGTGGCATTTGTACTGAGTGCTTGCTGACAGTGTGGTGCAGCAAAGAGCTTGTCTTCCTAAATCTGTGCCAGTTCAAACATCGTCAGTGCTATTGTTGGATCGCTTTGTTTGAAAATGGGTCTGTTGGGTAGACGGCTTGTTCGATGAAAGCAGCTGTGTAGAACACTTCAGGCACTTCCTCAGCTTTGCTTTATTTAGGGCTGTATGAGTACGAGCAGCAGGAAAAAAACCCAAGCAAACACAGGACGTGAGGTGGGCAGAATGTTCTCAGTCACTCAAGAGACTGGCACACACCTTTGCTTCTGGTTTGTTTGTGAAAGTGCCTGCTATGGGCTGCCTGAGCAAAATCCAATCTGTTTGCCCCAAGGAAAACACTCATATTCAGAGAAATGTGTGAAAATACGAGGCTTGTGGTTTTCTGGATGGGAGCTCTGTGCAGTGGGAAGCTGAGTGTGGGCCAAGTCATCTGGGCATGGAAGATGAAAAGAAATCCAGCAAAATGCTTCACCGTCCTGCTCACGAGATACTCATCTGGCAGTACTTACCTTCCCTCTGAGCTCCAGCAGAGCCCCACGTATTTGTGTGGAGGCAGCTTTTGCCTTTCCCTAATCTCAGAAGATTATTTTATTTGGTTGTATTCATGGTTTAGAGGAGCTGGGTGTGTCCCAGCTGCTCCCCATTCCCTCAAGCAGCCCATGTCCCTCCCACTGTTCGGCCATCCCTTCCACGTCCCAGGCTGGGACTGGAAAGGTCCTTCCCCATCCTGTGCTGCATTCTGGAGAAATCATTATTTCACAGATACTTTTTCCATGGGATTTGCTGGCTGGGAAAGTCGGGTTGGGCTGTGCAGCCTGATTCCCTGTGGCAGGAGCACATAGCCCTTCCCTTTCACTCTCGGGGAGCTGCTCATAAGGGCTCCCCATGCCCACTCTCAAAATTAATTAACGCAGCTCGTTCTGAGTTATTGAAATCACCTGCCTTCAGCTTCCAGCTCTTTGGACATAAATCATGAGCTCTTTGCTTTGAGGAGAAACTGTTCGGATTTTGTGTTGGAAATTGCTAGCAAATACAGCCCATGTTCTGTGTCATTTTTGTTTTTATTGAAGAGGAGAGGATGTGGCTCATGGAACATCGATGAACCCAGGCTGCCTTGGTGTACACTAAGCAAGGGCTTGTTTTCATTGCAGCCAGCTAATGAGATCCCACTTTGACAAATCACATAAACACTATTAGAGAAATGAAATTTTTTATCTCACTGTTTATCATGAGTGGATTCAAGGTAACAGCTCATATGGAGGTAATCTCGAGGGATAACTTTGAGGTAAAGCATACCCAGTCTTTATGAAACCCTTATCTGTTTAACTGCAGGCTTATTTTGTTTCCCCAGCTCAAGGCTGTTAGCTGAGGTGACCTGTGCTGTTTCAGTCCAGTTACTTTCACTAGACATGGGTGCAGGGAAGGTTATTTTTTAGGCTAAACGTGGTGGAGGCAGGCTGGGTTTCTTTAATATCCTTCCATTTCTAAAGAAGTAGAGTCACTTTACTCTTCTCCCTGTGTCAAAGTGCTCAGACTGGACCCTGTTGACCTCCTCACTGGCAGCATTCATGAGGAAAGATTCACTAGAAGAGGCACTCCAGCTTGTGTTTCATCCTCTTGCTGGTTTGGGTGATGGGCCCTGTAGGCAGCGAGGTTTGTCACACTGTCTCGTCTCACTGCAGCTTTTTGGTTTTGGAGAGCAGCCCACCCTCCTCTTTGCCTGTAGGTAGTTCTCTTCTTCAGCCCCTTGGATGTTCTCCTTTTTTTGAAGCCCTTTGTGTGTTCCAAACCTCCTGTTCCACTCTGAGAGCCTGCAAACGTGGTTTTTCCCTCTGTGCAGCTCTTTGTCAGCTGGGTGTGCAGCCCCAGCGTTCCAGCTGGCTGTTCCACACCTCAGTGTCCTTGTAAAGCCAGTCCACACATCACCTTGTCTCTCCAAAATCCCGCTCCCGTTTCTTTTGGCTGGAATAAAAAACAACCCCCCCCCCCAATCCAGAGCCCATTAAAGGCAATGGAAAAATCTTCCTTACGTCAAATTGACGCCTTCCTTTCCAAACTGAAAGCCCTTGGCAGCCATGGAGGAGCTGAGTTGTGCTGCTCCGCTGTGGCTTGCTGACAGCTGTTACTGCCATCACACCAGTGAGGGAATGGGAAAGGAGGAAAACTTAACTGGTATAGCTTGCTGGGGAGACCTGGATGAGCCAGTGCATCCCCATCTCTTGGGATACTTGCCAGCCCTCAAACCAGGGTGCTTGGAGCCTCCAGGCTCTGCCAGGAGTTGCTGCCATGCTCTGGCTCCATGTGCGTGGGCACGGACTGTCACCTGTTGTCCCCAGCACCTGCTGCTCACCATCAAACCATCTCTGGGTGCATCTTTTCTTGGGGCACTACCATGAAAAAGCCTTTACAAGCTCCATGGACACAGTCCCTGGCCTGCTTTGCCTCACAGCTCACATGAAACCATTAAGATGGTGCTTATCTCTTCTCATATCACTTCAGTGTTTTAATTGCACGAACTGGAAGCTGCTGCTCCAGTACTTGGTGGGGGAACTTCACAAGGCTTTAATCGTTTGCTAAAAAGCTTTCAGGCTGCACTACCATCTCATGGCTCTCTGTAATGGAGAGACTGTGAGTTGAGAAACCTTCAGAGAAGTAACTCAGTCGCTGCATCATGGTTTTTCCCAGCGCAGGCAGGAAGCAGCTAAGCAAAGCGGAGCCCACTGGGATGCTGGCAGGAGCTTGGCAGCTGTGACCAGCTCCCACAAGGCACTGTGCTGGCAGGAGGGGCTCAGAGCCTCATGGTGGTCTCCTGGTCACCCCAAGTGCTGGCTTCTCCTTCTGGAGAGTGTCCAGTGGGGATGGCTCAGCCTCCAGCTTTCCATGGTTTAGAGCTCGCAGAGGTGAGGGGTGATGCTCCCACCCTACCAAAGGGACAGCAAGTGATGGCATGTGGGATAAAGGCTGCTGGATGATCTGCTGGCCCCAGTGACGGAGCACAGCTGAGAACTGGTAGTTCATAGCACAGAAAAGGTGGTGGATGGGGAGTGCCTGAGGGACTGGCCTGCTAAAGGCTGGAAGAGGGAAGACACCCGTTGTCTGCCCTGTGTTGGGAATCACCCACCAGCGATGGGCACTGGAGTGGGCACACGGGAGTCCCCACAGCCCAGCTCACCCCTGCCTGTTTGCCAGGCCCTGCCCACGGGGTGGCTTTGGAGCCCTCGTGGGTTTAGGACCCCTTCCCAGGGCCATGTGCCCACCCGGGGCTGGCCTGGTGCTCACACCAGCACACGGGGAAGGAGTTCTGTGCTTCATATTGGCAGCACCGCTGTGCTGGGAACGTGACTGCAGGGAGGTGACGGCTAATTGCTGCAGCGAGTCAAGGACTGTTTAAGCAGCTAATTAATTCCTCCTAATCAGCCCTTGATCTGTTGAAAACTGCATGGCATTATCTCCTCTGCTGCAACACCTTGATAATTCCTGTCTGAATGGCCTTCACGGAGAACATATTTAAATAAACTCAATAGAGATTTCAGACAGATAGCAACTATAATTACCAGCTTGTACAAATTAAAACTGTGGTTTGTTCTGTTCTTTTTCTCCTGCCTTCACTGCCCAGAGCTCCTGCTAATCATGTTCCCGCTGCCAGTGGCACGCAGGTCCCCGGGGCATTTTCTGCACATGCCTTTGGAAAGCCTGTGCCTGGTGCTGGGGTGGGCTGATGTGGCTGCACATGGGCACATGCCAGCCTCAGGTGGTGTCATTCCCGTGCCAGGGGCTCAATGCTGTCCTGGTGAGCTGCAGGAACAGCCACCACACATCCCTTGGGGCTACCATGCATGATCCTCCCCAGGACCAGCCCTGCAGTTTCCCCTCCTGTCTTTCCTAAGGTTTGCAGCCTCCTGGAAACACAGAATTTTTCTCACCTGGGAGGGACACACTCAGACAAAGTGATGCAGGCTTTCAGCCTGGCCACAATGTTCACCTGGTGCCTTTGGTGCTTCCCTTTGGCACTGGACTGTCTGCACTGAGTGCTGCTGGCTGCAGCAGGGCTCGAGCATTGTTAGGATGGATAAGGTCAGGCCATACTCATTTCCTCCACAGCCACTTGGGACAGCCAGAAAGACTGGCTCCTCTGGCATTTGGCAAAGGTCAGCCAGCCCCAGTGCTCGCATTTCCATTCCAGCCAGCTCTGCTTCCCTGCCTGCTCCTGGGAGTACCACAACCAAGGTCTGGGTGCTCAGGTCTATCTTCTTCCTCCCTGTCTTTAGGTAACTGTAATGGCTGTGAGCAGGGTCGTTTTCCAGCATTCAGTGACAGAGAGCAGGGAATGTCCTTATGCTTTAATGAGGGATTACAGGGAATCAGAAAGGAAAAATGGATTTTTCATAACAGGAACAGGTCGATACCTCTGGTCTCTGTGGGTGAAATAAGGGTAATATCAGGTTTCCTGCTCTTTCAGCAGGTCATGAACCAGCTGGGGCACGTCTTTCCCAGTGGGAGATGTTCACGTGGAGCCACCTAAGCCCAGAGTCAGGGATTCTCTTGCTGTAGCATCCCATGGGAGAACTTACCCCATGGCTGGCCTAGGAGAGGTCAGACTGAAGGAGAAATTTATTCTGTTGGAAGAAACTCCTTACTATAAGGATGGTGAGGCCATGGCACAGGTTTACCAGAGAAGATGTGGCTGCCCCATCCCTGGGAGTGTCCAGGGCCAGATTGGATGGGGCTTGGAGCAACCTGGTTAAGTGGAAGATGTCGGCACATGGCAGGGGATGGAATGAGCCAAGTTTAAGGTCCCTTCCAACGCAAACCACTCCCTGACTCTATGAAAAGAAATTTGCTCAGTTTGGTTTTGTCTGAAGGTTTTTATTGAGTTGGGACTGGATCATCCATATATCCAGGGCTCTCCCTATGCACTTGCATCCTCTTGGGACTGGGGCTCAAATGTACCCTGGAGAGCTGATTGTTCTTCCTCTGGACTTTTCATGGAATTTCTGACTTTGGGACCCCTCAGCAGGCTTCCTAGACCCCATGGGATGGGGAAAAATTCTTCATGCTGTCAAATACTGTGAGGTGGGTATATGAAGGGAGGACATCCTGTTCTTTGTCATCTTTTCTCCAGCCCAGACTTGGACACTGAATATTTTCATGCCAACAGTTTGTCAAGGGCAAGGGCATCCCCAGAAATGTGCAGAGCATCTCCCCAGGTGGATGATGGGTCCAGGATTTTGCAGGATGTGGATCCAGCCGCTCTGCCCTGCTCCCTGGAGAGCTGGGAAACAGCCACTCACTTCAACCCTCCAGTGCCTCAGTTTCCCTTGGTTTGAGGGGAGCTGCTAATCTATCCCAGCCTTCCAGGAGTGCTACAAGACTAAATGCACCAGTTCCTGAATGTTTTTCTTTGGGTACCATGGTGATGGGGCAATGTGAGGACATAAAATTACTGATTTGCATCGAGATGCAAGGTGTCCCTTTGTCCTGAGCCTTTGGGCTATCTGGTTTCGTTGTCCATCTCTGGGGCGAGCCAGATACAGCAATGGAGTCACATGAAACAGCACAAAGGCTCTAATTCAGAG
This sequence comes from Corvus cornix cornix, assembly GCF_000738735.6. NCBI lineage: Eukaryota > Metazoa > Chordata > Aves > Passeriformes > Corvidae > Corvus > Corvus cornix. The sequence goes on along the minus strand of NC_046344.1, from coordinate 6,671,420 downwards.
CTGGGACTGAGCAATTAAAATGTAGCATGTTCAGAAGGCAGCTTCCCTGGATGGCAGACAAAAAGAATCCATTTCCTTCAAACAAATACTAAATATTAATGAAAGGCCATGGTCTGCCATGCACACAGAGCTGGAAAGAGCATTTCCCGTTGATGACTGCAGAGGCAGGTTCGTGAGATGAAATTGCTTTTTGAATGGTTATTTGTGGCCTTTCTCGAGGTGGCTCATGGTTTGCCTGCCCAAAAAAAGAAAAGGAAACTGAGAGCATTTCCATTTTCCATCAGGGCAGGCACTGGGGATGTGTGCCGGTGCTTTCATTTTTGTTTACGCAATTGCCCGGGTGGTTGGGGAAATGTCTTGGATCGGTTACGTAGAAATCAGCCCCAAATTTACGTCGAGAAGGAAGCAATTCCCTGGGAACATCAGCCAGCTGAGCCTGCCCCTGGAACGGCCTGCCAAAGGCAGAACATGGGACCCAAGAGCATCCCTGGCTTTGCAGCCACATCCGCTTGTTGATTTATTTCAATAACGAGCATTGGGAGAAACATTAAAAAAAATACTTGCAAGTAATTACCTCACCAAGTATCCTAAAGTGAAAGCAGAGTGCTGGGAGCTTTGGAAAAGGAATTTTTTCTATTGCTTTGACCCTTGGGTAAGTCAGGAAACTTTGTATTAACTCCATTTCCAAACTTGGAACTGGAAGAAAAATAAAAATGCTCCTCTTGCTCCCTTTCCAGGACACACAGCCCTGACATGAAACTTTTCTCCCTGATGCTGCCCGTGGTCAGCACACTGCCAGCCTCAGCTGGGAGGGCAAACAGTGCACCAGGAATGGGTGCAGCCTCCTGGGAAGCTGCTGGTGTCCCACACACGGCCATTGAGGATGCTGGAAGCATCTTGCATCCATCACACAGTAAACAATAACGCATCGGCTCACGATTTTATAAAACTATCAAGGCAGCTGCTTAGCTGTGGGTCGATCGAGTGCTAATATTAGCTCAAAATGACTAAAATTAGAAAATTAGAACCAAGCCAGAACTAATTAGTTGTTCAAGGAATAGAACCAGAACCGGAACTAATTAATTGTTACTGAAATATCGCCGCGGGGCCCGGTGGGTGCCGCTGCTTCCAGCCCCGTGCCGGCTCCTGCTCCGCTTAGCTCGGAATGGCTCCTGTGTGGGCTTGAAAAGGAGCCTGGGGTCCTATCTGAAGGCTGTGACAGCTAAATAAGAGTTGGCATCTCAGTCCCAGCTGTGTGATGCAGCACGAACTGGGCTGTGCTGGGAGTGATCCCATCGCAGCCGTGGCAGCTGCTGCCTGAAGGGCTCAGAAACACAGCCCCTCATCCCGGCCTCGCTGCCCAAATGTGCCTTTCTAAAGGTGAGGGTAGTTACAGTGACTGCCTCCATGGCTCCCAGCAGCACACCAGCTCTTCCCTCTGATCCCAGTGGCTCTGCCTTCTCCTTCAGCTCTGCCGCCACTGAGATGCTCTTCAAAGCTCCCTGAGTGAGCCAGGAGCTGCCATCCATGCAAACGCTGCCAGAATAATTTCCAGGGAATTAGGAAGCTGGTACAGATAACTGGCACTTGGCTGCATTTTTCCATCTGTGACTCAGTCACCTGTATGGTCACTTCTTTTTACTTTCCAAAGGTGGTAATACACCTTACATTTCTTTTTCCACTCTCTCAGCACTCAAACAGCAGCTCCGATTTTAGCAGCAGCGTGACGCACGGTGTTTTAAATTCAATTTAGAATACAAACTATTTATACCAGCCAGAAAAAGGCAGTGAAGCAGCTCTCTCTGTCATGAGTGGATTTGTAATTTCAGAGCAATCATTGCATAACTAATTGAATCAGCTCTCAGCATGTGAAATCAGTGCCCCTGCTTATCAGAGGTTTTCATCGTTCCCCCCTCCTGAAGCCAGCAGTCCCCCTCCACCAGCAGCACTTTGTGCTCCTGCATCAGCCTGGGAAGAAAGCGAGACCTACAAAGCTGCCTTTTTCTGCTCAAATTGAGCCAATAAATTACCAGATACATTCAGAGTAGATGAAGAGCTGAGTTGCAGGTGCCCCCAAAAGCTGCCCAGGCTCTGTGCGAGGGAGTGAAGTGCATTTGAAGCTAATCAAGTGCCAGCCATGTCTGAGAAGCAAATTGGTGCCGAGATGTTCTGCTGACTCCCACTTCCTGCTTCATTGCCCAGGTGTGCTCTCTCTTCTTGGCTGGAATTTCAGGTCTGATGTCTGATCCAAACCTCCAGCTTGGCACTTGAAAATGGAGCCTAAGAGGGGCGATAAATATAGCGACAGCTTTCCGAGGGATGCAGGAAAGGTAGAGAGTAAAGTAGCTGTAAGGATTTTTATCACCTGGGAGTGCCGGGCCTGGATTTGGTGACTGGGGTGGATCTGGTCCTGCTCTTTGGGAGCAGCTCCAACCACCTGCGTGCAGCAGCCTCCCAGGGTGAGAGGGCACCTCCTCATCCATGAGGCAGTTTGGGCAGGGGCCCGTCAGCATCTGCAGAACAGGGAGCTGAACATGGGAGCCAGTGAAAAGTGTGCTGTGAAGGATGCTAACGCCTCCCCAGGGATGGTGCATGTGGATGTGTGAGTCCTGGGCTGGGATGGGTGAGGAGGGCAGACTAAACCTTACTGGCTACAATTGCTGAGTGCTGATGAAGGCTAAGCTGGTTCAGCTGGTACAAGTGGAAGCACTTCTCTGGGCAAGGCTGGCAGATCTTGTCTTGGGGAAGCTTGAGGGAGGGCTTGCAAACTTTCCTGGATGTGTGCAGGGAGGGGTTGTTCCTGGCAGGTGTGATCCCTGTGATTGGATGTGGGAGATGCCACAGACCAGAAAATGAGAGTTGAGCGTCCCTGTGTTGCATCCCCTGCTCAGGGATCTGTTTTCCTTTCAGGAGAGCAATATTAGGATCCGTGGCAGGGGCCTCTTGTTTTTGGTGGCCAGGAGACAGCCTTAGCAATGCTCTCAGCCTTGTTGGACACATGCCCAAGCCTCATATTCCCCAAAACTGATGTGTAGGGTATTTTTTGGTTTGGTGGTTTTTTTCTTTCATGAGCCTGTGCCTTGTTGCTGCTGGCTGTCCTTGTGTGCAAGGGCATATGCAATACAAGCAGGGTCTGGCATGGATGGGAGAAGGAACTTCCATCCCCAGGCTTGGTTCAGCCATGTCTCATCAGTGGCCTCCGCTTGTTTCTTGCACAAAGCCACACAGACAAAGTGTCCTGAACATGTGAGGCCAAGGCTGTGGGATTTGTGCTCCTGGGGCAGCCTGTTCCAAGCACCCGAACCACCCACTTTGTTTTCCCTTGTCTCTCCAGGTAGCCAGATGGGAGCACAAAACACGAGCGCTCAGCCAAGTCTTCGGCTCTCCACATGCTGCCTGTTACTGCCTGGGTGCTGTGATCCTGGTGCTGAACTGTGTGCGGAGCCACTGGTAAGGAGCTCATCCTGCTGCTATATATCCATGGAAAGAAATGCCCCTGTAGAGTGGGGGGAAAGAGGGACATTTGCTCAGCAGTGTTAAATCCAGCCCCAGCGTATTACTTTTCCATGGCTGGATAACTTCAGCCAGCAGCAGATTTATTCCAAGGTTTGTAATAAAGATGAGGGATGCAGCATCATGGCCAAACCCATCAGTCTGACCAGTTGTTAAGTGTCACAGGTTACCTTGCTCTGCTCCCTGGGGATGTTTCCCCTCTCCTGTGAGCAGCCCAGGTGGCAGGAGGGCTGTTTACCCAGGATGGATCATATGTAACAGCAGAATTTTTAAATTTTCTTGTAAAAATCATGAACAAAATTAAAGCTGCTTTTAAGAAGCCGCAGTTTCCTGTGCAGAAGAGCAGGATTACCTGTGCACTTCACAAACAGTCTCTTGAAATTCTTATCTGCTATCTCTAAACACTACCTGTGCTAGCTAATAGTATTGCATGACTGATACACCAAACTCCATGGGAATATGTCCTTTAACATTCCCAGTGCAGCAGAGAGGTTTTACTGCAGAAGATTTCCTCAATGCCAGCAATTTATCTGCGATCTGGTAGGCTTTATCTCCACTGCAGTTAGGAGAGACAGACTCACTAAATTCCCAGATTCAATTATACCAGGGTCAGAGCTAATGGGTTGTTTAGTACTCTGGGTAATTTCCCAGGTGAAGAGTTCTCAGGTCGGAATCTGCACATGTATTTAAGAGCTCTGCTTTCCTGGAAATGACACCAGGACCTGCCCTTGCCCCTCTGTGTTTGTCCCAGCTACTGCTGATGGCAAAAACAGAAAGAAAGCTTGCAGTGAACAAGGCTATAATCGAATGCAGAGGGCATGTGTGTGTGCTGCTGATGTCTTAGTGACACAGCGGGCTTGGATTTTGCTGGGGAATGTCTTGACAGTCTCTTGCACAAATTACACAGTTACTTGTTGTCTGGGAAGCAATGCAAAGCCTTGTCCTTGCCTTTAATTAAAAACATGGCTGGTGGAGGGACAATCTCCATTCCCAGTGGTCCTGCTGGCTCCTGGGTCAGCGAGGCTCGCGGGTCACAGCGAGGTGCTGAGGGGGAACTGCTGGGAGAGCCAAAGTGGCCTCGTGTGTCCTGGCACTGCTTCACGCTTTGCCCCTGCAGAGCCCTCAGAGCCCTACCAGGGCTGGCTCTGCTCTGTGTCATGAGGGCTGTGGGACTCACTGAGTTTGGCTGTGCCTGTGCAGCCCAGCAGTCAGGCCCTGAAGGAAACAGCAAGGTCGATCCAGGGGGCTGGAAAAGCCCCATCAGGACCTTGGGTTTGGAGGAGAGGCTCTAGAAGACGGGGCAGCTCAGCCCCACCAGAACACAGACGAGATGCCAGCCCGTCCCGATGGGCCAAAGCCTTCAAATTACTGCAATGGGAAGTTTATTTTGCCCAGATGTTTCCAGGTGTTTGGTTTATTCCCTCCCCTTTCCTTGGTGCTGAAGTTGGCCTGAGTGATGGCTAGCAGGCTTTGGAGGCTCTCCAGGCAAGGCAAGCCTTTAACTGTGGGAGGGATGGGATGGCTCCAGGGTGATCATCAGAGCAGCAACTGCTGGAGTTATCCCAAAACACACCTGGGAGACTCACTGCCTCCATTCCCAGCTCAGTGAGCCCTCCAGGGCTGCCCAAGGCTTATTGCTCCAGCCTGGAGAGCTTTTGCTGCTTGGGAAGGATTCATCCTGCCCCTTACCCCTTGCATGATGATACCAGCCAGGTCCAGCCTGAGGTTCCACTGACCAGAGGGGCTTCATATGACACAGTCCCTGTCATCTCAGTGGCCAGTGATGCTGGGAGAGACACTTCTCACCTGCTCTTGCTATTTTGCTTTTTCCTTTATTTTATTCTCTGAGTCACTTGTACTGGAGCAGGTTTTCTGCTCCTCAGCCCCTCAGAGACAGTCGCTTGGCTCGGGCTGTGCCTGACACAGTGGCCAGGGTTGCTTGTGCAGAGCGTGAGAGCTGCTGATAGTGAGCAAAAAGGCAGCCTCAGGGGTCCCTCCACCCCCAGTGCTGTAATCCAGCCTTTAAAACTCCTCTCTTCCTGCTCTGGGGACTTGTTATGTGGGTGGGGGCTGCCAGGGAGCGATGAGGAGCCATGGGGATGTTTCTTTTGGTTTTAAAAGCCTGCTTCCTTTTTCCAGCTGAATTTTTGAAAGGCTCCGAGCTGGGGGCGGAGGAGGGGAGGGCAGAGCAGACAGAACTTTGGGAGTGGGTTGGCATTTTGGCTGACAGCAGCTGGGAGCCAGGATGTGTGGCTGCTTCACCACGCAGGGTCTGTGCTGTGGTCCTTCCTCAGCCCAGCACCCTGATGCTATCGTGCCAGTTTGGCTCCAAAAGGATACCTTGTGTGTAAGAAGAGGGATGTCTTTGTGCTCAATTAAGCAATTAGATGCTTCCCAGCTCTCAGCTTCATTATCAGCCTTGGCTCGCAATCCAGACTGACCTGTGACCAGGGGGGACCTGCTTAGTCAAGTGCACAAGACAAGCATCCTTAATTGCTTTGGTGCAATGATTATTTTCGTTACAGCAGTTTCTTTCTGAGAGAAACAAGAAGGAAGGAACTTCCATCACCGAGGCTCCTATCTGTGAAAACAATTCCTGAACTTTTGACCTATCTGCACTGTGTGCAGTTTGTGACTGTTATCTGTGTGACAGGGGACGTGACAACCTTCACTGTCCTCCAGACTCACATCCGGTGTCGCTCTCTCCTCCCTCACCACGTTGTTGGCATCTTTCCCCGCATGAGTTTATTCACAATTAGCCACTAGCACTGCCTCCAAACCCTCCTGCACTGCCTTTGGCACACCCTGGCACACTCCCCACCCCTGAGCAGGTACACAGGGAGCTTCTGAGCCTCCTACCTGACAGGTCTCAGGATGTTTGACTCAGCTTAAATGCAACACCCACGTGCACACCTTGACTGGGGGCACTGCAGGTCATCCACTGGGGTACCCGTGTTGTCTCCATGTGAGTGAGTCCTGCAGAGGCTGTGCCAGGCAGTGCCATTGGCAATGGCTCAGTGGCATCGTGCTGCAGGCTGGCATCAAGTCCTGCATTGATGCCACACTCTGGGTATTGCCTCCAGTGTGGATTTCTCACTTGGAGCTGATTTATTTTCCAGGAAAATAAATCTATCCTGGGACAGGATTTTGCACGGAAAAGGGGTTGTTTGTCATTGCCAGGTAGTGCCTCTCACCTTATGCTCAGTCCTGTTTAATTTTGTGAGCTGGCACCCTAAATGAGTGTGCTGTAAATGGCATCTATCCCAGAACCACATGGCCCTGTGTGCAGAAGTGACCGAGTTTGATGATGGGAATCGAGCGTGGCCTGATGGAGCTGATGCCCCCTCTGAGCCACAGTGCCAGAAATATCTGATGGCTGTTCAGGAAAAGCCCCAGGGAGCCAACAGCACCTCCTGCCCACGGCATCCAGATGAGGAAACCTCACAGCACAGATGTGGGGCAGGGGGAGAAGCTGCCACAGCCCCCAGCTGACCTAAATAACACACACACCCCAGTGCTGTCTGAAAAGCAGAGTCATTATTGGCAAAAGAAGCTGTGAGGATGATGACAGGACTGACAATTGCCAGTGGTATCGGCAGGACGATTTCAGTGTCGTTGAGGTTGCTGTTTTCAAATTAACAAGATCTTTTGTTGCATCGTGTGCTGCTGGGCACCACTGGATGGTTTTTATCCCCATGGCTTCCTTTAGCCAAAAGGAACAAAACCTCAGGCATAGGGCACGGACCGACATCCCACACAGTGACTGTGGCACCTTGCAGTGGTGGCTGTTGTCACCAAAACCCTGGTTGCCTGTACCGCTGCTGCTTCCTTGCTGCCTGCTGGCCCCTGTCCCAATTCTGCTCCAATTGTGCTTATCAGCCCCAGTTTCCAGGCTGGTTTTTGGGATCATTCAAAGGGAGCACTGCTGGGCTGCTCCTGCAGCGACCCAGTTTGCTGGACGAGGTCTTTGTCCTCCTTTGGAGGAGAGGGATGACAAAATACACTTGGTGGGGACTACTGAGAGATGCCCCCAGCAAGACCTAGAAAGCTCAACTTTTCTTTTAGTACAATATTTCCAGGTTTTCTTCCTGCTCCATGTGGCCTTTGGGGATGCATTTCGGGCTGTGACTTGTTAAGTTTTCTGGTTGAATAAATCAGCACCTGATGTGTAAACCTGGCTGCATGTCCTGTCCATGTCCCAACCAGAGGATCTGCTGCCGATTTCCCTTACTCCCACTTTTTTCCTGTGAACCCACTGGTGTGACATGTCCATCCCCATAGTGCAGAACCACTTTGAGTGGTTTTCCAGTTCATGTGGTTTATTATGTGGTAGATGGAAAGAGGAGAGATTCAGACTAGATACAAGGAAGAAATTTTTTATGAGAAAATTTTTTATGTGGAAACACAGGTTGCCCAGAGAAGCTGTGGCTGCCCCATCCCTGGAAGTGTCCGAGGCCAGGTTGGATGGGACTTGGAGCACCCTGGGATAGTGGAAGGTGTCCCTGCCCACAGCAGGGGCTGGAACTAGATGAGCTTTAAGGTCCCTTCCAACCCAAGCCATTCTGGGATTCCCATGGAGCACTGATAAGACTTCTGAGTGTCTGAGCAAGTGCCTCTCTGTTTTTGGGAAGGGTGGGCAGAACAGTGCCTGCTGCCTTGGCTGCTCCATCCTGACAGGAATTAGCCAAATCTGCCAGTTTGGCCAGAGCAGAGTTGAAGGATTTGGGCTTTTCCCAGCTGATGGAGAATGTGTGCCTCTGGCATCATGCTTCAAACTGGCAAATATGGGGAGATTTCAGGGGAAGCCCCATTTTCCCTTTGCCAAAGCTGGGGGCACCTTCCAAGCCCCGCTATGGGGACAGCCCTCCTCATGACAGCAGCCAGGGATGTGATCAAAGTAGGTCGCAGCCTCCCCACCCTCCCCTCTGCTGGAAAAGGGATGGATGCTGCTCACCATGGCAATCGCTCCGCTCAGCACAGAAGGCAATTCCAGGTACTGGGACAAAGCCTGGCTCTAATTGATGTCCTCTTGGGTGCTGAGCTGCGCCACTGCCTTGTCACGAGCCTGAAATAAACGCTGTCACCAACGTGACTCAGAGGCGCATGAAGGAAGGGACTGGTTTCATGACAGACTGAAATATGTGGTATTTCGGGAGACTGGCTCACTAGCAAGGGAAATGCCCAAAACCTTGTCCTTCCCTGCCAGGGAGGGCAAAACACGGCCAGGGAGGCTCCCTCACCATCGTGGATGCTGAAATAATTGATGGCTCCATGCTGCTTGTCATGGCCCAGTGTCATAAATGCTTAAAAGGTTTATTTACCAATTCTGAAAACTCCTGAGCGCATCATGTTTAATGCAAATAGAGAGTGTGTTTAGGAAGATATAAACCATTCCTAGAGGGAAAGGCAGTCCATTATCTCTGTGCAAACACCTCCCTCTCTAGCTGTAAGCCAAACAGCAGGGAACTGAGCAAGACATGCTGATGAGAATAACTAATGCAGGCCTATCGGACCATGGAAAGGAGGGATGGGATCATCTGGAGCAGGACAGACAGCTTTGCCAAAACAAACCATACCATGTGCTGGTAGCAAAACTTGCTGTGCTGATTCCCAGCCAGCCAGTTCGTGCACCTTTGTTCCATGTTCCAAGACCAGGTCGGATCACCAGCATCGGATAGAGGAGCCCCAAGGATGTGGGAGAGTGTGGATCCAGCTTATCCAGAGCAAGAAGCAGGCTCTGAGGGCTTTGGTCTTGCTGTGCCTCTTTCTGCTTTGCCATCTCTTTGCCAAGGCCTGAGATCCAAGTGGGTTCCAGCTCAGTGCTGCTGTCCCACATTTGCCTCCCTGGGGATCAGCAAATTCCTGTAAAATCCTTCCTGGTGCTGGTGCCCTCTGGATAGATCCTGGCCAGATGTGGAGCCAAACCCTAATGCTGTGAAAGGCACATCCTGCTCTGTGTGAGTAAAGAGCTCCAGAGCATCCCCAGGGATGTCAGGGTGTGTTCTGAGTGCACAGCCAGGCCAGAATTCCTCAGACAGAAAGGCACATCCCTGCAGGGAGATTGCTTTCCTCCCAAACCCAGGTAGTGCTGGTAGCAGGAACGTGGATTTTTTGGCTTCCTCGTAGAGGAGACTTGTGTCATTTAAAAATAAACGCCACGGAGATGATGCAAAGGGTTGTGCAGCTGCTGCTGCTTCACAGTGCAGCCAGATTTGCGTCTTCACATCGGAAATGACTTTAAGCTAAGCCAGTGTGTGCCTGGTGAGCACAGGGAGCTGTGCTGGGCACTGGAGGAGGGCCAGCCCTGGGGACTGTGCTTACATTGCCTGGGGCCACGCCGTTGTTCCTCTGTCTGTGCTTGGCTCCCAGGAAAAGGAATTTCCCTGTAATTTCCAGAGTGTAAATCACCCAGATGCTGTGTTCCTGCTCACTTCTGAGCGTGTTACATTTATTCCGTGTTTTATTTCCTTGCTCCAGTCCAAACTAATGGTTAAATGTCTTGCTCTGAGGTCCTAAAAACTCCTCAACAATAGAAAACCTAGTGGGAGCAAGCTCCAAAGTGAACAAAAGATATCAGCCAGATTCCTAAACCATGGAGTTTAAGTATTATCCTGGACTTGCTTGATGCATGAACTTGCCATCAAGCCTTTGAAAGGTGTGTTTCCAGCTTCCTGGCCTTCAGCCATGCAGGCAGGACTTTCTGTCTCAGCCTTTATTTGGGCGAGAAAATCCAGGGGTTTGCAGGGCTTAGGGAAGATGGACACCAGGGGAAGAAACTATCCCAAGCCCTGCACTAAGGAAGGACTTTCCAGCTGAGGAGCCCAGGACTGTGAGCAGGAATAACTCTCCTGGCCCTGACAGACAGTGGTGGCTGGAGGTGCAGGAGAGCTGTTATTCTACTTGAATTTTAGCCTCCAGGGTGCTCATTAAAAAAAGGCTCAAAGTTTCCTACCTCATGTGTCAACAACATGTGGGGAAACACTGTGTAGAGCTCTGTAGGTCTATTATCTCCTCTTGTGTTATTAATGGTGTTTTTTTAATCACAGCGTTGTCTCTTTTGTCACCATGCGTTTGTGTCGGAGCCGTGTGCGATGCTGAGCCTGCCAAGCCCTGGCTCTGGGCAGAGTTCAGGGGGCTGAAGGGAGTGGTCAGCATTATTCCGATCACAAACGAGTATTTGGAAGGTCAGACCCGAAATGCCTGACCCAGCCTGGAATGGAGGAGCTGTGTTCACACTCCCTCTTCTCTCGTATTTTCCTTTTGCCGTTCCAATCCTCCCCCTGACTGTCAGGCTCCAGCCATGAATCACTCCTGGGCACGTGGCTAACGCATGAATGCTGCAAAATATTTTGATGGAGGGAAACGGGGGTGGGAGCACGAGATAATCCAGCCAGTTGTTCCCAACTCTTCGAGTCCTGTGCCGAGGCATCGCAGCCTCCAGCATTTGCAAGGGTGTGTGTCCCAGAGCTCTCAGTAATGGTGAAAACTGGGATTTGGTCAATAAGGCAAAGCTTTTGATATCACAAGTCAGTGGGGCTGGTATTTCCAGGAGCTAGCAAGGGTTGTGGGTAGAAATACCAGCCCCCAGTCAAGCCCTGGCTGCTCACAGCCTTCAGCTGATTGCTTTTTCCATTGGGTGGTTGAGTAGGCCTGGGTGGAAAAGGGATCTGGAGAAGGGACTTCCTCAGCAGCTTCCACTCCCAAAGCTCCACATCTCCCAGGGAGACGTGGGTGATGTTAATAATGAGTTGCTGTTTTTAACAGCCCTTGTTGTCTCCTTGACAGCTTCACAGAAGCCATGAAGAGCCAGCCGAAGCTGGAGGGCTGGGACTTACACTGGACCTACTACTCAGGCTTGGCCATCTCGGCTGTAGGGACCTTGTTTGTCATCTCCAGCTTCTTAGCACTGGGTTTCACTGGGACGTTCCTAGGTAAGCACTGAAAATCCAACAGCTTTACCAGAAAGTGCATTTAATCCTTGCAGGGATCTCTTGCTAGGGCAGAGTCCTGTGGGAATTTCCTTGTCCTTGCCTTCAGGGCTGTTAGCTTTGTCATTATGATACCAAAGCATGATCCAACCCTGCTGTTACCTCAGTTACCTCGCACTGAGAGGACAGCACAGTGGTTTTATACAGCAAATCCCATCACCTCCAGCATCAAGCCTGGAGGTTTGGAGCACAGCTGCTCATCTGCCAGCCCAAACACCCTCCAGAAAAGGGACTCCAAGTTCAAGACCCCACAAGTGGCACCAGCGCAGCGGTTGTGAGCTGTCCAGCAGCCCTGCTCCGAGCACCCACCTGCTCGTCACACGTGCTGAGGCAGGATGTTGTTTGCTCTCCCCTCTGCAATAAACCTGATGTTCGTTGACAGATCCTTTTATCTGCCGCTTTATGGCAGAAGGCATTTTCCACTGCGCCTGCTTTAACATTTAGAGCGTAATTCTGTTGGCATTGTTGACTTTAAAAACATGCCAGTATGTGTGGAATTCATAAAAATAAAGTAGAGACAGGAACAATAAATATCCAAGGAAAGGGGCAGCTCCTGCTGGCTGAAATAATCACAGCCCCAGCTTTGACACCTCATTTAGGCTGTGCTTTTGCAAGTGCTTTACAAACCAAATTCAATTAGCTCCTGTGGCGTCGCTAGGAAGAAGAGAGGGACGTAATAAGCCTTCCTGGTTTCAAGTGGAGTTGCAAAGAAATGTGTTGAGTTGGCCAAAATCCTGCTGCCAGAAATAGAGCTCAGCACTCCTGAACATGTGCCTGCACCCTCCATGTGCAGCCTCACTTCTGGCCCCCTGTCACACCCCTGTTCCTCAGCTACCGGGCACCAGCATCCCCAAAATCACCAGTAGCCCCCTGGAGTGATGCTGTGCCTGTGGAGACATGTCCAGAAAGGCCAGGCACAGGAGTACCCGTCAGCAAGAACTGCTTGAACGCTCCTGAAGTTCAGCCAGATCTGGAGTTGTTTACGTAAAGCCTGATTCATCCGACCAGGAGGATCCACTGGACTTGAACCGCTGGGAAAAAGCAAACAAGTGAGTCAGGCTCAGCATAAGGGGTGAGGGGGCCCTGTCCCTCGGATCTGTATCCCCCGAGGCAGGGAAGAGGTGGGTGTCAGTGGTCCATATAAGGCATTTCTGCGCCATCCTCTCTGCTGGGGAGGCTCTCCCTGCCACCACTGCCCTGGACTGACACAGCAGGACCAGCTCTCTCTGCTAGCGGGGCATGAGGGGCACCAGGGCGGAGCTGAGTCAGGCCGGGGACATGCCAGGAGCACGTGCTAATGCAGCCAGGCTGGCTCAGGACCTCTGCAGCACTGAGGCATGGCCCAGCTGGAGCCCCACGGAGGATCCATCCTTGGACTGGTAAGAGCTTTTCCGCTTCACATAAGCCCCGTGAGTCCAAGTCAGCAAACTCTTAATGGAGAATGCCCCTCAGTGTGGTTTGTTACCCAGCCACGGAAAAGACACTGAGTCTGCAGGTCTCTGAGGATCTCTTGCTCAAGACTCTCTCAGGATGGGTACTTCCAACATCCGTGCAGGATTTTCATGCTGCACTGGCACTGCTGGAGGAGCAAGGACTTCAGGTAGCAAAGGGTGCACTGCTTGGGCGTCCAGCTTCTTCTCACTGTTGGCATCTGAGCTCGAGAGAAGTTTTGAGAGAGCCTCTGACACATAGGCGCTTCAAAAATTACTGGAGCTGGATGTGACCCTTCCTTTGTGGGTTTTCCTACAGCAGTGAGGGCTGAACTAGGCAGGGCACAGGGCTGCCTGTTGAATTCCTTCCTTACAGCACATTTAGGCTCTGGAGCAGCTGCAGAACACTTTGTGTCTCTAGTGTGGGCTAAACAGTGCAGTGGGAGCCGTGTGAGTCACCCTTCTCCAGCAAGCCTGGCTGTGCCACCCCATCTCCAGCACGGCAGCACCAGCTCCAGATGCTGTTTGCAGCAGCTGGATGTGGCCCCTCTCCCTGGCAGAGCCGTCCCTAGTGCCCTGTCTCCATGCTGTGCCCTCACTGGGATTCAGGCATCACTTCAGCACCCTCACTGTTTCCCCTGCTTCCCAAAAAACACAGTGATGAGGGCTTGGCTTCCCGAGGCTGAGGACATGGGGAGGCTGCTTTGCCTGTCTGAGCCCATCTGCCTCATACCCCAGTGACATTTCTTCCAGCACTGACCAAGATTTCAAGTCAATCTGACTTGACCGAAGTCTGTTGCTGGGCCTGGAGAACGCAGCAACTCTCCAGGGTGAAGCAGAGGTGGTGCTTCAGCCCAGGTCAGGCTCCAGGGATTCTGGGGAGCCTTGCAGAGTGCACTGAATGGCTTTTTGGTGCTGTGATCCCACTGTGTGCAGTGAGATGGCTGCACAGACCTCCAGCAAAAACCAGCTCAAATTAGATGCCAAAGCCCCTCAGCTTGGCAAGGAGCTGATTCCTGATTTGAGGGCTCAGTGAAGGCACAGGAGATGCCCAGGGTGATGCTGTGCAACACAACACACAGTCCTTTCCCTAAGCACCTCTCTGAACATAAAACACATATAAACCACCTCTCTGGTGCTCATGTTCATTGACCTGTGCAGGTTTAGAGGCAGAGATTATGTTGGAAAAGCTCCTGGGGAGCTGCCTGTGTGCTCCTGCTCGTGGGGAGCCTGCCTGGAGGGTTCCACAGCCCCACCAGTGCTGGGTACAGATAAGCCCCTGCCAGCCCCACAAACCCAGGGCTTTGTGTCAACCTCCTCAGCGCCAGTGCCATTTGGGGAGTGAGGCGTTCAGCTCAAAGGCGAGGGCGGGCAGGGGATAATGAAGCATTTTGACACATAAGAAAGCACAGAAACGGGCTGTGGCAGGGGGTGATGTGTTCTTTCTACCAGAACAATCTCAGAGATGTATTGCCAAGTAACTGTGAGAACATATAGTATGAATACGAGGCAATTATCTCACTTAGTGGCCTGTAGTTAAAGCCCAAAAGCATTGTGTAATTGGGCAGGGGCTGTTTATCCTTAGAAATAAATGTTTTAGCACCATGTGAGGTCAAAGAAATTACACTACGATCCAGGTAATAATAATAACCTTGAATAGTTTGCACTCCTGTAATGCCTTTCATCTGGATTTGTGAGCACTTTCTCACCATACATTAATCCTCACCACCCGCTGTGCTCTAAGAAAGACTGATGTTATGATCGGTGCACAATAGCACCGGGAGGGACGGAGGAGACTTGCCCAAGGTCAGGGAAGGGGCTGGCAGCAAAGCTGGGGACACAACCTGAGGTGGTGGCAGTGCTCTGGGCTGAGGGACCGGCTGCTCCTCACGGATCCATGCTTGTCTTGTGCAGTGGACATGGAGCATGGATGGTACAGTGGACAGAAGGGAACAGAGCTGGGGAAGGGTCTGGAGCACCTGGAGAAGCTGAAGGAGCTGTGGGGGGCTCAGCCTGGAGAAAAGGAGGCTCAGGGGGAACCTTTTGGGTCTCCACAACTCCCTGACAGGAGGGGGCAGCCGGGGTGGGGGGTCAGGCTCTGCTCCCAGGGAACAAGGGGCAGGACAAGAGGAGATGACCTCAAGTTGCACCATGGGAGGTTTAGTTTGGATATTGGGAAAATTTCTTCCCCAGAAGGGTTGTCAAGCCCTGGCATAGGCTGCCCAGGGCAGTGGTGGAGTCACCATCCCAGGAGGGATTTAAAAGCCGTGTAGATGTGGCCCTTTTTGGTCTCACTTGTAAGACCAGCAGAATCAGAGATCTGCATCCTGGCCCTTTACCCCCCCCCGAAATGTTGCTCACGAGCTGCACACCTCCTTGTCATTTCTTTTCCAAGCTCCTTTCAGGAGGGTGGAAGGATTACTCCGAGGTAGATGGGAAGCTGGTTGGATACTGACAGTTCTGAAAGCTTTCCTCATTACAGATGACAATCACCCATTATCATCATCACCATTGTGCCAATAACTGCGTGTTTTGTAGGCAGAGGTGCTATTTTCTGAAATTCTGAGAAATTCTCTGAACTATGAGATAAGGGTGACATTATGGATGAGGGCATTTGGTCGTGGTGGTCATGATTATAACAGCTCCAAACGCCATTACACGGCACTGGGCTTATTTTCACATTAAATGGATTTGCTCCTGTGCACTTGCTTCCTTGTGGAGTGGCATCTGACAGGCAATTTTACAAGTGAGAAAACCAGAATTAACCAGCTGGGACCTCGAGAGCTGCGTCCTGATGAGGGACGTGGCTGCCATAACCTCATTGCAATGCAGGAATCTTCCTCGTGGGCAAAGAGCCATTCCTGGAAAAGCTGATAGACACAAAGTAAACAAACAACTTATTTGTTGCTGTTTTCTCAGCCTGGAAGTCAGTGCTAAAATCCTTTGCTGTGTATCCCTGGCAGGGATGCCCTGTGGCACAGGGAGGGTATCAGTGTGCCAAAGCCCCCCATGACTCCCTGTTTCATGGAGCCTAACCAGAAGCTCTCTGCTTGCTCTTAGGTGATTACTTTGGCATCCTGATGGAGGAAAAAGTGACCAGCTTCCCCTTCAGTGTCCTGGATAATCCCATGTACTGGGGCAGCACAGCCATCTACCTGGGCTGGTCCCTCATGTGAGTACGTGCCCCTACAAACACCTCTGGTTGTAGGGCGAGTGTGGGGTTTCTTGGCAGGGCATGAGGTGCCAGGCTGCATTGGGGGCCAAAAAAACATGCTGTGATGGCAGAGAAAGTGCAGCATCCCTTGACTTCTGTCTCCCTGGCTATTTTTGTGCGTGGAAAATCTTGTGCTGTCTCAAAACACTCGCAGCATTTGTTGTAGAAAAATAAATAGCAGCCAAGTGCTGGGGGAGAGGAGGCATCAGCAAATGCTCTGCAGCTGAATGAGGTCCTTGGCAGACTCTGCACGTGGAAAAATCAACAGTCAGGGCCAAATTCATGCAGGGTGTCACTCGGCAGGGGCAGGGCACTGGGACTGGGGAGCAGTGTGACCCTGCAATTACTCTGACAAAAACAAAACAAGCCAAGCCACCCTTTCCCCCAGCCCACAGTGATAACACTTCCGAAACACTCCTTGTGTGATACAACACAGCTTAATAGCCTGCCTAGGAGGAAATGAATAGGCTGTAATTTAGCAGCAAATGAGCAATATACTCTATTCAGTGTAACAAGTTTGATGTGGTTTTCATTTAATATCACATTTTATTTATTTGCCCAGGAGAAAAAAAAAACCCTGGCTGTGTTACTTCAGGAACCCGTGGAGTGTTGCAGGCCATTACCACTGGGTATTTTGCACTGGTGCTCCTGACTGTGACCACTTCTCCTCTGCTTGGGTGGAAAAATGAAGTGCTTTGCCACTTTCTGGTCATTTTTTCAGCCATGTGTGCAGCCCCTGGTAATAAGTAAAGCTGATGGTTTCTCTCCTGTCTCCACTGAGCCCTGTTGCTGTTAGTTCTGCGCTTGAAATCCCCCCCGGTGCTGTCAGGGTTGGCTGCGTGAGGCTGTTTCCCTTCCTGGCACAGCCACAGCACTGGATGGGGTTTAAATCCTGGGAAATGGCGCAGGAGAGCCAGAGGGAGGCAATGCTGGACACGAGAGTTGGCCACAGGGTCTGCAGCAGCACCATGGAAACATGGATATTGCTGTGGGAAGTGGGGCGGAGCTGGGGCAGGATGAGTCCCCCCACAGCAGCACAGAAGGAGGAATTTGACCAGGAGGAATTGTAAGGAGATCTTAATTTGTTTTAAAATTAGCATCAAACTACTTCCTAAAACCTTTGCAGAATCCACTGAATTCTCCTGAGCTGTTTCTGTCACAGAATCCCTTCATCACCCCTCTCATTGTGGTCTTCCACCACAATTCCGAGCAAGAGCAGCTCGAAGCAGCTCAGGATAGCAGTGATTGCCTGCTTTTTCTCGTTAAAAGGCTGCCACCATTAAGGCCAGCGAGGCGTGACAAATAATTGCTGTGAACAAATGGCTGGAGCTGTGCAAAGTGGCACCAAGACACCGCCCACCTGCCTGGGGGGAGCTCAGCACAACCCTTCTCTCGGTGGTTTTGGCTGTTTGTCTTCCCTGGGATCTCGGTTCATATAATCACACAGTCATTTAGGTTGGAAAAGGATTCTAAAGTCATCGAGTCCAAGCATTAACCCAGCACTGCCATGATCACCACTAAAACATGTCCCCAAATGCCACATTTGCCTGGCTTTAAATCCCTCCAGGGATGGTGACTCCACCACTGCCCTGGGCAGCCTGTGCCAGGGCTTGACAACCCTTCTGGGGAAGAAATTTTCCCAATATCCAACCTAAACCTCCTGTGAGGCCTCCTGAGGCCATTCCCTCTTTTCCTGTCGCTTGTATCCCTGGCTCCACCCTTCTGTCTGGGAGTTGGAGAGAGTGAGAAAGTTCCCCGAGCCTGCTTTTCTCCAGGTTGAGCCCCCCCAGCCTCCTCAGCTGCTCCTGATGCTCCAGACCCATCTCCAACTCCATTCCCTTCTCTGGACACCCTCCACTGGCTGAATTTTTGTGGGGGTCCACGCTGTCTCCTGAGGTCCCAGGGCTTTCAGAAGATGTCAGGTGTCTGCCCTCAGAGGCCAGAGCTGATGTCCCATCTCTGTGGCAGCGGGAAGGATGCTGGAGGAATGTGTTTGCTGTCTGGTTCTGGCCAGACCTGGAACACAAAGCACATTTGTCCTCCATTGGTGATGCATCACTCCTTATCCTGGCATCAGAACCCAAAGGATTGATCCCTTTTCATCCATAAGGGGTGAAAACACATCACATAAATCATTCTGTCCTCTGACTCCAGTCCAGCCTTAAAAGCATCAAATGGGGTGACAACCCACAGCCATGGGGAGCTGCAGCAAGGCTGGGGACAGACAGACTTTCTACCCAAAGAAAAAGTCCTTCTAGGACAACAAAACCTTCCTGACTGATTCATCATCACTGCTACAATCAGATGTGGCCTAATATGTAGGTCAAACTCATAAGAGGACAGGAACAGTTCACCCAAATTCTGGTCATCACCTGTGTCGAGCAGCCTCGTTTCTCCTGTGAGACAAATGGAGCATTCACTGTGTGGGGACAGTTTTGTGTGCCTCTGGTAGGGAAGTGTTCTAACTCACAGCAGCAGACTGTGTAAATCAGAGCTGGAGCTGCAGCCAAATGATGCAATTAGAGGTCTTGCTGTCAACAAACAATCATGTAAATTTGTTCTCTCTGATAGGAATCAAGAAGGAGACATGACTAAGCATGTAATAGCAGGGGGTTGGGAGAGAAAGAAGTTGCCCGAAGCTTCCTAATGAGGGAAAAAGTTATTATAGAATGAAAACAGTGAAAAGGTGGAGATTTGTGGGTGCCTCTTCAGGAACTGAGGAGGCTGGGTGGTACCTGAAAGTGGCTCCAGTACAAGGTTTAGGTAGTTCAGTCTCTCTCTGCAGGTGTGTTTTCCCAGCAGCCCAAGTCACCTTGTACCAGGCTTGTGGGATGTTTGTCCTCATAAAATCACAGAATGGTTTGGGTTGGAAGAAACTTTAAAGCTTATCTTAATTATCCCCCTTAATTAGGACTCTGGTGATTGCCTTTAACTGCTGGTGGCAGCTCAGCTCTGAGTGGGACGCTGTCAGCAAATAAAGTATTTATCTGGCCCTTGGTGAGGAAATGTGCAAGGCCAGGCTGGACAGGGTTTGGAGCAGGCTGGGATTGTGGAAGGTGTCCCTGCCTATGGCAGGGGGCGGGATGAGATGACCTTTGAGATCCTTTCCAATCAAAACCATTCTGTGATTCTATGATTCTATGACGTCTCTCTTTAGAGCAGGAGGTGATGAGGATTTTTGGTCCCAAAGCTTTGGCCTCTGCTAAAAGGAACAGCCATCTCCATTGTATCCACAGTTCTTGATCATCTCTCCCCATAACCAGACAGTGAGGAGCGGTGGGTGGCATTGGTCCCCCATGCTGTGCCTGGTGACATCTCGCTGGAGGACACATTCCTGAAACACCTTGAAATGGGTTTAAAAGTGAACCAGGCCCCAGTGCAGCACCCAGCCCTGATGCAGCACCCAGCCCAGCACCCTTCCCAGGGCAGGAATGGACCTTCCCATCCCTTTCCATTCCCATTCCCATCCCTGCACTGCCTGAGGCACCACTTGGGTGTGTGCGGTGCCATACGCTGCTCTGTCTGCCTGGTGTCCCCTGTGCCCTGGGTGGCCCATCTTTTTGGGACATCAGGCATTTCCCTCAGAGCATGGGCTGGGAGCTGCAGCCGTATGTCAGCAGCTGCTCAGCCCTTAAACATCCCTATAATCTCAGGATTTAGCATCAAAGCAGGAGCTCTCATAGCAGGGATCAGACTTAAAAGAAGTCGCTGAAGTAGGCTGGGGAAGTCTTTGCCAAGGAACATCTGTCTAAGACAGTTAACATTACGCACAGAAAAAACCCCAACCCTTTTGTTCGCTTCTGTTTAATGAGCGAGCGAGAGCTCTGTGCAGCCCAGTGTCTCATTTCACTTTCTCAACCAGGTCTTGCATAAGCCCATGTACTTACCTGATCCTTCCCTTCTCTTTCAAAACAGGCATGCCAGCCCAGCTGGCCTTTTGCTGACAGCTGTAGTGGCAATTTCCTACACAATCGCTGTGCTGTACGAGGGGTGAGTAGCTGTGCAGAACTGGAGAGCTTCTAATTATTTCTACCAGCTTTAACTCCCGAGGTTTCAGAGAACTGCACAAGTAGAGATGTTTTTTTCCAATTAATTCAGCAGGGAAGAAGGAAAACAGAGGATTATTTTTCAATTGTTTTGATAATGGGCAGATTCCACTCTGAAACTATTTGCTGAGTTCTATGAACGTTTGTGCATATTTTATTTTTAGCAAAATGAGACCTTTTTTTCCTTTTGGGTGCCAGATTCTGTTTATAGAAGAACAATAAGGAAGGCAGTGAGAGGACTCAATTGTGTCTTCAGAAGAGCCTCTACAAGAAGCACTTGCATTTTGTAGTTCCTTGGATGGGCTTCTCTGCTGTTTTGCACCACAATAGCCCAGCCAGCAGCACAGGATGGAGCAGCACACAGTAATTCCCAGAAGTAGCAGTTGTACTGGTGAAAGGTCTTTTGTATTTGCAAGGGAGGAGGAGATGCAGAGAGCCACGGTCTGCCTGAGGGGGAGTCTGGGTGTGTGCTGAGCCTCGTTCTGCTCCGCACGGGGATGGTCCTGTAGCTGCTCCACAATCCAGGGATGGTCCTGTAGCTGCTCCACAACCCAGAGAGGCTGAGACCAGGATTGCCACGGCACAGGAATAGTCAGGCTGTGCCGGCCTGTGAAGGACAGATTTTGTAGGCCCAAAGGAGAGCACTCACTAGTCTTGATTTTAATTCTTCCTCCCTTCTTTTGCCCCTGTCTTTTGTCTCTGCCCCCTCTCTCCCATCCTCCCAACTACAGGCCTTTCACAGAGGAAATCTATCGGCGGAAGCAGAAGGGAGTGAAGAGCAAGTAGCCCCAGGTACGTTTGCTGATGGGCATTTCAGGGGCTGCTTTGCTGGGCTTCCCCACCAACGAGCACCCCTGCCCAGTCCTGCCTTCCCCAGCTCCTCCAGAGTCCTTTCCACACTTCTCAAAGCATTTGAGCTTCAAGCTTCTGCAAAATCCCAGGCAGAGAGGCTTTTCACAGCAGCAGTTGTGTCCGCCTCTTGGCACCCGACCAGCAGCCCCCAAATTGTTTTGATTATACACTTGAGAATCAGTGTGAGGGAAAATTGCTGGGAAGCTTCAAGGCTCCAGGCTTAATCTGAATCAGGCAGAAAAAACCAGCTATTGGCCGTGGCAGGTGCTCCAGAGAGTGGCAAGGATGGTGTGAGAGGGCATGTGTGCCTCCTCATCCCTCAGGGAAATCAGGCATCTCTGATCCAGCTGCTCCTTGCCTGAGCCAGGAACATTTCTGCCGGTGGGCTCACCCTAAAACCTCAGCCCAGGCTTGTTTGGGGGATCAAAGGCTTCTGCAAAAGCACAAGCTCCTGGCCAGGCTCCTTTCCTGGGGGTTCATTGCCATCCTGGAACTCCCAGTGCATTTGCCTGCTGGTTGTTGGAGAGTTGGGATGATCCCACAGCACTGCTGAGGTTTTGGCAGCACCATAACTGCTGCTGACAGAGCTGCTGTGGCACCAGTGAGGTCCCCAATGGACTCTTGTCCCTTTGCCTTTTGCAGAGCACTCTCTCAGGTACCTCGTGCCTCTCCGGTCCCCACACTGTCTGATTTGCCCATTTTCCTACTGAGATGTATCCTAGTAATTAGCCCAGCAACCCTTAATGAGCTGACTGAGCTCCCTGCAGCACTGGAAGTGACCAGAGGAATAGCCTGAGTGTGGTGGCAACTCCTTGCCACAGCCCATGGGAGATGGAGGTCCCTCTCCCCAGGTCTCTGTCCAGGTCACTGAAGCTCCTGATGCTCTCCTGGGAGTGACACAGTGAGAGACCTCCCCACCTCTTCTCCCTCACCGATTATTGGAGATCTGCAGGGAAAAAGGAATTTCCTTTGGACTGGAGGGAAAGCAGAGTAATGATGGAGACACTGGGGGCCTTTCATAAGTGAGCTCTGAGCATATGGAAGCACCAGCTCCAGCTGACCCTGAAGATCATCTGAAGGTGCTGCCTAAGAGCTATGAGAAGCAGACAAAGCTCGGGTGCAGCAATGGAGAGGGCTTGGGAGCCCCTGAGGATTCAAATGCAGCTGGGGAGGGAACAGAGGAATCTGGTGTGAGCTCAACAACAGCAAAACCTGCTGCAAACCCAACAACCAAGCCCCTCTTTTTTGGGAAAGGAACCTCCCCGTCCAGGTCTGCAGTTTCCCACCCGTGCAGAGCCCTGCAGCGTCTCTGCACTATTGCAAAGGCTCCGAGAAAAGTGATTGAAAAGCACAGGGATGTGAATGTATGACCTAAACCACAGCCCAGGGTGATGGAGGGATGGCAGCTGTCCCATGGGGAAATCTCAGCACAGAGAAGACCCAGGGGAAGTCAATCCATATCTGCACCTCACAGATATCCCACCCCTGGCCATGTTGATGCCCTGGCCCCTCCTTTTCCCTGGGTCCACATGAGGGTCCTGCTGCCTTTCCCACCACCCAGTGCCTTCCAGCTGTTTTTCACTGCCTTGCAGGGGCAGTGGGTGGGAGGGAGGGAGGAAGGGAAAGGTTTGTTTCTGCCTTCCACACCATGCAGCAGCCGGGTACGGATGTGCCCCTCTGCCCCTGCTACCAGCCTCGGCACATCCCAGAATTTCCCCCCACTGGATCCTGCCTTGAACAGAAAGACTCCAGAGGTGATGCTGCGGCCTCAGGCTCTGTTTTTACAGATTCCCAGAACAGTTTGAGAAATAAACTGTAAATGACCAAGCGAGCAGGTGCTGGAGAAGGGAGCTGTGCTGCTGCCGGCTCCCACACGGGCACTGGAGCATGGGGCCACATCTCAGCATCACATCGTCCCCTCCACAGAGGGTCCTCCCTCTTCTCAGTGTCACCTCCATGAAACGGTTCCATTTCCTTTTGCTTTGCACATTGTAATTAATTCACCCTCTGGGCATTGCTCAGCAGAATTAAAAGTGTTGGTCTCTTTTCAGTCCAGCCTCCATTTCCTCCGGAAGGGCTCACAAATGCTGTGTTTGTGTTTCATCACTTCAGAACCATTACACATAGATTTCTTTTTTTATTGCCGTCTCCACAACCTTCCTCTCAAAGATTTGGGCATAGTATTTTATTTTTAGATAAGTTTCCACATCCCCTTCACAGTTAATGTTTATAGACGGAGGCTAAACTGGCCCAGTACCCATAGCAACCATCGAGGAGAGGATACATTGCATTATTCAGACAATTTATGTCAGAGTTGCCAGTCCTGGCTCAAAGTCTCTGATGTCAATAAACTTGGATTTTTTGATAAGTGAAATCAGTATTTACTGAAGAAGCACGTGCTCATACGGGAAGAATTACTCCTAATGAGAACACAGCAAGGGCTGTATTTGTGCTGTCTCATTCCCGGTCTGGGGACCATGTGTGCTGTTCCCAGTCCCTTCTGCAAGGCCAGAGGGGACCCCAGTTGTACCATTCCCCTCCCCAGCCAATATCAGCCTCCTAAAATGTGTGTCTGTCACTGTAAACCCCAGTGGTGGAGCTGTTTGCCATCCCATGCCCACAGCATCCCATGAGCACAGGGATTTGTGCTGTGCTGGGACTGGCTTCATGGACTCCTTTGCCCTTCTGCCATTTCCAGCCCTTCCCACTTCCCAGACATTCTGTGGCAGTTTCGCATTGCATTGCACAAGGGTTTTTTTCTGGGGTTATGCCAGACACATCCCTGGTTTTAGTAGTTCTTCCCACAGCAGCCAGAATGGATTAAATGTCTCTGCCTTCACAGAACTGGTTCTGGCTGCCATAAAGTTGGAGTTTGACATTTTAGAGGCGTCTGCTCTCTCCCTGAAGAGGGAATGTGAGGAGCTGGAAGGTGATGTTCCAGCCCATCTCAAGGGGTCTGAGCCCACGTTTCTCCCTGGGGCAGGGGGTGGCCCTCGCCAGGACCAGTCCCAGGTGGTGCTGTGCTATTCCCCGGGGCTGCAGGGAGGGAAACACAGAGACACCATTATTGGTGTTGTTTTACAGTGTTTAACAACAAGGGATTAGGGGACTCTCCTTGGTTATAAGGAAAAAAATGTGATTCCTCTCCAATTGCCTAATATTTCCAAGAATTTGAGATTACACAGGGAGAGGGTGAAACCTTCAGGCTGAGCATGAAGTGCTAGTGGTGTTGCAGCTGTTTCTCCTCTTCCTGGCTGCAGCTGGGACATATCCTGCATGAATGCAGGGATGGATCTCATGGCCCCTGGGTCAGAACATGAATCCTGCTGCTTCCAAAGGCAGGACCTGCACTGTGGGACCCCCAGGACCAGCCCCAGCAGCCCCAGCTCCACGCTGCCACAGGCAGGCACATCCCTCTGGCTTTTACAGAGACATCAAGGACCAAATGGGGTCCCTGGAAATGGGGTCATGGGGCCATTTTCGTAACTTCATGCCTTCAAAATCCAGCGTGGAGCTTTCTGGGCCCACTGGAGCTTGGCAGGGGGGTTGTTTGCAGCCTTGGGAATTGTCTCACGTGATGCTGTGTGCTGACACCAAAGATAACACTTCCTTTGAAGTTTGAGATATTTCTCCAGAGCAAACACCAGGAAAGGAGAAACTAGTTAAATCTCAACTCCTACCTGGCAGGGACAGCTGGGTCACCGAGGCCATTGCTCTGTGCTGCCTCAGGTCCCCCATCCCACCACACAACCTCTGTGCCCACCCTCACAGAGGGTTTCTCTGCGTGGTTGCTTGCATGGCTCCCCCCACACATCTCCCTTCCATGGAACTGCACATGGTAATTCCTTGGGATGAGGGGATCATCTGTGCAATAAACGCCCCAGCAAAGGGGATGTGCCAGCTCCACGCTCACAGGATGCTTCATCCAGGAGCACTTCAGGAGATGGAGGCTACATCCTGTGGTCCTTTCCCTGATGGGGTGACATGCAGAAGCAGGGACACATTCCAAAGGCCCTTCCCTCCGTTATGACTGCCCATAACCCTGTGCCCGTGTTTGCTTTCGTCCAGGGAAGCTGCGCTGCCTTGCCCCAGGGGAGGGACGGCCACCAGCCCTTACGTGGCAAACAAACACAGAGAGTAAACACGTGGCACAATCCGGGCAGCACGTGCGGCACTGGCGGCATTGGGAATTCGCCATTCCCGCCGGGCTCCTGCTTGCTGAGTCTGCCCTTTGGCTGTTTGGGAAGATGGCAGGAAATGGGGTGCTCAGGGCTCTGGTGGGGGCTCCCAAACCCATCCCAAAGCTGAGGCAGAACCTTGGCTTTTTTGCCAGCGGTTGGGATTTGATGTAAAAGCCAAGATGAGCTTTGAGCTTTGGGGGCAGTTTGGGCACTGCTTTATTGGGAGTCCCTTAATCCAGAGAAGGTGGACAGGGGACATGACAGAATTTATCTTTACAGGGGAATAAACCAGTCTGTTCTATCCCTGTTGTGTAGGGAAAAAATGGTCACAAAGAAATGGGAAGAACACCATGGTGGGAAACTATTCCCATGTGGGAAACTCCCAGTGCTGGAGCCCAAACAAATCCCAGGGCTGAGCCACATGGGCACTCTGGCAGGCCCATGCTCGGGATCTGGGATACAGGCAGTTCCCAACTCATGGGTGTCCAGGGAAAGCTTTGAAATTTCCCGCAGTGCCCAGAGAGCAGCAGCAGCAGCAGCACCCCATGCCCATTGTCCCCCTGCCCACGGCATCACCCCCATCGAGGACAGAGTGGAGAAGACTCCATCCAACCCAGCCCAGCCCATTTCCACCCTCACTCGGGGGTCCTTACGCACGGAGCTCCCGCCATGAGGCAGAGGACAAGTTACGAGGCTGTTTTCTTTAATTTTCACACTCCAAAGCCACCCCGAGACAGCCCGGTGAGCCACATCCTCCTTGGCTCCTATTTCAAAGGGAAAAAATGGTAGGAATGTGCTGCTTTTTCCATGTTGCCTTTTCTTCGTGGAGGAACTGTTTATGGAGCGCGGCTCCTTTCCCAGCCTGGGTCGCAGGAGGGCTCAGAGCCGCCAGAGTCCTGGGAAGATGCCGGGGCTGGCCTCTGCCTGCTGGGATGGGAGCCTCAAGGGTCTTGGATTTGGGCACGGGCTCAGCCTTTGCCCAGCTCAACTCCCCCAAATCCCAACCTCTCCACCCCTGCTCTGGCCTCAGCCCCTCTGGACCCACCCGAGCAGATGTGGGACCTGACAGGAAGCATCTCCAGGCTCTGAGCCCTCAGCATCACTACCCTTCCCTCTGCCAGCTCCTGCCTGGCACTGCCCCCCTGGCTCCCTGCCTCCTCCTGGGCTTTAATTTCTGTCCTACCAACCCTGCCAACCATCGCTATTTCCATGGGAACCTGCCTGAAATCCACAGCAATGCATCCACCGGGGTCACCAAGCCTCCCTCTCCCCTGTGCCTTGTACTCCAAGCCCAGTTGCTGCCTATCTCCAGTTACAGGTGACATTTCTCTCTAATCTCAGAGAAGCTGAAGGAAACTCTGCTCTTTGGAAGGGAGCAGAAGAGGCTGGAGTTTGGGGACACATCCAAAACATGGAGACACCTTTGTTCAGGCTGGCAGGATGCTGCTGCATCTCAGTGAACTGTGGGTGAGAGGATGGGATGAAAGGAGATGGAAACTGGGAGTGGGGGATTTCCTGGCTCGGAGCTGCATCACGCCGGGCGGAGGGATGTTGTCTCCAAGGGACCTCTTGCCACCCCTTGCCTGGATAACTCCAGGGGATCTGGGGATTTGGAACATGTCTCAGGCTTTCAGATTCTCTCTTAATCAAATCCCAAGTGTTAAAAGGAATCAAGAGACATGAGAAGTGTTGCTAAAGAAGCAGGGGTTGGGGGAAGGAAACAAATAAAGCCACCCCCCGGTCCCCAGAGAAGGAGCAGCTTCTGCATCATATCTCATCTGGGAAAAATTATATGGTGGGAATTACGTGCTTCTTCTGAAAAGCCTTAAAGAGATTTAATAAAATGAGACAAGCTAATAATATAGGGAATGAATAGCAACCCTGGATGCTGCATCTTGATTTAATCAGATGCTTTTCCTCAGGGGGACAAGCAAGAACTATGGCTAAAGCCTCCCTCCCCTTCCCTACCCAGCTGCTCCCCTCTTCCTCTGGCCATTCACTTCATCTCCCACCCCAGGGGAGCAGCCAGGGCAGGATTTGGGGTCCCACAAGTCCCTGCTGTTCACCAGCAGCTGCTGGGAAATGTACAGCCCACACTGGTTCTTTGGGAGCGGGGTAAGGAGCTGGACACTGGCTTGCTGTACACCCCCCCCGGGAGAGGGACCCTGTCAAAAGGACAGTCCTGAGGGAGAAAAGCAAGAACTGGGGAGCCCGGAGAGCCGGGCTGGGCAGCGGGCTTGGCTCCGTGTGTGGTTGCTCCAGAGCCAGGGAATGCTGTGTGCTGCTGCAGAGGGGATGAGCCCTTGGTAGGATGTGAAGCACCTTAACGGCAATGACAAGGAGCTCATGCGGGATGTGCTCCTCTCCATGGCCTGGGAGAGCTGCAGGGTCTGCATGTGCCAGCTGGGAACGGCGCAAATGGCTCTTCCAGTCCTGTTTCACTGCTTGGACCCGCAGGACCCGGCCGTGAACCGAGGCCAGCCCTGCCCCGGGGGGATGATCCTTCCCAGCTCTGCAGCACACTCAGAAACCAAACTCATGTTCTGATGTAATTGTCCTTTTCCAAGTATCCCCTGCTCTCCTGTCCCTGTGCTGGGCACCCCGCTGCCGCTCCTGCTTCCTGGAACATTTTGCTTCCTACATTTTTGCCGTGGTGCTGCTGCTGTGAGCTCTGTTTTGCTGCTGCACAGTTCGTCCAAGCCAGGCCCTTGGGAGCCACATGTTCTGTCGCTGGGATGTTTGTGTGACTTTTGTGGAATTTCCTTTCCTCAGCCACTTGCTCGCAGACACAGGGTAGGTTTTGCTGGTTGGCAGGTGGCTGGTAAACCAAGGAGGGTGAAAATAGGGAGGGAAATAGCAAGAAAACAAAGACTGATCTGTGTTGAAGGTGATTCCATTAAAGGTGTCACTGGGGTTTGTGCAGAGCATCCTGCCTGCGGCTCTGGCTGTGCTGAGCTGATGCATGAAAGAGCCTCTATCCTCCAAAACCAGGCAAGGAGCCAAACATCCCACAAATAGCAGGGGTGAACTCTGGCAGCCATGGGGGAAATGCCCTTTTACCTGCCTCTGCTTAAGCCTTGGGCTATTTGCAGTCAGGTCAGAAATAGGTGGTGATTTGTAAAAGAGTCATAACCGTGGGAAGGCTTTGCCTCGCAGCAAGGTGGATCCTTTATCATCAATCACTGGCAGCGGCTCCCAGCAAATGTGCTATGCTCCTACAGGAGATGAGTTTCTAGATGAGCCTGGGAGGACTCAGCTAATGCTGTGTAATGCTCCCTGCTTGGGCTCTGCATGACTCCGTGAGGAGCTGCGCTCTGGGATGGCACAGAAAGTGCCCACATCCTCTTTCCTGGGAGTTCCAACCACCACTGGCTCTCCTCCACCCACCCTGGGTCCCTGATGTCCTGCCCTCGCTGTCAGGGGGTCCCTGGCTCTGGTCCCACTCCACCAAACCCACAGGATCCCAGTGCACATCTGTCTCCTGGCATGCTCTGCCCAAAGAACTGTTTAGAAGGCGCAAATGGATTTTTTTCCTGTCAGCCAGGAGCAGGTTTCGAGTGGGCTATTTTTACCTGTTCCTGACTCTATTAATAGTTGTACGGCCAACAATAAATGCTGATTGAGATATTTGATTTGTCTGTCCTCCAGAGGTTGCCATTTCCTATTCTCCCTGTTGTTTTCCATCAACCGCTTCAATTAAATGATCTTTTTGTTATTTGGGGTGATACATTTGGGTTTTGTGTTAGGCTATTAAACTTCTTTGCTGTCTCGCACACAGATGAATAAACACAGGAAACTGTCCCACTTTCTCTCCTCCAAGTGTCCTTGTGCCTCTGGGCAGGATGTTTCCCTGCGGGCAGGGATGGGGCTGTACAGGGCTGTTTAAATTGCTGCTCCCTTCCACCCCACAGACAACCACAATTCCTCCGTAAGCCTTCCAAGAGTGTTTAAATTAATATCCAAGCATGAGACCACACTCAGGGGAAAGGAGAAGCTCAGCACCATCCATTTCCTAAGTGGTGCTGATGAAAGGCACCACTCTGCCCCAGTCTGTGTGTTCTGGCTGTCCCTGAGGTCCCTCTCTGTGTTATAGGGAGGCTTCTGCTGCCCTGAACCTTATTAAAGCATCACCTTTTGCTAAGTCTTTTTTTGGTTGGTGGGGTTTTTTAACATCTGTTTTTAAAAAATGTATTTTTATCACAGAACAGTCTGGGTTGGAAGGACCTTAAAGCTCATCTTGTTCCACCCCCTGCCATGGGCAGGGACACCTTCCACTCGACCAGGTTGCTCCACATCCCATCCAACTTGGCCTTGGACACTTCCAGCGATGGGTGCAGCCACTCTGGGCAAACTGTTCCAGTACCTCACCACTCTCAGAGGGAAGAATTTTTTCCCAGTATACCCATCTAGTTCTGCCATCTGTTAGTGTGAAGTCATTCCCTCTTGTCCTGTCACTCCAGCCCTCGCCCAAAGTCCCTCTCCATCTCTCTTGTAGCTCCTTTAGGCACTGGAAGGGGCTCTAAGGTCTTCCTGGAGCCTTCTCTTCCCCAGGCTAACCATTCGCAGTTCTCCCAGTTCTCCCAGTACGGCACCGTCCACGTTCCCATTCCCCTTCCCGGCCCTGTGCGCGCTGCCGCCGGCCGGACTCTCGCCTGTCCCCTAGCGGGGAGAACCGGCGCTGCAGCGGCACCGCTCGGCGCCCCGGCACCGGGACAGGGACCGGGATCAGGGTCCGGGATCAGGGTCGAGGTCGGGGTCAAGGGAAAGCCGCCCTCCTAAGAGCCTCCGCCAAGGGGGCAGCCCCCAGCCCGCGCCGCAGCCCCCGGTAGGACCGAGACTTCGCTCTGCTCCCGGCCCCGCGCACTGGAGCTGGCACGGAACGGGGTCTTTTCTCCTGTGTTTCGGGCGTTTGCACCTGGCAAGTGTAAACCGGAGCAAAAACACCTCAGGGAGCGGCTTGGGACCCTCTGCACCCCCGTCCCCGGTTCCTGCATCTCGGGGTGACCCCACTCCCCGAGCCCCGAGAGCCCCGAGCCGGCTGCGGGGCGCCGGGAGCCCGCACCGGGCTGAGAACGGGACGGATACAAAGCACAGGGACCCCGTGCTGAGATGCAAAGAGATCTGTTTACAAACGGGACTGTGAAAGGGACCGGGAGTGTGAGCAAGTCTGAGAGCGGGACTTCGAAGCACCGGCAGTTCCAGTCGGGCTGCGAGCTGGACCGGGCTGTGCAACTCCGGGAGCGCGAACCGGGATGGAAACGGGATCTGGCCGTGCATCTCCGGGAGTGACAACCGGGGTGGGAACGGGACCGGGCTGGGCAGCACCGGGAGTGCGAACTGGGATGGGAACGGGACCGGGCTGCGCAGCAGCCGGACTGGGAACGGGACTGCGAACGGGACAGGGGTGTCAAACACCCGGAGTCCCAACCGGGCTGTGAACGGGGCCAGGCAACCGAGCCCCGGGAGCGCGAACGAGGCTGCGGACGGGAGCGGAGCGCGCAGCCCGGAGCCCGGCGGGGGGCGCGGGCCGAGCCGGGCGCGGAGCCGGGCGCTGACTCAGCCGCCGCCGCCCCGGGCCGTGACGCGCCGAGGGGCGGTCGCTGCCGGCTCCATATAATGCGGCGGCCGCCGTGCAGAGCTCACACCGACCCTTCCTGAGAGGGAAGAGGGGCTGAGCAGCCGGGCAGGCAGCGCCTTCCTCCTTCTTCACCTCTCCTTTTCGGCGCAAGCTGCACTTTTGCCGGCGTCAATGAAACTGGCAGCGATGATCAAGAAGATGTGTCCCAGCGAGGCCGAGCTGAGCATCCCCGCCAAGAACTGCTACCGCATGGTCATCCTGGGCTCCTCCAAGGTGGGCAAGACGGCCATCGTCTCGCGCTTCCTCACCGGCCGCTTCGAGGAGCAATACACGCCCACCATCGAGGATTTCCACCGCAAGTTCTACAGCATCCGCGGTGAGGTGTACCAGCTCGACATCCTGGACACGTCGGGCAACCACCCCTTCCCAGCCATGCGCCGCCTCTCCATCCTCACAGGTACTTGTCAGAGGGTCCCTCTGCCAGACTCCTGCTCAGTTTGGGGATGTTTTTCCAGTCCTGGGAGGAGGGAGATAGGATTTTGTGTTTTCAAGTGGATGGGCAGCTCTTCTTGGTGGACTGGAGGATGCAGGACCCAGGTGCTGCCTGGTCCTTCCTTCTCCAAGTCTGTTTGGCTTAGGAGTGGGTCTCTGTGTGTCCCTATCCCTGGAACGATCTCATGTTCCCTCTTTGTCCCCAGGAGATGTGTTCATCCTCGTGTTCAGCCTGGACAACCGTGACTCCTTTGAGGAGGTGCAGCGCCTGAAGCAGCAAATCCTGGAGACTAAGTCGTGCCTGAAGAATAAAACCAAGGAGAACATAGAGGTGCCCCTGGTCATCTGCGGCAACAAGGGCGACCGGGACTTTTACCGGGAGGTGCAGCCCCGGGAGATCGAGCAGCTGGTGGGAGGGGACCCCAAAAAATGTGCCTACTTCGAGATCTCGGCCAAGAGGAACAGCAGCCTGGACCAGATGTTCCAGGCGCTCTTCGCCATGGCCAAGCTGCCGAGCGAGATGAGCCCTGACCTGCACCGCAAGGTCTCGGTGCAGTACTGCGACATCCTGCACAAGAAAGCGCTGAAAGGCAAAAAGCTGCTGAAGGAAGGGGGCCGGGGCAGCACGGAGGAGGCGTACGGCATCGTGGCCCCCTTCGCCCGGCGGCCCAGCGTGCACAGCGACCTCATGTACATCCGGGAGAAAGCCATCGGCGGCGGGCACGGCAAGGAGAAGGATCGCTGCGTGATCAGCTAGGAGCCCCCGCTTGCCACGGGAAGGAAGGAAGGAAAGAAAGAAGGAAAGGAGGGGGAAAGATGCTCGTTTCCGAATTGACTTTGGGCAGGTGCCCACCCGGGCAGAGAGGGTGTCGCCTCTCCCCCAGCTTCCCTCCTCCCGCTTTCATCATGTCCCTCCCTGGGGGTGCATTTTGGGAGCGAGGGATGCGAAGGGGGAGGCTTTGGAGGGCAGGAGGGGATGTCACTGGGAACAGCCTCCTCCTCTGGGCAAAGAGACGGGGAAAGGGTGAGCTGCTGGGCAGCCAGGTGGGAGGATGAGTGTGGAGGGCACAGACCTTGGTGTTTCTTTCCCTCCCAAACCACCCAGCCTCGGGCACTGCCCTCAGGAGGGAGGGCAGGGGCCTGCCAGCACCTGCCTGGGGCTTTGGGGTTGGTTCTTGTTTTTTTTTTTTCAACTTGAGAAACTGTGCACGGACTCTGATGCTGTGTTGTGTGTTCATCTGTGTCTGCAAAACACATGCAGAAGACACTCCTAAGCTGTTGCAAAGACATTGCAGAGTTGCAGCCCCGATGGACCAAAAAACTGATTCTTGTTTACATTTGTCTTGTTTGATTTGCAAGATTTGGGGAGGGTGGGGGGAGAGGGAAGGGTTTTACAAGAAAAAAAATAATAATAGGCACTTTATGTAGGTATTGTTTGTCATTGACATGAACAAAACAAAGAATCTTCAAGTGTTTCTACCGTGGGTGAAACTTGATGTTTTATTTTTTCTACAAATTAATAAAATATTTTAAAAAATGACACTTGTGGGTTTGTCTTTGCTTCCTTGCCCTATCCCATAGCAAAGCCTGCTAAACAAAAGGCCTGAGCTGTGAGGTGGCAAAACCAGCCTCTCACTCAAGCCCTGTATTACCCCATTTTCTCCGTCTCCCAGTGCAAAGGTTCCCGCCTCTGCAAGCCGCTGGGTTTTTGCCACCCAGGGTAACGAGGGGCCACGCAGGGAGTTACTCACTCCAAAGGGTCACTGAGCCAGCACTCTTTCCTCACTCCACTACGCTGAGTGACGGTGCTGCCAGCCCCGTGACACGCGGGGCAGTGGGATGTCACTGCCTGCAGTCACCCAGCAAACTGACATCACTTGGTTATAAAGAGCTGATTGTGTTTCATGCTCTTTCCCGATTAACTAAGCACATTTTAATGATGTCAACACAGACTGATTCATTGGCACCCCAGCTGGGATATTGTTTTTACTTTGCAATATGAGTAAAGGAAGTACTTTGCTCAAAAGGTCACCTTTACATCTGATGGTTTTTAATCTCTTCCCAATAGCAAGTTGCAGTAATCATTGCTAGAAGCGAAACAGGATCATTCTTCAAAGAAAGCTTTTCCCAGCTCCAGCTTCTCCTCCAGCTCATTTTTAACCCCCGCTCCCCCCTCATGCAGCAGCACAAACCTGTGTTTAGCACATATTAATGGCAAAAAAAATCATATTGAAGCCACGAAACAATGGTGAGGGAGTGAGACTGCAAAGCAAACCACCTCAGTTTCGCTTGAAACTTGGATTCAAGTTGACAGAGTTAACTTGTTCCTGAACTAAGTGCCAGACATTTCTTTGGCAACAAGTTGTTTCTTCCAGCTCTGCCTATGTCTGATTTCACAGGAACAGCCACTGGCAAAAGAATGGAAAACATGGTCCAGGCATGAGACACAGGAATTTATTGAGCTGGGACAGGCAATGGCTGGTGGAAAGGCAATTTCAGCAATAAAAAATGTGTACATTGTGCTTTGTTTATCTCGATGTTCTGCTTTACTCAGAGTTTACACACTGGCACCTTCCCAAAGAAAGTACTAGTACAGTGTCCCAGTGGGGACAGAGTAAATCTCTGAGCTACAGGTGAGTTGCAACCATCCCAACTCCCACTGAGCAGAATTAACCTGTTCAAGCTGCTCAAATGTTTGTGGTTGTGGGAAGCCCCAGGATGTGGAACTCACCTGTCCTGTTGAGCCTGACTTTAGCATGGGAAAACTAAAAGCTTTTCTCACTTATGCCCTTTGTTTTGATTCTTGCCCTTCCTCTGTTTTAAGAGGGAAAGACATTGGAGCTGGGCCCAGGATCCCACATGCTGCCAACATCCTGCCCCTGCTCTGCCCACAACCACTCAGCGAACACACAAGAGGGGCAGTTCAGAATTTATAAATGTTTATTTGACTCATCTCAGACACAACCACCAATTGTTTATAAAGAAAAATACAGAAGTAATTGAAAGCAATCATTCCTCTTCCAACACACAGGGAATGGAAAGTGTACCAGAGACTCTTTCCAGGAGCAGCGCCAAACAGTTCATGCTTCCCTCTTATGTTCCCTTCTCATGTGTGGCCATTTTTAAGTACAAAAAAAAAATTGCAGAAATGCCCCCTTTTTCACCAGCAGGTACTTTGACCCTAAGTGAGGAGAAAGCAAAATGTCTCCTACTCGTTTGAACATAAAAAAGAAGAACCCCACCCCATGAGAAAACAGGAGATGGGATATATAAGTGTAGAGTCCTGCAGCAGATCAAGGGAATGTGCCACTGCCATTGTCCCAGGAGAGCACACGGTCCTGGCTCAGTGTCACACACCCACGGTCCACACAGGCACAACGCCACAGCACTGTAACCAAAACCTAAGAAAAGTCAACTTCTGCCACCCTGTTCAGCCTGAAGAGGAGGTATCTCAGACCCGGAGAGTGGAGCTGTGCCTTTCCTACTCCTTGGGGATTTCAAACATGCAAAGGCTCTTGTACTTCTGCAGCAGCTCGTTTTTGGTCCGGACCTGCTCCCGCAGGTTCTGCAGCTGCTGCTGCTGCTGCTCTGGGCTCACCCCGATGCCAGGCATGGAGCTGATCAGCTTCCTCATCTCCTGGAACTTGTTCTTGAGCTCATTCAGTACCTGGTGAACATCCTGGCTGTCCTTGTCCATGCTGCAGAGGAGAGAAAATCAAGACACTGTGAATTCTCCTACTGAAAATGCTGCAATTTCCAATACAGCCAGGGTTTAAACTGGAATTCACTAGGAAAATTGCTCTTGGTATCTAGCTGCACACACCTGATTCACCTATCCCAATAAAAGGACACAGATGGATATACAGACTGGGTAGCTTATGGGCAAACTGGTTTCCTGCAAATTTCCAGCACACAAGCCTGTCATCTCAGGATGCATTAAACAGGTTAGGAGCTGCTCTGCAGCTTTCAAACATCACCCTGGAGCAGGCTAAATTCTTCCTCTGAACTCCTGTACCTCTCTTTGGGGAAGGTAAGATTGCATGTGTGTCGTGTGTAGTCACCTGGAAAAAAAGATCTCAGTCTCACCCGTGACCTGTTGCTGTTCCACACTGTAACACAAAAAAATCAATGCAGTCAAACAGCTTGACAGCAAAAAACAGAAACTGTTCCCCAAAGTGTCAGAGAGTGTCCAAAGGCAGAGAAAATGGTACTTTGGAACTTTAAAACGAGTCCTTGGGGATTTATACTTAATAAAAGAGAAGCGGTGGGGGGTTTTTGGGTTGGTCTGGGTTTTTTTTTTTAAGAGCAGCAGAATTGGCTCTGCAGCCAGCTCTGTGCTTTTCAAGGCTCAGTGTCGTCTGAGGCAGCGTCTGCCCTTGAACCCTCATTAGTATCTGACTCAGCTTTGTTAGCACCAGCAAGAACTTTTACTGATTCCAGGCAAAAGCAAGTCCCCGCTTCCAGGCCGCCTGTTAATAGGGAGAGTGGGATTCTAATGGTCTTTGAAAAACTGGGAGCCTGTTCAATAGCCAGACCTAAAAATAAATCTGCTTGGCATGACCAGGGCAGAGAGGTGCTCGATTATAACTTTGGGGAATCGTGACATGGCTGAGAGCAAAACTTTTAAGCAGATGGCTGCCGCTTGTTTCAAAAGCCTGTTGGAACAAAATATTCATTACTCCCTTCTAAATAAAACTGCAGCTGGTACCATAATGTCTCCCCATTATGCAGGCACTCAGGGCCAGGTCGGCAGTGGAAAAATACAGGCACACACACACAACCAGCCCCACGGCACATCTGGGGAAGGATGGGGTGACACTGCCTTTAATCCACCACAGCTGCAGGCTGGCTTTGACAGGGATGTCCTCCCCACATCTCATTCCCTTCTCCATGCAAAGAGAACTGACAGCTGCCTGTTGCCTGGTTGATCCAAAGGCATAAATATTTTAGGCTTGGGGGGGTTTTTTTCCTGATGGGTGGTTTTCCTGCTGGATCAATCAATGAAGCAATTCCCTGTTTGGTGGCATGGAGAGGTGAGAGTGATGAGGTGCGGGAAGAGCCTGCGGCTGCCTGCACTAACACAGGATTCAACACAACATCCAACCACAGCCTGGGCACAAAACCTGCCTTAAGGCACAGTGCTCTTCACCACACCAGCACAAACCACCATCGGTGGAGCCACACAGTGAGACCGCAGCAGTGATGCCATTAACTGTACAAGGCTGAAAATATCAGCAGACCCTGTTTAGGAAAACTTTCTCCAAACCGAAACAACAGGAAACAGCACCCGTCCTTGAATGTCAGCAAATTTATGCGATACATCCTCGCTCTGGAGCACAGAGTCACCTTGGAGATGTGTCTTCATGGCTGAGTCAGTGTCAGAGCGGCAGGGCTGGGCTCTGCCACTTGAGGCAGTGTTAGAGGACAGCCCGTTTGCCATCTGTCAGGGACAGGAGGCACAACATCCCACCGCTGGCCGCTGTGGTGCCACCCTTCTGCCACATCGTTCAGCACCTATGTTGGCTCGAGCTGCCAGGGAAATGCCACACATGAAGCCAAGGGAGGTAGCTCGGCAGCAGGAGTGGGTGGCTTGGTGGGACAGGGTTCAAGATATCCCTGGGACTGTCATTTGTGAGTCACTATGACCTGATCAGTGACACACCAGAATCTGCGAGGTCTCAGCCCATGGCTACTGCCCACTTTGCTGATTTACACACACGCACCTGCCAGGGGATTTAGCCTCACTCTGTGGTCTGCACACATCAGCAGAATCAAGGTCAGGGGGCAACTTGATGGCCCTCACCTAGCACAATGGGGAAACTGAACAAAATCACAGGGTTTGTGTTCTCATGCCCATTCTGGACTGGTGTGTCAAGGGTGTCCATTCCCATGGACTGGGCTGCAGAGCCATTAAGGATGAACCTCCCTCACCTTTCAGACATGCTTGGTCCAAGTGAAACATCAGCAGGACACAAAGCAGCTCCTAAATGAGTGCCCAGGGAAAAGGGTAGGATGAAGGCAATTCATGCTTCCCATGCTCACTGCCTCACCCTGCAGAGTGCCCAGGTGAGTCTGCCTGGATGAATTTCCATGGCAGAGCCATTCCCTTTCTGGGAACTCAGATGAGCATCTCTGGAGGGGTTATCCTGGGCCAGAAACACATCAGTTCTCAGGATACTTGTACAGCACCTTTCACCGGTACAGGGCTTATCTCGAGTTGGGAAGAAAACAGTGTACGTCCCACTGGGGAAGCTGTCCTCCTTTTTAAAACTGCCCAGAAATGGGCTGCATTCCTGACGCACAGCCTGTACTTTCTGAGGCTGTTATCAGTCAAAGAGTACAGTTCTCTGGAGCAATAACCCAGCGGACAAACAGTGCTCCTGCTCCAGACACACACTGTACAGGGCAGTGTACCTGGGCCATGGCAGCACCGGCACTGCTCAGGTGACCCCAACACCACCCAGGTACTGGCACGACTCAGAGCAAAGATGCACTTGGGGCTGTGCCAGCTCTCTCCAACACTCTTCCCAGGAGCTCCAACTGAGATAAAAAGGGCAAAGGAGATTCTGGGAGGTTGGAGAGCATTGCCAGAAGGGTGACCCCATTGCCCTGCTTCCTGTTCAGGACATCCTGGGGAAGTGGGAGCTGGGAGAGCATCACTCGAGGGAGGATCCAATAGCCCAGCTCCCTGTTCAAGGCATGATGAGGATGCTGAGAATGTTAAGGATGTGAAAACAAGTTAAAGAGGGAAACCCATAACTCTGCTCCCTGTCCAGGGCATCCTACGGATGCTGCGGCTGGCAGAACATCACTGGGGGGGGAACCCCATTGTCCTGCTCCCCATTCAGAGCATCCTGGGGATGCTGGCAGCCGGGTGAGCATCACTAGAGAGGGCATCCCATTGCCTCACTCCCTATGCAGGGCATCCCCGAGGATGCTGTGACTTGGAGAACATCACTGGCGAGGGGACCCCTTAGCCCTGCTCCTCCCGAGGGCTCTGGTGTGAGGCAGCACCGTCCGAGTGGGGCGGCTGCGGCAGGGCCGCGGTGCCGGCGGGGCGGGGGGTGGCGGTGCCCCGCCGTTACCATTTGATGATGTCGTGGACGAGCGGCAGGAAGGAGAACTCCTCCTGCGCGGGGCGGCAGCGGCGGCGACTTCTGCTCGGCGGGCGGCTCTGGCGGCGGCGGCTCCTCGGCGGCGCGGCCCGCGGGCCCGGACGCCATGGCGGGCCCGGCAGTGACGGAGCGGGGCGGGCCCGGCCTGGCTCCGCCTCACGGCCGCCCGAGCCCGCGGCAGCGGCGCTCACCGAGCCGGGAGCCGGCTGGGCAGCGGTCGGGGCTGGGGAGTGGGGCAGTGCCCTGCACCCGCACTGTGATCCCGCTGACACCCCCAGTGATCCCGCTGAAACTTCCAGTGATCCCCCCAAATGCCCTCCGCAGTGATCCCGCCCGTGCCCGCAGTGATCCCCCTGCACCCCGCCAGTGATCCTCCCTGACACCCCCGGTGTTCCCTCCCCATGCCCCCCTACTGATTCCCTCTACACCGCCTCAGTGATCTCCCTGCACCCCTCAGTGATCTGCCTGCGATCCCCAGGGATCCTCCCCTTACACCCCCCCAGTGATCCCCCCTGTGGTTCCACCTCCCATCCGAGCCCCACACAGGAGGTGGGGGTTGGAGGAAGGAGAGATCGTGGGGTCCCGCACCCCAAGGACAGGGTGAGGAGAAGGGGTGCCAGGAAGCATCCAGGGACCATACGAACCACCCAGAAGTCCCAGTAACCATCCAGGGATCACAGGAGCCATCCAGGGATCCCAGGAACCACCCAGGGGTCCCAGGAGCCATCTGTGGGCTGGCCGTGGCTCCCAGCCCCTCAGCACACTTGAATTGGTGTCCCAAGTCTCTATACATCCTTCTCTTTCAAGCCAAATCTGAGGGGAAAATTGCATTATTCTGTGTAAAAAACCACAGCAGGGTTTCGCTGTCTCATATCCCAGCTTCCCACTATGTTGTTTTGTTATTTGGTGTCTTCAGTTTGACTTTAATGCAAATAGGGACAATATGGGCTGGATGATGGGGATGTGGTCCTTGAAATGCCATAGGGACGGATGTTTACGTGGGACCAGACTTTCTGCTCAAGGGAGGAAGCATGGCCAGCATCAGTTGGAGGGAAAGCAAGCTGGAGTGTTGGATGGGAGTCTGGGCTGGAGACTGGAGGAATTCGTAGGAAGAACAGAAGTGTGATGTCAGGGCTGGGACTGCTGTGGAGCTGGGAGAGGGAGAAGAAGGGGGGAAAAGGCTGAGAGAGCAGGGGATGTTCACCTGGAGAGGAGAAGGTGACAGGGAGACCTTAGAGCCCCTTCCACTGCCTAAAGGGGCTCCAAGAGAGCCGGAGATGGACTTTGGACAAGGGCCTGGAGTGACAGGACAAGGGGGAATGGCTTCCCACTGACAGAGGGCAGGGTTAGATGGGATATTGAGAAAGAATTCTTCCCTCTGAGGGTGAGGCCCTGGCACAGGTTGCCCAGAGAAGCTGTGGCTGCCCCATCCCTGGAAGTGTCCAAGGCCAAGTTAGACAAGGTTTGAAGCAACCTAGTCTAGCAGACGGTGTCCCTGCTCATGGCAGAGGGGTTGGAAGCAGGTGATCTTTACAGTCCTTTCCAACCCAAACCATTCTATGATTCTGTGAAGAAATGGAGCTCTGGTGTGACTTACCTGCAGGGGGAAGAGGTGACTCAGGACGGTGACTGGTCAAGACTGGGAGAGGGACGGTGATGCCCCTCTGCACCAAGCAGCTTCAGTTTGCTTCAGTGAAGTGCTGCCCCTGTGCTCAAACCACTGTACCCACACAAAGCATCGCAGCATGGATAATACCAGCCACAGTTGAGAGCTTTTATTCCTGATTTGGCTTAGACAAAATGCGTAATTTAATTTTTCATTTGAAATAGGCCTCCCTGCTCAACAGTTATAGGCTGAGGAGGACTGGGAAGGCAATTTCCTTTTTTAAACCAATTTCTTTCTGAAAACAAACAGAGGCTATTTATACATCTAATGAGAACGCTGGTAACCATTTAAATGGGGGGTATTGGCTGTTTGCTCTAAATATAGCAGATGCAATCGCTCACTTTGTTCCTACTGTCAGGAATAGATTCAGGAACTGATGCTGGAATGTGCAAAGGAGCCTGGGGGAGCCCAGGTTCCGCTGAACAGATCCCTGTGGGAAGGCTGGTGGTATTTATGGCCCTTGACTGAGTCAAGCAGGAGGCACAGGATGCTGTGTCCTTCAGATGGGGCTGAGCCAAGAGGTTAATTTCTGCCTCTTTTTAAGGGCTGTTTCTAAAGCAAGAGTTGATTCAGGCTCCATGGGGCTCATTTCCCTCAGTATTGTGCTGGTTTTATTCTCCCCTTGGCTTTCTGGAGGAGGGCAGCAATAATTGCTGGGCTGCTGGATGCCTGCCTGTGATGGTTGAGTCAGGCAGTCGTTCCAGCAGGTGACAACATGCAGACATCATTCAGTACCTAAAGTGCTGTCAATCAGCATTTCTTTTTGCCTTTCCATTCCCATTTGGAGTCTCATGTTCCCAAAGCACTGGGACACAGCTTTATCTAGTTGGGGTGTGTCCCTGCCTCTTGCCTTATCTTCCTTGTGGTAACAGCTCCTCCAGCTCCCCCAGGTGACCCACCTCTGTCCTTTGGGGCTTGTTGTGTCTCGTGGCAAGTCCAGGGGAGAGCAAAGGTGTTTTGCCATCTGGGTGGGGTTCAACAGGCTCCTACACCACTGGAGATGCTGCTGGTCGGATGAGACTGTGTGGTCACCATGTGAGTATCAGCCTGGACTAGGTCACAGTAGAACCGTGGTCTGTGGCATGACAGTGTGCTCATATCCCTGGTGAGGGCTGTGGGGAGAGGTGAGAGCAGCTGACAGGTCTGGCAGGGAAGAGAAGGTTTTTGGTGTTGTGGGTGTGCAGAGAGTGTTTACCTCAGGTGAGGGGCAGTGGTGGTGTGCCCAAATCTTCACCAGTCCTTATGGAGCTCCAAGCTGTGAGACCTTTGTCCCAAGGGGGTGACTTTGGTGACCTTTGTTATGTCCTTGTAGCGCAGTTCCTTCCAAATCCCTTTGCAGTTGTGTTGGGGTCTCCGTCTTGGATGGGAAGGCTGTGTCAGCCCATCCACTGTTCTCAGGAGGAGCTGGTGGTGGGTTGCAGTTCTCCCTAATTTTCATTCTGGATTCTTTCACCCACTATCAGTTCCTCAGCAGAAGGGTTTGAATGAGCAACCTGTGAAAACTGCATGTGAGGCAGCTAAAGCATGAACAAAGACACTTAGTGATGAATGAAATGAATAATTTCCCCCTGGATTTGGTAATAAACTTGAAGTGCAAATGATCGACCTGTTCCTCAATTTAATTGTGGCTCTTTGTATAATTCACTTGCTGGACAGGCAGTTTCTGAAATGTGTAAATGTTTCCAAACCATCTGATTTTC
Source organism: Corvus cornix cornix (assembly GCF_000738735.6). Taxonomy (NCBI): domain Eukaryota; kingdom Metazoa; phylum Chordata; class Aves; order Passeriformes; family Corvidae; genus Corvus; species Corvus cornix. The sequence continues at coordinate 6,629,645 of NC_046344.1, read as the reverse complement.
TGTGTACATTCATTGCTCACCCAGACATTTCATTAACGCATTATCCTAAAACCCAGCTGATCAAATAATCCATATCCAGGTTCGCTTTTGTTATTGCCTGTTTCTTTATGATACCAATGTTATTCTTTCTTCTCCTGTCATTTCTGTACAGATTGTACCTCTTGTCCTCTTCCAAAGGGAACTTTTGAGGTATTTACCACCAGTTATTTAATTCAGCACCAGGTGACTCTGTGCCTTTCACTATTTCCTTACAATGACTTGATGTTTTTATATTGATGGTCTGACATTTCACTGGGCTCCGCTTTTTGCTGTTGGACCATCTGGAGCTTGTTGTGCTGTTGCCACCAGCTCTGTTATCGTTTTTTACTATGTGGCTATCACCAGGTTGAACTTTATCTCTTCCTCCTGCTCCTGCACTGCATCATCAACTGAATTTTCTATTTCAGTCTTGCTAAGCTGCTGTGGTGGGATAAGTGTGTATTGCTCAGTCAGGGAGATGTTGTCAGGGTTGTGACCACCTGGGAGGGGGTGATAGGAACAAGAAGTTACAGCTCCAGCCTTGGCCAGGGCTGGTGGTCAGGGCACCTTTTTGTTAGGTCATTACTATGATCCTGCAACTGCTCAGGTTCGTGGCCAAGATCTCCCTAATTTTGACCAGATGGGAATTCAGTCTCGGACTCTGCCTTGTTTTCACTCCTGGGGGTGCTGATGGGAGTGGGGGGTCATTAGCCACGCTTCATTCTTTGAAACTGTGTTTTACTAGAGGGATTTAGGCCCTGCAGGTCTGTCTGCCCCAAACACTCAGCCCTTCACCCCCACATGCTCCCAGAGCTGCTGGTGCCCCAGGTGCCATTGAGATTTAAGATCCAAACAAGCAGCATCAAAGACATCCACAGCACCTCAGTGCCTCCTGGAGCAGCTGGCTGCTGGGGAAACTGGGCTGCCGTGGGAAGAGGGCTGTCATCCCATGGCCCAGGAGATGCCACCCTCAGGGAGAGCCCAGCGTGGAGGACGGAGCCTGGGACAAGAGGTGGCACAGCAGGCTTGGCCAGGCTGCCTGTAGCACCAGGTTGGGTGTCACTGCAGGGCATTGGCCTAGCCATGAAGGCCAGTGCTTCAGTGCTCCGAGCCTCAGGAGGTGAGTGGGGATGATTCAAGGGCACAGGGAGTGTCCAGTGACCTCACCGTGTTCTCCAATGCCACCCCACTGCTGAGCAAACACGGAGGCTGGCCCAGGCCACCCCGGGGGAGGCACCCTGACCACTGCGTGGGCAAAGGGAGCACTGAGGGCTCCTTGCACAAGATCAGCTACGCAGAAGCATGGATCCAGGAAAACACACAGCCGGAGAGGATGCAGCCCCCAGCCTGGCCCAGCTCCAGGTGCAGGTGGCTCTGGAGCTCACTGTCTCCGTTGGGCAGCTCTGTGCCTGTGGGGCATTCTGGTGATGAGTCCTGGGAGCTGCCAGTCCCTGCAGAATCCCACAAGATCATTTCATCATTTCACAGCCAGGCTTGAACACTCCAGGCTGTTTTCCACCCAGGGCAAAGGGGCAAAAGTCACCTAGCAGGAGCAAGACAGGAATATGGAGTGTGAATTTGGGGTGTCCCTGAGGAAAGCTTTGCCTGCAGAGGAAGGTGCCCTTGTTACCACTGGGCAAAAGCAGCCCTGGATCCCTGCTGGCTCCCGCTGTAGTGTGGTGAGTCAGCAACGTCCCTGCCATTATTTACAAATAATGAGTGAGGCTCCGAACACGTGCCACCAAAAACATGAGGCAGCAGCAGTTTCACTCTCAATATGCAATCATGGCCTTGAAGCAATGCTGCAGGAGCCTGCACGGGAGGCCAGGGCTCAGCTCAGGTGAGGATTTCTGTCCTGACCTCCTGGATGCATACCCAGCATGTTGGGAAGGTGTTGGAGTGGGACAGCACATGTGTGTGCCTCCCTGTGCACACACATCCCTGTGTGTTTGTACATTCCTGGATACATCCCTGGGTGCATCCTTGTGCTCTTGTATCCCTGTGCTTGTGCATCCATGGATCCCAGTGCACCACTGTCCTGCACATGCACACAGCGTGGGTGTCACAGAGGACAGATAAATTTACCTGGATGCACGTAGCAGACACTCACTGATGGGGACACATTAAGGACATAAATGAAATCCCAGCTCCCTTTCTTGGAGCCAGTCCTAATTCCCCGAAAGTGGGTCAGGCTTTGTTTGTGTGTTTATCTGGGCCCCTTCAAGTGTGGCAGAAAAAGCCATTACCTGATGCTGGAGCCCTTCAAAATGCTTCTCTTGGTTTACTTAACACAGAGGGAGAGGAAAGGAGCTTTGTTCAGACTTTGTTTTGGCACCCCAGAAAAAGCATCTGGTTAAGATTTTAGGCCATCCTTCACTTGAATTGCAAACACCATTTTGCTGTAATTGGCCTAATTACTGAAATGAGACAAAATTTATATGAGCTTTGCAAGATCAGTCAGGTGTCCTTAAAGAATAATTTTACATGGCAGAACAGTGGGTTTCTGGGGCAGCACTGACACTGTGGGAGACACATCTTGGGAAGTGGAGAAGTTTTCCTCCAGCTCCAGTGAGAAACCATTTAATCCTTCTCCTGACCTGGGGAATGGTGCATCTCTGCAGGGCTATGGCAGGAGCAGTGTTTTAGTGAGCCTTCCTCCTCCTGACCCTGAGCTCCCTGGGCCCTGGGCATCCCCAGGATACTGCCATCCCCCACCTGGAGCAGCCTGTGCCCCTCCTCAGCCACACCAGCAGCTCCCACCTGGTTCTGGCACTGGCACCCATGGGTGGCTTGTCATAGTCACGTGTCCCTGGCCTCAAGGATCCCTGTTTGCCAAGGGCTTAATGTTTAGCTGCTAATAAACAAGGCATATCGGGGAGGTTTTGATGACCAGCTAGCTAAACTTTCCTGGGACGTTTGCTGGCTCTTGTGCTACAAACAAGGCCAGGATGTGGTGACATTCTTGTTTCAGATAAAGTTTTCATTAGAAGTTTCCCAGAGCAGGCTTCCAGCATTGCTCCAGCTCCTACTCCCTTGCTCCTGGGCATTCCTTGAGTTGGTGATCCAATGCTCAGCCATGTCCCATCCTGCCCAAAAGCTTTCTCTCCATTCTGGCGGCACACTGATTTGTCCAAGGAGGAGTTGTTTATCAGGGTTGGATTGGTTTGGGGGTTTGGCTTCAAGCACCTGTAGGGGAATCAAATAAGGTTTTCAAACAATGTCAAGGGGGAAAAGAAAAATCCTCCTTCTTGTTCTGACTTGAGAAATGAATGAACTTGTCCTTCCTGCCTTTACCCCATGGGCATTTCTCAGCAAAAACCCTGACTTTTTCCCCCAAAGGAATATGCCCTAAAGCCCAGCTCAGCAGCTGCTGCCCAGCTCAGTGACCATCAGGTGCCTATGGCTCTATCCAGCCTGGAGCCAGCTTTTGCCCATTTCTACTTTGTGGATTAGCTGAGCCCATCCTGGCTTCTCTTGTGAGGGCATCCAGCAGAGAGAGAGGCCAGAGAATCACTCAAAGCATTTCAATCCCTAACACCATCCTCTAACCCCAGTGTGGCTCAGCCCATTCATCATTGATCCAAATGCAAACAAATGTCATTAGAGAGGGACATTTGGCACTTAGATAAACACTGACCTATCCTTGCCCTCACTCCTGTGCAAAACCAGCCCTCCTGGCACTGCAGGAAGCTCTTGGGATGCTCCCACTGCCCTCCACGGCAATGGCAGCTCCTGGCAAGGCTGGGGACCGCATCTCTCCCACTCAGGGATTACACTGGGACCTGGCTGCTGGCCGGCCCGTTCCAGCATCTCTCAGCAACTGCAGAGATAATTGCAATAAGTCTAATTGTTCCTGCTGGATAACGAGTATTTTGCATCATCATCCCCAGCTGCTGAGAGCACCATCTAAGTTGCTATTTCAGGGCCGGAAAGCAGCTCCTCTGAGCCAGGAAAGGCTGAACCAGGCTGGATCTGGGCACCTGAAGCAAAGCCCCCACGCTGAGGCTCTGCTGACCACAGTGCTGGTTTGCTACCCTGCTTTGGGACAAGGCGTGAGACAGGGACTGTTCCCAAGAGGCAACCTGGATACAAAGACATGAAAACATAGGATATTCAGTGTGCTGATGAAACAGGCAAATCCCCAGGGAGTTTTGTCTCCAAATGGGCTTCTTCCAGCTGGACATGCCATTGTCCCTGTGGATGCAGAGGGCTGGAAAGGTGTGTGCACATGCATGGATGTGTATGCACACGGATGCACACAAACATACACACATGCAGGCATGCACATCCACATGAACACTTGTGTGTACACAGAGTTATTCCATGAAAACCCATGGGCCTGTTTCCCTGCCAACCCGGTGGGCTCCTGCTCCAGCCTTTCCCCAGACAGAGGAATCCAGAGAGGCTTGAACCACTCCTTTGCCCAGGCGGTCCATGTGCTCCAGAGGATGGGGGATCTCTGAGGTGCCTCTTTTGTTCCTTTTGCTAAGTTTTGTAATGTTTTAAGCTCTGTAACAGGGTTGTAAAACAGGCAGTCACAAGGTGGAGTGGGAAGATGAGCAGACAGAAACCTCTTCCCCTCAGAACCCAAGGAATCACTGGTACTGTGCAGTCACTACTCAGTGTGTGATGAGCTCTGTGTGTCCTGGTAGTGCCCCTGGTTTTGGGCAATGCCATTGCAGACAGCAGAGCTTGTCACAGCTTCCCCACGCTGTTCCATCAGGCAGACCTGCTTTGTGCTGCCAGCACACGCAGCCAGCCAGGACCACAGCAAGTGTCACCCTCTCCCCCCACATGATGGGTTAGATAAAGCATGTGGCAGGAACTCCTGACTGGGCATTGATTTCTCCTCCACCAACAAGCACTCTGCAAGACCTGAGGATCCACCACCTCTGGTCAGGGCTGCTCGAGTGCACAAGGCCGGCCTTGCAGCAGGGACAGCATTTGAACAAGGCAGGAGTGCAGTGCTTCTCTCCCTGCACCCCATCTGGCACCTGGAACGGCTGCTGGTAATTGCTCAGTGCTGCAGGATGTATTGAGCAGCCAGCTGCAGCATTCCTGCTCTGCTCATGCTCCCAAACATGTGGGTTTGAGGCAGCATCAGCAGAGGTTGTGCATTCCATCCGTCCCATCCCACAGCTCCCAGCTCAACCCTGGACTCTGCACCTCACTTGCTTTTCCTTTCTTCTCCACAAACCGGCTGCAGCCGGCTGTCAGGTGCAAACCTTGCTCTCAGAGCAGCACCCCTTCAATTAACTCACCTGCCTTGGTGGCTGGAAAGGGTTTGAGGACATCCATGTGGCATAAAGATGTCAGGCAAAAGGATTTGGCTGCCAGGTTGTCACTTATGCCCCTCATGTAATACACAACCCCCTAGAAATGGGTTTGCAAAAGATGGTGCTGAGTTTACCTTGGGAAAGGGTGGTTTGGGGATTGAGATAAGAGTTCTACGAGCTGGCTGGGAAAGGAGAGAGAGGAAGAAATGCGTCAGGGCAAGAAAGGGGAGAGGTAAGTGACTCATCTGGGCTGGGAGCATGAAGCCAAAGGCCTTCCTGGCGCCATGGGGCTGCAGGGTGGCTGAATCTGGGCTGTGACAGCCTTGGATGGAGCCAGCCCTGTGTCAAGGCCTGCTTGTTGGCCAAGCTTGGGAGCCCTATGCCAAAACTGCAGAGGGCAGGGAAGAGGCAGCCCCAGCCAGGGACTGGCTCCAGCTCCTAAAGGCTGTGCAGGGAAGGGATGAGGGGGATGATGCCCCCCAAATTCATTCACCTCCACACCACTCTCTGCTCCATTCCCTGCCAGTGCTGCCATCCCAGGGCACAGGATGTGGTCTATGCCAGGGCATGGGTTAGATGTTAATTTTTCACCTTTGGGAACACGCTGCCTGTCATATACGAGCTCGAGCTTATGGGGCTGGGGTAGGTTTTGTACTGAAACAGCTTCTGCTGCTGCCCAGAGGGGGATTTGGGTGGCCAAGAGCACCCAAAGCAGTGTCCTTGGGAGCCAGCTGGGTGCTCGTGGCCGATTTTACATGTTGTCTCCTAATTGCAGTTCTTCATGTTCCCTCAAAGCAAAAGGCGTAATTAGTTGGAGAACGGGAAGTGCGGGGATCCGGCAGCAGTCGGGAGCTGGTGGCGAGGGGGCGGCTCCTGCTTTTGCAGGATCCCTTCTCCCCCACCAAACCAGCTGCTGGCATTTCTCCTGCCACCATCACCATCCTCCTCCTGTGGTGCCACATCCACTTGGGCATCCTGGGAGGAAAACCAAGCACTGGCAGCAGCTCCCTGTCCTCATCTGAGCACCGCTGCACCCCTGTGAGCACACAAACACTTCTCTTTTGCCAGTTCCCTATTTGCAGCACTGTATATACAGTATAATCCACCCACGGGGTATCCAGGCTGTACTTGGCTGGGAAGGACAGAACATCCTTGTGATTCAAAAGGTCAAAATGAATGTCAATATGCTGTGAGCAAGAATGCCAAATCTGCCTTGGGGACACAGGGTGCTCGGAGGGACCCGGCTGTCGGGTGTGCTGCTCCCTAACAACAGACATGGGGTGCCTGAAAACCCTCTGCTTGCTGCAGGGTCAGGCAGGGCAACTATCCCTAAAAATAAGAATTCCATGGTGTGCAAACAGCTTTGCCTGCTCAGCCTGCAGTTCCCCGTACCCCCTTTCCACTCCTGGAAAGTGAGGGGGTGAACAGGTCACAATGCCCCTTCAAAATGTCCTCCCAGTCTCCTCCAGTTTCTGGCTCTAAAGCCCAAAATTCTGCCTCCTCCACAGGGCTCTGATGCAGAATTTTCTTCCCAGGGCTCAGCTGTGGATGCTGGGTGAGTCCATGGGCAAAACACAGCTGTAAGGCAGCTCCGGAAGGCAGCACGTCCCACTGAGCGCTGGACCGGGAGAAACCACCGCTCCTCCTCTTCCCAGATGGAGTGAAACTGCTGTCATTTCAAGCTGGGCTGGAGGAAGCTCAGCTTGGGCGGATGGCTGGGATTGATTTCCAAGTGACAGAGGCACTCGCGTGTCCCTTGAGCTCCCGGCCCTGTGCCTAATGATTTTCTCTGCTAATAATCTCCGCTGAGCAGGCAGCAGTGGTGCAGGCACAGGGCACGGGGATGAGTGGGATCATTCAGAGCCTGACATGGCAATGGCAGGTCCATGCTGCTCTTCCTGACATATGGATCCTTTTCATTCCTCTCCCCAGCCCATCCCAGCAGGAGGGCTGCCCACAGAGCCCTCAACACCAGCAGCACCAGCCCCTCTAATGATGGCCTCATCTAACGAGAACAAAGCCTTCTCAGGGCTTGGGGAATTTGGAGGTGAATTAGAAACTCCCTTCACAGTGGCAGGGAAACTCCCAGGAGCTGACAGTGTTTTGCTGGAGGGCTTTGAAGGCTTTGGAGCTGTGCTAAGTGCAGGGGTTCCATAGTGTGATCCTCCTGGACACAGCGTTCCCACACACAGAACTATGGAATGGCCTGGATTAGAAAGGACTTTAAAGGTCATCCAGTTCAAATCCCCTCCCATGGGCAGGGACACCTTCCACTAGACCAGGTTGCTCCAAGCCCTGTGCAACCTTGCCTTGGACACTTCCAGGGATGCGGCAGCCACAGCTTCTCTGGGCAACCTGTGCCAAGGCCTCAGCACCCTCACAGGGAAGAATTTCTTCCCAATATCCCATCTAACCCTGCCCTCTGTCAGTGGGAAGCCATTTCCCCTTGTCCTGTCACTCCAGGCCCTTGTCCAAAGTCCCTCTCCATCTCTTTTGGAGCCTCTTTAGGCACTGGAAGGGGTTTGAAGATCTCCCTGTCACCTTCTCTTCTCCAGGCTGAACACCCCCAGCTGTGTCTCAGCCTGAGCTGTCCCCATAGCAGAGCTGCTCCAGCCCTTGGAGCATCTTTGTGGCCTTCTCTGGACCTGCTCCAGTAGCTCCACATCTTTCTTCCCTTCCCTCTCCTGGTGCAGTGCAGGGAGCAGGAACAAGAACATGACCGTGGGTGCAAGATTCTCCAAACACAGACTTTTGGGGACATCCCCATTGTCGCCATCCCAGCGCTGCCGACGAGAGGCTGTGTCCAGGAGGAGCAGTGGGACACGTCTGTCCCTGCCGGAGCCGAGGTCGGGGCAGGTGACGGGAGCTGGCAGTGCTGCCCAGCCTGGCAGGGCTCTCGCAGCCCCGACCTTTCTGGCTTTGAAAACAGGATGGGAACAAGACGCACTTTTGTTTTCAGTTTGGGAGCTGGAACGGGACCTTCTGGCTGTTCCTGGGATGTTACGGCCTCCCGGCTGCTGCGGGGCAGGGACCATGCTCTGGTACCCTGGGCAGCCTCATTGCTCCTTTGCATTTTGTCTTTCGTCAGCAGATCCCAAAGCTCTCCCCATCCTCTCCTGCAGCCAGGCTGGCTGGGGAAGCTCCCCTGGGAGCACCAGCAGGGATGAGCGGCTCTCCCTCAGCCTTCAGCTGGAAACACCCCTGGCTCTCACCATGGCTCACGTGCTGGGGAACCCAGGGAGGTCGGGGAGTTTGTGGTGCTGCTCCATGAAAAATGTGACTGTTGCCCTGGGTAGCACTGGGCACTGAACTAGAAAACCAGCATACAAGGAATCCAGGTGCCTGCACTTTGTGTCACCTCTAAAACCCAGCTCATGGCCACCAAGGAGCTGCTGGCAGCAACCCTGGACTGTGCTGTGGGTCCAAGGCTGGGGACAGGAGGGCAGGGAGCAGCTGGGGCTTGCAGCAAGGCCATGCTTATGCTCACAAAATGGAGGGAAATGGGGTTGAATCCCACATCCCGCCATGAGCAGGGTCAGCTGATCCTTACTCAGGGACCAGAGGACTCTGAGTCACAGAAATAAGGGACAATGTGACCCTGTACCAAAATTAGGAAGAACTCTGGGCAGTCTCTCCCTGCACAGGGTTGGCAGTGGTTCACTGCTCGATATATCAGCCATGAGGTGGGCAGGCAACAGATGATAAGGATATTTTGTTCCTCTGGTGTGGAAACGGAAATTTCTAAAAGAGAAAGGGAAGCACTACAACCCCCGATGGCAGGTGGGGATCTGGCACTTTGTTGTCACTGACCACCTGCCCTGGGACAACTCCAAGGACAAAAACCTCAGTCTCTCTGCTTCCTGGCCCCGCTCCTTATCAACCTCCCACACCCACAAATGGAGAAATAATCTACCCAGTTCCTGTGGAAGAGATTGTGAGCGGCCAATGATGGGAAATCGCACGGGTCCTGCCACGTTGGTGCACGTGTGGGTGCACAGAGGCTCCTGCAGCATTTCCCGGCAAATCCCTGGATTGTGCCAGTAACTCCTGTGAGCCACTCATGCTCGCCCTCCATGGTCTTCTGCCCCTTTTGTGTGCTGAGATCCCATTTAATCTCTTCAGTGACAAATTCATACCACCTTTTGCAGTAGCAGTTGTCACAGCAGGGAAATAGGGTTTTTTTTTAAGAAAATCAAGATTCCCATGTAATTTCTGCTGTGGGGACCTCAGGAGTTTACTAGGAAAATTAAACCTCATCTCAACTGCCTGTAGAATGGAAAGCAAGGCTGAGGCTGTTTGTGTGTCCCCAAATCCTTCTCCTGGCTGAACTCAGCCAAGGCTGGGTGAAGACAGGTCTCCACAGGCCAGGAGCTGCTATGGGGCTGGGAACAGTGGGGTTGGTGAAGCACAGGGCTGGGAAAGGGGCTAGGGAAGGAGTAGGGAGACCCAGGGCAGCTCCATCCCTGTCCCCTTTGGCCACAGTCCCTCTGCAGGGCAGGAATACCCAGCATTTCCTTGAACCCCCTAACGCTACGTATTCCTGCCCTGTATCCCCATTGCCCTGCTCAGTCCATTTTCCTTGTGCTGACATGAGGATTCATGCAGAAGTCAGGTCAGGGACCAAATTCAGCTGGGAATATCTGCCCTGCCAAAGGTTTGTGCCCTGAGTTGTCCCTGCACGGGTCTGGCTGGATCGGTGCTGCCCCGAGGTGCCGCAGGGCCAGAACCCCCTGCTCCAGGGTCTGGTTTGTGCCTCTGGGTGATATTGTTCCCGTGAAAAACATGATCCTTGTTTTTGCTGCCTCAGGGCTGAACCATTGCCCTCCCCGGGGACGGGTCCCTGAGTGCTGGCAGGGATTTATAGCCTGCCATGATTTATGGTGGAGGTGGAGCAGGACAGAGCTGTCACAGCCAGCACCAAGGGAACCCTGGCATTAGGACTGTCCCAGCATGACCTTACCTGGCCATGCAGGACAAAGCTCTGAGGTCAGAGAAGTGTCCCCTGAGGACAGCGGTGGCATCCACAGGACGGGTGACAGTGTGCATGTGTTCAGTCACCTGTTTCCCTCACGGAAAAAACCAGACATGAGAATTTAAAATGCAAATTTTTGCCTCCAGTTCAGAGGCTTGCTCATCTGCCACATCCAGAAGGGACATGGTAGGAGCTGGCACTGCCAGCGGGGGACACCAGCTGACCCAAAGACAGAGCAAATCATGGGGAGTGGCAGCAGATGTGGTGCTGGACTCAGAGAAGTCACCGAGCAATAACACAAAGCAGAGGAGCTGTGGAAATACAGAGCTCCCGAGTAACTGGGATCTGGAACACCCCCGGCCCCCCAGGCACCTCTTCTCCTTACACCACTACCCTCCTCTGCAGGGAGGCAGGGAGGGGAGAGGGGAAAGCCAGCACCAAGTGCCAACCCCAAATCCCAACCTCTTCTCCTCATCCTTTGACTGTCACTGCTCCCTTCCCATCCAGCTCCTCCTTATCCATGCAGGGCTCTGTGGCCGGACCAAACAGCTGCTCCCACCGCATGCAGGGCTGTGACCCAGACAATTAAATACATTCAATACAAGCATCTTGTCTTCTGCAGTGTTGAAATCCAACCCTGGGTGCTCCCAGGCTGTCCCTGCCCTCCTCCTCCTCTCCTGGGTGAGAGGTCTGTGGTTGCTCAGCTCTGTTTATTAACCAGGAATTTTTCCCCTCCAGCAGTTTCTTTATTTTCACCGCAAAGCGATGCAGAACCACCTTGACTGAGAGCAAGTGAAAGCCCAGTGCTGATGCCTGCACCAGTTCAGACCAGCAAGGAGCTGGGCATTCTCCTGGGGGATGGGATCAACATGAAGGGACTTGGAGAGGTCCCTGCAGTGGGATCAGGTGTGCAAATTTGGGGTCTGCCATGAGCTGAGTGACACTGAAGTGCTGGGACATGTGGGGTCACACCAAAGCCAGCGCTGCCTGGGGGACTGCTGGGGATCCCTTTCCTCATGGGACCCCAGGTGGGTTCTGGGGCCGTCAGGATGGAGTTGTCTCCCTTCTAAACCTGGGACAGCATCACCAGCATGCCTCCTGGGACAGTTTGAGACAGTGGCTGGCCTTCCAGACAAAGAGCCTTTGGTGATGAAATGCCTCTTGAGCAGCTCCATAGCAGACTGACAACCAGCCTGTGCTGAGGTCATGCTCTTCCATCTGGGTTTCCACCAGCCAGTGAGTTATTGTAGGAGGACAGAGAGGATTTATCCTTAGTTTATCCTTGCTGTAAAAAGCTGGGTGTCTCTCCCCCGGCCCTGAGCATGGATCTGAGGCTGTGAGACCCTCACCCTGCTCCCTCTATGGCTCCCATGCATCCCTCACTGCCCTGTTCCTGCAAGGTCCCCACTGCCAACCCCGTGTGTGTGAGCTCATGGGAACTCCCTGCGCAATGCAAACGTCTTCCAACACACTTCCCACTCACCAGAGTTTGGGCAGATCCTGTATCATCCCTATTTTGGGTCCTCCCCAGGTCCCCAGGATGGCCTTGCTGCCCAGCCTGACCGAGCAGAGGAATGGCAAAGAGTTCCAGCACACATGGGCTGTGCCAGCCCCGTCCCGGCCACCAGTTCTGGGAAATACCCCGTGAGCCTGCAGGGCTGTACTGGCAGGAGTAATACCCGATCCCCGTGGCTGATAGCAGCCTTTCACGGCTCTTAGCCAGGCCCTCTGGGAGAGGTGAAGCAGTTCAGCCTCCCACAGCCCTAAGGAGAGGGAAGGTAGGTGCAAACAGCTAAAAATTAGTTTGGGGAGAGCCAGGGCCATGCTGTGCCAAGCCCTGCTGCATTCACAGTGGGTATCAAAGCCGGCACCGCACCCCAGGAGAGCCCTTTTTCGTGCCACGTACCCCCCACTAACACTTTCCAACTCCTGTGCTCATTTTCACCCAAATTACACTAGAGGTAGAAGTCAAAAGGCAATTTCTATGCACATCAGGAGAACTGCTGATGGAGGATACAGAGGAGAGACAACTCCTGCTGAGAAAAATGCTGCAGCGTGAGCCCAGCCCTCTACCAGACACCGGAGCAGCCACCCGGAGGCCAAACTTCCTGGGAAATCTGGCTTCCTTGGGCTGGCCGCTCATGGCATCACAGGGTTTGTTTTGTTCTGGGCTTGAGATACCGGTGAGATGAAAAAAATGCTTTGTGAGTGTTGAATTAAAAGGATGATGCAAAAGCTGCAGGGTGCTTTGGCTGGGAAACGTGAGCGGCTCACAGTTGGCCCCGACAGGGCTCAGGCTGTTTGGAGAACATGGGGTTTCTGCGATTAGGCTGCTCATATGACTCAATATATAACCACCAGTTACACACTAGATTTAATCTTGGGTCAAAAGTCACGGATAATTCAAACCACACAGAAAATGTTGATCGCCTGCTTGCCGGAGCTGTTTTTCTCTGTTATTCTTTGTTTGGGCTAAACAACCTCCGCAAAGCAAATGCAGCCTGGCCCAGGGCAAGAGGGGGGCCAGTCCTGGCTGGAGTGATCCCTGTTCCCGCTCCAGGAGCTGTCTGCTCTGCCTGAATCCCACATCCAGTTTTCTGAGTCTCGTTCCATCTCATGCATTTGCCATGGGGGAAGTTGAAGGATGATTCACACCCTAAACTTCCCGTTGGAATCATCACATCAGTCCTGGGTCAAGTCGTCTCACTGTTTGGGCAGTGAGGGTGCCTTCCTCACCCTGAGGGAGCAAGGCTGGGAATGCTGCCTGTCCTGTAGCATTTTGGATACTTGGCTCCCTGCATCCTGTATTTCATTTGGTTCCTCTCAGGGACTCCCCCAGTTTCTTGTTTTGGGCAGTTTCTTTCCTGACCAAGTCGCAAAAAACTCTCTGGTATCTGGAAGATGCCAGTGGGGATGGACAGGAATGTTCTGCCTGGTCAGGTTAATTGAGCAAAGGATTTCAAAGCAGGGTCTTGGAAACATTGATCAGGTCAAAGATCTGTGCCTGGGGTGGTGAGGGACTGGAACTGGAACAGCCCAGAGCAGCTGTGGCTGCCCCATCCCTGGGAGTGTCCAAGGCCAGGTTAAACAGGGCTTGGAGCACCCTGGTCTAGTGCAAGGTGCCCCTGCCATGGCAGGGGATTGGAACTCCATGACCTTTAAGGTCCCTTCCAACCCAGGCCATTCCATGATTCCATGATTTTGAGCTCTGAGGTTTCAGTGTGTCTGTGGGGAGCGTTTGCTGCTCCGTGCACCCATGAGCAGATGGTTGCCCTTTCACTGCTTTCCAGAGGCAGCATCCATGATTTCTGGTGATTTGCTTCTCTGCTAAAAGCTTCACTGGGCACGAAAGGGAGAAGCCATCCTTCAGCTGTGCAGAACAGTGTCTTGCAGGATGGTTATTTGTAGGGAATGCAGCGTCCCTTCTGCCCAGTCTGTGGCAGCAGACGTCACTGCTCGGTTACTGCACAGGGACAAGCGCCTGTCGTGGAGCATGGCTGAGCTCATCCATCACTGAGCTCCTCTGCTCCTCAGTCTCCTCTCAGGTCATTAGGAAGGATGAGTGATCCCTCCCTTCCCCTACAAAACCCTTTGCCATGCAGTGACAGAGAAGGATGCAAAGAGCCCCTAAGAGCACAAAAAAGCTTTTCCCTGCAGGGGCACGAAGGAGGCAGGGAAGCAACATCCCATCCATTTTGCAATCAGGAGGGGCACTGAGACAATCACCTCAGCCAGGGCTGGGCAGGATGACACTAAACCCCATCTCTGGGCAGAACCTCCTGGTCCCTGGCTGCTCCTGCCCTCACCATGGAGCCGGTGCTGTGAGCACAGCCAGAGGGTTTTGCCTGAAAACCAGGGATCTCAGCCTGGGGTAGAGCCAGCCAGAGCCTGAGAGGGCTGATTCCTCTTTCCATACATCTGCACAGGAAAGAGGCAAAGCCCTTGGGGATGAGGAGAGAAAGCACTGGAACAGGCATAAACAGCTTAGTAATAATACTAATGATAGCAGTTAGCACGTCGGCAGTGGTTTGCAGCGCAGAGCACTGTACAAACATTAATTAGTGCAGGCAGACAATTCAGCGATATGGTTCCCATTTTGCCAACTATGATGAGGAGAGAACCGACCATCTGCTTAAATCCTCTTTAATTTAATCCCGGGGCCTTCACAGGAAAATCCTGAGCCCATTTCAGCCTCAGATGAAACCGCCTGAGAGTGGATGGGCCCTTCAGACTCTCCTGGATCCCACCACGGGATGTTTGAAGGATGTTGGTGGCTGTGGGCTGAGCCTGGAGCTGGAAAACACACCGTGGCTGTTTTCTGTGTCAATACATACACGTGGTGTAGCCAGAGCACCGCTGGTTTTCCTTTAGACACGTGTTGCTGGAGTCTTTGGGGTTTTCCAGTTGGAGATGTAGAGCTAGTTTGGGCTATTCTTATCCTCTGCTGCTCTACCTGTGGCAGTTTTATGACCTGTTGGGACAGCTGGTTCATTCATAAAAATTAAAGCAGCTGTCAAGAATGACTGGTATGAGTCAGATGGGATAAGCTATAACTGGGGTTCAGCCCTTTGGGGTGGCTCTGCTGGCTCCGGGGACATGTGTGGCTGAGACTGAGACACCATGAGGCACTGGACACCAGGATAAGCTAAAACTGCTGCAATTAGGGTACCCAGGGCTTTTTCTCTTTAAGGATACTGTTCTGTATTGCACAGCAAGCACACACTGCAGTGCGGTTTGGCCAAGGATGGGGGTCAGCACTCGGGGCTTGGCCATGGGGCTGGAAGTTGAACCCCAGTATGAGCCAGACACAGGAGCAGCACCCCAAAAATCCCCCCCAGAATGGGGGAACAGCAGATGCTGCAGGAGGGTGAGCTGGGAGGGCGAGCAGCTGGAAGCAGAGCTGTGATCATGCCTCAGCACAGCAGCGCAGTGGTGCTGGGGGTGCAGCCATGCCTGGGGCTTTCTGCAGCCCTCCCTTGCTCCATGGATAATGCCTAGGCAGGAAAAGAGACGGATGGAACCACAGGGGATGGGAAAGGCCAACACTTCCACAAGGAGATCCCCTTCTCCTTCAGTAGCAGGAAAACATGTTTGCCTACTCTTAAGCTAATATTGAAACCACGGTCCCTTTCCAAACACTGCGTCTGAATTTCCCACTGCACGTGAACTCATCAGCCCTACACATGGAAGAACGTGCTCAGCTCCAGCACAGGCTGGTTTTCCTAGGCTGATTTATTAGGATTAGTGGCTTTTTTTCACTAGGTATAGATTCGAAAGTCTATAATGGTGGAATTTTCCCTCTTCTCAGGGCAGATGGGTTCTAACACAGAGCCAAGAAGGGTTTGCAAAGAATTTTATTTTTTCTTTAGACAAAAGAGCTCCTGGATCACTTTGTCCCTGACTGAGCACACCTCGTATTTCATTTAAATCCTGCACTGAGCTGAGCTGGACCTGCAGCTACATCTCAAATTTGCAGATGCTGAAATGCTTGGCTAGATCAGGGCCTTCCTCCTCTCACCATCTCCCAGGGCCTTTTCAAATTAACCCCCAGCCCAGCCATGTTTTGAAGTCCAGGATGGTGCAAATGGTGCAGATAATGCTGATTTCAGCAAGATCCTCTAAGCTTGGGCTCTCTCTCAGTTTTGTCTTGTGGATGGCATCCCCAGGCAGCTCCTGCATTCCGTCTCCACACCAGGTTGCCTTGTTAAGTGCCTGATTTTAATTTCTCTCAATCAGAAGCTGGGCCCGAGCAATTACATCGTAACGAGCAATTCATCCAGGGGGAGAGTGTGGATCTAGGTTAATTGGTCTGACAACTGAACCCAATCCTTTCCGGTTTTGCCCAGTTTTCCTTATTTTTCTCTCCCTCTGCACAATCTCTGCAAAGCTCTCAGCCTTGTTAATTAAGAAGGTAACTTCACCCCAAGGGCTGTTTTGTTCTCCCCTCCCTCCTTCAAACACAAGAGTGAAAAAAGCAGCAAGAATTATCTAGTTTGGGATGAAACAACCACCTTGGAGCAGGACAGAGCCGGCTGGGTCTGACAGCAGTCAGACTGTGTGGAGCTGCTGCTGTTCTCCTGGGCTTTGGGGAAACAATGCTGCATGATGAAAGCAGGTGCAGGGCCAGAAACACTCCTCCAGGCACGTTTGATATGTTCCACAGGCACACTGCAAAGCGGGGCAGGGTGGAAAACAGGGGGGTCCCTAGGGCTGGGTGGGTTCTGGGTCATGGCTGGGGCTGCAGTGCTGCAAATTTGGGGGACAGATGCAGGAGGGTTTATGGCTTCTTGGGAACACACAGTCCTAATGGTCTGGGCATTTCTGAAACCCTTTTTGCTAAAAAAGACTGTGGCAAAAGCCCCGTGCATCGGGGTCTCTGCCCTGTGGCCATACCAGGAGGAGTAGAAATGAAGCTTTGCCCTTTTTTGTGGGCTCTTTGTGGTCTCTTTTTATGAATTCCCATCAAAAAGCTGGGCTCTGCCCATGCCAGGCAGGGTGGGACACCCTGTTTTCTGGTCTCCCATGGGTGTGGGCAGCCCCAACCCCACTGTATGGGAAGGAACTAGAACATGTTCTGTGCCTCCATTTTCATAATCGGAAGGTTTGTGGGTAACCCAGAGATCAATTTTGGAGTGAGGAGATGCCAGTGATGTTTATAGTCAGACATGTTTCCCTGCAGACTGGTATGTCCTGCAGAGAATAAACTGGCCTCAGTGCAGGGAATCAGTCCCAAAACACATCCCCTGTGCTCCAAGATGCACTGAGGGGATCTGTCTGGGCAGCTGAGGCTGCCACTGGCACCAGTGCCTGTCCCCAGCAGCCACTCAGGAGCACTTTCTCTGGGATAAAAAGGATGTGCGCAAGATGAATGAGCAGGAAGCACAGCTGTGAGAGTGCTCTGCTAGACTGGGAAAGGAAAATCTGTTATAAAACAGGCACCCGAGGCGTGAGTTTGCTTTTCCAGAGGCTGTGGGAGCCCGAGGGTCTGGGACTGAGAGCAAAGGAGATGCCTGCAATGGGAGGGGTGGTAACACTTGGAAAGCTTCAGAGATGGTTCCTCAGGGCTCATGGAGTCATTACCTGGCACGGCTGTGACTGGGAGGGGAAGGAAGCAGGGCAGGGGCGTTGAGCCAGGGGGTTCCCAGCTGGCACCTGGCCAAAAGCCTCATGCAGGTGGGCACAGAAAGGGTAACACAGGCACCAGGGATCCCAATCCCACTGAGATGGAGAGCTGTGACCATCTGCTGCCCACTCCTGGATGGTGCCTTCAGCAGTGATATCACAAAATGGTCTGGGTTGGAACTTTAAAGACCACCCAGTTCCAGCTGGTGACAGCACTGAGCCTTGCCTGGGTGGCAGCAGTGCTGTGTGCAGGCTCTTTGCAGCACCAAGTGCAGCAGCTCCCTGCCTTTCCCATCCCTTTTCCTGGGAAGGGCTCAACCCATGCAGCAGGAGCTGCTCCTCGTCCTCACACGTCCCCTGGCGCTCACAATGGAGCCCTCTTGCCTGACTTTTACTAAACAGAAGCCAACTCCCAGCCTCCATAGCTGCTTCTAGTGCACCTCCCAGCACTTTTGGGAGTTTCCCTGAGCCCTCTGGTGTTTTGAAGCCATCCCCAGGAGCTGTTGGGTGACTCACCAGGCAGATGTGAAGGCAGCACAGGTGCTGCCGAGCTGGGGCTCCCATTGGGATGGCACAAAGGAAAAATGCCATGGGCACACAAGGCTCACAGGCTTGGTTACATCTTCATAGACCCTCAAGAGCTCTCACCCAGTACGTGAACTACAGCCCTTCAGTAACTGCTGTTCATCTCCCTCCCCTGGATCTCAGGAAAACAGACCCAGCTCCAGCCCTGGTTACCTGGAGATGCTGAATGCAGATTCTGGGGCATGGGGTTTAAGACCCAGACACAGCCAAGGCAAGTTCACCCCAAATCTGGCAAGTTAGAGTTTAAAATAATATATAGGGTGGGTCTGCTCTGGGAGAGGAGCAGCACCAGGATCACTGCTGGCACCCTCCAGCCCAGGAGGACTGGGCACGTGAGGGATGGGGATGGGCTCAGACCTGCTGAGGGTGGTTGTGGGGTGTTCAAGCTCAGCTCCACTGGTCTCTGCCCATGGTGTGGCCTGACACCAGTGCCCTCCCCTATGACGGGTGTTTACAGAGCTGGACAGGATCCCTGGAGCCCTTGTGTCCATGTCCCTCTGGCTGCAGGACACCAGGGTTCTATGAGGTCGTGGTCAGACCCTTCCTGCAGCTGCATCCAAGAGCTGGGGATCTCCAGGAAAAAGCCATGAGCTGGGAACCTCCAGGAAAAAGGCACTGGTGGGATGTTGCTGGCACGTTTGGTGGTTGGTGGAAACAGCAGGCGAGGTGGCCTCGTGCTTGGGGTTGCTGGTCCCGGCGGTGCTCTGAGTGCAGCATCAGCTGGATTTTGGCAGCTGTGAGCCCTGGCCCCTCACTGCCCACAGTCCTGGCCCCAAGGAGGCAGGGAGAAGGTGGCATGCTCACGTCTGAATACAACATGTTCCCCAAACATGTTTGTTAACATAGTCACAAATAAACATTTTGCAAGATTTTTGCCAGGAGGACGGGCTTAATGTGTGTGGAGCCCTGAAGGACAGGAGAAAGCCAGTGCAGCCTATCATGTGGGCTCTGGTCTGGCCTCCCCAGCACTGCTGGGGCAAGGGAAGTTGATTCCTCTCTGGGGAGTGCATTACTCAAGTCCCTGTGCACAAATTGAGAGGCAAATCCCATTAATCCAACCAGGAGGGAAACAATATTGTAGTGCTGGAGGAGAAGGGAAGGGCAAGCAATACCCACCAGGAACCACCCCAGTTCCTCTGTCCTCCCTACCAGCAGCTGTGCTCCCACTCTGCTCCCCAAAATGGGCTCCAGCTTCAGAGTGAGCAAAAGGAAAAAGCAAAGTCATGTCCCAGCTCCTTGGGGGATTTCAGGCTTTCAGGGGCAGGATGAGCAATCTCAGTCCTGGGAGGGCTGTGGGGTCCCATGGGGAAGCAGGGGCACAGCCAAGCAGGGAGGCATGGAGGGGGACAGGGGATGCCCTGGGCTGTCAGGGGTCTTCAGCCTGAGATTTTTCCTGGGATATTTTCTATATGGACCCTATAGATGCCTAGTTCATCTTCTAACCCACAAATCATTCATGTTTTTGCCCATCCCATTCTCTGCCCCATCCAGCTGGAGAGAGAACAAGTGGCTGGGAGGGGGCTCAGCACCTGGTGGGGGCCAGCCCAGCTCATTTCCTCATCCCTGGAAGTGTCCAAGGCCAGGTTGGACAGGGCTTGGAGCAACCTGGTCTAGTGCAAGGTGTCCCTGCCCATGGCAGGGGGTTGCAATGAGATGATCTTTAAGATCCCTTCCAGCCCAAACCATTCTATGATTCTGGGATTTTCCTGGCACCTGCAGCGGCGGCTGCCCCTCGGTACCCCCAGGTGGTCCGGCTGGTCCCAGTAAGCTGTGCCTCCGGGCTGCAGTTCCCAGCGGGAGGGATGCAGAGGGCATTGGAGCCTGGGCTGGGATAACCGGGAGGGCTGAGGGGCTGGAAGGAGGGCTGGCACACCGTGCTGAGCGCAGGCTGGCAGCAGCGCGCTCCCACACGCGATCACACAGTCCCCTCTAGTGGATATTCCTCTTCCATCCACATGGATGTCCTGCCCACGCTGCGTTGGCACCACCAGGCTCCGAAGCCTGGCCCCAGCAGTGACCCTGGGGCACCATCCTGCTCCTCTCCTGAAACGGGGCACGGTGGCAGGAGCAAAGCCCCATCCAGCTGCCTCCAGCTGGTCCATCCCTTCCTCCGCTCCTTCCCGTCCTGCGTATTTGGGTGACTCATCCTTCCCCCGCCCCGTCCCCTGCCCTGGCTTTGTCCCACACCACCCGCTGCCCTTGCGTCAGGGCTGGCCCTGGTTGGCCCCTGCATTCCTGGTTCTCCCTCTCCGCTGGGATTTCACACTGCTCGGAGTTATTTGGGCAGTGGCCAACATGAGAACGAGCTAATGAGCACCCGCGTGGCGACTGCTTCCAGGGATCCAGGGGTGAGCACCACTTGCTCCCGCCCTGCTAGGGCCTGCTACCTTGGTCCAGCTTGGACTCGGGAGAAGTGGGATGCTCTGAGGTGGGAATCCCCTGAGGGGGGTGGGTGTTTGCACCTTTGTCCAGCAGCTCCTGCCCCTGGCAAGGGTGCAAAGGCTCCCACTTGCACAGGCCTGGAGCACTGCCCTGTGCTCAGGGCCAGGGCCGGGGGCACTGCCACCTCCTTACCCCTCCTCTCTGCCTCTGCCTGCTTTGGAAACTGCTTATCACCTGGAATAAATGTGATAATCTGCAACCTGAGGCTTTTCAAGGGAAAAAAGCCACGTAGGAGAGCGTGGAAGAACAGACACAGCTGCAGACCAGGAGTTCATCATGCTCCATCAGGATGCAGTCCCTCCCACTTGTTCCATCTTCTACTGCAAACACGTGCCCCTGGTCCCAGTGCCACCATCCAGCAGCCCCAGCTCAGGGCAGAGCTGATGTCAAACCCTCTGCCTCCATCCCTGGGCCAGGGAAGGATGGTGTCTCCTCTGGGGAGCTGGGACCTCCAGTGCAGGGCGAGGGCAGTGGGGATGGAGAAGGAGCTGTGGCCCAGCACTTGCTGCCCAGAAGCCCCAAAAAGCAGCAGGAAGGTCAGAGAGGTGCCTGTTGCTCAAACCAGCCCTGGGACAGCTTTGTGGGCCTCACAGGAGCATCCTGGGGAGATGTACACCCAGTTCAGGCCATGCTGTTTGAGCAGGCAGCTGAATCACCTTGACCCCATGCTGGCCAGGAGGCCTTTGGTGTCCCAGCTCCAGCAGAACTGCGTCTCCAGCTCACAGATGTGATTCTGGTAACACCTTGTGTCATGTCCTGGAGTCACACCAGTGCAAGGAGCACACGATCCGCTTCTGTCCTTTGATTCTGATTTTCCCAGCCCTCCTGGGATGGTCCCACAGTCCTTCCTCCCTGCCTCTGGTCCTGTGTGTCCAGCTGGGCTATGGCATTGCTCACAGCATGCAGTTTCTGGTCATGCACAAGGATTCTCATGGCACAGCCCCACAGCAAGCAGGGGAGTCCACAGACACCTCACAGGCTGGGTGCGTGGATGTGGAGCAGCCAGCAGTGATGGATAAGGCATAAAATCCCAGAGAGAGCCAGGCCGTGACAGTCCCAGCCCCTTTTATAGCTTCTGCTCTGTGGCCCAACAGGACACACACTTCACAGCTTTATTTATTATAAAAGATCTTTAGGAAGATGAACTCTACCCCAAACCACCCCTTGGCTTTATTTCTGCCCACAGGGACTGTGTCTAACAGCATGATGGCACTGCCAGGGCAGCAGGGCTGGTTCCAGGTTTTCTGGACAAGAGGACATTCCCAAACCTGGAGGTGAACCCCCTATCCCCACACAGAGCGACAGCTGGGAAACTGCAAACCCCAAACTCCATTTCTAGGCAGCTGGATGCCAAACAACCCAGTGTTTATTGCAGTGCTCCTCATTTGCCTCGAGTTTATAGATGTACATTCAAAAATAAAAGCTCTGTGTATCTCAGCTGGACACAGACAGGCTTGAACAATGAATAGGCCAATCCGTCGATGAGGGAGTCACCTCCCAGTCCCAAGTGTGGGAGCAAACAGTCCAGCTACAAGCTCAGGATCTCTGTGCATCGAGTTGGAGCCTCAGGCATGAGAAACTCCAGCTCTGCTTTCAAGTATATTTGGTGTGCACACACGTGGTTTCTCTGGCATCACATCTCACCACGAGGAAAAGACCTGCTGGCCCCAGAAAGCCACATCCCTCGGGTCTGCCCCAGCTTCAGGGGAAGATGACAGGTTTGGGCAGCTGCTGGAGCGATGTGCCAGCTTGTTTTGGCTCAATGAGCAGGGAGAAGACTCTGGGGAGCTCAGGCAGCTCGTATTTACATGGTACCATTGGGAAAATACCAGCAGGGACCTCATGAAGTCACCCCAGCTGCACACAGGGGCCAACAGGCAGGGGGGGTCTGGTGGAGCCAAGGGGTTCCTGATGTTCAGCAGCTGCTGCTCATGGTGCTCCTGTGCTGTCCCAGTTCCCAGCTTGCAAACCCTCCAGCTGAGACAGCTCTTGGCCAGAAGCCTGCACCTCAGGCAGCTGCACATCCCAAACAGACCCCCCCAAACCAAACCCACCACCCACAGAAGCACACAGTGGTTTAAACAGGAAAGAAAAATGAAAAAAAGAAGCAAAAAAAGATGATTGTGGTATGTAAGTCCCACTGCCCTGGGCCAACCATGCCAGCTTTTATGCTCCCCCCATCCCAAAAAACAGGGCAAGCCCCATATCGACACAGGCCCCATCCCTGGCCCTGCAGCACCCAGGGAAGGCACAGGTTCCAAAGCACCAACTCCAGAACCCCTCCAGGTCCTGCATACGGGAGGGGTCTGGCTGCCACTGCTGAATTAGGTTATTTGTTGGTTATGTAGCTTTAAGTTCATGTACTTTTGCTCACAGAGGCCCACAGGAGAGGGGAGAGACAAACCAAAGGTGTGAGCAAGGAGCACAGGGTGGCAAAGCCCAGCCAAGCCCTGGCTACTTCCTCTGCCTGTAGGGTTATGTGTCCAGGTGGGGAATTTTACTCCTGCAGCCAGCAAGTCCTTGGGCCAGGAGGGCAGTGGGATCCTGGACAGCGTGGGGACACACAGCAGCAGGGGCGAATGGCCTCTGTGGTGTCAGCAGTGATGCACCCGGATCATCCCTGGGGCTTTGCCTGGCGTGGGCCAGCACCAGCTCCCACTCGGGACAGCCGGGCTGTGGCTGCCCTGCGGCAGTGCCACAGGAAGGGAGGGGATACCAGCCAGCTGCTGGCTTTCCCATCAGCTGGGATATCTCTCTGAGACCAGCAGCAGCAGCAGCTGCTTTCTCGTGCCAGACAGGTCGCTGAAGTTCAAGACCGGACTGGTGCGGGCTCGGCGAAGCAGGGATGAGACAAACAAGAGAGGAAGAGGCTGTGGGCACAGCTATGCCAAAAGCATCCCTCCTGGAGCTGCCCCTTGGTCCAAACCCTCCCTTTTTGGTGGCCAGCTGAAGCTTCCCAGCAGCGCTGGCTGCTCCCAGAGCTCAGCAGCGCCGGCACTGTCCCCTGGCAGAGGTGGCTGGTACAGCTGCGTGTGCTGTGAGCCCTTTGCACCAGCCAGGCACTGAACACCTCTCTGCAGCAGCCCAGAACCAGGGGAGTGGGGCTGGCAGCATGCTCTGTCCCCAGACATCCAGCACTGGGACCGTAGTGGAGCTGCAGAACAAACTGACCCTGTGATACAGCTCGTGGGCACCTCTCATGGGCTCCTGTGCTGGTTTCGACCAGGGCAGAGTTAATTTTGTTCACAGTGGCTTGTATGGGGCTATATTTTCTGTGAAGAAAATTAACTCTACCCTGGCTGAAACCAGCACAGCTCCCCAGCCTTTAACAGAACATCCCTCCAACATCTTCCCCTGCAGAGTGTGAGAACTGCAAACAGCATCCATGGATGTACTTGTGACAATCCTCCACCACCACAACCCCAGTGCAGGGAGCCTGGACAGCATCTGCCTGCTCTCCCTGCCCTCCCAGCCACCCCTCTCCCCAGATCCAGGCACTGCCAGGCCGAAAGACCTCCCGAGGCAGCCCCCTGGGATGAAACCCTGCAAGGACTAAACAAACCCCACGCATGATCCCTGACCATAACGCAGAGGGGAGGATGGAGAGCTGGTCTGTGCCACGCAGTGCACCAGGCAAGGGCAGTGACAAGCTGAGGGTGACCTTGTCCATCAGAAGCACCAGGCTGGGCTCATGGGGGGTGCAGATGCAGCACAGAGACCCAGGAGCCAGTGGGAAATGCTCCCCACCCAGGCTGTCAGGTCCACAGGCACAATCCTGCTCTTGGTCCCTTGTGGCACGGCTGGGCTGGGGTCTTTTTTTCAAGTCCAGGTGACTGTGGCACTTCAGCTCACCCTCCTCTTCCTCTCTGCAGCAGGGACAGCATCTGTCTGTCTGTCCATCAGTGGTTCTGGCTTTCAGCAGGACTCCACAGGGACACAGGCAGGTGGCTGCAGCCCCAGGTGGCCGTAGCGGCCAGTGTTTAGGTGGCGTGGCCAGGCAGGAGGCGTTTGCTGTCCAGAATGGCCTTCCAGTCGTCGGCCCAGGAGTGCAGCCGGCGGCTGGGGGGCTTCAGCTGCAGGTGTTTGTTGTGGCAGGCAGTGAAGAGCACGTGCTCCCAAGTGGGGTTCTGCTCGGCCCCTGCAAAGGAAGGAGAGGTCAGTGCTCTGGACAACTCTACGAAACACTGAAGATGATTCTACTCCAACATGAAGAGCCCGAAGTTACAAAACTGCAACAGCATGGAAAGACCAACACCCATCCCTGGCTGCCTCCAGTCACTCCTGCACCCCTCACCTCTTACCTGTTATATCAGGTCTGTCATCTATAAGCAGGTCAGCAGAAACCACTGTCTTATCTCGTGTCAAAACAATCTGCTCAAGAAACTCAGGGCCAAAGTGCTTCTCCACCCAGGCATACTGGAAGGCAAGAGATGGCTGGTGAGCTCAGGGAAGGCTGATGGATGGGGCAGGGGGTGCTTGGTGGAGTGGAAGCAGCCCTGGCCCCCACAAAGGGAAGATATCTCTCTTAATAAGTTCATTAGTGGGATGGATTTGGATGCTGCTGGAGCAAAAGTTCTTTTAAAGCCAAGCAGCTTTTGATGTCATGATGAAAGACTAAGACCAAGAGCCTCAATTCATGCAAATGGATGGAAGAGGGAAATTTTACAGCCAGAAGCATGGAGGAATCAGACACCTTTCACTGGGCAGCGTGGATGGGCGGGGGAGCTGAGATTTGGGCCTGCTCACCTTTTCGTAAGGGCAGTACCGGTACTTCTTGATGGGGCTAGTGCAGATGAACACGTCAGTGCTGCCACGAGGAGAAAGACGGGCAGAGTGTCATTCTGGGCCAGAGCAGGCAGCAGCCCAAAGCCAACCCCCCACCACACACAGATCAAACAGATTTAAGACATTAATCCCCCATCTCACAGAATCCCACAGCACAATTGTGTTCCCCTTTTCACAACCTCTGCTGGGAGCAGAGAGCTGAAAGGAAGGGGCTGCACATGGCTGATGTTCTAGGTGACTGCTCCAGGAGTCAAAGCCCTTTCTCCCCTCCCTTGCCTGATGGCCTGAATGGCCATGGGGAACCAGTGTCCACACCCACACACCATGGGCAGGCTCCTACTCACTCTGCCAAATTTGCCATTTGCTTCACAGCTTCCACAGCCCCAGGGAGAGGGTCCAGCTCGATGAAGAAGTTCTTGGATTCCCAGATGCTGATGGCTTTCTCCTGTGAGGGGAAAGAGAGCACTTACTGCACTTCTTGCTATTCTTCCTGCATGTGCATCCTCCTCACCCTTTGCTAGGACAGAGGACAGAACACGGAAGACAGTGGGAGCACCAGCTCCAGTCCCCTCTTGCTCACCCCCTTTGCCTCTGTGGGTGCATCTGCTCCCCACATGCCAACTTGCACCCATCCCAAACAATTCAGATTGGAAATGCCCTGGAACAGGCTTGGTTTGCCCCTGCAGCCCCAGACACAAAGGGAGCAGCACGTTCCTGTAAGGCCAAACACCAGAGATTATCCAGATCCAAACCAAACCCATCCAGAGGGACGGATCCATGGCCTGGTAGCCCTGCTGTACCATGATGCTGTTCAGGCACAGATGCTGTCTGGCCTATTTGTCTCCATGAGATCACTTAAAATAGCAGCCAGGCTACTCTCCCAGGAGAAAGTACATTACAGAATGAACCACATGTCAGGATGAATGCAGAGGCTCTCCCTCAGGGAAGCCTGGACAAGGTCTAGCAGGCAAATAGAGCATCTCCAGGCAAGGATTTGAAGCACAACATCTAGGACAGCAGCCTGGGTGCACTGTTATGGCACAGGGAGAACAGAGAGGAGACCAGAGGGCAAAACCTTGGGGTGAGGGCAGAGTCCAGGGGCTGTCTGCAATGGGTTCAGCACAGCTCTAAGGAACAGCAGCCCCTGCACTGCCTCAAACACGTTAACAGCTTGTCAGGTGCCAAGGAAAGCAATTATTTTGCACAAACACTGTGTCCTCAGGGAGGAGAGCTGGGAAGAAACAGAAGCAACCCAGCCCCAGTGCTGTGATGCAGCTGAGGAGCTGCAGATGCAGCCAGGAGGAGTTTTGAAGGAAGCTCAGCCCTGAAGGATTGATTTTCATTTTTGAGCATCTTTTTTTCTAAATTTGAGATAAGGGGAATAAGAACAAAAGGGACTTGAGGCCCATCCCAGCCTTCTTGTATTGTATATATAAATATGTATGTGTGTGAGAACAGCTTATAGCAATAAATAGGCTGGTTGGACACAGCAGCAGCTGGCCGCTCCCTGCTGCCCGATGAGCGGGAATCTAATGGGCAACCAACACATTTTGCCTTTACACCTCTACTGGGGGAAAACAACAGCAGTTGGCAACAGTGAGCAACTGGGCCTTTACTGGGAACTCCAGAGCTCAGGGCAGCAGCACCGCAGGGAAAACACAGGTCCACGTGGGGAGTCACACCCTGCTTCATGCAGGATGTTGTCTGCACACCTCACCTGCCCTCAGGGAGGTGAATGCATCACCCATTACAAATTTGGGCACTGAGCTTTTAACATGACATGCCAGAATCAAACCCTGTATTTCTCAAAAAAATCACAGCTAACATGAGACCAGACACTCAATTTAAAAGGAGAGAATGTTGCATTCTTCCCTTCTGCCCGAGCAGCAGAAGACATCAGTGGTTCAGAGGAGGGAAGAAAAGCCTTCTTCACACCTGTCCAAAACTGAACACACTAGTTTGGCTCAGAGCAGAAATGCCTCCAGGCTCCATGGCAAGAACAACCAGCCAAAAAGCATGCCAGGGAGCCATGCAAACATTCAAACTCCAGTTGCTCTGCCTCAGACTGGGGAGCAGCGATGTTCTATTTATAAGATATTGTCTGTGGTTGCACAAGAGACACCTGAGAAACGCAGGGTGATGCAGCAGAGCACTTCAAACTGCACTGAAGTGTTTTCTTACAGCAGCACTTCCGCAGCTATCCCACTTCCAATTATGTCAAAAAGCATTTTGCAATCAGACTTGAGAAGGGAAGAACTAAGCTTACCTTGAGGAAAGACCCACTCCACTTCCAGAGCCAGAATAATTCCCTGTGACACCACGACCAGCATGCTGCCCAGCAGATGGAAAAGTCCCCTGGGCTGGGAATCCCAACATGTGCCAGGACAGACCCTCAATCCCCATAAGGAATTTCCCTGCCTGTCCAGGGCTCCCCATCCTTCCAGGTCTGCGTGCTTGGTGCATTCCTGAGCTTTCTCCCATTCAGAGCTGGAACCTGGAGCTCGTTGGACACTTTGGCTCCTATTTTCTGGTCCCTGCAGCAGGTCAGTGGTGCTCTCTGATCAGAGACTGGAATGGCCCATGTGTCTGTAGCCATAGAGCAGCTCCTACTCACTTCAGCCCTGCTTTGAAACCACAGGGAAAACCAGGGCTGCCCTGAGGTCGGTCTGTGCAAGTTTTGCTACTTGTTCAGCCCAAGGTTTTGGTGGTTTTACATGATCACAGCAGACACAAGATGAGCTCACTTCATTTAACACATCCAAAGTAGTCACAATCAAGAAAGAAAAAAACTGTTATCACATGTCACCCCTGCCAAACTTTGAACAGCTGCTTTACTGCACGAATGACATCCTGCACTTCCCTTTCACTACTCCCAGCCAGAAAGGACACTTTATTCCTTCAGCTCATCAACCTTTTTAGGACTTTGCCCATGGGAGAGCCCTGGACCTTATTCCCATTCCTT
This sequence comes from Corvus cornix cornix, assembly GCF_000738735.6. Taxonomy (NCBI): domain Eukaryota; kingdom Metazoa; phylum Chordata; class Aves; order Passeriformes; family Corvidae; genus Corvus; species Corvus cornix. The sequence goes on along the minus strand of NC_046344.1, from coordinate 6,601,483 downwards.
TCCCTGTAACCATCATACTCCTAACAACAGGAACACTTTTGTTTACCATAACACGTTTCAACCAGTGCAACTGCAATCCATGGATGAGACCACAGATATCCACTGGGATGGGAAACTTGTAGAGGCAGAAACCAACTCTCTGCAGCAGTCAGCCTGTTGCTGAATGATAAATTACAATGTAGAGAGAGCTTCTGCTTTTAAGCTTTAATTACAAATTGAATATAATTATTCTGGCATGGGAGGGCTTGGGTTGTTTTAATTTTAAGTAAGCCCTCGAATGAAGCGTCAATTGCATGGCTGGCTCTGAACTTCTCTGCTGCATCCCACCCCTCACATTGCTCTTGAGGAGCTAAATAATCCATTTAGGAATGCTACCAATCCACATGGCCAAATCAGAGCTAGAAAACCCGAGCTATACAATCTGGGGTATTTTAAGACAGATGTTCTGAAATACCCCCTTTCCTTGCACCTGTCTCTATCCAGACATGCAGGGAAAAAGCCCACTAGACCATCTGATCAGCCTGGTCTAGTGGAAGACGTCCCTCCCCATGGCAGGGGGTTGGAACAAGGCGGTCTTTAAGGTCCCTTCCATCCCAAACCATTCTGGGATTCCACGAAAGACACAGATGTGCACGAAAAAAGATTTCTGGGGAAAAAAAGGCACTGCTAGAAGCTTTCCTGTGTTCCTGTGTTTTGCTGGGAGCTCTGTGGTGGCCTCCACAGCCCTCCCAAGCACTGCACCCACAACCTGGGGGTCAGAGGGTCCCTCAGGGCCAAGCTCTGGCCACAAGTAACCCACACGCGGAGCCGGGGGAAGCACAACTCACACTCAGCTCGGGTTCCAGGCGCCCGTACTGCTCCGACACCCAGAAGCCCCTCCGGTCCTCCAGGGCAATGTAGGGCTTGTCGGGGTACCTGGCCCTGAATTTCTTGAGGAAGCCTCCCTCGAAGTCGGCCAGCACCCCGTCCATGTCCACCAGCACCCGCAGAGCCCTGCGGGACCCCGCCGTGGGGCCGAGCCCCCTGCCCAGCCCGGCCAAGGGGCCGCAGCGCCGGGGCCGCAGGTGCAGGAAGCAGCTCAGCAAAATCATGGTGGAGGGGGCTCGGGGCAGGGAATGGGGGCTCGGGGAAGGGGCTTTGGGGCAGGGGTTGAGGAGAGGCTTGAGAAAGGGAGTGGGGAGCTTGAGGAAGCAGATGGGGGTTAGAGGAAAGGAATAGGGGGCTTGAAGAAGGGGATGGGGGGCTCAGAGAAAGGGGCTCAGGGAAGGGGATGGGGGCTTGAGGCAGGGGATGGGAGGCTTGAGGCAGGGGATAGGGGGCTCAGAGTAGGGGATTGGGAGCTCTCCAAGCAAAGGGGGGGGCCGCTATTTCAAGCCCGCACCAAGCCAGCGGGCAGCCCTGTCAAGAGCATCCCTTTGCAGCAGGAGCAAGGAGCGGCGGGGGGGTGCAAGGGGGAGCAGAGGGGATATCGGGGGGCGCGGGGGGAATGCAAAGGTCCGTCCTGGCCCCCAGCGCGTCCTCTCCCTCCCCGCCCCATCCCTCCCTGGCAGCGAGCGTGGAGCGGCGGCGGCGGCGGCGGGAGGGGAGCGGCGGCAGCGGGGCCGGTGCCCGGTGCCCGGCGCCCGGCGCGGAGCTCGCCCCGACCCGGCAGTGCAAAGCCCAGTTCCTCTTCCCAGTGCTTGCCGAGCCCGGAGCGCCGGCACCGCCTTAAAGCGGCACAAGCGCCCTGCGACAGCGCGGTGGCTCCGCGCCGCCCGGCCGCCTTAAGGCTGCCCCAGCCCCGCCGCTCTTCCCCTGCGTCCCTCCCTGCCTCAGTTTCCTTCGCCCTCAGTCTTCGGGATGCCCAGTCCCCCTCCCACTCCCTCCCCATGCCCGTCCCTGCCTGCAGGGGTGGTGGGTACATTTGGAGGCACACGTAATGTGGTGGTTTTTTTGCATAGAATGTAGCCGTTTCTGCCAGTTCTTGCTCCGTGTGACAACTCTGTCCCCACGCGTGACAGGAACCCTTAAAAGCCAACCTCAGGACCCCAAAGAAGCACCCACTGCACCACGAAGGGCTCGATGTTCTGACCAGAGAGACCAAAGATCTGTTCAAAAAACACTTTGGGAGTTAAGACTGATGAAGAAGAGGGAGTTCTCCGAGTGGTATTGACAGGATTAGGCAACCACTGAGCTGGGAAATAAAAGATTTCCCTCGACAGCAATAACAAGGTTCCAAAATACTTAATTTTTCAAGTCCAGAATGTTTCCCAGTGGAATGCAGTGTCCTTGTGTCCTAGAAAGGGCAAATTCACTGCTGGGATCCGGTGACCTGGGGAAGGTCACGGAGGGAAGGAAGGAAGAACTGGCGGGACACGATGGTGATCTCAGCTGAGGCTGGGAATGTGTGAAGTTCAGGTCTGTGTTGTGCTTTCACTTGTACCGAAGGCGTTTTGCTTCCTGCAAGGAATGGGATTTCAACACAGCTGGATGTTCCTGACTAAGCAGGGAGGGAATACATGCAAATTTATGGCTCTCCAGGGCAGTGGTCAGGGCACCGAGCCTGACAAGAGTTCAAGGAGCATTGGGATAACGCTCTCAGGCACACGGTGGGATTTCGGAGCTGTCCTGTGCAGGGCCAGGAGTTGGACTGGATGATCCCTGTGGGTCCCTTTCAGCTCTGGATATTTTACGATTCTGTGATCTCCACTCAGGCTTCCATCATCTTCCTGGATACTGAACGACAGACACATTCCCTGCTTGCAACAGCTTAGGGACACGTTGCTTCAGCTCCCCACGGATGGAAAATACACATCCATGTATTAACCTGAGGCATTCAAACCCTATTCCCTGATACCAAGGCGAATATTGCACGCAATCAGACGACAAGCACCACATTCGGTCTCCGTCAGAGGGGACAAAAGGGACTAAACCTCTGCTGGTGCAGTGCAGCCATTCGGGTGGGCTTCATCCCCCGCCCCGCGGGCAGCGGGAGGGACCGGCCACCCGTGTCGGGGAGGGCCCGCTGTCACGGATGGCGCGGTGCGGCTGGGGTCTCCATGTCGCAGGGGTTCCTTATCACGTGGGCCCTCGTGTCGCGGGGGTCCCCGGTGAAACGAGGGCCCCGTGTCGCGGGGGTCCCGGTGTCGCGGAACACCTCATGTCGCGGAGTGGTGACGCGCCATGACGTCACAACTGCCCCCCCCCCCCAGCGCTGCTGAGTCACGGCCCCTCCCGCGCGCCTGACGCGGGGCCGGCGGTTGCCATAGCGACCGCGCTTCTCGCGAGAGGCGGCGGAAGTGGCGCGCGGCGGCGGGCGTCGCGCGGACCCCGCGGCGGCCCCTCATTGGCGGACGGCGGGCGGCGGCTCCCGGCGCGCGCCGTTCCCCCGCCCCGCCCCTCAGCGCGCGCGGCCGCGGCGCGAGCCGCCAAGATGGCGTCGGCCCTGGAGCAGTTCGTCAACAGCGTCCGGCAGCTCTCGGCCCAGGGTGAGGGGGACGGGGCCGGCCGGGGCGACCGGGAGGACGAGGCGAGCCCGCGGGGCCGAGGGAGGACGGCGAATACCGAAGGAGTTCGTCAAACCGCGCGGGTGACGGGGGGGCGGGCCGGGGCCTGCCCGTTCGCACGGCGCTCCCTCAGGCGCGGGTCCGGGCTGCTGCACCCCCGGGGCTGCGGGGCCCAACCCGGGTTAATTGGGGGCGGCCCCGGCGGGATCCCGGCGGTGTGACAGGGCACGAGGGGTCGGCGGTGCTCTCACGGAGCTCCGTGATTCTCCCATGGGGTGGTTTCGGTAGCGGAGCCCGCACCAGTGATCCTGACAAAATATGAGCCTTTGAAATAGAGGGAGGAGCGAGCATCGCTAGGGCTTTAACTGGGATTGTGTGGTCCAGCCTGTCACTTCTGTAATGAACGGGCCGGTTGTGATAAGTGTGGTTTAAAATATATTTCTGAACTGTCCAAGTTTCCGTGCTCTACATTTCCAAGCAGAGCATGGACAGAGGGTCAGAGAGTCCTGCCCCGCCACCGAACTCTGTGACAGATCTGAGACTGTAACCATGTGTTCACAAAGGGTTTTAATAATCACAGTTCGAATTTCTTAGTTTCCCTGCCAAACTCCTAATTTTATTGTGTGTGGGCGCAGCGTTTCCTGGTTCTTGAACTTTCCCTCTGTGTTGATGCTCTGTGAAATGTGTTCTGACTGGTCTCTGCCTAAAATGTTTCCTCCCAGAAGCTGATCAAAAATTGGTGTTTCCCAACGTGGCCCCAGGTTTTATCTCTGGCAGTCCTTGGGTTGAGCTCCAGCTTTCTCTTACTCTGGTTTCGCTTATTAAACACAAAGTATTTTTACTCTAGAGACAATTTATACCTGCAAGGTGTGGGTGCAAACCAGATAGAAGATGGATCTTTGTTCTCCTGTAGTTGAGCTGGAGAACTTTCTATCACAAGTTTTTGGGGGTGCAGAAGGCTCAAGGGGGAGACTGGTTGGCTTTATGGAAGTTCTCCATGAGGCATGAGCTAGGGAGATGTTCTCTGTGAGAAAGTCCCCAGCACAATAAGGACATGGACCTGTTGGAGCAAGTCCGGATGAGGCCACCAAGATCATTGGAGGGATGGAGCTATGAGGAAAGGCTGAGATGATCTGGATTGTTCTGGAAAAGGGAAGGTTCTGGGGTGGCCTAATTGTGGCCTTCCAGTATCTGAAGGGAGCTGCAAAAAAGATGGAAGAGAGACTATTTTTAAGGGCCTGGAGGGACAGGAAAAGGGGAATGGCTTCAAACTGACAAGAGGGTAGGGCTAGATTGGATATTAGGAAAGAATTCTTCCCTGTGAGGGTGCTGAGGCCCTGGCACAGGTTGCCCAGGGAAGCTGTGGCTGCTCCATCCCTGGAAGTGTCCAAGCCGGGTTGGACAGGGCTTGGAGCACCCTGGGATAGTGGAAGGTGTCCCTGCCCATGGCCGAGGTTTGGGATGTGATGATCCTTGAAGTCCCTTCTAATCCAAACCATTCTGGGATTCTGTGAAAGTTAATCCAGAGCCAGACGGGCAGCTGGACGTGAGAGCACTCAGGAGAAATGGGTGTACTTCTGGTGGTTTCTGACTGTCATTTGGCTGCCTGGGAGGTGACATAAAGGGACATTTAGCTGGGCCTGGTATGGGAGTTTCTACTTAGATTATAAGTTGTTCAGTGTATGGGTGTGGGTAGAGGGTTAGATCACAGAATCCCAGAATGGTTTGGGTTGGAAGGAACCTTAAAGGTCATCTCTTTCCAGCCTGTGCCATGGGCAGGGGCACCCTCCACTAGACCACTTTGCTCAGAGTCTGTTTGGGGAGTTGGCTTTGTTTTTTCAGGGGAATGCTAAGTGATAGAACTGTAGAAGGGGTGGATTTCTGGAATAAGGAGGACACCAGAACTAGGGTTTTGCAGTGCCTGAACTCCATTATCAAACCACAGAGAGTTTTACAAGCCCATTCCTTCCCATGTTTATATCTTTTTTTAACTCCATATGGAGGAGAGCAGTTTTGGAGGAGAGTTTCTGGAGTTTCTGGGCTCTGGTCCCCCATCTGGAATTTTTGATCCCTCTGTCACTTCAAAACTAACATTTCATTGCTAGAACTTCCCAAGTTTTCCTTTCTCAAAGGAAAAGGCCAGAGACCTGAGGGTAGTGTAAATCTCTCTGAATGGAGGCACTATTCCTCATTTTATGGAGACTTTTGTTAAGGGTGAGAGAACCTCTGTTTTTTCTCTCTAATCTGCAAGGATTGAACATTGAAACAATACTCTGCTTCAGAAGGGCGTAGTTTTAATTAATTCAATTAATTGTGGGGGAGGAAGAGCTTGAAAGCAGTTCATGGGAATGGATCTGCTTTCTTTATAAGGGTTTTGGGGCTTACCGTACCTTCCTAAATCAAAGGAGTCACTTTTCATGCTGTGTTCATAGCTCACACCATATAGAATAACATTGTCGTTTTAATTGTACAAAGTAAATTTAAGGACAGGTTTTTAAATACTTTTGGTGTAGGTACTTAGTTGTTACTTTAATGTCTACTTCAAAAAAATGCTTATGAGCAGACCTGAAGGGTGGGTAGGGCTTGAGGACCAGCAAGGAAGAAGCTCTGGTATTTGTTTTATAAAAAAAAAAAACCATGTGGTGGGTAGAAAATGAATGCCTATTTTATTAAAGAAAATTAAAACTTGGGGTGATACTACTATTTCCTGAGGTTACATAGGGAAGCAGGTTATAATGAGGTATGGGAATGGGTGAATGTTCTCTAATTAGGCTTTGACAACAATGCTTTTTGTTTTTCAGGGCAAATGACCCAGCTTTGTGAACTGATCAATAAAAGTGGAGAGCTGCTAGCAAAAAATCTTTCCCATCTGGATACAGTGCTCGGTGCCCTGGATGTACAGGAACACTCACTAGGTGTTCTTGCTGTCTTGTAAGTGTTGCTTGCTTTTAACTAAATATTAAAACTTCAGGCAATGAGCCGAACTGTCAGCCAAGAAACGTGTTTTGTTCTGGCACTGGCACAAGTTGCCTGAAGAATCTGTGTCTGCCCCATCCCTGGAAGTGTCCAAGCCCAGGTTGGACGGGGCTTGGAGCAACCTGGGATAGTGGAAGGTGTCCCTGCACGTGGCAGGGATTGGAACTGGATGGGCTTGAAGGTCCCTTCCAACCCAGCCCATTCTGGGATTCCATGATAAGTGTTTTTCCATATGTGTTCAGCAAAAAGATATAAAATGAGCTTTCTAAACTTTATTTTCAGGCCGTTAATGCACTGAACTGTAAGCATGGAGCAAGACGTTTTGTTCCACTAAAAAATGGGCTTTTATCGTGGGTCTTGGGTGTTTGTCTTTAGACAGCACTGAGGCTCTTGCTGCTGTCTGGAGTTTAAGATAAAACCTGAGTTGCCTTGGGGATGCTGAACTAAGGTTAAGATACTTAGTCTTGAAGTTCAAACTGGCTGTATCTGATTTCAAGGGAACTATCTGCAGGTTCCACAGCTATTTTAAAATTATCTTTTAAGGGAAAGACCAGAATTCTAGTGCTGATTCTACTACACTTTTGAAACAAAATACTGATAGTACTGAAAATGATACTTGTTTGCCATTGTAGTTTGCACTAAATTGAGAATTACGTTGTGCAGAGAAAGGTATTTTCAAATGTTGTTGTGCAGCTACTGGGGAAATCCTATGCCATGTCTCATAAACACTCTGGATTTGTTTGCAAGCACCTGCATGTAAAGACTTATGAGTGAAGATTAATCTTTTTTATGGACCTCCAAGCAATAAATGCTAAACCTTTTGTTTCTTTGTTTCAGGTTTGTGAAGTTTTCTATGCCCAGCATCCCTGACTTCGAAACGTTATTCTCACAGGTGCAGCTTTTTATCAGCACTTGTAATGGAGAACACATTAGATATGCAACAGACACTTGTAAGTTAAGCTTAATTTCAGACTTGATATATTTTTGGATAGTTTGGTAATACTGCTTTTTCACTGGGGTGTTTTCTTGTTTGTTTTTTACTATGTTTAGTTGCTGGCCTGTGCCACCAGTTAACAAATGCCCTTGTGGAGAGAAAACAGGTGAGCAAGTATCATCTAGTACAAATAAGCCACTACATACCCGAGGCTTAAAGGGGATGTTACCAGCCTCTTACTCCATAAAGATTTGCCACTAACTTCACATGCGGTGTTTCTGTGCAGCTCCTTAGTTGTTAAGCTTACTGAAAGGTAATGAACCAAATTCAAAATCCTAAGATTTCTTTAGGGAAAACCTAAGGAAGATAATGTTTTGGGGAAAAGAGTCACCTAAAAACATGCTCTCCCACACAAAGTAGGAAATATGCAGTACCAAGAATGTTCTTCAGACAATGTGTACATGAATAGAGGAGAGAGCTGCAAAGGTTATTAGCACTGCTAATATATATAACTGGTGTTATATCATGTTCTTATATGAAATGCCTTACAATGTGCAGGAAACTTGATTAAGAAATATTTGACCAGTGGTTTTGTTGCTAAAATCCTGACTTTTCAGGCCACTTTGGTGAAATCTAGCTTGAGATAGACAAGATTTGATCTCTACTTCAAAGTGGAGTGAAGTGAGAGCCTTGTCTTTAGTATTTGGTGGGAGTTTAGATGGAGTCATCCAGTCAAGAACGGTTTTCTTATTGATAGAGATTACTGTATTCCTGATGAGCTTGGCTTTGTGGAGCAGAATTGATGACTATATCAGGAGAAGTTGTGTAGCCAAGGTTAATTTTATTTTCCAAGAGACTGTGATATCCTACAAAAAGGGAACCTCAAGTTAACTATTACTTAATGGAACCTGTCAATTAGTGTTATTTTTCATTTGTAAGTGTCAACATAAGATCCAATGTGCTGCCATCTATGAGAAATTATCTGAAAGAGATGTAATTTCTGACAGCCCCTGCGAGGAATTAGCATTCTCAGACAAGCCATAGACAAGATGCAGATGAACACAAACCAGCTGACCTCAATACACGCAGATCTCTGCCAGGTAAGGGGGTCAGAAGGGCTTTTTTTGTGAGAATAAAAGCTTATAAAATACCTATAAACCTTCAAGGAAATGCGTGTTCACATATTGCAGTGTAAGAATGGATTTTCAATTGGTTTTTTTGTTTTGTTTGGTTTTTTTCCCAGTAGTAAATAAGATGATATACTGAAATAAAATCTGAATCTGATATACAGATTAATTACTAATTTTAAATGTTCAGTGCATGTCCTCAGGTCTTTGATTTTGTTTATGACTTCAGAAAGTCCTTTGACATCCCTTCTCTGTGGGCTGAAAGTCACACAAAGCTTATCTGGGGTGATATCAGTGTAATATCCAGCTACTGTCTGCTCAAGTCTGACAAAAGACATGTTTGTCTCAGTGTCTTTGGCCTGGGTTTGTGCTTCTGTCTCATGGCTCCTGGGATTTAGTTGACAGGAACGTTCAGAGGAATATTTAGTGCTGACAGGTCTGGAGTTTCAAACAGCTTTGTCAAAGTTTAATTTCTACGAGTCAGATAATTTTATAACAGTTCATAATCTCTGTTAAGGGTTTTCAGCCTGTGTTACTCCACTACTGGCATGCTCTGGTTTTTTTACTTGTGGGAGAGTGATATTTATGCAGTAGTATTAATTAATGTAGTTTTAATTCCTTCTCATGGAAATTTGAATGGAAATGGCTAATTTATGAAAACTTGATTTATTTTCTTGTAGCTCTGTTTGTTAGCAAAATGCTTTAAACCTGCCCTCCCGTATCTAGATGTGGACATGATGGATATTTGTAAAGAGAATGGGGCATATGATGCGAAGCACTTTTTATGTTACTACTACTATGGTGGGATGATATACACTGGGCTAAAGAACTTTGAAAGAGCACTCTACTTTTATGAACAGGTAACATGAAATGAAATGATAAGTCCTAAGTGTGATCTCTGGAAAGGCAAAAGTAGATGTGTAACAGTGCTGAGAAAACACAGCACCTTTGACCTGTCACAAGCAAACTGTCTTTGGAGGTGTTTTCCTTTAAGAAAGTCTCTTACAGCCTTATTGCACTGTAAAGCTGGGCAGCTCAAAGGGTGATGTTAAATTTATCTCACTATAAATATTTTTCAGTTGCCTGCTTGAAACTGCAGCACAGGTCACAGGCTGACACACGGTTGTGCGTCCTTAATAAATAGGCCAGTGATTTTGCTAAGGCCTTGGCTACTTTTATGAGAGGAGTTATGCTTCTTCAAGGCTGTTACAATATTTTCTGGTTTTGCTTTATCTGGGAAAGAAAAGGAAATAGCAAAACTGGGAAAACTTTGTATGTGAGGGAAATGCTGTGAAATGTGCCAAACAAATTGGTGCAGCATTTTTCCTTTTTGTAAAGAAGGGTCAGCTCTTGAGTAATTCCAGTATCACAGTAAACTAAATTCCTTTTTCCCTATTCTGCAGACATCTGATAATGTAACAGCTTTATAAAACCTCTTTGAGGGTCCATGTAAATCCAGGTTCACAAGTAGCTACAGGTGACTTCTGGTACTTTAGATATATTCCAAGGAAGGAAGTTCTGATTGTATCTGAGCAGGGCTGTTTTAAGACAGGCACTGCTGTAACGTGATATGTTTTGAGTAGCTTGTATAAAATTTCCTTTTTCCGTGTATTTCTGGATAACTAATTTTGACAGAAGTTAGTTAAGTTTCAGCGCTCAAAGGAGAATTTCATATGTCACTGTATCCTTTTTGCATGCAGCTGGAAATTGAGTTTTTTGTTCATGGAGTAGCTACCAGGATCTACCAGTAAGCAGACTAAATTTCTGTTCCATTTCTTTCTCTCTTGCTTAGGCAATAACTACTCCAGCCATGGCAGTCAGTCATATTATGTTGGAATCATATAAAAAGTATATCCTAGTTTCTTTGATACTACTTGGCAAAGTTCAGCAGCTACCAAAATACACTTCCCAGATAGTTGGTAGATTCATTAAGGTAAGTATTGCAAATACATCTAAATAATAGATCAACAAATCTGAATTTGTAAATGTGTAAAAATGGAAGGTGTCCCTGTCCATGGCAGGGGTTTGGAGTGAGATGAAGGTCCTTTCCAACCCAAACCATTCTATGATTGTATGATATTGGTGATAAAGGTTTTTAAAATTTGGGAAAACTTCAGGGTTGAGTAATACCAATCAATATTCCTTTTGCTGATACTGCACATTCTTTCACAGCTTTTTATGTTAGAATTTAAAAAATATTCAGATTTCACTTGGCTTTCAAGCTGCAGTGTCCTTGTGAAAAGATTTGACCTGTAACTTCATCTGATTGAAGTACAAAATGCTAAACAGTTTATTCCCAAACCCCAGGGTTTTTTACGAATAAAAGCTTCTGAAAAAAAGGCCAAGTTTGGAGTCTGTAAGCATTCAGATAGGAGGTGTAGGGTGGGAGACAAAACTGCTGCTGAGAGAGGTCTGATGCTAAGTAACATAATTTTAAAGGTTAGTTCCTATTTAACACCGAGTTTGTTGATTTGTGACCAGAGAGTTCCAAAATTCTTCTAGCTTCAGAGACTAATAAACAAGCTCAAAACACGTTAAGGTAATTTAGGTGAACTGATTTCCCCCTCTGAGTCTCTGCTGTTGATGCTGTGACCCGATGTGGTCAGGGATGGCTTGTCTTAGAGGGCAGAACAAATACAATGACCAGGCAATACCCTACTTACCCTACTTACCTCCAACTCAGCTGGTCAACTGAGAGAGTTTTTTCACACTGTTGTAAGTAAAACTGTCACACAGAGGTCCTGGAATGATGTTGATTAAATGTTACACTGCAGTAACACAGATTTAGTGTATGAGGGTCTGTCCTTGCCATAAAGCCATGTATGGGTATCTTGTCCTTTTATGAGAAACGCCTGAGCTACTTAAATTTACTTCCATGCCTGCATGGCTTCTAATGTTGGAGCACTGAACAGATTTTGTGAGGCTGGTTGAACACTGTGTTCTTTAAGAAGGGTTCTCATTTTTCTAATTGCAGCCTCTTAGCAATGCTTACCATGAATTAGCACAAGTTTATTCAACCAATAAACCCTCGGAGCTTCGTAATCTGGTGAACAAACACAGTGAAACTTTCACAAGGGATAACAATATGGGGCTGGTTAAGCAGTGCTTGTCATCTCTCTACAAAAAGAATATTCAGAGGCTAACCAAGGTAAGAGAAACTGTGAGCAGTTTTCCTCTAAGAGTGTATTTCTGAAATATATTCAATTTAGAGCTAAATGATAACACAGTGATGTGACAGAAATTACTATAACTGAGATTGGTGTCTGAAACAAAGGAGACTAAAATGCCCTGTATAGGAAAACAATTCAGTTGCCTGCTTATGCATTACTTAAAAGGTGATTCAGTCTGTCTGTCAAGGGGGTTTGCCCACGAGGTTTTCGTAGATAATCAAAAAAGTGAGCACTTTAACCCAGTGACCTTCATCCCTATTCAAAAAATAGAAAAACTGAACTTTACAGGCCACTTCATTAGAAAAGAGTTAGTGAATAGGACAGATTTTGGAAGTGCTTGAAATAAAAGGAAAAACAGAAGCACTGAAGTGATTTACCCCATCAGCTGAGAGATCAGATTAATTCTGAAAGGTGATTGGGGAAAGCTGGTTTTTGGCAAGCTTATATGATATTTGTTGCAGTAGAAAAGAAATCTCATAATGAGGTTTTTATATTCATCTCTTGAAGGAAATTCAAGGGATGGAGAGTCATGTTTTTTGGGTAGAAAGGTGAAAGAAGAGGTTGGACATGATCAGGACTGTCTGGTATAAAACGAAATTGCAGGAATGAGTAATGACTCCATACGTGCTCAGTGTAACAAATTAATGTCAGGAGAAAGAACTGACTCACTCTCATGATCCCTTTAATAACTGTGTGTTCCACTTGTTTCTTCCCATCAGACTTCCACAGTCAGGTTACACAGGCCATGAAGCATCAACAGGGAAAATCCTTAACATCCAGTTTTAACACTTTGATACTTTCTAAATTTCAGACGTTTTTAACATTGTCATTACAAGACATGGCAAGTCGAGTGCAGCTGTCAGGGCCCCAAGAAGCAGAAAAATACGTCCTCCACATGGTAAGACCTCTGACTTGGTTAAACTATCCCATAATTAGTGTTTGGATTGGCAGTGCACATTCTGAACAGTTCTTTTTCGTGGTGGAGGAAATGCTGTCAGTCTGCTGTGGTGTTTAGACTGTTCTCAAAAAATGTCAAAAGCTGTTCTCCACGTAGGATAAGGCAGGAATCGTGTTTTTGGGAACCTGTGGGAAATAAAAGCAACCAAGTTAAGACAATTCCACAAAGAGTCTGTGTGTTGCAGTTACCTGAAATTCTGTTCTTGGTGGTAACTTCTATTAAACCCTCTGTCATTTCAGATAGAAGATGGTGAAATCTTTGCAAGTATTAATCAGAAAGATGGTATGGTCTGTTTCCATGATAATCCTGAAAAATATAACAATCCAGCTATGCTTCATAACATTGATCAGGAGGTAAATCTCAACTGCTTTTGGAATTCTTACCAAAGAACCTTAGTCTGTAATCAGAGAGCTGCTGGCAGAGGCCAGTGTAGTAACTTAGATACAGAGAGTGAGGACTGTGAATCATTATTTGACTGCTTTACAGTATTTTCACAGATTTTAGATTAATACTCTCTGTCAACGTGTTCCCCATTGTGTCCTGCACAGCTTGAGCTGTTTCAGGAGACTGACTGCTTGCTGTTGGTGATGGGAAGATTCTTGAATGGATTAGAAAGATTGTTTTTAGAGTTTTAATCTTCAAGGATCACTTCCATTGGCTCTCAATAACCTGCCTGTAGGTTAAGGTGTTTGACCCTTATGGGACTGTCTTATCAGTGGCCTTAAAAAGGGCTGTTAGGAAGACATGGATCAAATGAAGGGAATAAAAAATGGTCTGACACTTCTGTTTGGGAGGTGAGGGATGAGAACAATTTGATGTGGAACTTCAGTGATGGCAAAAGTTATTGGTTCTACATGGCACAGCCATGAAATGTCTTGAAGATCAGGTGCAAGCTGGTCAAAGTAATCAATTTCATACATATTTTTAAGATGCTGAAATGTATAGAGCTTGATGAACGACTGAAAGCCATGGATCAAGAGATCACTGTGAACCCTCAGTTTGTGCAGAAGGTAATTGATATAATGTCTAGTAAGGGTATGTGAGAGATTCATTCAGTGCAGTGACTGTGTTGTACTGAATGTCAGTATTTACAGTGTTGTTATTATACTTTATTAATAATATGTGCATAAACATCATGACACATCAGAAAGATAATTTATTATTTTTGAAGGTGTTTTTTCCTAATTAATCCTGTAGTGATTTCAACCAGAAAATGAAGTGCATGTTATTTCATAGGCACTTTATTTTCCTGCCTGTTCACTTCAAAGAACTGTCTTTCTCAAGCCTGCAGACCTGTTTCTGAACAGAACTAACTCTCTCCCTTTCAGAGTATGGGCTCTCAAGAAGATGACTCAGGGACCAAACCATCCAGTTATTCTTGAAATTAATGTTGCTCACCACTCCGCTTTCAAGTAAAAGCTTATGAAAGAATCACGCCTGGAACAGGGCATTGAGGAGTTCCACAAAGAGAGCAGAGAGAACTGAGCTTTGCTTTTCACCTGGACATTAAGAAAATAAAAGAACACCCTCTCAGTACTGTATAATATCAGAAATATTCTCTGCAAAGAAAAAGGAAATCTCAAAAGAAACTTAAAAGTCTGTTGTGGATTTATTTATCTTCAGATTAACATCGTTAATGCATTAAATAATCTACCTTTTGTTTTAAAGGGTTTGAATGTTGCCGTGTTTCTGTAGCAGTCCTTCTCTTCTGCAAAAGAAAAAGTGTTATTCAGGGAAGAATACAAACTAGTGTTGGTTCACTAACAAGATAATTACTGGTTCATTATTCTGTATTTAAAGTTGGCTCGAAGTGCAGATTTATCGTATGTGTGGTGGGGGCAGAGGGGGGGAGTTCAAGCAAATCATAATGTAGAGAATTTGCATATGCCCAATGTAGCTGGTGCTGTCTGTAAAGGAGGAAATGAGAACTGTTCTTCCCCAAAGGATGAGGATGTCAACGTGTCCTTGTAAGGAAGTTTGCTGCAAAGTAGGAATCATATATGGAAAACATACATGACAGCTGTTTATGATTTTAAGTTTCTGGTACAAAATATCTGCTAATATTATTTGCTCTTAGATGAAACTTACTAGACCTAAACAAAAGGATATTTGGAAAATGTTGGTGTCCTGGAGGATTCTAGGTAGGAAGTTGTTTACACTGAAAGAAATTTAAATGTTTGTTCCTGTGCAACTGGCATGAAGGTTTTCAACAGGCTGATAGTTTCTTTGGTGGAAACCAGTATTTCTGCATGGAATATAAATAGAATTCTATACAGCTCTCAAAATGCAGGATTTTTTCTGAGATAACATGTTGGAATGATACCTGGTTTTTAATTTACTATTTTAGACTTTAAAACTTTGTTACTGGATTCTTTAAAGTGCTTCACCCCTTAAATCATTGAGCTGTTTAATTTTCTGTTGTTCTCGTGTATCTGAAGATTCTCACTGTTCCAGCACCTTCCTGTCAGGCAGATATAAACCTGTCATCAAGTCAGAAAATGAGAAGCCACTGCTTCCTACTGAAACACCTGACCAGGAGCTGCTTGCTCCTGCTACCCTGCCAGCTTGTTTCCAGGCAGGAGCTGAGCATTCCTGGCTCTTGCTGTGTGAAGTTTGTATGTATTGAGGTCACCTGTGGTTGAAAATACTCCATTTGTGCTTCCAGTGCTGATACAGAAGTGTTGGGGTTTTCACTTAAAACTGGTGTCCCATGTCTAGCAGAGCCTCTGTGACAGCAGGGTGCTGCTTTCTGGTGAAGAGGTGTCCCAGATTGTGGTTGGTGGTGAAGGATGTTTCTGAAAGTATAAAATAGCAGTTCACTATTGAACACAGTGGAGGTCCACAGTGTGAGCAGCTCATCACTTCCTAACAGAGAGAATTCCATTGGGACAACTTTTATACCTGATCTTTAAGCAAAATCCTGGGTTTTTTCATAACTTGCATTAACAACCTTGGAACTAGAAGAGATTTATGATTTTGAAGGTTTTTATCCTAATTAATCCTGCAGTCATTTCAATGCTGAACATACACCATTTTCCTCTCTGGTCCCATGGAAGTGTTAAATGAGTCATTAGTGATGCTGGAGCCCAAAGCAGGGTGATTGTTACAACCACGGGTGGCACTCCCAGAAGGGGCTGCAAACAACTGACCCCAAACCCCACCCATCCAGAAATGTGCCTGGCTCAACTTTCCTTGCCAGTGGCTCCCTTGTCAGAGGAGAATGTATTCAGGATGCTGTCATAGAGTTGGAGAAAAAACAGGAATATCCACTTTTACACTACTAGTTCCTAGTAATGAGCGTGGATTTACCTGCTGAGAGCTGCAGGATGGTTTCCCAGCTGTGAAATTGGAAGCAAACTAATCTATGCAGCTGGCAAATAGCTCTAGATTTTTCTCTTTTTTCTTGCCTAAAGTAGATAAAACAAATCCATGCTCACATCAACAGGATGGCAAAAATAGCTGTGTAATAGTTTCAAGTGATATATTCCATTATATATCTGATTTTTAAGAGGGCAAATGCTTTTAAAGTTAGAAAACGGCTGAGGTTCCTTTTCTGGCGTGGATAGTTGTGCTGTTAATGTCTGAATTCTGTTAGAAATTCAAAGTCAGGTCTCACCTGTAGTATCAGTAGATAAAGCATTCACCAAAAGTGCTCCAGGGAAGGGCTTTTAAGTCTTAGTTTGATAAACACACATGGTCTGGCATCTGCATGTCTTGAGATAGCACTGAAATTAAGTCAGATTTTTAATGAAGCAGCTCCTTCCAAGTCTTGGAACTAATGGCATGGGCTGTGGTCAACCGAGAGGCTTTGAGAACACTTGGGCTTTCTGGATTTAATTTGTATTTACTGCAAGGAAGGACTTCTGCTCAAATCTAGGAACACTGCGTGCTGTGCTGCTCCCAACTTGGACTCTCAGAGGTCCTGTGGCTGCTTCTTCCCATCGTGCATGGTCACAAGATGTGTCCAGGGAATACTGAGTGCATGCTTTGATATCTGACTCTGATTTTGATACATTTTAATTAGCAAAGATGCAAAATACACTTCTGAAGGCAGCGTTAGATGTGCAACTGCAGTTCATAGCCACAGGAGGGGTCTCTAGGCCAGTTACTGTGAGATTTTGAAATGTTTCTAAGAAAGAATGTTTGGAAGCTGTTTGTGTACAACCCCCACTCCTGTTTTTGTGCCACCAAGGAGCCCCAGTGTGTGACCTCCGCTGAACCATCGCTCCACTGAGTAACTCCAGCTGCCTCCTCTCCACAACTTCCCTCTGTGTCCCACAGCACAGCCACAGCCCCGTGTTTGTGTTGTCATAGGCAATCTGTATAACCTAGGAAATGTTCTCTGCGTGGCCCTGCTGGCCCAGGAGGTTAGTCCTGAGAAGTTGTTTAAATGTACTATTGGAAAATAAAGATAACAAACGAGGCATTCTTAGTTTGTCTTAAATGAGATTGTAGGTCTTTTGTATTTGGGTTTTCCTTAGATTTTTGGGGGGGATCTCTTGTTCTGGTTGCTTTTCAGGAGATGATTTTGGCTGACTGGGGAGGCTGCTGGTTGCCTGCTCTGTGTGGCAGTGCCCTCTGCTCTGGAGGTGTTCAAGCCCTGCTGGTGACTCCTCGGTGCTCTCCTGAGCAATTCTGAGTAGAAATAGTCTTTCTTTTGTGTCTTTCTTGAGAAGTGCTGCTGCAGGTCCTTGTCTAGATGGGCTTTGGGATTTTGGATGGAACACTTACTCTGAGCAATCTGGTCTAGTGAAGATGTCCCTGCCCATGGCAGGGGGTTGGAATGGGATGGTCCATAAGGTCTTTCCAACCCAAACCATTCTGGGATTCATGTCTGACCTCTGTGTTTCTGTAATAATCCATCTTGCAGGCCATCTGGGTATTGTTTTTATCAGAGCCATAATTATTAGTCCATGTGTGGCTGCATGGATCCAGAGGCATGTCTTATAGTGGTATCAGCTGCTCTTTTCTTGGGATTGAAGTACAAGTTTTACTCAGTTAAATAATCTATGCTGTTATATTCTTGAAAATTTACTATTTTCATTCAGATTCGGGTATTTAAAACTCTGTAAGGGGCAACTCCAAGGGGCAGGGAAGAATCCGGTACTTTGTTATTTTGAAGCCTAATAGTTCACATGGAATTTGGTTTAGCTTTCTGTCATAGATTCCTACAGGTATATAATCTTTTAATACTTAAACTTGATATCCTGAAGAGAAACTGTAGTAGTTTAATGGAAATGAAGAGCCTGAACAGATTTAACTTTGGCATTTGCTCCCTGGTCTTCCCGGGCTGTACCTGAGTAAACACCATAGAGCTGCTTTATAAATCGGGAAACGACAATACTTCGAAGCCTTCATCTGCCATAATCTTACATTCTAAGCACCTTAAAGAATTAACACAGACAGTGGGTGCTGAGTCTCCAGTGGAGAAGTCGCGCCGAGCCTGCGGAGAACACGGCACCGCCCTGAGGCGGGGGGCAGTGCCGGGAAGAGGCCCTGCGGCAGCCGATGGCGAAGCTCGCTAACGCGGCAGCCTCTGCCCCCGGCCCCGGCCCCGGCCCCGCCGCGTCCCCCCGCTCCCGGTTCCCGTCCCGGCTCCTTCGGGGGCTCCGCCCGCGGCCGCCCGGGGTTCCCTCCCAGCGCCCGCTGCTCACGTGACCCACAGTGCGGACCGTACCACCCCGCGGGGGGAGCGCGGCCCGCTCCCGGGGCGGCCCCCGCGGGTCGCAGGCTGCCGCTCGTCCCTTCTCGTGTTCCCGGTGATCAAACACCACTGTTCCCACTCTGCGCTGTGACAGCTGGATGGGTGTAGCGGCGCGAGGGGAGGAGGCGCCTTCTATACCTCCTCATGTCCCCTCTCCCTTGAGGTAATGGCTCCGCCCGGCCCATGCGGACAGTGCGGCCCTGGGCCGAGCCACTGCTGCAGCCGGGGAGGTAGCTGTTCCCCAGGAGAACGGCGGGACGGCCAGCTCAGTCCCACGGTACGAACGGGCTTCTCATCTCTCTCTCTCCTACTTTTTTCTCCATCTTCGCGCTTCTCCGCGGCGTCGACGGGCGCGCGGGCGAGGAGCTGTCTGCCCCTGTCCCCCCCCCCAGCTGGCAGTGAGGGTGGTACGGCCGGTGGGTCAGTCGGTGTCAGGCGCCCGCGGACACGGGACGGGCCGGGGGAGCCGCGGTGAGCGGGGTCTCCGGGCACGGGGAGCCGGGACTGGGCCGGGGGTGACCGGGCACGGGGAACCGGACACGGGGCCCGGCAGGATAGGCCGGCCCGGGTCCGGCAGGGCCTGAGGCGTTCGGATCCGCGGGCGCTCAGCAGGGCCGGACCGTTCCGGCCTGAGGCTCCGGGCACGGGGGTCGGGTCTGTGTGACCTCAGCCTTGATCCAGAGGAGGCCACCAAGTTGGTCAGAGGAGAGGAGCACCTCTCCTTTGAGGAAAGGCTGGAAGAATAGGGATTGTTTAGCCTAGAAAACAGAAGCCTTGGGGGTGACCTAATTGTGGCCTTCCAGTACCTAAAGGAACTTACAGGAAAGATGGGGCAAGACTTTACAGGGGTCTGGAGTGACAGGACAAGCTTCAAACTGACAGCGGGGCTAGATGGGATATTGGGAAGAAATTTGCGCTGTGAGGGTGGTGAGGCCCTGGCACAGGTTGGCCGGAGAAGCTGTGGCTACCCCATCCCTGGAAGTGTTCAAGCCAGGTTGGACAGGGCTTGGAGCAACCTGGGATAATGGAAAGTGTCCCTGCCCATGGCAGGAGGTTGTACTGGATGATTTTCAAGGTCCCTTCCAACCCAAACCATTCCGGGACTCCCTGAACCTGTCCCTGTAAGACTGGAGGTGTCTGGGCATGAGGGGTTGGTCCAGCCTCATTCACCCCCGTGGGGCTTGAGGTGTCCTGGCTCAGTGTCCAGGATATGGGCACAGCAGGTTGGGTTGCTCGAGCCCATCCCATCAGTACACAGAAGGTTGGTCCTGGATCAGTGGAATGCCCAGGAGGGTGTTGGAGTCACCATCCCTGGAGGGGTTTAAGGAAAGACTGGATGTGGCACTCAGTGTTCTGGTCTGGGTGTCAAGGTGGGGATCTCAAGTTGGACTCGATGGTCTTGGAGTTCCCAGGCTCAGGCTGAGCTTAAGGCCAGCTGTTCCTGGAGGGATGCAGAACAGGACTGGCACCAGTGAGGCCTGAGAGATGCTATGATACCCCGTGTGCTGACCGTGTGCTCTCTCCCTGGCTGCAGGAGGCCTGGCAGGTGTGCTGAGCCCTCACTATGAACGCTATTGTTGCTCTGTGCCATTTCTGTGAGCTCCACGGCCCTCGCACCCTGTTCTGCACCGAGGTCCTGCATTCACCACTCCCGCAGGGCGCCAGCAGCGGGGACATCTCCGGGCAGAATGAACAGGCAGAAGAGGAGGAAGGTGGGATTCAGATGAGCAGCCGGATCCGCTCACACAGCCCGGCTGAAGGGGCCAGCGCCGACTCCAGCAGCCCAGGGCCAAAGAAATCAGACATGTGTGAGGCAAGTGTGAAAATCTGTGTATGGGCATTGGTGTCCTTGGCTTGGCTAAAGGGCTCTGGGATTCTCTGATGTAAATTCAATTGTTTAGAGAGAAAAAAATGTGAACAGAACTTGTTTTGTATGTGTCAGTGCCAGAAGATCTCCAAGTCCTCATGAACTGCAAGCTAGCCCTAAGTCTAATCCTAATGATCCATCACAAGAGGATGGAGGAGCTGTTGTTGAATACATACACCTTGACAGGACCTTGAGGTCTTTAAGCTCTGTGATTCTGTGATTCTCTTGTGGATAAGAAATACTTTCCTAATCCTCAAAGAGCATTTACTTTGTTAGATTAGGTCAGATCATTTATTAATAATAATTTTAAGAGCAGTATTGGTTAGGAAACATATAAAAAGCAAAATCAATTAAAACAATAGGAAAAATGTATATTCTCAGTCGTTCAGGGCTGTTCAGCCTGGAGAACAGAAGTTTGTGTGGAGACCTCACAGCAACCTTCCAGTGTCTGAAGGGGCCTGTAGGGAATCCAGAGAGGGACTCTTCATCAGAAACTGCAGTGATAGGACAAGGAGCAGTGTGTTGAAACTGAAAGAGGGGGAATTTAGGTTGGATATACTAAAGAAATTTTTCCCTGTCAGGGTGGTGAGGCCCTGGCACAGGTTGCCCCATCCCTGGAAGTGTCCAAGGCCGGGTTGGACCGGGCTTAGGGCAACCTGGGACAGTGGGAGGTGTCCCTGCCCATGGCAGGGGGTGGAACGAGGTAATCTTTAAGGTCCCTTCCAACCCAAACCATTCCATGATTCTATGATTCTCATACTTGTCTTCTATCAGTACTTGCTCTGACATATTTATTATTTACTTTCCCTTCAGCTGTAGAGCCAGTTTTGTTTGGCCAGTTGGTTTCACAGCTGCTGTAACTGAACTTTACCAGCTGTAGAGCCAGCACCAAGTTCACAATGAAATTAAATAGTGGAAAATGAGCATAAGAACAGAGGAAGTATATCAGAGTTTTGTGTGAGGAGCTGAGCTCAAATCCTGACCCTGATTCACATTCCTTGTGTTCTGAGTCTTTGTGTTCCTGTCTGTGTGTGTGAATAACATTTTATGGTGTTTTGGAGGGAACAAAGCTTCAGAACTCTTTGGAAACCCGAGATAACTGCACTCTCATTTATGGCTGGATGTGCTTTTCTGCCTTCAGGGCTGCCGCTCTCTTGCAGGAGGACACCCGGGGTACGTCAGCCACGACAAAGAGACCTCGATCAAGTATGTCAGCCACCAGCACCCAAACCACCCCCAGCTGTTCAGCATCGTGCGCCAGGCCTGCGTCCGCAGCCTCAGCTGTGAGGTACCTGCCTTGGAGGACAGGGAAACACTATTTATGGCTCCTGTATCACTTCAGATCCAAGATATTCCTTAGCTGATCCTGGCTGCTCTGTGCAGACTGAAACACTGAGGGAACGAGGTGGAAAGACAGGCGCAGAAGTCTGTTTATTCCAGAATTGGTGGTATTTTTTAAGCTTGATCTTTGATAACCTTGAGGGTTCCTTCCTCTCATGTTGGGAGGGTAAAAATATCCCCTTCTTGGTTTCATTCCTTGTGCTTATTAATTTTCATTGTAAGATAACCTATTCTTGTAAAAACCTCTGAATCTGTTGTTGAGTGCCCTTTGTAGACCATTAATATTCATCCTCTAACAGATATGAAGGAAAAACCTTACAGATTAATGAGCAATTGTGTGTCAGGATCAGCAAAATTCCTTCTGGATTCTCAGTATTGTAGTTGAATGGAGCTGAATTCTTAAAATACAATTAAATGTAAGGATTTGGAGTGTTTGTAGGATACCTCTGGAGGGCTGTTGGACCACACTTTTGGGGTAGTAGCATAAAAAGGCTTCATTTATTTACCAAGTGGGTGTTAAAGTGCAGGAAGCTGTTTAGTTGGTTACTCTGTGATGTATTTAATGACTTTGGTGTGTGTCCCTTCCCTTCAGGTCTGCCCAGGACGTGAAGGCCCAATTTTTTTTGGAGATGAACAGCATGGTTTTGTGTTCAGCCACACCTTCTTTATCAAAGACAGCCTGGCTCGAGGTTTCCAGCGCTGGTACAGCATCATCACCATCATGATGGACCGGATTTACCTCATCAACTCCTGGCCTTTCTTGCTGGGAAAAATCAGAGGCATCATTGATGAGCTCCAGGGCAAAGCGCTGAAGGTGGGTCAGTGCAGAGTTCCTGTGACTCAATGTTAGTGCAGCATCACGATCCCTGATTGACAGCTGAGTCAAAAAGCTGATCCAGCTCATGCCAGGGTAATTGTTAAGATTGACACAAGGAGAATGGTGTGTATCCCCATCCCTGGAAGTCTTCACAGCCAGGTTGGACAGGGCTTGGAGCAACCTGGTCTAGTGGAAGATGTCCCTGCCTGTGGCAGGGTGGTTGGAACAAGTTGAATTTTAAGGTCCTTTCCAACCCAAACCATTCCAGGATTCTGTGTTTGGCATGTAGGAGGGAAGGAACAGGGTATTTTTGTCACTTGAAACACTTGATGCTTTTTACAGGCCTGGTAGACAACAGCTCTGTTACAAATGCAAGTAAGTAAATCTGGGGAGGACAGTGATTTTGGAGCACAGATGTTACCTAGTGATAATTTTAGTCCATCTAAGAATAAGATGTCCCTTCTCTCTGTTTTCCTGTAACTGGATGGGTCTGTGTGACGCACCCTTTTCACTTGGTATTTTTGTTGTGATTTTTTGGCTGAGCTCTGTGCAAACACTGAATCTCTTTCAGTCTGTGACGCTGCCCTTGTTGTGTGTGCAGGTGTTTGAAGCAGAGCAGTTTGGGTGCCCCCAGCGTGCCCAGCGCATGAACACAGCCTTCACCCCCTTCCTGCACCAGCGCAACGGGAACGCCGCCCGCTCCCTGACATCCCTGACCAACGACGAGAACCTCTGGGCCTGTCTGCACACCTCCTTTGCTTGGTAATGCACTGCTGTTCTCAGCTTGTACAGCTCCTTCCTGAGGAGGATATTGCCATATCCTGAAAGACTGGGAATGTGATTTGAGTGTTTGGGTATTTTTTTTTTTTTGAGGTAATACTTAGACTTTGTTGAGTAGCATCTGAACTGGAAAGAGCCAACACTGATGCCTTTAGGACAAATAAATGTCTTTTTACTGTGAAGTAAAACTAATGTGGCAGCTAATAGAGGCCATGGCTGTGCAGATGGAAAGGTTTTGCAGTGTGGAAGTGTGGAAGAAGGATAAAAGATGCTCCTACCCCCCAGTGTGTTGCACCCCGAATTCACATGTGACAGACCGTGGTGGTTCACCTGGGAGTGCCTCTGTGTTGGGATCAGCAGCGTGGGACATGCAGCCATTGGGCTCTGAGAGAGTCCAGTTGCTCCAGTGCCTGACTGGTTCATTAAACTTCCCTGGAAAGATGCCACAGGGAGGGTTGCAACACTGGCATGTGATTTGGATGGGGGATAAGCATGCTGCACAAAGAAATTGCAGAGCAGTGGGATGTGGGTGACTTTGCATGGCAGGGATAGTAAGATGGGCCGATAGTCCCACACTGATGAAAGCACAGGGATGTGCTGGTTAGTGCTGGAGTTTTTATTGACATCATGGCACCAAGTGTCTTACTGGATTTTTGCACCTGGCAAGCTGCATGAACCCTGCTACTCTTCCTTTCAATGTCTCCAGGCTTCTGAAAGCTTGTGGTAGCCGGCTTACAGAGAAGCTTCTGGAGGGAGCACCCACAGAAGACACCCTTGTTCAGATGGAGAAACTTGCAGGTGAGCTAGAAGTTTCCAGAGCTGCAAAGACCCTCTGAGAATGCTTTAGATGGTGAAACCCTGGGTCCTTTGATCAGCATCTTAAGCACAAACATTGCTCATCTCCTTTACCTTCATGGTAGTCCCTGAAGCAGCTGATCCACTCTCCCATCTGGAGATGGCTCTGACAGGAATGTGAAATCCAGGCACCTCAAAGGCTCTCTGCACGTGGTGTTTGTCACTTGAGTAGCAGTGTTGCATCATCAAGATTGTTCTCTCTGGCTGGGCTGGCCCTCCCAACGAATCTCTATAGCCAGGAGCATTTGCAGTCACAACATATGCATTTCTTGCTTCTTTTTCTACAAACTTTCTAAAAGTAAAGGATCATAGGTTTTTTTTTCCTGCATTGAATTATTTTATCAACCCATTTAGACTACAGTCTACAAAGCTTTGGCTATAACTTTTAAAACAAGAATAGAGAACATAGCTGATAAAAAAATATGACTTTCTGTTCTGTAGAAGATGAAAAATTCCTTCTTGACCCTTGAGTAGTTATTTTTATCTGAATTAACACGTCATTAACACTTCGGTGTGTCTGTGCTGCTGCCAGTACTTTCAGTTACTGTGTTCTGAGCTCTCTCTTCCCACATACACCCATGTGGGCACTTTCCAGTTTCCATTCCTAGACAGCAGCAATTTTTATGACCACTCTGGCTTTTTTTTTTTTTTGCTAGATCTGAAAGAAGAGTCAGAAGGCTGGGATGGTTCTGAGGAAGAAGAGAAGCCTTCTTCCCAGCCAGATGTTGTGGAAGGGCAGGAGCTGTCCAAAAGCTCCCCTGAAACATCTCTGATGCCAGATTGCAACAGCTGGAACATAGCTCACAGAAGGTTGTCTGTCTTTCGCTCTCTCAGGCACATGAGACAGGTAAGAAAGGGTGCTGAGTCCACAAGCTCTTTTCTCCTGATAATGTCTTTTTTTTTAAAAGATACATTTATTTCCTGCAATCTGCACATGTCCTGGTGCTGTGTTCAGCACAGTGCCTGCCCAGCCAGGAACATGATGTGAACTGCATCTCCAGGCATGCTCCCTTCCTCATGTGGGCCTCTGGTGATCATCAGTCATGTGGGGTGGAGTCAGATGATTTCTCTCAAATTCTGCACTTCTCTTCTTCCCAAGAGCAGTAATTTAATACAGAGGTTGTGCAGCATCTTTAAAGCCAAGTAATATTTGCCTTTAAAAAAAGTGTTTCAGAGAGGAAAAATAATTTACAAATAGAATAAATTATTCTGTGCAGATCTTGCTTTTCTCCAGTGCTCCCAGTGACCTGGCTGAGGGGGAAGGTTCATGTGCTAAATTTCCATGTTTGTTCCTGCTGTTCAGTTCTAGCCATTTTCCTACCTGTCAGTCATGTTTTTAACGGGGCAAACTGGACATTTCACTCATTTTTGTAACCAATGCAGAATGCTTTGGGTTTTTTTTTTCCAGGTTCTTGGGGCATCAGCATTCCGAATGCTAGCTTGGCATGTTCTGATGGGGAACCAGGTCATCTGGAAAGCTCGAGATATGGATCTTGTCCAGTCTGCCTTTGATGTGCTACGGGTAGAAACATTTATTTCTTGGCTGCATATTTTTACATGTATTTCTCTACTACTCCAGCCTTTATAATGATCTGCCCCTGATATGTAATCTTGTGAAGAGTGTGTTCTAAATTATGTGGTTTTTGAGAAAAACAACAATTAAAAGGCCCAAAAAAACATGCACAACCTTTGGGTGTCTTGCTTGTCCTCAGCGACTGCATGGGCTCTCAAGCTGAGTAGGTTACTTCGATCCTCCAAATCAGGAGCATCTGCCTAAGCAGTGCTCCAGCTCTTGGTCAGCCCTGAAGTCAGGGAGACAATTGTCCTTTAGTTTTACTTCCAGAGTTTCTCTTGACTGGTTTCCTTCCCCCTGCAGACAATGCTGCCCATCGGGTGTGTGCGGATCATCCCCTACAGTGACCAGTATGAGGAGGCCTATCGGTGCAACTTCCTAGGCCTGAGCCCACATGTCCAAATCCCACCCCACATCCTGTCATCTGGTAAGAACCTCTTGCAGAACCTTCTCCTCTCGCTGTCATCTCATGTTAAAGGACACCAGATTTTAAATTTTTTTTAAATAAGTATTGCCTGCATGAAATAAAGCCTGAACTGCTTCATTTTGTTTTCCCCATGTCTTTGCCTGGTCAGTGACTAAAAGATGTGACACCTTCTCTAGGCACTGACCATAGCAGGGTCTGTAGCTGTGTTTTGGAATCTGCCCTAGCACAGCTCACGTTCTTTTGGACTCTTGTTGCTCCAGAGTTTGCTGTCCTCGTGGAAGTCCGCGCTGCCACCCGCTCCAGCCTCTACCCAACCCTGTTTGATGATGAGCAGTCCCTCAACAAGTATGAGTTCATTGTCACCAGTGGGAGCCCTGTTGCAGCAGATCGAGGTGGGTGATTTGAAAGCAGAAAGAACCTCTGTCACTGAGATTCAAAGAGCATCTTGATCTTTAACTGGTTTTCATGTACTGGCCCTTAAGGAGTTTGGAGTAGAAGCTGGGTCAATATTCAGCCGGGGTTTAGCTGTTTGAGGTGAGGTTCACCACAGATTGTTCAATTATAAAAGATTTGTTCTACCAGATCAGCATTTTGCCTATTAATTTTCATAAATGAGAAATGGATTCTGTAACATACGTGTAAGAAAAATTGTAGGGAAATTCTGTAGCCTACACTTTCAATCCTGGAATACTTGAGTATTTATTTTGAGTAAGACTAACTTGTAAGGACCACAACATCACTAATTTTCCACATTCCACTTGATAGCCAAATATGACTGATAGAGAAATACCCAGACTTTTTAATATAATTTTACCTACTTCCTTCCAGCAGTTGAACATGTGCACTTAAGGTGTGATTTGAGTAAGGTCCATCAGTCTCATGTTTTCTGTGAAGTCTTAATTTAGATGAATTGGCCTCACTGAGTGTCTCAAAAGACATGGCAGATGACTCATCCTTCCTCTCTGTCCCTGAAGATAGAGAAGCAAAGCAGAGACTTCTCTCTACGTAGTGCTCTTCCTATTGCACATGTATGAATACACCAGTCTATTTTCCATCCAATCAGTGGCATGTCCAGAAACTTCTGGACAAAAATGATCACTGGAAGGTCTTTTCTCCACCACACCATCAAACTTACTAGGGAAAAAAGTCTCCTAGGGACTTCCAAAAAGTGGTCCAGGAATGCCTTGGGTTGGTTGCTGGTTTATTTTTTCTCTAAGTATCCTGGAACTGCCCTTAACAAGAGGAACATTAAATCAAGAGTAAGTTGAGGGTTCATATTTTTATATGTATGTACAAAGCATGAAGGCTTTTTCATAACCTTTTGTTTTTAAGGATCTTTTGATAAGGGCACAACAAAAGATAAGCAGCAGTTAAGAAGTGGGGCTGAAGAAAACAAAGGCCCCTGAACCTGTTTTGATGTCCCAGGGTCCTTCACTGAATTCCATGTTGCTTCTTGGATCAGATGGTTTTCTAATGGGATGATCTTCAGCTCCTCTTCCATGGAAATGAAATCCCAGCAGGCCACTGGGGGATATATTTAAGAAGTAGTAGTAAGGGTGTAAGCAGTAACCTTTGGCTTGTGTGTCCTCTTTCTCACCCTTTCCCCCTTTTTCTGCTCCTGCAGTTGGCCCAACAATCTTGAACAAGATCGAAGCTGCCCTGACCAACCAGAACCTCTCCGTGGATGTTGTGGATCAGTGCCTTGTTTGCCTGAAGGAGGAGTGGATGAAGTAAGTAGAGCTACCTTGCTTTCAGGGGAGCAGCTTTGGCACTGCTCCTGGAACAGTTACAGCAGAGTGCAGGACACACTTCAGTCCAGGTGACTTCTGCTGCAGTTCAGCAGTAGTTGGATTTACAGGTACAAATTAAGTCAGGAGTTAAGAATTTTCTACTCTAGTCCTAAATCTCTTTTTGGCTTTCAGCAGTTCTTAACCTTTATGCTTCAGTACACACATCTGTAGGTTACCTGCATGACAACACCTGTCTGCCTCACCTTGGTTAGGAGGATTAAATATGCAAATCCCTCTCTGCCTGTCAGCGTGGCCATACCCCAGCACAGGTAACACCCAAACACATGCCCAGGTTCTGCCTTCAGGCACTGCATTTCAGAGGTGCAGGTAGCTGTAAAGGAAGACCAGTCAGTCATGTGAAATAATTGATGGAATATCACGAGTTTGTGAATTTACCTGAAGGCCAGATGGGCCCTGGATTTGTCTCCCAGGGAAGATTCCCAGTTGTCACTATTAATTGTTCTACTTTCTGCTAGAGTGAAAAAACCAAACTAGAAATATGCCCATTATTACTGCAAATGAGTCATCTCCCTAACTAATCCCCCTCCTTCATCAAAGCATGAGAATAGTTTCCATGAAACACTGGTTGAAGGATTTATTAACATTTAGTTGCAGTAGGTCCCAAGAGAAGCTCCAGTTCCTCCTTGTTCCCTGTTTGATGCGTGCGAGTCCATTTGATAATGACAGGAATCTCTTGTTCCTGCAGTAAAGTGAAAGTCCTCTTTAAATTCACTAAAGTGGACAGCAGACCCAAGGAGGATACCCAAAAACTGCTGAGCATTCTGGGAGCTGCAGAGGAGGACAATGTCAAGCTTCTCAAGTTCTGGATGACCGGCCTGAGCAAGACGTACAAGTCCCACCTGATGTCAACAGTTCGCAGCCCAACGTCCTCAGAGTCCCGGAATTAAAGGGTGCCCAACCTCCCCTGCTGCCTTCAGAGAAGAGCAGGGAACCCTGGTTACCTCTGCTGAGCCTGCAGCATGTGCTTTAGGTGGATAGTGAGGCTTCATCACTATTCTCCTCGTCCTCAAACCAACTTGAAGAGTGACTTGAGTCTTTTCTACTTGCTGTGAGACTGGACTAATAAGTGCTAATCCACAGTGCTTCTGTCTCTCCTGGAACTCAGCTCAATCTAGATGTGCACACTCGAGACTAAAACACAGCAATGCTCAAAGAACCAGCTAAATTAATTAAAATCCCATCCTG
This sequence comes from Corvus cornix cornix, assembly GCF_000738735.6. NCBI lineage: Eukaryota > Metazoa > Chordata > Aves > Passeriformes > Corvidae > Corvus > Corvus cornix. The sequence goes on along the minus strand of NC_046344.1, from coordinate 6,572,473 downwards.
TCCTCATTAAGCATCATGGTGTGGCAGCAGGCCTCACCTTTGGATTCCTTGGCAGGCCTGTGACAACATCCAGAACTCCTGGGAGTGCATATGGTTAATCTCACTGAAATCCCTCATAAATCTCCTAAATGCCTGAGAGAACAAGAACCAAAAATAAGAGACACGTCACAGGGTATGGATCACATGTAAATTATTTCAAACGACTTTGTGCTCAGATTTAAGAGACTATTTTCTGCTGTAGCATAAGTCAGGATATCCCACGGGAGTCCTGTCACTCCTCTTTATTTATTTATATCTTAACTTGAGACGGTTTTAGCATTTGCTTTGGAAATCTTGTCTGGGAGGGTGAATTGTAAAATAACAAGTCTCAAAATGCAGCCTGCTTGCCTCTCAGAGGGGAAAATACTCGCCTTGTTTTGCCTGTGGTTGCAGAACTTCCAGGTAATTAAGATAACCTCGCCAGGATAAGGTTCTCTTCTGTCTTTTTTAGCTTCCTAATTAAGTTAAGCAGAAGAGATTCAACCTGTAGGTGCTCCCTTATATAACTCTATAGTAGCCATTTTTGCTTAATAGTTGATGAAAACCTTGGTGCATTTTTTAATTACCTAACCAGATATTCCTTATCTGTACTGTAAGGAATCACTGTTTCTGTTGTGAAGTCTGGGATTTATGTCTTTTTTTTGTTTTTCTGGATCATTATTGGGAACACTTGACATTACCACAGATATTTTGAACAAGCTAAAGGCAGGTTTTACCCAGGTGACCTTCTACACTCACTCAAGCTCAGAGAGGATGTTCCAGCTTGTCACAAGTTCTGTTCTTATATATAAAATATGCAGGTTGATTTTTGTCTGGAACATCTGTAAAATGGAGACAGGCATTAAATCTCATAAGAGCTATTTTTGTAAAATGAACAAAGCCTGGTTTTGTGTTCATTTTCAATGTGTGTGTGTGTTGTGGGGGGGGAAGCAGCAATTGATCCACAAAATTCCTGCATCCATAGCCAAAATCTAATGTAGAGGATTTAATATAGTTCTTTTCTGCTTATCTTTGTATTAGTTTCTTGTAGACTGACCTAGTACTCTTTATTTTAAAACTATTCTGGTCCAGTCCAGAGCTGCGCAACAGAGCAGGTGAGTTTGGCATCATTTGACATTGAGACCTTTTTGATTGCTGAACTGGTTTTGTCTTTTAAAAAATTCAGCTCTCCCAAGCAATCCAACAAACCTACTCCAGTGGTTTGTTCCAAAACAACAAAAGGTTGGTTGGTCACGAGATCGAGCCCAAGGCTGCTGCTTCTCCCTTGCTCTTGGTGAGTCGTGCACGATGTTGATCCCTCTCCATCCTGACCTGAACCAAGGCTGTCATGGACAACCAGACTCAGTTTTGAGCCAGGGCAAGGAAACCACTAACTTAACACTTACAAAATGCCCACAGGAAAGAAGGGGGAGAGCTGCCAAGTGAGTGAACCTACACCCCAGCTGTGCTTGCCTGCCAAAACACATCTATATGTGGGATTACCAAATGACTGCCTGGGCAGGTTCCTGCAGCTCGCAGGTGAGGCCGCGGGTGCTCCCTTTGCCATCAACAAGAGCTGGAATGTGCACAACTTAATTAACAAAAGCATCATGTCTGCAGACATCTTTCACCACCCTCCTTCCCTCCAAATGATACGCCTTAGAGACAAACTTGATTGATGCTGGATAAATATTCCAGTGTGATTTCTGCCTGGCTGAGCAGCGTGTACCTGGGAGTGAGGTGGGAGCGGTGAGTGCTGCAGCTGCCGGGTGATGGACCCAGTGCTGGGTGACTGCTGGCTGCAGTTGCAGACAAAGCCTTTTTGTACTGGTTCTGCCACCCCTGTCTCCTCAGCCAGGCAGGGTCCAGCAGGTGATTGTCCCCCTCTATTCTGCCCTCATGAGACTCCACCTGCAGAGCTGCCTCCAGCTCTGGGGCCAACAACATCACAAGGATGTGGAGCTGCTGGAGCGAGTTCTGAGGAGGCCACAAAGATGCTCCAAAGGATGGAGCCCCTCTCCTCTGGAGAGAGACTGGGAGAGCTGGGGGTGTTCACTTGGAGAAGAGAAGGCTCCAGGGAGACCTAAGAGCCCCTTCCAGGGCCTAAAAGGGCTCCAGGAGAGCTGGAGAGGGACTGGGGTGACAGGACACAGGGAATGGCTTCCCAGTGCCAGAGGGCAGGGATGGATGGGATATTGGGAAGGAATTCCACCCTGAGGGTGCTGAGCCCCTGGCACAGGGTGCCCAGAGAAGCTGTGGCTGCCCCATCCCTGGAAGTGTCCAAGGCCAGGCCGGATGGGGCTTGGAGCACCCTGGGATAGTGGAAGGTGTCCCTGCCCATGGCAGGGGGTTGGAACTGGATGACCTTTGAGATCCCTTCGAACCCAAGCCATTCTCGGATTAAAGGATGTGTTGTGTGTCTGCAGCGTCCACGGTCGGTGTGTGGTGAAGGATTCGGTGTCAGGGTTTCGCTGCCTGGGAAGGGGTCGGCGTTTGGGGAAGGGAGGGCAGGCTCGGTGCCGGGATTTCGCAGCCCGGCCCAGCCCCTTGTGGCGGCCACTCCTCCCCACAGGCCGCTCCCGCCTCTGCCGCGGCTGCGCGGGCCGGGCCGGGCCGGGCCATGTGGGCTCTGGGGGCTGTGGGGGGTGCGCGGGGCGCGGCGCTGGCGGCGGCGGCGGTGGCCGCGGTGGCGCTGGCGGTGTTGGCCTGGCGGCGGGCCCGGCCCGTGCGGGAGGTGCTGTTCTTCCCTTCGCGGCCCTGCTGCATCGAGGCGCTGCTGGCCGAGGCGGCCCAGCCCGGGGCGCCCGCCCGGCCCTGCCCGTGCCCGCTGCCGAGCGGCGACACCGCCCTGAGCCGCCTCGTGCGCCGCCTCCTCTCCGCCCGCCGCTCGCTCGACCTCTGCCTCTTCTGCTTCTCCTGCCCGCAGCTCGCCCGCGCCGTGCAGCTGCTGCACCGCCGCGGGGTCCGCGTCCGCCTCGTCACGGACGCGCAGTACATGGGGCTGCACGGCTCCCAGATCGGCCGCCTGCGCCACGCGGGTGAGCGCGGTGCAGCCGGGCATCGATCGCGGCACGGGCATGGAGCCCGGCACCCGGGGTGGCCGGGGCCCACTGCGGGGTTCGGTGACCCCTGAGAAGGTGTCTGTCTCTGCAGGGATCCAGGTGCGCCACGACCAGCACAGCGGGTACATGCACCACAAGTTCGCCATCGTGGACCGGAGGATGCTCATCACAGGCTCCCTCAACTGGACCACGCAGGCCATCCAGAGCAACCGGGAGAATGTGCTGGTCGTGGAGGACGCCGAGTATGTCAAGGCTTTTCAGGATGAGTTTGAAAGGATTTGGGAAGAGTACAATCCCACCAATTACAGTTTTTTTCTCAAAGGCAATAAATGATTGAGCTGCCTTACAGGGCTAGTGGAGCATGGTAACACCCACAGATTTTATTATTATGTATAGACATCATTGTTTTGTCCATCTGGGTGTAACTTTGGTAAACATCTCCAGAGAAGTGTTCTCTGCCCTAAAATGCCACAGATCCCTTGCTGTGGGTCATTCCTGTGCTAGAGGGAATGACACAACTGTTTGGTTGTGAGGGTTACAGGCATAGAGCTGCATTCACAGGCATTAAAACTTTGGGCAGGCTCGTTGCTGAGTCCTGGTGCAGACCAGGTGTGTTCACACAGTGCTGGGCACGTGTTTCAGTGGTAAAAGGAAAGTTTTCCAGCGTGGGATATGGAATGGAATTGTAGCCAATGCCAAATGGAATTGTAGCCCAAGGGCTCCTCTACACCAGTAACTAAAGGAGAGATAAAAGGGCTGCAGCAGTTACGAGCTTCTATAGATTAAGTGCCTCAGTTATATTCCCTGTTGGCATTAATTGTTGAAAGTTTGTCAAAGGAAATTTGTGGGAAATAGCAAAAATGTTAAAGTTTTGATTGTGCATGTTTCCTTTGGTTAAAGGCTAGCAGAGCTCCAGTGTAAAAGCATGAGCACAGATAGTAATGACAGCTTCTCTTCCAGCAAGGAAGTGTAGGGAAGTCTGGAAGGAAATGAGAGAAACGGTTCTTTGGGATAAGTGTTTGTCTGGAGAGCAGACATGGCTGCAGTTGGGTCATCCACTTCAGGAGAGGTCTGGAAACCCTGGTTCTTTCAGGTGTTGGGATGCCATGCCATGGTCTGTGCCCTCTCCTGGCAGCACCAGGCTGGGGACAGTGAGGGGAGGGAGGCGGCATCTCCATCCCTGCAACTCAGGGTGGAACAAAGATGATGTAAACCTGAGTATTTCAAACTCTAAATAATGTCTGTGTAATAATTGTTTTATACTAAATAGAAAGTGCCTTAATAGTTCTCCAAATTGATATTCTGTTACCAGTTTTGTTACTAGTAGTGCTGCGATTGGCACTGTTAAATAAAGCATTTTCACAGAAAACATCAATATCCTCATCTGACTTTGGCATTCCAATTCCTATAGATCCTTACTGAGATATTTATGATACATGGACATCCCCAGATTTTAGATTTGTTCAGTTCTGAGAAAGGTTGCATGGGGGAAAGAAAACTATATTGCCTCTGTGGAAGCACCTGGGGAAGGTCATTCTCCAGTAAATCCCATTCAGCAGCACTAGATTTAAACTACTTAAAATATATTATTGCTGTCAAAATGCTGCCTGTTGCATGTCCTTTGTGAAGTGAGACTAAAGGCAAACATCTCCCTTTTCAGGCTCTGACCTCTGCCCTGTTCTTCCTTCTTTTTAGAAGTAAACCTGTCACACACGGCATGCAAAGGGTGGTGCAAAAATAGTTTATTACCATATAGTTAATGTAAAGTTAGGTAATTATATTTACAAAGTAAAAATGATCAGCTACATCCAGGGGAGCCTAGCATGTCACACAAGGTTTGTAAGGAATCAATACAGTGAGAAAAAGTGACATTTCTATTACAGCGAGCAGTTGATCAGGAACGGCGGCTCTTAAAAAAGCACTGGAATAAACTGGGAGTGGAAGGGAGAAGGGAAGGAGACAGGAACTCACACACATGGAGAAACAGGAGCCTCCCACGCCCTTCCCCTTTGCAGGGGGAAAAAAATGATGTGTGAGAGACCTGAGGCTGCAGCATCCCAGCGCTGCCCGGGTCCCGCTGGCCCCGCTCCGATGCTGCTCGCCCACGCCACAGCTGGAGCTGAGGACTGGCTGCTGTGTCACATCATCACAGAAACGACCCTGGGAAATGACTCCTTCACCCTCAGTGCTCACAGTCCCCCATGGTTGTTCCCAGACACACGTGGCAGAGCACAGTGCCCAGATTTGACCCAGAACAAGTCCCCATCATCAGTCAGTCGGGTGAAGCTCTGCTCAGGGCCAAACCAAGGCCAAGCTGTTCTGAGGGCACTGGAGGAAGACTGACCATTAACAATACCTGAACAGCCACATCAGACACCACCCACAGCCTTGCAGAGCTTCCTTCCCTCCCCCTAAACCAAACCTCCATCCTTCCAAATGATTCTTTAAACTCTCAAGTCATCCCAAACTCCAGGGGGGTGGTCACAGGCCAAGCCAGAGCGTTCCTGCTTTCTACTTACCACAGTCTCTAGTATTTTACATGCTTTGCGCTCTCTAGGTGAGAACAGTGAGTGTTCTTGTCCTGCACACAGGGTGAAGAAAGCATGAAGAAAATAATGCTAATTGCACCCATTATTTATGAGTTCAGGGCCAGCTGGGTTAGTTCAATTGGTACCAACTTGTCAAGTTTCTCTAGTAAATCCCACACCCTGTTTCCTCAGCAGCCTCACACTGAGGTTGTTCCCAGCCTGGTGCTCCCTGTGCCTGCAGCAGTTCCTTGGATCTCCTTGTTGTCGTTACACTGCATTTGAAGTTACACAATGAGTTACAGCTCGTGGCTGCGCTGCTGTGGGAGGGGTGTCTGTGCCGTGGGGGCTGTGGCTCCCTTGGGCAGCCCAAGAGCATCCCAAATGTGCTGCACAGCGTTCCTGGTGCCTCCCAAATCCGGGGGCTCGCTGTGCTCACTGCAACAGCCCCAGGTGGCTGTGCAAGGAGAGCTGTGGCTCAGCAGGGAGCTGTTGCTGTTCTCTGTAACAACAGGTCACAGTTTGCACATGCACAGCGTTGATGCCACTATCAAACACAAGATTATTGGGTCCTCTGACTGGAAAAAAATACCCCAAATTTATAGCAAAGTCGGTTACAGTGGTCAAACAGACTGTACACAATCTTTGGACAGGCACCTTCAAAGCTAAAGGCATAGATCAGCAGAAGAGGTTTGAAAAGATATTTGTAACAGTCCTCAAACCCCCAAAAAGCAGTTTATCAGGGCAGATGGGGTGGGTTGGACACATCACACTTGTTGCTCCTCTCCCAACCCACACGTGGGGCCTCTGTGCTACAATGAGACTTAAAAATCAAACCCACAACTCAGTCACAAAAGAGAACCCTCTGCAAAATGCTGAGGAATAAATATTTACACTGCGTGCTTGGAATACTATACAGGCTTTAAATTACTTTTGTTTTTAAAAAAAAAAGGAATAAGAAAGCTTTTTTACCTAAAAAAATGGAAAAAATTACAGAGCAAAGGCAAACCACAGCGAGTGTGTGTGTGCTTGAGTGTCCACAACAAACTGAGTATCCAAACCAGGACAAAAATGCAGAGGTCATGTGGAAGTGCCATCAAATAGAGTTGGTACCAAAGTGACATATTTTGCAGTGTGAGCACTTTTTCTGCAGCCCAGTTCTCTGGTACCAAAAAAAAAAGGAATTTTCTGGTTTGCAAGTCAGCACCAATTCTAAGCAATTGTATTTTTGAAGCAAATGAACACAATTTGCTTCTTTTTTTAATATGTGGGCAAAGAAAAAGTGACATTTAAAGAAGGATTCAGTCTGGCTCAGGGGAGATGGTGCAAATGGGAGGAAAATTTTACTCAGGAAAAATAAGATTACTTGGAGCCGACAAGAAGACACCTGTGCCTTCACTGCACTTGAGTTTTCCTAAACCTCCCTTTTTGGTTGCTATCAATAGTGTGGAGTGATGCAGAATGCAGCAGCTTGCCCACACACTTTCTAATTTAAATAGCCACTGATTAATCCCAAAAGGTGGATGAAGCCTGGAGCAGGAAGAAGCAGGAGGATAACTAAGGACCACTGCTATGAGTAAAAGGACTTCTCCCTTTATTCTCAAGCACTGTGCTCTGCAGGACTATTTCAGTTTGGGGCTGTTTATTGGTGCTGCAGGTTCTTTCTCTTTACTGTAAAGGCAGGTAAAGTGCTGCCTTCTTGCCTTGGAGAGATGCTCAGAGTCACCACAGTGAGCCCAGAACCCTCGGCAGTGGTTCAAGAACATCTGGCTGCATAAGGCACCTTCCCTCCTCCTCTTCCTCTTGGTGACCCCCAGAACCCAGAGCTCCCACCCTAAAGACACCCCAAAACATCCTTCCCACACACTGCCACAGAGGTTGCAGCTGATCCCAACAATGTCAAGGCCACTGCTCAGCCCTGTCTGTACAGAAGACCAAGATCCTCCATTCATTTTTCCAGAGGAACCCAACTTCCCCATGGAAAATGTCTGCTCCTACAAGCTAGAGCATATGAACAGGATTTGCTGGGGAATCTAAGAAAGGTAAGGTCCACATGGCAAGAAGGAGACCAGAACGTTCTGCTTGGTTGGCTAAAAAGAACAAAGTGCCATCATAAGTCTAAAGAGAAGAGGAGGAGGAGGGTGTTCTAGAGGCAGTGACATTTTGCAAGGGAAAAGCAATGACAATAAGGCCTACGTGCCATCCAAAATCCATGCTGCCTCCCATGGCCTCTGCCAGGAGATCAGAGCTCACCACGGACCTGGAGCAGCCAGGGATGAACTGGTCGGAGAAGTGATCCAGGCAGGTCAGGGTAGGAAGGTTCCCAGGTTCTCCAGTGCCCAGATTATGGAAGTGCTGTGGTGAGCTTGGATGCAGTGACTGGCTGCACATCCACACATCCGAGGGCATGTGCTGCTGACGAGGGAAAGGCTTTGTATCCAACAGGTTGAGCCTCTTTCCTACCCTGCTCCCATCTCCAGGACTTCCATGCACACCGAGGCACGCAGAGCTTTCCAGCAGGAACAGGTGTTCTGCCCCCTGCAAGGTGCTGGCATCCTGGCTGGGGACAAGCGGGGCTCCTCTGGGCAGGACCGGCTGCCAAGTGCTGCCATGAGTGCCCCAGGAGGTGCCAAGCCGGACACTTGGCCACGGCAAGGCCACACAAGCTGCACGAGCTGATTCACACTGTGGTTCAATGACACCGTGTCCTGCTGAGGGTCTGGTGGCTGGAACAGAGATGCTGCTCCCAGGAGGATGAAGGTAACTCTGGCAGCTGCCATAGTCCAGCCTGGTACAACTGGGGGTGGCTTCACCAGCCCCGCAGGGCTCTGAGAGCTGCGCCTGTGCCACCCACCTGACCCAAAACCAGCAGGGAAGTACTGGGGGCTGCTGGCCTCAACCTCAGCTGAGTGCCCGAAGGAAGGGGAAGCTCTGCTCCACATGAAGGCCACGGTATCTTCCACATCCCAGCCTGAAGCCATGTGGTCACTCAGCACCCAACCAGACTGGGAAGCCAATGTGCCGGAGTCTCCTTCAGCCCTGGTGACTGGAGAGGCAGGACTTGGGATCTTTCCAAGTGGCATCTTGAGATTTAGCCTGGGATGAAGCCCACACCTGCAAAGCAGCACAGGCTTCTGCTAAGAAGCCTCTGCTCAGCTGGCTGTTACCATCTAAGTGCTACCAGCTCCTCATCCCTTCGTTTGTATCCATTTATCAGCCTCATGGTGCTCAACTGTATGTTTTAAATACAAAAGCTATTAGGACTGAGAAGGTCTGAAGCACATACTGGTTTTGAGATTTTTATTTCAGGAAAAGATTAAAGAATTAAAATAGGAGCTGCCCTGCTGACAAGAAGAGTTGAATTCAAGAAGCTGGTAAAAAAGGAGCATTATATGCATTGAGCACTGTGCATTTTCAGTCAATATTGGCTCTACTTTCTACTCTACTTTCCTTTGACTAGGAAAAGGGAGTTTCACATGCGCACAGACCCTGGGATACACGGGATTCAATGAGAGGAAGGGAGTAACAGCAAAAAAAAAAAGAGTGCTGGGCTTGATCTAACAGAGGCAAGAAAGTGATCTTACAGCTCGGCCCCTGGAACACCAACTCCGACCACCAGCGAGACGGGAGCGAGGACGCGCCGACAGGGCCGAGTCGATGGTGCACTTCAGTAGCTGCAGCTCCCCATCCATAACCACCTGGGCAGCCACCGAAGCCCAGTGAGCTTCAGTGGCACCTACATTCAGGATACGGCACAGTCACGGGGCAGGAGAATCACTTCTTGCATCCTTCTCCAGCGAGATGTCAGTGTTGTACCTCCAGGCTGAGGACGCTGGCACGGACTCACGCTCCCCAGCAGCTTCCCCCGGGCCTTCCCCCCTTGTAGGTGCAAGTAATGCAGTCGAGATCAATGGTTAGATCAGGCTCCTGGTGTGCTCTGAGCACGGGGTCTCTAGACAGCAGTAAGAGCTTGGTCTGGCTGACACCACCCAGGCCCTGCTCGCTCTTCCCGACAGAGCTATAGCTTATTAACAGGCTACTGAGCCTTAATACTGACACTTAGTGTAATGGTTTACAGTAAAGAAAGGATTCTCCTACAAAGCGCCAAAGAGAGGGGGGGAAAAACCCCACTCCAATCCCTTCCTCTCCCTCTCAGAGTCTCTGGAGCATCTCACAAGCAGGGAAAGGAGCCAGGGAGGCGAGGGGGGGGCACCGCCACCGCGGCGCTGGGTCCCGTTGGGGCATCAGGACGAACGACAGCGAGGACATCGTAAGGAACGAGAGACAAACGGTGCTGGTGCTGTGCTGCCTCAAGCTGGGAGGTGCGCGTGGTCAAGCGGAGCGGGGAGAACTAGTCTTTCTTCAAGTCCCTGGATTCAAAAAGCTTCAGGCGTTCTTGCACAGTCAGGCCTTCCTTCAGACTCTGGGAGAGACAAAAGACAGAGAGCGTTGGGGCACGGGCGGGCGCCTGGCGTGCGGAGAGGCAGCGATGCTCAGGCAAAGGAGACGTGGCAGCGAGGAATGGGCTCCTTGGCGGAGGATTAGTGGGACATGCTGAGAGAGAACACACGGTTATGGAGGGTGGTTACTGCCTTGAGACAGGGTGAGATTGCAATGAACCAGGCGACGAACCAGAAGCAAATGAGAGGCACATCATGCTGCAAGCGGGATTAGCTGACTTGGGAATGACCCCCGGAGCTCACAGGAAACTGCTGGATGGGGCAATTCCAGCGGAGGGAGCCCTGGGCAGGCCAGCTCGGATCTGCTACGCTGAAGCCCCAGGATGCTGAGCAGGACCTGCAGGCTGGTCCCCCCCTGCCTCCTGCACAGCTGTGGCACCCGTGGGGACAGTCCTGGCTCCACTCCATGCAGGATTTGCTCAAGAAACCCTGGAAAGTGGTGTTTGCTGCCAGCAACCATCACACCCCTTCTCTCACCCCACTCTGGGACTCTCCCAAACCAAAGCTGCCTCGACTGCCCACGGTTAGACAGAGGACTCCTAAATGCTGTTCAGGTCTGGCAGGCCCTGATGGCTGATCCATTTCAGATGCAGCATCCAGATTTCAAGGCACAACTCTCAGCTGGACAGCAGCCCCCTGGCATTTGGAATTGTGAAATCCATTACCTACACATGGGGACTCAGCAGCACAGCACTGAGAGGGGCAGAAACCCAGAAATAAATTGCCTGCCTCCTGCAGGACAGATTTAAACTGAAACCAGCCTGAGGGGATGCACTAGCCTAATGCCAGCCTCCCTCGTTCCTGCAGCCCCAAACCTGTGGTGTGAGAGACTGAGGAGAGCAAAGCATTGGGTGGTGAGTTGTCCCTGTGGATGAGGAGGCACAGCCACCTCCCAACCCTAAAACAGCCCCCATAGCCAGGGCTCTGCCCCTCTGTGCCCCACCCCACAGCTCTGTCTGCCAGCCCACTCCTTGGAACTTGCAAGGAATTTATGCTGCAGCTGGAACATTATTTGCTTTACAAATAGCAACAAATGCTTTACAAATAAGACTTGGCACCTTCAAAGGCATAGACTGGAGGGATGGAAATCAGCTCCTGTGAGGAAAGTCTGAGGGATTTGGGATCCAGCCTGGAGAAGAGAAGGCTCAAGGAGACCTTAGAACACCTTCCAGTGCCTAAAGGGGCTCCAAGAGAGATGGAGAGGGACTTTGGACAAGGCATGGAGTGACAGGACAAGGGGGAATGGCTTCACACTGACAGAGAGCAGGGTTAGATGGGATACTGGGAAGAAATTCTTCCCTGTGAGGGTGGGGAGGCCCTGGCACAGGTGCCCAGAGAAGCTGTGGCTGCCCCTTCCTTGGAAGTGTCCAAGGCCAGGCTGGATGGGGCTTGGAGCAACTTGATCCAGTGGAAGGTGTCCCTGCCCATGGCAGGGGGTTGGAAACAAGATGATTTTTAAGGTGCCTTCCAACCCAACCCGACCCAACCCATTCTTTGATTCCATGATCCTACTATCAGGCAGCCACCTCCCTTTTTCCTTTCCCTTCCCCAGCCATGGTGCGAGAGGACTGTTCTATCACAGCAGCAGGTTGGACTTCTGGGCTGAGTTTTCCTTCCCATGTGTTTATCAAGGCAGGACTCCATGATAAACTTGCCCCAAGGCTGTGCAGATTCCTATGGTTACTGTATTTCTGGAAATGTTTTTCCTCCCACAGGCCCACAAACACAGAAGGGCTTTGCCAGGCAGCACGGAAATGAAAGCACTAAATTGGATTGAATTTCCAAACGCCGTGCGCTCTCCTTCCAACAGGCAGCAGAGTCACCTGGGATGTGAGTCTCTGAGCACACACTTCCTAAAGGAAGTTTACTTTGGGCCTCTTTAAATGGGAGCAGCTCATGCATTCCAGTTCTCGCATCTGATTTCTCAGTGGATGGAAGGAGACACCAGGAATCATCACACTGTTCTGCCTGATGGCACAAATTCCAGCAAAGTCAGCCCCAGGGCAGTCCCACAACCCATTTCAGTTGCTGATGAGGAGAGCCTGATGAAGTGAGACTAATGTAGGATGATATCTGTGATAAAGGGATCTTCCTACAGACTTCCTGGGGCTCTCCAGCCATCGTGCTGGGAGCTCCCCTCTCCTAATCTGCCTCTGCAGGTGCTCCCACCTCAGTCTTTGCCATGGGCCAGGAAATTCACTATTGCTCCAATTAATGGAGATACCTGGCTCATTAGGGTCAGCCTCATTTCTCATCATCTCCCTCCTTTTGCTGGATGAGTTTGGAAGCCTTGGAGGCTCAGGGATGGAGAACAGGACGAGAAGGTTACTGGGCAGGGAAGACTCTTGCTCAGGCATGGATCAACCTGAAGAAGCAGCACTTGTGGATAAAGGAAATTAGGGCAGTCCAGGACATCCCCTCTGCAGCTGAGGTGGCTGAGACCATTTTCCATGCTCCAGGCTGTCATGGGAAGTATACGTAAAGGCATCTCTGACTATTCCTGCATCTGGCTAACAGCAAAACAGGTGTTTTCCTACGAGACCTGGACGGTGCTGAGTTTAGTCTGAGGCATGCAGAGTCATTCAGGCATGCACACTCAGTGTCCCACACTCCCAACACAGCAAACAGGAAAACATGCCCCACCACGTCCAAATCCTCTCTGTCACGATGAGCTGTGTTGGTGAGGGTGGGAAGAGCAGGAAAAAGCCATATTCCCCAGGGAAGAGGCAGAGAAACTGCGTTTCACACAGATCTTGGGTGCACCGACTTCTCCCCTTCCCTTCCCTTCCCCCAGGAAAAGAATTAGCAGTGAATAAACTCATCAGTCAGTCATTAAGAGAAGGAGGGCTCTGGTTTGGCAGGGAGGTGTGAGCAGTGCATGCAGAGGTTGGGCCGCTCTGGAGGCGGCTGCGGCGCTGGGCGGGTGCCGGTGTGTTTACCTATGTGGCAGGGAACCTGGACTCGGGTTCATTTCAGTTATCCCATGAGACCTGCTCAATAACGGACTGTTGAAGGAAAAAGCAAAATAAAACAAAAAAACAAAAACAAAAGAAGAAGCTCATAAATCCCAAATGAATTGGCGCTGGCGCCGCCCCAGCCCCCCCGACCCACAGTGATGCACTGGCACAGCCCCTCCTTCCTCACCAAGCAACACACATGGGGACCACACAGAAAGTGATCTGAGTTGAAGTGGTGAAGGGAAACTCAACACTGGAGTGGCCCAGCAGGTCTGGGCTCTCTGTGTTCACTGGGTGCAGCGCAGACACCCCACGCTGAGGAGCTGCTGCTCGCAGAGCTCCGAGTGTTTCCCCACATGGGCAGCGAGCTCGAAGCATTCTGCCTGCCCTGCAAGGGCTCAACCACTTCAAACATGAGCATGAGACACCAGGTGAGAGGCAAAGCAGGTTTGCTCATGCTGAGCTTCCTCCCAACTGCCCTGTGTTTAATGCTGACTCCTGATCAGCAATATTTGCCCTTCCTTATCCCTGTGGTCACACGTGATGTAACTGGCTGCCAAGGAGAGCTTGGCACAGCATCACTGGGCTTTGGGATCAACAGCAAGCACAGAAGGACCACAGAAGCACAGGGCCATCTGCACCATGTTAACACACATGCAAAGTGTGTGTTAAATATGCCCAGGACTCAGGCACTGCTGATACACATGAAGACAAAAATCTTGCAGTGATGAACATTAAAACTAGAATGATGTGCACATTTCCACCTAAATTTCAGCTGAAAAGAGGGAGCAGATACTGGGATAGTCCTCCTGTGAAAGACCAAAGAACAGGGTAAACTCCAGCCTTTTTTCCAACCAGGGAGCAGCTTCATGCCTCCATCTGAGCAGGGTCAGAGTGAGGGAGTGGGCCCTGCCTGGCTGCACAGTCTGTCCTTTTGCAGTAAAAAGCCATCCAGGCTAGCACTAGTGGCTGGGAAATTCTTAGTTTTCTTCCCCTGCCCACTTCTTCCCACTTGGGATCCCCACCGAAGAGAAATGCTGGGCATTCCTCACTCCCATCCCACGGGGCAGGACATCTGAGCTCACCTTTGACCTGATATTCCTTAGTTGCCGGCTAACACTGGATCTGTCTTTCTTCAAGAAATCAGGGTTGCTTTTTGATTTCATAATATCTGGGAAGAAGCAAAAGAAGTGGGATTAGCCTGGTGCCCACTGCCTTCCTGCAAGGACAGGGCTGGGGCTCTGCCCTCCCAGCCCAGGAAAGTGCCCCGATGAGCCCGACTCAGTGCTGCCCTAAGGGCAGAGAGGGCTTTTGGGCATCCCTGCATCACAAGGTTTTCCTGATGCAAAATGCCAGAAGGCTTTCAAAGCCGATCAGCTTTGGGTTGGAAGGCCAAGTCCTACACTCAGACCCATTACTGCACAAGGGTTTGTACTCTGGGATTCCCTGTTAGCTCAGGACACCCAGGACTGCTTAGAGCTGCTGGAGGAGGACTGACCATATCCCGATACAGTGGTGTTCACAGGGGATTTCTCTCCCTGAGCTTCTGTGGCTGCTTTCAGCTGCTCTTTCAACCTGCTGATATCACAGTCTGCCTTGGCCTTCACGATGCTCAGCTCCGTGTAGATGTCTTTGTACTTGTCGCTGGCGTATTTCTTATCCTGGCAAGGGAACAAGAACAACCCGATGGAGCCAGACAGACAGCTGGAGCCGAGGGGTTTGTGGATGCACTGAAGAGGAGCTTGGCAAATGCCAGCGGAAGAAGAGCCGGCAGCAGGAGAAAGGCTTGGCCAGGGCAACACACACCCTCGGAGCTGCTTCCAACAGCGATACGGGACTGCGGGAACGGAGACAGGCGGAGAGCTGAGAGCCAAGGGCAAGCACACAGTGCTGCCCGTGCGTGCAGCCCCCCGGCTACAGGGCTGTTTGTGGCTTTTCGTTTTAGCCAAGACACAGAATTCAAGCAGAATTCCCAGAAATGGCCTTGGCTTGTCCAGAGCAAACCAGTTCCACTGCTGCGAGGCTGGGCAGATCTCTAACACTGATTGTTTGTGCCATTTAAATCTGATCTGATGTGACAGAAAATGGGGAAATCATGCTGAAAGGAATGTTTTCCCACACTGTGTCCTTTGTGGGGTAAGTCTTAAATTGATACATGGAGTGTTTTACTGATGACACCAAAATGGGTATTGAATTACATTCAGGGGAAAAATTAAATATGGTTTCAAATCTGGGTGTAAATGGGCTGAAATCTAAGCACAGACACTCAGGAGCAGAGCACAGTAAGAGGATTTGCAGAACCACCCCTGGCATTACCCTTAGTGCTGTCTGCAGCTCATCTTTGAGGGAGCTGATCTCCTGCTTCAGGTACTGGATTTCGGATTCTTTGACCCGGAGCAGGACCTGTGGGAACAAAAACCAGCATCTTTGCACCTGAGCAGACACAGTGTGACACCTGCTGTACCCAGTGACAATCAAGCCAAGGGCTAGAGACTCAGCCCCATGCCAGCACCACAAAGTCTCTGGTCCACCCGTCTTCTGCTTCTCACAGGAAAAGTCCTCCTGAATCTCTTGGGAACTTGCCCAAGCTTGCAGTGCTGATGCGCTCCCTGCACACCCCAGTTTCTGTCCCCACTGCTCTGCATGGATTGGATCCTGGGGACAAGCAGGGACTGCAGAAGGAAGAGTTGAGTGTCTGGCTCGACATGGTGAGAAGGGAAGATTAGGACCCCAGAATCTCCTGGCCTCCCGCAGCCCATGATGACAGCGCTGACCAGCCATGAGAGCTGACTGGGGGACAGATGGCTGTGACACCTCCCAGCTGTGACACACTCCTGGGGTACACAGCACTTGTGCCCACCCACATGCCCCTCTGCAGAACTCACCTCCAGCTCGTAGGCGTCCTTGCCCTGCGTGAGAGGCGACCCAGCAGCCTCTCCCCCGCCCTCCCCGGTCAGCAGGGTCCGCAATCGCGTGATCTCCGCAGCCAGGCGGTTATTCAGCTCCTGGGAAGAGGGGGAGAGCCGTTGTGGGAAGGGGGAGCACGGCCACGGCTCAGCACGGAGCCCATCGTCACCTGGGCAGGGACCCTCACCTGGTTGTGGGCGTTGAGCTCCTGGTTCTCCCGCTGGCACTGGCGGAGGGCCTGCCTCTCAGCCTCCAGCGCCTGCGCAAGGTGGGCATTCTCCAAACACTTCTGGGAATACTGCTCCGAAAGCACCTCCAGCTCCCGCTGCACCGACTGCAGCTCCTCCCTGCGGAACACACACCGGGGTAGTGCCCTCTCCACACCCCACCCCCCCCCATGCCCCATCCTTCCTTCAGCATCCCAGGAAAACCCAACAGGGAGCTAAGGATGAGGACTGCATATTCCTTTTGGGGAAAAACTCAAGCCCAGAGCAAGTCAACTCTTCCCTCTCCTGGCAGAGCCAATGCTTGGGCACCAAAGGGGACAGGAAGCCATTCTCTCAGAGGTTAAGTAGCAGAACTTTCTCAGGTTTCCAAAAACTGAGCTGAGATCTATCAAAATCTACCTATGAGAAATTCTTCCCTGTGAGGGTGGTGAGGCTTTGGCACAGGTTTCCCAGGGAAGCTGTGGCTGCTCCATCCCTGGAAGTGTCCAGGGCCATGTTGGACAGGACTTGGGGCAACCTGGGATAGTGGAAGGTACCCTGGAATGAGGTGAGCTTTAAGGTCCCTTCCAACCAAACCATTCCAGGATTCTAAGTTTGCTCTGGGCACTCGGGACCAGGTGTATTTGCACACCTCCCCATCTTATATAGATGTATCAAGGTTGATAAAGCTGACAGGCAGCTCTGCTCAGTTCCCACAGGAGGACATGGAAAAAGCTCAGCGCTTCCTCCTCGCCTTTTGAACAACCCCGTTGCTGCAGCTGCATGAAAGGCAGCACTGGCTGCACATCTGCTACTTCTGGAGACCAAAAAGCAGCTATTTTGGGTAATGTGGGGACATTGACCTGGAGCCTGAAAGATTATGGGCAACCAGGAGGCTCTGATGGATGCAGCTGGGTCAGGACCAAGGGAAAAGGCCCCTGCAACAACAGGTTTGCCCCGAACTCAATGCCAAAATCAAATGGGAGAGAGGAGTCTCCCACACATGATTTCCCTGCAAGATGGCAGGAGACAGAGAATGGTAATGGTCTTACAGGTACTGCCTTCGGAGGGCCTCGATGTCGGCGTTGACGCTGCTGATCTGGGAGCGCTGGGACTTCTCCAGCTCCCGCTCCAGCTCCTCCCTGTGTGCGTTCTTCATGGCTTCGATGGCTGTGAGGGGCAGCACAGTGTTAGCACCCAGCATGCTCCACCCATGGGTGGTTCTTTTGAGTTTTTGTTCATTTCTTAAAGGAACAAAACCGAAGTCACCCCTGCAAACCTCACACTGCTTCACAGCCCCTTCAGTCTGTGCCCCAGCTGCAAAGGGGCTTCTGCAAATCCCGCTTTTTAACAAGTCCAAATGATTGTCCACTTCAAACATTGTTTCCTGGACTGTGAGACTCCTAAGGCAGAGCCCCTGAAGTGCAGTGTTTTAACATTTCCTGGAGCACTGAAGAATGAATTCAATGTGGAATTGACAATAATTTAACCACAGGAATGACTAATGCCTTTCTGACTTGGAATGGAAAACAAATCAAACTATGTAACACCCAAAGATAGGGGTACCAAGCCTGGAGAAAGACCAGGAGATGGGCACCAAACTTGGAGGACCAGATGGTCCTCCATCCAAAACATCTTTCCCAAAAGCCCTTTCCCATTCCCTGTGCAGCCTACCCAACCCTCATCCCATCCCTGCCCTGCTCCTCAGTGAAGCCAACGCCACCCCCACATCCCCATCACCACAGAGCTGCCCCACCATGGGGGACCCTCTGGTACCTGAGATGGTGGCAGCCGTCTCCTCTGCCAGCAGGCGATCCTTCTCCTCCCGCAGCTTCTCCAGCTCCCGCTGGTGCTGCCGCTGCAGGTCCTCGATCTTCTTCTGGTGCGTCTCCTCCATGGCTGCAAAGCCCCTCTCACATGTTGCCTGCGAAGGGAGGAGGGGAAAGGGTTGGCCCAGGAGCACAGGGCCGGTGCCACGGCAGTGGGGAGCCCACCAGGAGCCACACGCCAGCGGGCAGCTCAGCTCCCCAGGTCCAGCATGGATCTTCTGCTTCCCCAGCCATGGAGCAGGATGGACCTTGCAAAGGTCAAGGCTTGTCCTGCAGTCACTTGACCCCTGACAGCTCCAGGGAAAGGGACACACAGGAGCAGACCTGGTTTAGGGGCAGACCTGGTTTAGGGGCAGACCCGGTTGGGGAATGCAAATATATGTCAAAAAAATAACCAAAAAAACCCTTTTGTGCACCTTCTGCACCCCTCCTGCTCTTTTCAATGCCTGTTTTTTTCAACCTCTGGGTGGAAGGAAGATGACGTGACAGCAAGAGGACCTTAATTCCCAACCAAGTATTGCTACAAATGCTGCAGGGACGATTACTTGCTAGCTGAACTACTAGGAAAGAACTCCGGCCAGGACACAGGAGCAGCAATTTGGGGAGTTGGGATTCATTAGGGGTGAGGTCCTGAATTCCTGCCTGGTCCTTCTGCCCCTGGCACAGCCCCCACTCCTGCCTTTGCAGCAGACAAATGCAAACGCCTGTTCCCAGCTCAGCTGCCAGCCCAAGCACATTGGGATCCCGGATGGACACACGCCTGCGGGACACAGACAGGACCAGCAAAGCCACAGGCAGGCCCAAGCCACGAGGGAAGAAGGGGCACACACTGGGGACAAAGTGCTGAGCCCCGTCAGGCAGCTTGGGACAAACCTGATGCCAAGCACTGCACAGGGCTTTTCCTCTTAACGACACAGGCTGGCTTTATTCCCTGATTTCAGTGGAGCTCCCCTTGATTAACACCAGTGTTTTCTGTGGAAAGCGAGAACTGTCCCCTAGGGACCTCTGGGACCCCATGGGAAATTTTAGGGGGACAAATTCACTTCACCAGTGGCAAAAGTGCTCAGGACAGTCCAACACCACTGACCCTCACTAACATACACCCCTCAGCATCACTTTGTTGGCTAATGCTCTGTTACCTACGCCTAATCCTCATTTCCAATTTTCAGCTTTGGTGGTTTTTTTCCCCTCCCATTTAATTTTTAATCCCAAGGCATTCTTCACTTTCCCAGCCTTGTTTGTTTGTTTGTTTTTAAACTCCTAACTCAGTGCCAGTACCTGCCTGGACTTGGCTGTGGCACAGAGCAGCCCTGCAGGATTCTTCATTACACCCAGAATCATAGAATATGCCGAGTTGGAAGGGATCCGCAAGGATCATCAAGTCCCACTCCTGAAACACCTCTAATTTTGGAATTACACTCCTCCGTGGGAGGCTGTAGATGCTCTATTTAATGTATTGTAAATGCATTGCCACAAATCCACGTGTACAAACCCGTATCTCACAGAATCCCAGAATGGTTTGGGTTGGAAGGGACCTTAAAGCCCATCCTGTTCCAACCCCCTGCCATGGGCAGGGACACCTTCCACTTTCCCTGGTTGCTCCAAGCCTTGAACCTGGCCTTGAACACTTCCAGGGATCCAGGGGCAGCCACAGCTTCTCTGGGCACCCTGTGCCAGGGCCTCCCCACCCTCACAGGGAAGAATTCCTTCCTAGTATTAAATCTCAATCTACCATCCTTCATCTTAAGACCGTTCCCCCTTGTCCTGTCACTCCATGCCTTTGTCAAAAGTCCCTTCCAGCTCTCTTGGGAGTCCCTCTGGCACTGGAGGCACTGGAAAGAGCTCCAAGGTCTTTGTGGAGCCTTCTCTTCTCCAGGTTGTTACTCTCATGCTACTGATGTTACATTCTCCATCAAGTTCTTAAGGGAAGAATGGAGCACATTTAAGCCTCTAATTTGGGCAGGTTTCCAATCACCTGGATGGCTTTCTGACCACCACTGCTTAATTCCAATGGGATTCAGCAAAACTACTGCTCTCCCCAACCTAAAACCGGTTTTCTTTCGGCTGGAGTTGAGCCACACTTCACCCCCAGCTGAAATGTGTGTGGATCTTGTGGCTGGAAGCAAGCTCTCCCACATTTTTGCTGATTCTTAAGAGCAACTGGTCTGTGAAAGCCTCACCAACACAGTCTCTGCATCGCTGCCCTTCTGGCTTCCTTTTCAACCTGGCAGCCTCCCTAGGTGTTGCCAGAGTCCTCTACCACCCTAAACTCACTTCTGGACTGGGAATGCTCTCCTAGGAAAAGCAAACCACCAACCCCCTTTTTTTTTTAGATGCTGGATGATCTCAAACCAGTGTTACAGCCAGTTTGACTGGTGGGGCAATTTGATCAGTGGCATTTCATTGCCAGTGGGTTTCTCTGCACCTCACCTGGGTGTTCCACAACTGTGCACTCTTTTTTGTATACAGAATTACTGTGTCCAACACCAGCGTGGTCCTTGCAGCCTCCTGCAGAGGAGCTCTGCTTTGCTATGGAATTTGGCATCTGTTTGCAGCTACTTTCCCTAGGAACGTACATTTTGAGAGCATCAAGTTTCCACTTCATCCTGCATTTTTGAAGGCAGCAGAGACAGACTGGAGATTTGATCAGACTGGGATAGGCAGAGTTGAGGAATGCTTTTAAAGGGAAGTCACAAACAAAATGTACGTGTTGGGTACAAGGAGGAACACTGAGGTCTTCGTGTTGAAGGAGAGAGTGATGTTATCGAGCTACTTTGAAACTCTTTCCCTCTCCACACAAAGACCACCTTCAGAAATCCACCCTCCCAAGCCCTCAGCAATGCATTTAGAATACCCCAGCATGGAGAAAAAGGAACACCATGCTTTACAGAGGCCTGGCTAATACTTTGGGACTTGTTTTGGCACGCTGGCTCTTCTAGAGTATGTCCCTTGGTTCGGCAAGCGAACTCCGGGACTACACACGCCCTCCCACACACTCAGCAGCAGAAAGCAGGAAGTGTTAAACATATCAAGACCTTTAGGTTTTCAAAGTCTTTCTGGTATTTTTCCCTCAAAGTGGAAGCGCTCCCCTCCAGATGTTTGTTCTCCAGCTCATCCCTCATGACGTTCATCTGGGCCTCCAGCTCCTGGATGCGTTCCCTCAGGCCGTGCATGGAGTCCGGGTCACTGCCGGGGTCCTGCCCGGTGCCACCCACCTCGCCGGCCGCCCAGGTGTCCCCAGTGCCCAGGGCCACCGTGGGTGACACCTCCGGGTGCTGCCTCTGGTACTCGTCGAGGGTCTCTTGCAGGCGCTGCAGGTTCTGGCTGTAGTGCTCCTGCAGCGCCTGCAGCTCCTCGCTGTGGATGACCTGCAGCTCCTTGATCTTGGCCTGGAACTTTTCCTCCAGCGTTTGCATCTGCTCCAGGTGATACCGCTCCATGTTCTGCTTGTCGCGGACAATGGCATCCAGCTGGTTGAGCCCCTCTGTCCTCTCAGCCTTCAGGGTGTCCTCTGTCCTGTTGAGCTGCTCGATCACATTCCGGATCTCCTCCTCGTACCGCCCCTGCAGCTCACTCAGGCTCTTGCTGTGTTTATGCCCTTCCTCCTCCAAGAGCCTCCGCTGGTTGTCCAGCTGGGACACTTTTGCCTTGAGGTCGGCGTTCTCCCTCTCCAGCACGGCGATCACCTCGCTGTACTCGCCCTGCTGCTTCCTGAGCAGCTCCTCGTACTCGTCCCGCAGGAGAGACACCGTCTTCACGCGCTCCTGGCACAGCGCATCCATGCTCTGCAAGGATTCCTTGTAGGACTTCATCTCCCTCTCGTGCTCCAGCTGGACTTTGCAAGCGGCGTAACAAACCTGAGCCTGAACAATGGCATCGTGGACTAACAAAGACGAATACCGCTCCAGGTCTCCCATGCACGAATGGTAGGAAAGACTCTGGGATATCTTCAGGAGCTTCTGACAGTCTCTCATGGCCTCCTCAGGAGGCAGAGAGAGTAAGGCAACAGATATCTCCTTCAGAACACTGGATTTGTCCTTTAGTTGCTGGGCAAGATCTTCCTGAATGGAAACAAGAGCTTCACTACTATGGTCTGGTGCGCTGCCAGTCTCCTCCACCTTGGCTAATTCCTGGCATGGCGCCATTTGGAGACGGCTCCCATCCCAGGAGATCTGGGTTCTTTCTGAAGCATCTTTTTGTATTTCAAGTGCTTCAGAAATCTGGTGCATAACGCTGTCAAACTCAGGAGTCCTGTACGCTTTGATGATCTCCTCCAACATGCATTTGTGCTGCTGGAGAGCTGTTTTGGTATTATGGAGCTCTTCTTCAATTGTTTTTAACCTCTGATGAAAAGATTCTCTCATTTTCTCTGCAACAAACCCAAGTTCTGCCTTGATCAATGTAGCATCTGCTACAGCACTGAGAAAACATGGGGAAAAGCCCAAACTTGTTTCTGTTTTACCCTCAGCTTCTCCTTCTCTAGTGTTCAAGTGTGCTCTCAGCTCCTCCACCTGGCTCCAGAACTCCCCTTCCAGCAGCAGCTTTTTAGATAGGACGCTGGCCAAATCATTGGCTGTGTGAGAAACACTTGTTGGCTCCAACAAAACCACCTTGGCCGTTCCCTGGATCTCTCTCAGAAGCTGGGCTATCTCAGAGCTTGCATTTTTCAAAGACTCTGCTATTTGGTTGATGAGAGAGGCCTCAAATGCCACCTTCTCAGAAAGCCACCTCAGCTGGCTGGCGTCAAACACATCCACTCGCTGCTCCTTTGAGATGTACTCCTCTTCTCCCAAATCCCCTCCTTCTGGAGCGGGGCTTTCCGTGGTGAGGCTTTCACTCTGCTGATACTCCGATGGGACTGGCGCCCCGCTCAAGGCTTGGATTGCGTTTGATAAGGTTGTTTCCATGCTGGACAGAGTAACAAGGAACAAATCACCCTCTTTTTCCTTGTCTGATCTGGGCAAGGATCTTAGCTGCTCCCTGCACTTCTCCAAGCAAGTCAGCGCTTGATCGTTTTTCATCTGGAAACCACCCAGCTCGCTGACGTGACTTTCTACGAGCTTGAACTTTTCCTGCCTCTCGCTCTCCAGCTGCGAGATCAAAGCATTGACTTGGGACAGGCTGGTCTGAAGCTGTTCCCGCAGCTGGGACTCCGTGCTGGCCCACTGATGATGAAGGGCAATGAGCGTCTCCTGGTTATGGCCGTGCTGGCTTTCAAGCTTCATCGTCACATCTTTGAGCTTTTCCTCTGTGATGTACAGTTTGGTTTCCAGGGAATGGATGATGGAGAGGTAAGTCTCAGAATCGCTCGTCCCCGATGAGGGGTAACCCAGAGCTGGCTCTGAGGACATGCTTTCTTCAGACAGAGATCTGTCCTGGCTTGTGTCTGAAGAGGTACTGCTTGTCCAGTTTTTCTCTGATCCGTCTGGATGGATGTATTTTTGACACTGGATGCTCGAGAAACGGATCCTTTGCCTCTTGGCCCCCATGATTCCTACATCAGGCTTTGCTAAGGCTTTCTGAACTAACTCTTGGTCCTGGAGCTCTACAACTTTAGATGGGGAGCCAAATTCCTCCACTTGCTTCCGGGTGGTCTCAAGAACCTCATCCTCCTCCTCCTTCAGTGCATAAGTCAGAGCTGGGAGGACATCCTGAGTTTGCAGAGCCTGCCCCAGTTGGGATGGTTGACTTTCGTCAGCCTCAAGACTGGGGCCAAGGTCTTCTGCCTCCTCAGCACATGGACCTGTGCCCACACTAGCTAATTTCTTTAAAGCCTCCTCCTTGGCCTTTAGCTTTACTTTAGTCTCCTCTAAACTGCTATCTAAAGCAACCATTTTAACCAAAGCCTCACTGAGATCTTGATCTTTCTTCTCCACAATTCTCAAGTGCATTTCCTTAACGTGTCTCAGCTCTTCTTCTTTCTCTTTCAGCACCTCCTGCACCCCCCGGAACTGATCCGACACCTCCTCAAACGACTGCTCCAGATTGTGGTAGTTGGTCTCTTCCATTTTCAACTTTGCTTGTAGCTTTGCAACTTCATTATCTGACTCGGCCACCTGATTCATGAGCTCATGGAACCGGCACTTGATCTGATCCCTCTCTCTTTCGAGCTCCCTAATGTGCTCAGCGAGCTTCTGGATGCTGGCCTCCTTCATGGCCAGCTGCTCCTCCAGCTGGTGGACGAGCTCGCTGCCTTCAAACTTGGCACTCAGCTTCTCCTTCTGCAGAATCTCCATTTGCTGCTCGCTGTTCTGCAGCTGGTTCTCGTACTCATTGGCCTTGTCCTCCACCTCCTTCAGGCTCCGTATCAAAACCTGCTTTTCCCTCTCACAGCTCTCCAGCAAAGCCTCGTAGTTCTTCTGCAGCTTCTCCTCCATGAGGACCCGCGCCTGCTCGCTGGCATTCAGCTGCCCGCTGAGGTCTGCGATCCTGTCCTGGAGCCGCTGCACTTCCTTCTGGTGGTCCCGCTGCAGAGCCTGCTGCATCTCCAGGTCCCGCAGCTCCTGGGTCTTCTCCAGCAGCAGAGCCTCCGCACTCTTCAGCTTCTGCTCGCTGGCCTTCAGCTGGGAGCTGAGCGCGGCCTCGCCGTGCTGCCACTCCTCCAGCTGCTCTTTGGCTTTCTCCTTCTCACTCCTCAGGTCGCTCTTGAGCTTGGCCAGGGTCTGCTCCTTGATGGCAAGCTCGGCTGCCGCATTACTAAGCCTCGCCTGCAGGCTCTGAATCTCGGCCTCATGGTGCCGGATCACGTCCTTGGCCTCGGCGTAGCTGCGCTTCAGCGACTGAATCTGCTGATTGATCACCTCTTGACGCTGGCATTGGGCTTCCAGCTCGCTTTGGAGGTCTTGGTTGACTTTGTGGAGCCTCTGCCAGGCACCTGATGGCGAGGCGGCCACCTCGGTCTTAAAAAAATTGATTAAATACTAGATTAGTAACACTCTTGGCTCTCCCTTCTGAGTGTCACACCTCTGGCCAGGCAGGCCACAGAAAAGCTCCTCGCAGCGACTTGGCTGCTACCCACTGCTCCAATTGGGATGATTTGTTCTTGGCACAATTTGGTTTGTTTAACCAACTTTTTTTTTTTTTTAAATGAGCGACAACTGCTTTCCAGTAACAGAAAACACTGACCACAACATCAAAACAGCTGTACAGTAACAGGCTAAATGGAAAAAAAAATAAACCCAAACTCAAACAGAACCAAAAAAAAACAATGAAAAAGAAACACCAGCAGTAAAACGGAGACAGACAGACAAGATAAATATGCGAAGGATGAGGAGGAGGAGGAGATGGAACAAGGTGGAGGAGGAAGGAACTGGTTTTTTTTTAGCGAGTTTGTTTGTTTGGTTGTGAAACAAAAAGTGCACAGTTCAGGTAACACAGTCCTACCGACCAAAAGCAACAACAGAAAGCAAGGTGACAGCAAATGACATCATATCCCACCCAAACGCAGGGCGACGGGCCAGCCGTGGTGGCGATGTCATTTCTGTGCCTGCCAAACAGGACTGAGTGGCTGCTCATCGCATTAGAGAGACGCTGTTATGCTAAAGCTTAGGGCTAGGGAGGATCTAATTTCTCTACCTGCAAAATAAAATAAACCAACAAAAGAAAAAATAAAAAGCCCGACAAGTGGAGGGAGGGAAAAGGTGTGATGAGAATGTAAAAATGAAGGAAACCAACCTTTTTGAGATTCAAACCAAAGCAATGGAGCATGCAAAGAGAAAACTCACAGAAAGCGTCATGCAAAAGGCGACAGAAATTATGTATCTTCAAAAACAAAAAATACACAGACAGGAAGAGGCGAGAGAAGCACAGTGTTAAGCCTAGGAATTTGGCCTGCCTTGCTGTACTCTGGTTGCTGATTAAGGAAAGCCCACAGATGTGACACTCAGTTATGTTAAGTTAAATTTCATGCTTTACACCAAAAACATGCAAGAACATCCGCCCGGGACAGGTTAGTATGTGCCCCCTCCCACCCACAGTGGCTGGAGCTGGGGGATGTCTCCAGCCCATTGGCCAGGAGCAGGAGCTCCTGGATTTTTCTCCCAGTAGGGATCAAGGTTAGGATGCCCCATCCCGAGGAAGCTCAGAGCAAGAGAGGGGTTACACGAGGCCAGAGAGGCTTCGGTGCATGGCACATGCATCGGAGGGGTGGCTCAGCGCTGCCTCACGGAACAGGCAGTGCCTGGGTGTCCGTGCAGGGCTGGTCAGGCTGCCAAGGAGGGGTTGGTGCTTCCCAGGCAGCTCAGGAGGGATGGGCTTGGCGGCAGTCAGGCTTCTCCATCAGCTCTTCCCATAGACAGTGCAGGAACCTCCCCAAAATTAGGCATGATGGAGGTGGGGGGGCACATGGAATTCAGAGGATTTGTCGAAAAAAATGCTGTGATGTTTGTCTGCAGTCTGGGGCTGCAGAATTTCCCCAGCGGCTCCACTCCCTCCACCCCAGCAGGGTTTGGTGGGGTTACTCCCTTCTACAATAGAACTTTAATCCCTCTGGCTCTCAGGAAACACAAGGGAAATCCCCAGAACAATCAGACTGGAGCAGGCAAAAGCCTCCAACCTTTCCAAAAACTCTCTCCAACTTCGAGGTCCAAGTTTGGGTCACTGCTCACTGCAGCTCAGCCTCTCTGCAGGCTTCCCCTCCTGCCACCCCTCCACATATTGAGGCACTGTGGCCAACTTCAATCTGATGGTGGATTCAGCATCCAGTTTTTATCCCCATTCCCTGATTTTTCCAGGCTCCAGGCAAAGGGAGGTCGGATGCCTCTGCCCCAGGGAAGTGGGAGTTAAGTTACTCTTCCAGCACTGCCAAGTGAAAATGAAACTCCTCCAAGCAGGCACTGTCAGCTCGGAGACTCCAGAAATGAATTAATTACTCCTCCTGGGAGATCATGGGCAAGGAAGGCAAGATGTCCCCTTCCCTGGGCTGGCTCCACTGCCTTTGCAACTTCTTCAGGGAAAATCTTCCTGTGAGAAATAAGGATGCAAGGCTTGGCATTGACACTGGGTTTGCTGCCACAGGAGCGCAGCATGCCATGCACGGCCACCTTGATCCACAGCTGGTTTGGTCAAGTAAATTTGAGCAGATCAAAAAGCTGCCCCTGCACAGAACAAGACTATGGACCCATGAGAGTAGCCAGAAGCTGCCCTGCCAGTGCCACGACTTTCTCCAGGCATGGACATTCCCAGAGGAAGGACTGGGAAAAACTCACTTTGTTTGGAGGAGGGGAGGAAAGGTTTCCCCAAGACCATCCTGTCTCTTCTGCTAGATCCTCCAAAACTCATTTCTAGGCTTTGCTAGGAATGGCATCTTGTGACAGCAGAAACCACCAAAGTGATCCAAGTTAACAGGTCATCCCAGTGCAAATCCCACTCTGGCTGGAGGGAAACGTGCCTGGGAAATACATCTGAGTGTCCTGTGTTTGCCCATGTAACGGGCACACAAAATCCCCAGCCAGGAGCAACTGGTGGGCTATAGGATGCTTGGAAAGCCTTGTGTGCACCCCACTGTCTATGGGGAGCATCTCGGGCACAGAAAGGGGGAAACAGCTGTTGCAAAGGCAAACACAGTATGGGATGGATCAGAGGTGGACTTTGCTGAGGTCCCATCTGTCTGGCTCTGTTTTGTTTTCCCTTGGGAATGCTAATAGAATACCTTCTATTCCATCCCGGATCAGAGGGTTCCGTAAGCAGATGACTCTGGTCATCTAATGCTACAGAATTAGCCATGTCTGCAAGAAGGTCAAATCTCTGGGAGCTCAGTGGTGGTCACCCAGGATGTCCCCATGAACACCGCAGACAGAAGCCCACCAGGGACCCCCCCGGGCACAGGGAAGATGGAGCTCCCTCTCCTCCCTGCTCTCCTACCTGCAACACGTAGCCCTCCCGGGCGCTCTGCTCCCGGCCCAGAGCCACTTTCAGCTGATCCTGCAGGTGCCGGTTCTGCTCCAGGAGCTCCAGGGCCTCCTTCTGCTTCTGCTCCAGCTGGAGAGACACGAACAGAGACAGCGTCCAGGGAGTGGGAAGGGGGTCAGCCATGAGGAACAAGTGGCTTGGAGAGGGCACAGAGCAGAATGAACGGAGCTTTTGATGGCACCACTGCTCTGCTCTGCTCTGGGACCTGGATTTCATTTTGCCAGGAAAATCCCTCCCCTCTGAAAGAACTTATTTATGCAATAGTGTAATTCGTAAAGCTCACTGTGGCAAAGGATGAATGGCACCAGCTCGTGCCAGGCACGACCCTGGCAAATCCCAGCCCAGTTCAGCTTGGTGATATTCCTGGTTACTCCATGAGAAAAGGTTACCCCTTTCATTCCCACTAATTCACCTTAATCCCAGCTAGCAACAACCTTTGTTATCCCAGGCACGGAACTCTTCCAAGTAAGCTGAGTCTCCTCCATTCTTTTCCAAATATCTTAAGACTATTTGAGGTAGGCTCCACAAAAAGGGAACCTTTGTGGTGTGTGCTGCAACTCAAGGCAGTTTATAACTGCAGACACAAATCTCTACAGCTGCAGAGGCACAGAGGATTAGGAGCTTGAATTTGTAGTCTGGTTGATACACCTCGATTGTACCCATTTCATCAGAGACAGGCTGGCTACAACCAACATAAATCAGGCTGCACTGGCTGGGAGAGGTAAGGAAGTACCAGGCCATAAGAACAGCCCTTTCTGTAGCTGTGGGAAACATGAAAGCTGTTGGCAGGGCCAAACAGGAATGTTCAGCAGATCTGTGCCCTGCCAGCTCCTCAAGGAGCCTACAGCATCCCTACTAGTCGCTATTATGAAGGAGGAATAAATATAGCTATTTTTAAGCCTATTTCAGGCTTCCTACAGTCACCCCAGTGGCCTGAAAGCCTTTCTGGCAGGCAGCCTGTACCCTACACACCCCTTTACCTCCTTCTCCAGCAGTGTGGTCAGGTGCTGCTTCGTCAGCCCCTCTTCCCGGTCCTCGGCGTGGGCGAGGTGCAGGGGTGTGATGGGGATCTGCTTCTCCTCCCGCAGCGGGGTGGTCTCCACCTGGTGCCAGCGCTGCTCAATCTCCACGTGGACGTTCTGCGATTTGATGTCTGCAGGGACAGGCAGGATCCGGTCCACCTCCATCCTCAGTGCCTCTTCCGACCCTGCCCCATCCACGGCATCGATCATCTCGAAGCGCTTGCGCCGCTCCTCCCGCCGCCGGGCCCGCTCCCGCTCCAGCTCTCCCGGGTCGGCGTCGGCGGCTCCGCTGTCCCTGGGGAGGGCGGCGGAGCCACTACTGGAGGAGTCTGAAGCGTTTGCACGCTCCTGCACCAGGGCCTGCTGGATGGGGCGAAATTCAGCCCAGTCAAAGGTCTTGGACCGTCCCTCTCGTCGGCGTTCCCGGGCACGGCTCCGCTTCTGCTCTGTGTCCAGCTCGGCTTGTTCTGCATCCGGCTTCTCGCTCGGCTTTGGACCAGTCTCGAAGGAAGAGCTTGTTTTGCTTTTCTCTTCCGGCAGTGAGCTGCGAGGACAGAGAGAGGGTGAAGGGAAGTGTCAGTGGGTGCTGGATATGGCTGGGCGCTCCCATGCATGCCTCGAAGAGCCAGGTGGAAAAGGGCTGCTGGAAGCCCAAGCCAATGCCACGTGGGTGCCCCCATCCCTCCGTCTCCCCTTGCCTCTCGGGCACAGGAGCTGCTGCTGCCCTTCCCCAGGTTGTGCTGGTGTGCAAAGCCTTGGTGCAAGCGGCCCCGGCTGCTCCTGGGACACTCTGGCACCTGGAGAGCGGCTGATCCCAACCTCGTTCCTCCTTGGCTGCCACACTGGGGCCAGTCACCATGACCAAGCAGCAACCTGCGGCTGAAGCAGCAACCCCAAACTGTGCTGTGAGAGGTTCCAACAGCTCCTCCAGCCCCCTGGCTGTGGGGCTCCATGCACACCCTGGCTGGCACGGCCATAGTCACGTGCTTGTCGGAAGGATGCCACCAATCCCACCAAAGCCTGGCTGGCTTTGGAGCTGTGGGGTGGAGAAGCACAAAGCAGCTCTAAGAGTCTTGGGCAACAAGGGGAAGGTTTCCCTTCAGCTTGGGAAAGTATTAATGGGTCGAAAACTTCTCCGTGCCACTATCTGCACTGAAGGCACAGACGCCCCCGGGGCACCCAGCCCCACAGGCAGCACGGGCACCCCCCCTGGCACTGCGCAGTCCCCAGTTTGGGCAGGTCAGTGCAGCAAGGGGAGTGAGTAATTCAACACATCATGGAAATCACTGAAAACGCCAATTTCTCAAGCAAGGAATGATTTTTAGTGCTGAGTTAGAGGGTGGTAGGTTGAGGGGGGAGACATATTCATCAAGCAGGGAAGGCAATACCATTTCCAACCTACAGATAATCCATAATGCAATATTAGCTTATTAAATACAGACATGCCAGCCCTGCAACATGCAGATCAAAATTAAACCAGAAAACAGCAGTATGCTAAGTCTGTGGAGGAAGCCTGTCCCAAGGGAGTGGCGGGCACTTGCTGAACCCTCTTTCCTACCCAAAGCTCCCGAGCTGCCTCCCGAGGCACAGTCCTGCTGCTCAGGCTGACTCCTGGCTCTCCCTGCTTCCAGTACAACCATAGCATCCCCAGCCTCCAGCAGGGACTCAACAAGCTTCCTGGAAGAGCTGGAAAGCAGCTCACTGGGCCCTTCACTGCAGGCTCTGACCCATGGGACCACATGCATGGGGACCACTGTGACTGGGAGGAGCAGCAGCAGCACCAGCAGCAACAGCAGCATCACGGCTTCTCCCACCTCAGAAACACACCCCAGCCCCCAGCCAAGAACCTCATGGATGTGCATACGCCCAAAAAAAGGATGGAGCAGAAGAGATGGCTCTGCGTGGGCTAGTATCTTCCGATGCACTGTCATCCACCAGAAAACCACAGGCTCAGTAGAGCTGGGTTTCGAGAGACTCTGGCAGTTACAGGCTAAAACCAGCTCAAAGATAATTCCTTCTTCAGTGCTGTCACTTGCAGCTAATAAAATAAACCCAGAAAGCACGACGATGAAATGTCACTGCTCCTCACCCATGATACTGCACAATTCCAAAGCCAGGCTCTCAATCTGGAGTCAGTTAGTGATTACAGCTGCATTTTAAAGTAAAGAGAGGATGAGATTGAGTCTTAAAATGGAGAAGAGTGTTAGGAAAAAAATGGGGGTCCTGGGGCCCCCCAGATGGTGTTGGGACACAAAAATTATGCTGCTCTAAATCCCACGTGGAAGAATCTTGGCATTTCTAGAGGTGACATCTCTCACGAGCTCATTTCTCCTCTGCTGCTTTCCAAAGGGCACAGGATGTGTGTCAGGGAGCGGAGGGACGGCTGCTGGGAATGAAGTGAAGACACTCAGAACGTTGACCCAAAGTCTCTCGTTTCATCTCCTGCAAGTGCCCCATGGCTATTAACTCTGCTCAAACATTTCACATCTCCTCCACCACAGAGAAATTAACTCATATCACACAGGAAAGGGGGGGTGGGGGGGTCTTTGCCTCCCAATGATATTTATAGGTCAAAATAAAAAGGGTTTTTTCTAATAGGGATGGGTGTGGGAGCGGTGCAAGCTGCGAGCTGAGCACACTGTGGCAAGAAGCGCACAAAGGTTGCAGGGAACTGGGGAGCACTGGAGAACCCAGCCTCATAAGGGCTGTGAGCTGAACATGGATCCAGTTCTGAAGCAGCAACTTCATTCATGGGGGTATTTTCTATTTGCCCCATCATCATTAGCAGCCTACAATTAGTGCCTCTGCAGACTGCGGGGCACTGCTGAGGGCAGGGAGCAGTGCAGCATCTGCTCCCCATGCCAGCTGCTGACACATGCAGCAATGTAAACCATCACTAGGGCTCAAGAAACCAAGACAAGGTGTGTTTGGCTGGGTGGAGCCACAGCAGCAGGCTCATGAGACATGGCCAGGGCTGCAGGAGTGTGCGGGGTGGGACCATCCCTGGGGATGGGTGAGCACTGCTGCCATCCCAGCACACCGAGCACAACGTCCTGCCTGCCCCCTGGCCACATTGTGCCAATGCTTGGCACCCCTCCATGCTGAGCCTTGGGCAGTCTGTCCTTTGGCCTTCCAGCAGCCCCCTTCACCAGCTGCTCCCCGGGTGCAGAATGTAAGGACATCCCAAAGCCAGGTGGGATGGGCTGGGATACCCCACGCTGCTGCAAAGGGCTGCCAGGCAGGCACCAGTGAACACAGCCCTGCTCCACACACAGCACAGGACTCCTCAGCAACGTGACTAACCCACACCAGCCTCGACCCCAGCCGACACCAGCTCGGTGGGAAACAACAGAAGCACACACATCATTCCCTTTCCCCAGCTCAGGATTGATTCATGGTCTGTTTGTGCAGCGTAACAAGTGACTGCCCAACCGGGACCTGCGCCTGGACCCTCGCAGAGGGAAAGCCAAGTGAAACCACTTTGTGTGGGCTTGGAGCAGGTGCAGACAGTGAGCACAGGGCTATCGTGCTGCAGTAACCTGTGAGCAACCATAAATACATCTGGCTCTTTAAAGGCAGAGAGGTCCCCTCAAATTTCCTTGGTCTTCATCTTCATATCTAGTCACATCGGAAGATACCAGTGTGGGGAAATCAAGGGTCAAGACCAGGTTGCTTCTTTCCTTCTCTCTGGCTTTTATTTAAAGGAAAAAAAAAAAAGGAAAGGGGGGAAGAAAAGAAAGAAAAATAAATGGAAACTGCAGGACTTCCCATCTGAGGTGCAGAAAAGGAGGAGCATGCAGTGAATCACGAGATATACAAACCACAGAACGTTAATACAGGAGAGAACACAGTTTTCCAACCTGGGCTTCAGCACGGATAGTTTCAAAGAGAAGTTTTTCCTGGGATTGCATGGAAATCAAACATACACAGGAGTGAGGAGAGAGGCGACTTCCCCGAGACCCCCGCGAGATCCAGCAGAGCTCGGGCAGGGCTGGGAAACAAGTGGCTGAGGGCTAAGCAGGATAGGGAAGGAGAGGCTGGAGCACCTCCAGGTCAACGGCACTGGGTGAGAAGAGCCATTCCATCAACACAGGGACAAACCTGGCAAAAACCTGCTGGCTGCAGCTACAGTAAGGACAGGAGATGGAGTTAGTGGTGAGGCCGTGTCCACACAGCCTGTAAGAGGTGGCCTGTACAAGTGTGGCCAGCACAGACAGCTGTGAGGAGGCCAAACACCCTGTACCCACAGCCAAAAGCGCCTACAGAAAGTACTCTGTGACGCAGGGGGTTCCCTTCCTCTGGCACTGATGCACAAGGAGAGACCAGCAGCAGCTTTCTGGAAGATCAAAAGAGGAGGGAAGACGATTTGCTGGCTGAAGTTTAAAACAGATCAGAGCCAAACAGCTTCTAAACTGAACCCTGGGCTCCTGCTGCTGTGACCCATAGAGAGGCTGGGCAGCTCGTGCTGAACAGTAGCCAGAGGAAAGGGTGAACCCAGCACAACTAAATCCAAGTGTTTTCACAATACCTGGTGGGAATCCAGAGGAGCCTTGATATAGGAACAGTATTTCATATTCCTATGCACAAATTAAAACCACATTTTCAACCCTCTTTGAAATCTGCACGCATAAGAGTAACTCAGTGTCCCCACAAAGTGTATCCAAATTAAGCTCAGAGAGACGTGAGAAAGAACTGCAGCTTCCAGGAACAGACAGGCTCAGAAAGAGGAAAGAAAAGGGATAAGGGACGAGTTACTCCTGCAAACCACACAACTGCAGGGGCTGCTGCAGTCCCCCCTTACCTTGTTACATCGGGAGCAGTGGTGGGGCGAACGTGCTTCATGATGGTCTGGATCCAGTTGCGGCGAATGCCCGACGTCATGGCAGAGAGGGTGAACTCCCCTTCCTTTGTCTACAGAGAGAGAAGAAACAGCTCAGAGCAGGTGACTGCACCTAGCAGCAGCTTCCCAACTCCCCAAGACCACCCTGCACCTATCCCCAAGCCCCCAGTGCTGGGGTACTGCTTGCTGGCCACACAGAGGTCAAACCCAGCCCCTCTGTCCCCTAGCACACTCCCAGTAGGAATTAGCATTTCTCAGCAATCAGACTGATTCTACCACAGGTGAGACCCTAAGGCTGTGACAAAACCTTCCCTTTCCCCTCCTTCCTTTTCTGACAGCCAAAAAACTGGCTCTCAAACCCAAGGCCAGAGCTCTCTGGAGCACTGTGGGGGGTGCTGAGCGGCCTCTCTTGGGTGTTTGGGGAGATGTTCCCCTTGTCACGGACAAGCATCCCCACCAGCTGGACTCATCCTCCTCCCCATGTTTTCCTTACATGGATCTGGAAGCCGTAGTTCCGCTGAACTGGGTACTCAGTGACATCATAGCACGTGGATAAATCAATTTCTCCATCCAGGTCAGCTGCCTGCAGAGGGAAGAGGTAAAATAAGCCACAAAGCTTTGCAGCCCCAAAGCATGGTGGGCTCGCAGGGAGACACAGCAGGTCCCTGAGAAGCACAAAGGGCCTGAAGGGGCTCCAGGACTTCGGTATCTGGCAATGGGGGCCCTGAGGGAAGCAGTGACCTGCCCAGGGTCTGTTTGGGAGCACCAGGAGCTGCCCTGTAATGGGTTGAACACTGACAGAAGACACTTACCTCCTCTGCCACTGAATCCCGGTAGTATCTCAGGCTCTGGTCAGTCAGCACAAACCAGTGCTTCTTCCACTAGGAAACAACCAAGATGGAGCAGTTACAATCCTGCTCCTTCCCCACCACTGTATTCATGGCTGCTCGTCACAGGTCACCCGGCAGAGTCACCCTGCGGGAGGCAGCTCGATGCCCGTCCCTCCCAGCTCCACACCTGACTTCATCAAGGCCCCTCCATGAGAAAGGGGAGACCCAAACAGGCAGCAAGGCAGGGGACAGTGATGGTTTGCACCACCAGGACCCCGAATTCCCCGGTGCAGAGCACCAGACCCTGCACGTGACAGCGACACTGTGAGAGCCACAGGGCAGTCACAGCCTCCCCATTAGCTCCACTGCAAGATGAGGCTTTTAGGGATTGCACTTAAAGCCTTTTTAGCACAAAAAAAAAGCAGTAAAACATTCATGTTTTATCTGCAGTACCTAGAAATTGAGCTGGGAGTCTATTCCTGGCCCTTGCTCTATACAAATCTGCCTCCTGCATGCTTCCAGCACAGGCTCACCCAAGGCAGCTTTCAGTCAATACAGCACTCGCTCCAGCTGCCAGTTCCCCTTTGGCTGTCTATGGATGTGTCCTTGGACCAGGGGTACCCACAGTAGAGCCTGGGCCACCCACAGCCACAGGCAAATTGCCCTCAGTTGCCCTTGACAGCTGAGCAGGAGGGAAGGAAATCCAGGGAAGGGGTGGTTTGCTAACAGCCAGGGCCATCCATGCTGCCTCGGCACCAGTGCCCACTCCTAAGGCTCCAATAGGGCAGAACATCCTGCATCCCTTTGGCAACTGGCAGCAGGAAAGTGGCACCAGCTGCTTCTCTCAGTGCCATTTATTTATTTATTGGCCTTGCCATTTCCCTGGCACTCAGGAGACTTTACCTGAGCCTCATTTCTGACACCAAAGAGGTCGCTGGGTCACAAGGGAGATGAGACTAATAAATAGGGAACAGGAACATGAAACCCGTGCTGCCATTCAAGCTGCCCTGGATCCCTAGAAACCCATTATATGATATCCACCTTTGAAACCTCCCCCAGACAGAGCAGCAGGAACTCCCACTTCAAGATAGCCCAATACTGATCCACCCAGGACATTGGGGCTCCATCAGCACCAAGAGCTACTCCATGCGCAGCCAGTACAGCCAGGATGTTGAAGTGAGCTGCCAGAAACCAGGACTAACCACAGCACCAAACACTGACACGAAGGGCAGAGCTTTCTCCTGACTCACCTGCCCATCCTCATATTGTTTTGTCAACCAGCCCTTCTTGAAGTTCAGCAGGTCGGGCTGGAAGAAAGGAGAGAGGGATCAGGAGAAGAAAGAAGTGTCTGCACCCAGAAGGCAACAGCAGCGACTTGATAAAACCCAGCAGAGCAATAAAAGAGACCATCAACAGTTAAATTCATAGAATCATAGACCAGTTTGGGCTGGAATGGACCTTTAAAGGTCATCTAGCCCAAACTGAATCATTACACTGCGTGGTGGCTAAATGTTTGCTCCCAGGAGGAGCAGAGACCTGCTGCACGGTTTATTCAGGCTGTTCCCTTCCTACCATTTCTCCTGCAATTTCCTACTGCTATACCAGCATTACAGAGAAAGGATAAACAAGGAATTAGCAAGACTTCAGGCAGTTTTACCCTCTATTATATATTATGAAAGAAAAACTATGTGCTATTGATGCAAGGCTGCAGGGTTCAAAACAGGCTGAGTTCCCAAGGCTGGAAATACAGGGAATCTGAGCCCTTCACCACCCAAACGACACCTGCTTTTTCCTCCAATGTGGATGCATGGGGATGTTGAATTCCTGAAAAAAGCAAGCAAGACAGCGTGGGGTAACTGCTGCCAGCCCTTCCTCCCAGCCCTGCCCGTGTGCAGGGAAGGATGTGGTGGAAATGCTTTCACTCCCCCGAGGCTGAGCTCCTCCAGCTGCTCCACGCGCTGCAGAGTGGAGGAGGAAAGGACAGCAGTGTGTGAAATCCAGCTGCAGCATCTGAAATGGGCTACAGCAAGGGCAGCAATGGAAACTGGGTCTGGAAGCCTATTCAGTCAAACCTGTGGGGCAGCACATCCCACACTTGAGTGATCCCATGGTGGTGGGAACCCAGTCCTGCTCCACAAAAAACACAGGGGAAAGTAAAACATTGAATTATAGAATGTTTTGGGTAGGAAGGAACTGTAAAATCATCCAGTCCCAGCCCCTGCCATGGGCAAGAACACCTTCCACTATCCCAGGTTGCTCCAAACCCCATCCAACCTGGCCTTGGACACTTCCAGGAATGGGGCAGCCACAGCTTCTCTGGGCACCCTGTGCCAGGGCCTCAGCACCCTCACAGGGAAGAATTTCTTCCTAATATCTAATCTAAATCTCCATTACTTTCTTCCCTTCACTAGATAATGTGCATTGCCACTTCATATGCACTTCTTGCACTTTTTATTCCCACCAAGAATTTAAAAATCCCTCTTGTGGCTGCACAAGTCTACAGGAAAAGCTCCAGAAACACCAACTACTGCATTTTTCTGTTAAGTCCTTGAATAGAAGCTGTCTATCCACATAAAATGCAACTTGTATTTACAGTAGCTCTGTAATCTATTTGAGAGATTAGCAAGTGTATTTATTTTGTCCCTACAGAAGGGTGGTGAGGGAGAGGAGAGCACTTTGTGTTTGTTCTGTATTGTTTGCCTCCAGGTCTGGTGAGCATTTGAAATATGCAAAGGGAGGAAAACCCAGGAGGGAAGGTTCAGCTCCTCCTTGCAACCTTCATCCCACTCACACCCACTTCCAACTGCATAAACATCAAGGCAATGGCATTAGAAAACTGGGACATGTGCTTGCTCAGCCTGGTCTAGTGGATAGTGTCCCTGCCCCTAGCAGGGGAGTTGGAACAAGATGATCTTTAAGGTCCCTTCCATCCCAAACCATTCTGGGATTCTGTGATCCTACGAAAATACCTCAGTCATGAGGCTGGTCCCAGTCCAGAAACTGGACCGACTCCCTGCTGAGTTGGAAATGCCCTGCTGCAGCCTCTGCTGGGGGACACCATGGGGCAAAGAGCAGCTCTGGTCAGGTGAGGTGACTCCAGCACTTCTAGGATGACCTACAGCATGAGTATCTGACACATCACACAAAGCACTGAGGAAATGGGGTATTCCAGGGGAAAATAACCAGCAAAATGGGGTCTGCTTCCCCAGCTGCTGCTGTGCTTTAAGGAAAAGTGCTCCTTGCAAGACTCTGAGTTTTAACTCCTGCAGCAGGCAAAAAGTGTGGCCCTTCTCCAACTAAGCACCTGGTCACAACTGATTCAGGTTCCTGAACCTGCTGCAGATCTGGGTGTATCTCATATCCTATGTGCTGGCTGTGAGGAAAGCAGCAACAGTCCAGTTTCCATGGGACCTGCTGGGAAGGGCCTCTCACGTCCTCCCCCAAGGCAGGGGACATGGCCCTGGTGGCTCACCGTCATAGATGACTCTGTGGATCTTCTGTCCAGCGACTTTGCCCGGCGGTGTGGAGACAGAGGTGATGCAGACACGTCCAGGATGGAGCCCACAGCTGCTCCTTCACAAGTGAAGTCCTGTGTGAACAGCATTAGCCCAGATCAGTGCAGGAACTAGGACAGAGTCCTGCTCTCTTGGCTCATGGCATAAAAATCTGCTTTAAGGGGCATCTCAGGCTCAGAACAAGTGTCATTTCCTTGGCAATACATTTTTTTGTCCTTTCAGGCATTAATTTGTTCCCATTATATCCAAGCGTATCTGGGACTCTCAAACCTGTTTCTTTTGTAACTTCACCCTATCCTGATGTATCCTGCCATGCCAGATCTGAAGCTTCCCTTTGTATTTTGGAGAAAGGAGAAGAGACAGCCTTATTTTCCACTCTGATCTACACCTGGGCCAAAGGAGCAGAGCAGGAAAATTTGCACAAAGCACACACAACAGCTCAGCTCCTGCAGGAGCTGCCTACGACTCCAGATTCACACCCAGGGACAAACCCTGGAGCTAAACCCTCTATTCTGGGCTGCAGGACTCCAGGTTTCATCTTCCAGGAGACCTTGGGTGAGCATCTTACCCGTTTCCGTGGGAAAAGCCTCTTCTCGCTCCTGCCCTGCCGCGTCTCACTGGAAAGGGCAGCGCCTCCCGACACGTTCGTTTCCATGTGCTCTGCATTCTCAATATCTAGTGCCTCAAATTTCTCAATTACCTGGGATCTCCTGGAAAACAGACAAAAGGGAAACCAGAGATGGTTTAAACACAAGAGCAGGAACTGTGCGGAGCTGTACAACCCCACAAATTTAAGGCTGCAGAATTACTCAACCCAGAGTTCATGCACACCTGGCTTTTGGTCCCTGTTTCTCTGTGAGCTCCAGCATGGCCAAATCCAGGGTAAAAACCCCGATCTGACATCATTTTACCCACAAAGTGGGGAAAGACCTCACATTATTCAGCTCTGCAGGTAGCATCTTCTTCAGTAACTAGAAACCCCTCACAAAACCAGCAATCATTTTTTATTTGTGAATTTTACAACTCCTTGGGAAGCAGGGATTATGGAGCAGCTTTGGCTTAAGCTTTGCCTCTACCCTTTAGCACTGGGGCTGTCAATGGCCACCCAGAGCACTGACACATCAGACCAAGCTGGGGTGCAGAGGTAACGGGTGGCTCTGGGTCCCCCAGTGTGTTCACGCAACAGGAACCCTCTGACAACTCAGCCTCACACAGGGAACAGCCACAGGACTGCCTGGAGCAAGGGGTGTCCATAGGTGCCCCCAGACCACGGTTCTGGCTCACAGGATGCACCAGCTGAAGGGGCGTGAGGAGATGAGGAGCACCCTGTGCCATGGCAGGGCACTCCCTGAAGAACCTGGGGCCTTCCTCTCCTCTTAATTGGGCTGAAAATCCAGTCTGGACATCAGGGGGCACAACCTGGGCTCTCAGACACTGCCTTGGTGGCCCATTGCACCATGGCACTTGTGTCTCTGAGGACAGAGAACTATGAAGAAATGTGGATGGAGCAGGAGCCAATTCTCCTAAGGATGAGCAAACAGGTGGAATTAGAAATGCTGCTTCAGCATGAAAAGCTGCTCGCTGACCCACAGGAGAGGCATTTCCAAAGAACCTGCTGGTGTGTAAGTGTGCATTCCTGGGGGTTCGGGCAAGTATCAGTCTCATGTCTTTAATCACAACCTGGGAATATAAAGCAATAACCCGCCACCAGCACATGCCAGCTGTGCTCCAAGCTGTGAGGCTCAAAGTTCCGTTTCAAACCTCCCCCAAAAAAGCTCTATCCAGGTGGTTTCTTGACACAAAATTTGGACCCATGTGTGCCACATCCAAACTTGGGGCTGCCTGCTCTGTGTGAGCCTCTGATGTGCATGAAAATCACAATGGCAACCACATGAGGGGGAACAGGTTATCCAAAATAAAAACATTTTTAACACTTCCCACGAAGAGGAACAGCAGCTTAAGGGTTCAAAAACCATGACATGTTCAGTTTTCAACCAACATTTGCACCAAATTCCATAAATGAGACAACCAGTCTGAGCACATCCCTGGGGCCCCCCACTGCTGCTCAGAGTCAGGCTGCCAGGACACAACCAAAGAGGAAAGGACAAAATCGGTGGGGAAGACTTTGCTATGTAAATTTAAAGATTTTTGATGCTTTTAGGGGACATCTGTTCAGACTCTGCTGCCTCCCAGTTTGCAAACTGGGAGTGGGCAGATCCTGGGCTCATGCAGAGCTCTTAATTTCCCTGGGATGTTCTGCACATGAGATGCCCGACATGAGCCAGGCTGTGAAGCATAAATCCATGTTCTGTGTTCACTGACAGATAGGGAATTTTTTGGAGTCACATTTTTTTAACCCTTTTTATACTGGCCCAGCCTTCTCTGAGTCTCATTCAGGAGGGAGGAAAAGGTCCATGAATTAACATTATCTGTGCCCTGTTAGGTGAAGGTCTGAAGAAAAACAAATCAAGAGAAAAAAAAAGAACAAAAACCCAACCAAAAAAACATAAAAACAAAATCAAAAGCAGGTTGATTTCTCATGAAAGGGGCTGCACCACCAGGTTGTTCTACGGCTTGAGATTGAGATGAGATGGTAGCGAAGCAGGCGAAGTAAAGGTGGACACGTCACACAGCAACACAGCAGGAGAAGGTGGAGAGCAACAAGACCTGGAAGAAAACAAGGCTGGAAAATGAATGAACAGAAGAGGAAATTATATATCTGCATCTACATTCAAAACAAAATCAAAATCATTCCAGTCATTCGTCATCGAAAAAGGGAGGAGAAAAATAAATCACTGCAACCAAATCACAGCCCCAAGGGTTAATATCATCTGGATTACAGGAAAGAATCTTTTTTTTTTTCCCATTAGATCAACATTTCAGAGAAGTTACTGCCAGAGATCCTGGAGGGACGGGGAGGGAAGGGCTCTCCTCCCCTCCACACGTGTTGGATAGAGCTGCTCCCTCCGCACAGCAGCTCTGTGTGGACAAAACAAGGCTGGGACAGGTACGAAGATGCTTTTTAAAAGCTGCGGTGCTATTTAGTGCTTTTCAACTACAAAAGCTCATCCCAAGGAATTCCTCGGCCATGCAGGCTGTTAATCTTTTCCAGGCCACTAAACCCGGGCTGCAGATCTCAGCTGTTAGTGGAGGGGGTGTGCAGTGGGAAGGAAAGCTCAAAAGACCAGCACGAGCTGTCATTAAAGTAATTTTCTCTGATTGGAAGAAAGGGCTTTGTTTTTATTGGATTCATTCATTATTTAGCATCAAGAAAGATAGTGAGTGTCAGGAAAAGGAAGAGCAATTTCCCAAGAGGTCCACAAGAATGATGAGGATAGTTTTACAAGGAAAACCTGTATTTGGGAGAGCAGGCACTCCTCTGTATGGGGAGAAGCAGAATTCAGAGCAGAGCTTTACACCTCAAGAAACTCCAGAGAAGGAATTTGAGCGAGAAAAGTCTTTTAAGCAATTTCAGGCACTTCTGCTTTTAATTGCTGCTAGAAATACACCTCAGCCCCATACCACACTCCTACAGCAGAACTGGCTGACACCACAGTGAACTCTTTCCAGTGTGAGAAGAACATGGGGTCAACTGGGAATGCTGTGGTTTTACAGGCACCCCTGGAACTGTGCACAAAAAGCCAAGTTTGTCAAACAGAAATCCTGAGATGTGCAGGGATTTATCCCTGCAGCTGTAGAGATCCTCTGGGACATGGGGACTGCTGTCTAAGGACATTCCTGCAGCTCTTTTCAGCTGTGATTTTGTGTGCAACACTTCGAGATTCATCCATGGGGTTTCCAAAGAGCTGCCCCTGCCCTTCTGCCCTAGGGATGGGTCTAAGAGGGGAGATTGGAGATGGCTCGACCTCTCTGGCCTCAATCCCTGCCCCCCAGGCCAGTGGGACATGCTGGTAGGTGCCATAGCCCCATCCTGCCACATGCCAGCAGAGGGAACTCGCACTCTGCCGCTCCGCCAAAATCGTGGAGATTATCTCCTGTTTCCTGACTCCTGGTTCTGAGTGGCTGCGAGCTCAGACGTCTGCAATGGGGCATGGAGGCAGCACCAGGTATAAATGGTCAACACGGAAAATTCCTGGACTTAAATCACATAATATTTCTCACGATAAGGAAACAGGGCAAGAAGCCTTGACAAACTGCTTTATCTGGAGCTAAGCCATCAGGTGTGGCACTCAGGATGCAACACTGGGTACCTAAAATAATTCTTTTCCATCCACAGCTCTGACACTCGCACTGATTTACACAAAAAAATGGGAGGAAGAGCTGAAAATAACTGAAGAGCAGATCTGCACGATGCTCAGCTGGTGCCTGTGGGGTTGGCATGGGACAAGTGTTCCCAGACATGTTAGTGGGTTACTGAGAAGGATTGTTACAAATGGTGTTATACCAGGGGGAAAAAGCCAACCCCACAGCATGGAAGTGAGTTATTTTATCTGCCCAACCTCAAACAGCACAGTCTGAGCTCAGAGGAGAAAAATGAGAGGGATATGGGGACTAAGTAAACTCAAGTTTAAAAAGCAGCCAAGGCAAGCTGTGCAGGGTGCTGAGGAATGTTAATTCTCTGGTGCGACACTGGACAGTATCTCTGTGCCCTGTTGAGTCCACTGAGCTCCAACATGGCTGTCCCAGCTCCAAGACACACGGCCTCTCTGCCCACACCATCTGCACTGGCCCATTCCCAGGTTACTGGAGGAGAAAATGTGCCCATCCTTAAACACCCACTGAGCCATCCCTACTCATGGCACATTCCTTCAGCACCATGGGGCTGTGATCCATGGCCAAACCCTCTGGCAGGTGGGGACCCCTCCCCCTGCTCTCTGCCATCACCTGCCTCCCAAAAGCTGGACCAGGCTCAGCCCCACGGGCAGCAAGATCCCAGTGCCTGGTGCAGCTCCTGCTCCCCTCCCTACACCCGTTCTGCTCTGATAAAAGCCCTGGGCTGATACAGGGGAACTGCTGCCAATACTGATAAAGCAAAGAAAACTGTTAACAGCCCCAGCTAGGCTGGGAAAAACAGACTTTCCCTGGGAAAAGGCACCCACCAGCAGGCAGTGAGGGGGGCTGACATTAAAAAAGGACAGACTCTGGCAGCAATGTCCTCTCCCAGGCCCTGTTATCTGTTATAAATCTGTTTCCCAGCTCCGTGCAGGATGATCCCAGTGCTGCAGGATACCCCAGGGTTGGAGCAAGGGACTGTTGGCACTGGAGAAATGCACTGTCCTGTCACACTGGGGACAGGCACTGGCCAAGGCATCCTGTGCAAGCGAACACAGCAGGGACACAATGTCACCCACAGGCAGCACCAGCTCAGCCTGAAAACCAGAGCCACCAGCCTTTTCTCAGCTAGGGTGGCCAAGGTGGGATTCTCCTCCTCCATCCTGGGGAAAAGCCAATTCCCAAGGCAGACAAAGCCAAACCCAAGCTCTCCTCGTTTATTCCCAGTCCAGCACTCCCTGCACACGCTCTGGGCCAGGCTTGGGATCCTCCTGCCGACTGATGGCACCAGCACAAGGCTGTGCTGCACATCCCAGACCTGCTCCCAGCTCTCGGAAGCCGGTCTGGAAAACAGTCCTTTAGGGGCTGGGAAGAAACAGAGGAGAAGCTCCTACTGAAACTGTGCGAGAGAGAACATGCCCGGAGGAGAACCAGGGCAGGAAAATCAGACTGGCAGGCGGCCCTCTCGCCTGGAGCCTGTCTCCCAGTTTGCTCCACTGCCCTCACTGCACAAATGTGTCTCTCCCAGGGTGAATGGCCCGTCCTTGGCCTCGCAGGGAGCGCACCCGGCGCGCGCTGCCGACGCCCTCCCCGTCCTCCTCCGCACTAAGCTGTTTTGCAGCCCGCTGAGCCCTGCCTTGGCACTGCACCCACCTCTCCCTCCTCTCCCAGATTAATGCCGTGACATTTTGAAACCTCTCTCAGCTCATTAGGCAGTTGCGTAAGGCACCTGGCACTAACGCCATTAGGAGAGCTAACCTAATTAATGGTGCCGGCTGCCAGCGTGTGCCGCGCCGGGAGGGGCCGGCAGGGTGGGCTTGATGGCAGTGTGGGCATCCACCACCACCCAACACCAGGGTAGGTTTAGATTAGATAGCAGGAAGAAATTCTTCCCTGTGAGGGTGGTGAGGCACCGGCAGGCGTTGCCCAGAGAAGCTGAGGCTGCCCCATCTCTGGAAGTGTCCCAGGCCAGGTTGGACAGGGCTTGGAGCAACCTGGGATAGTGGAAGGTGTCCCTGCACATGGCAGAGGATGGAACTGATCCAACCCAAATCATTCTATATCCCCAGAGCAGCCCAGCAGGATGACACCTGCCCACTACCACTATCAAAGACATCCCACCACCTGGTCAGCGTGGATGGGCACCCTTAAATCCAGGAGCACTGAAAAACAAAGAGGCTCTACCCAGCAAACTCCACCTGCTCCATCCAGGCTGTGCTGGGGACGCAACCTCACTGCTGCTGGAAGCATGCAAGCAGATGAGCCACTCATCCCTTACCTTCTCTCATTCC
This sequence comes from Corvus cornix cornix, assembly GCF_000738735.6. NCBI lineage: Eukaryota > Metazoa > Chordata > Aves > Passeriformes > Corvidae > Corvus > Corvus cornix. The sequence goes on along the minus strand of NC_046344.1, from coordinate 6,527,869 downwards.
CAAAGAGCCGGGCCACTTCTTCTCTCCCAGGGCTACGAGCCCGGGTTCTCCGCTCTAGCCGCTTCCTCTCCACCTGGAAGGCCTCACGATTACTGATCCTAATGGCCTTGGGAACGTCGGCCAGGGTGGTGTACTGCCGGCTGGCTTTAAAAGAAAGGGGACGCCCCGATTTTTCAGCTCCCCTTCCTACATCTCTGTTGCTGGAGTCCTTGTGCATGGGGCAACTGCTCTTCGAGTCCAAGGAGTTCAGAGAGAAGCTGTGAATCATTCGGTCGCCTGATCGGATACCTGGGGAAGGAAAGGGCTGGGCATGCTCCTGTGAGGGTGATTTGGGATAACTGTACCTGTTGTTCGGGGTGCTGGGGCTGGGCGGGCTTGGGGGGGGTGGCAGTTGCTGCTCTTCCAGCTTTGAGTCTTGTTTGGTCTTCTCCAAGGAGAAGTACCCGCTCTCCACACGCGTCTTCCGCCCGCAGTCTATCCGGTCTCCGTTCATGGAGCTCTCCTCTAAGGGACAGAGAAGTCACCGTGCTTGGTTTCAAGTCCAAGTTTTGCTTTTAAGAAAGAAACACCCTTTTTCCACCCAGGACAGGGGCAGGTATGAGAGCAAAGTTGGTCTGGGCACCAGTCCCATGCTGTGCTACCTCCTGCACCCTTGGCTTTTCCACCCTGACCAGCCCAAATGCCCATGGAGATGGTGGGATAGTCTGCAGGGAACTGGGGATGCCCATCCAACCCTTGGTCAGGTTTGTACAGGTTAAAGATCTGAACTTTCAAACCAAGAAATAGGCAACTGCAGTCACTGCTCTGCATCCATTTCCATCCCTGTCCTTCCCAGTCCGGCAGCAACCACAGCTCCATGGGTGCAAGGCAACGGACGCCTCACTGCAGAAAACATTCCCCAGCTGAGTGGGAAGATAAGGGAAATGTCCCCAGCACTGCGACCTGTCCCCAGCCCCCATTGTTCCACGGAGAACAATGGCACGACCATCACAACCAGTGCTGGCATCCCCATCCCTCACCTTCCTTGCTGTCCAGCACAGGATCCTTCATGGAGCTGGCAGCCCCAGCCTGGCCTTGCATGGGGCTCTGGGCTGGGCCAATGCCACTGCCCCCATCTGCTTGGTCTTTGCCCCTCATTTCTTCCTGCCAGAGTGTGGACTTGGTGGCAGGGACCTTCTCAGCACTGGGAATGTTGCTGCTGGTCACAGCCATCTTAGCAGGACCAGGCTCCTAAAAAAACAGGAGACACAGGAAGTTTTTTTTAGAGACTTTGCCCCAACTCCACACTCAGGGTCCCCAAGGGCTTGACCCCAAGGTGTCAGTTCCACATTGGTGCTGCCAATGACACATCACAATGGGACAGGGATGAGACAGTGACATGTGTCAGTGCTTTACACTTTTTTAAACATTCCCCATCATCTTCAGTGCTTCTCTGCTAACAAGGAGCTCTGGAGTCCATCAGATGATGGATGATGCCACTTTGGTGGCCACAGCCCGGCCAGCCCACGTTCAGAGTGTGACCCAGAAGAGGCAGCAGCTTTTCCAACTCCTTCCTTGGCTTTGTTCATTAGCAGATGTTTTGCTGTTGTCCTATTAAGCTTCTGCATTCACAGATTATTCTTCTTAAAGCCACCAATAAATCAATGACAATTAACTGCCCTTCCGATTGTGGGACGTTTTCCAGCTGCTTGTTCCCTTTCCACGGAGCAGGGGGGAATACAGGAGTGCATGAACTGGCAACTGAAAGCTGGGAACAAGGACTGCAAAGAGCATCCTCTCCACCCCCTCCTCCCACATCAGGTGGGCTTTAGGCCTGCATCTCCATTGGCAGTTGCAGGGCTGTGCTGGAGCCACCAGGGATCTCCCAGGGAGTGGGTCCTGGCTCCATGCACAGACATGACAAGCAGCAAATGACCTCAGTTTAAAAAAAAATCCCCCTGGGGAATTTCACACTAAAGGAATGCAGTGTTGGAGGTAAATGATCCAGAGTTCACGGGCATCTGCTCAAGGGGACCCTGCTCAAGCAGAGGATCGGGCCAACCTCCAAGGTCCACCAAACGCTCTCCTTCATTGATCCAAGCCCAAAGCTAATCACCAGCTCAGGATATATATCTTTATGTATCTCCTACACACACCCCCACATAATTATTTGTAGACATGTATTTAATGAGGTAGAGATGTGGGCCAAAAAGAAGTCTGAGAGGGAGCAGAGACATTAACTCTCTGCTGCTCAGGGGTATGAACAACTCCAAAAGGCAGAATGCACCAAAATCGGCAAAACCGGCCTCCAGTTGCATGAGGTGTGTCTGGGCATGCTCTGCTTACCCGAGCCTGCCACACCCCTGTGCAAACCCAGGGCAGAGCCTCAAATCCCACATTTCAGCCCCAAACCCTGCCTCGAATTCCCATGGGCAGCAGGCAGGCACGGACATCGCAGTCTCTCCTGCTGCCTGCACTTCACCAGAGCACGGCAAAAGCTGCAGGAGAAACCTGCCATTTTCCTCCTAAAACTGCAACCTACTTGCAAAGCGAAGTGAAAACACCTAACACTCCCTGTCAAAATCTGCAGCAGGAGTGGTATTCCCTGCATTGCTCCTACCCTGGTGATTTTGCAGAGGGATGATGCAAAATGATGGGGAGAGTTGGAAATGACCTTGATGCTCCAAGAGCATCCAGCTGTAACCAAGCTCTGCTCTGCCACAGACAAGCAAGAACTTTGTGAGAGTGAGAAAAACCAAGAATATAAAATTCATTTTTTATATCACAAAGGTGTCCACCCCTCCCTAAGCAGCTCTAAGACATGATCTACTGCCTGATTAGTGTGTGGCCATCTTTAAGAAGAGCGCAAGCTTTCTCCACCAGCACACGGAGAACAAGCTGAACAGCAGCCAATTTCAGGAGAGGCCATTTCACAGAGGAGAATTTCATGCTGATTTTCTCCTCAGCATCCTCTTTCCTTCCCTGGACCAGCCACCTGCATCAGCAGGATTTGGGAGGCAGAGGAAAAATGCTGCTTCTGCCTTTGCAGGTTGCTCCTAAGCGCCTGACACAGCACAGCCTCCATCCAGCAGCAGTTCCCACATGGAGGTTGGCTTTGCAAAGTGAATTTGAGCCTTTTTCCAGCACTATGGGGCTGGAAGCCACGTAATGGAGAGAGTGGAAGGAGGGTAGCAAGCAAGACAGGGTGGTCTGTCCCAAGACAAGGGGATAATGTGCCACAAGGGTCCCTGCTCCCCATCCCCATGCACCTGGGGAGCCCATCTGCCCACAATGAGCCGGCATCCTTCCCACAGCCGCTTCCCTTATTTGGTGCTCAGGAGCTCGGATCCTGTACAGTTTCCAAGAGGTTGCCATGGTGACGAAATGTAACCCAGAATGATGTTTTTCTGGCTCTGTGCCTCTTCTCGTCTCCACCCCGTCCCCCTCTTGAAGCCAGCCTGGGTTTAGTGTTGCACCCCAGCTAGGGTGAGCATCCCTGCCCTGCTACATCCACTCCCTGCGGTGCCCCAAAAGCAGCAGTCCTCTTCTTGGGAATTGAGGATTGACAGCTCGTAACACAGAGGGAGGAGGCATCTTCCCTGGAGCATCACCGGAGCCAGCACTTGAGGGGTTGTTCACGCTGCGAGGACCCTAGACCTTGACAAGGGGTGGCTCAGACTTACAGCTTGGTGTTCAAAAAAGGATTGTCTCCCCACTAACTTCTTTCCCATTGACCAGAACATCTTTATCCAGTGGAGTGATGAAAACTTACTCAAACAAACACTGTACAAAACCCACCCATGGCCCAGTTTGCACCAGGGCCATCCTTGGAACTTCATTAAAGAGGACCTGAAAACCAAGGCTCAGGGGAGCCCTGACCAAGGCTCAGGGGAACCCTGATGCTGGTTTTGGTGCCCCAGCAGGGCCGGAGGAGCCCTCCCAGCCAGTCCCCTGTGGCAGTGGGACGTGTGCCTGGAGGTCAGGCGGCCTCAGGGACACGGCTGTTCTCAGCCCCGGCGAGAGATGAGGGTGGCCTTGGGGTCACGTTCCCCATCTGTGGGATTCTCCCCCATTCTGGCCACATGGGAGCCCAGCAGGAACAAGTGAGTCACAGCCGGCCCCACTTTTTACCATTTATAGTCAAAGTGAGCACGAAGCCACTGCTGGGTCCCTGGAGAGCCCGGCTCCGGCCCCCGGAGCTCCCAGCCTGGCCCTGGCCTTTAGTATTTTCCTTTCATTCCCATTATCTCTGGGGTCATCTCACAGGGAGTAACTGGAGCCCGATGGAATTTCATCCTGCTTCTGACGAAATGGCCCATGAACAGCACCTCTCCCTGGTCCCCCATGGGGACCATGTGGCTTTGTGGTCACTCCCAGGACTGTGTGCAGGGGTGGCACCACAAAACAGCACCCAGGGGGCAAAACATGGTCCCAAAGCAGCCAGGAAAGCAGGAGTGTGTGACCCTGGAAGTGATGACCAGGAATTAATTTGCACCGATCTGCTGCCTTGGTTTGCCCCAGCTCTCACCCTCCACACAGGCAGCATCAGAGGGCTGCTGATCTCAATGGTTTGGGGGGATCTCTCCAGGGAGCAGAGCAAGGCCATGGCCCTGAGAAGGAGGCAAGGGACTGGGTAACAGCGTGTGTGTCCCCCTGGGTTACCTGGGGAGTTGGGGGCTCTACCTTCCTCTTCTTCTTCTGATTCTGCTTGTTTGTCCTGGGATAGACAATCAGCATCTCCAGCCACCTGCAGGCAGAGAAAGCAGAAGGTGAGGTCTGTGCCACAGGGACAGGAGTGACACTGACTTGGTCAGGGTCAGCTTGGTGAATAATACCCAGAAACCATCCTACCCAAGTCCTGCGGGGAAAATAGGGCAGGAGAAGAGGGATGACCCCAGGGTTTTTTGGCTCAAACCCTGCTCTCTGCTAAAGTGAAGCTACGGCCAGGGCTGACACAGGGCAGGGATTCAAGGATTCTGAAAGACAGTGGAGAGGGACAGAGACTTCAGCAGGACCGTCCCCCTTGAGCGATGCCAACACCCTCACACTGCAGACAAAGCGCTTTTGTCCTAGGAAGAGCAGCGTGAACTCGGCATTGAGAAGTCCTGTGTCCTCCCACCGTGGCCTGACAACCTGCCCCCGCATCTCTGAGAACTCCACAGGGATCCCTGGACCACTGGGAAACATTCCTGCTTCAAATGTCCCTGCTCCCGTTTCCTTCTCCCCCCACTTTGCATGGTGCTGCTGTAAAGCGTTCGGAGATGACCACATCAAATGGGGCTTGGTTAAGCAATAAATGCCAGAAGCACAGAATGAATGTAAAACAAATTCCCCCCCAGCCAGGGAAATCTTCCTGTCGTGCTGCAACTGCAAACGAAACCAGCCTGGCTCAGCCCCAGAGTGGGACTGCTCGGGGATGATTAATGCCTGCAGTCAGGAGCAAACGCACTGCTTCAAAACCCATCGCTGGGCCGATGAGCAATAAATCAGCCCCACCTCGCTCCGCAATGCCTCTCCCTCCCGCAGCAGGCAGGACCAGCAACAAAGGCTGAGCTGGGAACTGGAGCGTGGGGACAGGGTGGAGAGAGCAGGGCATGGGGGCTGGCCACGACTTGGGGCATAGTCACTGCTCCTGCCAGGGAGGAAAAGAGGTGGCTCCCGTGTGCCGTGATTCCCACATGGCTCTGCATCTCAGACCTGCAGCCACTGCAACGCGTTGCCGTGAATGGGGCTGGGGGGACACGTTTGCCAACCCCAGGTTCACCTGTGCTCATTTGTCTCAGTAGGGCAGGGAAATTTCAATGCATGGAAACACTCATCTGGTCAAAATTCCAAGCTCTTGGTAGAAAAATGTCTATTTCAACAAGTATTTACAAAATGAGGGGAGTCACAACCAAAGATAAGGCTTGGAAATAGAAATCTCAGCAGAAAGTGCTGACTCTGCTGCTGCCAGGGCTGGGGGAGGCAGGAGATGCCGTGCCTCAGGAACAGTGGGAAATAGCAAGTGTTCATCCCTTCAGCTTCCTGCTCAAGCTTCAAATGTCAACACATTTTGGGAGGGAGGCATTGAGTTCTGGGCACTCCATGTGGGAAAGGCTCTCAGGTGAGCAGCAGCACAGCCACACTTTGTCACTGTGTGCTGGCAGCTCGGCTCTCCCAGAGCTCTGCACCTTCACCAGTGCCGGCTTCAATCCCAGCTGGTATGTGAGTGATGGAAGAGGATGTTTCTAGGTCACCATCCAACACCTGGAGTTGGGAAATTCACCCCGATTTGTTCGTTTTAGCAGTCTAATCTTTGGTGTCAGTGAACCACTGCATTCCTGCGATACTTTAATCATCCTTGGAGGTCAGATGCTCCCCTGGGACAAAGGAGCTTCCATCCCTGGGGAGAAGCATCCACCCCAGGATTCCATGTCTGCCCAGGGATGGATGAGGACCAGACGGTGTATGGTACCCAGGGTCGGACATGCCAGCCCCAGAATTATGGGACCTGCCACTGGTGTGGGGACAGGACCTGTGCCAATGGGCTGGATACCTAATGGGATCCCTAAAAGCACTGTAGGGTCTCCGCAGCACCCATCAGGATCCCCAGCACCCAGGATCAGCCTGGGTATGCACAGCCATAGCACCCAGCCTTGGGCACCCTCCTCTTCCTCCTGGCTAATGGAAGAGCCTGGGAGTGGCTCAGCCCCAGATCTGCACTCACCCACTGATGATCTCCTTGTTCTCGGCCCGGATGAAATGCTCCTTCTCTGGCGTCAGGATGCACAAGGAGAATTTCTGCCCTGTCCGGCTCTCCCCATCCACCACATCCGTGCACTGGTTCATGTTGATGGTGCCCTGCGGAAGGGTGGTTGGCTGTGAGGGAAAGGAGAAAGGAGCAACATTAAGGAGAGAAGAGCAGAGGAGTGCAGAGCTGAGCCCTAAAACCTCTCCTGGTGGACACCAGGATGCTTTGCCCCCCAGTATCCAGATCCATCCAAAGCTCTGTGCCGCACATCTGGGGACACAGACCAACAGCTAAACTCCTGCCATACCAGTCTGGCCCACTGCTGCCAGTAAGGTGCTTCTCCTATGCCAAGTATCCAGAGAAGGATGGCTGCCTTGCTGTGGCACCCAGACACCAAGGAAAGGCACTGAGTGGCCAGCTTTGGGTCTGCAGCTGCAAACCATCTGGGCTGGTGGGGTGGCACCTGGGGACGAGAGTGGCAAAGCAGCAAGTCCCACTGCCCTCAGCACAGGATGGCTCAGGGACAAACAGACAGACACAAGAGCCAGGTTTTCCCCATTAAAATTAAAAAAACCCATGAAGTTTGCTAGGAAGGGACTACAGCATGGAAGGGACCTTGCTTGGTGGGTTTTGTGAACAGTGTCACCTGTCGGCCCCTTTGCTACAAGCAGAGCTGGTGAAGTGGGACAGGTGGTGGCCCCTGTGGCCCAAGGGGACATTGAGGGACACCCAGAGGGGTGTCAGCGCTGACAAAAGCTGACAGGTCCATCTGGAGCAGCGCTGGCTCATCCGATTACAGTGTATCCACTCCTTCCCGGTGCCCGCAGCCCTCCCCCCCGTGCAATTCCATGGCTCCCAGCCTGCCTGTCCCCACCAGGCTCGGTGACACCGGGGTCCTTCCAGCATCCCAGGGCAAACCTGCACCTGGGACATAAACGACCAAGGAGAGATCCCTCCAAGCTGCCAGTGGCACCAAAGAAGGACCTGAAGCAGCCTGCGGACACCTCCCCAACCTGCCAAAGCCTCCTTGTGCCCTCCAGATGGCCGGGCCAACAAGGAGATGGATTTCTGGCAGATGCTGTTAAGGTTTTTACCATGGAAACCAGCTCCCCTGCCAGCAAAACCCCTCCAAAAGCAGCCTGTGCCATGCAAAGAAAGGGTGACTGGGAGAGCTCAATGGCCCCAGCCTATAAACCCAGAGAATTCATATCAGACCGCCACAGCTCCAAGTTTAACCAACTGCAGGCAGTAGGAAATAGCCCCTTTCCCCAGGAAAGGGCTTTCCCTGCAGCTGTCTCCCTGGGTGGGAGCATCCTATGGCAGCCCAGGGGTGGCAAGGAGCTGTCACAGGGGCTGCAGCACTGGGTACATGAACGGGACCAGCTGTACATCAGGGACAACAAACCCTCCTCTTTTCCTTGTGGAAATCAGCATCCAGAGAACCCCCAGGATGGAGGGAGGGAAAGCAAAGCCCAGCCCAGACCCCCAGCATGGCACATGTCCAGCCTCCCGCCCTGCACCGCCGCGGGTAGTCAGCTCCTAAGAGGATTTTTTGTCTTAGACAACAAAAATAAAACCCCGCTTTCCGGGAGCTATAAAAACCCAGCGGAAAAACTTTCTCCTGTTCCAAGTGCAATCTCAGAAAAGTATTTGTCTCGCTGGCCTCCGGCACAGCCAAGGCCTCCAGGACTGTAAGGTCTGGGTCCAACCTCCTTCACCTCCCAGAGCAGTTTTGCACCAGGGAATTCAACAAGGACAGAGGGGTGAGCAGGGAGGGAGCCCCAGTCCCATAGGGAGATCCTGGGCCACTCAGTCCCTTGACTCCCTGTAAGGCCCCTGAGGGATTTGGCAGGGAGCTGGCACACAGGAGGAGAGGAAGAACCAACATCCTCCAACCCCATGGCAGTTCAGGGCAGCTGCTCCTGCTGCTCACACCCAGCCCTGACCAAAGCATGCCAGGAGCAGAGGAGCCGGTTTGGGCCCCCCCCACAGCCAGGCTGGCCCTGCAAAGTGGTTTTGCCGCTCAGCCCTCCCTGTGAAGGGTGAATGCTGGCATCTTGCACAGCCTGACACATGGGTCTCCATCCAGCACTGCATCTCTGAGCCAGACACCACGAACGGGCTAGGAGCAAAGCTGGGAATGACCCTCTTCCACCTGCGGCCCCAGGGATGAACCCTCCATCCCACAGCAGCTCCCCTGCACCCCTGCACCCCTCAGCAGTAGATGAAACCTGACAGACCAGCAGCCTCGCTTGCTTGGGATGTAAATTCCTTTACACCATTTGTTTCCTTCCTTGGAGGCAGTGCAGGCACTTTGAAGTGAATCAAAATGCAAATGGTGCCTGGTGGAAATGCGTGTGTGCACACAAACTCCACCAAGGTAAAGGAGATGGCTTGGACCCCTTCTCTGCCTCTGAGCACCTGTTTCTGGGCTGGGGGATTTCTCAAGGCTGGGGAACCTTGGAGAAGGATGAGCAAAGCTGGTCACTGGCCAAGTGAGGACTTTGTGGCTCCAGCAGTTGGAAGGGAATAAATAAATGCAGAAGCAGAGAGGTGTTGCATGGCAGAGACACCAAAACAACAAGGCTGGGATTTCAACCAGCCCTTGGAAGAGCAGATGCTTTGATACAGGGCTGAACCCAGCATCAGGCCCCAGGTGGCTTCGTGTCTGGGTGAGGCAGGAGTGGATGCTCAGGCTCAGCTCCTGCTCCAGCTGCTGGTTGCTGCCAGTCCCCAGCTCAGGGACAGCCCCATCCCCAGGCACTAGCCCTGCCTTTGCCATCTCCCATGTTGCTGCAAATGGGATGGAGCCCACAGCTATCCCAGAACTGGATCTGGTGGCTGGGTGTGTCATTTAACTGGGGGTAGGAGTGGAAGTGCCGCAAGGTGCACCTCTGTGGAAGCAGAGGACACCATTATGGCCACCATCACCAGCTCTCCTTGAGGCCACCAGGTGCCTCCAGCCCAGTCACTTGAGCAGTCCCTGCCCCTCACCAGCTCCCAGGAAAGGGAGCACTTGCATCACAGGAGCAGCTCCAGCTCTCCACGCTGCCAGTGCCAGAAGAGGAACCGGAGACAAGAAACAATTGCATTGCTGTTCCCCTCTGGAATGACAGATCCCTATTGACACACACACGTGCTCACAGCATCCCTCTCCATAACACACAAAGCCTATAGAGTGCTCTCCTCCTCCTCTCCCTCCCTGGGTGCCCAGGGCGTGAGTCATGCCATGCCCTCCACATCAACAATACCAGCAGCCTCTGGATGAGATGCAGGGATCTTTGGATGGATGCTCCCAGGATGCAGAGCTCAGCAACTGCAGCAGCCCCCTACCTGGGCAGTGGAAAGGAGGGACAGAAAGATCGGGGACCTCTTAGAAGTTTGAAGGAAGAAATCCCAATCAGGGCATTACTGCATCCTCCTGCACAATGCTGGATGCTCCACGGGTGATGAACTCCCAGGTACAGGAGTTGATGCTGTAAATCAAAAGGGTTTATCTGCAAAGTCCCTCATTTCCATAAGGCATTGCAGGGCTGAGGAAGAAAAACAGGATTATTTGAGGTAGAAAAACAGGATTATTTAGATTCAAAACTTTCTGAATTCTTTTCCAAGGACCTTCCCTGTCATTTTTAACACATGGGAATCATGGCAGCTTGATACAAAATACAAGGGAGCTTTGCTCAGGAGCTGTACACAGTATGTTTTGGAGCAGGTAACCCCACGGTCAAGCTCCCGAGGAGAGGCTCTGCCACGGCCTCCATGGGACATGGCCAATGCCCAACCCATTCTCCGGGGCTATTACACAACGTGGGTTGATGAAATCTGGAACACAACCTTTAAAGAAAGGCGATGGGGCAGGGGGAGGAGGAAACCAAACAAAAGGGACATTTTACTTTCTGCCAAGAACCAGGAGGGGAAGAGAAAAAAAAAAAAAAACCACAACCATTTGTCTATCTCACATGGCGGGCTGGTTGCCTTGGCACCCGGGCCTGGCTGTCCCAGGGGAGATCATGGCTCTGCTGTCCCACTCTGGGCTCAGCATCCAGGATCTGGCTGGCTCTGCCCTGGCTCCCAGCACTGCCCTGAGCAGCAGCAAGCCTGCAGCGCCTGGGGAAGAGACATCCACGATGCCTCCTTAAATGTGTCTTGACAAATGTTAATTTTCCCAGCTAAAATATTCATGAGGGTGGCTGCCGAGCGCAGCTCACTCACAGCACTCCCGAGTGCTCTGCAAAGGCAGCTCCTGTGCTTGCTAAAAGCTTCCCCCCTCCCAGTGCCCGGGCTCAGCTGATCACGGTGCTCCAGGCAGGATGCAAACAGAAGGGAGCAAGACCCCGCTGTCGCATTGTCACGGGCACATCAGGGCAACGTGGAGACAACCACAGCTTGACCAAGGGCACAGACACAGCTTGGACACGCAGCTCCCAGCACCAGCACGGCACTGGGAGCCCAAACCACAGCCACATCCACCATTCCCACCTGGAGGCCATCAAGAAAGCACCAACTCCTTGAAAAGTTACAGAATCATAGAAACACCTCCAATCATTAACCCAGGGCACTACCAAATCCTCCACTAAACCATGTCCCTAAGCACCACATCTACATGTTTTTTGAACACTTCCAGGGATGGTGACTCCACCACTTTTCTGGGCAGCCTGTTCCAATGCCTGACCACCCTTTCAGTAAAGAAATTTCTCCTAATATCCAATCTAAACCTCCTCTGGAGCAACTTGAGGCTGTTTCCTCTTTTCCTATCACTTGTTAGCTGTGAGAAGAGACTGACCCACAGCCGGCTACCACCCTTCAGGTGGTTGCAGAGGATCCTTTTTCAGATGTAGAGCCACCCCTTTTCAGCCATGCAAGGGGAGGCATGACCTCCTAAATCCCAGCTGGGGATACAGCTCCCAAATCCCAGCTGGGGATGATCTGTGCACACACACAGGGCTGGCTCAGCCTGCCCCGAGCTGCCCAGGCGCCAGGCGAGTACGGCTGGCGTGGCAGCAGGGCTTTAATGAGCCTTTTGGGCTTCCTGCCACCAGGCACGAGGCTATCGATAGGGCCACAATGGGGCTGGAGCGCTGCGGTGGGCGGATCTTATTACACTTATAGATCAGCTGGCAGGCTGAGCATCCTGGATTTATTAAATTAGACAAAGGCTCTTGAAAACAACCTCTGCAGACTCTGCAAAAGGATGGACTGGAGCAGTCATCCACCAAAGGGCAGCAGAAGGTTGTGCTTCCACACGCCCATGGCAGCACTGCTTTCCCTGTGCCATCCAGGCAAAAGGGAGGTATCTTTACTTGGCCACCTGAGCACACCTTTCCCACCTGCAAACCTCCTGTATCAGCATCCATTGCTCAGTGAAAGCTACTGAGAAACCTCTGGCCATGCACCAGGGAATGGAAAAACAGCTTTTTACCACTGGCAGGGGAATCACAGAATCATAAAGGTTGGAAAAGACCTTTATCATCCCGTCCAACCACCAACCCAGCATCACCACCATGTTCACCATTAAACCATGTCCTCAAGTGCCACATTCACATTGAAGTATCAAGCAACACATGTCCCCTGCACTTCAGTACTCACACCTTGTGGCCCTGTGCAAGAAACTGGGGAAGATGCCCCCATATGTCACCACTGCCTGGATTCACCAGCCTGCCAGAAGCCATTATGCCTTTCACAAATGGAGGCACAAGCAGTGCTCTGCAGATGTGGCCTTGGCACATGCCAACGTGCCTCTGTACTGGCAACAAACCTGTGCCAGCACAAGGAGAGGACAGGACACGACACTTGCCCTGGTGTAATCCAGCCAGCAATGCAAAACATCCCCCAGATGGATAAATGCCACAAATGCCACTTCCCCCAGCCCCACTACAGATTTCCCCACTGTTGACCCTGGCTAGTTCATCACAGGTGCCGACAGTCAGCTCCTGAGATTTGTTTTGCTGAAGGAATTCTCCACAGCCCCGGGTCACCCACCCCAAGGAGGTGGGATGGGTTAGCAAGTGCCACACACACCTGTCCTTGCATGCCAGCCCCTGAAGAGCTCTCCCGAGACTCCACCAGAACATAAAACAAGATCAGCTCCCCTTTTGCCAGTGGGAAGGAATTTTCTTCCCCAGGAGCAGTTTGAGAAGGGGGTGAAGTGCAGGAGAGTTCAGCCAGGGGCCACTTTTCAGCAGAGTCGGTGTTTATGTCCACAGACAGCGAGTCTAAACACTGAGCGAGGCTGGGAGCTGCCTGCAAACTGGCCGGGAGCACCCTCGGGCTCCTCTCCCACCCAGTGCCACCTCACCTGGACATGGGCAGCACCCACCCCAGGGGAGCCCAGGCAGCAAGTCTGGGGCCACACATCCCATGTATAGCCCCGTCCCCATGGGCACCCATCCGGTGAGCGGGTGCTGGAGCGGAGCGAGCCCAGCCGGGGCTGTGCGGAGGCTGGAGCCGGCGTGTCTTGGCCTTATAAGGCTATTTTCACACTGCTCTTGCAGCTCCCAGCTGCTCCCCACTCCAAAGCAGGGTCGGAGCTGGCAGCCAGAGCCTAGCCTTCCTCCTTCCTGTTAACCTCTTTCCTGCTGAACGGCCTCCGAGGGGTCTGTGCATGGTGGGAACAGCCGTATCCAGTCCTGGCACAACCACTCATGCTGGGCAGGGAGGGTCAGCAAACCCAGTGGTGGTCACCAAGTGGGTTCAACCGCCCTCAGCACTGGTATCTGACCCTCTAGGTCCACAGCAGCATCGACAAATCCAGGGAGCCTTTCAGAGAAGCTTGCACCCATGGATACACGCATTCCACTTCCAATGCCACTGGAGAGGAAGAGGGAGAGAGATGCAGAAAACATCAGTACCATGACGGGAAGGACAGCAAGGTCCCACCAGGATGGGGGATCCAGAGGGTGCTCTGAGCTGCCATCCCAGCTGTTTGCAGACCAAAGCAAAAGCCAAACGTTGCACAAAGAGTTTGGAGCATCCGCTCAACCCCTATCCCAGCTCTCTGGGGACCAAAGCAGAAGCCCAGCAATGCACAGGCACTTGCCAGCCCTGCAGTACCAAAGGCACCACCTTGCAGCCCTGCAAACCCAATAGTTATTCCTTCCCCTTGCTCTACAGGATTTAGATGCATTTAAAATGCAAAATGTCCTCCTCCCCTCTGAGGAGGGGGGTGGGAGGAATACATGATAACAGATCCGACCCCATCTGCTCACAGCTGCCAGCGTGGCATCTTCCCTGCTCCCTGATGCACAGGCACGACAACCAAAGGGGAAGCAAATATCTGCAGCCTTGCAGCAAGTTGTCATGGTAATCAGCCCAATGGCAAAAACCCAGCAAGACCACAGAGGGACCAGAGCTTTGTGCAGGGATCATGGCAGGAGTCTCCTGGAGAGGGAACCGCAGTCGCTTGGCGGTGGGAAGGAAAAACGGGCTTCATTTGCATCTTGATACTTGAATCTTAAATTGCACTGCTCCAAATTGGCCTTGTCAACTTTATCCTCCACCCCCTCAGTGTAGGAGATGAGTCCCAGGTGGTCCCTGCACTGCGTGCCAGGCACACATGTGCAGGAGCTCACCACCACCTCTGTGCACACTGGCTCGCACGGCCCTCCCTAGCAGCAAGGGGCTTCACCAAACACCAGCAACCACAGTTCCCTAAGGTCACCCACACACTGAGATGGTCATACACACAGTAATGCCAGTTTTGGACACAGCTCAGGAAGAGCAAAGCTTGGATAGAGGCAGGATGACCTCTACCCATGTTGGCCAGCCCTGTTTCATCACAGCTAGACCTGGATTTCTGCTTCATGGGGGTGAGGGAACATGACCAAGGTAATTGTCGTCCAAGCAAAGCAGCAAATTAGATCAATCAAATCCCTGTACCTCCCACTAAGTAAACCCATTTCCCTTCCAGCCTAGAGGGGAAGCAGGGGCAGGTGTCCTTGTCCCCAGCTATCCCACAACCTCTCCTGCAAATGCAGCTGAGCAGAGGAACCAGTGCAAAGACAGACCAAGCCGTGAGCACCATCACAGCCATGAAGAGCCACCTCCAACAGCCATCGTCTGGAGCTCTGGATAATTTCAGGCCCTGCACTGCCCTGTGGCCACTGTGGTGGGGTTTCCCAGCTTCACTCCCCAGGACCGTCAATACAGGGTCTTGTACTGGCACTCAGTGACTGCAGAGGAGGAGAGGACAACCTTGGGGATCAGCAGCACCAGATCCGCCAGAGGCTCAGCCAACTCCCACGGGTGCAGATGCTTCAGTGGAAGTTCTTGAATCCGGCCAAATTAGTCTGGAAATCTCATTATTCCCCAGCACCCGTCTTATGAGCTTTGCAGAGCTTCCTGCCGGGCTGGGAATACCAGGAGGCCGGGCTCCCAGGGCACTCGGGGGTCTGCAGCTGGAGGTGTGAGGGCCAACCCAAGCCAAAGAGGTTGGCTTGGCCAACCAAGCAGCATCCACATCCTGCACCCCACACCCCTACAGAAAACCCCACACCCACTCTGCATTCCTTCCAGAAGCTTCCAGACAAGCTTGGACCCTGCAGACCTTCCCAAAAGCCAAGGTGATGGCTGGAGAGGGTTTTCCAAATTTTGACCACTGACCATCCCACCAAATGGCACAAAATGTGAGCTTTTTTGGCCAGTTCCAAGGAAAAAAGTTCCCAACAGGCTCACACAGTTGTTGTAGGGCAAGGAGACCACCCAGCAGCACCTCGAGCTGGGCTTTGGTGCCACAGGCATGATGTGGTGGAGGCACCAACACTGATGGCAAAGAGCTGTCTTGGCCAGGCAGGCACCACCAGGTTCACAGGCAAGTGGCACCTGGGGTAAAAAGTGCTTTAAATGCCAGGAAAAAAATCAGGAACAACACACGAGGCTGCTGGAACTGTCCCAGGGTAGCAGCATTTTCTCCCTAAACCTGCTGCTCACATCTGGCTCCTGTAGAGGTGTACAGGGAGAGGAGGGAGTTCACAGCCGTGAGCTGCTCCCAACCCCTCCTTTGGGAGCAGCTGTGCAATCCCAGCAGAGAGGAGCAATCTGGTGCTAGTGCATGTGAGGGGGATGAGCGCAAGTGGTTTCTCCATCCCTCATGCCTGGAATGACAGACTTCACCCCCCCCCAGCATTGGACTGTACATGACATTAACCACCCATGCAAGCCAAATGTCCCCTCCCTCCACACATCTGCTCCATCCATAATCCCTGCTGTCCCTCCCCTAACGGGAAAGCAGCCAGGAAAGTGAACCAAAACCCTAATTATATCCCAGTAGCTCCCCAGCGCCCTGGTGATCCCTGTGACTTTATCAATGCCATCACAACAGGGCTGATGAAATGTGGAGGAAAGGGCCAAGGCTGAGTGTGCTTCAAAACCCCACCTTTTCTCCCCAGTCACACCATCACAACAGGTGGAAATCCCGTACGAGCTCAGGACACTGCTAATATGATCCTGTGTGCCTGTTCCCTGTGTCTCCTCCGCCCAAGAACTGTCACCCAGAGCAAAGGGAACTGGGAGGAGAGTGGTGACAGCCATGGGTCACAGTGAGAGAGCAGCCCACAGCCTCACTGCAGGTTACCAGGGCTCTGTTTGGCCACAAAATCATGGAGAGCCACAGCTACGGCACCTGAAGCCACAGCGCCCAAGGCTTGGAGAGTGCAAAAGCCAAGACCCCCTGAATCATGTCACAAAATCCCAAAATGGATTGGGTTGGAAGAGACCTTAAAGCCCATCCTGTACCATCCCGTGCCATGGGCGGGACACCTTCCACTCTCCCAGGTTGCTCCAAGCCCCATCCAACCTGGCCTTGGATGCTTCCAGGGATCCAGGGACAGCCACAGCTTCTCTGGGCACCCTGTGCCAGGGCCTCCCCACCCTCACAGGGAAGGATTTCCTCCCTGCAGCCCTGTGGCTAGGGGTGCCAGAACAGCAGAGACGGGGCATGGCGGTGGGGTGCATGCCAGGAAAACATGGGGGGGAAAACCTCCATGGAAGGCGGGACCTTCCCAGCTTTCCCCAGCTCCTGGAGCACCCAATCCCCCCTCCCAGCACCTCTGTCCCCAGACCTGCTCTCCAATAGCAGCACAAGAGGAGCTGAGCTGCCTGCGGCAGGCGGCAGAGCACAAGCCTGTTAACACACTCCCACAAACCAGCTCCTGGATCAGATCCTGCAGGAAGGAGGTGAAGGGTAAGCGAAGTTGCCGCACACGTGATTTACCTATGGTAATTTCAACTTTCAGCAAGGCTGTCTGGCTGTTTTATCTCATTACCTACTTGCAGTCAGACTTCAGTGACTCCAGGGAAGAGCCTCCTCTGAAGCTTTGAAGAAACAGGGCAAAATAAAAAGGTCTTACAAAATACGTATTGCCAAGAGAGCATTCACATGCTGTTACCTGGTCCATCATAAAGGAAAAACAGTATTTTTACAGCATTTTTTTTTCCTACTTTTGTATCTTGCAGCTCATGATAACTCAATAAGCAAGACAAATAATCAAACCTGCCTGGAAATTCTCATACTTCACCAGAAATGCCTCAAAACAGCAAAGGCAAAAGGGGGAAGACTCCTGCAAAAACCCTGCATTTGGTAATCCTGAGAAAAGCTGTTTACAAAACCTCACTGAAGACCTCTGCTTGTCTCCACGCAAGTTTTAACCTGACATCCCTTTTACAGCCTCCAAACCTGATGAATAATTCATGCCTGGGATAAAGCAGAAATATCATATTCACCAATGCTTACCTAACAGAGAAACAAGGGCTGCAAATAAGTAACTTATTAACCCCAAACTGTGCTGCTGCTTGAACAGAGGGCACACCTCGGCTTTCGGTGGAAAAATCACTCCTGAGCCAAGGCACTGGGGGCTGAGACCCCCCGCTCTCATCACAGCTCCAGCACAAACACGCCTTGTCCTGGACTCAGTGAGATGCCAGCGGGTGGAAAGCCCCCCGAGAGCAAGGCTGGGAGCTGCCACCCTCCCTCCTCCTCCTCCGGGGTTGCAGCCGCCCCTTCTCCGTCGGGAGGGGAGCGGCGGTGGGAAGCCCACAACCCCGCACTCGCCCATGGCTCCAGCCGCTTTCTCAGGCATTCCAAAATTTGGCCAGAGTCTCTTTTTGCAGCACACCCCCCTCCATGGCTGGACGCCTGCCTAATTGCGTATTTATTTATTTATGCATTTTCCCAGCTCCCCGCATACACTGGTGCAGGGTGGGGGGGGAAGCCAAGGCCGGCTCCCAACGCGGACCCAAAAAAAAAGAAAACCAAAAAAGAGGGAGCGCAGCTCCCCACATTCCCCGGAGGGTGGGAGGAAGCCGGGAAGCGCAGGGCTGGCTGGGAAAGGGGTGGGAGCGGGGGCAGAAAGGGGGGATGCCGGCGGCATCGCCCACCCCCTTTGCTTTGTGCGCGCTTGGGGAAATTAAAAATAGCTGCGTCCAAAGAGTGGCTGCAAGCGCCACAAAGAGCGTGTTGAGCGGAGGCAGCTGCAAGCTATTTGCTGCCCCTGGTAATCAGCATCTCAGCTTGCAGAGCCCCTCCGGCCCCCCCAGCCCCTTCCTCCCCTGCCAGAAGCTGCCGCTGCCTTTCTCCAACCCACATATGTCATGTCAACAATCAATGAATGCAGGATCTCTGCCGGGGGAAAAAAGGGGGAATGCGCTTTGATTTTTGGAGCAGCTTTGTTGCCTTGTTCCATTCACATCCTTGTCCTCCTCTCTGAGCTGTCACTGAGGGGTATGCAGCACTGAATCCCACCAGTCAACACCAGGATACCTCATGACCCTCAGCAGGAACAGGGATGTGCCAGCTGCTGGGATGCTGCTTCTTCTAGGAGCAGGGAAAGGGATGCTGCCCAGTGTCACCCAACCTGTAGCCCACAGCCCACTGGTGGTCCTCACTGACCTGATCCAGTGGCCTACAACAGGGCTGGAAAGAATTAAACACAACCCCATCCCCACCACATGGCTGCAGCTGGGGGGCTCAGGGTTGTTCTGCAGGCACCTCGTTTCACACCCCCTCCCCAGCACCAGGCAACAGAAAAAAAATGGTGGTTTTGTTGGTTCCTTGGATGGTTTAGTCATTCATGTGTCTGTGGACTGGCACGGCCACCCAGGGGCTGGGGGATGCTTGGGAGCCCAGCACTGTCCTGGCTTGGAAAGAGCTGGGATCAGGCACCCACTGCTGCAGCCCCTTCCCCGGGTGCCTGGGGGGATCAGGGGGCCTGAGTGAGGGTAACTGCTCAGCCTTAGCTGTGTCATTTCACTGCCAGCCCTGACATCTTCCCTCCTAAATGCCATCAGAGCTTGATTTCCACATTAACCTTTTACAGTAGATACAACTTTTCCTTCACCAAGAGCCCGCAGCCAGGCTGGAAGCCACAGGTCCAGGAGTCACAAAGGAACTCCAGCTGCTACAAGTGCCTGCTTCACTCTGCCCCCCATGAACAAGACAAATGCAATCTAAACTCCAGCTCACTTCCCTCACTGCTCTGGCACACGTCTTCTACACAAATGTCTTTGTTAGGTCCCGAGGGATGAGGAGTGGGGAAAAAGCAGAAGGATGGAGCCACTTGAACCTGTCCTTGCACTTAGGCCGCTCAGCCTAAGAGCAATTCCAGCTTTGTGGCTCGCCCTGCAGAAGACAATAGGGGCTGTGTTGTTTCCAGGAAGGAAGCACCTGGGCCAGGTCATCAAAGCAGCTTGTGTTAGGAGGTCACTGGCTGCATCAAGCTTTCCCAACTCTGCTTTCATCCTCTCTCTGCCTGTTAACTCCCAAACCTCCCACCATGGACTGTTTCACACTGGGGCCTCTCCTGAGAGGGTCCTGCAGCCACAAAACGTCCTTCTCAGGGGGCTTGGATGTGGACAAGTGTTCTCCAAAGCTCACAATAAACACAGGCCATTTTGGGGCCCCAGTGATGGTCCCTGGGCATTGTCAGTCACCAGGACTCATGTGGGAGCCATCCCTGGAGGAGACCTCCCTGTTCCCCCAAACTGCCCTTCTGCAGCTCAGCAGTTTTACCTTCCCGAACACACTAAGCCAAACTAAAAGACATAAAACAGAGGGGTCAGCAGTGTAGGGAATAATTCCTGGAGAAGCCCACAGGTGTCCTGAAAGCAGGACCCACCTCCAGCAGCAACTGGGGCCAGACACTTGGAGCAGAGAGAAATGGGAAGACATTAATCCCTCAAAGTCACCATTACGGGATCCCCATACCCAATCCCAGTAATGACACTTGGATAAGCATCAAGACAGACATTAATATAAAACCACAAGTGAAGAGCTGTGCATCCTCCTTTCAACCCCTTCAAGTCTGCTTGGTCCTTGCTTCAGCAATGTCCCAGGGAATGAGTTCCCGGGGCTCCCTGCAGGTTCATGTATTTTTTTTTCCCCCAAATCAGTACTGAAAATTAAACACAACAAATTCATCAAAGATCTCTAAGCTCTGTTTAGAGTCACCAGCACTTGTGCTGTCTCTGCATCTCCTCTAGAGCAGTCACAAGGATGTGCTTGTCCCCTCTCCCTTTGGATGTCCCTTTCCTGCCCAGCCTCCCTGGAGGAGAAAGGATCTCTGCTTCCCGATTTTCCCATCATTTCCTTGTTGCTACTGCACCATCTTTGAGATATGCACCAAACATCCCACATAAAACCTCCTTACAGATCATTGTCCACCCTGACTTGACTACATCCAGTCTTGGAAAAAAAACTGTGATGGGGGTCCCTGTCACCATCTGAGCCTCACACAGTCACTTCCACCCAGCCTTCCTGTCTCTGCTTGCTTTAAATTTCAAACACGCTTTGATTCAAGCCAAAAGCTTTTTATGGTAAACAGAAACTGAAAGTCTTGATCTGGCAAACAGAGGCACTGGCAAAATTGTGTCCATGAGGGGAAACCACAGGGGATGAGGGGAATGGGGTTTGTAAAGCCTGGTGCTCCCATGGACGAGGGGGCAGGGAGAGCTTGGAAACACTTAAGTGGCAAAACGTGTGGAAAAAGTAAGGACAGAGAGGCCAGGATGTTTAAGGTTTGTTTTAATCCCTGCCAATGAATTTCAATTCTGTGCCAAAACTGAAGTAAACTGCTTTGATCTGAAAAGGAAGAAAAACACACACACGGGTTCTTGGCTTCTTAAAACAATACAGATGACAAAGGAGGGAACTACAATGAAAATTAACGTGGCGCAGCTCTGCTGACAGTGACACTTTAAGATGCTCCTTTCCTTCAAATAAAGAGGATTTTGGAGGGGGGTGAATTAGGAAACAATAATTACACAGGTTTGTGGATCACAACATCACTGAGCACGCATCCCTCCCTCTGATCCCCCTCCAGATGCTACACTTACACCATTCTCCTTTTTACCCATTTATCAGTTCTTCAGGTTTCTGTGGCCAGGAGTGGGGCCTGGGGCCAAGCAGGTCTCCAGATGTGACACCACAGCCCTGCTGTGCAGTGCCAGACCTCCCACCTCTGAGCTGGCCTCTCTTCTCCTATTTATACACCCAGCCCAGGGGTCCCACTGCTCCCTTAACCATTCCCAGATGCCAGGCTGGCCTCGCTCTTCATCCCACCCCAGTCCCATCAGCTCCCAGCTCCCTCTTGACCTCCCTCCCTGCCCTCACAAGCTGGAGCAGGGATGTCTGCTCCATTATACTGAGGTTAATGATACTATGATCCATCAGAGTTCCTGATTTAGGAGCAGGACCACCCCAGCAAACTCTGGTATTGAGGTGGCTGACTATTGCTTTAAGCATCCTCTTAGACCCTTTCCCAAATTCAGAAAGCAATTTGACTCCAGCAAGTAAGAGGTAGGGTAGAGTTAGGGCTCACAGCCCACCCTCACACTTCATCAAGCTGAGAAGTGCCAGACACACTGAAGTCAGTTTGCTGGGAAAAGGGCATGTCATGCCCAGGGATGCTCCTCCTGAATCCCTGCAAGGAAACTAAAAGAGCCCATCCAGAAGATGCTCTCACCTTGGCTCTCATTCACAGCATCAGCGAGTTTGAGATGCTCCCAGACAAGCCTGAATTTTGTCCTGTTTTCAAACCAGCATATGCACAAAGAAAAAAAACCTCTTAAATTAATAGTCTCAGCTATCAAAAGGAAGCCTGATGTGACACGAGAATACCCCCAGGGAAGATGCAAAATGCCAACCTAGTATAACTCTCAGCTCAAGAGAAGTGGCAGAGGGGTAAACTGAGGCATGGAGACAAGACCTGGCCCTGAACATGCAGTGAGTCATTAAGAAACTGGCCTGGAGATCCAGACCCTCTCCTCTGACCTGCCCCAGCCACAGGGCTGGATCCATCCCCAGGCACTGCTTGAGGCCGTGGGCCCACCTGCAGGCCCAGGAAGGGACATGGCAGCGCTCTCCATCCCTACAAAACCCCTCCTGCCTTTCCATTCCCACGCAGACGGGCTCTATTTATAGAGACCTCAGCCGCTAATTATAGATCACAGCAATCAAAACAAAGGAGGCAAAAGCTCTGCACTTGCCACTCGCTGGCTCTGGCCCCTGAGCCCGGCACTGTTCTTGTGGCAGCTCCCATATCCCAACCAAAACCTCTCGGACTGCCCCAGCACCACAGTGCTGGGCTGCTCTCTCACAGCAGTGGTTTCACTGGAGACCACAGGGTGTTTTACCAGGAGAACTGAAACTTCTCCTTGGACACTGACAACACAGCAGCTCAGTCCCAAGCCTGTCCCCAACTTCTTTCCTGCCTTCCCTCAGTAAGAGTGGCTTTGTCATCCTCCAGCTGCTGCAGAGAAGCATCAACCCCTGTCATCATCAGTCCCAGCACGAAGGTTTATCAAACAGCAGGAGCAAGCCACCATTGGGGTGCAGTCGTGGATGTTCAGCATGGGAAGGCAACCCCAAGTGATAACACAACCTTCACATCCACCCACAGTTGGGAGGCAGGAATTTCTGCACGTCTGAGCAGGCTCAGCTTAGCCAGGGCTCGGCAGAGCTGGGAACGGCTGCTGGCACGATCCCCACAGAGGGGAAGGGGGTGGGATCTGCTGAGCATTCCCAGTGGCCAGGCTGGTTCTGGATGCCACCAGCTGCAGCCAGTGTGAAAGAGGGAGACACCAGGGAGAGAGTCTGGCAGCTCAGCCTGGTCTGAGGGGGTGAAGGTCCATAGCCTGTGCAAATTCTCCCCACCGCAGCCATCGTGCTGAACTCATTTTGTTTTCAGACTGGAACTATGGCAGAGAAAGGATAGACAGAACAATGGACACACAGAAAGAAGGTGACCAAGCAGGAGCACAGACTCAGGATCAACTCTGGGATATCTCTGGGCAGGTCTCAGGAGAGAGCTGGATGCCAGCAGGGCAGCTGGTGCCTGCTTGTTCCACCTTCCATTACTAACATGCTCCAATCCAACACCAAACTTGACCCATCGCATGGTAAAAGGCTCCTGCGCCCAAAGCTGCCCCATCCCACAGCCTCTGAGCAGCAACATCTCTGGGGACTCCCTGAGGTCTCCCCAACCTGGGGTTGGGCTTTGAGCTGCCCCTCCACACCCCACTGCTCTCCAACCTGCTGGGAGCCAGGAGCAGAGCCTCCCTGGCCAGGCACAGGAATGTCTCCATCACCATCACCAGCCCAGGACTCCCCTCCCAGGCTCACCCCTCCCTCCAATTCCTCTTTTAATAAGAGCAAAAATCGCCAAACCCACAAAATTATTGTCTGAAAGGTTCAGGCAGAGCCATTCAATCCCAGACTGTAACTGCCTGGGAGGTCTCCGGGCAGCTGCCACCCAGCTCCCGCACACTCCAGAGGCTGCTCTGCACTGAGTCTCCCACAGGACCCCCATCCGGCTCCTGGGGAGAAACTGGGGCACACTGGGGGTAGATCATCCCTGAGTGGACTGCAAAGTGGATCCCACATTATAAAAACAGTGTCTCTGCTGGCACCCCCTGGATGAGGCCCCAGCCCTGTTACTCCTCACCAGGCCACGGAGGTGGTGGGGACAGGGCAAGGGGCCGGCACAGCTGGAGGGGTGGAAAGGTCAGGAGGGTATTTCTACACCATGTGTCAAACCCCAGTGAGGAGGATGGATCCATGACAGTCTCCTCTATCTATGACTGTGACAAGGCCAGACCCTCCTGGGATCCATCACACCACAAGTGGCCATGGGGCAGCAAGTCCAGGAGCCAGCACAGTGGTGTCACACTGCCTGGGACACCATCCCGCGCTGCACATGTGTACCTTCCCTTTTTGTTTGTATGTTTCCACCTTCTCCCTTCTCAAGGGGAAAAAGCCCAACAGGTGCCTGAAGAATGTGGGATGCTCCTGCTGTTGTCTGGGTGTTCTCTGGAAATGGCCCCTGTGGCACGGGGCTGGGGCACTGCCTGTCAGCTTCTGCCCAGATGCAGCAGAACCTGGGGCATGTCAACCTCCTCAGGATGCAAAAAAAAATCCAGATTGTGTTCCCCACTATTCTTGCCCCTCTACCTCAGACTGGGGAATCTCCCTGCTCCACGCAGACACAAACCACCCTCCTGTCAGTGTAGGACAGGAAACACCAGCCCAGTGCAGAGCCAGGCTGCTGACACTGAAAATGTATTAAAGACTCCACTGCTCCTACCAAAGACATTTAAATTATTTAGGGCACTTGGACCAACCCCAAGTAAAAATACAAACAAACACAGCATGAAATCTGAGCCACGCTAGCAGTGCCTCATCCCACAGTGCTCTCACAGGAGGCACTGGAGGAGGACCAAGGCACACTGACCTCACAGGGAGCCTCCCTGCCACAGACACAGGTCCCCGTGTGTCCCTGTCCCACAGGTGTGCTGTCCCCCGCTGGCTTCCTGAGCTTCCTGCCCAGGCAGATCCCAGCACATGGGTGTCCACTGTGCCGGCCTGCTCAGCCTTGGGCACCCTCCCATGAGCTTGCTGTAGCCAGCAGGATAAATCAGCAGTCCTGGGTGCTCCTGGGATTGACCTGCTGGGCTCTTCAGCCCCACTTTGCAGCTCACAGCAGATGGGTTTCCCTTCCTTTGATCCCCTTTTACCAATGGGAACAGTGCTGGTGACAAGCTGCAGCTCCAGGGCAGGCAAGCAGTGGGAAGGCATTCCAGATGACCTACTTTCCACGGGCATCGCTAGGCAGGGCCTCCTTCTTGGACACTGCCAAGGTGATTCACCACAACCAAAACCCAGCTGGCACTGGGAAACTGGGCAAAAAGGAGGGGGAATGACCTTGGGGACCCATTTCAGCACTTCCTGCCAGTGTGGGATCTGTCAGCAACTGATGAATCCCATGCCAGGTGGGACCCACACGCCTCCAGAACACCCACCATCCTCTGCAGAGTGTCCACAGAGCTCCCACACAAACCCAGCCTGGCACGGAGTCAAACCCAGACAGCACAACTCTCCTCCAGCTTGGCAGAGCATTCCAAGGGCAGCAGATAACCCAGCTGATCCCCTGCCTGGACACAGCTGGGCCACTCACCATCTCGTCGAGGGCGTAGCGCAGCAGCCCGTGCTCGTAGAGGATGAAGAACCGACGCTGCCATTTCTGCAAGAGAAGACATCGAGGTAGGTCATGGCAGTTCCCACCAGTCCCTGGGCCTGGCTGGGAGCACTAGAGCTGCACATCAGCTGGCAGGGCTCTGCCGAGGATCTGTGTCCACCAGCCCACATTGCCCAATGCTGAGTGCCCTGAGCTCTGGCAGCCTTGGGACCATGACCATTCCCTGGGGAGCCTGTTCAGTGCCTGACCATCCTCTGGGGGAAGAACCTTTTCCTAATATCCAAACTAAACCTCTCCTGACTCAGGTTCATGCCACAAATACTGGGGACACCAGAAGGATCCCCAAACTAAATGCTCTGAGCCCTCAGCTTCATCCTACATCATCTACTCCAGCATCCAGTGGTGGAGGGTGACAGGATGTCATGTCAGATGTCCCCTAGCAGCACATTAGCTCAGTCTGGATGGTGGCTGCACTTCTGGCATGGCACTGCTCAGGCAATCCTGGCACCACACTGGCACTGCTGCCTCTGCAGCTGCACGGCAAATCAGATTGGAGAACTGATCTGGCTGGAAAACTGCCTTTTTTTTTCATGTGTGCCAGGTTGTTTTCAGCCAAGAGCAAAAACTGGTTGAACAGGCTGAAATAAAAAAGGTCCTGGATTCATAGCCCCAGTGCAGCAATTCTTATCTCACTTTTTTCAACCCTTCGGGCAAAGTCCAGGGTACTCAGGGACAAGCAGAACTACAGAGGACTCCACAAGCCCCAGCTTAGCAGGAAGCCTGGGTTCTGACGAGACACAGGTCCCATGTCCCCTTTATGTCAGGCCAGCAAGCCTATGATGAGCTGTGACTCCAAATAATGACCCATATACCCCAAGCCGAACTCAGAACCCAATTCTTGCTCACTCGGGAGTGATTTTTTTATTACAAACAGCTCTGAGAGCATTTTGGCGCCATGACAGGGGGTTCATGGACCATTGCCATCCCCCCCACACACAGAACAGCCCCATCCTGGCAGCCTCAGCAGCAAGTTCCCTGCAAGACAAGCTTGGGGACAGGCTGAAAGTCCTCATCACAAGCCAGCAGTGAAAGGACATCGCCTGGCCACATCCTTCTGAGCCTCACACCCCCCAGGACAGGAAAGTGGGGGATGCTCCAACCCCACACAATGCTGCTGTTTCTGCCAGGCATAAGCAAACCCCTTTGAGAAGGAGCTGAGTGTGTCCTGTTCTGTCTGTAGGTCTCCACTGCCAACAGTTGGCTTCAGGGCTCTGCAGGGTTATAGCAGATGGGAACCACCTCTCAGTCCCTTCCTTGCTGCAGGACTTGCCTGACATTGGCATATCCACACTAGGGGATGGGATGCAGCCTCCCTCTAGAGCTCTGGGCACACTCATGACGAGCTGCAGAAAATAAAGTAGTTGTTTCCAAGCCCTGAAGGAAAACTGGGAGCCTTTCTGATGGTCGCAGCACATCTCAGAGTCACAGAGCCCACACTCCACTGGCCTTCCTGACAGCACAGCACGTGTCAGGCAAACCAGAGCAGCATCAAAACGCAAAAGCAACAAGCAGTAAAATTGCACAGACTAAGCCTGACCCACACCTGCAGTGCCCCAGGCTGCTGCCCAGCATGGGAAACCTTGTATCCCAGAGAAGGCATTCCAGCCTTGCTGCAGGAAACATCTCCCAGCTTCCTGGTTTGCACAAGGGGATGAGGCATGGAGGTGCCTGTGGCACTCCCAGGGTCACA
Organism: Corvus cornix cornix; assembly: GCF_000738735.6. Taxonomy (NCBI): domain Eukaryota; kingdom Metazoa; phylum Chordata; class Aves; order Passeriformes; family Corvidae; genus Corvus; species Corvus cornix. The sequence goes on along the minus strand of NC_046344.1, from coordinate 6,500,949 downwards.
GCCACCCCCATGGGCAGGGACAGGCCCTTGCTGCTCCTCCTGCCACCCCCACCCATGTCACAGGGAGGGGATGTCTCAGCTTCACTTACCCGGGAGCGGTGGACGGGGTTGTCAAAGTCCGTTCCTTCCGGGGCCAGCAGCAGCCAGCCACCATAAATGGGTTTGGCCTGCAAAGAAACAGCAGAGAAACACTCAGGCACAGTGGAAAATGGCTTAACATGGATCAGCACCATGGGGAATCGATGGTCAGGAACCACGGGAAACTGCAGCAGCCCCAGCACAAAGGCAGTTGTGTGAGCTCAGCGTCCTGCATGCAGGCAAACTCAGCCTTCCCAGTGCAGAAAACGTGGTGTCTGATGGCAACCCGTGGTGTGACACACACTGTGTGCCAATGGGACTAAGACGAGGACGCAGGAGGAGGCAAAACCCCAGCCACAAACTCCAAACACAGCTGCTCTTGCATGGCACCGTGCCCAGAGCACCAACCTCCCGGGTACTGCCGAGCAGCAGAGCCCATCCCCACCAACGGCTCTTCCCATCGGCATCGGCAGCGTGCCTCTACTCCAAAGCAAAAACACACTCCAAAGGAGAGCTCGATGTTTTCCGTTCGTTAATTAAGAGAGGAAAAACTACCCAGCGCTGGCAGTTCTCCAGCTCCCAGCCGCTTCCCGTGCCGCGCACATCCAACTCCCGCTTTCCTGCAGGGGCAGCCCCTGCCAGCCCACTCCCCCTGCCAGCGGTGTCCAGCAGCCCACGGCCGAGCACACAGGAAGGTCAGAGCCGGGAGGAGGGAAAACAGCTCATTCAGCCAGCCGGGAAGAGAAAGGGAAAGAATACTCGGAAAGAACCCTGCAGCACTGCTGCATGTCAGTGGAAAAAAAAAATCCAGGCTCTTTCCACCGCTGGCTTGGATGCAGAAGTGGCCAGGGTGAAGCTGACCCATGCCACGGCAAGCGGTGGGATGGGGATGGGCACTGGGCATGTCCTCCCACACAAAGTCCTGTGGGCACCGCTCCTGCTGCCTGTCAAGCTGTAAACGATGAGCCAACACCTGGCAAGGGCTGGGGCCAAATTCTGCTGCAAGAGTGGCAAGGCATTGCCACACCAGCAAGGCGGCTCCACAGATACCAGGACAGACCAGGAGGGAGGAAACCCAGAGCAGATCCAGCTCCAGGAGACCCTGGGTCTGGGAACACTGCTTTCCACCACAGAACACCCATGCGTGTCCATCCCAGCCCAGTCAAAAAGTGACAAGGACACACTTTCCCAGCTCCCCTCTAACTGATTCAATTTATCTTGTTGCTTTCATTCTTTTCTGTTCCTTAAAGTTTAAAACTGTATCCAGTTCAGTACCTCCCCTAGATTCCTCCTGCCAGTTTCTGTGGTTTTGTAACGTTAAAAAAAAGTTTCCCCTCTGGAAAAATCCCTGCAAACAATAGAAGAAACTGCCTATGCACCAGAAACTGTCAAATGCATGAAGCACTGAGTAAGCAAACTGGAAACACGCCGGAGGAGACCTTTTACTGTTTATAAAGTGAAAAGAAATAACAAAATCTCTTATCCCCTCCAAAATATGACATACCAGCTCGAGGTGTTGCTCTCCCAGCAGCTGGGAAAACATGATTTGAGAAGACCTTCCTTCCTTCCCCCTTTAAATGAGATTTAAACCAATGAAAATGAAGCGCTGGGACTGGGATCCAATTTGGGGGACATAAGGGGGCCCAGGGCACCCCTACACCTGTTCCCATGACCACAGTGGGGGCACAGAAAGGCACCTATGGACACCACAACCCTCCCTGAGCTTGGCAAAGGGCCCAGAGCCCCCGTCACCCCCGTCCAGCTCACCTGGATGCTGGTGCCCTGCTCGCCCGTGGCCCCCATGCCACCTCCAGCCGCCCAGCACCGCTCCGTGCCCGGCTCAGTGCCACCCACGCTGCCAGCGCCCCGCAGGTGAGCCACGCTCTGCCACTCCCCCGGCACACCCCGCCCCGCGCCCCCACCCAAAGCCGCCCGTGACGCATCCGTGCCCACGCGATGGGAGGACTCCAGAGCAGGGGATCACGCTGCTCCCCGCCACACTGGGATGTGGCCACGACTACCTGCATGGCCTGGGAAGGGCCAAACGTCCCAAATTTCTGTCGTGTTTTACAGGGGAAAAGTAGAATTGCAAATGACTAATGATGACCCGTCAGAAATCCTTCAATGGGTCACTGTGACAGGAAATGGGGTCCCCAAATTCCCATGAGAGAAGCTGGGGTGAGCGCTGAGCAGCCGGGGCTTGAGAAGGTCTTACGAGTGGCCTCCACCATACAAGAACAAGAGGATGACAGTCACAACAGATTGTGACATCCCAACAATCGGCACCATCCCACCAAGGCAGCACCCTGGTGATCCTCTGGACAGCCAAGCTGCTTGCAGGGCTCAGCCCTCCTCCACCCCCCAATTTTTCCATACCTCAATTCTCGCCTCCGTGCCCCAGCACAGCTCCTGAACAAGACCGACTGCTCAACCCAGCAAAGCCCTATGAGCAAAAACTCCCCTGACACAAGCCACAGCACTGCAGCCATCCCAGAGCACTATCCCAACCCACTCTGAGCAACCCACAGCACCCAGCCCATGTGACAGGCAGCAGGCAGGTCCCAGGGCCACACCAGGGACAGAGTAACAATGGAACCAACAGGGGACATCATCACCAGGGCCAGCAGCGAGCAGCCTTAACCCAGCATTACAGGCATGAAGTCCTGCCCTATCTCAGCCTGGCTCACAACCCCCAGCAGACATTATTTTGCCCTCAGCTACTCCAATTTTAGTTCAAACTGTCTGTAAATAAACACTGAGCACCTGAAATACACACCCTTAACATAGAGCATGGTCATTTCTGTAGCGGCATCACAAAAAACCACCAGTGGGCTACACTCGTTTTGGCAGAAGCATCCAATTTCAGATAATGAAACCAAAATAGCTGAAAGGTATGAATTAGAGCCAGGCAGCGTGGGCAGCCTGGTTCCACCCATCAACAAATAAACACGCAGCAGCGCTTTTTAAAGACAAACCAAAACAAGCTCCTGCTAAAACCAAGCAAATGCCCAGAGAGGTACAAGCCTAAATGAAAGGGATATGAATTAGCACACAAAGTGTCTGAAATAAACTCATCACACCTGCATCGGAATAGCCCTGCTGAAGCAAGGTTTAAAATAAACCCGATGTGGGAGGCAGGTCCAGGAGGGTGTTGGAGGACCAGGATGGAGCTGGAATCACACGTCGTTTCCACTGGCTCGGCTTCCTCTGGAGAGCTCGTCAAGAGGAGGAAAATGCAACAACCAGCACTGAGCAAGAGCTCAGACCAAAAATTCCCTCTTCCAAGCAGATTTGTCCAAATTCACATGCAGGGATGGTGTTAAAGCAACCCCAGAGTTCCCAGGATGCCTTCTGATGCAGGGCTCTGTCCGCTTCCTGGCAGCTCCGGTGATATCCAAAGGGCAGTTCCACGTAGTTTCTACACAGGTAGCAGCCACATTGGGTGCTCAGGCACTGGGTGGGTGGCTTTGCTTTTATCCAGAAGGTACCTGGCTGGAGGGTTAGCCACAAAATGCCGTGGAAAGCAGAGTGGAGAGTGGCTGCTGATGGAGCTGGGGTGGGGTGGGGTGATGCTCACCCCACCACTGCGTGGGAGGTGAGGCCGGTTTGCAGGCCCACAGAGCCCAGTTCCATCCGATCCCGTGGGACTGCTGGAGGCTGACTCAGGCAGAAACACCCCCACGTCACCACTCCCCTTCCTGTCACACCTCTGGGAGTGTCCAGGTATCACATCCCACCTTTGATCCGACACTGGAGCTGGGCTGTGGGGCACCTGCAGCACCTCACCTGCCTCTGAGGTCGCTGTTCCAGCTACTGCATCCATCCCCTCAGCCCACAGGCCCACAATGCATCCAGGGGGAGGACGCTGCCTCCAGCCCAGCGCCGGCAGCACAGCGGGTGGGAGGAAGCGGAGAAGGAAGTGGCCCCAGCTGGGTTTACACAAAGCTGTCAGGCTGCTGTGCTGATGCTGCCCAGGCATGGACAAACCACCCCAACCAGCTCCACCAGCACGGGCAACATGATTCCCAGCAGATGGGGAACTGGGCTTGAAGGACGCGCAGAGCCACTCAGCACTTCCCGAAGCCTAGGGTGATACAGGAACCCTTGCACACCCCCAGGGCTGCAGGGCACCCACTTCCGGAGGGCAGGATGGGTCACAGGATTGTGGCAGCGCATGGAGCACCAGGTCACAGGGTTGGAGGTGGGCTGTGACACCAACCAGCTGCCTGTTGGACAGGCTTTCACACCTCCTCTGGTTTTGGTACCTTCACCTCTTCCCTCCCCATGCAAACCAGCCAGGCATGCAGGACCCAGCAGAGCCACACTGTGCTGGCCCCACAATGCTGCAGGAGCTCATTGCACAAGGTGGAACAGAAGAGCTGTACCAACATCCACATCCCCCTCTTAGGGTGCAGACTCAACCCCACAGCAGAGTACCCACATCCCTGCTGGGGTGCTGGACAGCCAGGTGGAGTGGGATGCCCCCACAGCCAGTGCCCGCCCACCCACCCCCACACGTTCTGAGGGAAGTCCGAATCCATCGCCGGGAGAGACTCCTGGCTCCAAGCGCGTGGTGGGAGGGATAATCTGTTTAGGCTGCCGGCAGACGTAATCAGCCTGTCTCGGGTGGAGGCAGGGCTTGTTTTGTTCAGGCTTGGCAACTGAGCGGGAAGGGGAAGAAAAATGGATTGTTGCATTGGAGCTTTAGGCTCTGCCTCCAGCACTGGGAGCAGGGAGCCCTGTGCACCACAGAAGTGATGCCAGGGCTTCCAGCAGCCCCACAAAAGAACAATGTACCCAGCTTGACCCAGGCTGTGGCTGAATCTATGGTGGAACTTGTTTCATCACCTTTATGGGTCAGCCCAATATTCACCAAAGGAGCCTCTCTGACAGCAGTGACTGCTGCTCTCCACACCCATGGGAACACAACGGGGTCACAGCTGTCATCCAGATCCAGAGAGAGGGGAGAGTAAGGTCATCATCCCCTGTCTCCTCATCCACTCAGAGCTCCCCAGAGGCAGGGACCCTTTTCTGGCACATTTCAAGGAGAAAGTCACCACAAACACTGGTTGCAACCTCAAAATAGGAAATATGGGTGGTTTCAGCTCCGCTCTGCTCTCAGTTTTGCACACCTTGGAGCCAAGAGAACATCGCTGATGGATGAGTCGGAGCAGCCGTCACTCAGCAGGAATGGGGAAGGTGACACGGTGTTCAGGGAGGGCATGGGATGTGATACCCAAGCAGGCGTTCCTGCCCACAGCACGGCTTCTAGGAACTGAGACAGGCGTCACTTGACATTCTGTGCGCTCCCAGTGGGATGGCAGATGGAGACCCACTGGAGACCCGTGACCATGGCTGTCAGGAGGCTCCACAAACACTGCTGTGCAAACCTGCGCTCCGGCAGCAATCCCAAGAGCCAGGATGAAGCCCAGCCTCAGCAGTTAAGCTGCTTACATCCCTGTTTCCCTGCCTGTACAGCATTTCCCCTCTGCTGTCTGTCACCTGGCGACGCCAAACCCCAGCACGGAGGCTACAGTGCTGCCTCTGAGCATCCACAACCATTTCCAGAGCACAAACACTCTCCTATCCCCCAGTTCCTCATCCAAGTGGCTGCTCACTGCTCCTGGGTTCAGCCCAAACAGGGCTTTTTCCAGGACAAGACCTGGGCAACTCCTGGGGGCCACCCTGGATGATGAGGAGAGTCCCCTCTCCATCCATATCCTGCTCTTCTGCCAAAACACATTCGCACAAGGCAGGCATGAGTTGGCCACTGCCAGAGCTGCAAATCCCCAGCCAGGATTTCACCACCAACACATCTCCACATGCAGTACGAGGCCAAATCAGACTGGACAAACTGGACTTGGAGCATGAGAAGCACCAGGTGCCGCTGCCATGGGCCAGCTGTTGGGCACTGTGCATGGCACAGCCCTCCTTGCACATCGCTAGCACTGACCCAGGCATCGGCAAACCCCAAAGGACGGAGCTGCCTGGACAGTTTGCTGTGTGGGCACTGGGAGTGACCAACCAACCAGAGGAACAGGAAGGGGAAAGGCTGAATTCACCCTTCATGCAAACAGCCGGCCTCCTTCTGCAAATACCCCTGGTCTCAGGGCTGTGCTTGGGTCCCGAGTGCTGCCATTGCCTGGGGCAATCGGAGCAAGAGCTGGCTGAGGCCGGCTGCGGCATGCATGGGGAATTTGTCAAGCAGCAGCAAAATGAAGTGGGACAGAATGGACTTTGCAATTCCAGCTCCTCCTTGAGCAGCCCCAAAGCTGGTGTACCTGGCAGCGAGCAGGCGTATCTAACCACTTCCCACCACTGGCCTTCCTCAGCACCTGGGAGAAGCCACAACATCTCTCCACAGTGCTGTAGAGGGGATTTATCACTTCGTCGGGTGCCAGCGCAGATAAGGTGCGGCGCCATGCAAAAACCCAGCAGCAAGTCAGTGTGCAAACGGGATGGTTCTCCAGCACCCAAAGGCACCGCCATGTCCCTTCCCTTGGGCCAGGCAGAGGTTCAAGTGCACCCCAAATCAACCCCAGCATCCAACACAGCTTCTGAGTGCCCACTGCCCTCCCTGCCTGCACATCACTCTCCAAGGATGGGATGCTGCCCATGGGACAGAGCCACCATGACCCTGCCCCCCCAGCCCTTCTGGCTGTGCCCCCGAAGTCCCTGCCCTCCACAGCCACTGACAGAGGCAAATTTGACATTTGCAAAGAAATCTCCCCCTGTTCAGTGCTAATAATTAGTCAAGTAGAGGCGGATTTTTGCAGCATGATACAAGCAGCAGGGAGCAGGGAATGCAAGCGCAGGGGCTGCCTTCCAGGAAAATGGGGGCTTTTCCTCCTGAAAAGAGCAGGGCTGGAGGGAAAAGTGTGGCCGGGACATGATCCCTCACCCTGTCACCCTTTGGACAATGCAAAGAGTCAGGACAAGACCCCTGCAGCACAGGGCATCCCAGCGCCTGGATGCAATGTCCGAGAGCAAAGCCAAGCCTGCGACCCAACGCTGACACACTCCAGCCTCAGGGCTGCTGGCCACCAGCTGCTCAGCATCCAGAACAGTAGGAAAGTGATAATGTCCAATGGAGAAGAGATGGAAATAACCACCCCCTGTCTGAGCAGGGGTGTCACGGGAAGAGGCAGTGGGAAAAGTCTGCAAGCTCTGTTTTCTAACTGGGTGGTCCTCTGGGCATCTATGCCACGATCTCAAATAAAAAGAAAAAAAGGAAAAAAAAAAGACACTGGTAGCTGGAAAGACGTCCTCAAATTCCTCTATCTGTGCCAGTCCCCACGCCCCAAGAGAGCAAATGCATGGAGAAAATTAAAAGCAACTGCTTTACACTCTGCTCTTCTTCCAATTCAGGCCAGGCGAAATTTTTAGGTTAATTCCCAGCTTGTCCCACGTTGTTGGGGGCTTTATCTTACAGACCAAAGGCATGTGTGTGCAGACATGGATTGACCCGGAGCAGCCAGCGTGGAGAACAGGGACCCGACGGGGACAATGCCACGAGAACCTTGGGTGGCTGCTTGGGGTAAGGGTCCCACTGTACAGGCTGACTTTTTCTTGGAGACAGAAGGCCGGGGGTCCCTGGGTACCATCCATCTTCTCAGGGCAGGTTCTGGAAAGCTGAGTTCCGTATGAGATTTGCAGGTGGTTACAGGGGACTGTGCAGTGCCAGCATAGGCACGTCTCGCCAGGAAAGTGGAAATTCCCACAAAAAGGGAATTTCTCCCTGGATGGGAAAGGAGCAGCGTAAGACGAGCTGGCAACGGGTGGGTGGCACAGCCAGGACAGAGCCACCAACAGCATTGTGTCTGCCAGCAACCAGATCCTGCCACCACACAGGATCAAGGGATCTGACAGCCCACGACCCACAGCAACAGATTTTCCCAAAGGGAGAACAGCCACACTGACTGACCCAGTTTTTCCCATGCTGTATGGGCACCCCAGAAGGTCAAACACGGATTTGGGGGGGGCGGGGGGGCAAAGGCACATCACCTCTCACCTGCAGCCCTGGGAGGGGACAGTCACATCTCCAGCAGGTGCTGGGACTGCATGTAGCTGCCCCAAAACACACTGAGCCCTGTCCAGCAGCACAGTCACGCACAAAAACAACTCGTGAAGGCAGCGCTCCCAGGATTAGGGACTTAGCGTCCGCACAGCCCTTTGAAGTTGGAAGCGCTAAGTCTGATTATTATTAGAGAGCTCCAGCTCATTAATCCTGATGTTTGGGGCTGGATTTCCCCCCTCCCAGCCCCATTCCTAAGCCGGTTCCCGAGTACGACGGAAATCCACTACTACCACTAAATATTTGTGACTCTTTGCAAACATACTCTGGGTCTCTGCCCTGAGCGGCTCCAGCGCCCTGCAGCACCCCGGGAAGCAGCAGGGGCAGCTCCTGACACCCACACAGGTATTTTTATCTAATAAAAATCCAAAAGAGACACAAGTGCGTAAGCGTGAAGTACCTTCACCTTTCCGTCAAGCCAAGTACAAAGGTCAGATGACTCCAAAAGACTTTTGTAGCCTGACTCTTAGGTAATCACCAACACTGTCCCTGTCCACAGGGTGAGCAGGACGTGCTGGGCACAGAGCCCCCACGCTGCGGAGTGGGACCCCCCAAACCAACCCAAGCTTAAAAAGAATGAGTTCAAAAGGCAGAGACATTCAGAGCTGTTAAATGAACCGTTATTCCTGGGTGTGCTTCGGAGTGAGCACACCCCCACATCCATCCAGGCTGCGATACGGGGCACAGCCTGGGAGGGGAGGTAGGCAGGGTGGCGGGGAAGCGCCGGGGTGGCCACGGCCGGGGGGCTCCTAGGCACAGGGAGCTGCGGGCAGGGCGGGAAGTGCGTGCGTGCATCACACGCTACCACAGCCACCATCTTATCTGGGAAGCGGGATTACTTCACCCCAGCTGCAAGGGAGAAGCCGAGCAGGACTGCGCCGTTTTCCCAACCGGAGCCCCCCGCGCAGGGCCTGGATCCGGCCACGGGGCTGACCCCGACCCCATGGGAACCGGACGCAGGGGCAGCCCCCCAGGGCCACCCACCACCCTGACGGGAACAAAGCCAACGAGGGGCTGCCCGAAACACGGCCCTGGGTCCCCAGGGAGGTGGGTGGCCCCCGTGGCAGGGCAGGCAGGCACTATGGCGGGCTGCATACCATGCTTTGAGCCCCCCAACAAAAGCAAATAAGCTTTGTACCAGGAGGCAGCGCAACCCCCGGGCAGCGGGAAGGGGCCGGCCGGGAGCAGGGGGCTCTTCCCGAGCCCCCTCCGGGACGGCTCCTTTGTCTGGGCACGGCCGCGACGCTCCGCGCCGCCCGCCCCTTTCCCGCACACACCACGGCATTTTTTCCAGTGACATTTTTTCCATATTAGCCCTCAGATTTCATGATGCCCCCCCCCCCCCGCCGCCCCCCCAGCGAGCGCAGCAATATGTCTGATCTCATTGCCATAATAGGATCGGGAGCGGGGATGGCAGCCCTGTCCCAGAAAGGTGTGGGAGGAGGGAGGGCGGCCCTGTTCCCCTCACCCAAATACCACGGACGGGCTCCCGCACCCCAAAAACGCCCCCCATGCCCCAAACACCCCCTGCCATGGGAGCGCCAGCCTTGGGCCTGCGTCAGGCCTGGGAGGAGAGGAGGAAGAGGAGGAAGGCCCAGCCCTGGCAGCCCCCCAGCGCTGAACCCTCTCCAGAAAGGGGCTGGGGTCCCCTTCCCATGTCCCCGGAAAAGCGGGGGGCTGTAAGGCAGGGGGGTCATGTCCGGCACGTCCAGGAGGGGACGTTTTGTTTTCAACTGAGTTTTTTCCAAGACTTTCAGGATCGTCTGATGGAGCTCACAGGGTATCTCCCACCTGCTGCTGTGCACCCCAAGAGGGGACAGGATCACCCCAAGTGCTGGTGCGGGGCCCCACACGGCCTCAGGGGGTGGGGCCCCAGGGGAGGTGGCAGTGGGGTGAGCCATGGCCTAAGGGACCAGTGGGCACTGTGGGTGCCCCGTGAGACACCTGGAAATCGGTGGGGCCAGCAGGTATCCCATGGGATCGCTGGACACCCTGTGGGACCAGAGAGCACCCAATGCGCTCCTGGACATCCCACGAGCTTCACAAATACCTGTGATTCCCTGTGCTGTCTGTGGGGTCAGCAGGCACCCCAAGGGACCACACACACGGGACCAGCAGGCACCCGCTAGAATCACTGGATACTGTATGGCACCAGAGAGCAACCATGGGGCTCCTGAACACCCCATAAGATCCACAAATATATGTGGATCCCTGGGCTATCCGTAGGGTCAGCAGGCACCCCATGGGACCACACATCACCCATGGGGTCAGCAGGCACCCCATGGGACTCCTGCACACTCTATGGGACCAGAGTGCATGCGTGAGGCTCCTGAACACCCCATAGGATCCATGGATACCTGTGGGTCCCTGTGCTATTTGTAGGATCAGCGAACACCCCATGGGGCCCCTAGATACCCTATGGGACCAGGAAGCATCCTTGGAGCTCCAAAACACCCTATGGAATACAGGGATACCTATAGGTCCCTGTGCTATCCATGGGACCCCACAGCATCCCTGACAGCCCACGGTATCTGTGGGAGCAGCAGGCACCCACAGGACCCTACAGTATCTGTGTCCAGCACGCACTCTGTGGGACTCCTGGGGATCCCATGGGATCCTCTGCGAACCATGGGGACAGCAGGCACCCATGGCAACCTGTTCTACCCGTGGGACCCCAGGACATCCATGGGACCCTACACTACCCATCGGATCCTGAGCTATCCATGGGGACACCCACGGGACTCTAAGCTACGCAGGGGACTCCCAAGATACCTGTGCGACGCCAGGCTACCCACGGGGCCAGCGAACACCCCGCGGAGACCCAGGGCACCCTGGGGGCGGGCAGGGGGCGGGACCCCGGAGCGGATTTTGGGGGGGAAAACAGCGGGTTTTGGGGTAAGATCCCACCTGGTTGAGATCCTCGTCGTTGAGCAGGTGGGACTCGCGGGGCTTGAAGCAGTTCTGGCACTTGCTCTTGTTGAAGATGTTGGCCTGGAACTTCCTGCAGGGATTGTCCTTGGCGGCCATGGCGCGGCCCGCGCCCGCTCAGCGCCCGCTCAGCGCCCCGCGGAGCGCCCGCCCGCCGCCGCGCCCATCGCCGCCGCCCCGCGCCCGCGGGGGGCGTCACGCGAACGCAAAAGCCAACACAGAACCCCAACGAATACAGCAGAAAAAATCAAAAGAGGGAGCGAAGCGCAGGGCGGCCGCCTCCACTGCGGCTCAGCGGGCGCGCATGGCCGGGCGGCGGCGGAGCGCGGAGGGGCGGCGCTGCCCGCGCCCTGCGGGGCCGGGCCGGACGGTGAGGGGCGGCGCGGGGGTCGGTGCGGTGCGGGACCGGGGACCGGCGCAGGGCGGGCCGGGCGTGCGGACGCTGCGGGAGCCGCTCCCGACTGCGCCGCCCGCAAACTTTCCAACGCCGCGGAGCCAGGCAGAAAAGGGGCGAGGCCGCGGCGCGGACGGACGGGGCCCGCCCGCCAATGGGGACGCGCCTCCGCCGCGACCGAGTGGCCCGCGCTGACCAATGGGGGGGCAAGGAAAGGGGCGGGCGCGGCGGGGCCGCCTCGGCCGCGGGGGAGGGGCGGTGCGCTGACAGCTGGGGCGGGATCGGCTGGGCTCGGCTCGGTTCGGCTGGGCTCGGCTCGGTTCGGCCTGGCTCGGCCCGGTTTGGCTCAGCCCAGCTTGGCGCAGATTGGCTCAGCTCAGCCCACCGCAACTTGGCGTGTTTTGGCTCAGCTCGGCTTTGCTCAGCCCAGCCCAGCTTCCTTCAGCCCAAGTCAGTTCAACCTGACTTGGCTCAGCCTGGCACAGATAAGCTGGGCTCGGCTTAGCTTGGCACAGCTGGGCTTGAGGGTCACCAGCCCCTGGACACACAGATTTGGTGGGGAGAATGTCCCTCACACTCCTGTCACACTCGGTGACCTGCAGCGCGTGGGACCGAGTGGGGATGAAGCAGGGACAGGGGTGCATGTCCCACCTCAGCCATGTCCCTGCTGTGCCACCGCCCTGGGGCCAGCTGGGGACTCCTGTTTGTCCAGCAAATTTTTATCCGGTGGAAACCGGCAGGTAAATATTCCTGACCAGCTGATAAGGACCCGGTGTGAGGCCATGGGTTTGGCCTCCCAGCTGTGCCCTTGGGAGCCCCAGTTCTGCACAGAAGCACCAGGGAAGGGACCTCAGTGCTTGTGGAGCATCACTGGGTCAGGAGAGAGGTGGGAATGCTGACCCTGGAGCAGGGGGGCAGGGCAAGGTGCCAAGTAGCACCTCCAAAATGCACCCAAGACTGGCACATCCTACCACAGTCAGATATCACCACAGCACAGAGCATCTCCTGCTCATTCCAGTGTTCCCTGCCGGCGTGGGATGGGGCCCTGCTATGAGGAACAGACGCATGGACCTTCCTGGATTTTTGGGACCAGGAAAAACCCGTCAGAGAGGAGGCGACGGCGTGGTCCCCTTGTGCCCGGCGCTGTCCCGCTGTTTGATGTGGGACCCAGCCTCAGCGGCCCCGCCACGCCGGCTCCACGCTGTCATCCCAAGTAAATAAAGCCCAGCACAATTGCCTGCTTGTTTATTAATTTTTGCTTCATCAAAGGCAGCTTTAATCATCTCTCTCCCTCCCACCAGGGCCACTCACAGCGCACACCGTGTGCCATGGATTGGGCACCAGTGACCCCAGTACATCCTCACCTGGCCCTGAGCCCACACGATGCTCCCAGGCTGAGAGCGTCCACCAGACCCCCACTCATCACCATTTTGGTATTTCCCACCTTTTCCTTGATCCTATAAATGCAGCATGACCCTACCCCAGGAAGAGATGATTTTCCCTCTGGAATTTACAGACCTTGCCACCCTCACCGCGGGTCCAGGGTTCACCTGGCACACGACTGCAGAAATCCTGCTCCTTGGAGAAGGGTGGATGATTTTCTCAACCAGCTCTTGTCCTTCCCTGATTCCCTTTCCTTCCTCCCTGCTTCCATCCCCAGTGTTGGATTACTCCCTGCCACACTGCTTGCTGAGGACCTGGTGTGCACTGCACCCCACAGTTCCTACAGATGCCCAGCTTTTTTTTCCAGCAAAAAGCCCCTCTGCAGTTCCATGGACACCTCTGAGTGTTGTCCTCATGGTCCCTTCTCCACTTCCTCAGGTCATGGACCCCACAGACTAGAGGATCCCTCCAGGAGAGAAGGGGCTGCTCTTTCCCTAGTTCACGGGGCACTGTTCCCCCAAAAAAGGTCACGGTGTTGGCACAGAGCATGGAGCAGGGAGCAGGCCCTGCATGTCCCATCTGCAGGCTGTGCCTGCCCCGTGGGCTGGGGGCCACGACCTGGCGCCGCGCACGGCTCTGCCGGAGCTGGCAGCAGCTCGCGGGAAGTGGCTGGTGCCGGGGCTGGCTCCAGCCTCTCCAAAAATCCAGCTGAACGGGACAGGCTTCTCCACAAACCTGTCGGGCCGCATTCAGCCACATGGAGCCGGCGTTTGCCTGCTGCCGGCTGTCCGTGTGCCACGTTCGGTGGCTGCTGGAAGCTCACTGCCCATGATATTCCCTGCATGCCCCAGATGCTGGCACAGCCATAGCACTGAGGTCCCCAACATGTGCCATGGGAGTGGATGTCTCACCCCATCATCCCGCCATTGCCACCGCTGTGGGAATGACCAGTTGGGGCTGCCATGTGTAACACAGGTCTCTTCAACCCAGAGCCAGTTTTTGCTGGAGCAGTTTTCTTAAATGAGGGCAATTAAAACAATGGGAAAATGGAAAGTTTTTGTCAGGGAGCTGCAGTGGCAGAGGGGGAAGGTGCTGTGGTGAGTCAGCCTTCCAAAGAAGCCCCAGCGCCAGGTAAACAAGCTGCAAACCAGGAGGTGTTAGTCACTGGCTTGGGCTGCGCTGGCCCAGCCTGGGGAGGGCATCAGCAAAACCCTCCAGCTCTGGGAAAGGGTTCAGTGGCATCAAACCCCACCCGTGACAGGAGAGCAGCACCTGCTTCTGTCATGGTGTGGAGATCCCACCAGGACCATCCATTGGCTCTGCCCGCCAGGATGTCACCGGGATGTGACGTGCTCCGTGTGGCTGTGCCGTGTGGCTGTGCCATGTTTTTCCGGCTCTGATGCAGCACATTTTTTCACAGGGCCGGGTGCTGCCGGAGCAGGAGCAGGACAGCGGGGTGCTCCTCCCGGGTGGCCATCACTCCCCACAGGACCTTGGGCAAGCCATTTAATCCTTCTGTGCCGCCAGCTCGCCGTCATTACCGTGGAGCCAGACAGATGGATGCCCAGGGGAGAGGGCAGGAGTCATGGCTCGAAGCTGGCAAGCCCTGGGATCCACACTGGATCCAGGCTTGGACTGAGTGGCGCCTGTGAGGGCTCCCCTCCTTGTGCCCTGCTCCAAGTGGAGTCCCAGTGTGGGATGCTGGATGCAGTCCCTGGCTGTGAAGGGATCCAGAGCCCCCCACAGCCCTGCCTGGGGAACATCTGGCTGGGGAAACACTGACCGAGGGAGGCTTGGATGCCCCTCGTGCCACCGTGTGTCTTACAGGGGTGAGACCCCCAGGCTGGAAATCCATATGGGGTGAAAAACACCCTCCTGGATGGAGAGAAAGGCTCCTAGGCTGCTCTGGGAACTGTCTCTGTGCCCTGCCCTGCCTGTGCCAAATTTTCGCAGAATCAGAGAGTGGTTTAAGTGGCAAGAGACCTTAAAGACCATCTTGTTCCACCCCTTGCCATGGGCAGGGACACCTTCCACTAGACCAGGTTGCTCCAAGCTCCATTCAAACCCATTTTTCCCACTGGGAGAAATAAAAGGGCCCAAATTATCCCCTGGATGAAATCCACAGCACTCAGCTGCAGCTGATGCAGCCCAAAGAGGAGGCTGCAGCTTCCATGGGGTGGAAAAGCCCACAAGGATGGTCCAGAGCAGGCTGCACACGCATGCAGAGGCTTGAGCTTGTCCCAGAAGCCACAATAAATCCTGTCCCACCAAGCAGAGCCTTCCTCTTGTCCAGAGATGCCAAATGTCTGCAAGTTCATACCTTTCTCCTAAAATTGATTAATTACACTGCTGGATGGGTTATCAGTAGCTGAGTCCCATGGCTGCTGCTGCAATGGGATCTCACTCTGCTTTAGCAGGAAAATCCATATCTTTCGTCCCCACCTGTATTTCCCCTCATTTTGGCTGCTGGGCAGGGTAGAGGGGATCCCCCTGTGAGGCTGCCTGCCCTGCCAACCCCGTCTCTCCTCAGCATCCCTGCCTAAAAACGTCACCCTGTGCAAAAGCCAGTGCTCTCAGCCTCCTCCATCACTCGCCCCCTTGGCCACCGCCCCGGAGCTGCCAGTGCAGCCGTCGGATGTCTGCTCTGCTGACTCCGTATAATGCAAGTTTTACAAATGAAATTGTCACATGGCCCTAAATTAAATACTTTGGAGAAACCCATTATAAAGCAGCAGCACAATTAGCTTTATCAGCCAGCCCAGAGTCATGCCAAAAACCAAAGCCGACTCACTTGACAGGAGCTGCCATCCATGAAACCAAGCTAACGACCTTAATTATATTTTTAGCTTCTAATTTTTGGCTGACAGTATCCTCAATTACCCAGCCCATAATTTGTGCAGGGATGGCGATCAGCCTCACCTGGCCTGTAATTCCCAGGATCAGCCCTTTTATCCCTTTTAAATATTAAATTGACTCCCACTGGCCAACCTCCAGTCCTCTGGAATTTCCCCAGGGTTTTAGTGTTAAAAATTAACAGCAGAGCTCCTGGGCAGGCTGCAAAGCCCTTCCCATGAGGGTCCTGCCAGGAAAACGCCTCTCCTGAGAGAATTCAGCGATGAGGACAAGGAGTTGTTCCCACCAGGTCAAAACTCCACGTAATCAGATCAGCTGTTCTGGCCAAAGATTGTTCTTTGACTCATCTCCCTTATCTGCCACCCACGCTTTACACCTCAGCTCACAGCCCTGGCACTGAACCCTCCTTTCCCTGCTCCTTCCCTACGCATTTCTAGGGCTTTTTGCTCATTTCCATGCCAGACCACAGCCAACCCAGGTCTTTTCCCATCTGGCCATCCTCGGTCTCCAGCTGGCTGCTGGGTTTGGGGAGCCAGCCCTGAGCACAGCCTGGGTTTTGGTAAAAAGCTTCCCTTTTCCTGATCTGTGTCAGGTTTTGGCAAGGAGGCTGTTGCAGCATCACCCTGATGATGCCTGGACCACTCAGGGCTCACCCACAGCCCTGGCACAGCCTCTTTGAGGGACAGACCCTCGGCACAGGGGCTGTCACAGTGCCCAGACACCGGTGCGTGCTGGGCATCCATGGATGATGCCCCACTGCAGCCCCGGGTGACAAGATGGTGACAGGATGAGGAGCAAAGAGAGGAATGGAGCAGTGCGGGGTGTACGGGGAGCCCTGAACCCACCAGGCTCTGGGGGCTGGTGCAAACGGAGGTGCCAGGGAGGGGCAGGAGCCAGCCTGGGGGGCTGGATCCCCACATGGAAGTGTCCCAGGCCAGGCTGGACGGGGCTTGGAGCAACCTGGGATAGTGGAAGGTGTCCCTGCCCCCGTCACGGGGTGGAACTGGATGAGCTTTAAGGTCCCTTCAACCCGAACCATTCCATACGTTGTTACCCCCCGCCTTGGCCCGTCTGGCGAAAACAGGGCTGGAGCGGGCGGTTTGGAGGATTTTCGGGCTGCGGAGGCAGCCAGAGCCCCGGGGCGCAGCGGGAGCCGGGCTGGGCTGGCCGAGGGTGCCATCTCCTGGGGACACTTCCACACAGCCGGGCCCAGCCGGGCCCCGCCGGGCCCAGCCGCTCCGGGGCAGCAGCGGGGAGCAGGAGCTGCGCGCCGAGGCTCCCCGGCCCCGGGGGGCCAGCCCGGGCGGATGGGGACGCGGCCACAGGCACACGGTGATGGCTCTTCACGAGTGGGATCGCCCCGGCGTGGCCGCGGCTCTGCAGCCTCGCAGGGTCCCCAGGGCCGCGCACCCAAAGCCAGGCGGCGGCGGTGGGCGCTGTGCGGCCGCAGCCCTGGGGTTCAGCCTGCGGTGACTCTGTGGTTTGCCAGGCGGACGCCCAGGCAGGGGACAGGCACATCCTGGCCCCAGCGCCTCCGCAGGGAATTGGGGTGACAGAAATGAGCCCTCGGCAGCCGCGCTCGGAGCCGTCTGCGCTCAGCCCGGCTCCGCAGTTGGCAGTTTCGACCCAAAAGGGCTCCCCTGCCCCTTCCTCCCACTGGCGCCATGAAGATTTTTTGCCTTTTCTTTTGTACCCCTGTTATACCTTTTTACAACTTCTGTATTCTTAGTGCTTTTTGCCTACATTCTTGGACTTGTTTGTTAAGTTAGGAGACTAAACATTTTAGAAGCTTCATAGGGAGGGGTTAGTGTGCCCCAGACCCCAAGGTCCTCTCCAGAACACATTCTGTAAACCAAGATAGAACCATCCAGGGGAAAGTTCCTTGGGGAGGGGGGCTCATTCAAGCCTCTCATTGGGGAATTTTGGATAGATATGCTAATTAGTAAGACCTATAATGTTATACCAGGTCTTTTGGGGGTGTGCATTGCGGGGGCATTGTGGGGGGCATTTCAGTACATTCAACCTAGATGTAGTGCACCTAAAGATCCTTAAAATAAATACCAAAGTAAAATCCCCTTTTCCCTTCTAACCGTGTTAATTTTAAGACCAAGAAAAGGCATCACCACCAAGGCCCCTTTCCTCAGGTCCTAAAGGGAACACATGTGTGAGCAAATGTCCTGGCCAAGGCTCAGGGACTGCACAAAGCAGATGGGCTGAGGGGAGGAAAATATCCCAGGAAAGCCGCTCAGGGGGAAGGCAAAGCACCCCTAAAGGTTTTCAGAGCCAAACATTATCCACCCTGTCTGCCTGTTACCTGCAGCTCTCCTTGCAGCAAGGCCACTGGGGCAAGAGTCCAGCAGAAAAATAGATTTTATTGTCAGGACAAAGCTGGGCTCTGTCACCCAAATAGAGCATGGCACCTCTGGAGCTAGGTGCAGATGGGCACTGAAGGATGCAAAACTATATGGGGGGCATGCAGATGGATGCAAAGCCATGCAGAGGGATGGATTGCACTGGGAGGATGCGTGGGGAGCTGCTGGTTGATGCTCTGGGGAACCAGTGAACACAGCAAAGGAAGGGTTTGATCCAGAAATCCAGAACAGGGGGCTGGTGGCAGCTGCCAAAACCACAGGAACAACCCCAGGCAGGGCAGGGTGGCAGCCACTGCCTTGGCTGTGAGACAGGAGCTCACGGGGGACCACGTCTGGAGGTGTTGGAGAGGCACAGAGCATCCTTGGAAGCTGTCAGAGGGGTGATGAGGTTTGGGGCACAGAGGGTGAGGCCACACAGCCAAGGAAATCGGGCTCCAATCCACACAGCCCCAGAATTTTACAGCCGAAACCACACTGCCTGATCCCTGCTCAGCGAGGAGGGACAAACCACCCCCAAGTGCTTCTCACTTCCCTCTTGAGGGTTCAGCAGGGTGGAAACTGCAAGTCTCTGGTGCTATTTACAGAGGTGAGTTTCCCCTGCAAAACCCCAAGAGCCAGAGGGCTGGGGCCATCTCTCCAGGGCCATTGCTGCACTCTGCCACACTCAAGAGCTCTGGCAATGCCAAAATCATGATTTCCTTCCCAGCGGGAGCCTCAAGCACAGCACTGATCCCATCCTTTGTACCAGATACACGACACGTGGCACAGTGCTGCAGTTGCAGTGTCCCTGTGGCCATGGTGCCTCCTCTCCTGGTCTTTGAACCAAGCCCTGTGGTCCATTGGATGGTACCAGTGCTGCTTCCCTCTCTCCTTCAGGATCTGGGATGTGATGGGCCACATCCAATCACAAGATTCTGGGTTCCTCTGCTTTGGGCTCTGCTCCCCACGATCAGGATCAGCCTCCAATATCCCTGCAATGGACACAGTAACAAAACATCCTCTGGCCTCTCCATTCCAGCTCCACATGGCAAGCACTAAACAGGAGTTTTTGAACCAAACAGAAAAACCCTTGACGCTGCTCCACTGAGGTTTTTAGTATCAGGTATTGCTGCTTCCTTCCTCCTTCAGCTGTTTCTGCAGAAAGGTCCCTCTGGACTGAGCTGAGTCACTGTTCTCCCATGCTCCCAGCACCTCGTGCCTCTTCCTGGCACCACGGCCACAGCCATGCCCAGCATCTCTGCAGGAAACAGGGAGAAACCTCTGGAAGCTGCCAGCAGCTCAGAGGTGGCTCTTTCCCTCTGTGAAAACAAGCTGTGTTATGACTGTGCTATTAATGCGTTATTAATGCTTCGTGCCCCGAGCCCAGCCGGGACTCAGTCGCCCACGCAGGACATAGCATAGCCCTCCTGCCTCCCAGACATGGATGCACCAGAGAAAGTCAGTGTTTAAGGCACCTTATTGCGCTCCACGAGAGGTTCTATGAGTTGTGAGCAGGAGACAGGACAGCGGCTTGTGCCGACCGTCCTGAGAACAGGGAAAGGATGGGTGCTCTGAGTGATGCTTGGTCCTGGCAGCTGGTTCCAGTACAGAGTGAAACATCTTTCTCTGCAGAAGAAAACATCCCACTGGCACAGGCTGCCCAGAGCACTGGTGGAATCACCATCCCTGGAGGGATTTAAAAGGCGTTTAGGTGTGGCACTTGGGGACGTGGTTCAGCGGTGAACATGGCAGTGCTGCAGGAATGGTTGGACTCAAAGATCTTAGAGGGCTTGTCCAACCTTTATGATTCTGGGATTCTGCTGCAGTCCTGTGATGCAAGGGCAGGTGCTGCAGAGCCTCCACTCCAGCAAGAACCTCTCAAACGTGGCCGCCTTGCCCAGGACACCTGTCCCTGGTCCCGGTGACACATCACCCTGCAGTGTCCCTCCCACCCTGTCCCCAGCAGCCCAGGGACCCATGAGCCAATGCAAGGTGCTGAGTGTGCAGCTGATTTGCATAGAAGGGACAAGGGGAAACCCCAGGAAATGCACAGCTCAGACATTAATCAAATCTCTCTCTAATAATAAACCCCTGAGCCATGCAGGGGCTTGGGGCCACAGCTCGTGGGGCCATGGCAGGAGCCGAGGGGGAGTAGACACCGACGGAGAGTCAGACGTGAGTTACCCCATGGAGAGGCTGCAGGGGGAGATGGGGTGAGGGGCTTGTCTGTGCAAGGGCTTGGGGCTTGGTCACTCTCCCAGTGCCAGCAGGGAGTGGAGGGTCTGCTCAGGGCTCCCACCCTGTTGCTGGTGGTCAGTGCTGTGGGACTGGAGAGGGAATTACAGAATGGTTAGGGTTGGTAGGGAGCTTAATTCTCATCCAGTTCCAACCCCCTGCCATGGGCAGAGACACCTTCCACTGGACCAGGTTGGTCCAAGCCTCATCCAACCTGGCCTTGGACACTTCCCGGGATGGAGCAGCCACAGCTTCCCTGGGCACCCTGTGCCAGGGCCTCCCCACCCTCACAGGAGAGGATTTTTTCCTGATAACTAATCTAAATCTACCCTCCTCCAGCTTAAAGCCATCCTCCCTTGTCCTATGGTCACTTAAAGCTTGGTGTGAGGGGTCAGTGGGGGAATTCGGGGTGCTGGTCCTGGTGGGTGAGAGGCAGAGGAAGACTCACCTGTTTCTGCTGGAAAACCCTTGGCTGGGAAGTCCGGCTGCCCTGTGCTGGGAGCACCACACGTACCTTGGGCTCCCCGAGGAGGGGAGGATCTGGCCTAGATGAGGCCAAACATTTCCTTGGACGTGCCCTCACAGCATCAGGGAAGGAGGTCCCTAGGCTGCAGCCTTGGCTTTAACACAGCCCCAGATCTCTGCTTCCCATACAATTATCCCATGAGAAACCCCACCCTGGTCAAGGATGGCTCAGCTCCCTGCCATCCCCAGGGCTTGCAGTAACCCCCAGGGGCTTCCTGCCCCCCCCGGGGGGCTTCTCTGGGTACAAAGATTCTTCCAAGAGCGTTTGAGGAGAGCGATGGCCTGAGCCTCGCTCTGCCCTGGGGATGTCTCCAGTCAGCTCGACAGAAAGTAATTATTTAATTTTACAGCAATGTTCATTGAACAACTGGGAGTGTCAGGCCAGCATCCCAGTGCAGAGAGGATTTTTCCCCGGGAATGGGAGAGTTTCACGTGTGCTGCCCCAGGTAGGACCCAGCCCATCCTCAGCCCCTCTGCAGGGAAGGTGCTGGGTGGGCAGTGGCACGACCAATGTGCAAAGTACCCAATCTCTGCACACTCCCAAGTCCTGGAGAGAGAGGAGAGATCCTGGCAGAGTGCAGGGGATATTCTGGATAAAAATCAAGGGTTTGGCTTTGCCAAAGCAGCAGCTCAGCCTTTGGGCACACAGAGGCCGGCGCTGCGGCTTCGGGGAGTTTTAAACCTTTGGTTCCCGTCAGCACCAGCATCTCCCACCCGTGCAGGAAACAGCTGCGGCTCCAGGCACGGCTCTGGGGAGGGATGTGGCTCCCGGGAGCCTTCTCAGGCAGCAAAGGGCACGTTTCCACCATGGCCACCCTCGTGCTGGGTTACAGCCTCCTGCAGCTGCTCCGTCGCGCTGGCCGCAGACACCACGTGTGGCACAACACAGGAGCTCTTATTAGCCAGCTAATTCTTCAAACTGTAGTTTTGGAGCAGATTTTTGTGCTGCTGAGGACTGCTCCTGTGCACACGGGCACTGGGAGCGCCGGGGCAGCAGAGGATGGGACAAGCAGCCCATGACAGGGACAAGGGCACGTCCACCTCCAGCTGGCACTGGTTAAACTGGTGCCTAAAGTCTCCCGGGGAGATTTCCCT
This sequence comes from Corvus cornix cornix, assembly GCF_000738735.6. Lineage (NCBI taxonomy): Eukaryota > Metazoa > Chordata > Aves > Passeriformes > Corvidae > Corvus > Corvus cornix. The sequence continues at coordinate 6,479,033 of NC_046344.1, read as the reverse complement.
CCTTCTGTTGCTTTGACGTGTCTTATACATCAGCTCGGGTTTCACTATGACACCAGAACACCCAAGAGAAATGTCAGGAATGACACACAAGGTCGTGTTTCTGGTATTTTCAGAAAAGATTGTAAAGACAGGACTGGTCCCCGGTGCTTGTGCTCCCACTGGCAGGTGCAGGGATGCCCTCGGGGCACCTCTAAGCCAGGGTGGGTTCCCCGTGTGTCCCCTGAGAGTGGCACAGGACACACACACAGTTTGAAGAGCAGATTTGGCCCTGGGCTCTTGCCCAAGCCTGGGAACAGAGGGGGCTGAGGCACAGCTGGGATCTCCCTGCAAGGGGTCCCAGCCCTAGAAAGGGATGAGGCGGCTGCAGAGCAGCCCCGTGGTGGCCACCCCGTACCTACCTGTGCCTCTGCTCTGCAGCCATGGATGGGACACGTGTGGGGCAGGATGCCATGAACAACTGCACCGACCAGGAGTACTGGGACACCCTCGTTTCCCAGTGCATCCCCTGCAGCCTCGTGTGCAGCCAGCGCCCGGCCAGGAGGTGTGATGCTGTGTGTGGTGAGTGCTGGGGTGTCCCTGGACGGAAGAGTCAGGGATGGGGCAAAGCTGGGAGGGAGGATCAGACCCCGGGATGAGCCCAAGGGCAGGCTCTGAGCCAGCTCAGCTTTGCAGAGCTTCAAGCAAAAAACACAGGGGGATTCCTGACAGCTTCCCATGGATAGGCTGGGGCTGGGAACAGCTCAGGAGCGAGACCAGGATCAAGCGCCTGCATCTCTGCAGTGCTCCCTTCTGGGGTCACAAGGCTACACCAGCACTCACGTCCCCGATTGGGGCCACCCCACCCTCCAAAGGCAGGGCTGGGGAGCCACCACGTTCAGTGGATGTGGGTAATGATAAACCCCCGACGTGGGACAGGCACTGAGATGTCCTGAAAACAGGTGGGGAAAAGGAAAAGGGAGAGAGAAACTTTGCACCCAAACCCCATGCCAGTGCCCTGCCATGAGTCACAGGCTGAGGTTGACTTAACGCCGTCCCAGGGTTCATTCAGTAGCCACAAGGGAACATCTCCTCGTTGAGGACAGGCGATGCCATTCCTGGCATCCCGAGCTGCTGCTGAGGCAGGTTTTGGTGTGTCGCAAAGAGCCGTGCAAGCCCCAGGGCGGCAGCAGCAGCTCTGAGAGCAGCAGCCAGGAGCTCCCAGGTGAGTACAGCTGCCTCTGGCTGGCAGAGACCGTCCCCTCCCTGAGCAGCTGCCAGCAGATGCCTTTTCCCAGCTCTCCAGCCAAACGCCACCCCAAATCCCGTGGATCTGTCATCCTGCCAGCCCTGCAGAGGCTGTCAGTGCCTACAGCAGTGGGCAGGTCTCACCCTGTGCCTGTCAGAGCAGAGAGCTGGGCTCATCCTCTCATGAATCCGGGCGCTGGGGTGGTGGAGGGATGTGCTGAGGACACCGTGTTCATCTCCCTCACCTCCCGCAGAGTCCATGGATTGCAACAAGAGACCCGGATTTTACTACGATGATCTTGTGAAGAACTGCATCAAGTGCAGCTCGGTGTGTGGGCAGCACCCCAAGGAATGCGCCCTGTCCTGCGAGCGTGAGTTGGGGAAGGGCCACCAAACCCAACCCCTTCGTCCCAGGGGCCTGCACTTTTGAAGGCTGCCATTTCACTGGGGCTGGGGAAAAGCAGCCAGGGCATCTCCTTCCCATTTTCTCCATCCTAGAGTGGCTTTTCCCTGTTGTGTGCTGGTGTTTTACAGGTTGGGCAGCTCCCCCAGCCAGGGCAGAATTGGCAGCTGTGGATCCCACCTGGCTGAGCTGCCCCCAGCCCTCGGGGAGGGGGAATACAAGGGGACAGGTAGATCCTCAAGATCTACAAGTCCTACACTGGGGTTGAGACGATCCCTGGAGATAGGGGAGGGTGTGAATGGGGTGTGGGAAGGGATCTCCTCTACCTCACCACGGAAGAGAAGTGCAGGTGAACAGAGGGGATACAGAGCTGCTGTGAAATTCTTTCCCAGGGGAGGGCACAGGTGCTATCAGCTCTTTCCCTATCAGAAAGCCACCCCGGAGGTGTCTGAGCTCCCCCATCTCTCCTGCCCCACAGCCACCCCTCCGGGGCCGGCGGCCGTGCTGGAGCAGAAGGCGTGTGCGGAGCAGGACCCGTGGCTGGTGCTGTACCTGCTGCTGGGGCTCTGCCTCTGCACCCTCATCTGCTCCCTGCTCCTGGGCTGGACTCACCTGCGCAGGAAGGGAGAGGGGGTCTCCTGCCAAGCCAGCGCTGGGACCTGCCACTGCAAGGAGGACCCTGCCAAAGGTGGGTGCTGGCAGCACTGGGGGCACTGGGAGAGGGTGGGGAGCTTGTGGGGGGCAGGCTCATGCTGGCAGGCACTGCTGGAGGGGCAGAAAGCAAAGCCAGGTCTGAACAGGGGAGGGAGGAAAAGCAAAGACAATGATGTGGTTCAGTCTGAGCCTGGAAGAGGGGCAGGACTGGACCCTTGTGCCCGATTCTCCACCATAACCTCCTCCTCAGTCACTCCTTGCAAAGCCCCAGGCACAGCTTCCCGCTGCCAGGCAAGGCTCTATAGCCAGCACCTCTCCAGTCTCCATCCAGAGGCTGAGGGGCAAAAAGCCAATCCTTCTCCAAAATAAACACCTGTCCCAGAAAACCCCTGTTTTAGTTCTGGAGCCGGAGGAGCTTCACAAGTCCATGTGTTAAGGAGAAAAGGAGAAAGGATAATGTGGAGAAATTCAACATGGAAAAGGTGTTTTTATTCTTCCTCCTTTTATTCTCTCCTGCCTTTCCAAAGAAAAATTGCCTACTTACCTATTTCTGCACACACATCACACACATCCTTGTTTACATACATCCACCTCAAAGCCATGAATATCAAAAATCACAGAGGAAGAGCCCATGAGCCAATGTCACACCTGGAGTCACTCCCAGGACTGTCACTCAAGCCATTCCTGTCTGCTTTGCTGAAGGACATGGGGATCAAAGGGTCATTTTTAAGGGAAGCCACCAGGTTTGGAGAGATTTTCTGGGTGTTCTAGGTGATGCAGCAAATCCATGCTGGGAGCTGGATGTCCTCTCCTGTTCCAGGACCAGCTTTTCACAGGCTCTAGTGCAGCACTTCAGAGCATTCCTCAGGTAAAAGCTGCTCTAAACCCCCTCAGCTGCCGCACTGTTTATTTGCAGATCGGCTGGTGGAAGCTGGCAGCGTTGGTGATGGATTCACCAGCATCAGAATCCCAGAGCCAGTGGAAACCTGTGGCTTCTGCTTCCTTGGACACAGCTCTGCTGTACAAGAGACCAAGTCCTGCCACAGCACCTCCTGTCAAGCTGGGGAAAGGGCTGCTCCCTCCTTCACCGGCATCTGCAGCACGGGAAGCGCTGGGGCCATTCCCAGCCCTGACGATGGCCACTTCAAAATCATCTGTTCTCCTTCCCAGGAGAAGACACCCATGGTGTGACCACAGTGGATGTTCCAGCACGGGATCACAATGGAGGGATGCTCCCTCTGCCTCCAAACCAAAGCTGCTTCACCCTCTTGTTGCCAGTGACTGGAACAGCCTCTACCCAGCCCCGGCTGTGCCAAGGGCTGTAGGATACAGACAGGGCTGGAGGTTGCACAGAGCTGTTTGCTTCCACTCAGGAAATTAAATTCCCATTGTTCTTGTGCACTCCCAGTGAAAGAAGTCTCTTCCCATGTAGCAGCATCTGACTTCATCCTCCAACTTGACCTCAGTGCATCCCAGCCATCGGGGACGTCTCATGGGGGCTTTTCATCCTGGTTCCACCCCCAGCATCCCTGCAAAGGAACAGGCTGTGGTGCCTGCTGCTCACTGGTCCCCATGGAGAGCTCACCTCTCCCTGCTTGGAGATTCCATTGCATACCAGAACAAGTTGCAGCAGCTCTGTAAACATCTCAAACATGGAACTGGACCCAAGGATTCACTGGTGAAACTTATAAGGACCCAGTGTGGGAAGCTCCACTGTCAGCTTCCAGCACAGCCAGGGGTGATGGTGAGGCTTTGCCTCATGACAGGGCATGATGCTGCACACGAGGAGCTGGGACAGGCACCAAAATCCTCAATGGAATTGGGTTTAAATATGAAAACTCATCCAAGGCTGTGATCTTTCTACAAAACTGGATTTATGTATATCTGACCTGGGTTATCCTGAAGAGCTGGTAAAAGTGAGGAATCAGCTGGAGATAAAGCTGCTTTGAGAGTATATTTTTATCTGACCTGGCTTTGAAAGCTACCATGGAAAAATAGGGGTTTCAATGTGTAACTTGAGGTTCTCATTTCCACTAAAGGAGACTGTAGGAATTTTTTGTTTGGTAAGGAATTGCTCCTGGTAGGAGCCCATCCCCTCTACTGTCTCAGACTAGAGCTTCAAACTTGGAAGAATAAACATAAGTCAATACATGCACAAATTTGTGCTGGGAAAGCAGACAGCTGGAGAAAACACAAGCAGAGTTCTAACAGATTCTGTCCCTTCTACATTATATATCTCTTTAAATGTAAATACTTTCTTATCATTAAAAGGCATCATCTGGGAGGTTGAGCCTCTCACTCTGGTCACCTCCCACTCTTCCAGCTTCCACAGTGGATGGGTCTCCCAACTTCCAAACCTTCCCTACATCCCAGTAAACCTGGGGATCCTCTTGGCCTCCCCTCTCACATCAACAGCTTCCCCTCCACCTCCACAGCAGCATCTTCCATGGCCTCTGCTCCCTCCTGTGGAATCTGCTCCAATGCCCTCTGGTCTCCTGCTGTCAGTTCCTGTGGTCTCCAGTGGTCTCCTGTGGAGACCAGTTCCTGTGGTCTCCTGCCCCACAGCCTCAGCTCCCACAGTCTCCAACACCATGGCCCCAAATCCTGTGGCATCATTGGCAACCCAATTCCTCTAGACTTCCAAAAGTCTTTCAGCCCCAGAATTCACTTTGGCCTCCATCCCTGCTCAGCCTCAGCTCTTCCTCATTCTGCACCCTGGCACAGCTTAATCTCTCCCTCAGCTTCCCCACTCTCTCGGTTGCTGTTCCAGCTCAGCTTCTTTCTTGTCCTCCCACCATCTCCTGCTCTGCCATTCATCTCCTACATCCTTCAGCCTCCCTTTGCATTCTTGCTCTGCTCCTGCTCTGTTCTCAGGCTCCTGTTCATGCTCAGACCTCCAAAGCCCCTTGGCTTCTCCTCACCCTCCTCTCCTGCTCCATCTCCTGCTTCCTCTGCCTTCCTACAAAACTGGGTTCCCCACCCTCACTGGGGCTCTGATCCCCCTCAGGTGGGGCCCCCCAGCACCGTCAGCCCCACTTCTTTTCCTGCTCTGGGTTTCCCTTCCCAGAAACATGCTCAGACTCTGCAGGGAGAATCCCAGAATAGTTTGGGTTGGAAGTGATCTCAAAAAATCATCACATTCCAATCCCCTGCCATGGGCAGGGACACCTTCCACTGGACCAGGTTGCTCCAAGCCCCGTCCAACCTGGCCTTGGACACTTCCAGGGATGGGGCAGCCACAGCTTCTCTGGGCACCCTGTGCCAGGGCCTCCCCACCCTCACAGGGATGAATTTCTTCCCAATATTCCATCTAACCCTGCCCTCTGGCAGTGTGAAGCCATTCCCCCTTGTCCTGTTACCCTAGGCCCTTATCCAAAGTCCCTCTCCAGCTCTCCTGGAGCCCCTTCAGGCCCTGGAAGGGGCTCTGAGGTCTCCCTGGAGCTTTCTCTTCTCCAGGTGAACAGCCCCAGCTCTCCCAGCCTGGCTCCATGGCACAGGGGCTCCAGCCCTCGGAGCAGCTCTGTGGACTCTCTCTGCAGTTCCACATCGGGCTCCAGCACTGGAATCTGTGCTCCAGGTGAAAGGTTCTGCACTTACCTTGGGGCAGCACCAGCACATCCTCCGCTAGCACCAGGGCTGGGAATGCCCTCAGCTCTGTGCCCCCCCTGCCCAAGTGCTTCCCAGCGAGGACAGGCACTTCAGGAGCAGGAAAACCCTCAGCAGCAGCCAGTGCCTCACCAGGCTGCTGCTTTCCAGCAGGGAGCTCCCGGGGACACGTGGATCCAGTCCAGCTCTGGTGCCCTACAGACCTTCAAGTGTCACCTCCAGGAACCCCCTGCCATGGTATTTGTAGAGAGATTCAGAACCTTATTTAAGAACAGGACAGAATTAACTGAACACATGCCACCAGTTTTGCAATTAGGGCATCTCTGGAGGATCAAGAGGCATCAATTATTCAAATGAGAAGGACTTTAGGGCCATGTCTGCTGCCAGTGAGAGCAGGAGCTCACCCCGTGTGGCACCACCGTGTGCCCCAGCTGGCCCAGGAGCACTCACCTTCTCACACCTAGCCAAAGCCAGGGTTGGGACAGGGCTGTTCCTCCTGTCACCACGTGCTGTCTCAAAAATTGGGGAAAGCACTCATCAGAAGCCAAATCCTTCCCTCCAGGCCCAATACACAAGAGGGGAGCATCCCTCACCCTCCCCTCCTTGTGAGAATGTAACTACAGTTAGTGGCAGAGAAAAGGTAACACCGAGCAACTCGAACAAATCAGCAGGAAAATAACAAACACCCTTAGCTGGAGGACCAAGAAGAATCAATGGATTTGGTATCACATTTTACATCCACTGGCCAGCCAATATCAGAGGGACACTCTATGTACAGGACACAAGCAATTCCAGATGGGACGAATCAAACCATGTGGAATTAAGGGCACTGATTCTGAGCAAGAGCCCACACCCAAGGTTTAACCAATTCTCATATTTCTGCTTTTTGCATCAGGCACCAGCATCAGGCAAAGCTTTATCTCTACTCGAGGGGCGAAGGGACATGAAAATGTAGCTAAAACCACTTTCTGGCTATTTTTGTGTCCCCTGTAGAGCCGTGTTCACTGCTGGCAGGTAACAGAACACACCCCACTGTGAGCCTACATCGCTCCGCCAGTCTTTGTTTCCAGTCGTTTCTGCAAATGCCTCCTCCCAACAGATCTAGCTGTGCTGATAGAAAATGTACCTCAAAATAAACAAGTCAAGCCCAAACTGCTCCCTGGGATGAGGAGCTGTCACCGGTGGAGGAGGCAGCCTGTCACTGCTGACTGTCAGCACATCAGGGAGGCTTCGCTTCACCCGCCCTTCGGGTGTTCCGTGGCCGGCGTTTTCCTACAGGCGATGTCGAGGGAGTTCCACGGAGAAACCTCCCGGTTCTGCCGGGAATTATTCAGTGCCTGAGCTGCCTGGCTGCTGCTGAAGAGATGGAGAGGGAGAGAAGGCTGTGTTTAAGAACAAGCAGCGTAAGGGGTAGCGCTGCTCGTACGCCAGCAGCTGCTCTTCCATTTTTATAGGAAGAGGGAAAATGCTGTCCTCTCCTCTCGGAACCGGCATGGACTTACTAGTGCTGGAAATAGAACCTGGTGTGATTCGGGCAGGGACACGGGAAGGGTGGGATGGCAAGCGGGAGGGAGGGGGGAAGAAAAGAATAATAGAGCTTTTAATACCCCAGGAATTCTGCTTTTGAAACCAGAAAGAGAGCCCTGAAAGCTACCCCCGAGAACCATCTGCGCCGGTGCAGCCGCACAGAGCAGAGCCCTCTCCACCAGATGGGCGGGGAGGAAAAATTAAGGGTGATTTATACGGCTGCCCTCGTCTCTAAACAATTTGTTCCTGAAGGCTTAACAAAGCCGGCTGCAGCAGCTCCGCCGGCTGAGCGTGTGCTGTGGAAAACAGAATTCATTAAAAGGGCAGCCAAAGGCTCAGACCTCGGCGCCACAAAGCGAAGGCACCGCCGGAGTCATCCTCATCCTCGGCGGCCGCCCGCCGCGCGGTGGCACTCCTCATCCAAGCGGGAATGCCAATGCAGCAGCGCTGGGAATGGCGAGAGGCTGGGAGCTGCCTCCCTCCGCAAGCCTGCTGCATTATTAAAAGGTAGCAGAAAGCGTCGCACGGCATCCGCACGGTCCCGTGCTCGGCTCGGGGGGAAGGAGGGGCCCCTCTCCTCTCCTGCGGGAGCGCCAGGCAGCCGCAGCTCCCCAGCCGCGCTCCACTGCAGGCAGCAATGCTCAGGTTAAACCGGGCGGCACCAGGTACAAATGGAAATTACCCCAGCGCGACGTGTTACACAGGCACGGAACGCGATGGCCTCGGCAGCACCGGGGCAGCCCCACACCACACCCAACCTCCTGGGCCTGATTCAAGGTGCTTCAACTTGTCCTTTCTTCCTCCCTGCCCTGTCACAGCAACCTCTTGATGTACAAAACCTCCTCGGACTCTTCCAGTCTGTGTGCAAATCAAGAATTCCACCGTCTTTCTGTTCAGGTGCTCTTGTAAGATGCTCATTTAAAAACCAAACATACTCAATTTCCTTATTTTCCTATTTTTCTGTTTATCAGACTGTGTCTCAGGTAGGTCAGAAACCTGTACCTCATTCCTAAAGGATTAGATCCCTCCCTGCTTTTCCACACTGGCAAAGCCAAGGAATGGCTGCCTGGGGATTTGTGCAGAGGTTACAGATCAGAGAAGCTGTGGCTGCCCCATCCCTGAAATATCCAAGGCCAGGTTGGACAGGGCTTGGAGCAACCTGGGATAGTGGAAAGTCTCCCTGCCCACGGCAGGGGGTGGAATGAGATGATCCTGAAAGTCGAACCCAAACCATTCTGTGACTTTGGGTCTGACACCAATTTACACAGTGCCCAACTGACACTTTGCCCTCTCCACAAGGGAGATGAAGCTATTTTTGCTCTTCCAGCTCTGTTCTGAAGGCTTTCTCTCCCAGGCTGCTATTCCACCCCCAGCCCAAGCTCCTGAGAGTGAGATCCAGCACGAGCAGCTCCTGCTGGTACCTTGACACAGTGATGGAGGGGGAGGAAAGGCCCCAGAGCTGCAAGCTGAGAACACCAACACACAGGCTGTGCCTCTGCAAGAGGAGAAGAGCACGTGAAGAGTTAATCCATGTGGGAGGATACAAGGAACCAATACCAGCCTAGCACATACCAGGAAAATGTGTTGTTTACTTAGAGCACTGCAGAAGGGCTCAATAGCAGCAGATCCATCGCTCAAAGCTGCCCCAGCAGCGACCGTTCCCAACAGATGGTACATTTTTCACCACTGAGGTTCTCTCAAGTGTCAGATATATATAAATCCACCTTTGGAAGGCAGCAGAGGAAAAAAACAAACCAAAACAGCAACAACAAAACAAGCGCTTTTGAGAAATTCAAACTTATTCACAAGATTTAAAAAAAAAAAACAAACCAAAAAGAACCAAGACCACTCTTACAGTATAAACACGCCAATTCATTCATTTTTACTGATGGTTGCATTTATGAATTTCATTCTTGTGAAAAAAGGGAATAAAAGGAAAAAAATTAAGAAAATAGCTATTTATAGAAAACAAAACAAAAAGGGCTCAAACAACAGAATCTGTGCTGATGCTTTCGATGAGCAGTCCGATGGCATTGAACATTACCTGTGCAAGCAGGCATGCTTGAAAACCTGTCTGAGTACTGCAGCTTCAGTTCCACAATCCAGGATTTCTTTTACGGTTGTTGGAAACAAAAGAGCCTAATAGTTTCATACTGTATTTATTTAATAACTAAAATTCACAAATAAAAAGATACTTGCAAAGTCCTTTAGTTGTCTCATCCCCTCCTCCTCCACTCTACTGCTTTCAGACCCATATGCATAAAAAAATGGGTTTGGATTTTTAATTTTAACTGTTATATGATTGGTCGTTGGAGCTGAAGCACCAAATGGAGAAGATGCTTTATGGAGATGAGGGTAGAACCCTTTGCCTTCCCACACACATTTTGGAGGAACACAGGAGATGTACCAGTGCCCGGACTCCTCTGCTCCCATTTCCCCCACCCAGAGCATTCCTTTCATGTTATATTTCCTCTGTTAAGTGACTGACTGCAGCCTCTTTTCCCCCTTTCTGTCCTCGTGGGACCGCACACACGTCGGACATTGTTCATTTCTCACTCTCCAGGCTGTGAGTCAGTGTCAAGTAGGTCCTGTTACAGCTCAGTGCGAGTTGGTTTGTAATGGGTCTTTTCATTTCAGGTAGGTTTGTGTGTCGATTCAGAAGGCTTGCGCTGTTTCTTCCTTGTTTATATCTGACAAGCTGCTGGGTAAGGCTATTCATACTCCAGGAACTGTTTGTGATAGAACAGCAAATATCTGGAAGAGAGCAGAGGGACAGTGTCAGCTCTGTGCTGGAGCAGATAAGTTTCCATTGAGGTAACCATAAAACACGAGGGCTGTTAATTTTGGTTTTCTTTTCAACTTGAGGTGATTCCAGGGACACTAACCAGGGATGAGAAGGCCAGAAGCCAGATAACATAATTTTACCAGCAACTCAGGGAACTGAACAGCTGTGTATCAAAGAGGAGTTCCATGGATGCCCCATCCCTGGAGGACAGGGCTTGGAGCAACCTGGGATAGTGAAAGATGTCCCTGCCCATGGCAGGGGGTTGGAGTGAGATGAGATTTAAGGTCTCTTCTTAGCCAGGCCATTCTATGATTCTATGAAAGAGTCAAACCTTGAAAAATCTACTCAGGACCTGAAAACCCTGGAAGACTGGACTGTGTTGGTGCCCAGACAGGCAACAACCATTTAACACTAATGTGACACAAAATAAAGGTGCTTTAAGATGCAACTGTTGCTTCAGTGTCACATTTCCAGAGATCAGAGCAGGATTATTACAAATTGCCTCCCATTTACTGGTATGGAAGCAGAATGAAGCAGCAGCCATGTGGGTGAACACTCATGTCCCAGTCAAGTATCTGATGTCTCAATCTGTACTCAAATCTGGTGTTTTAAAGGATGAAATTCTTCCTGTCCCTAATTACTGTGTGTGTACTGATACAGAAGGGAGCCCAGCCCCTCAGCAGTCACACAGAAGAAGGGGACTGATCTCTACACAACCCTGTTCCCACACTGATGCAGCCATTGGTGAGTCCTCAGAGCACTTCTGAGGCATTCCAACTGTTGTAATTCCATCCAAGCACTATGGATTCCCTCACATGACGCAGAGCTACTGTGTCAGCCTTTATCTGAACCAGGGAAATGCATCAAAGCTCAAACCAGCCTCTATGGGCAATAGTTGTGTCGTACATCCTCTCCTCCTTGCCTCCGGCAGCTTCTTCCATGGACATAACCCCACCTGAGCAGAGCCACTTGTTACTGAATTACAACAAACTCATTTCTCTGCTCACCTCAAAGCAGAAGCTCCCTGTCAAGTCACTTAACACTAAAATTCAGGTATTACAGATCTCTGGTTTTACTTCCCGATTGAAGTTTGAAAAAAGAAAAAACGGGAAAATCTATTAAAAAAATTACAACCTGAACATTGTGCCTGCAGCAATCCTTGAAAATGTCATGAATAATTAAAACAAGAATGGTAAAGGCTTATCTCTGCAGTACCAAGTCCATAATTGAAAATGCAAAATGAAGACTTCAGATTTTAAGTTGCTTTTCTCTTGGAACATACACCAGTCCCCAGTGCTTCCCTTGATAAATACTGCTTTGTGCTCCCAAAAGTTGTGGAATACAAATATCTGAAGCCATAATGTCAATTTGAGATTAATTTAAAGCCATGAGCTAAGAAACAGCTCATGTTCTCTACCTGCCTCCCATAGAGCTTTGCCATTCTGGGTCACAGCACTTCCTTAATGGCTTTTCTTCAAATCTTTTAAACTCACAATAATCCAAAAGTTCTGCAGGCACAGACTGGATTGTGTCATTGGGATAAGCACTGCTCCTGCACTGAGTGATCACATCACATCACATCACTTTGGTTTTCAGAATCCCTTCCATTAGCAAGAGTTTGGACATGAGCACCAGTTCCAGACTCTGCAGAGTCACCTGATGTCCCCCATCCTTCCCCTTCCCTCAGCAAATCCAGGGTTATAAAGCAATTATGTATAAATGTAATTGTGCAGTCTCAACGCTGAAGCACTGAGCATTACAGGGGATATTCAAGAGAGAAATTATCCTTCTCTGTTATTACAAGGGGTTTTTTTAAAGTAAGAAAAACCCAACAAAGGTCAAAGTTTCCCTTCCTTTCCCCTTCCCAGGTGACCACTTACCCTTCACTGTCTAGCACATCCTTAATGCTTGCCTTGGTGATAATGGCATCATCACACTTGAACCACTGGTCCTTGTGCTGCCGGATGAAGCTGGTATAGTGCCCACTCTCCAAGGTTCCCTGGTGATTAACTACTGCAAACAAGGAATACCTGGGATAGAAAACAGATCATCAATACGTGCATCAAAAGGGGGAAAACAACAGACATTTCAGGCAGGCAGAAGCTTTTGCTCATGAACAGACACAGCAACGGTAAAGGATCTGATCCGTCAGTAAAACACCAGCTTTAACCTAGCTGGGAAGAGGGTGGCCTTGCCCTCCTCTTTCCTTTCTTTCCCTTTCCCAGGGAAAAAAAACCCAAACATTTTTATTTTCCTGTCTTGCTATTTCTACAATTCTCCAGTCTGGTGACCATTGTCAACTTTACCAATACCGGTTACCAAATTTTCTTCTAAAATAGATCAATATTGGTGCATTCCTGAAGAGGAGCACTGACTATCCAGTCTGACCTTTTACTTCCCTGATTTAATCTAGTGAACCAGAAAAAATGCATTTGAGGTATGGAGAAGGAGATAATCTTAGATATTTCTAATGATAAACTTCTGAACTGATTAACTGTCCTTAATCTCCAAAGCCTGTACTTATTTTGAAATACTGAATATATTCAGCCTCAACTTCCAGCTCTCAGATGCTGCTGTGCATTTGCCTGAAAACTTGCAGGCACACCAATGTTCCATAAAAGATACTGATAATCAAGTTGCTCTCATTTTCTTGTTCCTTTTCTTCTTTTAAAAATGCAAGACTGAAGTCTTTGGCTCTTTTGTTCTAAGGTAAGATTTTGTTTCTAGTCTTTTAAATAGACTAGTGGCTCTTTCTCAAGTATTTTCCACTCTCTTTAACTCTTTCATAAAATGCTGCCCTCACACTGTGTGTGTGATACAAGCACAGCTACACAATGGTAAAATAATCTCTCTAATCTCACTTGATACTGTCCTACTCGTGTTCAAAATTCACAGAACTCTTTTGACACAGCAGTGCCGCAACAAGGCACCGATTCACTGACTGCCTACAGAGGCATTGACTGAGAGCCACCCTCTCTAGGGGAGTCCTTGAGTCCAACTAGGATGGACAGCACCCTTCAGTGCAGCTAGAGCATTCTGACATTGCCCCAGCTGTTTCTTGGCACCCAGATCACTGAGGAGTCCAGATGTCTCTGCTCTCATTGCCTAAATCTGCTTCATTTTTAACAACTTCTCCAACTTAAGGCATGTGCAAACCTTAAGAGTGATCAGCTGTGTTACTTTCAGACCTTTTCTAACACTACTGAACACCCCATACCTAATGATTCAAGCTGTAGGCCCACAGAACACCTGCCTGGTACCCGCCTGGATGACACCTGCACTAACACCTGGTTAGTTTGGTTTTACATTTTTTGTATGATTCCAGTTTCTTACTGAAACTTTTAGTGGCAAATGAAGTGCCTTGAATTTAAATACACAACAGCAGCAATGATAACTGAAGAGGTAAGGTTTGTGTGACCATTTTATTCCCAGAGCAATGGATATTGGTTTCAATTACACCCATTTTACATTCTTGATCAAGTCCCACACCAATCCATCATTTATTCTGACTGGAATCAATACCTGACCAATACACCCCAGGATTACTGGGATCATCTACTCCTGACTTTGAGTGTCCGTGTTCTATTAACTTTCTTTGGTCCTCTGGAACTCCCTTTGCCATTGCAATAGGAAGAGGATTATTTAAAGGAAACACCCATCCCTTCTAATAAATACTGTCACCACAGCATTTACTTTTGCCCACAGACCATTTGCTGGGGGTATCACCCTCAGCTCTGGAAGGAGCCACAGCCCCACTGAAGGGCAGGAACTGCAGTGAGTGAGGCTTTATTTTGCAACATTTCAGACTTACTGTGCTGTCAGATATGGTAATGCACTGGCACTGCAGGATTTAAAGCAACACCATCTCCTTCTAGAAGGTAACTACCTTTCACAACAGGAGTCATGGAATGTACCACTTACTTATTATCATTGTTTAGACTATCCGTCGGCTGCTGGTACTGCCCGTTCATTCTGCTCTCTTTACTGCAACACACATACACACAAAAATCCAGTCACTTAAAGCAGTGGCTTCCCAAACCCAGGAAATTGGTCTGACATGACACACAGCCTGTTTGCTGAATCCAGGTCCTTATTCCAGCTGAGCAGCAAAGGGCTGATTGCGATGCTAAAGACGCTTTACTTGCTCTCACAGCAGTGCTACATCACAAACACCATTTCTCCTCCTAGTCAAAGCTTCAGTGCTGCAAATACACATCTGTTTACATCAAATGTTTTATCCAAAAAGCTTAAAAACAGGTTAAGGAAAGATTTGTATTCGAAACCCGGGAAATTATCTAATTACATCAATCCTTTATCTTGTGATGGGTCAATCATCCCGGCTCTGACTTGTAAATTCATTTTATGTTTTGACAGCAGCAATAGGATTATGCTGTTGATTTCTTAGCTGGTAAAATTCAGACTACTGAGTTATGCCTGCTGATTATCCCATCTCTATTGCATTATGCTGGATACCTTTCATCATCAGAGCCTGTTCTGTCCAGGGAGAATTCACCACAGAAGAACAAGGAAGTCTCAAAATCTCCAGAATATATTGGAATAAACCATATATTCTTAATATAACAGTATTTAACAGAGCTTCAGGGCTCTCCTTTCTCTCTTGGTAGAAGCATCTACTTTCTTCCCTCGGAAATGAGGAGTGCAGGCAAAGCATGAAATTGTAAGTAAAATTTCAGCATCAAATAGAGTCCCCTGTTAAGAGATACCATGGTTTGGGGCTTTCTGCACTGCTTCAGATATAAATTAAGTCTGAATATCCTCTTGCATATTTACATGGAATATCTGACAAATACTTTTTAATTAAGCTGATTAAATTCCTTTCATGAAGGTGTATTTATATAAATGCCATGTCTTCCACAAACCTGGGAGGTGGGAGAAGTCTTGCTGTTTTATTTTAATCTGGACTATGTTTTTGCTTCTTGCAGCATTCTCTAAACAGAAGGTGAAGGTACTAAACAACCCCCCCAGATTTGCATATGTGCAGGAATAAAGAGGAAGGATTTTTATAACTTCAGGAACACTGAGTTAGGGATTAGGTTGGCTCTATTCTGGCCAACTGCACAGGATGGCAGGTGGGTGGGCACTGAGGGGATGGGACCAAAGCAGGGATCTGGGTCTATAAATTTAACAGGAAACCAGAAACACAACACACATTAATTAAAACCCCCCACCACACTGTTTAAAAATAAATTCTTTTTTGGCACATGAGACTGAACAGCTTATCTAAAAATGGGTTTAGACAAGCTACACCTTCCACAGAGAAGCTCATGGCAGAAGTACCACCACAGACACTGTTCTGTACCCTCAAGGATGCTCCTTGTTTCGTGCTGCACATGTATGAACTGGTAACCAGTTCTGCCCAGGTCTGTGGGGGGGTTCTGGACTTGGTACCCACCTGGAAGCCATGAAAGGTGTCATGTCCAGCTCCAGTGGAAACGAGACATACGTAGTGATCTTCCGCCTCAGTTTGGCTGAGTGTTCAAACCGCTGCAGGCAAAGAGCAAGAGGTTTATTCTTTAGAAAAAGGTTAAGTTTTATGTCTTTTTATAAATGTCCTAAGCTTAGAAACAGTAACATGAAAGCACATTAGCAGTCACTATGCAGGGACAGCTCCAGATTTTTCCTACCAGCTCTCTGGGAATGCCCATGTAAATAACAACACTTTTCTACCAGCAAAATAAACCGCCATTTAGGGACTCAATGTTAATACAGTATTAATTAGATTATTTACCTTGATATCTATGCATACAAACTTATTCCCACCTGACACCAAAGAAAAACTGTATTAAACAGGGAGAGCACACACAGCTTTACCCGAAGCAGTGTTCATTTGCACTAGGGCTGTTCAAACCCATGGCTGCTGCCTACCCCAGCTCACAGAACTGGTGGTAACAGGAGCTTGCCTTCAGATTGACACACTGAATCCACCCATCCAATCATCTCAAGTGACAGGAATCAAGCCTACATAGGAATACCCATTCAAATTAAGGCAAAAAATGGAAAATGCTAACAAAAAAAGCCTTGTCCCTCAGCCAAAAGGGGCCTGCAATACCCACCATCCTCTCCTCGTCTCCTTCACTGAACATTAAATGGAAACAGGAACAAATACCAGAAAGAGATGAATGAGTTTCTATTTAAAGGCAGCTTTCAATTTCAGAAATTCTGCTCTATTTACACTTCAAGTTAATTATTTTCCAATTGTGATGCTGTAACAATTCCCTAGCAACAGATCCAGATGTGAAAAGCTGAGACTTCTGCAATTCTTATCTTTTGTGTTTCTCTCTTGCTTTAACACATGAAATGAAATTTGCATTTTGCATAGACATGACAGCACAATCACTTAGGACAAGTAATTTATTTTCCAGAAGATCTTCAGTCATTTAGGATAACACAAATCCTGAATTAAGTATAGGAAAAGAGTAGAGAACATTCACCTTGACTTGCTCCAAGAGCAGAATCATGAAGGTGTGTCTTGTTAACTACTCTATAGCAACAAAAACAAAAGCCCAAAACTGCCTCCAAAAGCCAAGCACTCCTGAAACCTCAATTCAGTGATGCAAGAATGTCCTTCAGAAGACCCGAAACTGCCAAATTAAAACAACAGAACTGTGCTTTTACCCCGTCCAGTCAGGCTATAACACCTTTGGCATGTGACATTGCACATCCTCACAGTTAATGCTCAAGATGCAGCTGAAGATGATGGTGTATGGGGATGAACACCTGAAGGCATGACTGTCCCAAGGGCTGGGAAGGCCTGTGAATTAGAAGGGGAAGTCTTTCCACCTGTAACACCTTTTTCTAGGACGTGGCATGGCTTTCCAAGGACCCTTTGCCTCTTGACACAGAATGACCTTCACCTGCTGTGACAGCTGCCCACTTTACATCACATTTCAGACAGAAATTGTACAGGACTTAACTACCCAAGGGCCCCAACTGTGACATTATCTGCCATGATTTCACGTGACATCTGCTTTGGAGATGTTTAAAATGTTTAAAACTTCACTGCAGTCGGGAAGATACAGTAATGTTTCTCCACTGATACCAGAACTTTTCCACGCTTTTCCTTCAATACAGTGGCATTCTTTCAGTAAAAGTGTAAAAATTGTACCATGCAGGATGAGGGAGTGTTACTGGAGATTGGTTTCTGTGCTGGTTCAGGTTTTGGACCAGCCCTCCATCTTGTCTCTAGATTCAAGTTGGTCAAGTTCCCCCAGACACACTGCAAAGCTACCTCAGAGATAATGTAACACTATCTTAACAGAAAATCTAGCTGGGCAAGGCAAGCTATTTTTTATATTAGTTTATATCAGAAAAGTTTAGTCAGTGAAAGCCAGAAGACATGTCCAGGAATTCAGCTCATCCCCTCAGAGAGGAAATCACATCCTCTGCTCTGCTGGCCCCCCATGAACTTACTTTGAGATGAAAACAGGCCACAATGGGTAACTTCTTCATAGTGAGTTGTTTGGTAGATTCTTGGTAGCTATGGCAACCACTACATTTGATTTTGGCACTGCTTCCTAGATGTTCTGGCCTTGTAAACCTAAAAAAATATTGAAAAGCAAAGGAATGCACAAAACAATCAGATGATTTTTGATGCCTGCTGAAAATGCTTTTACTTGTGGATCACTGGCACCACAAGAGACAAGAGTCACTGGGTTTTAAGAAATTTTGGAAAAACCTACAATAAAACCATAATAATGTAAAGTGCTATGGCTCAGATATCCAAATCTGACATTGATCACTGCTCTTAACTTGCACTGAAGTGAATCAGCAGCTGAGCTCAGTGTTAGTTCATCTCCTACAGCAGAACAGCTCATTTTCCTACAGAAAACAAAGAAAGATCTTTTGTTTTCGATCCCAAAAACATTGATATGGAAGACACTCTTCTGGCAACACACTATTCTACCTTGTAGCCCTCCAGGGCTGGGATCAAAGCTCTGAGATGGAAAGGCCTGTAAACACAAAGTTCTTTTTAAAATACACATACCCTTCTAAAAAACCTTTGTTGACAACTAGAAAAATCTCTCTGAAAATTTTCAGACAGAACTGCTCAAAGGAGCCATGGGAAGAGACCATTAGGGAACAGGGAAGTGCTCACAGAAAATGGACTGCCTCGATGCTCTCACTACGAACTAAAGCAAAATCCCTCTTTTCCAGAAACTCAGCACAGAAAGGCCAGGACCCTGGACTGCTCAGTCCTTTCTTCCAAGTTTAGACTTCCATAGGGCAATCAACCATTTCCCCAGAGGCTGCCTTGCAACCAGGATTTTTGAGATGAAATATTTTGAAATATGGTTAAAAATTTTTCATTAATGCACACGAAGAACGTGAGGGCAACACGGTGTCAGCTCATCCTTCACCCTCCTTCTGACTGTGGCCAAAGCAGCCTCCAGCACTAAATGACATCACAGCCTCTTGTTTAATTAAGATTTCCTCTACCTGGTCTATGTGTCATCACCCTCTGGTTTGGTTTTAATGTTTTAAAACATTGCTTTATGTTTGTTTACCCTTAAGTCTCTAAAAAGGCTTATAAACTTGTTCTGATTGTTTGGAATGCCCTTATCTTTCCATTTTTGTGTCACATTCCTGTTCAATCCTTCCTTCTTCAGGTCAAATTCAGCTGCATGGCCACACTGACATGAACTTACACACCTTCCTTCTTCCTAACCTTTGGATAAAAACACAGACCCATCCTCTTTATCCATTAGAGTTCAACTTCTTTCCAAAGTCCGTATTAAAAGTATCTCTGAACCTGGATGCTTTTCCTTCCCTATCATCACCTTTGATTCTACAAATGTCTATGTTGAAGAACATCACCAAAATTCGACTGGTTTTGCCTCTTGGTGCATTCCTGCATTAGCAATTTTTCATTTGTGGTAATTCCCTCATTTCCTTAAAATTATTGATCTTAGCAGCGTCAAGAAGATTAGAAATCAGATGTTAGAGACTATGAATTTTTATTTCAGGAAGATTAGCTTTGCCCCAGGCTCCAGGTAATCTCTTCCTCAGGCAAATATCTGCATTTGCCACAAGAGAATGACTTTAAGATCTGCTGAAAGATCCAAGTGAACTGTACAGAAAGCCATAACCTTCTCCCCAGGTACCTGTTTCCAAGATGCCCAAGTTTCAAGCTCAGAATTACCTTTTCTTTTTGAAAGCTCCATTCCTTCAATCCTTAATGGCATCTCTGCAACTCATCTGGCAGTAGCTGACTCTCAGTTTTGCTTAGAGCAAAATCTGATTCCTACTTGGTGTTAGAATTTAGATAAATATTAAATGCAATGTAAACTCTTTTCATGTGCTTCCTCAGCCACCAGAACCAAGAACATGGAGACAGACATTAGTGATTTTGATCATGTAAAACCACGTTGCCTGGCAGCAGCCAATGCAAAATTTGTTTTCTTCTTGCATCATGTGGCAACTGGCTTTGAGTGCTTAGTGTTGCTCTGAGCCTTTTTACTTTCTCACATACAAACAACTAAAATATGTGTAAAAATGATGTTTGGGGACAGAGCTGTGACAAAGCATCACTTAATCCCAGTGGTCAGAGCCACCTGGAGAAGGGGATGAAGCCAAACTCCTTTTCTCCAAGCCCAAGCTGTGTTTGTGCCAGGCCATACCTTCGCAAGCAGTCTGTGAGGGTGGTGGTGCCTGACACGTGGCTTTCCCCATTCACGACACTGCCATCGCTGCCCGGACTCAGCGGCCAGAACGGGGTGGAAGAGCCTGGCAGATCCAAACTGATGTCCCAGAACGGGTCTATCGTCGTGGAAACGCCACTGTGGAAAAGAGAATGGTTTCATACACCTTTAAAGGAAGCCAAATGAACAGCTGCTCTCTTGCTTTGGGGTGCACTCCAGGTACTTAATTTTAAGGACTTTGGGATCTCCATCACCCCTAGAGGGCACTCAGAGATGACAGAAAATAGAGCTGCTCAGAGTGTTTTCCCATAGTTGATCGTTTTCCTGGTATTTAAGAGCTGTATGTTTGGGGAAATGTACATGATGTGTGAAATGCAAAATGTAAGTATTTAAGACACTTCCCCACTCACTGGAGCCCTGAGACTTAAAGCAGAGCTGCTCTGAGACAGAAGCACTACTGACCAGTATAAACCAGTCAACATCTGCGATACCTATGTGCCATCCAACTAGTTTAGAAGCTGGTCTTGTCTGCTCAAGACATGGAAGATGGTGCTTAAGGCTACCTCAAAAAAGAGAAAGCTTTTTAAATACTTTTGCTGTCCAGCAGTGCACTGAATTCAGCTTTGCAGTTCCTCTCTGCATCTCCTACAGCCTTTGGAATATGAGAGGCCAAAGAATAACTGCACCAAGGAGTAGCTCTTGTTCTCCATCAGAGTTCTCTAAAGACAGCTGAAGACAAGCCAAGAGCCAGACTGAGGAAAAAGCTGCTCAAAATTTTAACTGCTATTGACTCAAATCTTTTCTTCCAGCATCCACATTTTTAAGAGAACTTCAGGGGTCTAAGCTCCCTGTTAGGCTTATTTTTTGAGTTCTCTTTTCCCCTAAAATTCCTGTCTTTCACTCTGCAATCTCATTAAGCCTTCAATATTCTGCCTTTATCCCCTGGTTCATTTGTGCAAAAGTTACCAGTTTTTAGAAGAAAACTTCTTTTGTCAAAGTTTCATCAATGTTAATATTGTGTCATAACAAATCAGGCTTTGCATTATCACATAAGGATTCTGTGGCTCTACCTGGCAAAGAACAAAATTTCCTATGTTTTCCTCACAGTAAATCTTTTGCAAATCCCTCCAGGAAACTGAGAATAAAAGCAGATTCAAGCAAGCCCAGCCCATGTGCAGGACAGCAAGAATGCAAGGCAGAACAAAAAACAAGAACTCTGACTTCTGCACTATGGCAACACTAAACATCTCCAAAGAAAAGTCAACTTGCTCCAGTACAGAGCAGAATAATAAATACATTTTTCCATACTCTTGTAAAGGCTTTTTTCCTGGTACCTGAGATTACATTGGGTATCAGCCTCTTTGAGACCTCTCCTGATGATACATGAGGCTCCTGACTGAAGGAAAATGTGGTTCTATATAATTTTCTTCAAACATAATTGCAATTATGTATTTCGAAATTCAAAGAGATCTTGGAAGTCTTTTTCTTATGATCTTGGAAAACAACCACCTTTTCCAGAGTAGTAAAACATTTATGTGCATAAACCTGTGGCACTTTCCAGGCAGCTTTTTAGATATTTCTTAATATATGACAGTTAACTGGTAATTGATTACATTTAGCTGATAGAATTATAGAATCCCAGGATGGTTTGGTTGGAAGAGACCTTAAACATCATCTCATTCCAGCCCTTGCCATGGGCAGGGACACCTTCCACTAGACCAGGCTGCTCAGAGCTCCATCCCGCCTGGCACTGAACACTCCCAGGGATAGGGCAGCCACAGCTTCTCTGGGAAATCTGGGCTGGTGCCTCATGGTGCTGCATTTACACAGTTCTTGTCTTTCTGGAGTTTTGCTTGTATTTATTGGTATTCAAGAGAGGAAAGGTTCAGTGCACTGCAGTGGAGGGGTGCAGATTTGAAGCAGAGCCCAGGGTCAGGAAAAAGTGACTTACTGGCAGACTTGACAGGTAACATCCGACTGCAGTCCACCTGTGAAGATTTGGTCTATGATGCAGTTACAGTGGTTGGGGTTGTTGGCCTTCTTCCCATTATCATCACCTGCAGGAATGCAAACACAGGCTTAGAAGTCAAAAATCCTCTGACGGAAGAGTGGTTTGTCTTGGACTGTGTCTCCAGTAACTCCTTCTAACTCCAGCTTATACTGCAAGTTCACAAGGATAATACAGAACCCTGCAAAAGCTGTGCATTGAAGAAAACAAGGGAACAAGATGGGAACTCCTTGAAAAATATAGAAGATAATCGGAAGGTGACTAAATGTAGAGGTGAAACTTCAAGCCATAGCAGCTCTTAGCCAAACCCTTGCTCAGGGTATCTCCCTTTACAGAGATTTGCTTTCCACTGCCTGGCATAAAGATCAGCTCCTAAGACAAAGGAGTTGCCAAGGTGGTTAATGAAAATCAATATTTAAACTTCACAGAGAAAAGAAACTTCAGCAAATGCTACTTTTTAATTCTATCCCAGTCAACTTCTGTGAGCAGAGTGAGAGGAGAGGGTTTGTTAAGAGCCATTCTCCCTCAGCCCACTGCCTCCATCCCGGCCTTTCAACATCAACATGCACCTTCCATGCAGGTTTTTGTCAGTGGGAAAACAAAAGCTCTCCTTATCTTAAGTGGGGAGATAATGCTGCGTCCTCCTCCAGCTTCTCCAGAGGCACACTAATCCTCTGAGCTCCCCAGGGGCGCAGTGAACACATTCCCATCTTTTAGGTATCATGCACTGTCACTGCAGGTCCCAGGAGTGCAGAGTCATTTTTAGCATTTGAGCGCTGAGATTGAGCCAATTCAGCTTTCTCACAATAAGCAGAGTATTAAACAACCGAGCACTTCTTCACACAGTTCTCAGCTTCAAAGCCTTCTCCCTTCATTCCCCACAGGTGAGCTAAGAACGATACCCTTTTCCTTGGATTTCCAGACTGGGCACTGCTCATTTTCCTTGAGCAGGACAGATGCAACTGGCTTTGCCTTGCAATCAGAGATGTACACATCAACTATATCACAGCACCAGCTAATTTTTTAAAATACATCTCCCATCTCCTTCAACAGCAACTGCTACACCAGAACTAAGTTTGGCCAGGTTTCCCAGTGTCCTTAACTTATTATTAATTTGATTTCTGAAACTGAAATGCTAAGATTGAAATACTGAAATACTCCCCAAATCTCAGCTATTTCCCAAAACCGATAAATTTCTACTCAAGAATGTCCAAAAAACCACCTGAAGAAACTAGAAGTGTAGAGCAACGGGCCATTTTCATGTGTCTAATGTGTTCTAGCTGGAGTTTTCTTGCAGTAGGAGCAAATAGAATTATATTCTTTTTTTTCCAATGAAGCTTTAGAATTATGTTGAAAAATATTATATAACAATCTGGCAAAGGTTCCACCGGATACTAAGTGTGGAAAAGCAGTCATAGGTGATACCTACTAAGCTGAAATGGGCCACTTGAGTTAATTAGATGCTAAATGCCTCAGGAAAAGTTCTCCCTCAGCGCTGGATTTAGGCTTTAGAAACTTTTGTTTGAATTGCCAAGAAAAGCACATTGTTTCCTTAAAAAGGCTCTTGAAGAAAATGCCCTAAAATTAGATTTTGAGTGTATGAAGTTCAAGTTGGGGGTTATCACACCCGGTCTGAGGCACTTCTTGATGAGAATTTCAGCTAAATCTTACTGAACTTAAGTGCTTTTAAAGGCCTCATTTATGCTAAGCTAATGAAGAGGGCATACAGGATAGACTGTGCAAGGCATCCTGCACCTACAGATAAAGCTTCACTCATATTTACAAGCACTAAAGAAAAAAAATTCAAAATAGAATTAACTTGAGTTTTAGTTAAAGCTCCACTTTTCCTTTTTAAAGAATCCACATGCAACTACCACAACCTTGTAATCTCCCCATTTCAAACATTGTCTCTGCTTTGTTTTGAGGGGGCAGAAGGACAAAAGCAGTGCTGAGAGCTTTTCCCTGGACCACAGGTACCATCCCAGCTGGACACCTTCAGCAGACAGTTATTTCCTCCTACAGAGAGAACTGAGCTCTCCCTTTTCAATTACACAAGTCAATTAGGATCAGCGATGAGAGGGTCTCAAATGAATATCCTGCAAGCTTGTTCCCAGCAAAACAGAAGGGTATTACCCACTCAACATTATTTCCCATGACATTTGGTTGGAGAGGAGGGAAAAAGGAGTAAGATTACCACCTACACACATTTGTCAATATGGAACAGATGCTGAGGGGAGGTATATTATGCAGCTGAGAACTAGAAGCTGCTAGATTGTTGTGTTCAAGTTAAGGTTCCCTTCAACATTTCTGTCTCCCAAATTAGGTTTTAATTTAATATATATTTTGGGGTTTAAATCCAGTCATAATTCTTACCAGGGAAATCAGCAGCTTATTCTAAGAGAGGTCAGCACAAGACTAAAAGCAAACTTAAAAATACATCAATGTACACACTAATGTGATTATGAGAATGGCGGAAAATTGAGTTCAGAAGTTTGGAATCAAATTAAATGCAGATTTCAAAAAACCCCACACAAGTTACTACTGTGTCTGTGCAATAACTAAGCATGTTAACTTGTGTTCAAATTAGGCATTTAATATACTACTAAAGGTAAATAACACACAGCAACTGTAAAAACAGCTATAGACAACTTTTTAAGATTGTTTTTGGTTTTGATATAAAAACCTAAGTTTTGCCTCAATCTTCCATTCTGTATTTTAAATGAGAAAAGGGAAGTCAAGAATTGTCAGATTTCAAAAGGGGTGTTTATCAAAACAAGACATTAATGTTAATATTTCTGTTTTGCTTTGGTCCCTGGTGTTCTGAACAAGTGCTTGTTATTTCTGACAAAGCAGTGTACACACAAATCTATATGGATCAGAGCAGATGACATGTTCCACAAGCATATGCTCTATCAATTCCTAAGAATATCATACAGAATTCACAGAGCAGGGCAGTGTTTTCCTCCCAAATCTCAGTACACCATTCTTTTTCTGGCTTCAGATTTGTTTTGTAGCACTCCTTGTTACCGGGGAATGCAAAATGCTTCATGAAATCCAAATAAGTGAGGCACAATCCGTTTTAAAGTACTACTCTTCTTTTCTTAGACTACTGAATAATGTTTGGGATAAAAACATAGGATTACTTCTATTTTTCATCTTGCTTTTTGAACCTTTGTATACCAGTGCCCACCTCTGCCACTTGAGTGCTGTTACTCCTGCAATAAACACAGAAACCCCCACAGCCAGTGATGTCACTGGACAGAACATTAATTTTTGACTTGCAGTCTTGATCCATTTAACAGAACAGTAATTCTGGTCTAAGCTTCTCCAAGCTTGAAGATGTCTGAGACAAAGGTGGGAAACTAAAAAGCGTTTGCATGATTGGAACCTCACTAGTGTGGAAGTTTGCAGAGCACTGGTGATAAAGATGCATCTGTCATGTTGACTAAAAGCTGACTTAATGCTTTACAGCCTGGGCAGAAATACAGATTATTTACACTATCTTTTTCCACCAAAATACTACTTTCCAGTTAGATCACCTGCCTCCAATTGTTGGAATGAAAAAGATGTGATGCAGAGGCAAGACAGACTTGACCCCTTTTATTCAGAAATATTTTCTATTACTCCAGCAGCAGAGAGGAGCCCTGTTGGGGGTTCAGAATATGCCCTGCCCAGATGTCACAGCTCAAGCCAACAGTGCCTGCACATCTATCACCCCATAGACAGGAATTACATGGAGATCGGACAGGTATCCTGGTCTTCCAAAGCTCCACAGATGCCACTAAAACAAAGTTTAGATTGAACCAGCATTTAAAACACCAACCAAATCAAAGCAAAACTACCCAGGCCAGCCAGCCCACATAATCATCCCAGGGCAGTTACAGGATTACCAAACTTTTATCTATATGGACATCAAAATCACATATTTTTCCTAATTTAGGCAGTGACAGATCAACAACAAATATTCACAGCTTTGTCTTCACTTGCATTAAGACACTTCCTAGAAAGCTGAGTAAATGGAATGGAAAAGGGATACATGACTAATCACAGCCAAACAAACATTACTGGGTATTTATACATATGGAACACTTTCATTTACTTTGGTGCCTGAAGTCTTGGTGATCATGAATAATGTCCAAAAACTAGAGCAAAATTTTCCCCGTCACTTTTATTTGACTGTGTGTTAATTGTAGAACTTCATTACTATTGACTGGAAGCTTTAAAAGGTTTTTTTCCTTCATTAAAATAAATATTTAATATTAGCAGGGGAGGTATTATTTGCTTATTGTAGCTGTAGGACATGTTCTCACTATTAGTAATAATATTTTTATATCTGCACACTTCACATGCATGTGTGTGTCTGTGTGGATACACAAGTGGGAAAACTTTATCATTACACTGAACACTAGTTCATTCCAAATGTGGTTTTGCATGACTATACTTGAAATTCTGGTTTAGATAACTTGTTTGGTTCCCACACAACTGCTCAACCACTTCTTTTAAATTACCTTGATGTGGTATAGATTATTTACTATGATTTAATAAAAGCCTCTCTATTTCTTTAGAAACAGAAATTTGAAAACCTAGGTGCAGAGATGTCAAGGAAGATATGCCAGAGAAATTCTTCATTTAAAGTCAAACCACATTTTTTTAAAAAGTCTTTTTGGATTCTTTATCAGTTTGAGAAGAGCTCAGGGACCTTTACTGTTGCAAGTTTTTCTCTTTGCAATTCTGAGAAACAAGTACTACTTCATTAATTAATGAGGATGTGTAGAAGAAATATAAGCATCATCTTATATCAAAGATGAGAAGAAAAGCTTCAAGATTTGTTAGATCAGTGGTTCATAAACTTTACAGGAACCAAAACCTGTTTCTGTTTGCAGCTGAATTTATTCAGTGTTAAGAAGTGAGAAGTCAGTACTTGGGTAGATTCTGTTCCTTACTGGACTTCCACACCAGTTTAATTTGGATTATTGAAATCCATTTAGTGATTGTCAAATGACAGATATTAATAACATCAAAGGAAATGCTCTGTGTACTCCTGTCCTTGGCAGTACTTTTTTTGGAGAAGATTCTTTTGGAGGCACCAATTATGGATGTGAACAAGCCCATCTGCTGCCATGCAGGGCTATCTCAGAGATAAAAGCAAGACTCACAATGGTTCAGAGAAGCAGCAGCAGCCTTCCCTTTGACAGTCCTCTGATAAGCCAAAAAACTAAACCCTAAGTGCTTTTCCTAAGAGCATTTGAGGCAAGTTGAGTGCTTAAAGCTTCTTTTTGATAACCAAGGACTTTTTGTTTGTTCTGTTAGCATCAACCCTACTACTTTTCCCTTGGAGGAAGAGTAAAAATTTCTCTGCTGCAGTAAGTTTGCTACAGCAAACATTGTCAGATTGGGAAATTTCCAGTTCAGCTTGAGTTCAGCTAACTAACACAAAATACATCATTTCATATGATATTACAAAATCAAGACTTAGATACTTTGTGTCAAAAAGCATGGCACTAAATATTTTTATTGTATTGTACAATTACATATTGTTCTATACAGACTAATAAAACAAGATACCATAACCACCCATTGCTCTTTCTTACTCACATTTCTGTAAGCAATTTGGTATCAGAAATACAGTAGAATCATATTTAAGCAGAATAATAGTATTAAGACATAACCTTCCCTATGTTATTTTCATCAGTCACATGACACACTGACTAAGAGTTCTAACTACTTCAAGTATAAATAGAATTAAAATGGCAATTTAAAAGAAAAGACAGTGACTCACAGCCAATAAGAGAACATCATGATGGTGATTCAAACCAGTGTACAGGCTTGTCTGCTTCTAACTCTTGGTACTTTTTGACAGTGGGAATGGTTTATTTATTTCTAAATATTTTAAGTCTACTGAACATTTTTAAAGGAATTTGCTAAGAGTGCTGTACTGCCACTAGACTTGGTTTAAGAAGAGATGGCTCTACTTCCTTTTTGATGCAATAATCCTTGTTGATCGGAGCCTCAGGACAAGCCTTACCTTTGCAGTGTCTGTGTAGCACATCCAATGCAGCAATGAGGAACTCGTGTGCATCTTGTTGCTCGTACCCTGCTAAATGCCGTGCGTGAGTCCATACCAGGTGCAATAACCTATATGGAATGTGAGGAGATCGGTGCCCAGAGTAAAACTGCTCAAAGCAAAGAGAAGGACATGACTGTTAACAACTTACGTAGCCTCAGTGCATTTCATTATTAAAAAGTTAAATGAGCGCAATTAGTCAAATCAATTTAAACCGTTTAATTCTGATGGTCTTAATAATAAAGGAGAGAGACAGCTCTTTGACTACTGAAGAAGTGATCTCAGAACTGAGCACCTCAGTTTTCTCCCCTGAAATTCCATCAGCTTGTGACAGATTAGTCTGAAAAATGTCGGGGTGCAGGGAGTGGGGCAGACAGACACAAACATCACTCACAATTTGCTTACTGATACCACTGGCTTTTATTAAAATAGCCTGGGGAGGAAAGAAAGGAAAAAATCCTGCATTTGAAAAGGATCAGCAATTTCATTCACAAATTATATGAATGAAATGCTCCCCCCATATCAGAACAAACACTGAAGATGAGAATATTAGATGCTGACTGTCAGCCAACCCCTGACCCATGGCAGCTCTGCATCCAAACGCAGTGCACAGTCCAATTTTATGGAAAAATTTCCAAGCAGGGCAGCAGTCTCATGCCAGTACTGGCCTTTCACTGTAAAAGGCTTTAAAAACAACTTTATTGAGCCAGCTGTTTGCAGAGCTGAAGGTCCCCATTCAGTCAACGATCCCCAAAACCAGCTGCCGTCACCGCTCCAGCAGGGTGTCCCTGCCTGGGAATCTGGTCCTGGACCAGCTCCTGCATCTGCTCCTTCATCTGCTTCAGTCAAAATCTGATGAGCTGGCTCCAGAGTGACTAAAACTGCCCCAGGTGATTTTGCCAGAAGCACATTAGACAGTGCACAGATGAATTATTCAGTCACCCCAGCCTGATGTGAAACTCTGCTGCTGGGGGGTGACACAGCTGGGGAGGGAAATCAGCACAGGGCACAAGGACACTGCCCACTGCAACTTTTTTTAATTAAAAACAAGCCCGGTCCCACTTGAAAAAACCCAAACAAAGAAAAAAAACCCAACCAACCAACCTATCCCTAAAACACATGCCAAAACAACACCCGTGCTAAGGGTCTGTGTTTCTCTGGGTTGAGGTTCAGCCCCTCCTTTATCCCTGCATAGTGATACCAGTTCCAAAAGCAAAGCAGGGATGCTTGCGGTGTCCCTGCAGGGAGTCAGAAAAGGCCCAAAAGAGCTTATTCACTTGACAGAGTAACATTTTATTTCTAGTAAGTGAACATTTGTAAGTCATTTTGCCTTCCCTCACCTTCAGCAAATGCTGCCTGCAACACCACAATTATGTTTTCCCAAGATCCTATCAAAGCCATGGTGGTTTCTTTTCAGTTACTCTTCCCAAACAGAAGACCGTAAGTGGCAAATACACAAAGAACAAAAGTAAGATTTAAACCCCCAGCAGTATATAATTCTCATCCTTATTGGAAAAGTGAGCTTCTTTCCCCAACCCTGAATTTTCCTCTGCAGAGTCTGTGAGCATTTTATGTAAGTCCAAGCACAGGCACTGTGCTACAAACCTGCTGAGAGAAAACACTGTATCTTAAGAGACAGGCTGGCAAAACGCAGCACACGCACAACCTTCATCTAGTCCTCATATTGGTAGGGTTTGCTACATGATTTTAGTGTATTTCCTCCCACAGAAATTTCTTCCTCACAAGCTCTGCTTTTCCCAAACAAGAAGCTGCACCTCTGCAGCCAAACACCACAAAATGCTCCTATAAATACAACGATCAATAGTTAACTGTGATGCCAACAAGGATGACACCAAGGGACTGGAGCAGGACTGTGGTAATTGAAATCTGCTGACGCAGCTGCTGCTCAACATAATTCAGGGAACTGCAGCAATAAAACTTCCCTGTTCTGTCACTCCTTACAATTAGTCCCAGAGCTCTCCGGTCATTTTAACCACCAGCACTCCATGTAATTACTCCACTGCAGACATGAGACTTGCCAGCAGATTTTACATTCTCTGCTGCCTCAGATGGATTTAACATGAAGCTTTATCAAATTATTAACTATTATCACACAAAAAACTAGAAATCTGCCCAGTAAGAATGTGGGGTGGGGGAAAAGCTGCACTGCTCAAATAAATATTAAATGAAACAAAGAATCTGAGCACATTCAATAACAATATTTTAACTGGAATGTATAAAACATCCATCCCATCTCTGTCATTTCCTTGCTGCTGGGAAGAGCAGCCTATCAGAGCAGTTCCAATCCACAAAAAGGAAAAGAGTCCATGTAAAGTCTTATTCCAACCTTTTCACTGAAGTGTGCAAATATAAACAATGATGTATTTGCAGGTCACCTTTAAAACACTTCAATGGCACAATTGTGCAAACATAATTGAAACATTTTTTTTTGTTTAAATTTATTTTCAGTTCAGCAGTATCAGTTGTTTGTATTGGAGAGAACTAGTTTGAGCAATTTCAAAGTGCTGGGTAATATACTGCTTAACTGCTGTTCCAGGAAAGAAAAGGGAGGAGGGGGAGAAAGAACAAACCAACCCGGATTCAAAGCCTCCATTCTTACACAGAGCTCAAGTAAAAGTAATTTTGTTTTTCCACTTACTTAAAACACTTGCTGTTGCATTCTAGAAAGAATCTACGGGGGATTTAGAAGACTGTAGGCTTTGTAATTTGCATTATTGTTACCAAAAATATACAGACACCAGTAAGGTTTTAAAACAAAACAAGACCCCACCGTACACATCTGTATTTCTTTCTCCTCCTCCTGCCAGAAACATGCACAGAAGTTTCTCAATTATGTGAATAAATAGAGACATTTGATTTATCCTGCATATGTATCTGCTAAGCAGTCTCTGAGCTTTGTAATTAAGAGTTTATAGGCAGAAATCCCATACCACGTTCAAGTCCAATCTGAGAAGTCAAAACCTCCTCTTGGAAACTGGTTCTCAGTCAAGACTTTAAATTTTCTGGCAATTTACAATGGATGAAAGGAGTGGGCAACACATGGAACACATGCAAGAGAACACCTTCTGGAGGTTTCCCAAAGAACAATGGTTCAAGGAGTCACAAAATCCATTTTGCTTGCATGAACTCTGTATGTTCTACACTTTTTTCAGGGGAAAGATTTTACTAAATCAGCACAAACTCTATTTTCCATGACAAAATGCAAGGCTTCTGTCTGTAAAGAGCCTTAGCTACACTTCCCCCCTCCCCTCTTGTATCTTTGTTTTAACTTATTTTATACAGAAGTCACTTCAACAGTACCATCTTCAGGTATCAAAGCCATAAATCATCTCCTTTTCCCTCTTGGTCCTCACTTCTCAACTCTTCCTGTGGTTGTGCTGTGCACTGTGATGGGCTCACGAGGATGAGTAATGATGGGAAAAAGGAAGGTTTTGTTCCTTCCATCTCTGAGTGGATGCACTGCATTCTGCTCTGTTCCCAGGTATTCTTGCTATTCCAGTCACAGAGCACAGGAGATACAGGTCTGCTAATCCTACCTTCCCAAGTGGTCATTCTGGAAAGGATTTAGAGAAACCTTGGGGTGTGGACCATGCTGAAATTAATTTTCATTGGTGAAGCAAAACTAAAACACAAACACCAGTAGGTAAAAAGGAGTGCACAAACCCTTTCAGCCAAAAGGCTCAATGAATGGATTCTGTATGTTCTATCTTCCCTCCGTCCAGCTTCACCACTATCTGTTACTCCCAAATCCTTTTCATTCCTTTTCTTATGCAGTGTAAGTCATGTCATGATTCTATTGAGAAACAGGTTTCATGTAGCACAAACGAGAATGTTAACTGATGCAGTCAGATATTTTTAAAACAAACAGAGCTCAATGCTTGGCGTGTCTGCCAGAAAAGCTACCGAGAAAAAACCACCTCAGTCCTGAGAACCATCTGATAGTCATTACTCACCACCAACCTACTTCAAGGTGGAAGAACTTTGTAGCTTCCTATTTCACACAGAGAAATCACTCAACCTATATAACTACATGATCTTAAACAAGAAAAAAAAAAGTGGGATGAGTAACTTCTGTTCAGGAGGCAAAAGAGCAAAACTTGCTTATTTATATATAGGAAGTTTTATTTAATGTTCAAAACAGTCTCTCTTTTTCTCCTGGAGAGTTCCCACTCAGGCACTCACCAGATCCCCTGGCATTCCATTTGCCTAAGATCACACCTTCAGAAAAGAAGGGTGGAGGGGAGATGAAATTAACCCTTGTCCTGATTGTTTGTCCCTGGGTAAGATGCTTTGGGATAACCACACCAGTTAATCCCAGTGGGAAAGCTATGTGAAAACAAGACAGAACCTGAATCAAAGTTTTCCTGGTAATTCAATTACAAAGGAATTCTTAGCCATAGCAGAGATGTCCTGGTTTGCCTTCCTTTGCTCAGACCTCAGCTCTGCAAAGGCAGAATCTTCATTACAACCACTGCACAGAGCTGGGACATGAAACATACTCGGTCCGCTCCAAAAAATGCAAGACTTTTCATTTTCATTCTGAATGCAGAGAAATTAAAACTCACTAGGAACAGAACTGTACAATGGGTCCTGACAGAGTCATAAGCACAACAAGGTATTTACTGCTTGTGAGTTAAAATACACCGAGTTGGTTACAGACCCAACAGCTTTGCTTAGGAGGATTAAGCTCCAGTTTTACTTCAAGGAGGTTGAGTCACTTTCTGTGTCCTCCCACAGCACATGGCTGCAGTATTTAATGTGAAATAAGGACAGAGACTATTGCTGTCTGCACAGTCTGGTGTCACAGATATGGCTGTTCCCTCATCCATACACCCTCATGCTGCAGAACATTAATTAATAAAACTAATGCAAGTGTAGGCATGAATTTTGATTTGAAAATGAAGGCTGAGCTTCCCAAAGTTGTGTGTGAAATTAAACTTGATTACAATCGAAACTAACACAAATGCTGCATTTAAGCCCCTTTTTGGGTAACAGCCTGTTCTTTGCTCCATGCTCATAGTAGCGCAAAAGGCATCCTGAGCCATCAACAGGGCTCCACATACAAAAATGGAAACAAAAATCATTACCTAGAGAGTCTTGATCTTTCCTGCAGCCTCTCAATCTGTAATGTAACACTCATTTCCCCTTTCCCAAGGGATTTTTAAAAAAATTCATGTGCAAATAGAGTGTGGTGATGTTCATCAGCATGAGACTTTATATCACTATTTGATGAAAGGATATCAAGATTATAATAGTTCCTTATTTTTAAATAAGCAAATAGGTTTCTGCATTAACAGTGTACAGAAACTGGTATTTCTATACCATGACTGATTTTTTTTATCTAAGCATTGTGGTATTTCCCCACTTAACTGCACATCTGGTTTCAATAATCCTACAGCTGCTACCTATTGGTCTGCCTGCCTTTTGTTTTTACCTCCTTTCCTGATAGACTCAGGAACAACTGAAAAATAGAACAAAAAATAAGAAATATAACACACAGCTAATGACTGAACAAACAGCATCTAATGTTGCAAATTCTCAGGAGTTTTGAGTATGAGCAGAAAACAACTTTGTACTGAAACAACTATGGAGGCTTTACCTTCCATATATGTTTAACTCACTTGCAGTCACTAAAAAGAATCATCTCTGGTAAAAAAGGCACAGGAGTAAAATCAAATTGAAAATCACAAGATTAAGGTAAAGCTATTTTAGGTTGGTCCCTATCAGAATGAACTTCCATGAGAGCGCATCCACAGAAAACCTGCTCTGTATACAGAAATTTTAAATGCTCCATGACAGCACACACTACAGCTCTTTTTTTTTTGTTGCTTTTATTTTACTTACCAAGAAAGCAGATCTACCATTGAGGGAAAGGCACAGAACTGGGTCTGTTTGTTTTTAAAGACATCTTAAAACTAGGAGCCCATGTCCACCCACAGTCCTTACATCAGTGGTGTGGAATTAAGATAGTTAATAAAGCTCTTCGACTATTTATTAAGGAAAAGCCCGTGCCTGTCTCACACAGCATGGATCAGATCTACAGAAAAAGACACGCTGCAAAGGCAGTTTCCTGAGTGAGAAAGGGAAAGAAGTGCAGCTTGTACAGGAAAGACACAAACTGTAGCAACACATTCACCCTCCTTATCCTTCTTTCTGGCCCTTACTGGGTTTGCACGTAAGAGATGATAGAAAAGATGTTTCTGCCACTACACAAGCACTGAATTGAGAGCTTTAAAATATTCATACAGACGTACATAATCCAGTACCTTAAACCACAAGGCTATATACTGCTGCTTTACTCACTCCCGTTTTCACCCAAAGAGCCTGTGACATATTTTCCAGTTACAACTTGCACCTTTAATTAAAGCACACATTCAGCTTTAAGACTAAGGACTCCCAGATCAGTCTCAGAAGAACAGGCAGCACTTTAATTATTTCCAATACCAGCTTTGCCTAAACAATGGTGACTTCAGAATAGGACTTAAAAGGCCATTAGTTTCCATTTCAGCAGCTGGGTATTTTTGACAGTGAGGTCTCAATCTTTACTGCTTTGTTTTACTACGTTTTGAGGGGAAACACAAGTCGCATTCCTTTTGTATTTGCCAATAGAACACAATTCCTTTTGGGGTAAGAAACAGCATCTGTGGCAAGGCGATGCTCTGTGGAAAACAGCACTCACCTCCTGAAAGAGCGTAGACATTTCACAGACTAGACATGAGCTGGGGCTTTGCATTTCACATTTGTGCCTGTCGGAGAGGAAGAAATCTCGCAGCAGTGGAGTGTGGGTAAGTGCCTGGACAATACAGTTCATAAAACATGTGTTCCCAAGATTGATTAGCCCTCGTAGACCTATAAAGACAGAAAGGGGGAGGGGATGCATAAGCATTATCAAGTTAACAAAATGGTGTATTTGCATTTTTATGTAGTTTTCACAGTATCGCCATGGATTTACTGTATTACATGCACAGCTCCAAGTACAGTTTTATACTGGTTTAGGGAGGCTATTGGTATTTTTGTACTCAAGTCACAAGAAGCTGCAGAAGCTTTCTGAACTACACTAGGATTTATTTCTTAGATTCTAAGAAATAAGGAAACCTAAAGGTTCAGCAACACCAATATCATTATTTTGCAATGGCTGTTGTGCCACATGTCACCAAAACATGTCCCTCCCCAAAAAGTACCAAAGTGCAATGACAACAACTGTTAAGTCAGTACAGTAAGAAATCAATATATTTAAATAAATCAGTAAGTAAGTTTTCAGATTGTTTAAAAAGCTTTCCCCCGTGCAGGTCACGAAGCCAGAATAAGGTTTTTGTACTGTTGTAATCATCATCTTTCTAAGGCACCAAAGAAACAGCCCCAACAAACCAAGTCAGGCTGTGACATCCACTGCAGGCTTAGGAGATTTTGTATAAAACCCAAGATCTGAGGAGAACAACCTTAAAAAAACCCCCTTTGAACAACCCTAATTCCACACTCGTTTTAGGTAAATTAAACAATAATCTACAGCATACATCAAAAAATTCAAGTTGGCATAAGAGGATTCATCACACCTTAAGTCAAACACTCAGTAATGCCCAGAGACGATTCCTTGTGCTTGGAAACCAAGATGCTTAAAGGACAGCTCTTTTGTTGCACAACAGAAGAGAGGTTAGGAGTGGGGAAAGCTTTTCAGTCATTTGCAAAGTCTAAGTGAGAAGAAAAACATGCTCAATATCCTTGAGTATATATCAATATCCTTGAGTATTCTTCCAAAACGTTAACATAATACCACCATACAGGAGCACTAAATGAGAAGAGCAGCAGGTGGACAAGAATGCTTATTTTTAATCAACAACTTACTTTGAAACGATATAAAATGCACCGATAGCATTCTGGTATAAAATTAACATAGTCCTCTTCTGCAACAAAAATAGGGTTACTACAGAAACATCGAAAGAAAACACAGGATTACTAGACAGAGAATGAAGAATTTTCTTGTCATTCCATGGGATGAAAAAACCCTCTCAGCTGGCAGTGCTGTGGTAATTAGAAGCGATGCAGTTCCCTTGCAGTACAGCAGATAGTGCTCCAAGGGCTCTTTAGCATCCTGCAGCAGGAGGGGGTGTGGTCCAGTTGCCACGTTACCGAGGAGAACCAGCACCACACCAGCTTGAACTGCACCCGGGGCTGAAGGCACGGACACAGAGAACTCCTAAATTTTTTTTTCCTGTATGTAAAGCAACATCGACCTGCTTCCAACAGCTTCCTGTTCCTTCTGTTACAGGACAAAGTTTCTCATTATAGTACAGTGACTTCTACTGGGCAGAAGCTTGTTGCAATTATTTGCTTGATTTTTCATGCTGGGAGGCAGTAAGTGTGTACACAACATTAGCAGAGTGTTAAATAGTTAATTTGTTGGAGCAGCTTGAAATACTGTGTGATGCTTCAGCTTGGTCCACAATCCTATTTCAATTCCCAGTCTGTGTCTCTGCAAACAATGTCACAACAGGAGGGGCTTCATGCTGTGCAAGTGGAGAAACGTTTTGGTACCTCTTGCCTACCTCTCCCCTCCTCTTCTGCCAATTAAAATTGACTGGGTTTATTTAAATCATAGGCTGTGCTCACAGGAGGCTGGAAGGCTCCCTGACATGCAGGGTATTTTGAGAAGCAGAGTCTCCTTATTTCTCCCTCTGGTTAGCACCAGATTTCAAAGCCAGCCTGTTCAGCACAGAAGACTAGAGGAAAACCAGTAGTAAACCTAGAGATTCCCCCTAGCACTTTTCTTTTTGGTGTCTAATAGAGCAGTCACAAAAGCAAACACATAAAGGCAGCTTTTTTGGAATCATTTATTAAGCATCATTTATTACATGCCTGTGGCTGGACTGTCTTTTCCCTGTGACCACAAGAATCAAATCTTCCTCAAAGTTGCCAGCAGAAGACAGTTACAGGCATCAAACTCAGAAGGCTCTTGGTTTACTCTGCTTGCTTGGTCTTTCGTGGATCTAAATGGAGTGATTCATGTGCTGGGGCTTCACTTGAATGAACCAAGACAAAGCAACCTGCAAAACAGACAAGGCTGAAATGTGAATACTCCGAACCCTAATAAAAATCAGAAAATGGTGGTTTGTAGCAAAACACGGGAACTTACTTGCTTGAAAAGGGAAAAAGGAAAGGAGCACACATGAATCTTATCCTTGAGGGAGCAATGACTGCAGCTGCTGTACAGTCTCTTAAACTGATGTTTGAAATTAAACAGATATGAGGAACTACAGCTCAGGTACTGCATAAGTAACTACAGCATATTGAAAAACATCAGAATTTGATGTAGGTAAACTAAAGAGCTGACAGAACTCAGAACAACACATCCTCTTGTGCGTAACTTTTATGGGGAATAATGAGTTTTATTGGAAAGAAAAACAGCTAAAAATTAAAGCCCATACAGCATTCTGCTCAATAACATATTGAGAATGTAAAAGCTTTGTGCCTGCCACACCTATTCCCTCCCCTTTAATAAAGCCTGGCAAGGTTTTGCTAGAATAGTCAAGCATTGCAACATGTGGGTCATAAATTAACAGAAAACTAACGTGCCAAAACTTCACATGCAGCAGTCTATTTGTGCTAGAGCACCAACAGTGGTCTCCACCAGGCTCTAATCAGAGCACAGTGTCAGAGTCTAAGGATTGCCAAGAGGCTCCAACCTCGACTAATAATAAAGCTCTGGTACTCTGCAAACCTCTGCTGTGCTTCATAGCATTGTCTTTATTTCTGTTTCTTATGAATTGTTTCTGAAATGAACAAGGGCAACCTGTGAGCTACTTAGTATTTTCTACGCATGGATGTGTGCTCTTGTGGGAAATGTACTGCACAGGAAAGCAGTTTTATTTCTGAACCTTGCTGATACAATTGTAAAAACTGGAACAAATTAATGTTGCTGTCAAGACAAAATAGTCATGTATGGTGTAATCATTAAAAAAAAAGAAATATCCTTTAATCATCATGCATGAATACAAACATTACTCTCATTCTGCCAAAAGCCGTGCAGGCAGGGCATAAGCAAAGGCAAGAAATCCACTTTTGCAATGCCCTGAGCACAGGGAAACCCATCTGGGAAATTCTTTGTATGTTTGGTCTCAAGACCGGGTTCTGGCTGGCTTACCTTTGTCAGCTTCAGTTCTTCCATCTTCTTCCAGGAATGGGTTCTGTTTTTCCAATGCTCAAAGCAATAGACCTGCAACACTGGGCAACAACGGTTGTTGGGATGCAGGGAGATCCAGAACACTGGTTCTGCCAGTCCACCCACGCAGGGGAGATGAAAAATCCAAGACAAGATAAGGAAATTCCACTTCTCCGTGAAATGCAACTCTACAGCTACTAGAGGTGGGGAAGCAGGGAAATCAGAGGACCACACATGAATAGAAAATACAGAAAACCCAATCTTGCCCTCTTGGAGGAAGTCCTGTTTGCTTCTAAACCCAGGCTTCGGGCTGGGAAAGACAGCAAACAAACCAGTCTGAACAAATGTTCCCACGCAGAAACCTGGGATTTAGTGGAATGAAGGTTCTGGAAGGAAGAGCAGTGGTCACTGGACAATGCACCTTGGTGAGACAACCAGGAGATCATTCAGATGCACCGAAGCACAGCCAGCCTAAGATCCCTTCCACATGAAGCACAGGTTGGCAACACCTTAGAGCAATCTTTGTCCCCTACCCCCAGTCCCCCATCTGGTGTTGATGCTGCCCTGCAGCTCCATCAGACAGTATCACAAGTCAGTGCAAGCTGAGGAAGAGCTCACTGAAATATTTAAAGACAGTTCAACATCACCCTTGGAAACAAAGAGTGTAGCACAGCAGTGAAGATTTCTGGAATAATTTTGGGTCATCATCCTATGTTCATCCAACAGGAACTGGCAACAACATTTAAGGGCATCTTTCTGAAGTATTTCAAGAGAGGACTGCCCTACTTCCCAGCACCAAAAACTACACCCAAATTCTCACTCAGCTCTCAAGTTTCAGGTGCAGAACATACCACACATGACCAGAATGGAGCTGCCACAAACACTGGCCCAGTCAGACCCAGAGCTGCTGTTCCACCTGTGTGCCAAGAGCAGCAGTTTTGCTAATGGGGTTAGTGACAGCAATTATTCTCCAAAGCTAATCCCTTTTGAAATGTTAATACAAAAATACTCATACTCATTTCAGAAAGCAGCAGTATGCAGATATGTGAAATTACAAGTCTACACAGGAAAACTCATGACATTCTGTGACACCAGTGATCACATGAGTGATCAAAAAAACCCCAGCCATGCACTTTTGGTGAATTTATTCCCCACCACTTCAGCATCCTTTCTCAGGGGCTGAAACCCACAGTAACTACAGAAGCAGAAATACTGAGTCAAATGAATTAGAACTTTTTCTTCAGAGGTTTTTACAGCACATGTTTTACAAACTTACCAATAATACATTTGGGTATTAAATTATTTTGACAACTGTTTAAGAAAAAGCTACAGACACTTTTGCCACAGCAAAATTAAATGAAAAAAATTCAACCACTTGATCTTAAAAACTAACTGAACAATTTAACTACCTCCAGCAAACAGAACATCTACCCTGAAAAAAAAAAAATCGTCCTGGGTAGGGAGGGGTGGGGCAAGAAGAGGAAGAAGAAAATATGTGATTCATTGATTCACATTGCTTCATCAGTAGATCTTTTTTTCAACAGAGTAGTTTTGACAGCAACAGCAAGCAAGGGATTACATGAGAGATGAGAGAAGTGAAGATGAACACTCAGGGCAATAATCTTTCCTTGCTGGGTTACTGCTGAACCAGGTGAAAACATGCTCATGCTCCCCCCCCTTTTTTATTTTTCTGACTCGACTCCTCTTCTCCAGCTATTCAGGGCTGCCAGGTCAGTCGCTGCTCAGTTTGAATCACTGTAAATCCTTTGGAAACAAACCACCTTCCCTGAGCTGTATCACCAGCACCACCCACCCATCTCCCACCCCCTGAGCTATTCCATCACCAACAAGCACAACCTGGAGAGCTTCACTCACTCTTCTGTTCTACCCAGCTTTTAAGCTAAGCCTTTAAAATCACAAGTTGGAAGGGAGTTCTAGAGCAATACATCTTAATTTATAGGAAGAGATCTGTGATAAATTTTTTCAATTTTTCTATATATATTATATTCTATACATTAATGTTTCACTATATCACTCCATTATATAAAAATACCTATTGAATATCATACATATGTGTGTGCACATCAAGATTCATAAGCCATGTTGAATCCTGGAGTTTTGTGAGGCTGAGAGAATGACAGAGGACATAGTATTTAGATAATATTGTTATACAAATTTCCTGTTTTAACTATAAGTATTTTCATTTGTCACTAAATCAAATAAAAATCAGACCCTTCATCTAAAAGCCCTGGTAATACAGAACCAGTCAGGATAAGACTATGAAGAACAATTCCTGTAGACAGAGAGAAAATAAATTATAGGACTATTTTAGACACAGTGCATTGTGCACTGCACCAAAACCTACAAGTTTAGCCACCCCTACACAGCAGAAAGGCAAATAAATCAGAAAAGGCCTTCTGGAATGAAAAAAAAAAAACAAAGTCAACATAGGAAAAATAAATATTTGAATTTTAAATGAAACCCCATCTTTAACTTTTCCATTTCCAGCAAAAGGATTCTGGATCACTGCATTTTTTCCACTGCTATTGAAGCAACAGATTGCTCAATAGCAAAAAATTTGCTTATGTGTACAAAAGGAAACTGTCCATGAGTTTGTTTCCAGTTGAGAACCTGGGGGTCCAACTACAGAAGCTGCTACACTGGAGGGAAGAAGAATATGCCATGAGTGGCACATGTATTGCAAAATCATTAACTGTGGAAAGAAACAATATAGTCATTATTCCTCCTTGGATGTATCAGCAGCACCAGAAGACAAGGACTATTTATAAGGCTGAATCATCAAGCCCCAAAGTTCTCAGTTTTGGTGTGTCACTGCTGTACAGAGTTGGTAGAATTCATCCTCATTACTGACCTGTTTCACTGCTAACACAGCTCTACCCCGAGGCAAAACCGGCTTAGTCAGTGCATTTAAAGGAGTGATCCAGACACAATTCACCCTCTACCTGAGCAACTGACAACCCAAAACCAAAAGGGGAATGTATCCCATGCACTGACTGCACGCTGGCACCTCAGCAAGGTGTTCTGGCGTGTCCTTACTTTTCTAAGGTGCTCTTTCCTGACCAAGGGTAGTTTCGCTTCTCTAAGAGAGAGTTAATTTCCCACCTTGTAGATTTTAAGTGGTTCAAAATAAACAAAACAACACATCAGTTCGTATTTCCCAGTTTAGCTGCCTGCAAGAAATATCTCACCTTATGTGTTTTGACTCAAATCCATCACTTAAAAGCATGTTCAAGTACTTTATTCAGGCTCACAGGGCAACTTTGAGTCTTTTTTTGGGTAATTTCTGGCATATTTGTGTGCAACTGGGCAGTTCTGGAGTGACCTCAGCATTCCTAGGAGACTTTCCAGATTTATTCTTTATGTTGTGTTACAATTGCCATTCAGAAGTCAATGTTTTTATTCTTTTTCTCCATTAAAATATCCATAAACCCAGGAAAAGTTTCCAAATGGCAACAACCCACCTACATTACATTGCCAGGACAGATGCACAGTGATATTTGCAGCAGTTCAGCAGCAGAGATTAACATATTTTCTAGCACATCTATGAAGAGGATCTAATTCATCCACACCACAACAGAAACAACAGCACTTACTAAGACACCAGTAATGTTTTTCCAGCATTTAGTTTGCCCCCACCCCTCTTAGTTAACAGGGAATTGATTGCATTCACTATTTTTATTCAATAGCTTCAGTGACATCACATAATACACACTTAGAGAAGGGACAACCCATATCAGGACAGTGCAAATGTAATTAGAAGACAAAACAATAACTCAAGAGCAACTTGTTAAAGGGGAGAAACTATCTGAAATCAATTAAATTCAATAAAAACAATTGTGAAGTAGAAAACAAGGAAAAATTAACTGGACAAACACAAAACAAGGAGCAATGGCTACAGTAACTCAGACTCAACAACTTAATCCCGAGCTGTAGTTCTACAAACAGCATTTTGAAACTTAACAGGAATATGAGAAGGCCTGGAGGTCATTCTGCTCTGGTGACAGGTAAACCTCAGCTGGATGATGTCTGGAATTGAGCACCCATTTTAAACAGAAATTATGCAAAGTCAAGAACATGAGTAAAAATTTGTATGGAATTAATATCTGAGACTGGAGAAACAACTGAAGAATCCACTGGTTGAGTTAATTAATTAAAACCAGATAGTGTTGGTGGAGGAACAGCCAGGCTGACAATTTTCAAGTATGTTACAGGCCACTACAATGAGGACTGTAATTAACTCTTGTGACCTACCAAAGCTATAATAAAAAAAAGACTGAGCTCACAAGAAGTAAAATTTAATTAGATATTAAAAATAATTGTCTCAGTTAGAAAACACTGCAATGAGGGAGCTTGGGACTCCGAGTTGTTGGAGTGGTTCCAAAGGCAGCTCTGTCAGCCCACTGCACCTTGACTCAGGAGAGGTGTTTGATGCCCTTTCCTATTTTTCATCCTGATACTGCTCAGCCATTCAGACTGATATTACAGCCTGGTACAAACCACACAGACCAGCTCTGGCAGGAGAGGGAAGGTGAGGGCATTTCCACATGACAGCTCAGCCCACCTGACATCAACTGCAAAAGTGGTGTCACCCTGAGGGATAAACTCACCTCCTGCAGCAGTGAGTCTCTGACCCTCTGAGCAGCTTCACCCAGCTCACAGCAGGCCAGGACACACAGACAGTGCCAGAACAACAGAGGGATATAGGAATTAGCAGTGCCTCCCTAAACCAGCCACCCCCTCTCCTGTAACAAGCTCCCAGTGCAGGCAGGTGTCTAAAAGCCACAGGCTGGGCAGTGAACAGGCACAGCCCTCATTCCTGGATCCCTGTTCAGCCTCACGGCTCTGGAAACCAAAATTACCTGCCCTGCTGCCACTCAGGGAAGGATGGAGAACAGGTAACAGCTGCTGCTGGAATGAGGGCTGCTAACTCTCCTCAGTGTTATTTTTAGACTACATAGGTATCCTGTGCATGAGCTTTTGCATTTGTGGCTCAATGCATCATTCTCTCCATTTAGTAATGCAAAAAGAGTCACAGGATAATGCAAAGAGATCGCCTGGGTCTGGTATTTCGGCTCAGTACCTTTGTGTCATACATGCTACTGTGTGTCAAGAAAAATTTATGTTTGCAGCTATCAAGAAGTTTTTACATCAATTCTGGAGGAGCTCAAAGGAGTCCCTGTATCGTGCTGCACCTTCAAATAAAATCAACTGCATAACATTGACACAACACTGGACCCGGGGTTCAGCATAGGAGATATGTGTTTGTGGCTTATTTAAACAAAGAATTTCTAGCAATGACATAGAAATAACTAGCAACAAATGGAGATGAGATTCAAGAAAGGTTGCCCTTTGCCAGATTTAGGAGGAAAATGACATCTTCAAGCAATGACTACCAAAGATGGCTTTACTACAGATCCTTCCCCAGAGCAACAGCTTGGCCTTTCCACACATCCTACTTGGACACATATTGTTGGAAGAACCTAAGGGCAAGTGACATCCTTGGAGCAAACACATCAAACAAGCTACCAAGAGTATGATCCAACACAGAAAGTGTATCATTTTATATTATCATTGCACAGATGAAACCTCCGAGCCAGAAACGACTCCTGAGTGTGCACAGCGTGCCAGACACACAAAATACTCTCTATACTCTACTTCCAACATGTACATCTTTGAGCCAATTCCCAAACTGATGATGCCAAAACAGGAGCCTTTCCACTGCCCAGAGGAGCTCCCATTCTCTGCCTTAGGGCACACTCCCTGTGATTTCATTTCCCTGTGGGTGTTGTGTGTGTTCAGCAGTGTGCAAGCACCGTGTTCCTGATTCTCTCGAGCAGGACTGCTCAGTTAGGAATATTTTTATTCCTGTTTTTCCAGGCTTAGAGCACTTCACACAAGGCAAGTGATCTCCTTGGATAGTGTGGGCTGTGAGGTTACAGCCTGTCACTACTTTGCAGTGGCTGCATGCCCAGATTAAGACCAAGCACACAGACAGAGCAGGAGCACTTGATGTCCTTTAAGTTCTCCTCCTTCTGATTTGGTGGCTATTGGCTCCTGTGTGCACACCCTCAGCCTGGTAAAATGAGTCAGCATTCCTAAAATACATGGCAATACCAACAAACAAACCCCTTAAGGTTAATTTTTCATATGGCCTGTGTAAATAGAGAAGCGGTTTCAAGCAAGACAAGGGACTGCAAATCTCTCTTCCCTCTGAATTTAAATTAAGAAACATGTTTTCAAAACAAAATAAAGTGAGGGGTTTTGACCAAGCCACTGAAAAGTGCGTTTAATCTTCCACTAAAATCACAGGAAACAGCTGTAGAAGATCTTGAGAGGTCACCTGATCTATCCCTCTACCTCAATGCAGAATTAACAGTACCTGTATTATTCCTGACAAATGTTTCTCTGAATTGTACTTCAATCTCTTCAACTATGAGATCCTGCAATATTCCCTGATGCTCTTGTATTCTGAAGTGTTCTGGTCTCATCTTTGTAAACAAAGTAAGTCAGAGTTTAAGAACTGCAACAATGTTAATATGGAAGATATAACATACAATAAAACCTACAGATAAGCCCCCCTCGTGCTAGAGCTTCTGAATTAGAATAAATACAATGCTGCAAACAGCAATAGCTTTACAAAAGCTCCTAAAATGAGGGAGGAGACAACTTGTGCAGGATACTGGGTTATCACTGGTTTTCCCAATC
The DNA here is from genome assembly GCF_000738735.6 of Corvus cornix cornix. Taxonomy (NCBI): domain Eukaryota; kingdom Metazoa; phylum Chordata; class Aves; order Passeriformes; family Corvidae; genus Corvus; species Corvus cornix. The sequence continues at coordinate 6,434,200 of NC_046344.1, read as the reverse complement.
TATACAAATCTACTGTCTCCCACAGCAAGCTTAAGTTTAAAATAAATGTGGGGGAGAGGAAAAGGGGAGTTGAAGTAAAGGATCTCTGCACTGTGAAAGAATAGTTTGGAGCCTTTTAGTAAGTCATCTCACAAGATGAGGACCCAGGAGCACCCTGCAAATTAAGGCCTTTTTTTTCTTCCAGATAATGGAAAATGTCCGTTTTTATATCTGTAATTTTGTATTTCAGCATTTTTATTGACCATCTGCATCACAAAATTGTTCTTCTCTCTCAGGTGTCAGGAAGAAACCAATGCAGCATCTTCTCAAACCCAGAAACCTACACAGCATGTAATCATCCACAGCAACCATTTCTCTGTTTGATTCTCTCAGCTGAAATGAGGAAGGCTGAAAAAGACATTAAGTTCTGCAGCAGAACTTGAATTTTCTGAATTCCTATCCTGGCATACCAAGACCCACTGAACAAATTTTGTCAGTTGTGCTTCAACCTGATTCAATCTCCATCAGGATCTCTGAGCAGTGAATGAACATTGGGGAATGTATACACAATGTGGAGCACACAAGAGAAGAAAGCATCTTTCATGTATGTCACTGGAAGTAACCACATACTCAAATCTATTATTAAATATCAAAGCATTATCTGATCCCTGTAACAGATGAAGATCAACTGGCTGGAGGAGAAAGAATCACAGAATCCTGGAATGGTTTGGGTTCAAAGGGAGCTTAGAGATCTCTTAATTCCAACCCCCTGCCATGGGCAGGGACACCTTCCCCTAGAGATGTGGAAGCATGTCACAACAAGAGCCTCAGAAACAAAAAGGCACCTATTCCTGAAAAGCAGAAAAAACAACATGAAATGTCACATTTAAGTATATGCACTGCACAAAATGCCTTAGTTTACTAGTGAAGCCAGAGCCCTCTCAACTGTGGTGCTCCTTGTACATGCAGATATACAGAGCTGAACAAATTTAAAGAAGTTGAATAAAGCCATGGAGAAGCTCTCAAAGCAACCAGGAGCTGCCCTGTCTCACAGGCCTTATTAAGTAAAGTTCAAGACGCTGAAGTCCTAAGAACCAGATCATGAAAATAATGATTATTCTCATAATTGCTGGAAGGTCAGGGAGAATACACAGAAGACACCCAACATCAAAAAAAATAACAGTGGCAGGCAAAGAACAGGAATTATGCTTGTGAGAACGCCTGAATGATCGATCCAGAGCTTTATGACGCCACCCTTTAACAGCCAGTTAAGCTGTATACCCTTCAAGGTGTTTTCCTCTGGCAAAAGAAAGCCTTTACACAAAATAAAACACTTCAAAAGGTGGCACAGAATAAAATATTCTCTTTGCCCTCCCCCAAAGCAGCCAAAGTTAAAAGCTCAGCGAGCTCTTGCGTGCTCTGCACAGAGCACAAGCCTTGCAGCAAGAGCCCTGTGCAGATGGCACCCGTAAAGAACAAGAGGTACTCCCACCAAACTGACAAAATAAAATTCACACCCGCAGCCGTCCTTTCCCCCCAATATCACACCATATGCTGCCTACAAGTTTTTACCCTTCCTCCAAACAGATTTCACAAATTATTAACTTAAGGAGCAGGCTAAGTGCCAATGAAATTAAATGCATCCAAATATATTAATATGCACAAATTATTGTTGATGAACTGGCACAGAGCTCGTCCAACAATCCACAACACACAAACCATGCCACATGCTGTTTATGCATATTCCTGCTTTCAGTATATACTGTATCTACCTTCTGGCCACATGAAGCCAACTCTGGAAGCAGACATGAAAGAGCAGAATGGAAGGTCAGAGTAAATATAATCCAAAAGCAATCCACAAAAGAACAAAACTGAGATGGGGATGATTTGGCCTTGTTGAAAACTCCACGCTTGCTGTGGTGACACTAAGTTAATCAGGTGAAAATACAGTGGTAAATCAAGGCTTCTTTCAGATGGCTGGCCAGAGAAATTTGTGGATGTCCCATCTCTGGAAGTGTCCAAGGCCAGACTGGACGAGGCTTGGAGGAACCTGGGATAGTGGAAGGTGTCCCTGCCCATGGCAGGGGGTGGAACTGGATGAGCTTTAAGGTCCCTTCCAACCCAAACCATTCTGTGATTCATTAAAGATAAGAAAATGAACCTTCTCATGCTAAGGACACATCTCTGCCCATGACAAGGCAACAGGCACCTGTCTATAACCACTGCAGCTACATGGGCTAATTCTCAACTTCCTTATCTGGCTCTTGATTTAGAGCTTATGAAAGGAACTGTGCATTGGCTGCACCACTGTACAATGAAAATACACTCTCAGTTCAAGAAGGGCTTTGGGTTCTGGAGGATCACTGACAAAAAGAGTGTGGTCAGGAGAGCAGGTGACAGACCTGTCAACCTCAGGGTTTGCTGCTAAAGGAGGGCAAGGGCTGCAGTTTGTTGTGACAGATGCAGGAACAGAGCATTTTTAGCACATCTGCTTTCCTGGAAGTACCCACTGCTGTGATTATTTTTTACAAGTCAGTTAAACGCCATTTAAACACAACTTTAAAGAACTGCCCTGATACATTTTATTTAGTTTGAAACAACCAAACAAAAACCACCTTATCTAAATAAGGTATCTTGCTTAGAGAGCCAGAATCAGATTTTGGCTAAGTATTGCTGTCAGTTTTTCCTTGGTAAGAAAATCCAGATTCCCATAATAACCCGTTCAAACAGATGACAAAGTCACTGACACTGACTGTATTTTTCATTGAAAGGCTGCTGTTCTGACTGCATACTGAAGTTATTATATAACTTAGTGAAGAAAACACAGCACAGGAAAAAAATTACCATTAGAGAGAGAGGTAAGACAAATAATTGAGTCAGCAAACATTTTACACTTGAGATCAGCATCTATGAAGGGGAAAAAAGGCTTTTTTTGGTGCTTTTATCCAACTGGATTTAAGTGGTAAAGTTTCACCTGAAGAAGTGCAGAACACAGTTTAGGAAAATCAAATTGAAACACTGTCTGTAAACTAAAAATAATGTGTCTGGATCAGTAACAACCACTTCTAAAAAGCCCAGAGCAGGAGAATCAGGTTTGAGTTAGAAGTTTGGAACATGATCCAAGCCCTGGATCAAGAACCTTGTCTTCTAAGGAATTTCCCACTGTGCAAGCACACACAGGTTATCTTCCTTTGCTTCCAATCCCCAAGAGCCACCTGGAGTTACAAAACTGAAGTATTTTCTATGTGAGTAATAGGAATGGCAATTTTCCAAGACAGGGTAACAGAAAAATTCAACCCCAGCTGCAATCTGCTGATTTCACATACAAGTAGTTCTAACTGTGTATAGTCTGCAGGAGCTTTAGCTGAGGTAAAGTTCCCTGGAGATCAGAATTCCGGCTTCACAAGCTTTGATGCTTGTGTCAACATTTCTTCACCTGCAGTATTTTAAACTATTGCAGCTACACACACGTGATACATTGGTGTCTCTCTTTGCTCTTATTTCCCCACTAACGAAACATGCAAAACAAACTTTACAGGGAAGTGAAAAAAGCCAAACCAGTCAAAACCGTTTATATATCTTTTTTTAAAGAATCCTAAAATTGTATGAAAATCCAGTACTCCTCAATACCAAAAGGTTCTACTCAGCTTGCATTGTTTAAAACTGAACTTCTTCCACATAAAGCCATGCAAATTAAACCTTCAGCAGACCCTGAACCCAAGAATCTCCTCCAGAACACATTTAATGTATCACTGCAAAAGCAGTTTCTCAATGCCACCCTACCCTCAAGTTTCAAGGGAACTTCTCAAAAATTGTTTTGGCATTTTTTTTTTACAGAAATCAAAGCAAAGGATTTATTCTGTACACAGATATTGAAAAAGAACAACCCCACCACCTCCAAGTATCATATTTGTAAGAGCTGCTAAGAATACTCCTGATCTACAGAAGTTAGTCTGGTGGTTTCTTCAACAACCCATATGGTACTGCAAGATCAACCCAAAAATACCACAAGGCCTAACCAGGGCCAGAAGTAGCCATGATTTCCTTGAATACATTATTTTCCAAGCTATCCCACTACTATTTCCTGATACTCCCTGCAGAAAAGCTGTTAACTGGTTTATACTTCAACTTGTTTGGGCATTTGACTTGACAGCAGGACTAAACCCTTGGGGGAGAAAGTTCTTTGTCAAAGAAGTCAGAATCCTTCTTTCACTAATCTTTACAAGCTGCAATACATGCCCTGCAAGTTTCAACTATTCTTCAATAATCAAGCAAAAGACACGCAAACATTTCATATTAGTTACTTCCAAAGAGTTTTTTCTCCTCTTGGGAAGGGGGACTGTGTATAAAGGCTGTTAAAGGAAGAGCCATAAACTTTGAAGTTATCCATAAATACTTCAGCAGAAACAGTAAATGGCATAAGCCAAAAAGGTCATCTAGATTTCAGCCTTAGTGATTTTTAAAATGTAGCACGTTGATAAATACAAAATAACTGATTTTAGATTCTTAGAAGAAGGGATTGACATAATTACGTAGTATTTGTTTTAAAAACATTGAGCTAAATATGCAACAATACAGGCCACATTATCAATGACGCCAGCTTCTAAAAGAATTTGTCACCTTGATCCTAAAAGCCTGAAAAGTTTAAAACTGACATCCTGGTTTACTCTGATTTCAAGCCTTACTGAGGTGACAATCCAAAAGTAGGAAATTTTTGCTGGCTTTGCTGGAGACAAACGCAGTTCCAGCTCGGATGCAGCGAGGCTGGCTGTGAGGGGAAGGATGCTCCTCTTTACTTCCAGCCCCACAACCCATTCTTGCGCCATCCCCTCCTCTCACCAGCTTTGTTCACGTGTCAGAACCTTTGTGTGTGCAGTAACACAGAAGAATGTTGCCTTTGCAAAACAAACACCACCAACAAAAAGCAACTGTTTCCTGCCAAGTTAATGAACTGACCAGAAATGCATTTTAGAGTTTGATTCTTGGTGATCATTAAAGAACATGCCCCTGCAAAACCATGACGTGAAATGAAAACATGAACTCATACACTGAGTAATATCAGCTCCAGTTCTTCCTAAAAGAGGGTCTAAAATTCAAACAAATATTGAGGTAACAAGATCAGAACCCCCCTCATTCTTCATTGGAGCTGGCCTGGTGTCAAACAGGCATTCTGAGGAAGTGCTGTTCATCAGTCAACTCTTCACACGCTGGCTGATTTTTGTCTAACAAAAGTTTCTACAACAAAAGTTTGCTCACTCCAAGCAGGAAAATACTGCATGGACTTCACTGATAACTCTGATGTTCCTAATCTTACCCAGGAACAATTAAATCACAGATAACTCAATCAACTGCTGGGCAGATAAACCACACACAGTGACATTACTGCAGTGATGCAAATTGCTTTCTGGCACCAGCTTTGGAAAACCAGGTGACAAATTCCCAGACAGTCAATACACAAAAAGGCAACTGAAGCATCCAATGTGGAATTTCTCCTCTAAAAACCTTTTGCAGAGGAAAGCTTTTATTTTATATTGATGAAGAGCTACGTTTAGGAAGTCTAACAAGACTTTCTGAAAGTACAGCTCTAGAAACCTCAGAGAGTAAATCACTGCTTATGTTTAAAATTCTTAAAATATTCACGTCCCTCTAATTTTTCTTAGAATTCCCGGGGAGCTTTGTGAGGAAAGGGCTTTTAAAATTTATTTTTAGGATCAGCTTTATCAATTTTAGACCTAAGAAATGTATTACACAACTGGGTCCAATGGTCAGACATGCTAAGCTTATGACAAAGTAAAACAGGAACAGAAGGCTCTCCCTATTGACATGAAGGTATAATTTTTTGATTTTACCAATCCAACCTTTTAAGAAACAATTTTCCATCCAGATAACCATTTAAGAAATGAAGTTAGATAAAAAAATAGTCACAGAGGAAACATTCACCTACATAGTGTTAAAGGTGGTTTTCCTTTCCTTCATCACACAGCAATCTACAAGAATTTAAGAATCAGAGATTTCTATTCAGGGTGCACTTTGTGCAGTCATGATTTCAAATACCGAAGTATTACTGCTTACAAATCAGTAATTTAAATTTAAAGCCACAGCTAAAGATGTGGTGCTGCACCAAACCATATTTTTCATCCCACTTTTCCACTCGAGCTACCTTAAGTACCATCCAATGAGAAAAAGTGCACCTGAATGCTGGTACATTCACAGAAAACATCCAAGTTTTAATGTAGCCTTCAACACTTCCAAGTTAGAGAGGCAAAAATGCTCCTGGTAGCTTATCTAGAGAACAAGAAATATTTTCCAGGTCACTGTTCCTCTTCCCCTGCCACCTTCACAGAGGAGTTCTGCTGCAATATTTATTCCTCTCATGCTGCTCTTTGGCCCATCAGGTTGCTCAGCACTGCAGCTGCAAAACCCACCTGCTCCCAAGGCAGTTTTGGTTTTCCCACCTCTCCATCCCATCAGAGGGAAGAGGTGAAGAGGATTTGCTCAGTCTCCTGGAAAAGTTTGTCTCCCCTCTGCCTTTTTGCAACACTGGAAATGGGAATCCCGGGTGGCTCCTGCTAATTACCCATGTGCATTGGGAGTCTAATTCTTCCTATTGTTAATACACCCATCTTTAGCCACAAAGTCACTTCATATGCTAATCAGAGAGCAGCTGATCCCAAGCTAATATTTCATATACTCAGGAGAACAGATCTGCTGGGGGTATTAATGACAGCAGAGCAAGATGAGCTCGGAAAACAGTTCCCAAAAGATCACTTGTATCACTTCTAGCTCAACCCCCTAACAAATAATTTGCTTCTGAGCATGGAGCTTTGTCCCTTCCCTCCCTTGCAGAGGGAGGCCACTTTACAGACAGGAGGAGACTGAAAACTTTAGATCTTTTTCTTTTACAATTTTAGAATCTAATTAATAGCTGTTAAGTATTATCTAATTTTTCCATGTAAAAATTTTTGTGTTTATGGGATGCTTGAAACATCAGTTGCAACCCAAAATCAAGACGAGCAGTTCTATGAATAGAAATACTCTACAAATTGAATAGTCCAGGACAATACTCAGTCCTGCTGCTGAGAGAAACATAAAAAAACCTGGGATATTTCTACATTCCCCACAATACACCATCCCTTCAGAATGATCTGGTTCACCTGCATAAAGCTGTGGCAACACAATGAAAAAAATCCGCATGCAAGTGTCTGAGGTGGAACAAGGTCTGAGAATGTCTTGAGCTGACACTGCTTCCACAGAGCACGTTTATGGTCTGAGTGGATGTGACATTCCTCCTGAATCTCCTGAAATACAGAAGCTCCATCAAAATGTCAAGTTAGGCCACCAGAACATGCAATGTCCCACATAAAATCCACACTACAAGGATTTCTCATCATGGCTTTTTGCCTGTAAGACAACTCAACATTTCCACTTGGTTAACAGTGTGTTCCAACTCACTCTGAAGGTGCTTATGTGCAACATTGGGAACAACCCTGTACATCCCAAAAGGCAGGAATCAGCACAGTTTCCACAGCCTGCAGCAGCGCCCAGTGTGAGTTCTCATTTCAAGCGCAATTTGCTCAATGGCAAAATAGAGATTCAAGTCAAGTTACCTGCACTATCTTCTTACTAGCTGGAAAAAGTATCTATGAGATGGAAACACACAGCATTTTAAAGAGAACCAAGCAAAATTTATGGATTTCTGTTAAGTTTTTTTCCTCATTTTTTGAGGATGCGAACAAGAAGTTCTTTCTTCAATGGGTTTCAAATTGTCACTCAAGTAGAAAGACCAAAAGCTGAGTTTTTCACATTATTTCCTCTAGTGAACTACCAGTTCAAGTCTCCATTATATGATATTCATCTCATGTCTGAGTATTCTTCAGTTTTAATTCATGGTGCTGATCAAAGACAAAGGATCCTGCAGCTGTACGAAAGTTCAAACAGCTCAAAAAGCAGCAGACACATCCAGCTGTTTTGAGAAGCACCATGAGATTGCAACAAATCTGGGATAAAAAAATTCCCTTCATGTACCCAGAATGTTCAGCCATAGAGTAAACATTCACCTAAATGAGCGTCATGCAAGCAATACAGATGTGACAGGCAACTGCAACAAACATACTGAACCACCTAAGTGTGCTTTAGATATGAAGAACATCAAGTTTAATGTATTTTATTGTTAGGGCTCAAAATCCTTCATATACAAGTTACATACATCCTTTCAAGGCCACACCTGCCCAGGTTTCAGAGTGTTGTCCCACAGATTTTAGTTGTAACACTGACACATTTATCTTACACAAATGCTGAAACAGGTGTAGGCACAACAATCACTCCAGGTCATGGCAGAGCAGCAAAACACTTCACTCCCAAGTGACATCCATTGATCTCGGGGGGTAGGATAGAAAGCCACAAACATGCCCCTGGCCTTCCTCTTAAAACAGCTTTGAAAAGAGCATTTTATACACAAAAGGCAGCTGGTTATGTTTTAACAGACTCTTGTGTAAACAGAAGTGCTCAACAGATGTGCAGTGCCTATCAGAGATGGTTATCAGCATCATTTTCATTCCCAGAACCAATAAAACTGGACATCATGCCTATTCTCTGAGCCATTTACCTACCTCAGAAGACAAACTGGATTCTCTAATATCTGCTGTGGGATTGATAAAAACCTGATCTCAAAAGAATTGAGTATTAGAAAAAGAGAGAAACCAAAATGTCCAGCTACTGCAGCATTTCAGTCTGCAAACAGGCTCTTCACTGATCTGAAACTGCAAACAGACATGTCAAAGTGAGGGAAGGGAAGGCAAAAAGACTCTGAAGCAGATTTATATTTAGCAGCAGGTTAGGTGGAGAGAAAAGGCTCAAGGACAATGGCAGGTCTTTTCTTCCTTGAGCTAAACCCCCAATGCATTTTTGTGAAAGAAAGCAAGTCTTCTGCTTTTAACTGCAGCCCAAAACTGCATTATGTCTCCTGGGTGCTTTGACTTTTTTTCTTTCCTTTCTAAATCTCAGCACATAGGCAGCTCCAGGGCTCAGTAGGAGAAACTCTTAAAAGCAGGCCTGCAGAAGTGAAGAGATCAGTTATTCCCTTGTCCCCATGTTGCCGGAGCTCCCCCGCCCAGGCAGCCGCGGATGAGATTTCACGCAACCAGACAGGGCCTTTTTAAACAGCCTGAAAGATTTAAAATCCTCCAAGAGCAAGCAGAGCATTCCTTCTGATTGAAAAGAGAAACACAGAAATGTGCTTCAATTCTTCACAAAGGTCACAGTAACCTTCAAAATTCTATCAAACATCTTCCTCCCATTTCTATTATCTTTAGTAATTTGTAACATTCTTTACAAAATATACTGGAGTTTCTCAGAACACAAATCCCAATGTGAACATGATGCAAGCAATCTTTGCTTAGCTAATTTTTCCTAGGCTGCTTGAAGTTTCCAAAGTCCAGATGTTTTTCCAACTGTCTTCCCTGTCCCACTACTGCAAATACATTGGTCCTTTCTTTAGAATTACCATTTTATATACATTTTCAACTTACTCAGTGCTTCTCAGTCCATTTTTTCCAAATAAATATACACATACTTTGGATTAAATTACTTACTGTATTAGAAACATTACATTAGAAAGCTTTAGAAAGTATGTTCACAAATGCAAGCGTGCTGAAAGCATGATATGTTTCATGAAACATTACATAGCTTTAAAACTGTGGAAAAAAATTCAAACAGTTTCCTACTTGCAACCTCTATGGCTACACCTCCAACCCTGTACCATTAACAACCTTGTACCATTTACCATTATTTCCAACCTTCACCATTAAAATGTTACTGTGCATTTAACAGCATAGGAAAATGCCTGATAATCTTAATTAGAGCTTGTCAGGGAGCTAATTTTAACCCCCTACTACCCCAACCTAAAAACAGCAGGAAAAAAATTGGAAGAACTGTTGATTTTTATCACCTTTACCCAAATACTGGCCAGCCAGAAGCAGTTACACACATTTCAGAGAACTCTTTGCTCCAGACCACTGAACTCTTAAGCATTAAACCTTTGAGATGCATTTCAAACCTGCTATTTGACACCACTGGAGAAAGAAAATCGCTTTTCAGAGCTCATATGAAATTGAAGAGGTCCCATTTAGAGTGTAAAACATGAAGCAGGAAGACATCACTGTGCTGCTTCTGCTAAACCAGATTTACCAATAGACTGCTTTGGTTAAGGATGCACCAACTACAGGATTTCCCTTCATGGGATCTCTGATGAAGGCTGAGTTGAGACAGTATCAGTGATTTCTCACTACAAACATATTGTCAAAAAAAGGATGGTGTTTTGTAGCAGTTACACAGCTGAATCATCACCAGTACCTGAAGCGACAGAGCAGATATCCTTCCACAGTGAGAAAAAGGTAGTGTAAAATAAACTGATTTTGTTATCCCAAAGCTTACAGAAATCTACTACAATTACCAGTGGAAAAACAACACAGAATTTTGAATATACAAGGCAGCGACAATTTGGCTCCAGAAAGGATTTCTGGAACTCACCTATGGTGCAGTTTGTGGTTATTTTTCTCCGCTTGGGGTTGTGTCGTAGCAATTCTAACTCTCTCTTGGTCGGCTCCCATGTTGAATACTTCTCTCCAATGCCTAAGCAGATGAAAAGAAAGTTTCAGGAAGTTCTTTAGTAAAAGGATTTAAAATTCTGCTCAAGTCAAAACTTTCAATGTGCTGTCCATTAGGTTAGATTCAACTTATGCACAACTACAAGACACCAATTGCTTTTTACCCCTCCTCAAAAAATATGGTTCAAAAAGGTATCAACAAATTTTCCAACAAAGAACAACTAACATAAGAAAAGAAAGGTACTTCTTTACTTATAAAGAACAGCTAGGCCAATAAACTTTCCATTATTGGCTTATAATCCTCCTTTCAACTAAAAAAGAAAATCCAGCACAAGAATAAACTTGCTTTTACTCAAAAGTACATTTCTTTGTGCTCAGAGGAGGTTAAATGACAGAACCAGCACTGATGAACTTTGACAAGTTATTAAATAAATTTAAATGGACCCAACTTAATGGACAGATAATCTTTAGAGAACAGCAGAATTTAGTAATTCAATACACTAAACAGTTACTACATGTCTTAGGATATGCCATTACATAGAATGGCCCCTCCTTACACCATTAATACAGGATTAGACAAGTTTTAATTTTTGAGATTCACTTTGCTGACATATTTAAAGTCATCTAAAAATGAAATTAGTAGTAGGTTTAAACACCACCCTCCCTCCACCAACCAGACAAAACTCTCCAAATATTGAACTACCCTTTCTCATGAGCTAAAATCTGTCATTATTCTCTTTGAACACCAACATTGCATTTCCAGTAGATTTCTTTTGCTCAAAGGAAAGTGCAGTAGAAATGAGTCAGGTCAGTAATATGGAGACTAGATTTGAAATCAGCACAGAGCTGTGTTCAGTGTAAACCTGACACCAGAAAAACAGTGAAGACTCACGTGCTGACCAGCTCAGTACTGCTGCAGCTTCCTATGTAGCACAGAAATTGCTGTGCAAGGTCAATTACTGTGAGTCACAAAGGCATCTCGGTATTAAAAATAAAGAATTATACGATGGCAAGCAATCTATTCTAAAACTGAGGATTAAAGTCAATTAAGAGTTATTTTTCATAGAATGCATGGAGCAGAAGCAGCGCTGTGCTACAGAAAATAAATTACAAATCATACATATGAAAAGGATAGTAAAAAAATATAGCTGGAGGCTTACACATTCTGCATAATATACATTAAATTTTAATAGCTCTTTGATCTTCATTTTCAGAAATAGCTATGCTTGTCAGAAGCTACCCTCCCAAAAATGTTCAATTCATAGTTACTACTGACCCTCCAGGTTCTAGTAACAGAAGGTCTCATTTCTGGATTCTCAAGGACTAGAGAATTCTTATTTACACAAATACACCCATCTCTCACTTTATTTGATTCAACAACAGATTACGCAAGGAGCTTAAGGAACAATAACAGAATCCCTTTCCTTTATCCAAGGTTCAACATCAAGCTACACACCAGGGAAAACAGAAAAGGCAGGGAATGACTGAGACTGATGAGATAACACAGCTGCAATGCTTTGGACACACTGTACGTCCGCACAGACCCTTTGGAGACGCACATACGGACACCTCACAGAGGATGGAACACTGGCTTCCAACAGGTTTGGATTGGATGTCTCCAGCAACCCTGGTGATATTTGTAATGCTCCCTTAGGAATTTATATAAATTCATTGGTAACACCGTGTTAGTACCAGCAGTGGCTTTGTGCAGCTGTCAATTCCTGTGTTTGGGTTCACTGCAGTTAAAACATGGCCAAACACAGTCAGTCAGTGAACCCTGATAATAATCAAAAAATACTCCCTTGGATATGTTTAAATCCTCGTTTAAGTCAAATACAACAAAATTCATACCTGGAAACACATGTGCACTTAACTTTAGGCATGCAATAGTTCCACGTTTATCAGCAGGACTATTCATATATATTTATATATATATATATCTATATATAATTATATAGTTTAAATGCTGTAGAAGATGGGGACCAAAACATGTCACAAGAGCAACTCTAAGTTAAACATGACAGACTGGATTATTTTTAAGGATTCTGGGTGAATCAAATATTGTTCAATAAAAAAATGAATGAAAGGAAACAAAAAATCATGTGCAATTAATGCCACAAACAGAGCAAACCAGACAGAAAATGTTCTTGCAGAAGCCTTTCATTAGAAGGAGCACAAGTTAAGTCAGACACAGAAATTAAAACATGTTCTGTTCCAGCTATATAACTTAACAGGAATGCTGGGGTTTTATTACTCTTGAAAATTTGGAAAAGGCAGAGCCATTTATTAGGAATGGTTTGATGTTTAAAAACTGAAAACAACAACAAAAAACAACCAAAACACAAAGAAGGAAAGAGGTTTAATAAAAGGTTTAATAACACTCACAAGCATGCCAAAAACGCCAATATAAACTACCTTAAACAAAGATTTGCAAACCATGCACAGGTCACCATTTACAATTACAGGGAAGTAGTGTTAGAGAAGTGAAAATTAGTCTTTTTTAAAATGCTGCTATAAAATAGCCAGAGACTCAAGTCAGCATGTGAAATCTCCATCTAAGAAATTATTTTATTGGGTGAAATACTCAAATTGGCACTTCTCAGAGACTTCATCAGGACATAGGGATGACTGAAGGAAAAGGCAATGAAGGCTCTAGTTTATAAAAGTCACCATTTTTCAGTCATTGTTTACTTTGCTAAACTTCAGCAAATTCCAATTTTTCCCCTCCCAAAAATTCAAACATTAAATAGAACGAAGGGCTCTGTGTATTCGCACCTCCCTTGTTATTACTATTCAATACCTAAGGAAAAAAAACTGGCCAGGTTGCAGCTTGTTCAGAGTTACATCAGACAACCCTGAACTAGAGCTGGACTGGGGAACTCAGCACACTGGAGGTTAATACTGCAAGAGTACGAAATGAATCTCATGATATTTGGGGGTTTTCTTAAAGTTTTTTTTCTCCAGGCATCATGTTGTTATGTGAGCATCTATTAAAGTAACACCCTTCAAGCACTGTGGAGAGAAACTTGAAAATATACTGCATTTACTCTTCAGTTTTTAAGCCAATTACAGTTTCTGCAGACTGGATTCACTTCTGAAGTTCTTCAAGTGGGCAACAAGATCTGAGGTAAATTAACTCTGTGATAACAATATAAACCCAAGACACTGAGTTTGGGGTTTGTGCTCATCTTGATGTTCAGTTTGGGAAGGGATCTCTCAGATAACAAGAGGGAGGGAGCACATGGATTGGAACAATAGAGAAAGAAGGAAAAAAACGGACATAGTTCTCCATTATTTCTCCCATGTACCTCCCTTTCTCATTCCTTAGATAAATTTGTGAGGAAACACATGGTTTCATAATAAAAAAACATAAAAAAGAACCTATGCCATTACTTCAAACAAAAAAAATGTCTACATTGCAGACTCTAGTAATTTAAAGTGTTGTTGTCTGTTCCTCCATTTTCTATCTTCACTGGTCACTACAGATTAGTTCTCCAGGGACAGAAGATGCAATGTGCATATTCATACAAACATGCATTTGTATATATGTATTTAATATGCCATTCATTAATCAGTACAGCTAATCAGTACAGAGGCATCCTGCCTGGCAGCTTCTCTGTGTGATTCTTCGACCTTCTCTGCACGACTTTGTTCCTCTGGTCATCTTGGACCACAGTCTTGTAGCTGTTATTCCCTGGAATATAAACTACAGCAGACTGATGTCCACGGCAGGACAAACTGGCTGTATCTCAGTCCACAAGGGAGAAACGTACCAGTTGATAAAGACAACATAAGTATGAAATTACTCTTTAAATCTGCATATTTAAAAGTAAGGAACTGGGGGAGGGTTCCTCTTCTATGCATAATGAAGATGTGGTATGTTGTTGCAGCTGATTAATTTGGTGCCCCGAACAACACAGATTGAAGGAGTTTCCAGAAAAGATGCAGAACTTGAATGAAAGGTTCTTAAAACATATTCTCATTTTATCTCGCTTTGAAAACCAGTGCTTTGTTCTAAAGCATTTTAAGGTGTATTTCCTTGTTCTAGGACTCACTATCCTCCTTTCCTCTGACTCCCCTCAAACAGGGAATAAACAGGAAGCACACCGGGACCTGTAGTAAGAACCAAGTGAAGGCAGCTATCTTTTGAGACAGCAGAAAAGCTCTCGTTAATACGATGTTAGCTGCTATTTTTAAAACTGGAAATGAGGTTAAGAATGGTTTGAAGTCATATCAGCCCTGACTATGGCTGTCACATTGAAACAGGATGCCATGGATTCTGGAAGAGACGTTACTAGACAGAAGTCATCTGTCTTCAAATACAGACTTTCCCACTTTAAGAAAACATACCCCCCAGAGGCCACTGGAAATGGAAGATGACAAGCTTTTAAAACTGATGCTTACAATCTACCCAGTTTAGAATAAATGATACTTCCTTTCCAAACAAAAAAAAAACCCAAAAAAACCCCCCACAAAAAAAACAAAAAAAAAACAAAAAAAAAACAAAAAAAAAAAAAAGAGAAAAGGTTTGTTTTGAAGAGTTCTATCAAGGAAAGGGCATATGAAATCAAGTCTGCTGCAATTATTCAATCATTGGAACATATCCAAACAAGAGGAAAACGATTTGCACGATAAAACTGGCATTCTTAACTGTGATTCATGTCTAAAATGGCAGGATAATCAGCAAAGGGACGCTTGTTAGTGAGGTGCGTCGCCAGCCCACGCCTCTTACCTGTCATTGTACACTGGTAGTGAGAAACCACTGTTGGGGTGAAGGCTAAAAAAGAAAAAATTAGGGAAAGCAAACTGAATAAAACAAATGTGTGTACATATATTTGTGTGTAAATATTTCTACATAGATACTGTGCGTGTACCATGAAAGCACAGGTGTGTAAGTAAGCTGGCATGATCTATTAAAAAAAAAAAAGAAAAAAAAAAATCACACACAAGGGTGGCATTTCATGTGAGGGGAACAGATTTATTGCCTGTACCACGTAAATAAGCCTAAAGGAGCAGACTGTTACATTCTCTACCTAAAACAGATCTGACTTTTGATATTATGCAAGTTTTGCAGGATTAATGTTAGATATTTCTATAACTTTTTTGCAATTAAAAATAAAATATTTTTGCTATAATTAGGTGTGGCGCACATGTTAAACCCACAGTCTGACTCCTGGAAAGCAAGAACTAACATCTCTCTCCCATGGCCTGCACTACTCTCTCTAAAGAGCTCTTTCTTCCCCTTACTTTTTTTTTGCCACTGAACAAATGGGAGGGACAGGTATGATTAAAAACAGAAACAAGAAATTCAGGCAGGAAAACCAAACCTTGTAATTTCCAAGCTTTTCGTTGTTCTTCTTTGGCAATTTGTTCCATGTCTTTGTCGTATATGTAATCTTGACACATAAAGCAGTATATACCCCCATACAAAAGGTCTATGGCTGCAAAACAGAAGGGAAGTTGGGGAGGAGGAAAAAAGATGTGAGTTCATAAACCAGAAGGCATTTTAAAGCAGGCTTCCAAGTCAGGCACTCTTTCTTCCAAGCAGTCCACAAAAGAAGAAAAATCTGTACTTTAGAATCTGGAAGGGGGGGGGGGGGGGGGGGGGGGGGAAGATAAAAACCCAGATATTTTTCCAGTTTCAGTGAGTTATTTAGTTGCTTCTGGCACAGCAAGGAAACTGCGCAGGACAACAAAGCATCAGCTGCCTTCAAGCTGTCTGTAATTCACAATTTACCTTTCAAACACCCGAGTTACCAAGAGGCATCTGGACAGTGACTGACTACAACGCACGCAGAACCAGCCCCGTAAGATGTGACATATGAGTTTGAACTGTCTTTTTCTAAGACTTCAGTAATTTCTCTTCAAAGCCATTAAAATAATCAGAAAGCACTTAGTTAAAATCCAAATGAAGGCTCAAACAGAAGACAGCACTGCAAATTCAAAGCTATTTCTCATGGGGAAAATTTTCTGGGGCAGTTTATTCCACAGGTTACTTCTGTCTCAATTTTTCATTTCACACACCCTTTCAGAACAAACAAATCAACACTGACCAATGTTAAAAACATTTTTCTTGCACAACCTTAAGCAAAAGAAAGCCAAGAAACAAAATAAATACCTAACTGAGAAAGGTAATTTTACTCCAACATATACAATGGAAAACATGCAAAATAATCCTAGTACACTGATGTCCAGTACATAGATATGAAAAACAGCCACAATCACAGGAAAGTTAAAAATCAGTGGGCACTAACAAATCCTACTAAAACACAATCTGCACCAGCAACAGTTAAGAAACACATCAACCTTATCCCCCAAGTGTAGAGCTTTAATACATTTCGGTTTTTAATTCCTTTTATTTCCAGATAAATAGCATTATTAGAATAGCCTTACTACTAGTAGAATAGTCTTACTACAGTGGAAACTTGTTTTAAACACAGGAAACCATTACCACATCAGGTGGCCTGCAAGAAACAGCACTGAATTACTCTGAAGTGCTAAATAAGCCAAACCACATGCCATGCAGCAGGAATTCTGCCATGGATCTCAGCAGGCAAACGCAGGTGAAGTCTCTGTGCTGCCCCATTACTGGGGCAGTGCTTGTGGTGACGTTTCTTGGTAAAGATCCTTTCTAACCCCATCTCTTCCATCCTTCATAGCCTCTACTCCCTCACAACCTGCTGCCCCCTCTCCTTTAGTCCTTTGCAAGCTGGTTTTTTCCTCCTTCCCCCTTTTTAAAATCACTTTTTCAACTATTATGTCAATTGTTTGTTACTTCTCCCATTATGCAATAAACCCCAATTACTTCAAACAGTTTTTTATCTTGCTGATGTGCTCCATTCTTCTGTTTTGCCTGTTTGGACCACACTCAGTTTGTGTAAGAAGATAAGGACTGTGTTACTTCATGTAAAGTCACAAACTCAGGATTTTAATTACCTTCTGTTATGTCCCAATACCAGAATATTTCACCCTGCTAACTAGAGGACTGAATAAACTCCTTTAGCAGAATATCCCAAAAGAAGACAAGACTCTGAGCTGTGGTGGAGATCAGTAATAAAACACTGTGTGACTGGGGGGGTGGTTTATCACAACTTACAGAGAATTAGAGTTCCACAGTGTTTACTCCATCATTCATTGCATTACCAGTTCTGCACAGTTTTCTACAAGAAAAAAATTGTTGAAGATTCAAAGTACTGGTCTTAAAACACAAACCCAAATATTGTTCTCCATATATTTTTAGAACATCCCACAAACAGACCCCCAAATAATAGAACAGGGCTGGCAGAATATTGAATAAATAGGACTCTGTGACCACTAATAGTTACAATTTACCATTAGAACATGTAGGCATAGCTGTGCTCAGAGGATTCCTTACTTTTCCTTTCTTCCTGGATTTACGAGCCTGAGCAATGAAATAGAGATGTCAAGATCTAAACCAACAAGAGACCACCTTGCACAAACCACTTGTTGAGAGCAGAAGGAATTTCTGGTGTAAAGGAGCAGAAAGTTTAACAGAAACACTGGCGGAGTTAAAGCTGTAATTGTCCAGAGCCTGATTAAGGACTCTTGAGGAAATACCCTCTCTCCAGCACACTTATGGGAACAATGCAGTTGTACATATGCCAACCCTTCCAATGTCTTTTTAATGACTGCAAGGGGTTTTGGACAAATTACCTCAAGCACCAGTGACAAGGCAGCCACACAGGCCTGGCCACAGCATGGAGGAAGGGCAGGAGTTTCTCATGGAGCCAGAACACAGCTGCTCAGGAAAAGAGTCCACTAGGAAACTTTGGAAGTTAATTCTTTCAGGTTAGTATAATTTGATTTTTTCCCTTGAAATACACTTAAACTTTCTTATGCTGGTTGTCTTGAGGTGAAGAACAACAGAGGAACCACTGAAAGGACTGTTTTATGGACAGAAACTCTTCCCAAGTGAGCAATTCCTTAGCACTGACTGAAGTTACACAATATCCAAAGAACAAAGTCCACACAAAACTTTCTCCCTCAAAGGACTAGAGGGAATGAAACAAATTTCATCTCATTGTGAAAAATGCTAAACTTTTTTTGTTTTAAGCCAAATTGCCATGAAGCTCTATCCCAAACTGAAACACCTGGCCAGAAAATTCCATAAAAAACACAACAGTGAAGCATGAGAATGCACATATAGCAAATTTCACCACTGGTATTTGCATTGATATTTGGGATCACAAAACTAACAAAAAGGCCTCAAATTCAGAAAAAGTTTGGGAACTACCAACCTAGGAATAATGCCCAGGTGTTTTGGATTAACCCACTGGCAAGTCTGCCATGATGCCCCACATTCCCCACAATGAACATCTCTCTTAGGAAGCTCCTCCAGAATGGCTGCTACTCCCAACTTCCAGGATCTGCTCTTCCTAACACTACTACAACACTTCTCTCAGGAAGGTACAGGGGGATGAAGTCAGTGAACTTCAGTTTTAGCTTAGTACACATGCAGAATTTATTACCCTGGAAAAATAAAATACACATTAAGTAGAAATCTACCTTTTGCTTTCACAAGGAAGAACCAAAAGCAATTTAAAATAATCACAATGTCATTTTATTAAATTTGATCAATCTAGATTCCTGGTTTAGGAATTCAAAATACCTACTTGGTGATCACAGGCAGAGCAATTTAAGAATGAAAAGACCTCTTGGAATGTAACATTCCCCTTTGCTTTTATACCTTCTGTGCTGGAAACAAGCTGCCCTTCCTTTAAAGTCTGATCTCCTCATACCCCTTTACATACAAAATTGTACGCAGCTGCAATGCAGGAGAGGAATGAAAATACATTTTATTTTTCATTTAAAAGTAAAACTATCAGTTTAGAGAAACAAGGAGGCAGCACAGATGATCATGCAGGAATGACAACAACTTTATCTACTGGTGCAAGGAACACTAAGTTTTAAAAAACAACAGCTCAGGGGTGAAAGTTTAAATCTGGCAGCAAAAGGTTTTCAAACTCTCCATCTGGGAGCCAAGTGTTTTACTTAAGCCCAAGTGCTTTATTTTGCCAACTATATCCACTGATGGCCTTGTGAAAATATTAAAGAGACCAGAGATGATGGGAACACAACAAAAGCAGGGAAGTGTGCCACATCCAGAGTGTGCACATGCACGTCTCATCCAGGTAAAAAAACTTGGATGTTCAGTTTTTGAGAGACCCAGGTGAAAAGAACTGATTTTACACAGCTGGGAATGAGATACCTCACCGTAATATTCAATACCATTCATCAGACAGGAGATATTTGTGAATCATGTTTTGGTATCATCTCCCTTGGATCACTGGGTGCACTCAAGTAGAAAAAAAAACCATCCAGCAGCAACTCAAAATTCAGGTCAGTTTTCACCTGTACTGAAATTAAATCCATTGTGAATTTCTGTGACTCAGTCTTGGCATATTATCAACCTCAAATCAACACACACAGTGTTCTATGCAAGTCACCTGCATATTCTTCAACTTCTGTAACAAAGGAAGCTAAATTGGCAATTCTTCTAGACCATGTTAAGCCAACATCCAAAGCTAATCTGTGCTCCCTGATTTCTCACCTTGAGCGTTAATCATTAAACCCATTCCAGATAATTGGCTCAGGTTCCCAAGAAGTGATATGTTAAACTTCAGCCAGTTCTCCACTGGATCTTGTCTCTGATCTATCAGCATAAAGTAGGCATCTGATTGCCTTCCTCCCGATTTCCTGGCACGTGGAATCTGCACCACAGGTCAGAATTCCTGAACTGATAAGAAGGGAGGAAAATAAGCGGAGAAGAGACTACTCCTGCTAAATTATGATTCAGCCATTGAGAATTGCAGGTATTTACTGTCAGGGGGAAAAAAAAGACCCAAAACCAAAAACAAACCCCAAACTTCCTTCTGTTGCCAAAAGTCCAGCCTCACATACCAAATCTTTTAATCCACATTAAAAATGATGGTCATAGTCAAGCATTATCCTTCCCTCTCACATTCAGTATCTTCTCCTAATACTCGAGAACTATTCCATTAAGTGTTACTTCTTCTTCTTTTTTTAAACCAGAAGCCAACAGGTGAAAAGTGTTTCTGTGGCTCTGAAGTCTCCAAGATGCCTGTTGGCCCCATATGGATCTAGAATTTTAATGTTTAAATTCAATTTGCCTGCAATCCAAACATGGCAAGCACCCAATGCTATGCTGCAAACCACTTAACACCAGGAGCCAAATGGGCAGCCCCTGTGCTGTACACTCGCTTCTGTGATG
The DNA here is from genome assembly GCF_000738735.6 of Corvus cornix cornix. NCBI lineage: Eukaryota > Metazoa > Chordata > Aves > Passeriformes > Corvidae > Corvus > Corvus cornix. The sequence continues at coordinate 6,413,365 of NC_046344.1, read as the reverse complement.
GTTTAGAATAGCATCCTACAACTCCATATGAATCCAAGCCAGGAAAGGTAAGACGAAGAAAAAATGTCCTGCTATCCCTATGGAATCTAGACAGCAAATACGCTTTTAACTGTTAATTTAGAGGAGTCACAGTGTGTCAAACCACTTTATGTTAAGTTGTTAGGAGCAGAATATTAATTCCAGCTCCTTGACCTCATTCAGAAACACCTGTATTGTATACACACAGTACCTACATATGTGTGCATGCCCCAATATGCTGCAGAGGAGGCTGTAGCATTCCTATACTTAAGCTGCCCTATTATAAAATATATTTTGCCTTTTGTGAGTCTTCTCCCTGCCCTCCTCTGACCATACGACCTTCCACAGTTCCCCTCTTTGCAGCAAACCTTTAAAAACTGAGAAGAATTACATCCTCCTGCTACAGCACCTCTTCCTGATCTCTCAAAATATTACTAAAATATATTAAAGAAGAGAAATTGTTAAACACTCCCTTACTTAATCTTGCTGGGTTTTTTTCAGAAATCTGGGGGAAGAACCCCCAAATCACAGTCACCAAGTTTGGAGCTGCTGCACATGATGTGATACAAACTGCTTATACTCATCTGCATATTCTCATCTGAGCAACAGTGGAGACTTATGTAAATAACAGTATTTTCAGTAGAAGCAGTAGCAAGATCCAGAACTGCACAGAACTTTGTGGCTGGGTCTGAGGCAAGCAGATACATCCAGAGCTGGAAATACACAGGTAAATATTCAGCAAGTTGGTTTTCTGAGGGATAAGAATATTCCAGGTATAGAGAGAACTCTTCAGGAGTCTTTTCTGATACTAAAAGGAGCTTTTGAGGGATGGCTGGCAGGAGCTCATCACTTACCTGCACCTTCCAGAGCAGCCCCCAGCAGAAGACATTTCCAATGAACTTTCCTGCTGCCACCTTATGAATCCAGTCTGGCTCCAAGCTTGAGCTAAGGCACAGGAATGCCATGCTGGAATGTGCCTCACATAAGCAAAAGAGGATTTCCCTGCAATACTTTGCACAATACATCCCAGAGCAGCAGATACTGCTAATGCCAATTGGGAATATTGAAAGTTCAAGCCGTACCCTGCAACTGACCTGTGCATCCAAAATGCTTTCCTCCTTTTCCTCTTCTTCCAATCAATGATCTTCCAATTGGCATCACAAGGATATTATGTTGAAGTGCAATATTTTGTACCTTCTCCCATCAAATTTTACCTTTTTTTTGCTGTAGTCACTGAGGTTATTTAATTCACAGGGCTACCCAGCCTTCCTCAGTACAAATAACACCTCTGAACTTTGTGACCATCAGGAATGTCATACACAGACAAAATTCCTTCTCTTCAGTTACTAGAAAACAGCAGTAAACCAGGACTGGTTCTGCTAGTTAAGTCTGTGTCCTACACACTCTGCTTTCAGTTCATTCATCAACTTCCCTTTTTCTTGCCTCTTATGCACCATGATTCTCATATTGATCCCTGCCATTTCTACCTCAAGTAATAATTTCCAAGGGGGCAAAATGTCAAATCCTTTACTTGATCCGGTCAGGTTCAGTGTATTTCCTTTTTTCTGTGAAAATCAGTTATGTTATCAAAAAAGACATATTAATGTGATAGCATCTACCTCTGACAGAACTGCAAACACTGTTTGTGTGCTGCTTTCCATTCACCTTCATCTCCTCAACAGGCTTCTCCACACCATCACCAAGTAAAGCATTAGAACTCAAATCAAGAGGCTGGTAAAATGCCCAGATGACCTTCTCTACCCCTTTCTGAGCCTGGATGTGAACAGAAAAAACAATCTAACTGCTACTCCAGCAGTGCAGTAAACTGTGCTGAGAACAGCTTTAATTGCCCTTTCCACATAGGGTGTTATGAAAATCTTTGCTGTTTAAAAAAGAACTGGCAGAAGCAACACTACAGTCAACACCTTCCAACTCAAATGAAAATTAAACAGCTTTTACTGTCATTCCTTTACAGAAGTGTTCTGATTCTATATATTAAATTTCAGACAGGTATGCAGTAACAGAAGTGATCAGATTTTTCCCTTTTACCAACTTCAGTACAGAAACCAGCTTTCTGTCATGTTTCCTCTGAATCAGATGAAAAAAATTAGTTATTTGTTTTCCAGAGGAAGTAGAAGCTTTTTGAATTGTACCAAAAATCCTCAACTTAATCTATGAGCATTATTATTAGGCTCACCCACCCAGTTCCTCTCACCACAAATGTATTTATTGGACTGAATTTTACATCAGCATATACTTAAAAGAAAACAGTTCCTCAAGAAACAGTTTGTGATCTAATAAATAATGAATGTACCCTAACAGGACTAATTCCATAATGAACTGTTTGCCAGTGTCCCTAGAAATGGAATAATAGTTCAGTCTTCCAACTCTCTCTCGTTTAGTCTTTAAACCACTGAACCTCACTCCTGCTAACTCACCTCCCCTCTATTCCTGAACTACAGAATGAGGCCTCAGAGCAGATCAAGACTTCACCCAAAACCTGCATCAGAGGTGCTGTTTCAGAGACACTGTTCAGGTGTTACAAGTGCATCTTTAATAGAGAGAGGCACAGCATGGACATGCACAAGTTGGCTCCTCAGCAGGGAGTTTAAATAAATAGCTTTGCACAGAGCTTTGATACCATAACTGAACTAGTCTAACTCAGAATGGCCATCTGTAACAGACTGTCCCAAGCCGTATACCAGTGGGTTTTCCTGCAGCTAAGAGTATGTGCATATATTAAAAAAGCAACATTATGTAACAGAAAATATTCACTCAGAAAGAATACTAAAACTTCATTTGGTGTCTGCCCAGGATTTTACAGTCCCAGTCAGGAAACTGATAAATTAATCACTGCTACAGTTTTGAGATGAACTTTAAAGCACCAACATCTCTTCTCTTTTAGAATTACTGTTCACAGACATCTTCCTGCTCCTGCTACTCTGGGACTAAGTTAATGTGTATTCTCCTTCATTGAACAGCTGTAGAAAAGAGAAGGAAGAGACCATCAATTTTTACAAGGATAGAAACCACCAGCAGACTCCCCAGGTGCTGAACCTGATTTGGAAGGATTATTGAGGAAGATGACAGAGTATGTTGATGGCACATATTCATTTAGGATAATAAAAATAGCTCCAGAAGGATTTCAAGTTACTTAGCAAAGAGGCAACAGCACAAGAGTGAAACTCCAATCACTACCACTAAAGAGGAAGACAAGTACCACCAATCAGAAAAGAAGTTTTGGAGTCACTGAGTTTAACTCCCAAGTAACAATACCAGCTTTGTTTTGAACAGCAGGTTTAGAAGCACAAAGTAGAAGTCATGGAAGCATTAACTAAGAATGCAAGTCATTAGGCAAGCAAACTCTCTTAATCCAAAGGGTTGCACCGGAGATGGACACATTAGAACTGGAAAAGTGAAGTATGATGAGGATGTTGAGAATCATATAAGAGTTGCAATAAGAAAAGTTAAAAATAGTTCAGGTTCCTACAGGTGGGGAAAAGGAAACATCTGCCAGGATCAAAAATACAAAGAATCCCAGAAGAGATCAGTAAGGACTTTGCTCTCACCATTTCACAACTCCTCACAAAAGACACACAGAGCCCATTGGGAATATCAGCCTGTCCTGGAGATTGACTGAGAGAGACTGTGCAATGCAGAGAATAAAAAAAAAGCAGCTCCTATAGCTGGATCTTACCTCACCTACCTGTCACCCACATTCACAACTCAAGGAATACATTAAATTAAGTACAGTGTTATTAATATACATTGAACAGGGAGGCAGATGCAAGAGCACAGGTATCACTGTAAGGTCAGATTGTGAGTGCCTAATTTAGATTGTTCAGGGAAGCAGAGATAGCAAGGGATGTATTTAAAACCACTCTGGAATATGATGCTGGAGCCTCCTGAAACACACAGCAGTAAGCTGCAAACACATCCCTTCCATGCTCAGACAGCTGTTACAGCTGAAATCCATGGTATTTCTTACAACTGTGATTAAATGTGCAGCTCCTGCCTGTCTCCATGGAGACTGATGTTGGCTCAGCAAAAAGTCACCAAGTGCTTTAAAATAATTCCTCTTCGTTTTGAAATTTCAAAGCACTTAGCTTGTTTTTGCCTATCAGACGTTATTTTCCCAACTAAAACTGCAGCAGGAAAAGCAACCAAAAGCACTAGTAAAACTACAAAAATATTTTTAAAGCTCATTTCACATGCAGCTGGAAATGAAACACCAAAACATACATTAAAAAAAAAGAGAAAGGAATCTCCAAAACTAGAAATCGAGCAGTCGCTTGCACAATCTTCACGTTATGTGTATTTGTGCACCAAGTAATTTATATTTAGCTGCAGAAGAATCCTTTTTGGGATGATTCAGTAAAGTATTTTGTGCTTTGGCTTAATTAACTCTTGCCCTTTTTATCTAAAGGCTGTTCCTTTTGGGAAGTACCTTATCTGACACAGTCTTAATTGCCTAGTGCCACGACAATAACTACAACAGTCCTTAAGCAAGAGCATCTTCAAGAATCTCCCTCCTCCATCCAGTTTTGGTTTTCCTTTAAGAAAACAGAAGCTAATTCACTACAGCAGACAACAGCAAATTCTACCTCACACAAAAAATAATTTGAATTTAAGCTTCCCAAACACATAAACAGCAGCTGAGAATGTGTGTAGTTATAAAGCTTTTTTTAAAAGTTCTCCATAAATATGTTTAGTGGTAAAAAAATTAGTGTTTACAAAGTGTCCACAGATAAACAGGTAAATACTGTTGACAGTCTCAATTTAGCACAGTATTTTTTTAAACCTTACATGTAGCCATAAACTTGTATTCGCACGAAAGGTTGTTTTTTATATATATATATATATTTATACACACACACACCCCCACCCCTCCCTTTTACCAGAAATTCTTTGAGTTTACCTCAAATTTGCGCTTCTGTGTTGGTAAATATTCCAAAATAATTTCAGCTAATGAATCGACTTTAAAAGCTCTTTGAGACCACACTCTGCAAAAAGCAACTAAAAGATGTCACAGAGGGTTGGTTTGGTACTTTCAGTTTTCAAAAAATGGCTGAGGTTGGCAAGGACCTCTGAGGTCACCTTGTCCAGCCCCTGCTCCAGCAGGGCCATCCAGAACACCCAGGCTGCCAGGCCCATGTCCAGAGAGATTCCGAATATATTCAGGGATAGACCACAACCTCTCAGTGCAACTTGCTCCAGTCCTCGGTCACCCTTACAGTTGTGTGATGATCAGACAGAACCTCCTGTATTTCACTTTGTCCTCGCTGCCTCTTGGACACCACTGGAAACAGCCCAATGCACTTTTTTTAACCCCTCTTTCAGATATTTGTACGCACCCATAAGGTTGCCCTGAGCCTTCTCTCCTGTGAGCTGAACAGTCCCAGTGCTCTTAGCCATACCGTGATGGAATTTTCAGTACTATTTTCCAGTATTCTATTTTTCAAGACATTTACAAACTTAAACTATACCACTACTGAGTCTCATCTTTTTCTTTCTTGACACATATGGAGGAAGAAACTATAACGATCTGCTGGTTTAAATCATCTTTTCCAAAAATAGTAAACTTACACACCCGTTTCTTAAGCGCAGGAGTACACAGCACTGTTGGCCTTCTGGAGCTTCTCTGTCTTCATGGAAAATAAAGACAGTTTGTTCCATAAGCACTTAGGATAAATTAAATTAGGAATGGTGGCCACGCTGGTCAAGAGCAAATTTGTGCCATGAAATAATGCCTTTTTTTTCCTGTTTCTTACATCACTCCACCAAGAATATATTTTAATTTGGAGAAAAATTATATCCATCCATTTTAAAATGGAATTTTAATACAGAATATAGATCAGGATTTTGCATTGTAACTCGAAAATGTTCTAAACTATAAGCAATAGGTAATTCAAAACAAAACCAAAGGCTTTTGGTTTTGAACATGATGTAGCACCAAAGCTGACAGAAGAGAAGAACTTGTTGGCCTTTAACCAGCATTTTTTAAGATGGTTGAGGGAAAAGTACTCCATATCAAATAAACGGTTTTCTTACTACTTAGGTTATTGACCCCACTAGAAGTAAGAAGCCAACACAGAAAAATGAAGAAAATCACCCCCTCAAACTTCAGCAGTTCAAATAATTCTGATTGCTACTTGATTAGTCTTCTTTGTGACAGAAATGATGGGGTTTTTCCTCAGCAAGAAAAGAAGTGATTATGACCTCCTGAAAAAAAAGTTTACTGAAATAAATGTTCTAGTTCCAGGCATTAAACCCACCATTTTTAACACTTAGGAAAGAAACCCACAAAACTCTGCCTCCTCACATTTTTATATATGACATTAATTCATAAATACCAAGATACTAAACAAATTACAAGTTGTGAACATAAACTTAACAGTGATGCAACGGAAGTTTAAGCACCAAGTTTAGAATAATGCCACTAAACTAAACCAGACTACAAATAAAACTATCTCTCTGCCTAGTGAGGTAACTACAGGAAAATATCACTTTATTGGACTGGAATGGACAGGGATAACACAGAGGGTTATGAGCACCATTAGGATAAGAACTCACCTAAATTGTGTCGCTTTGTCTTCGCGTGCTCGTGAATATGTTTCTTTGTAAAACAGCCAAAGAAGACACAGTAGAGGCAAGAGTGGAGTCTGTTCAGGTGGGCACCACACATATGACAAATGCACGACTTTGCCTGAAACAGCAAAACAGACACAGATTGTGAGTGACAGAAACACATCCCCAAGTCCAGGTAATCGGGTGCAGCTCTCACTGCTGCCTTTCCCTTTCACTCGGTGCCTTTGGAATGCTGCAGACCAGCAGGGAAACAGCTCTGTCCTCACACAACAAAACCACCAGTTGGACAAAACAACAGAGAGCACCCTTGCATTTCTCCAAGATATTTCCTATAGGTCCTATCAGGGAGCAGGTCTCAAGAGTCAGATGACCACCAGAACCCAGGGAAAGCAGCTGCCCAGCAGGGAGGTTAAGTGGTGAAGAGGCAGGAGCTTGGGTGGTGGGACCACAGCAAGAACTCTGCTTTTTCAGAGCACTGACCTCCTTGATGCACTCAAAAGCTGTAATGTAACTTGAACATTAAAATGTGTGTGGGTATATGATATTTCATTTTTCTGCTGGGAGATTCTGCCAGATTCACTCGTTAGAGTTTTCTACATTAGTCCACCAAACAGTGGCACAATATCAAATCCATACCAGCCAGAGTTACAGAAGTTGCCTTTGCTATTCTGAGACTGGCTTTGAACCAGAAGCTGAAAGCAACGGCCTGAACTATTCCCCAAAACGACCCAGAATGGGGAGATGTGAGGAAAGTTGCCGTGATTGATCGGAAATTAATAAGCACACACACTTGATATGACAGTCTGCAATAACAATACATTTTAACAAGTGAGGCTTAAGGAGCAAAAAAAGTCATTGGAAGGTTAAATAGACTTTTTGACTCAATCATAATTGAAGCACCCTAAGCCAACAGCACCCAAACCCATCTCTTAGCATTAAACTAAAATACTTCCGTTTTTTTTTTTTTAATTACTCTGTCTACTAAGAGACTTCAGAGAGTTTTGAGAGTAAGTCTTTTGCTCAACCACATTGAAAGTAATTTAGGTTCAATACCATCTGACTGGAAGTTACAGACAGGAGAAATTCCTCACAGTAAATTCACATTTCATCTCAGACAGAACTGCATTCAGACCTGAGGGCAACTGAACTTTTGTAACAGCTAAGAGCTACGGGGGAACACTTAGAGGTATGTCTGATTTTACAGCCTAATCTGAAAATACTATTTCTTTGCTTGTCAATACAGAAGGATCCTATTCTCTTCATACTAAGAAAGTAAGAATTGGGATTACTAAAATCCTAAGATATCATCTAACCCAGGCAGTGCATTTCATCAAAAACAACCCACAAAGTTCTTCAGTAATATTTGCCCAGTCTGCCACGACTTAAAATTACTGCTGAATAAATGATGCACAATCTTGTTCTCTAGTCTGGCATTTTTCTCTCAGAATATTTCTGGCTTTTTAAAAAAATCATCAAAGCAGCTTGCAATATGTTGCACCATGTAATTTATTTTCAAGCTCCTACAAATTAAGACTTAAATTCTGAATCTCACATGTTGTGTATTCAAAGTTATCATAAGTTGTTAGGGGAAAATGTAGAATCGAACTCCACACACCTACAGAAAGAAATATTTTAAAGTAAGGCCAAAAAAAATTCACCACCACCAGCACAATTTCCATCTTTAGAAAAATGCTGCAGAACTGTCAAACTGTTGCCTAACGGCCGCTCATCGGCTGCAAAAGCTAAATAGGATGAGCCTATCTGTTAAGATTGCTGCTATGACAACAACTCCAGCAACCAGCTATTTTACTGAGCCAGCTAAAAATAAATCTTTTAGCATTAAATGTATTGTAAACACATGACATAACAAGCATGTAAAAGCTGGTCATTTTAGGCTAAAAGGCAGAAAATTCATATCTGTAAGAGTTTTTACTGCAATGATAATTAAGAGAAATTGAAGAATGTAAAAGAAATGTAGTGGTAAGTTGAAAGAGAAGTTGATTCACTTCTTGAAAGCAAGCTATTTTATCCATATCCTCTATTTGTTCAGTTCAGCTCAAGATGGGTTTTCAAAAGTTGTAAGAAAACAAGGTTAAAAGATGACAGAGTGTGGAAAGAAATCAATATCAAAAACCATAGTGGCTATTCTTAACCAGATTAGCTGTCTGCTTTTTATCTGTCTGTGCTTTTAAACAATTTGCTAAGTTAAAACAAAGCTGCCACCCTCCCACCCCACCCCAAATAATCAAATTACTTTGTTTCATAATACTCCCACCCCTGCTCACATCTCTTGAGGCTACAGTCTAAGAAGAAACAGAATACTGCAAATGAGTAACGAGAATCAGTCTGATCCATACAGCTTGCTTTAAAACAGGATTCAACTTTTTAAAAAGCAAGTCAGGTCTTACTTATGGTCTGGATGCTTTAGGGAAGTCAACCAGGATTTCAGCTACAGAATCAACCTGTCACTTCTCCTCCTCCAAGATACAGGAACATGCCTTCCTTAGCCAAGACATAAAAGTAGAGTTTTCCCCTTCCTTCACACCTTTTCCCACTATTATCCTGCTCCCTCCTCATTTTAGTTTGCTCCCTACCTGCTTCTTTCCTGTATTATCCTCATCCTCAAGTACCCACTCACCATCTTTCACCCCATTCTCTTCCCACACCATACTCGATCCCTCATCTTTATGTCCCCAGCCAGTCTTCCTTCAGTCCATACTGAACCTCTGTCTGTCCCCTTTGTTTTTGCTCTGATATTCCAACAAACCACACACAGAAACCAGAAGAGGCCTGGAGCGTTTTCTTTCTGGAAGATTATAATCAGTTTTTTAAATGATAGGAAAGAACGGTCCTGCACAATATAAATGGTGTATGCACCTACAGAGAGTTACTGATAGTTGTGACAGCATTAGCTACCCCAATTCCCTCTGCAGTGTTTCACCCTCTACTGATCTCCTGTATTGCTGCCAGGGCTGGGGTAACTCACAGGCCCAGACCCCCAGCAACAGTTTTGTATCCTCTATAGAGGAGGTTTAGCCCAGCAAAAGAGGGTGAAAACATTAGTGCATGACACACACTGAACACCTGTAAGACAAGTCAAGAGTCCACTGCTAAAACACTGCTCTCCATGCTGTGAACAGTCATGATATGAAATGAGTTTAAAAAGAAAGCAGCAGGCATCAGCAGGTCAAAAACTAGAGTGCTGACACTCCAAATCTTCCCAAATTGTCAGAAGAGCTTATTACTAGTTTACCATCCCACCATCAGAACAGCAGTGGAGAAAATGAACATATCCACTGATGTTCTGCCCTTACACCTCTCGATCTGACAACTCCTGCTCTGTCCTGGGCCAGCTCAGGCTCCACCTAAAGCAAGAAAGTCACACCGGGCAGGAGCATCAGTTGTTCTAAAAACCCACAAACCTGTTTCAGCTTCATGCAATACTGGCTCCTGAAATGAACCAATGGAAACAAACTATCCCTACAAAGCCAATAGTGCAGGGAAAGCAAGAGGCATCCAGTGACCTGAGCTATTACACACTCTCCTTCCATATTTGCAGCTATTTCAGAAATAGCTTTAGAAGTACAATTTTTATTTAACTCAATATGATAAGAGGAAAACATCTTTTTACAAGTTTTCCACTGTGGTACTCAGGAGTCTTGCATCTTATGCTCACACTAAATATATCAAAGCACTTTCAGAACAGAGAGATTTTTAGCTACAAGCTTATAAGCCAAAGGCCTCCTACCTGTCACAGTCTGCAAAACATATCCACCACAAAGGTACAGGGGAAAAGATGATCGAGGTAACACTAACAAGACAGTGGGAGGATTGGGAGGTTAAAAGATCATAAGGAAGGTGTTGCCATCCTGTACGTGTTCACAAGTAACTCAAAGAAGCAGATTCTTAAGGCAGTCTTAAAGCAAACACCAGTTATGGATCCCTGCAATGTTTGATCAGGTACAAATTTGTAGCACTAGGAAAGTAAATGCTTCCCAAACCAAATCTACTTCTATTTCCCCACCTTCTAAAGTAAGTCTTTTGTGTAAAACAGATACAATGTTTAGACACATTGGGAACAAGGGAAAGTATTTAATTTTCTAACATGTTAGAATCATTACTGGAAGTTTTTGGTGGGTACGCTTCATTTTCCAGCCCAAACCTTCTTCAGAAACAACTTTATTCTCAGTCTGCACAAATTAAGGTGTTTGTTGGGCAGCTCTAAATATGCCTACCTAGATAATATAGGTGTATGTGGGAAATTCTCCCTCCATGTCTAAGTTTGCCATCATAACCTGTTTTGTTCCCCAGGAGCAGTGTTTGTGCTCCAGAAGTGTTACCTCAGCTCTGCCAAGCTATTCCTTACAAGATTGTGCTTCACAGGACTTGAAAGAAGGTGAAAGCAACACTTGTGCAGAGCCTTAGGAATCTGTGACAGTTCCTGCAATAAAACTCTGCTTTCTTGAATTCTTAAGTCTTTACAGACATGAACAAAAGTGACTAGACTGATTAAAGGTTTGCAGCATTCATTACCTTAACAGCAGAACAGGGGAAAGAAGAAAAACCCGAACCAGAAAAGTCAGAGATCTTAGACTGAAAATTTTCAGATAAGAAGTGCCTTCACTGGGCCACAGAGCAAGACATTGAAGCAAAATTTAAACATTTCCTCACATATTCAGTGTTCCAGGCCTTAATATTCACATTTTAGGAACAGTCAATCCTCTCTGGGGATTTTTGCCTATCCTATTCCCCTCGCTATGTTTAGATCACAGCCTGGACACAGAGTTTTATTTTTATTCTTATTCATTCATCTTGCAACCAATTCTCTTCCAGATCTAAAGCAGCCACAGCAGCTCACGTTGAGTGATGAACAGTGTGCTTCCCTTGGCCTATTTTTTGAAAGAAAAAAAGGACAGATAATCACAAAAGGCCATGTAACCGACCACTGCTTCTCTCCTTGCTGGAGACCCTATGGCGATTCCAACTGTGGTGCTTCTTCCACCCTGTGGGAGGACAGAGCCAGTATTAAAGCACAGCCAAGAGCATTTATTACTCTCGAGTACTCTGCACCTCAGGAGTAACAAAAATGGGTCAAATCTGCCCTATGACATTTCTATCACTCCTTAAGTCTGTATTTACTCCCAGACTCGCCGTGCTGTGTTCCCAACACCAGTCTGTGACAAATCCATCAGCCACCAGTACAGGGGCTGGGACATTTCAGAAATTTAAATAATTCAAACTTCAAAGCCATGTTCTTAGGCTTGAAGAGAGAAAAAGAGGGAATTTGATTCTACAGTTCTCCATGATATGGCATGTAAATCACTCCTCCACATGCTGATAGGATGATTCAGTTACTGAGTCAGTGCACTGCTCTGACACATCAGCTTTAAATAATTAAAAAATCAACTTAAGTATTGTTCACTCACTTACCACAATCAAGTCTTAATTATGATACTGTCCAATTAGAAATGTCAATTACGTCTTTAGAAAAACATGCCATCAATATTGTAAATTTTATTCTCAGACCCACTGAAGTCAGGGGTACCAGTAAAGGTTTTATTTGTACAATAAAAATTGTGCACTAGTTACAGAACTTTTGAGTTTGATAAGTATTCAGAAAATCACAGGTAACTTCTTAAACTGGGTTATTCTAAATGCTCAGACAGCAGCAGAACCAAAAAAAAGGCAGAGAGGAGATGTCTACCCAGCTCTCCCAGTCTGAACAGGACACTTGACTCTGACCATCTGCTTGAAGTTTGAAGACAACAAGATCACAGCTTATAATTAAAGATGAAATGGCCTAAGCTGTTAAATAACATTACAGTTCTCAAATGGAGTGTAAATAAAAATATACCATTATGACCATGTGAGCAGCTTGCTCCTGATCCTAGTGAGTCCTACTTCTATCTGTAACTGAAAAAACTGTGGAAGAGAAAAAGGAAAGCACTGAACATGCTAGAAAGCAACTTGAGGGAACTTTTTTCCCTTTCATCTGATAGGGGTTACATGCATGGATAATACTCAAAAGAAATACAACACACATTTCTGAATTCACTCTGAAATGAAGACATGTTCTTAAATGAGAACCACGTTGTAGCCAAAGTCTATTCAAGTTACAAAAACAGGACTTTGGTTCAAGGGCTCTCATCAAGAGAACACTGCAAGTCAGTCTGTAACTACATAACTCCGATGAAATTAATAACTATATCTGGGGGCAAAACAGAACTGAGTAGGTATCATTAATTCTACATACAGATTTTTCTCCTGCTCTCCTTATTTGGGATGATGTGTCGTTCCAAGAGGTGGATATTGAATCACTGTATTTTTTTTAACTTTTTCCATTTTTTTTGTTTTGCACAAAATTCTGCAACAGGTACAAGGCTGAAATGAAACTTGGGAGGAATTTAATCTTGTGCAATTTAAAAGACAGCATGAGCTTGAGGAAAAAATAGGAGGACACTCTAAAAATGTAATTTTGCTTTTCCTGTACATAGTCACAGTAGTAAAAAGTTGTATTTCAACAAGAACAAAGCAGTTCTCTGGAATTCAAATGACTATGCTGAAATTGCTTCTTTGCTTCTCTTTTGGTAGGTGCTCATCCCCTCCACAAGTACTTACAAACCTAAATAATTTCTCAAGTACTCTATAAAGATGCATTTAAGAGCCTATTGTGTTTTTAAACCGTTTAAATAATAGACCTTATTCAAATTAAATCACATGTCCTTCTATAGTAAGATTCTTCTAACAGTGGGAAGTCTATTTGCCTTGTGAAAACACGTAAGCTTCTTAAGGTTCAAATGCATGGCTCTTTCCCTGGATATATACATTGCATGGATCCATTCTGTGCGTTGATTTTTATCTATTTCCTGCAATGCACCACTGCAGCAGCAAATTCCACACGAGAACAAGGGGCTTGCCAAGACCGCAGTAGTGATGCTCAGATCGAGTGCAAATCTATTCCTTTACCTCACCATTCCCCCACGTCAGCGAATCGTGGAAATGTTTTTAAATGTCCTATTAGGTAACTTATCGATCTCTTTTGTGGGCACGTGACTGGGGAAGCAATTCAAGGAATAAGCTGAACAGCCAAACCTGCCTGGTGCTATGCAGAGTCTTACTAAACCCTGCCCAGGCTGCAGAGATTACATTTTGCCCTGCGTAAAACTAAGAAATGGGATTCTTCCTATGAAAACAGGAATGCTCTTGGGAAGTTTACCACAGTACTTCGATGGAAATACTCTAGATAGCATCGTTTCAGAAAGGAAAGAAAAAAGAAACTTCAGGATACATAGGATCAAAGCCCTAACAACTCCTACAGGCTCATTTGGAAAAGCACACATATTCCAGCTATCTTTTCCTTAACTACTCTAAGATAGCCATAAAAATACAGGCACTTAATTAGCCCAGATCAAAGTCAAAGCAATTCTGCTGATAGGAAAGATGGATGGGATGATGCTACAGCATAAATTCTCCACGGTGTGACTTATTTGTGGGACAAATACAGCAAAAAAGACAATCAGTAGAAAACGAGCAGCAGTAGAACGACAGAGGGCATCTATTAGTGACTGAATGATCTTTAAGGCCCCTTCCAACCCAAGTCATTTTATGATTTAAGAAACCCCAATGCCACACTGAATAGGGCACATCCGTTGTTGATTTGTCAAGACTTGTTTGAGTTCTTATATATGACACTTTGATATTCACTGTAGCAAAGCAAGTACAGAAATTAACCCCACTGCTTATAACTGCTCTGATAACTGTGGATTTCAATGAGATAATAAAACAAGGCAAACCAGCCAAACCCTCTTCTGGTCATAAAAACAAAACTTTCTCTTTTTCTTCAGCACCTTTTAGACAAGTTCTAGTCCCCCCACAGGGCCTACAAGAAAAACCATTACAAAAAAAAAAACCAAAAACTTCCCTTTGGGTTTTTACAAGAGCTATACAGTACATTTGCTGGTTCTTCTGAAGACTGATCTGCCCAAAGCACCACAAACCACTCCCAAGAAGAGTATTTCCCCTCAAAATATGCCAGAAAAATGTGGTGACACAGAAAAGACCATTAACCCACACATGCTGAAATCTCCATCATGGAACAAGTGCACCCTCCAAAATTATACAAAAAATCTTTTGGAGAAAATAAGACAGAACATTCACAGGGTCTCAAACAACAGTGCCTTCACTAGATGAAGCACAAAAGTTCCCAAAATGTTGCCCAGAGAAGCTGTGGCTGCCCCATCCCTGGAAGTGTTCAAGGCCAGCTTGGACAGGGCTTGGAGCAGCCTGGTCTAGTGGAAAGTGTCTCTGCCCATGGCGGGGGGGACTCTGGATGATCCTTAAGGTTCCTTCCAACCCAAACCATTCCATTACTCTATGATTCAATGAAACTGGAATTATAATGGACAAAGTAGAAATCCTGCTTGTCTAGTTCCACTTATTATTTTAAGAAGTCAGCACCTGAGGAGGATGTATTTACGTTCAGGAATACTCCAAGCCAATCTGCATGTTATTGCTGAGGAACAGAGAGAGAATGAAAATGAATTCTCAATGTGCTTGCACAGAACATGTCTGATATCCAGTAAGCTGAAGCTTACTGTTTCCTCATGCCTCAATACAAAACAAATTAATAATTCATGTTACTAGAGCTAAATAAGAGGTCTTTCATTCACTACAAGACTTTTATGCAAATTAGCAAGCCTAAAGTTATGGAGATTCTCAGAGGTGGTGAGAATTGCTATTCACCCTTTAGAGGGCAAGATTTAGACAGATGGATATTCTGAACTCTACAGACAGGCAGGGCAGCATAGAAAAAACATTATTAAAGCAATATGAACATAAAATATGTTCTGGAAGAGAAAAGGAGCTTAGATCTCTCACATTAAAACTGGTAAGATTAATGAAAGCATCTTCAGAAAAACAGCTGGGAAATAAGCATTCTCATGACAGAGATTTACTCCTTTATCCATTTAGAGAGTTTGCAAATTGCTGCAGTCCCACAATAATATAATAAACATTAATCACAAAGTATGTAGGAAGATGGGCGACATTCTTAGCATAAAGCTTCTGTCTTTTTCCATAGAATGTACAGCCAACTATGTTCTAACACTTTGTGATGTATTTAGAACATTAACGTGTTTTGCAAAATATGTGCCTTTTTACCCTCCTCCCAGAGGAATGAACTGGGAGGAAGGTGATGATAAACTGTGCCTGTCTCTCAAGATCAGGGCACAGGGAATTCTACCTCCTGGAGTTAAGGAGGGCTCAGGGAAGGGGTGCTTCCAGCACAGAGGAATTGGGAATCAAATATATGGAACCAAGAAGCAACAAAAATGCCATCCAATGTGCCCCACTGATACCAGGACTGTTAAAGACACAACTTGGTTATTATGTATTTTAACAAAGTTTATATGAGGAGTGTAGGATGACAACCTCACAGAAGCAGTTCTGGATTCTTTCCTCACTGCAGTTTGTTAACTACATCCGAAGAGATCATCTGATTTTTTTCCCAGCAATATCCAAACACTCAACAACACTTTGTTTGTTTTCTTAATGTACCAATCACGAGTATTAAGTAAAAATCTATGTATTTCCTTCTCACAGCTGCCTGTAGGCCATTAATAGATTAGTTATATGCTAGTGTCACTGCTTAGTTCAGGCGACCTAAACAGACAATTTTCTGAATAGAGTTTTTTTAAATGGAGCACAGAGAAATTAATCCTGATATTTTGCATAGACTCTTCTGTAAATTACTAAAAGAAGTGCTACTAAGGAAAAAAAAAAGGCATTTGTTATTTTTTTAAGTCACATGAAAAACTTTACCCTTTTTTAATGGTGCAAATGAAATTATCTGTGTCTTTTTGAGGTGTCATCATCAGTAATTTTGACTCCGAAAAACTTGCCATGATTCTGATCAGTCACAGTTTAATAAACATGAGGAAAAACTGTAAGTGAATGGAGCTGACATCCAGGCCCTAAATCTGTCCACTGACATTTGTGTAAGGAGAAAAAAAAAAGGTCTAGAGCTTCGCTGCAGTGCAATTCTTCAAAAAGGAGCAAAAAGAACCAGCAAAGAGATTCAAACCTTCACCCTGACCTGACTCACACAGCTGACTACAAGGACCAGGAGAACATTTGTGTGCACGTCAGATGCCACTCACCCTCACAGCAAAGGGAAGTTCCTACTCATAGCAGCTATGAGCTATGTGAATTCACTAGAAGAAAAAAATCTGCCCTTATTTCTGTGAGAATACATATACAAACAAGGTTACAGAGATATTTTGGTGGTGGTGGTTTTATTATTGTTGTTATGGGTCTGTTTTGGTTTTTTTTTTAATTTAATTTCCAAGCAGCTGCTGCATCATACTAAAAAAGTTCCACTGAAACTAACAGCCAAGCAGGAACTGGCCAGAGCTTTATACATTTGACTAGTACTATATGAAAAATGTTCCTATTCAGCACAAGTCAGAACAAAAGCATTATTGGCCACAAATTCATGGAAAACAAGCTTGTACAACAACTCCAGTATCACTGTTGTAGACTTGTAAACAATGATTCATGAATATTTTGAAACAGACTTTCTATTTCCTGTTTCACCTTGTAACTTTCATTCTGTTCATTCATAATTTGGATCAAATTGGAAAGATTTGGCTGAATTTCAGAGAGTTTGGAGCACTTTTTATCAACTCAAGGTAGCTGCAAGACTGCACAACCCTGAAAATTAACCCATCAGGAGACTCCAGCAAAGTGGTACATGTTGATGACATTCATCATCACCTACAGCAAAAGATACCAAGATATGACAAGAACATTTTGTGCTGACCAGCCAGGCCCTGCTCTCTTCACTCATCTTCTGTATTTATGAGAGGAAGTGCTAAACCCTTAACTCAACATAGACGTTCCCTCCAACAAAGGCTGATCCCTTCAGCCTAGCCTCATTCACATCCCACCAGTATTATTTCCACATCTTCCTTTTTAGTAGGCTGCTTGGTTACACAATGCTGCCCATTGAAAGCAAAAATTAGTAGATTATAGTGTTGGGTTTCATTTATGGACATTGTGCTTGGTTTGTCATTTAATGTAAAAAGCATTACTTTCATTTAAAGCATGGATATAAAAATTAGTTAAGACAAAACAAATGCAGACTGCAGCAGCCAGCTGGGCTCAGTGGCTAGGAAAGCTTATTAGGCAAAGCACATGCTTTTAGCTAGAACACACCTCTGCATTCCAAAAAGAAATCCCAGCAGGACAGCAAGCTTTCGCAACACCAGGATAAGAGCAAGCAGAAAAACTCCCAGGCTGTTAATTACAGTGAAAGTCTATTTCATAATATCAACAACAGATTTTTCTCCCTATTTTCCCCTCTCTTTAAAAGATGGAATAAAACCCAAGGCACCTCCACTTTTGCCATTTGACTTGCCATATTTTAAAGAGAAGCCTGTCTCACCCACCCTCTGCTGTTCCAAAGGAAGGTGTTGGAAGGGCTGCAGAAGAAAGGGTCAGAATACAATTAAGTGCAGGAACTAAACCAAGCCTTCCTTCCTGGATGTAAAGCATGAAAACATAATGTGGGCATTAGGCAATCTGTCTGTGTAAACACCAGTTTCTTTCTGAATTGATTAGGTTTCATGAAATTCTAAAGCTTCTACTAAAACATGAAAGATGGAAATGGAAGATGATATTTCAGTTGAAGTGCTACCCAGTCCTGGTGAGATAAAAATCCATCTGCCTTTATGCTACCATATACATCAAATCCTGTATCTTCAGAAGTGTGTGAAAAGTACCAAAAAAAAAAAAAAATCCCAAACAAACTAGAAACCAGAACAACTTCTCAATGCTGTACCCCATAAAAGACTCATCTTACAGAGCAACTGGGGAGTTTCAAGAACCATGTCTGGTAGCCAGCTCCAAACAGTTGTGATCTTTCAAAAGGGGCACAGCTTTTAACCTAAATAATTGAAAATCTGAACTCAGCTTTAAAAAAAACATAAAACTATTCCAGCTCCTGAAACTGTTCTGAGTTCTGCAGAACAGGAACCATCAAGACAGAACACTTCTGACATGATGCCACCTCTTCATTCCACAGTGCATCTTTCTGACAGTACTTCAGAACTCATAATATGCACATTGCCTCACATTCTCACAAAATGCTTTTTAAACCAGAATATGAGAACTCAAGTTACAAGACAGCAAAGCAAAATGTTTAAAGATGTCAAACAGTATCTTGAAACTACATCCAAACCAAAAATGCTTATAAAGCTTAGTGATAAAGACCTGATTTTAAAAAGAAAAAAGAATGGGTACACCTTCAGCAGGTTTAACTCCTGCCCTTACATGAGCCAGGTCAGTGAAGTATTCAAATACATTCCAGGTGCTCTACAAGTCCTTATGTCTGCGCCCAGTAAGCAAGAAAAAGTAACATGCTACATAACACAACATTTTTCACCTCTTTTTTTGTGAAGACATTAAAGTTCCTATTAGAGATTTAATTTTGTCCACTGCCAGAGAGCTAGAACCATACTTAGATGTAAAAGACAATTTGCCTGTCAAAGTTAACAAATTACTCCAGTTATTCTTTCATTAATCACACAGAAATTAAGGATGCAGAGAAAAGATTCTCTAAGAGAGGGGAGATTTTTCAGAAACTTTACAGGCAAGTTCAAGTGGTTTTCATCAGTCCTGTGAATCCATTCCCTGGCACTTCTTCCTCGGTAATGAAATAATTGAAATTAACGTGCCAAAAGACTTAATCAGAGCAGGATTTCCTGACATCCCATTTCTGATAATCAAGTGATGGCAGTGGTAACTGATGAAGGAAATGGGGAGACAGTGATGCCTGCACATGTTTAACCCAAAACCTGCATTAGGACTTTCCAGTTCACCATTCCCAGGTAAAACTCATGAAGAAAAGATTTATCAGATCTATTAATATTCCATATGACCCTCTGAACAAGCGTTTGCATAGCAAATTCATCACCACAGTTCTGCTAGAGACAAGTCAACTGACAACACTAAAAAGCAACAGGGAGAAAAAAATCCATATAGTGGACAGGTCAGGAATACTATGAAGAAAGAGGGAAAACAGAACTCCACTCAATGTGACAACTTCTTAGATCAAAACTGTTTCGGCCCACTGAGCTCCCTTTTCTTTCATTGGCTCTTGGGAAACTCTGCGTTTTGGAAAGAACTATCTTCCTTCTCAAACGAAAATACAATTTATGTACATATATACACACACGTGTATAATGTGTTAAAAAGTGTAACCATTCTACTTAGAAGAAAGAAAACAGAATTTGAATCTTAATTTCCTGCAAAGATGGCTTCAGAATACAATTTATATACTCTTAACATTGAGCACATACCAAGAACCAGGAACACACTGCAATTTCAATTAAAAATAATACCTTAACACAAGAATAGTCTGTATAATGGGAAAATATATAGGTTTTTTGTAGAGGCCTTGATCTATTTATGTCTATTTATATTAATGCCATGGATATTCAGTAGTTCACATCACATCCTTGGACAGAAGCAGATTCTGTAAGAGCAGAGAGACCTTTACAAAGAGATAAATGCACAAGGAGAAACCACAAGCCATCACTGGAACACATGCACCTGACAAATTAGGAGCACGTGGCATTTCAGGAATAATAGTGCCTGCAAAAGGTGCTTGAAAGAAGAGAAGTCAGTCTGCTTATGCATTCCAGGTGATTGCCAGCAACTCCTCATGCACATGGCACTGATTCATTCAGACACGACAGTCAGAACTACAGTTCTGTCACATTTGTCAAGCAGTAAAAGACATAACTTAGATTCTACTTGACAATAGCAAATACTGAGCCCACAGCACATCCATTAACACTAATAATTAAGATAAGTAGTGTTTCATTTAGCAAAAGGGCATCTGTACAGCAAAGCTACAGACAGCTTCAGAAAAAGAATTACTCAGATATAATTTAGAGTTTATTTTATCAGAAGAGTGTGAGGGTACTTGGTGCACACGCACTTTTGTGCAAAGCAGAACACAGAAAACTTCAGTTGTATAAATGTAATAATCATGTGATTTAAATAATCTCTTTGAAAAGCAAAAATCATGTATCTGAAGATTGCTAACTAGAAAAAAAGACACTAATGAAAATTAGAACATGCATTGGTGAAACAAATTGCTTTTTAACTCCTATCACAAACTAAATTCATCTTTTAATCAGAGAATAAGACAACAAACACCAACAGCCAAACACATCCAAAGAAATTACAAAAAAGGATAAAGGGGAAAAAAAATCATGCATATGGTCTAGCTCTGCTGCTTTGACAAAACACAGCAGACCCTGAAGCCTCTTTAATTGGTGGTTAAATTAGTGAACCTGAGACTTAAAAAGGTAGAGAAAGAACAGATTCTGTACTACACTGGATACCACACACCTTGAAACATCTCCTATTACCATTCCCCACTTTTCCTGCCCAAGGTTAAGCAAATTACCAGTGACTATATGTGTGTGGTTTTTTAACATATATATACACACCAAAAAACCTTCTTTAAACATCAAAAAAAACCCCCCACTACAATGATTCCAAGCAATGAAACGAAGGATTAAAGCCTCAAAATGCAAACTGAGACTTTCAAAAGTTAACATCTGGAAATGCATTTATGAAGGAAAAAAACCCAACTAAACCCTGAGCTCCACCCAACAACAACATCACAAAAAAGAAATAAATAAGTGCTCCTACAGGATTCTAAATACCAAAACACATTTTCTCATCACACATTCTGGTCTTTCGTGATATGAGATGAAGTTTAATAGGAGCCTGTTGTGAGACACTGGGATTGGAAGAAAGAAATTTTATAACCACTTAAAATAATTATTTGCATTTTTAGTAAAACAATAGATGAAGTCACAGTATTATTAACCCTGATATAACAGAGCAGTGACTGCTCAGTGGACCAGAACTCAGTCACTGAATGCAGACTGATTGAAACAACCTGAGGGACATTTTTCTTCTTTTAAGATTAAGATAATATCATGGAGAAGGGGTAAACTTTACCAGCAGCATTACTAAACCAGCCTTTGCATACATTTTTCGACTTTTTAAAATTAATTACCTACACAGTATCTACATATAAAACACCAAATCAATGTGAGACTGCCTGATAGATGAGACAAAACAGTGCAGAAAGCTTAATGAACCACAGGCTTAAGAAAGAACCAACCACACAGTCCAAACACACAGACTGCTGGCAAAACTAATAAAATTAATGCTTTGTTTGTTGAACGTACATGAATTACAATTACAGTTTTATTGCTCTGTATTTTGTTCAAATATACCCCAGTGTTCCTTTACACAAATCTACGCTTCAAAAAAATCAATGGAGTAATCAGAAAAGCTGTAGAGAATTAGTGCATTGAGTAACATTTCCGTAATTTCTCCTATGAAATGATTAACAGACATTAGATACCATAAGCAGTGCTTTTGAGGGACTTAAGGATATACTCATTTGGTTTTCCAATTGAAGAAAGAGTTCTCATTTCCAACTGGCTTCCCATCAGCCAATATGTTACTTAAAGACTCTCCAAGAATAAGGAGCATTGGTACAATCAAGAAATCTTACATGCTTACAGCACCAAAGTGAAAGGGTTTTGGGTTTCACACTGATAGAAAAAGTTTCCTCTGATATGTGGTTTTAAATTTGAATGTCAACATATGCATTAAAAAAAAAAAGGACAAAAAAGCAAGAAGGTCCATCCACAGGAAAGAGCAATGTTCATGCAAACGGGGAGCTGAGTGTACACTGTAATTTCTGCTGACTTTATAATGTCCTTCAGGGAAGCCAAACTTGCCCAACAGTGTCTGTGCCAAGGCCTCATGTTAACAACTGTGTACAGAACGCATTGCTGGGATGGGCAGAATCAGCTGTGCCACCAAACACCACCCCGACAGAACCAGCCTAAAATCCCATTTCCTCTTTAAGGTCTGGAGGGATTATTACACCTGAACAGCACTGTGGGTTGTTCTACCACACTCAAGTAGATAGTTATTAGTGAATTCCCTGCCATATCCTCACTGCTCACACCAGGGGTTTCCCAAATCACCAACATATTAAAAATACTCTTCCCTCATCATTTCCCCACCCAAAACAAAGAGGCTTTGCCTCCAACTCACCTACCTTCCCTCACTTTGTGTAATATATTGTACAGGCTTCCATTTCTCATTATTTTCCATTTACTTACTTTCCATATAGAAACTGGAAGTTTTTCTGTTGTGTTAGAAGGTAATCATTTATATCAAGGAGAAGACTGAATTACAGAGAAGCCCAATAAGCCAATGTTCAGACAGCAGCAAGGGCTCTGTAGGTCCTGCCTTCCCTTCTCAATTTCAGTTCTCTCTCCAAAGGAACATGGATGGTCTGCTGGAATCCACAGCTTCCCCTTAAGCAGAGAATCCATCTGATGCAATCTCACCACATTGCATTCCAACAGGGAAACATCATCGAAAGGTAGGACTCCACAAGCTCTGCCCCAAAGCTGTAAATGACTGAGGTCTGAAATCAATCGGATCAAGCAAACAGATCAGCTTAACACTTCTTGTCTCCCAACTGAACAACTGAATTTGGGAGGAGGGAACAGCTGGAAGTGAAGAACTCAAACTGCAGTCTCACTGGTAAAGAGGGAAATAACATATTTATCATTTGCTTTCCTTCTTCCCCATATCACACAAACCTTAACAGTTTTCAGAAACTTTTAATGATTTATTGCCCCGAACATACTAACAAATACTCTCTGGCAGATGAGACACATTTTTGCACATTCTTCCATGGATCTAGCCCATCCCAGCTTCCAAAACTCAGACAGACTTACTAACACTTAGGGAAAACATTAGCTGATATACAGCAGCTCATTAAAGCTCCAAATCCCTCACCAAAGTTAACATACCAGCAGACATTTGTGTGTGCTTGGCATTGCTAAAAAGCAAAAAAAAAATAATAATAAAAAAAAAAAGACATTGTATTTGGTATTAAAAATAACCACAGTGCAATCTGAACATTGGTAAGAACAGAGAACTCATCTGTCAATTTGTTCTAAACAAATCCCTGATCCTGCACTCATGGAAACAGTATCAGGAATAAATTCAATGTCTATAATGCACAGATTGAGCCTCAATCCATCATTTGGATGTGGCAGTGGAGGCCAGAAACAGAACAGGGAACTGAACCTTTCTCCCCTCAGCTCCCAAGAGCTGTGCAGGCTACCCCAGCAACAGGAACTGTCTGGGCTCTTACAACCCCTGTACATGGGAAAATGAAAGGCTGGTACATATACAAACCACAGCATCGGGATAGGGCGAGATAAGGGGAAACACGGGAATGAGGGAGAAAGTGAATTATAAAGTCTTTTATCTGAACAAAAGCCAGAGCTTCCTTGGCATACTGCACTTGAAAAACCAGTTAAAAGCTTGAAGCAAAACCAAGAGATTCTTCAGGAGAGTATTACAATTGCAAATCACCAGTAATCTCACACAGATTAGAGCAAAAATATTCCATGAGATCCACTACAGATTTCTAGTCCTCATCTCTTGCTTTTTCTCCATGGTTATAAACATGGGCGGTGTTTTGGGGACAAATACATGGTCTTTATGTGTTACAGCAGGATTAAAAAAGCATTTGAGAGCATCGAGGCCTCAGGCCTTCTAAGAGTACCTTAAATTGCTGAAAAGCTCTCCCTGCCAAGCAAAGAGGTGATTTGCTCAGGTCTAAAAGAAGACCTTCCTAGTTCTGATTTTCAGGGCAGTGTTTCCTGTGATCTGGAAGTGCAAAGAATTGAGGCACAAGGAATGAAAAGAGGGGAGCGCTGCATGACACACAATGTGTGGATAATAATAAACTCTCCAACACTGCATTTCTACCAGGATTTTGTCCTATGGGAATACGCTCATAATAATGTAACTTCTATGGCACCTTCTTTTAAAATACAAGAGAGGATAAAATGATTGGTGACACAATGCCCATCCACTGGATATGATGAGATTTATGCTGGAAATACACTGGGAAAAGTATATTTCTGTCTGACTAAACAGTCAGTAAATCCCACCTCCCTGGTAATCAGACACCACCATGCCCAAAATGTAATGGATACCTTGTAGAAAAGAAACTTGCATTTTTCTACAGTACACATATAAGAGCAAATCTTAAGTTGTTATGGGGGACTCAGATCCTGTACCAAAACCCCACTTACTTTCTTCTTCAGGGCTCTACATCTCAGGTATAACTAAACTAAACACCATCTTTAGGCCAGTGCCTAGATACCACGATATCCAGAGTTCACAAAGGTTCTCCTGTTTTTGAAAGATCTTAAGGATACAGATGGCAGAGGCTACAGCTCTTCAGAATTGAGCCAACATAGTCACAGTCACCAGTTCTTGAAGAAAACACAAAACTTCCACAGCACCCAACTATGGCAGAGAACACAACTGAAACAGCAAGAGAGACACTGTTTAATTCCTTTTTAAACTCCCCTCACCCTACCTTAAAAGCTTTCCTTCCTTTTTATCCTGAACACAAACCAGAACTTCCCTACAAGAAAAACCAGAAAAATTAGGCACAATCAGAAGTTCATTCACCTCTTTACTAGTGTTACACAGGAATGTGTTTCAGTGTATAATAGTTTTTCCTCCCTGAAGTCAGAACAGCCATAAAAAGGGGGGAGGGGAGGTTGATTGCACGAGTTCTGCAGCATCTGGCTATGCAATAAGACTCTTGAAATAATTTTCTCTAGTGTAGCATATAGCCAACAAATCTGGCAAGAAGCAACTTTCAGCATGTGTTGCTGTGACAGCAATGAATTATCACCCCAGTCTGCAGCAAGATTAACACTTACAACCTTGGCATGAGGAACAGTCTGCTCAGACTCTGTGTCAGGAGTAGTGCTCCATGCTTAGGCTCGAAAGGGTGGGCTCACGTTAAGAAATTAAGAGTACAGAAATGTAGACATTTGTCTAAACTGTAAACAAACAGATAATTTCTAGGGAAAAAGGCAGTGTACAGCCAGAGAAGTAGGAACACGAAGGAAAATTCATGGTATGAAAGTAAAAAGAATAAAGAAAAAAGTAGCAATTGAAAACAAGGTACTGTCTGTCATAGAGGATGTGCTCCAAAGAACAGATACAGAACAAAAATTGGGAAACAACGCAACGGATTCCTCCTGCTTAACACAAAAACATTGAAGTATCCAGTCAAACCAAGCTGATACGAAATAAGTGACTCTGAAAGCTTGGTGTACTCACCGAGTCCAGCTCAGGACATTCATTACTCGTGGTAAGTTACAGACTTTGTCAGATCTTGTGCGCTCTGCAGCAGAACACGCCATGACTTGTGAGTTAAGGGCAGGTTCAAAACCAGCTTTTGTCTCATTGGAAGGTCAGAGAGGAAATTACATCAAAAACCATTTCTGCTAAGAAGTAGATCCATTCCACTTTTCCAGCTAACTGACCACCGAGAGAAGAAACCTGGAAACAAAGCTCCTTACCACAAGCTCTTAAGGCGAAAACTGCATAGGGAAGTGAAGGACAAAACTGAAGAAACCATGGTGGAACCTCCTTCCTGCCTGAACACTCACCATACTTAAACCTTCTTTTGCTCTGTAGAATTGACAGGACTATAAAGCATGACTTCTGCTCTTTGATCTGGTTTGCTAAATTTTTTTCAATTAACAGTTTGGAGATTCCACCAATCAACTTCAATTCTAATGCAACTTTACTTTGCTTCATGAGCCAGAAGAAAAGTACATTAATGCTATTAAGAGTTGATTTCACATATTATGTGTTCTACTTTCAAGACCTTAACTTGAAGGAAATACTTTAAGAAGTTAAGCAGAGTGAGTTGAAACATATGAATTGGTGAGGTTAAGGGATTCGGCACTGAGGGGGAGCAGGACAAAAGGATTTTGTGTCTTGAAAGAACACTAATTCACTAACTATTAGTAGTAGCTGGATCTAAGAGAATTTAAAGTGGCAGGAACAGTCTTGCAGGCATCACACTTAGCAAGGGTTTACACAGAACTGAGCTTTCTGCATGACAAAAGGAAAATCTCACAATTTTCTTGAAAAGCTTTATTTCAGATACCTGTAAGTAGGTAGAACACACCTGCAAACGAGAGAATTAAGAGAACAGTATGTGTTGAGAATTTTGTAAGGAAGCTATTACAAGTCATTTACTACCTTGCTAGGAAATTACCTCCAATTCCCTGTGATCTGAAGCTTCTCCAAGTAAAAAGGTAGCAAAAATATTGTGTAGCAAAGAGGAGCACACACTGAATAGAAACAGTTCCTGTAACCAAAGGTCACTTTGAAAAAATCTACTTTGTAAAGAAATCAGGGAAAGCCTTTAAATTATTTCTCACCATACATTTCTTCCCACTGCTTCATGACTTCAAGCTGGTCTATCTTTCATGATAAAGACTCAGCCTTAAATCACTTGCCTTGCTAATACAAGCCTAAAAGATGACTCTGCTACCTCTATCATGTCATAAGAGATGACAAAAACACCATCATTCTCTTAAGAGCAGAGATAAATACTATTTAGGCTGGAATATGGTAACTACCACTTTCTGTGGTCCACTCTCCTCGTAGTTCACTCCTCTAGCACAATCACCAGGGCAAGGGAGCTACAAGGTACATCCTTCCTTGCCTATTCCCACTTACATCCAACAGCTCTGGAGACTGATAGGGAGAGCTGTCTCGAAATACATTTTTCTTCCAATAAGTCCTTTGTACATACTATCAAGTTGAGTTTATTACCTTATTTAGATCAGACACTTGAAGTATCTGCCCAAAATAATCTCACGTGCCTCAGCTCGGGGGGCTTTTCAGCTGCAATTCTGAGTATTGGGTTATACCAACTACCCATGTAGCAAATGCCACCACAGTAAAATCCAGGCTTGGCAGCTATTTTGGGCTGCTGGATTAGAAGTGTGAGCTGCATTAATGGGTCAATAAGAACAAAGCCTTCTGGGTCAAGAGAGTGAAGAAACGCTCGGTAAAGTTGGTGTGTATCAGCTCCTCTACAAAACAAGTATCTGTTTGAGCAGCCACCAGGGAATTCAATTCTTTGAAGAGTTCCAGCCATTTACTGTCCTCATCTTCACAAGACGGGAATATTCAAGCACATGGGTTTTGTGGGGTACATCTTGTGCAGATTAAGTTATTCTATTCTGACTAAGCTTGTTCTGGAATACAAAACAAACCACGGGGTTGAATACAATGCAGTAACACCAACAGCTGATTTCAATGGTATTCTAAGAAATAGATTTTTTTTTTTTTTAGTAAAAACTATAAAGTCAACTAGGCAAATGAAGGGATTAAAACTTCTGCTTTTACTTTTGAGCATATCTGAAGTTGTCACTTCAGACAGTAGAACAAAGGGCTTGGGGTTTTGTTTCATTTTAATGAAAAAACTAAAAATATCAGCATTAACAAGCTTTTTCTAGTCCAAGTATCTTACGGATAACAGCATTTTTCGGTAGTCAGGAAAAAAACAGGACAACATATCAGGAACCACCACACTTAATCAAATTGAAAAAATCTGTCTCAATACTGAGCATCTGTACATGCTACAGAATTGAACATTTCACAGACAGTACAGAAGCATAAACTAGGAAAAAGGAGATGCTAACACATTGAAAATGTTTAATAGCTGAATATCACATTATGAATCTACTCAAAAAAAAAAAAGCCTGACAGATGCCCTAGTCCAGTCCTTTCCAGGGCTGCACCAGTACAGGAGTAACTGAGTCCCAGTACAGCCCTTGCCCAGGGATCCCTGGCAGGGTTGCAGAGGCTGCACCTCTCCATGACCTCGGGAAGCACGTTTGGCTTTCACTGGAGTGCTGCTGTCTCCATCTGGCACAGTGGCCCCGCAGGGCTCCAGCCAGCTGGCACTGCTCAGAACAGCCTTGGGGCTGCTCTACACTGCACAAGGGAGGAGTCCAGAGGAAAACCAGCACCATAAGAGATAATTTACAGTCCCATTATCCCATCATCCTCAACTACATGCAGCAGGAGCATGATCCAGGCACACGGCCCATGACCACATGCTTTAAACCAACAAAAAAAGTTACATCAGCTCACTAGAGTTTGATTATAAAAGACAGAAATCTTAACTTAGAGACGGGCCTATTTAAAGAGGGACAACATATGGCTCATAACTTGATTACTTGGAAAAACACTATTTATTTCATTGAATTAAACATAATATGAAAAGTGGATTTGCTGTAATAGCTGATCACAGATTACAGGCATTCTACACTCCCTGATTCATTTATTTTTCACAAGGAAACTGGGCTAAGTTATTTGCATACAGGAGTAAGTTCCAACAATCGCAGACATAAGACAAGTTTCACGTATCAGGCTCAGCACACACCAGTGCATCACCCATGAGAACAGCACGTACAAACACACCACTGCAGCACTAACAGAGGTTCCTTCACAGAACCTTTTGGATAAAGTCAGTATTAGAAACTCTTTACAGAAGAAGCCCCCAGTAGGACAACATTCACACACGGTCTGTCACTGGCACAGTCCAGAGCACAGCAGCAGTTGTTACACAAGCTGCCACATGCAGCCTCCCAGTGTCACTACTCAGGTTGGTAAAATAGCAGTAAAAGGAGGAAAAAAATAATTTTCATCTTTATCTGCTCTTTCTGGTTGATGGCACAACCACACAAACATGACACAGCAATGGTACAACAGCAAGAACGTGCAGCCCAGAGCTGGTAGTTCCTTACACTGTTAAGGAAAGACACTTGTAAACACCCACAGCTTAAGA
The DNA here is from genome assembly GCF_000738735.6 of Corvus cornix cornix. Classification (NCBI taxonomy): domain Eukaryota; kingdom Metazoa; phylum Chordata; class Aves; order Passeriformes; family Corvidae; genus Corvus; species Corvus cornix. The sequence goes on along the minus strand of NC_046344.1, from coordinate 6,383,949 downwards.
GTTGGATTTCATGTTCCTCCTCACCAGTTTCCATGATAATGCACAGAAAGGTCCAAACTTCACATCTCTTGCTCTTCTCTGGTAAATCAAGTATTACCTGTTCTTTACCTCAGTGGCAGTGAGAGTCTTCTCACCCAAACCATTTACCAATTCCATCATGTACTTGTGTCCCACTGGAACCCATATCTAGAACTAGTTTCCGAATTTCAATTCAAACTTTTAAAACTTGTTGGATTTGCTAACTCACCTTCTCCTTAACAGCCTTTTCACCACTGCATAAAACAAATTCTCTGCCAGTTTCAACGTATAGGTACAATATGCTTACAGAGTTAAACTGCTTGCTTTATAAAGAATTGCTGTAAATGAAGTAATTCTTCAGGTTACTACAAAAATTGGAGTTCTGTTTTTCTACAGTCAGATTTTTGCAGTACAGGGCCTAAGATGGACAAAGAAAACATCTCCCACCCCCTGAAACCTTTCAATAAGAACATAATTATTACAAAGAGATGCAGAAAAGAAACTTCTTTTATTAGGACAACTCTGGAACTTGTGTATCAAGAAAAGTTATAAGTAGCAGAACTACTATGTGACAAGGAAATACATCATGAAGGGCAGTAAGATAAAATTATGCTGAACATAGTATAAGATACATTTCCTTAGGGAACAGCCTCATCATGACAGAGGAGAGTCTTGTTCCGCTTTATGCACAGAACTGCAGGAACTCTTGGAACTATTTTCATGGCATTTCTCATCCTGTTCTCCACATGAAGATCATCCCGCAACCAAAACCACAACATGTAGTCATGAATGACCAAAGAACTGAGTGCTCATCATCCAGAAAAACATATCCAATAATAAGTTCTTGGGAGGGGATGCTTGCTGAGAGCATGGCAGAAGTCAGCAGTGCACAGAAGCCAATGTGAATGAGAGTTTCACCCTGATCACCAGCTGCCAACAGGACAGAGATCCAGTTAAGAGCAAAACTGAGCAGTAATATGAAAATAATGAAGCACAGAAAAGAAAAACATAAAACCTTAAGACAAATTTAGCATTTGTCCCTGGAGGGCAGAGGGTCACAAAAGCTCACCTAGCACAAACGAGGTACTGAAATCAGCCAGCTATCTCAGCTGTCTGCACTCACTGAGCCGTCACGCATCTGCTGTGCAATAAATCTCACCTTTATTTACCAAGTATATTGTAGACAAGGTCCCTTAAAATCTGACTTGCAATGCAATAACAAGGCTGATTGCAGAGGACAGAAGCACAAATTGTAATTAGACAAACTTTGTGAAATAACATCAGGTTGTACAAAGACACAAGGAGGGAAAGATACTTTTTAAATAGAAGTTGGCAAGGGGGAGGTAGGCAAAAATAAAGCTTATAAACTGCTGCTTTCTCTCCTTGTACTGATAAACACTGAAGTAATTCAAGTCTGTACTTGATGCAAAAACAAAAGCCCTTTAAAAACAGAAGCAAAACATACATATAAAAGCCCTGGCAGTCAATTCAGTAAGATGAATCCAAAGCCAAACCCTATTTAAAAGGGGCTACTTGGATGCATGAACTTCTGAGTGACAAGCGAGGCAAATGGAACTCGGTGCCACATGGGTGTTTGGTACTCCATCATCCCCATCACAAAACTACATTCAAATACTGCAGGCTCTTTTATGTGTTCAAGAAAAATAAAGGGACAAATAACTAGGTGATTTTTGAATATACTACTTTTTAAACTATGCATTGATACATGGATGAAAACTTAATATACTAGGGAAGAGCTGCAACACAGAACTCCAGATGAAGACACTAATGACAAAGAAGAGATAGTCCAATGATCTCTTGAATGAAATGTAGATTAATAATCTCTACATCTTAATTCTATGCAAACACAACTCACTGAATGTATGAATAGTCGTATTTTCACATCTTACATGCATGTGCAGAAGAGCTCAGCTGTGTGTTCAAACCAACTGTCCCATGGCAAAACCAGCACAGTACAAGGACAAGACCATTTAAATTCAGTCAAATCCCAGTTCTGCCTGCAGACGAACTGCTAAGCAGCATCACAGTTAGTGAGCTGCTTCCCACTACTTTGAATATGAGGATATTTAATATATTCGTCATGCTTAATGTCAGAATTTGTGTCAGGATATGAAAACTTGCACTAGCTTCAATATTTACATTAAAAAGACACTACATTTTAAGTAGTGTTGAAATCAACTCGTTACCAATATCCACTTTTTTCTCTTTTTTTTGAGTTTCACCTTGTCTAATACCGAATTTTTTAATTCAATGACAAATTTAGTGCACTGTAGATCTTCACAGAAATATCTCCCACCAGGGATATGCTGACATCACCAGTGATACTACACAAGAGGTAGACAAGAAGAGCCACGTTAATTTCAAGCTCCATTAAACACAGGAAAGGAAGAATGAGAGGAGGGGGAAAAGTTCTCTTTACCAACTTGGAAAAGTAGCAGAGACAGGCAAAAAAAATTTAAGAGTTTTACATTAGTGTTACATATAACTGAGAAGTTTTAAGAAAAATAAAATCAAGCCTTAAATAACATTCTACTTAAGTAGAGAAATGGAAAATCTAGAGTATTCAACACACAAAAGAATGTGACAGGACAGACTGCTTGCTGCTAATCAGTTATCAACTGATAAAGTGAATCTCAGGTTACTTTGAGTCAACTGGTGTCTGGTAACAGTTCATTTTACAGATCCTCAAATAGGTCTTGGGATAAATAAAATGCTTCTTTCTCTCAAATGAGAGAGATCAGCACCATGGCAGCTGCTCCAGCACTAAGTAAACCACAGATCATTCTGGAGCTGCTGTGCCAGTTGCATTATGTGGTCCCACTCCCTGGAAAAAAAACGTGGTTTGAAGCAAACAGAATGCAGGTTAATTTTGCAAGGAGTAACTCTTTACAACATTGATTCTATTACCAGCTAATGCAGCAAAGTTCTTAGCTTGAATTAAGCCGAGTGTACATAAAGGACTGCCAAATCAATATGTAAGAGAATACAACTACCAAGACAGAGCTTTCATCCAGTCAGAACAGATCTATCAGCTTCTAGAACTGTTTCTGCTAAGGAAAGGTTCCCAATTCAGGCCTCTCAGATAACATATGGCTTTCCCTACACTCCAACACTGCTTGCTGACACCACAGTCCAGGATAACAGAATAAACTGTAATGTCATTATAGCATTTCACTCACTTGCTCCATTGGCCATAGGTTAACAAGAGACTGGAGACAGTGGCTCTAGGCAGCTCTTTCTGTCCAAGTCTGGAAAGGTTCTAACAATGGCTCTTTGCATGGTGGGGAAAAAAACTTTTTTTTTTAAATAATGTTTTGAACAGGCAAGTGAAATGTGTATAGGTCACCTTCAGACTGCCTTTCTCCTGATGCCACTATAACTGATGTATAATAAGAGGACATATGTATCGCCTCACCTTGGACGCTGCTGCAGGCTGCAGACACATTACAAATACTTGGAGAACCATGGGGAATATAAGTACTAAAAACCCAACCCCACCGTTTTAAAGTAGCTGTCAGTCAAGTGAAAAGGAAAAGTGTGGCTGATAAAAGCAAAAAAGAAAGCCCTATATCTACCAGGAAAAAGACAAAAGAAACCATAGCTTCTTCATAAGGATTGATGGTTCATAAGAATTCATAGATCTGCACATGAACAGGAAAAACTGTGGGTGCTCGGTTTAATGTGGGAAACACAAGGTTTTAAACTGAGTTAATCTTTCTCTGGTTTAAAACAAATCAGCCACCACTGGGAATCAAACAGTTGCAAGAGCGTTTGTTAGGAAGCAGGATCCCCTGAGTCCATCCCGAAGGAAAACACTTTTTTTGCTCAACTCAAGAGCCAGTAAGTCAGGAGAAGGGGAGTCAGCAATTTACAAGCAGAAAACTTCCACTATCAAGTCAGTAACATTTGCCTCTAGATTTGTTACACCAGTTGCTGAAACAATAAATCCTCAAATGAAAGGAGCAGAGTAGAAGGTTTGCAAGCAATTTGCAGCTATGGTTTCACCTTAACGCTACAGATTAAGGTTTGAAACAAAAATGAGGCTATCAGCTAACCTTTGTTTGGGGTTTAAAGCTTTGATGGCTTAAAATAAAGCTCAACAGATAGTCCAGCAAATCAAACAAACCCATTCCACCCTGCTCACCCTTCACACTACTTGCTGTCATTTCAGTTTAAAAGCTTTCAGCATTAAGCAAATAAAATCGTTGACTGCAGACAAAATTAAAGATATGCTGCAACTACTCTGACAAACAGCTTGGCTATGAGTAAACCTTGACTGCTGATAAGACTACAGAAAATAAGAAGCCTTCTTGTCCAACTTATCCCTACTTTTTTCTTCATCACCTTTTGCAGATCCATCTTCTTGCTCTACAACAGGGAACAAACACAAGCAGGGAGGAAACTGCATTTATCATCTCTCCCATTCATGTTAAAAAAATAGAGAAGTTCTGATGGTTCAGATCCCACAACTCAAGAATTGTTACTCACCGCCTTCAAATTCACAGTGCCAGACTAATTCCTAACCTTTGGCCCAGAAACCAACAAGTGATTTAAAAAAAACATGGTACAGGATACAAAATAGGGATTAGCACCACTAGGAAGAGGAAGGTCTCATATTATGTTCTTCAGCACGAGAGATATAAGCTCAGTGGAGCATTCTCAATCTGGTGTGTCCCACATATGCTAGGCTCCGCTGGGTATGGAGCTAAAATCTCATGTCTGGATACCTCTCACACCAAAGGTCATGTTTTCACACCAAGAGGAAAGAGAACATTACCTTTAGCAGGTCTAAGGACCTTTCTGATCCTTAGAGGTTAAGACCTAAGGAAGATTGCTCAGGTATGAAACCGGAGACCTCCTGAACAATGAAGCTTGCAGTTGACTTTGACACTTCTCATGGGCTTTCAGGGAGAAGGCAGTTCCCACAGCACATGGCAAAGAAGAACATCCTTCCTGAGTCAATCAGACAGTTCACTTAGGCAGCCAAAGCAGAGTACGCAGCTGAAAAAGAGACATGCTTCTTGAATCCTGGACTCCTCTTTCAAATGCTCCACAGGATTTGCAATCCAGAAGTTTGCTGCACATGCTAAAAATGTTAAAGAAAAACAAGCTAAGATATCCTTATTAATTTAAGCAATCCAAACACCAAGCCTGCGAAGGTGGCACAGGCTGGCGAGGTTCCTGGCCCGCCTGTTACAGTACAAAGCAAATCACCTAAGCAACACCTCCCTGTTCCTGGACAGGTAGACAGGGCAAGGCCCTTGGGGAGCAAACATGCCCCAACAGACATGAGAAGAGAAACTCCACCAGTAGCTTACCCTGAAGACTGCAAGGTCACTTCAGCAAGAACATGACACACCCATTTAGACTGCAAACCACAATATTTGCTACTGAAAATATGACACGGCATTTATATGCTAAGTTATTTTAAGATTTTTCTACTTTGAAAGTTAGGAAATGAACCAAAGTAATTTCAGGTTTAAGTATCTAAGAATTGATTATCTGTCAAAGTATTACAAGGAACCACGCACTGAAGCCACAAGTTCATGGGGACAATGACACCTGACAAAAAGTCATAACCTATAAAAGCAAATGTTTCTTCATATCTGAAAGGATCAATCAGTCTGGATTGTAGGACCAGTAGGACAGACTGTATGGACAGTCAGGACCCATGTAAAGAGAGAATAATGGGAAAAACAAGAGATACTCTCAAACAGGCAGAAATACACCAGAACGCAGCTGCTGTCAGTGAGAGTGCACAGCCCCTGACAGGCAATTATTCTTTGATCTATTGGCTGAAGCACTGAACAAACATTCTGAAATTCCACACAGAACCTTGTGCATATCATGACTGTGGTCACAATGACCAGTTTACTTTTATCATCAAGAGCCTTTTCAGGGCAGTGATAGTTAAGAACCATTCAGAATGAGACAGTTTTCCTCCAAGGCGTATAGTCCAGGAAGAGGGAATTTAATCATAAATTCAGTTGCCCTTCCAGCACTGAAACCATTACTTACCAACTCCTGGACACAAAGATTCATCTACATGTGTAATTGCTCACTGATGGGGACAAAAGCTACATTCAGCACTGAAAACAGATTTTTCTCGTCTGTAATTCTAAAGGAATAAGCCAAGTGTTTCAAGTGTGACCCTACAGAAAAAATGGAAAAAGCTGACACGAAGGTCTGGCACAAGCCTTTTCAGCATCCTCTGTCTGCTCCGTAATTCCTGAATGGGGAGTAGTGGTGACAAATTTAAGGACCTCCTCTAGAGTGTTACTTAATTAAGTGTGAGGTAATTTTCACATCAAAATATTCAAGGTAAAGTCCATGACCTACAGAAACACGAGCTTTGCCATCAGGTTATTAAACAGATTCTAACTACGGCAAATTAAAAATCAAGAGTTACAAGTCGAAGTCCCAACATTGAGACAGCCCACTCTAATTCTGTGTCACTTTACACACAACTTGAGCCCTAAAATCTAGCTCCAACTTTTAATCACAATAGCTACAATTTCAAGAGTCAGTGTTCAGATTTTTCCCTCTCCCTCTTCTCCTGTTCCACTCTCCACCGTGACAGTTTTGTCTTTGCTTAGGCTTCACCACCAGCAACACAATTACACCATGGCAAACCCTGTGCCTAGAACAGCTTGTACGAGTGCAGCACTTGAGTTTGGCCACGATGCAGTGAGATGAGGCAAGTCACAGCCTCGCTCCTCCGTGTGGATACAACAATGCACCGTGATGACAGCTCAAATCCTGGCATAGCCAACGCTTCGGGAGCAAACATACTCCTAAAATCTTCACCAGAATCCCAGTGCCTACAAAGATACATACATAATTATCTCTTGGTTCTGACTGAGGATTGAAATACACATTCAGGAGACAGCTTTCCCACTGTAAACCAGGCTTCAGAGCCATTCTGCTCAAAGCATGGGCTGTAAAGCAAACTGAACCGCGAGCTGGAGCTCGTAAAAGCTTATTCACAGAAAAGGTGAGTATTAAAACCGAACAGCACAGCACTAAAATGGTCTGCCAAGGCAGAACGCAGTGTAGGTACAGCAGGAGAATGGACCCTTTCTGCCCCCTGCAGTTCCCATTGCTCCCTGGATTTTTAAGGCAGGCTTAGGAGGGATAGTAGTTACCGTTCTAGAACCAGAATCATTTACATCTGGCTCTCACCAACAGCCAAGGCATTTTTACAGTTATGTTCATCTGACCAACAGTTAAGTTGCCCAGTGCCTTCCATAAAGATCAATTATATATATGGAATGTTTCCTGTGATAAACCTATAATGTGACTGTCCTTGATCATGCAATAAAAAGAGTATCACTTGCTAATAAACCTTTAATTTAGCCTCATCATTTTGAAAATTAGGATTAAGAAGAATCTTCACTAATAAATAGGTGCTTTTAAGCAGTCGCAGCTTGCTCCTAGAATATATATACACATATACATAATATATGTGTATGTAAACTGTTAAAGGACAAAGGATTGTTTTCCAGCTATATGAACTGTCTGAGTAATTTTATTTCTAGTTATTAGACTATAAATATACCACCCAACAGAAAATACAATTTTTCTAATTTTGCATGTGTAACTGACAGGGAATTTCAGTATATTAAAATTCCATGGAAGAAGGTCTCATGTCCATATACAGGAGGGGTAAAGTACCATAACTGTAATTTATAGACTTTCTTCAATCCTTATTAACATAGAAAGGGAATTGAATCGCAATTTAGCTACCCAAAATGTTCCCCTATATGTGATCATTACACCCACATATTTCAGGTGGGCCAGATTCAGAAATCCAACTGTTTTCATACTGGCAACCTGCTGTAAAAAAAAAAAAAAAAAAAAAAAAAAAAAAAAAAAAAAAAAAAAAAAGCAGGGGGGGAAAAGCATTTTTAGCATGTATTAGGAAAACTGGTGTTTTCCCTGAGCTGACAGATAATTTTGAAACAATCCTGTTCTGCTTTATGAGCCTGGCTGTGCAAAGAGGAAGTGAGAACAGATTGATTACAATGGAATATTATATATTTCCAGCTGTTTTCTCAAGCAATGATGAACACATCCCTACACTAGATTTCAGAAGGAAAAAGCTGTTGCAGCACACAAGAGGTACGCAGGTTACAAAGGATGCTCCATATTTAGAAAAAGGTAATTTTGCTAATGAAATTTTATTTTCATTCTTCCACACAGCACTTGCTTTATATTTATCTGAGACATCTTCATATCTCACTTGTCATTTTCTTCTTCCACAGCACATATATAATTTTTTCTCCACTTAAGCTGAAACCACCATCTACTATATCCCAATTTGTATTTTAACATGCTATAGGCTAAATAAACCCGGATTTTGACTAATATACGTCATAATATTGACCTGTAGGGAATTGTAAGATATTGAAAACAAGTCTGGCTATACTTTGCAGGGCTATCCAGTAATTAAATCCATTTAAAACATATTTCTTCTCAGATTCCATTTTTTCCTCTTTAGGTAAAAACATTGGGAAATTGGATTGTCCTGAGAACATGAACACAGAAAAATGGTTCGGCACCTCACCCTTTAAGTCCATCCTTCATGCTCTAGTTCTATTACGAATAATAAGCTGAGCAGCTTAATGCAAAGCACTGGGATGAGAAAGTTTTCAATGGGTTGTTCCAACAAAAACACAATCCGTGCTGTCCCAAACCCCAAGTTTTGCTCCGTGTAGCTGCTGCCTTCCCCTCCTCAGTCACCAACGCGCCGACTGACAGAAAACTGCCAAGTCACTTTGAAGTAAAAACTAGTTGATTCTAGGGAAAAACAGTAATTAGTTGCACAGTGCAGAGAGAAAGCCCCCCTCCAGAAACATGCATGTGTACAAGGATGTTATTATAGGAGACAGGTGAGGAAAAGCACTCTTCCTGCTTTTTGCCTGGTTTACAGGGATTTTTCCCCAGGCGCCAACAGCTCCCAGAGCAAACCCCTCCTGCCCTTCTCTGTACTCCAGGCTGAGCCAGTTCCTTTCCCCCGCCCCACCAGAGCAGGAATCCCCTTTCCCCAGTGGATTATCAGCACGAGCAGCTTTTTTTTTTTTTTTTAAGGAAAAACACACATATAACCGAGCGAGCTGCAGCCCCCGGCGCCGGGACCCGCTCCCAGCCATTGTGCTCCGCGCAGCCCCCCAGGCTCGGGCGCGGCCCCGCGGGGCTCCACTAAGCTCCGCCACAGGCCGGACGTGCCCGGTGCCCCGGGCCTCCCCTCCCCCCGGTATTCCGGGAAACCTCCGGGAGGAGGAGGAGGAGAAGGAGGAGCAGGAGGAAGCGGCGGCGCTGCAGAACAGCCCCGCTGCGGAAAAGCCGCCGGGGCAGGTGGCAGGGAGGGAGGCCCCGCCGGGGCTGGTTCCCTCCTCCATCCCGGTGCCCCCCCTCGCCATCCCGGAGGCACCGAGCGCTTCCTCCTCCCTCCCCCCAGGACCGCGTGCGGGAGCTCGGGCCCCTTCCCTGGGAACCTCGGGCCCCTTCCCTGGGAACCTCGGGCCCACCTGCCCCGTGGGGAGGGAACGAGGGAGGGTTGGAGGGGGACCGGACCCGTCCCCTCCCGAGGCGGTGGCGGGTGGGTCGGGGAGGGAGGGAAGGAGGGAGGGAAGGGAAGGGGGGTGGATGTGAGCCGCCCCCGGTACCTTGCGCTTCCTGGTCTCGGCCGAGCCGCTCCACACGAAGCACTGGTAAATCGCCCGCAGGTTCTGCTTCCAGTTCTCCACCTTGAAGCCGGTCACATGGCAGCACCCGGCCGCCGGCGGACTCATGTCAGACCCCCCCACATCAATCCGCCCGCACACGGGCCGGGCCGGCGGGCAGCGAGCCGGCCCCTTCCCCCGCCCCGCAGCACCGACACGGGCCGGGGCCCCCCCGCCCTCAGGGGCTCCGGCCCCTCACGCCGCCGCCGCCGGGGAGCCGCTGGCACATAGAGCCGGGGCTCCGCCACGGCCCCCCGGCTCCGAACAAAGCGCGGCGGGCGGGCAGCGCGCACTCCCTCCCGCCCTTCTCCCGCACACACAAAGATGGGGCGCTCTGAGGCGAGGAGAAGGAGGAGGCGGCGGCTGTAGCGGCCGCTGCCGCCCCCGGAGTGGCCGCCGCTCCCTTCTACCTCATAGAGGCCGCTGTGGAAGCGGCGGGCGGAGGGGAAGGGAGGGGAGGGGGGCGCTGGCGGCGGCGACCCCGGCCGCGGTGCGAGCGGGCGTGTGTAGGGAAGGGGGCGAGTCCCCGCCCGCCGCCGCTCCGGCTCCCCCCGCCGGCGCCCGCACGGCTCTTGTCCCTTTAAACCGCCCCCCCGCCTCCTTCGCCGGCTCCTTCCTCCTCCGCCTCGCCCGCGCCCCCCCCGCCCGCCGCGAGCAATGGTCCGAGCCGCTCACTCAACCCAGCCCGCCCGGCCCGGAGTGGGATAGACCAACGGGGCGGGTGCGGGAGGAGCGCCCCCTCTGCCCCGCCGCCCGCGGGGGGGGAGGGAGGGAGCGGCGGGGGGAAGGAGCGCGACGATTGGTCCGTCTACATGTCCATCTACCCTTCTCTAGCGTCTCATTGGTTTCTTTTCCTTTCTTCTCTCCCCCTCCACCCTTCCTACCTAGCATTTCCCCCGCCGGAAAGAGGCGGGACGACTCGGACGATTGACAGGTTATCCGACCAACAGAGATAAGAGGTGGTGGCTATGTGGTGGGAGCGGCGGTATGATTGGTTGAGATGGACGTCAGTCACGTTGCAAGCGGAGGGCGGATTGGCGGTGGCCGCGAGGGGGCGGTCCTTCCCAGAGCAGCCTACGCTGCTGTCACATCCGCTGGTTCCGCACTCGCTGTTCCCTCAGTGGTTTCCTGAGGGAAGAGGGATCTCCTGAGAGCAGAGGGATCGCGGGGCTCCCGGGAGAAGCTCCGCGCCACACTCCGACGGGCTTCCAGGACCATATATGGTCCCTCCATACCGCCAGCCTGCATCCTGGTGTTTCCATAGGGAAGAAACAAAAGCGGTGTATAACCAGAACTGGTGTTATTTCAGCTTTTTCCTATACAAGGAAATGGGAAGACAGTGAAAAATGTTGGAATCTGTACATAGTTTTCAGCTTGTATGCCACACACACACTGTAGGGTTACATAATGGAGTGAGGCAAGAGGAAAAGGATAGGAATTTTGCCCTGGTTTCTGAAGAGAGAGACCGGAGGCTTTGCAGAGGCTTCTTAGACAAGCACTGCAAACACTGTCCAACAAGGAAATAAGTGGTGAAGTGTCACCACATTATTTCACCAATCCCATTTTTCAGTGCGTGCTAATCACGTTTCTCGGGAGCTGTAACCTTGAAATCTTCACCTTGCAGATTTTCATATCGTGTCCAGTTTCCTGACCTGCTGCTGCAGCTTGCACGAAATAAAAGGCAAAAATTTGTAACAATCACCTGAGGAATTTCCATTTCCTCCAGAGGTGCTGCTGTTTCAAAAAGAAAGCGAGGTAGGTAGTAGGAGACTTAGTTTTTTATTTGTATATAACCAGAAGGTTTGGTGGCAAAGTAGGGCTAAAAAAAGAGCTCGGTTTGTATCCCCAGGCTGAGGCAGCAGCAGGACACACTGTCCGTCTGCGTGGGACACCTGTAATTGTTCCATCTCCTGGCTCACACTGCTCGTTAGCCTTTCCCAGAAATCCCTATTCCACACAGTCTGGGGATTACGCTCCAGCGATACACCTGGAATTGCCCCAGAGCTGGAAAAAAAAGATGCCAAGAGTCAGGAAAGGGCACAATTATCCCACTGTGTACACAAATTGCACTGAATGTTTCAGAAGATGAGAAGTGAAATCTGGAGGGAGGCTGTACCCTGTCTTTGACCCTATGTCTTAGACCTATTAAGTCATCACAGTGCAGCCTACACCTCTTGGAAAGGGAACAGGAATTGGTGCTGCACGTTCTTCCTGTGTTAACCCAACTTCCAGGAGAATTACCCAGTTTTCAAAAGCAAGAGTCAAAGAGAGCCAGCCCCTTCCCTGTGAAAACCACCTAAACATCCTTCAGAAAAGAGGGCAGTTAAGGATTACCAGCTCAAGGTGGATAGAAGGGAATGGGATAGGTGATTAATGTCCTAACAGCATCTAATAATTATTGTCTGAGTATTTCCAATTAAGCAAAACCCCCAATATTGCTACAGTCTAAATACAAGGAGAAAGTTATTCTGCACCAACCAACTGTTACTAATCTGGGGCTTTTCTCCATGGCTACCACATCAAAACAGGAGATAAAGATAAAAGAGAGAATTTCTGCCAATGAAATTTAAGTCCATCTCGCTGAAAAAACAGGATACTAAAGAGACAATACATATGTTCAATGTCCTGCAGACTCTGAAATTTTCACGGAGATTTCTGTGCCACTCTGTCTTGCAGAGTCCCTGTGTTTACTCCCTGTAGGGTGTGGTGTCTTATGCAGAAATAACAAGAATTGTGAGTTTAAATGCAATTGTTTTAAGAAACACCTGCGTTTTTAAGTCGTTCCCTCTCAAAGACCAATTTCCTTTGGAAAAATACTGATCTTTCTCTCTGGCCATTTCCAGAGTAATTCGCACAGTTAACTACTCCTGTCCTGGAGGTTTCTGCCCATCACTTGAAGCCCTGCTGAGGATGTGAGGAGAATCCTCTGAGCCACAAAGAACCCACATGCAGGATACCCATCCTGGACCACACCTGGTGAGACCCACTGTCACTTCCTAAAGGCAGCATGTAGAAATTTTAAGATGAACTCTTAGGGGACATTTCCAAAGTATAGACGTTACCTTTCAAACTTAAAAGTTCCCTCAAGGTTTTCTTGACACCTTATTCTCCATAAAAAAGGGTTTATTTAAGCTAGATTGTGGTAACTGGTACCAGAGTAAAAATGGACTTTGGAATAGTGTAGAAAACAGTGGGTTTTGAGATTATTTGAGGCCAGCTCCTGACTTAGGGAGCTTGAGGCAAAACTCTACGTATGCCATTAAACCCTTTGCTTTCTGTCCTGTGAAGACAGCAGAATCTTGCCTATGAAGTATAAAAACTTCCAACTCTACAAACATTTCTTGATTGTTGCAGCCCACACACTAAAGGTGACACACCAGCACAGAGCGGCAGCCAAAACAAAATAGGAGTGGAAAATAGTGACAACATTTTGTCAGGTATTAATTGTCAAATCAGGGTGGCTTGCTGCACATACACACACGCGAGTTTACAAGTTTGCTGTAGTTTACTTTACTCTTGGGCATAGCTTGGGAATTTTTCTAGAATAAAACCTTTTGGTGCAGCAGATAGCTTGGGAAAGGATTTGCCTCTGGGGGAAGGAAACAGTTTCAATCCCTCCTGTGTCTCTTGGAGGAATTTTTCATTTTAAAGCATTGATGATTATGCTAATTAGTGCTTACCCTCAAATGCCAGCGGAATATAAATGTTGATAGTAGCTAAAACACACTGCAAATGTGCAGCAAAGTCTTCCTCCAGAGAGTCATCTGTGTTCCATGATAGCTCAGCTGGGGAGAAGCAGCGTTCTTCACATGGAAAAGCAAAGTAACTGTCTCTTCTATCCATGTCATCCCAAGGTGGCACTTCTAGACTCCTCTGGATAGCCATGAATCAACTGTTACCTCATCATTTGGGCATGCTTTGCTGTGATATGTGTTAAAATGTCCTTAGTAGTTCTCAGGTAAACAGGAACCTTTCTCTTCGATCAGGTGTGTGAGCAACATCAAGGATTTGGGTAGGATTCCTCCTGTAACCCTGGAGTACAAGTGAAGCTGGCCTGAGTTTGGACCTGCGAGAGGCTGAAGCCACTGGCTCTATAAGTGGATTTGAAGGGGGATGTTCAGGAGCTTTGCTCCTGCAAGCACAGGGGCTCTCCATGCTAGTAAAATACAGAATATGTGAAGATTCCTCAGTACTTCTCCTGCCTTTTTTCAGGCACTCTAAAAAATACAAGTTCTTCCACATTCTAAAAGGAAAGAACTTATAGAACAACTCTGCTTACCAAAACACACACAGAAAAATATTTTAAAGCCTAAAAAGAATACTTTTAACTCTTAAAAATTACCCTATTTTTAATATTCAGTGATATTTTTTTCCCCCTGAGCTCAAGCCTTTTGTTATCCAAACATTTTGAACTTCCATCTAAGTAGTACTGCCATTGCTTAATCCAAAGGCTTTAAAGTAGATGAAGTTGTTTGTCTGGCTGCAGGGCTTAAAGCTCTGGAGATACCACGGGCAGAATCCATTGTGTGATTCTGCCTGAAACTGATTGCTTCTGATTCCCTACAAAGTTCAGTTGAGTTACCTCAGACACCTGAAGGTCTGTAGGGAAACACTGGTGCCTGTCATTTTTCTTGGGGATGGAGTATTGACCTTGCTACAAAACCAGATGGGTTGTGTAGTCCCAGCTACACCAGCTTCTCTAAAAAGCCTTGTTTTCATCCCAATCCAGTGGTAACGGCACCTGGTAGGTGCCAGAGCAGAGATTTCCACGTGGCTCAGTCTTAGTATAGGAGACAGAGCAGCTTCTCAACTCTACAACATTCCATGACAAAGGATTGGTTCATCTGTGCAGATCCTGCTGGGATGATAATTGTCAGTCCAAGGACTGCACAGATAGGTGGATTTTGATGGACCGAGCTGACTCTGAACTCGGTAATCAGCTCCTGACATTCTCCCTTGGAATCATGGACCCCCGGATAGCGAATTTAAAGGTACTGACACTAAAATTCCTTGTCTTTGAGATCTTCTGCAGACCTCTTCAAAGCAGTGCACAGTACTCCAAGGATTCATGGCCCATGGATTGAAAATAGTCCTAGAAAAACACAATGCCTGTGCTTATTTTACTGAAGATTACTCGTTAGATTTCCCGTCAGCACTGTCAGAGGAAGAAATCTTGGCCCCAGCTGAACTCAACAGGAATTTTGCCACTGACTTGAATGGAGCTAAAATGTCACTCCTGCTATTTGTCAAGCCAATTACATCCAGACAATACTTTAACATCTGGCTTCAACTGAACACACAGAGCAGTTCACTCCCTCAGTCTCTGAAGAGCACAGGACATTGGCTATCATCATAAAATTTGAAACATTTGTTCTTGGCAAGCTGCTTGTAATGAAGAGGGGATCCATCCAGTGACAGTATCGGAACCAAGTCCCTGTTCCTTAGCCTATACTTATTGGCAATAGCATCAATAGATTTTCTGTCACTTTCTGGGAAGAATGTCAAAAGCACCCATCTACTGTTACAAGTCATTCTGTTGTAAAAACTTTGTTTAGAACAGCAGATCTGGCCTCATCTGTGGTTTCTCACAGACGAGGGGGGTTTTCACCCAGTTTGTCTTCTGTTTCCCAAGGCACTGGAAGGTCCCTTGTTAGGTCAGGGAACAGCATTTCTATCTAAACCCTTCTCTGAGTATGGTGGTCAAAGGTAAGGCTGAAGGACAGCAGACTATAGGAGAACAAATGGTATGAGCTTGTTTCCCTTTCTAAAAACCCACCTGAGACAAGGCAATAGTGATTTATTGCAAAATATAAACGTTAGGTCACCCTCAAGTGGAGAACACCTTTTCCTGGTAGGAAAAAATAAAACCAGAGAGTTATTTGATCAGGGGTGATTAAAAAATCTATTTGAATGGGCAGACTCAGGATCAGAGAATGGTTTCGGTTGGATGAGACATTTAAGATTATCCAGTTCCAACCCCCTGCCATGGACAGGGACACTTTCCACTAGACCAGGTTGCTTCAAGCCCTGTCCAACCTGGCGTTGAACACTTCCAGAGATGGGGCATTCATAACTTCTCTGGGCATTACTGGGCATCCACAATTTCTCTGAGTCATTGGATGATGTCTGGAAGAACAGAGACATACAAAGAGAGGGGTTTTTATGCATCAGGTAGACAGGGATCTGTTCCCACCTCCAGGACTGGTTAGTTGCTGTACTGCTCACCTGTGCAAAAACAGCTTCCCTTAGTCTCCTTCCATCCCCTGGGATGCAAAACCAAACTCAGTCACCAGCATCTGATGAGCCTTAATTCCCTTAAATAATTAGCTTCTCAAATGTACACAAACAACTCTCATTTTCTGGATTAATGAAGGGAGCTGGGTTCCACTGAGCACAGCTATTATGGGGCTGCTAATACAGTGTTTGATTCCATTGCCTGCCACAGGGCACAGAGCAGTCTGGGCCCCTGGGAGAGCAGGAACACAGGGAGAGCAGCGCTGCAGGGTTAAAGTGGAAGCCACCAGGGGAAACCCTGGTAGTGCTTTGTGGCTTTATGCAGAGGGAGGGATGGTTTTATTTCTGTGTCTGCTGAGTCTCGTCTGGGTTTATGATGTTGCCACACAACCCAGAAGAAGGCTGAAGCTCAGGGAGATCTTGAGGGTGGGTAGCTTGCTTTAATCACCAGGTAAAGGCAGTTTCTGAAGCAGGGTAACAAAAATGTGACACAAACAGAAACCTAAAGCTTAGGTAGTCACACAGCAGCTTCTGCCCAGTTTCTGTAGCCAGAGGAGTAGAGAATGGCAAGGAGTTGGAAGGCTACAGTGGAACTGGAGTGTTCTTGTCCTCTGTGTTCATTTGGCTGAGGAGCTGGTAGGAAGCTGGTTGCAAAAAGTCAATCTTGCCTCATTTTGGCAGGTACAGGCATCTAAACTCTTCAAAACAAACTTCTGTTCTTTCTTTGGGATCTTGGCACAGGGCAGGCAAGTTTGTTTTTCCCAACTGGAAGGAGAAGGAACTGAGGAAATGTCAGAAGAGCCTGCAAAGGCTGCTTAGCTCTGCCCTGGGAGGTTTAAACTGAGGCCACATTACATGGACAACTCAACACTGTTAGGACTGTTCCCTTCCTCTCTCTGCATCACTGCTTCCCTGCCTTGTACATAGGATAGGGAGAAGAGAATAATTAGGAAATCAGGGAATTTGAGATGTAACTGCAGCCACTCAACAAAGTCATGCAGCTTCTCAGACAACTGGACATGAAAAGGTCTGGACTGTTGATTTCCTCAAATTCTTCAGCCATCAAAGAGCCCTTCAGTACATGTCATTCTCCCCCAGCAATTAGTACATCCAAATTAGTGGCCCTGCAGCCCTGGATAAGGATTTGGTGCTAAATATCTTCTCACATGGAAGTCTCCTTCAACAATATGCCCTCGAGCAGATACCATCTGTCACATCTGCAAACCAAACCAAACCTTTTGACCTCTGTAAGAAAAGCCTGAAATTGTATTAGAAGCCTTGGGTTAATCAAGAACCTTGGTGAAGGCATAGCAGGAGTTGAGAGGTTAAGAAGGAATCCATGGAACTGTGATGGTTTATGCAGCAAAGTTTGTGTTTCATTCAGTGCCAGGCACCAGGGACTTCAGAGACCTGCAGGTGCTCAAGAATCTCAGCACCTTCCCAAATCAGGAGCACTTCCCTAGAGGTGGCCATTCAAAGTTAAGCACTTTTGAAAGTGCAGGGATGCTGCTTCTCATGTCAGGGCTTGTTGGGCCACTGACTTCAGAGGAGTAATTTAGCTGAAGCAATCAGGAAATAATTATTACAGTGGAGAGTTAAAAGACAGTAATTAAACTTTATAAATAAATAACTGAAGTGACTAAAAAAGTCCACCCAAAGCCTACTTTTGGAGCACTATTTAATGTAAATGAATCACTTAGTGGACAATACAACAATCATCTGTTCAGCTTCTATTCATTATCAAAGACAATACAGAAGGATTGGCAGGGAATAGCCATGTGCCAGAGGGAGCCCTTTAGGAAATACCACAGAATCTGGACTGGCTTTTGTCTGTTCTTCTATTGTGTTCTGACAATGCTTTGCTAATGAATGTCCAACATCATCTCAGTTGTCTTTTTCTTTTTTTTTTTTCCCCAAAACCAGATGAGTGGTAATCTTGGCCTTCCAGGGTTGCTTGTTCCTGTTGGGAAGTCTTCCACACATTCCACATGTATCAGCTTAGTCAAGGTCCAGAAAGCTGAGGATGTGTTGTCTCAGGCCCTCTGGGAAATCCCACTGTAGGTGATGAGACAAAATCCTTTGATTTGGGCAAAAATCCATTAAGTTTTAAAGAAATCATCACGTATCTTTGAAACACACAGTACTTCAGTGAGTTGTATACTCAGTAAATTTGTCTTTTGTTACTCTATTTGAAAGGACAATAACCTCATTCTGAGAAATAAGCTGCTTTTCCATAGGGAGTATTTACACTGCTCATTCCCAGTGTTATCATGGGAGTTATCTGCAGGAAACTGCAGGCTAAAGGGAATCCCTATCAGGAATCTGGGGAGCTAACCCTAGCAAGCAAACACCTATGCTAGAACAAACAGAGGTAAGACAATTTCAAGCACTAAAATGCTGTCATTATGCCTCAGAATTGATGATCCACTGACATTCCCATTTCTTAGGAGTTACCGGTTTGGAATAGCTCTGAGTTCACACCTGAAGGTGTAGCAGGTACCCAGAGGGCTTCCCTTTTCTTACCTGGCTCCTTGGCTCACTCCTACGTTGCTGCTGCAACTTTAAGCTCCTGCAGCATTGCTGGTTGGACTCTCTGGTGCCCTGCAGTGCAAAATCACTGTGATAGTCTTGAGTTAAGAAAAAAGGGCAACAGTGATACACTTAAGAGAATAAACAGGCTTTTCTGCTGAGAAAATGCATGTGGAATAGCACCCAGATTTGACTTTTCAAGGCTGTCTCTGAGGTTGTTTTATTTTGTATTAAAGAAAATCTGAGGCTCTGCAGCAAATTTCTGCAGCCAGGGGTGATTTCTGTCAAATCCAGTGACAATGGAGGATGTGGGTTTCTAGTTAACACTATCTGGAATTTGAGATAGAAATGCACACTTCATAACATCTTGCTTTGAGCTCAGTCTTCCAAATAAAACAGACAGAGATGGCATCAAACCCTCCAGGGCTTATGCTTGCAAAATCCCCACCAAGTTTGCTGCAAGCTCGGTGAGCAATTTGGGAGTTTTACTCACAGCATGAACTCAGAATGCCACTGAAGGTGGGACTTGAGGGCTGACAGCCCCTCTGGGGGCTATTTCTGATATTACTATTTCCAGCTTCTCACTGTCCTTCAGCTGGAGATCATTCCTGCAGAAACGGGGGCTGCAGGATGGGTGGCACATCTTCTCCTCTCCATGTCACTGCAGTGCTTGGAATAGCAATGGAACCTGAAGTAATTGGTGGGTTGGATTAATACCCTGGGCTGTGTGTGGGGATGCACAGCCCAGCTGCCACCTCGGGGGCAAGACTGAGACCTCTGACAGCGAGCTGGGGCAGCAACAGCCAAAATCCATCCTCCTGGAGCTCTTTGGGAGACACAATTAGTATTACAGCTACCTCCAGACACACCATTCTTGGTACCTGCAAGGCCAAACTGCCAGGTAGAGTGCTGAAAATGGGTGGTTATAGCACCCTAAAACTGCAATCCTGAATGCTGCCCTTTCAATAAAAAAATCTATCACTGGCCAGGGAGAGAAAACTACGGAGCTTCTGATAAACAGTAGTTCATTTTGCGAGATCATTGCCACCATTTGCACTAATTGACTCTTTTTTATAGTAATCTCTGTTAAAAGACAGAATTTCTCAAGTATCCTTTTGGTAGGGAAAAAAGCCCTGATTATGTTAATGCTCAGTATATTAAAGGCATCATCCTTATTTTGGGAGAAAGAAGAACCAGAATAATTACCCTCCTTTGTTTAATAAACTTCCCCTAAAATATCAAAAAAAAATTTATTCAGTAAAGTTCTGTTCCTCCCTGCTCTGGTAAAGAATTTTTTTTGTTAGTCCCTCGAGTGGATGCTTAAGTCAGGTCTCGCTGTAATTACACACCTCGCAGCAGTGCGGGAGACTTAATTAAGAGAGTCGCTGTAGGTGTGTTGTCAGACAGATACAACTCAGTGCTGCTGGAGGAGGCACCAGCATCCAGCTGCAGTGGGCATGTTGGGGAAGAAAATTCAAGTTTGAAGAGGATTTTGAGATCCTCCTGCAAAAAGCAGCGCGGACACACCCAGCAGCCTCTGTTCAAAGCCCCTCAACTCCATCATAAGGGAGTCTGTGGTTTTAAAAATCTCTCTGTACTCACCAGGAGACGCTCTGCCACACGGCAAGATTTCAGATTCTCTCCTCCCCTCCTCCCAAAAGTGTGACTCACCAGTTTCAAATGGTGACATTTCATTCCCAAACTATTCCGGGAGCAGCTGGCTCCATAGCACATGGGGATGTGGGGAGAAGGGAGGAGGGAAGGAAGAGCCAGCTCGCGCAGTCAAAACCACTCATTCTCTCCCCCACACAGGTATGTTGCTTTTAAATTTCAGAACCACATAATTTGGGACACGCTGGCAAATTCCATCGGAGGAAAACAATAAAACAAGCACATTTCAGAGGGAAAACAAAAATATCTGCACACGCCGGTGATGCAATTCCCTGTCAGCCAGGAGGAACTGGGAGAGGGGTTTGCTCTCCAGATGGAATAGATGTGAGGAAATGCCCTGTCCCCACTTCTCACTCGCCATACGAGTCCGAACCCCGCAGTTCTGGGCGAATTTCTGTGTGATCGAGAGTCAGGGTTTAGTCAGCATCAGTATCTTACTAATGATGAACAAATGCATGTGCAGTGAGACGCTGACAACAGGGGAATGACAGAGAATCCGTGTCAGCTCCCGGTCCCGAGAGGAGTTTAGTGTCACACTGCAGTCCGGCATCGCCTTGTCCCTGCTGTGGGGACATCGCTGCCGTTAGCACAACATCCTGCATGTGGGGAGCGGCACGGACACCGGCCTGGTCAGCGCACATGTGCAGGCACAGAATCACAGGATATTCTGAGCTGGGAGGGACCCACAGGGATCACCGAGTCCAACTCAGACGTGAATGGCCCATCCGGGGATCGAACCCGCGAGCTTGGCGGTGGCAGCAGTGGCCGGTGCGGGGCGGAGGACAGGAGCGAGATCTCGGACTGTCACTCTGTGCGTGGCTGTGGGGTCCGAGCAGCCACCCAGCCCCAGCCCCAGCCCCAGCCCCAGCCCCAGCCCCATTCATTAATGCTTGCCAGAACGCACGGGGGGGGAGCTGTGCGCGACGGAAGCCGGCGGGAACGCTGCGATGCCCGCGGGCACTGGCACAGCAGCCTGGCACCGAGGCACTGGGGACACCAGGCTGCAGGGACCATCCCCAGGGAGGCGACAGCCTCAGGGAGACGTGGCGGGGGCCCAGCCCCTGGTTCTCCCTGTGTGTGCCGGATTGGAGTGCCAGGAACAGGCTGTCACAGCACAGCCCAGCCCTGTGCATGTCTGCACAGGAAATGTTTGATTACAGCTTCATTCATCTCCTCTGCTGCCGTTGGAAAAGGGGACGCTGTTCCTGTGGATTTCTCTGCCCGGCAGCAGCTTGGGATCTTGCGCTGGCCAGATCCAAGCCTAATTCCCATTTTTTTTCCCTGGGGGAGCCCCACTGAAAGCAGTGCTCATTCAAGGAAGAGGAGGGTGGCTCGCTGCTCGATCCTGGCATGCAGCAGCAATGACCTTGGCTAGGTAACCATCTCCTGAATACAAAGATGGATATAAAAGCAGCAATCCCCTTTTTAAAAAACACCCAGTCTTCTGCTAAGGTAGGGAAAGGCAGTGATTTGTTAAATAAATGCGTCTGTCAGGGCTGGATTTTTTTCCCAGCTTCCCTAAATGCCCTTCACCAGCAGAGAGGGGGAGGGGACCTGCTCTTTGAAGCCTTTTCCTTATGGGAATAGAAAACACGGAAAGAATTCAATTCTCTGCCACAGCCCAGCAGCACTGATCCACACTTCAAACCCCAAAGCCTGGGAGCCCGGCGGGCTGGTGGGTGCTTGGAGCCTGCAGTACCACAGATTAGCCTTGTTCGATATCCAGCATCATTAAGTGGCCCCCGTGGTGTTAAAGCACAGAAACAGGGGCAGGAATGGAGCCTGGGGAAGAAAAATTAGGAAATTCTGTGCAGAAAGAACTGCGGTTACCCAAATCTTTGATCAAAGCACCATCTAGTGAAGAACAGGCTCCTTGCAGCTGGCAGCGCTCTGGGCAGCTGCACCAACATTTGCCTTTCACCACAGGTTTGCTGCTAAAAACCCCCAAATATCACCCAAATATGCACAGCCCGTGCTGGACCTGAACGAACAGGAACATGCCCCCAAATTGTTGCCCTCTCCTTAAACCTTTCTCAATGGAAACGCGTTTCTCTCCTCCCCTTATCTCCCACCAGAGAATCTCAGCCCCCCTGAAACCCGCAGGGAACGAGGCACCACAGGAAAAGAAGGATTTCCATGTTGTAGTTTGGGAGCTAAGGAAAAGAAAAGGTAAGTGAGCAGTCCAAGGTCGTGCAGGAAGCCAGAGGCAGATCCGGGAATAGAGATCAGCCACCCTGGACCCAGGGATGCCTGAACAATAGCACAGCCTCTCCCTCTGTTGTCATTTAACTCCTTCCTGACCCACCAAAACCCACGAGAAGGGTGGGCTCTCCACTCCTCTGCAGATGTGCCTGTGGCTTTACAGCTCTTGAGGGCCCAGCCCTCAGCCCTTACTTGCTTTTCCCACTCCAAACCAAGAAGGGAAGGCAGCAGGGAAGGACAGGGTTGGATATCCTGAGAGCAGTGAAGCTGCAGGTAGGAAATATTTCTGTACAGTGGGCCTGAGCTGTCCCCTCAGCAATTAAAAAAGACCCAATTAGCATCTTTGTATGGAGATAGTATCTCAGCTTTCCCATGTCTGTGTGTGACAAAACATCACTATCTCCCCTGGAATGATTGTGGAGTGTGGGGATCTTTAGTTGCAGGAGGAGAGGATATTGCTGCCTCTCCCACTCCCCCGGCTTTTGGGTTATCTGCAAGGATTGGGGATTTGCAACACGATCACACATCAGAAATGCAGTTTCAATAAGTCTACACTGTTCTCACACTGAGCTTGGAAATGCTGCAGTGCAGGCTCTGGAGGAGACAGTAATTACAAACAAACCCTATAGAAAATAGCTGGAAAAGAAAAATAATACTCAGGTGGTGGAAAAAAACTGAACTGCAATGAACTGAACCTGCAGCAAAATTCTCCCAGAGACAAGAGCTGAGAAAAACAGTGACCAAGTATCCAGAAAGAGTTCTCTGAAAGGAGTTCGATGTCCTTGAGTCAGAGCCCAGGTCCAAACCAGAACTATAACTGGGGCAAAAGTTAAGATGGGGCAAAAGCCCCATCTTCTTGGGTCACTGTCTGGAAGAGACACAGACAAATCTACAAAGAGCTGCAAGGCAAAGAATTGGAAAAGCCCTGAGAAGCCCTTATTTTTCTGTTTTCCATTCCAGGTCTTGTTTTTTTCCCCTACCACCCTAGAATGTTTTCATTCACTCCTATAAACCCAATTATGGGAGCAGGGAGGGGAGGAGGAGAGTCTGCACCCTTGTATGAGAGGCTGAGACAAGAAAATCTTTAATCATGCCACAGCCCTTTGAACATTTACATCTTCCAGCCAAAGGCACTGTGAAACTGGCAGCTCTCAGTTCAAGCTAGTTCAGGGATGTTTTCCCTGGGGAAGTTTTATTACCCTGTGGGGATTTCTGCCCAGATCTTGGCTCTTAGGGTAAGCAACCAAAGCTTTTCTTACAGCAAGAAGCTACATCTTGTACTCCTGGAGAAAAAAGGTGACAAATGAGAGCCCACAAGAACTAGGGCACAAAACTGCTGCCCTAGAGACTAGGGTTAAAAGGCTGCAGATCTGCACTCAGTAATGCAGTAAAGCAGATGTCACCAAACACAAGTACAAATAGTTCATTGAGTTTGGAGATCTTTTCTTTTCTCCCCCTCAAAAAAGAGCTCCTGCACTGCAAGAGAGCAGTGATAGAACAGCAGGATGTTTATCAAGAAAGTGTTAACATGCTAAAAGGATTCCGGCCCTTTGCAGTTGTGGCCAGATAGGCTGAGAAAGAAAAGAGGAGAGATTTGAGTGCTAATAGAAACAACAAACATGGTTTTAGATTATACCAACATTTACCAGCTGGGGCTTGCACAGTCTCCAAAACCAGTCCTAGATTTGGGGTAGATTCTCCACTAATGTTTCTGAGAACAAAGACATGTCGACATAAGTAAATCATCTAATCCCCATCCAGTGTGTGATGTGCCAATGAGCAGGTTTAAATCAGAGGTGAATTTGTTGCTAATTAAATTAGATTAACCTAAGAAAATGGAATTCCAATCAAAGCAACAAAGTCAAGCTTTACTTCATTGACTTTCCCTCTCCAATTGCAGCTCCAGTCTGACCCTTTGCTGTGTGACTCACTGGGCACTTGGTTTCAGTCAACTCTCCCAGCTCCTGCCAGTCTGGGGACAGACCATTCCCTGTTAAAATAAACACCTGGGAGATACCAGGTAAATGACCAGAGCAGCTTGGGCAGACCTTTCAGGTAACTGCTGCATTAGGCTACAGCTCTTCCTGCCCCACTTGGGTGGGAAAGAAGGACTGAAATGGTTTTTTCCAGCTCTGATTTTCAGAAGACAGCACCAACTAGAGCTCCCAGGAAGGCTGCCATAACATAACCCTTCTTCTGGGTTTGATTTTTTGATTTCATTTGTGTAAATAAAATTATTGATTCTTCCATTTCCTTCCATATTGTCCCTGAAGTCAAAAAAGTGCATTATCATCCTTCCTTTCAGAATGTGTTTTTTTAAGGAAGATTTTAAATTATTTTCTGGTTTTTTCCCTGAAATATTGATTCCTTACTAATGATGCACCGACGCTGAAGCTTTGAATTAATTTCAGTGTTTTCCTTATTAGAAGAGAGGAGCAGAAAAAAGTTATCATAAAAATTTATGATAAAACCATCTTTCAAAGAGCTGCTGCAAAAAGCTGTCCTTTATCCTGCTGCTGTTCACATGGAAAGACATCTGGGATTAACTGCCCTTGGAAAACACTTAAGTATCTCTGAATGCCTCTCTAAATGTGCCTGCTGCTCACAAACACCTTCACAAAGACGTGGAGAAGCTCCCTGTGCCTTTCCTTCCTCAGGGCAAGAGTCCTGGCACATTTGGACTTTGGGATCACTGGAGTCAGGTTTGTGCCAGCCTGGCAACGCTCTATGGCCCTTATCAGTGCCAGCACTCGAGCGAGGGGATTTAAAGCTGCACAACCTGCAGCACATTCAGGCCCCATTTCTGCACAGAGCTCATGGAAAATCAGAGAAATCAGGTTTTCCCCAGTCATGGATGTGAAAGAGGCTCTGTAGAAATGCCTCTTTTCTCCTACTACAGGAATTTGCCATTATTCTTCACAGTCACACCTTGCACAGAGTCCTGTCCTGTGCCAGTGTCACTCTCAGGCACAGGGTGGGATTTTGGGGGTGTCCTGTGCAGGGCCAGGAGTTGATGACCCGTGTGGGTCCCTTCCAACTGAGCTTATTCTGTGATTGTTTCTGCATCTTCCGTTTTCATGCGGAGATACCAAAGAGGACAGAATTTAGGTCGGTGTAATCAGCAATGAGCACGTAAAACAGTGACCACCGCAGATGGGAATTCGGGATGTGCAGGGAGGGTTCAGAGACAGACCGGGATCTGCTCCGTGGGGTCTAGTAATGGCACAAGAGGAACGGACACAAACCGATGACCAGGAAGTTCCACCTGGAGATGAGAAAAAACTTCCCTATGCAGCGCCCGAGCCCTGAGCAGAGAGCGGAGAGGGTGTGGAGCCTCCCTCACCGGAGATATTCCAGAGCTGTGTGGATGCAGCCCTGTGCCGTGCTCTGGGATGGCCCTGCTGAGCAGGGAGCTGAACCAGATGCCCCATAGTGGTCCCTTCCAGCCTGATCCCTTTCGGATTTTGGGATTCTGGGGCCCAGGGCAATCCCCCCCCCGGGCGAGAATCCCGAGAGGCCGGAACCCGTGGTCGGCAGCGCCGCTCCCCCGCCGGGCTGCACAGGCGGGCGGACAGGTGAGGGCAGCGGCTCTCCGGCGACGACTTCCGGTTGGCGTCAGGGCGGAGCGGGCGCCCAGCGGAGCCGGGCGGAAGTGCCCTCGACGTCACGTCCGGCGGTGCCATGGTGACGGCGGTGACCAGGTGGGGACGGGGACCGAGGAGGGCCAGGAGGGCACACGGGACACCCGGGAGGGGCCGGGGGGCTGCGGGTGCGGCCCTGAGAGGGGTGGGGGTCTGGGAAATGCGGGAGAGGTTAGGAGAACGCGGCGCTGGTGTGCGCAGGGACAGCCAGCGCTCTCCAGGACAGAGTTCACCGCTGGTACTGGCATTAAACACGTAGTTGTAGATAAATCAGGGAGACAGCCAGCTGTCATGTCCGCACGGTGGCTTAGGTGGTTCTTGATTTGGTAAATGTGGGCAAAATGCTCTCTTTGGAACAACAAGTGTTTCAATTTTCTAATCATGCCACCTTTGTTTCTGTCCCAAACCCCAATAGAGGATTTCCGCGTGGGAGGGTTGGAATTACAGTTTGTAACTGAGTAAAAGTGGCAGGAAGATTTATGACAAGACGATTTATTAGAATCCTGTACTGGTTTGGGTTGGAAGGGACCTTAAATCCCATCTCATTCAACCCCCTGCCATGGACAGGGACACCTTCCACTAGACCAGATGGAAGACCAGATAATTTCTCAAGTCCAGGCTGATTTTTGGGTGCTGGAAACATATTTTTTCCCCTCTTGCTGCACCATGGGTTGAGGTTGTTGTTTTGCATAACGATTATGGAAGAACTTAGGCAGGATCCATTGAATGACTGCTGAGATACAACAGAATTTCCTTAGGTGATGCTTCAGGTGATGCCTGGGTGACAAATTTATTTTGAGAATTGCAGTTGGGTTGCTGTTTTCCTTCTCCTGTTTCCTGTTTGGAATGAGGAGCTCTGTCACTTGCTGCATTCCTCCTTAGGCGTTTCATTGGTTTCAGAAGTTTGAGGTCACTTCTGTCTTTTCAGTCTGGGGGTTAAATTCCCCCCCTTGCATTGGAAAGGTCAGAGCCCGTATTCCCAAGGTTTGTTTTTAGAGGCAGCCCGTGGCTCAGCTGGCACTGGACTCGGCACATTTGCTTGGATTGCTGCCATTTCCAAATTTAAGTCGGGGCTGTCCTGCTCTGGGACCGGAGGGAGCCTCCAGCTCAGAGTCACTGCAAGTGAGCCCTTTTCTCAGGTAGGACATTGTGCTTTCTTCACACTAAAGTCCTCACTCAAGCTTAAAGGGGCTGTGCTTTTTTCCTTAGGAAAACCAGATTTTTTTTCCCTTCCTTTTATCCCCCCAACCTTTGGATTTGGGAGTGCAGCCTCCCAGTTGCTGCCACTCGTCACGTAAAGGACAATGTGATTCTGGGAGCCTGGAGCTGCAGAATCAGTGTTGTTTGGGGAAGCTTTCAGGGGTTTGGTTCTTTGGGACCTGGTCTCATCTTTGCTGCCTTTAGTGCACCCTTGACCTTATTAATTAATATCCTCGTTCCTTCAGAAACCATTGTCCTGGCTTTTATAGGATAACATCCAGTTTTTGTTTCAGGGGGAAAGTTCTGGAGGGCTTTTTTTATTGGATAAATGTGATTCATTCTATGGGAAGCCTTCAAAAAGTTTCCAATCACCTGTATTTGCTCACATTATCAGTGTTATTTCTGCTCTCTAACAATCTGCATGTTCCAATCCTGCCTTTTGGGATGGAGAATTGGGAATTACAGGACTTGATTTGAACCATTTTATGAGCAGTGGCTTCTCTCATTCTGAAAACCTGATGTTATATACATCACCTGTTAATAACAGGGGTTTTTTCAGCATGAATACCCAAATTACTGAACAAAGTTGGTAGTGGGGTGTCAGACCTTTGAGCAGGAGGTCTGAGATACTCAGTTCATCTCAAATGATGCGTGGAACCCACGTGTTCCTCACCCACGTTTTTAATGTGACACAGCATTAGCTGCTCTGGAGTGTCTTTGGCTACTTCAAAACGTTACCTAAAGTTGGGTTTGTGATAGAAGCAAGTCACGAAATCAAAGCAAAACTTGCTGCTGTAGGTCTGAAGTGCTACAGAAGTTCTTCTGTCCCAAATAATTTATTCAGCTGGGTTTTCCTCTCTCTCCTCCTCTCTCTCTGACTGAACTGAGATTTTGTTTTGGGGTTTTTTTAAGAGGCCATTTGAGCACCTTGGAAGAAGGTACTGCATCTGCATACCCTAATATAAAGGGATTTACATCTCTGATTGGCAAATCCTTCTCTCTCTTGCTCCACTTCCTTCTCTTCCCCATCCCATGTTTCCCCTCCCCAGAGGAGTTACCTGTTGATGCAGACTCCAGCCTGGAAGCTGCCAAAGCAGGTTGTTGCCTGGATTCTTGCCTTGCTGCAGCCTTCAGACAGAGATGGACAATCTGCCCAGTTCCTGTGTATAACATGGAGAAAAAGGAAAGAAAAACAATAAAAGACTTGGAAATATTTTTCAGATCTCAGTGTGCTTTAGTTAGGAGAGGTGTCAGGAAAGCCCCCTCTTCCCAGTTACCTTTTCACCTGCATTTCACTGAAACCAGAACCAGAGCAGGGCTAGATTTTTCCAGTGCCTCATGAGGGAAGTGCCACTGCACCTGTCAGCTCCCACTTTGGAAATAATGAAAGGGCTTAAACGTGGGCTGAAGATTTTTTTTTTATTCCAGAATGTCCTCTAAGCCCAATGTCAGCACAGCACCTGTTGTTCCTGCCCACACCTCGTGTTCTGACTCTCAAGAGACCTTTGAGAGAGCAAAAAAAAGGGAATTATAAAGAAGGCAGCTGCTTTCAATGACCAGCTGAGCATGAATCAGTCAGGAGAACCTTCTCATCCAGCCTGAAGGGGCCAGTGGCCTTGTGTCAAAACATCCCTTTCCCAGGAATTATTTCAGGGAAGATCCATTCTCTCATGTCAAATCAACTGTGCCAGTCCCTGGCTGCAAACCAGTACAAAATACACCCTGTGTGCACTCCCTCAGCAAAGGGCTGGAGGAATAAGATGCTTTGCAATGGCCTGAGCTGAATCCTCCTTTTGGGTTTCTGCTTTCCCACTCTGGGCACGCTTCCTGTGCCCGGGGGAGCTGCTGTTCCGGATGTCTCCCTGCATTATCCACAGTGGATCACACCAGGAAGGACTTCATACACACATGAGTTAGTTCAGGAGTGGGAAGCTCCAAAGGACCCCAAGAAGAGCTGTGTTCTAACTCGATGGTTTTGTTTTCAGACCTTGCCAAGTTTATTTAGAGCTGTCTTTATGTGTTATTTTATTGTGTTCCAGCTGTACCCCCAGAAATACTTACTTTATTCAGTTCACTACTATGTCAGCAAGCTGTTCACTGAGCAGCTATTTGAGGAATTCTCTCCAAGCCCCTGATGGATATCTGGAAGAGCCTGATATTTTCCACATTAGCTCTGTTCCATGGCATGCAGAGCCTCTGCCATACCCTCAGTTCCATACAAGCTCAGTCCTACTCAATGACACTGAATTCTGCCTTAGTTACCTCTTGTTTTCTGCTTCTCATGCTGTCCTTTTGTTTGAAGGAGCACAAACTGTGTGCCCAGAATTTCCCAGTATCTTCCCGGTAAAGGCCTGTCTTGCAGTTCAGACTGCAAGAGTTCAAACTCTGCCTGCACAAGGAAGAAGGGAAGGGAAAATACACTGATGTTTGGTTTTGACTTTACGTGTGACCCAGAAGATTCCAGGAAGGAGTTGTAATTAACTTTACTCTTTCACCAAGCTTTGATAAAAGCTCAGGGATATACTGAGGGAGAATTAGTGGCCTTTTCACAGAACTCCCACTTGCTCTTTGGCCCTGTAGTAAGCTGTCACATAAACTACTCCCGTGAAGGAATGGCTTAGCAAGGAGATTAGGGCTATGCCTTGGTATCAGAATCCAATTCCAGGATGAGATTTCAGTGTGTTAAGCAAATAACTGGCTCAGAGAGAAAACCTGGAGCCTCCAAAAGACAGACTGGCTTATATCCATCTGGGATAATGCACAGTAACTGATCTCTGGCTTGTGGATACTGTGGTACTGACTGTTCTAGAGAAATCCGAGCAGTTTTATACAATCAGAAGAATGTGGAGAATTATCCCAGCCCCAAGGAACTTCCACTCCAAATACACTTTGTACAAGAGGGTGAATTTAGGGCAAAACACGGGAACAGCATCCCTAAGCCCAAGTTTGTTATGTGACAGCTGACAGGACGCAATACAAAGTGTCCTGCTGGGATGTTCACATTACTATTTAAATGCTTAAAATTGGGTACTGATGTGAACTTTCCAAAGCCTAAATAAAGCAATGAGGAAAGCTACAGAGGTATCTTGGTGGTTTACTGGTTGTCTAAGGCAGGGTTAAGAAAAATAATTTCAAAATAGTTTTCAAGCCTTTGCTCATTTTCATCATGGTGAAATGATCTCTTTCCTTTCATCCTGTGGCTTTAGGAAGACAGTTCAGAAAGGAAAGCTCATGGATTTCACAAGCACAGTCATCATCCCACTGCTTTTTGGCAGCCTGGGGATCTTCGCGCTGTTCCGGCTGCTGCAGTGGATGCGGATGCGAGCCTACCTGCAGGAAGCAGTGGTGGTGATCACAGGGGCCACCTCCGGCCTGGGGAAAGGTATGGACACAAAGGAGGGCACCAAGGGCAGGACAAGCAGGGGGTTGTGGCAGGAGCAGCTCTTGGAATAAAGCAGTAATGAGCTGAAAGTTCCTATTGATCTGAATTTTGAGAGATGTGGCTCCCACCTGAGTTATAACCACAGCCAGTGCAGGTTTGGATGCAAGAAAGTCTTCAGCATTTGTTACAGAAAATTTTAACTGTCCTGTATAAAGTGGAGCTCATCAAAGCAAGAAATTAGATGCTGTTCTTGTGCTGTCAGGGGTCTTTCCCCTAAATCCTGAAAAAGCCAGGAAGCCAAACTGTTTCTTTAAAACCTCCCAGAACGGGTGTTCTGCACTCATGTTTGTTGTACTTCCAGCTGCTCTGCCAAACTTTGCACTCCTTCTCCCTGTCCCTCACCCTCAAGCTAAGGTACCTTTCCTCTCATGGTACAAATCCATCCAGTCTGAATTCAGACTCTTGGCATTATTAACACCAGGGAGTATTTTTTTCCAACTAAAACTTATGTTTTGCTTCAATGGCTACATTCTCTAATTCTGCTTTCTATAATTGCTTTAAAAGCTGCTTGGAGGGAAGACAAGGTGCTCTCTGCTATCAAGGCCTTTCATTAGGATGAGTACATTTATAGAACAAATAGAGCTTTAATTGATGCTGCCTTTGCATGTGAGTTTGTCCCTAAGGACAGGGGTGTTCACAAACTGGCCAAAGGAGATGAACTGGTTCTCTCTGCCTGCCACAGCCAAAGAGTGGGAGTGGTAAAGGATCTTGTACTTCTCATCAAGAAGAGAGGAAATTAGTATTCCAGGAGAGACCTTCCAGCTGGAGCGCCATCAGTGCTGTTGGGTGTAGAGACTTCCACCATTGTACAGTAAAGTTTCCTCCCTTATTGACTCATTTGCAAGATCTTTTACAACTCCCCTCACTCCTAGTTATTAATACACCAGACCACCTCTGTGTGTTCATTGCCATCCACATGCAATTAGGAGGGCAATAGCCTGGCATCCCTTCTCCAGCCTTTTCCCGATGAAGAGAATCACCTTGATGAAGCCATTAAATCCCAGGCTTCCAGAACCTCTGGAGGTGTTCATTAAAATTGAAACTCCTAAGACCAGGCTGTGCTGTGTTAGGTAACACACACAAGGCAACTGCGGTCCCTCTTAAGAAGGGCCTCAAGTCAAAAATGAAGAGGCACAGGCAAATTTGACCATCTGAGGGGGAGGATGTGTAAACACCACAATAACTGTCTAACCAGCACAGTATCTGTGAGCACAGCAGCTGCCTCACCACTATCATGTGTCTGTCACAGTCCCAGGAGAGTGGGATGTGGCTGTGACCTCGCTGTAAATCAGCCTCACCATCACACAGCAGCAATAAAGCCACCTCTGAGCCCTGCAAGTTTTAGCTATCACCAGGTTTGATGTGGATCTGTCCTTTGTCTGATACTCAAATGCTTGCTTTTCTCTCTCCCTTGCTTCCTCCAAAGAATGTGCCAAAGCTTTCCATGCAGCTGGCTCCAAGCTGGTGCTCTGTGGCAGAGACAGTGAGAAGCTCAAAGAGGTGGTGCAGGAGCTTTGTGCCGTGAAGAATCACCGCAAAAACGTGAGTGTGGGACAAGGACAGGCCTGTGGGCTCACGTGGCCTGGATTTCTGCTTGGGTTGTTACAGAAGTTACAGAATTGCCTGTGGGTTGGTCTCTTGAGCAATAGGAAAAACGCAACTCCATGGTTAGGGATAGATGTTGCTATAAGAGTACGTGGCATGTCATTCCTTGTAAAAACCCCACAAAAATAAGCCATCTTGGCTAGAAATGGAAGTGAAAGCACATGAGGGCAGAGTGCCCAGACTCTTTACACCTGTACCTCATACACTGAATCTGGAAAAGTGACTTTCCTTCTGTTGGCTTTTATTTTTTTATGTCTATGCCTGCTGACAGTGGCTAAGAAAGGTATTGCTGGCTTCTGTAGAAAACACACAGGTTACAT
Source organism: Corvus cornix cornix (assembly GCF_000738735.6). Lineage (NCBI taxonomy): Eukaryota > Metazoa > Chordata > Aves > Passeriformes > Corvidae > Corvus > Corvus cornix. The sequence continues at coordinate 6,351,341 of NC_046344.1, read as the reverse complement.
TTTGCCTTTTTCAGATGTGTTTCCTTTAATAAGACAACAGAAAACTTTAGTACTTGTGGAAGATCTCCTTTGTCCCTTTCCTAGGCTCAGGTATAAGGAACAGGCTGCAGGAGCAGAGAAAGACGAGCACAACCCATTTCTGTCACGTATTCCTGCCACATGGAACTGCTGCACTGCAGTTGCACAGGGCCTGCATGGCCCTGCTCCTGTGCTTCCAGAGCTGGGGAATCCCATGATGAGCTGGCACATCCAGCACTGAACTGTATTTTGCTAACTTTACTTTATTCCCAGACGCACAAACCTCACACTGTGCTGTTTGACCTCTCGGACACTAAAACTGTGGTAAATGCTGCTGAGGAGATCCTGAAGGCCTTGGGTCACGTGGACATCCTGATCAACAACGCTGGCATCAGCTTCCGAGGCACAATCGTGGACACAGGACTGGATGTGGATAAGAAAGTGATGGAAACAAATTACTTTGGACCTATAGCCCTCACCAAAGGTACCACATGGATTTGGCTGATGCCTCTGCAGACCAGCACAACTGAGCACAGCTTGACTTGTGTTTCTACCTGGTACAGCGCAGGGTGAGAGGGGAGGCAGGCCTGAGGAGGTGCTTGAGCATGACTGGATGGGAAGTACCCCATTGGAGATGATACCTGGTTCCATCTCCTGACTCTAGCCTGGCAGGAAGTTAGGAAGAGGTCCAGTTACCCTGTCTGCATTGACAGGACACTGACAGGAGAACTTGGTGGAGGTTACAGTGGAGCTGCAGCTTTCCTAGGAAGCTTTGGTTACACAGAAAGCTCAGCCTGCAGCGTGTCAGCTGCAGGAAATGGGAAGATGTTCTGGTGGCAGGAAAAGCAAGTCCTGCTGCCCAGCCTATGGGAGATCAGAGCCACCACAGCAGCCCTTGTGCAGCTGCTGCCACAAGGAGTCTCCTCACAGGTGAACCTCCCAGCCAGACACAGCTTCAGTCAGGCATCCCAAGCACTGTCCCAACCCCTGCACTGAACAGGGATCTTGTAATTCCCTTCAGCATCTCTGAGTGCTCTGAAAGCTTTGATTCTTGACAGCAGCAATGGCAGGACTGTTGTCTGAATGGGTCTTTTCTGTCCTTTGCTAGCACTTCTCCCCTCCATGATCAAGAGGAGACAAGGCCACATTGTGGCCATCAGCAGCGTGCAAGGCAAAATAAGCATTCCTTTCAGATCTGCATGTAAGTACCTCCACAGAAGATGGGAAAGACATATTTGGGGCACCAGGCTGAATAAATACTTGGCTCCTGCTTCCACATTTAGCTCTCCACGGAATTGGCTGCGAGCAGGGAAGGCAGAGCTGTGCATCACCCTCAATGGGGTCACAAACCACTGACAGCACTCTCAAATACAAAATCTTAGCCCTGTCCTAAAGTTTTTAAGGGTTGGAGAAGGAGAATATGTTTTAAAAACAGCTTGATAGTCCTTGACTATAACACTTGAAAGCTACTATAATTCGATAATTTTATGGTATTTTATCCTTGTCATTTGCCTGCATCACCTCCTCTAAGAAAGAAGGAATTTTTTGTTTTAATAAATTATGAAGTGCCATAGTACAAACAATGCCAGAACAAAAGCCTAAACAATCTTGATCCAGCAAACTCTTCATGCTAAATCAGTTATGACAAGAAATATTGGTGGGATTACTGAAAAAAAGCCTTTTAGAAGATGGATGAACTAAGAGGAGAGTGTTTGGCACACAAGCATCTGTAAATCACTGAAAATAAACACTAGAAGTACAGTGGTGATGGCATACAGTGGGTCAGGAGTGGGGCTGAATGGGGGAGAGCCTGGAATGTCTGAGCCATGGGGTTTTGCAGGTAATGTGGGTCCCAATTGCTCAGGAAGTGTGTTCTGAGGAGCTCCCAGAACGCTTGCACAGGGCCCAGAGCCACGTGGATCTGGCAGCAGGAGCTCAGCCCTTGCCTGGGTCCTTGCAGGGTGTGCAGCCTGTGCTGAGCTGGCTTTGGTGCTGCTGGTGTGGTGGTGGCAGTCACAGGCAGTTCAAAAGGAGTCACTCAGCCATTTCACAGGGGAAAATCCTGCCCTAGGCCACGCTTCCCTGCTCTGCCTGTGTGATCTGGTGTTGCCTTATGTGCAGCTAAGCCCTGAACCTGCTCTGCAAGTTCCCAGTGCTCAGCACGTGCAGGGCAGCCAGCTCTGCCTTCCAAAGGCTTTGGGTCTCCTTTATCAGAAGTGGGAGGCAGCTTGGGTTCACTCTGGAGTGCTTTGGCAGGGCTGTGATATTAAGCTCAGGATCGCAGCCAGTTTTCAACTTGAGTTTACGTTTTGTCTTCCTAAATTGCCTCTCACTCCTGCTACCTGTTGCTGCCATTCACTAAACAAAAACAAATGTAGAGGCTGGAGAACAACTCTTGGGTTCTTGCTGAGAAGTGGCTGCATTGCAGTGAAAAACCCATTCAGAAAGTGAAAATTCCTTCAGCCCTGCTCCTTCTCCTTGGTGCACTGTCCTTTTCCTGTTTTCCAGATGCTGCCTCTAAGCACGCTACCCAGGCCTTCTTTGACTGTCTGCGAGCAGAGGTGGAGCAGTATGACATTGAAGTGACAGTTGTGAGCCCTGGATACATCCAGACAAACCTGTCCCTCAATGCTGTCACAGCAGATGGATCTCGCTATGGAGGTGAGATACCACTTGGTGCCCTATTTCTAAAGCATCTCCACATCACCAAGTTATTATAAAGTGTGTTTGCAACACATGGCCTCTGGTGGGGACATAGGTTAGCCCTGAAGGATCAAAAACCAACTTTGGATGCAGGGTAGGAACAGCAAGCCCCAAAATTTAGCCTCCCCAGAGAGCAACTATTGCCTTCTGGGCCAACCACGAGGAACACCTGCCTGTGTTTACACCTGTGGAGTAAAAACCAAAGCAAGCAGCCATGTACAGTTGGAGCATTCCTAGGAAAGATATCTCAGTAAGGGTTTACCTGCTGGTGCTGGTGCTCACTCAGCTTTCCCTTGGCAGTTATGGACAAGACCACGGCCCAGGGACAGACGGCGGCCGAGGTGGCTCAGGTGGTTCTCAATGCAGTGGGACAGAAGAAGAAGGAAGTGCTTGTGGCTGGCCTGACCCCCTGCCTGGCTGTCTACCTGAGGAACCTCTGCCCCAGGCTCTTCTTCACCTTAATGGCATCTAGAGCAAAAAAGGAGAGAAAAGCAAAGGGCTCTTAGAGCTCAGCTCACCTGAGCAGGGAGAGGCTGAGTCCCTGCAGTCAGCTGGGACATCACTGGAGGTGCTCCTGCAGAAAAATCCTTTCTCAAAATGCTCTTTACCAGTGCATGGAGACTGGGAAGTGATTTCCCCCACACTGCTGGAAGACAGCGCCTAAACCTCAGCTGGAGAAGGAAGGGTGCTTGGACAATGGGGGAGAGCTGAGACTGCAGGGGATGGGTCAGGGGAACACACTGCAGCCAGGGAGGCCCCTGTGCTGGAACACTCCTCACCTCACTCCAGCCATGCTCAGCTTTACTGGCCTGCTACAAATAAAACCCACCTGTTCTGCCTTCACACGAGCAGACCTTGGCTTTCCCCACTCCTGTGAAATACAGTCCTCAGCTGGGAGCTCTCGTGATCAGTGTCTCCTTTCCACTCCTTCCAGCCCAATCCAGGACATGCTGCTTGCACTGGGGACACTTCACAGAGCCTCTTCCTGTTAACGTGCCAAGTCATCTGCTAAATTAAGCTCAATCCAGTGCCACTTTTAAAGAAGTAACTGATGTACAATTTGGGTGTATTTGGCCGTCATTTTACCTGTCTGAATCGTGCCCTACTGATGTATTGGGACAGTTAATTCTGCAGTGGCAGCACTCTCTGAATCCCAGCCCAAGGAATGCAGGGAAGCACTGAACAGGTAGAACAGCATAGCAAGGCAGCTGCTGCCTGGACACACTGCACAGGTGACAGCAGCACCTGGGCCACCTGCAGCACAGAGCAGGTGTGATCCTGTGGATGCCAGGCACTCTCTGGCACATAGAGAAGAACCCATGTGTGTAGGGTGCAGAGTGTAGCAGACAGACCCTTTGTTCTCATCTGCTTTAAAGCAGTCACAGATGCTAATTAGGATCACATCCAGTGGGGAATCATAACCAGCCTGTTCACATATCACAGGCTTTAGGGAGCCTGACAGCCTGAAGGGGAGCCATGTTCCATTCCTCATCCCTTCTCCTCATGTGAGGGATACCAGGACCACTAGGAAAAAGGAATTACTGCACAGAGAGAGGGCAGAAGTAATCTTAAAATTGAAATTAATTCTACTAGTACGAACCAAGGTCCAGCCCCCTCCTGCCACCTCCATGCACTTGCCAGCATTTTCCATGTGCCCTGCCTCATATGTCCTGCCTGGGAGTGCACATCTCAGGACAAAGAAATTACATTGCTATGAAATTAATCCCTTGGTCTACTCCAGCTCCTCACAGCAGGTAACATAAGAGGAAGGGAAAGCAGAAGGGTTTTGTTTTTCTTTACACCCCTGCAAGGTGCTATTGTACCAGTAGTAGCTGCAGAACAACATACTTTATCCCAGCCCTCTTTATGGGACCTGTTAGCTTACACAGTGTGAATCCACATCAAGGATTAGTCACACAAACTCTGATCCAGGTGCACAGGCTCAGCAGGACCTTCTCCTTCCAAAAGCCTTTCTTAACCACTACAGATTTATAAATGATCTCTGAGAACCAGGATGTGTTTAATGATCATAATGCTGCTGCTCTGTCAGGACATCCATCCTCTGCCACCTTCCCTGTGGCTGAGGCTGCAGCTGTGTCACAGAAAGGCCTGGGGTTGGATTGACAAGTTGAAGTTTTCAGGTGTATAAATATCTTTTTTCCTGTTAAGATAGGAAAGCAAGGCATTACCTTCTCTCCCTCTCCACAAGGGGAGTGCTGGTGTTAAGTTGTGCTTTTCCTTTTGTGTTTCCCATGCTCAGATCCTCCATTTTTTGGTGAAATGCAGTGGTCCTGCCAGTCTCCTTCAGCTGCTCCATGTTCTGGTGTTTCAGGTTGTGGCTACCCAGGGAGGGGCTGCTTTGCATTTCTGTGTTCCCATCCAGGGTACTGAGGGTGAAACACATCAGGCCTGAGGGAAAATTATGTTTGGGGAGTTACTGTAGGAACTACAGCTCCAAGGCAGAGGTTGCTGAGAAAGCACACATTCCCTTTGGAAATAAATTTCCTCTCTGTGAGAAGGGGAATGTTGGACACTCCAGAGCATGTCCACAATGGGCAGGGTGGGCAGCAAAGTGTGGGGGCTTCTGAAGAGAGGTTTGTCCCCAGCCACTGTTGGTTCCCAGCTACTGGCACAGTGGAAAGCAAATACAGCACCACTCCACATGGAAGAGAATTTCTGGAAGTTGTTTTACCATTTCACCATGCACTAAAATACCCCTCAAGACCCCTCTCATTCTCCCAGGTCACCTTGCACAGTTACAGCCCTGACTAACAACTAGAATGTTAAAAAGCATTTTAGCTACATTATCACTGAGATTCCTTGGAAATCACGTGTGTTTTTAAATCAGACCTACCCATTGTGACAGCTAAGCTGACTTTTCACCTTTCCTCCTGCAATGGGAGACCCCAGGAAACTTGCTAATTTTTAACTCAAGTCTCTGATGCCAGCCATGCATTTAGGGAACCTGCCATAGCGATCATTCCAGACGAGGGGAAGCTTAACACAAAAAGGTACCAGGACCCCAGAGGTTTGGTGCAGAAAAGGAACTAACAGCCCTGAGAATTATTCTGCATTGAGTAAAAAAACAGCAGGAAGACCTTTGGTGTGGCCAGCACAAAGGTATTTCAGGGCTTTCTGCAGCAATAAGCAGTGTTAGCTATGGCAGATGTGCCACTGGCTTCAAATCCATCCAGCAGGGTTTGGAAACACACATCAGGGTGAAAGGGCAGCCTGCCCAGCCTGGCCTAACCACTGAAAGATGAAGTGGTTGCACTTCTTTGCCTCCTCTCTGCCAAGGCAACTGTACATTGTTGCTATAAATAGACGCTCTGGATCCCAGCTTCTTTTAACCTTGGAGGGAGAGAGCTCAGCCTCTGTACAAAGGGCTGTTGCCACCCAGAAATGCCTCACTGCCACTGGAGTTCCTCCAGCCCACTCAGGTACAGCTGCCTGTGCTGCTGCTGAGGGCTGAGAACACCCAGCAAACCCAGTTTGCCCAATGCTGTGTGTCCTGCTCACACAAAACCTGCCCAAGCAGAGAAGCACAAGTGAGAACCGTGGTCAGAACAGCCCATGGAGGCGAGGACAGGGGGAGTCCTTGGTGCCTGCTATGGCAGTTTGGAGAGATAAAGACAGAAGGGCAGAATTTGGGGTCTGACCCCTGCCAAGGTTAGTGTTTCAGCTGTGAAGGTCAGGCTGCTGCTCCCACTGGAGCAGGGAGCACGCAGTGCACAAGCAGCTCTCACTGCAGGCCTTTGCTCTCCTATTCCCAATGTAACACCTGAAGCTGTGCCAAGCTGGCCATGCCAACGCCAGCCACACCTATTCTCCATGTGGTGGGAGGAGATTATAGGCAGCAAGCCCCTATCTTTTAAAAGTAACTGGCAGATCTCACAGAACAGTAAATGCTTCCCATTCTAAGAACAAGATTTTGAATTTAAAGCTAAAATATGATTTAATGCATAGGACTGAATTCTAAAATTTCAGGTAACACAGTTACAAGATGCAGTCACATGGATACCTTGCAGCAGGAGCCGGCAGCTCCTGTGTTCCAGGCAAAAGCAGTGGAATTGTGTGGTCAGGGCACAGCACAAAGGTAGGACAGGTGGACTCCCACCTTGGCAGCCCCCAGCCCTGCAAGTGGCTCAAGGCATTTTAAGAGGAGATGTATCCACCTTAGGAAGAACTCGTACAAGAACTGAGCAGAATGTAGCTGGAAAGTCAGAGTGGTATCTCTGTCGTGCAGAGGAGTCATGGTTGGAGGTGCAGGGCAGCAGAGGACTGGGACACCTTTATCCCCATCCATCAATGTTTAGCAATTACCAAAAAGGTATAAAGTTGGTAAAACCTCTTCCAAGAAACACAACTAGCCAAGCAAGAGGGGAAGTGACACCCTGCAGCTATTCCTTCAGCAGATGCCTGCTGTAACACAGATGCTGCTGCCACATGCACTGGACAAGAGGAGTGTCAGGTGTGTGTGTGAGCAGGTCTAAAGCCTCGACCCCCTGGAACCACACCAGCAAAGGGGACTATGATAACAGTGACGAGAGCAAAAGCATTTGAAATTCTCATCCTTTAATGGTCAATGATAACTTCTGGCTGGTTCTGTGTAATACAATTAAACAATATACTTAAATGTTTCCAAAAAAAAAAAAAAGAAAAAAAAAAAAAAAAAAAAAAAAAAAGCAGCTCTCACACCCCTTCTTTCTATTGCTTTCTTTCATCGACATTCTGCTGCTGGATTGGACTCCCCTGGCCTAACATACAGATCTCAAGTCACCACACATCCACATCTCAAGAGTAACGAAGAACTGAAAAACCTTGGTGCACCAGTGATGTGTTATTTGAAAAATAACAGCTCTATTAAACCAAATCCTTGCCAGTCTCCACCGCTTCTCAAAGAGGAAAAACAAAATGTTACTGTGGGAGTCTTAATACACTTGTCTTTGTGGGTTTCTCTCTTCCCTGCTGAAGTCATACAGCATAGAGTTCATAGATCTTCTTTACACAGTACACCAGGGCAGCGAGTGCTATTGTGTTGTGCAGTCTCTTTCTGTGCAGGTCGTCCTTCCTCACCAGCACCACAGGAGTGGACGAGGTGAGCGTATGCAGGGGCAGGCGCGAAAGTTTATAGGCATCGTACTCGACCTGGTACTTGCAACAGGGATCAAACTGCCAAGAGATCCCGTAGAGGGTGCAGCAAGCCACGCTCAGCACTCCAGCGGGCAGGGAGATGTAGTGAGAATAATCGACTGGCAGTGCCAGGGGGGTGAACAGGCAGGTGGTGCCCGCCAGCACGGCCGTCTTGTGCAGGCAGTTGCCCACGGTGATCCAGCGCGCCGTCTCGTCCCCGATGCGCGTGGGCTCGATCACGATGTACTTGTACTGCGCTTCCAGTGCCTGCTCCAGCTCGTACTCAAACTGGTCCTGAGCATTCTCCCCGTTGTAGATCTCGTGCACAATGTAACAGTCCGTGGAGGACAAGGTCACCCTGGTGAGGGGAAATGAAGAATTAAAACTACAAGGCTGAAGGACAGGCTGTTCACCCACCCGGCTGGGAGAGGAGAGAAGTGCCCCAAGTGAGGGCAGCCCCTCAAGGTCACTGCCTCTGTTTCACAACCAGCAGCTTTTCAACACAAGCTTCATTTCACATCAGCTGATTTCTCCTGCTGTACAATAATTCATCCCAAAAGAAGGCAACATATTTTTCTTACCTCTTCCTAACTTGGAGGATCTAGAACAATTTGAGAACTAGGGTCATTTAACAGTCCTGAAATGGTTCCTCACACTGATACCCAAGCAGTTTCTTTGGAGAGAGCAGAAGTGTCACTCACACCTTAGTGACCACAACACATCACTGAACAAACCATACGAACTTCCGGAGCTTTCAGAGAAACCAAGACAAGCAGCTCATTTATCAGGAGGACAAGCTGCACTGGGAGGTTTAGAGAGAGGAAGCATCTCCAGATGAATACATTTGCTTTCTGATGCAGCTTGCTATTTAGTCCTCCATATTAAACACAGCCTAGTAAATCCATGGTAAATCCAACAAGGATGGCCAAGGAACATTGCTGAAAGGGAAGGTGAAGAAGGTAGCAGAGCATTCAGTTTGTGGCAGAACGGTTCACTCCCTCTCCTGAAGTGGGATGCAGCAAAGCAAGACATGAATACAATTTTTAACCCACGCAGGCTTAAGCAGTGAAGAAAGAGCTGCTCACTTCACCTGGGAGCACATTCCCACTCAGGGGATGCAGGGAATTTGTATTGGAGCAGCAGCTTTCAGCTACCTAGTGTCACATCAATTTCCACCTTCCCTCCACCCTCTTCACCACATCACCTTCTATCTGCAGCTACATTCACGTACAGACTGCTAAGAAATAGGATTATGACTGTTTACCTGCTCTGAGAAAGGGTAAAAACCTATCCATCAGAACCAGGCAAAATCCTCCCTTCTAAGCAGAAATGAACATTTCTGACATACTTGTGCTTAACCAGAGCAAAACTGAGCACGTGGCCTCGCAAGGATAAAAATATCTAGCAGATTCCTTTAGCAGAAGGAGAACAAATCACACACATCTGACCTAATCACAGCAGACAAAACAGCCTCATCCCAACAACATTTAGACCCCCGTGATATCAGCAGGAACACACTGCTGATGTGGAGAACAGAATGAGCACTTTTTGCTCCATTAGTACGGTGGTACTTATGTGCATGCACTGGAAAATAAGGGAGAAAAATACACATTCACAAGCTGCTGTTGCCAAACATTATCCTTAATGTGCAGGTCCACTCAGGCTGCAAAGGGGATTAAGCAGTGGCCAGCTGTAATCGAGAATATTGTTAAATTACAAGCTGTTGCAGACGTAGCAGACATGTTTGTAACAGCAGCAAACATCAACCAGCAGCACCTGAGAGGCACCACCCTCTCCCAAAGCAGAGTAATAAGCAGTTTCATTAAAAGTCCAGCTGGAATTTATTTAACCTACAAGGAAAACTCAACCTACAATGTAGTTATTGAGTTCCTTGCAGTGCATTTCCCCCTTGGTCTGTCCATGGGTAGAAAGAAAAATAAAAATCCACCTGAATTCTGTGTATGCCAGGGGTTTCTTCAGGGTAATGAGCTTGTCAGACATTGTTTGGAAAATTACCATTAACCCTTTCAGCACAGGATGTAGTGGGCTCTGACATTCTGCAGTGAATTGAGAGGTATTTAGAGAAAAAAAAATTTAAGGACAGGACCTATATAAGGAGTTTCTAACAAGAAACCGGTTAAGCAGGTGTTACTGACACAAAGGACACAGCTGCTCATGGTTTTTGCCAAGGATTCTTTTCCCTGATAACAGCTGCTCCACGTGCAGCTTCTTCCAAATCAAAAATTCCAGTTCCATTGCAAAAGACATACAGAGGCTTAAGGTAACTTTGCACACCACTACCCATGACTATGTGAAACCACTTGCTAGGGCATAATGACTTCATGGAAAAGCTATTGCTGAAAGGCATTTTCAAGCTGGAAGCCAAGCCAGTGCTAACACAACCCTCCAGGCAAAATTAATATTTCTTACCAAGGAGCACTGTCAGTGTTTTGTAATACCTGGGAGCATGCAGATGGGTCTGCAAAATAGAGAAGCAGAATCCGAATTCAACTAAGAACTTCCCAGAGGCTTAGGAACAGCACAGTTGTTGTCATTCCAGATCTCCCTGTCATCACTGGGAAAACATGGGTGAAGTGAGCCCATTCCTTCCCTGCCTGTACAAGAGCCATGGGAACTGAGCTTCTAACTCTAGGAATTCAGTACCTACATTACATGGGATTTCTCCAGGCTCAGCACCAGGAAAGGTGGCACTAGCAAACAGCCTCATTTCTCCTTGCTCAGATCTTGCCTGTTCTTCCCTCTGAACACCCCTTTTTTCCTTTCACCATCATTGCACAAGCAGAGCCACACCACAAACAGCCACCTGTCAGCAGGAATCCAACAGACTGGCCAGAGGCAGCACTGTCCATCTCCTCTGGAATTTTTTAGCTTGCCAGGCTCTGGGGCTTTATAACAATAAAGTCAAGAAAAGCACAGTCCTCTTATGCCAAAACAAGCAGAATTTAAAGTATGTTCTGCTGACCAAAAAAAAAAAAATCACTGGGAATTGAACTGCACAAAGGCTTCATCCCTGAAAAAAGTCTGTCCCCCGACTGCGCTGTTTCTCCAAATGAGTCCTCTAAAATCAGAATAAATCTGTGTCACAGTGCTGAAGCTGCAAATGGCAAAACAGCCAATCCAAAAATGACAAATGAAAAGATACCTGCTCAAATAGGACACATGAAGAGTCAACAAGGCAGGCAGCAAATTTCCGTTTCTGCACAAAGTGAGGTTATCATGTTATTATTTCCACACAAGAACTGGCTGCCCCTGGAGCATGGAAAGCTGAAAACTGTTCAGATTTCAGATTATATAGAAAGAGACACAGATGAGATACGTGGGCTTGAGGAGGTTTCAGCTGAGCACTTCACAGAGGCAACTCTCCTGACACAGCCTTTCAATTGAACACAGCAGCTGCACATGAACAAATCCAGTCAAAGCAACTGGATTTGCTCAAACACTGGAGGCCATGGAGTTTGCCTTTTGGAGCTTGTCACCCACCCCCCCAGCCATGACAAACACAAATGCAGAGCTGTGCAAGCAATTCTGAGCTGGCATCCACCACTTATCAAGTGTGGGGATTTTATATAAACTCCATTTTACTTAAAAGAATAGTAAATAACCAGAGAGCACCTAATGCCAGAAGACGTAAAATGCTGCCAGGTGTTCAGAAGCCTGACAGGCTGTTTACTAGACAGATCAGAGCCTAAAAGCAGTTGTTAGTATTATTCAATCAAATGATTTTCCAGGACCTGTCTCCCCACTCCAAATAAGAGGGCACAGTTAAAAAGTTGTACAGCTGTTCTGCAGGAATAGTTCTAGGCCTTATATCCAAGTATTTGTTCTATTGCAGCTTCAGGCATTCTATATTTGAGAAATTTTAGTGTCTCTTTCCTGGTGCTAAATGAATGCCTGGAGGGGCGAATGTGACAGAACTCTCAGCTATTCAGCACAGCAAGATGTAAATCACTTAAAACTCAACGATGTCAAATTTTGGTATTGCCAAAGTTATAAAAATGAATCCATTGTTAACAGAGCTACAGCAGCAGGAGGGGCAGAAGAGTCTGTGTTAGCTATAGAGCAAGCTTCAAATTACATTTGGATTGTCTTCCTAACATGGGAATATGGGAGAGCACCAGGAGAGGGGTGCTGCAGCTGCTGAACAATAGCAGCTCCAGCAGTTCATCAAATCCTGACATGGCTTGGGTTGGAAGAAACCTCAAAGCCCACCCAGTTCCAACCCCCTGCCATGGGCAGGGACACCTTCCACTATCCCAGGTTGCTCCAAGCCCAGTTCAGCCTGGCCTTGGACACTTCCAGGGATGGGGCAGCCACAGCTTCTCTGGGCTACCTGTGCCAGGGTCTCAGCACCCTCACAGAGAAGAATCTCTTCCAAAGTCCCAGTCCTCAGAGCAGCTCCACCTCTCTGCCTCCACCTTGGAAGCAGGCTCCTGAAAACAGCAGCCTGCCTGGTAAAGGGAAATTTCAATTGGATAGTCTTTACAGATGAAGAAATAAATAACATTCCAAAGAGAAGGCACAATGTCACTCATTGTCAAAAGACCTTCAGTTTTGCCAGGTGACAAGTGGCAAAAGCAGAAACAAAGGAACAGAGCACTGAGAACAAGGCAAGTGAAAACATCCTGGGAGAACCCTCAGCATCCTCCTACCACTGCCCAGCTGCAGGGGAGAACGACTGAGCCTCCTGAGTTTTTTGCCCTCAACCTAATGGCACCTGCCAGACAGACCTTTGGTGAGTGTTTCAAGTCATCCAACTATCTCAGTTCTGCAAAATGTCCAAAATCACACTTGGAAACAATCTTAAGCTGCACAAAGTTCAGGTACAGTTCAGGGCAAAAATAAAAGTTATTTGTAAGCCCCTCCCGTAACACGTAGGTCAAATTTTGTTAAAGTTTTTTTTTTTTTTTAAGAATATTCCTGGGCAAGAGTTTTGCTCAGAGCAACAAACAATCAGATTAACTGAAAATGAAGACCAGTTGGATTAGTAGTTAAAAAAATTAGAAAGGGGAGGCTTGCAGCAGTGTGATAACACCTGTCACAAGCAGCACACACAGTCCAGCTCAGCAGTGCAAGAGGGGTTTCGTGCTGGCTGTGCAGGATCTCAGAAAAAGGACATTACAGATGGCCAGAGCATGTCTGGGAGCATTGTCAGCATCTCAGCCAAGCTGGAGGAAGTCAACAGAGTCAAGGCACGACAAATTCAAACACTAAACTTCCCTCCCTCCAACATAAATCCTTCCTGAAATTTAATTTGATTTCAAGATTAAGGAACGAGCTGTGGCCTGGCTTTAATTCTCAGTGGAAATATTCCACCTCCCAGTCATATTCCCCAGTGTATGTTTCTACTCAGGATACTCAGGTGCAAAGAAAGCACAAACACGTCCCACCCTAAACACCTGGAGAATTGCTTCTCTGCTGAATGTCCTCACCATCTATCAGGCTCAGGTCCTCAGCCAGGGCTGTCAGGCCTGGGGCTTTAAGAAGGGCATTCAAGCAGAAGAAGAACAGGAAATGCAGGGCAATAAAGCAAGACTTTCATTCAAAAGATGCACCTTAAATTCAAATAGGAAAAAGGACAGGAGAACATTGGGAAGCTCTTCAAGCAGCCTCAGGGAGGGACAACAACATTCCCTGAACTCTAAGGAAAACATCACCAGACCATAACAACAAATCCAGCCCCCAAACAACAAGGAGGTGTCAATTTTAAATCAACTAATGATTAGCCAGGCTGATGGAAATAGGTCAATCATTGCTGCAAGCAGAGTACCAGAAATCTGAGCGGTGCAGGTAGCGAAAGGAGAGTTCTGTGAGGGCACAGAGGAACCAGTGCAGGCAGTGGTGATGACATGAAAGCTGTTCTTTCCAGAGTTTGTCAGAACATCTCCCAGGGGAACAAACGACATGCTGTCCACTGCTCTGGCGGGCACCAGGCTGCCTTTTATACAAAAACACCCAGTACAAACCAGTGTCTGTTCTGTATGAAAAAGTTGTTTTGGTCTACAGATTAACAATTCCCTTTAGACAGGCTCCATTAAAGAGTCTATCCAGAATGAAGAAAAACAAATATTTAGTTGGCTCCCTTCAGTGTTTTTGGTTATTTTGTTTAACATTATTATTTTACCACCAGAGCCAGCTGGAGTTCACATTCAACATCCTTTGAAATTAATGTCCTTGCATTCACTCCTAGCAAGGAAAGCACTTTTTAACCAATTATACCTTTCTCTGTATCAATAAAGTTGCTTATGAAGGGACTCAGTCTCCACAGATATGCTGGTCTTTTTTTTTTTTTTTTTTTAATGAAAGCTGTTCTAGTCTCATAGCAGACAGGATTTTATTCAGTACTGAGTCTCCTCACACCACCTCCGACACACAGATGCCTTTCAGAGCGGCTGGCTGACAACTACAAACACTCCTTGAAGCAGCTCAGTTACCAGGAAAACTGGATCAGCATATCCAGTTCAAAGGAATGTGTCTTTGGACAAGAATCCTGCCCAGAGTAAGAAAACTGTATTCACCCTATAAAAAACACATGTCATCATGTGATGACATCAGGTCTGTCAGCGCTGCCTTTGCACAACCGGTGCTGCAGCAGCCGAACAAGACGGGCAGGTGTGGTTTGGGATCAGCCACTGATGGAGAGGCTGAGGCCCAGTCATCCACATCTCCTGCTCTGCAACTGCTAAGAAGAAGCAGCACCTCGCTGACATCACCCAACACCTTTTGGGATTATCCTCCTCTGTCACATTTGTACAGGGTGACACCTAAAGAACCACCAGCTTTTGATGGAGATTGTGAAATGCTGCTCAGGGGAGGATCTGCTGTTCTGTTCTCTTCCATACACTTCTCACTGGCAGAGGAAAAATACTACATGCAGCAGGTTCATGGAGTGACTTGTGTTTAGGAGTATTTTTGATCATAAGATCAAGAGCAATCACAGCTTTGAAAAAAGATCACCTCAAACAACAATTAGATTATTGTACAGGTCACAGATGAAGCTACACAGTAGCAACTCACTTTTTAAGTCTGCATCAATTTTCACCCTGGAAGAATAACTGAAGTTATTAAGTGTTCTTTTCCATATTCTGTTTCTTCCCTTCTGCTGGGAGGACACGTCTGCCACATGAAAAAACCACATGAAAACTCCACACCTCCCATGCTGGGGCAGTGCCAGCACTGGGTGCAGACAGTTTTACCACGGTGGTATTCTTAGTTGTTTATTTAAACCACGCTGATGCAGGAATTCCATTGGCCCTTCCAGTTCAATTACTTTTGAATTCTCTGAACACAGGCAGCATTCCTGCAATTCACATTAGCGCCAGAATTTTCAGGGCTACTAGTGGCTCTCCTTGGCCGTGTAGATTCAACAGCATCAAAGCAAACACTGTTGGATCACAGCAAGGAACAAAGTGAAGCAAAAGCCACAACACAGATTAAGAGGGACATCAGAGTTTCTAATTAAGAGGGATATCAGAGTTTCGAGGCAAGGCGGCAGAGCAAAGGAAAACTCACAAAACACCGCAGCAGCTTTCAGCAGCTGCCAGTTACATCAGTCAGCCCTGGGGCAGAACAGAAAAATGCCAACGTCAGGAAATACAGGATAAACCCAGACATTTTCAGCAGGTGGAGAACATTTAGGTCGGACATTTGGAAGAATTTCTTCACAGAAAGGGTGATTAAATAGTGGAATGGGCTGCTCTGGAAGGTGGCAGAGTCACCGTCCCTGGAGGTGTTTAAGGAAAGACTGGGTGGCACTCAGTACTCTGGTCTGGATGACGGGGTGGGGATCGGTCACAGGTTGGACTCGATGATCTCAGATCTTTCGAGCCTAATTGATTCTGTAAGATTTCCCTCTATCTCTTTTTCCCATTTTAAAGTTGCGATTCCCAAACTTCCACCGCTGCTCCGTGGGTATTTCCAGCCTGTGCTGGACTCTCCTCCACCCTGCCAGAGGCCGGAGCACGGTACCGAGCTCCCTGCCCGCCGCGGCCCCGGCAGAAGGAGGTCACCCTGGAGGACTCGCCGCTCCCTCCCCGCCTTTAAAAATAGCCGTGGACGGAAGGAGCCTCTCGGGGCCGGCCCTCCTCCACCCGGCCCCCAGCGCCGCACCCCGCCGCGGGTAGCGCTGCCCCCGACACGCCGCGGGCCGCGCTGACCTTCCCCGGGCCCGGCCCCGCCGAACGCCCCCGGCCCCTCCGCGTCCCGCGCCCGCCCCGCCCGGCCACGCTCCCCTCGCGGCGCCCCCACCCTTGCCGCAGGGTCGCCGGACCACCGCGGGTGGTGCAGCCCCGCGGTCCCCGCCGTCCCTCGCCCCAGCCCGGCCGCCCCTCACCTGTCCCGGCCGCCACCGCTGTTGGTGCCGCCGGGGCCCGCGCGCCTCCTTCCCCACGCCGCCATCTTGGAGACACTCGCCTCGCAAATGTCTCCGCCGGCGGCCCGCGGGCGCGCCGCGATGCCCGACGGAAGATGTAGTGCGCGGGGGCGGCAGCGGCCGCTCCTCGGGGCGGGGCTGGGACCGCGAAAGGACTACAAGTCCCACAGCGCCCCGCGCCGCCGCACGGCCGCGGGGGTCCCTGGGGTGTGTAGTCCCTTGGGCGGGGGCGGTGGGGCCAGGTGGGCGCCGCGGTGAGACCTCAGTGGGGCTCCCGGCCACAGCCCCGTACCGGTGGCAGAGCAGCCCCGCGGGGCTCGGCTCGGCTCGGCTCGGCGCCGCCGCCCGGGATCTTCCACCCGGTGGGAGGAGCGCGGTGGCGAGTCCCGGCCTGCCCCGCGTCCCCGCCATGAAGGGATGCGGCTGCCGAGGGTCGGTATCGCTCAGCAGCCTCAGCATCGCCTCGTGTTCGTGATCCAAAAAACCCGGGAGGTTCCTTCCCTGCAGTGGACTAGGGATGGAGGATCCCCTTGTGCAGCGCCTCCCTGGAAGGAGAGGCTGGGCGGTTTTGGGGTGAATTTTGCCCCCTTAATCAATCTCGAAAGAGGGGCAGTGAATGGGGAGGCTCCCTTGCTGCATCTCTGAGGAGGCATAAATCACAGAATGACTTAGGAAAAGACCTCAAGATCATCAAGTCCATATAAAGTTTATAACCAAACGGTTCTCTAGAATTGCAGTGTGGGCTTGCCAGAGGTTTCCCGGCTCCTGTGGATCCATCAGAAGTCAGTGGTGAAGGTTTTGTGGGTGACCTGTGCCGGGGTGCTTGGATGGTTATCTCCAGGATCCTTAAGCCTCTGCAGGGCCCCTTCTTGCTCCCGGTCGGATTCCTCCCAGAAGAGGAGCTTTTTTCTCAGGAATTTTAAGCTTTCCCATAACAAACAGCAGCTCCGTGCTCCGCAGTCCCCCCCTTTCCTGAAGCCCTCCTCCAGCCTGACAGCGCACATCAGGAGACAGCGGCGCTGCCTCTGCATCTCCCGATCCTAGAAAAACCCTCTTTTTGACAAAATTATTCCTAAGTGATGTAATGTGACTGAAGAGAACAAACCTCGGCTGCCTCCACCTTCCCTGGCATCCCGAGGCTGCTCTTCCAGCCTACAGGGCCCTCCCACACCACTGCTCTCTCAGCTGTATTTTGGGGGGCATCTGTTTTGGGGGGGAGATAAAGGCTGCATTTCCAGGGACAAGGAGGTGTTTGGGAAGCGTGCCCAGCCCAGCAGAACGTGCAGCATTGCTGGGACAGGCCAGAGCATGGACCGTCTGGAATGTGGAATGTAAACAGAGCGTGTTAACCAGCAACAGCCCAGCTACAGATCCCAACCTCTTGTGCTGTCCCTCGGGAGCTGCAAACCCCACGCTCCTGCCTGCTCGAGCTGCAGCCCAGGGGCCGCTTGTCACACTGGATCAAATCATAACTGTTCTCCACACCACCCTTCCCGGCAGTTTGAGTTATCCAAACTCTGGCCTCAACCTCTGTAGCCCTCACACAGCATTGGGAAGTGACACAAATGCCCTGCTGGGATCCTGAGTGCTGAGTGCTCGGGCTGTGCTCCCAGGCCTGAGGAGGGCTGGCTCAGGGAGGGAAGTGCCTTGTGTCCCTCTGAGTCACCTGCCTGCCCACCTTGCTCTGGACAAGCACAGCAGCTAGATATTTAAATATTTTCATGCCCATCTTAAAACAGTGGGCATGAACACTGAGTGTCTGCTCATTTGCAGGACAACTCCCAAAGACTGGCCTGAAATGCTAAGGAGGAATGATGAAGGTGAGCAGGGCTGGATCAGCTGGCAAAGGAGAGGAACCAGTTGTGATCCCGCTCACCCTGAGCTCTGCACAGTCATCACAAGGTCAGCCAGCCCTGTGACCTCAAATAAAATACAATAATTTCACCCTTTGCCTACTGTTCATTTGCAATGGGACCATGTGGTCCCCTCAGCGCAGCACAGCCACTGCAGCTCAGTTAAGCCACAATTTTATTGTATTGTATTCCATGCATTATGTTCATGTTTTATAGTATGACAGAGGGAGGGATCAAGATAAATGTTAAACATAAACAAGAGCAGAAAGGTCGTTTGTAACAGGTCCTGAGAAGGAAAGGCACATCGTAACCACCGAATCCAACAGAACGGAAACCTTGGACAGAGGAAGACAATGCTGGAGAGCGGACGAGGGAGGGGGTGTTTCAAGTTGGGGGCTGTGGAAGCAGGTTTGACAGCCACCTGCTTTTCCCCACCCACCAAAGGTCTGTAGTTCAAATGGATTTGGGGAGCTCAGTATTCAACCAAACTACTTCCACACTCCTGTTGCCCAGGGAGAGTCCAAGATCCCAAACTCCTCCAGGCTTAATCAGCACCAAGGGGCAGCACAGGACTCAAGGCTCCTTTCTGCAGAGACCAGCTGGGAAAAGGCAGCTGGTGGGAAGGCAGGGAAGGGGTACCCAGCACTGAGGGACCCCGAGCCAGGTCCCACCTGGCCATGCAGGGTCACAGGAGCACCGTGGACTGCAGCATCGCTGGTGACCTGTGGGTATTGCTATTCACTGGCATCGAGGAGGAGGGCAGGCTGGGACAGAGCATGGATACAGCGGAGAAACGGTTGGCACATACACTGGCACACGTCTCTGTCAGGTCAGATGCTGGGGGGGTTGTAGCACCTCGAAGGGAAGCAGCAGCAAAACCGTGTGCTGTGCCTGATTTAAGGCAGCGATTGCCACGGGTGATCCAGCGCCGGGAAGCACGAGGTTCCTGCCAGAGCAGCACGAGGGGCTCCAGAGCCAGGCGTGGACGCTGGGATGCTGCCCAGACAGTAAGCACAGCACTCCCTCCAGCGAGCTGACACAACAGGGAGCTTCTAGAGACTGCACACAGTGGAAATGAGCACAAAACCAGGACAGAGGCTCGCAGCACTGGGCTCAAACATCACTCCCAAGCACCTAGCCCTGCTGTGGCAAAGACACAAGTGTGTGATCGTGGCTTCCAGGGGAGAAAACGGTTCAGCATTCACCTTGGAATCAAGAGCAGGGATGGTTTGGTCATCACAGCAGTACCAGAGCCAGCCTTGCTCCTGTAACTATATGTTGAAGTGTGTTTTGCATGTTAAAGAAGAACATTTAGCAGCGCACATTTCTTCTTGAGCCCCTTCAGTTTGTTACCTGCAACCCTTTCCCAGGCCGTCAAAGCCACCCTAAAGGTCACAGCCTGGGTGAAATAAGCAGCAAGAGGGCAGAAATGAAGCAGAAGCAGGGCTGAGCTCGAGGCCTTTCCTGAGCAGCCCAAGGCAGAGGTGGCTCTGCCCCCTGGCACAGGTGGTGGGCACAGGCAGGGGTCTCACAGCCTGCAGTGTGCAGGGCAGGTATGGAGTTTGGAAGCCTGAGAGGGCTGCATTACGCTGGTGATGGGCCCAAAAGCACGGGCAGGCAGCAAGGGTTCATCTCGAGCCGGTGGCCAGGGACAGCTCAGACTGAAATCCTGGCACAGCGTCTCCATCTCTGGCCATCCCAACCAGGAGAGAAGATTGTAGGAGTTTTTGCCTTTTCTGCCATGGACTTCTGGGAGAGGGCTGAGCTGCCTTTCAGCTGGGGCTTCTGTCACTCCGTGGCACAGATTGTAAACTTTAGTCCCTGCTGAGCTAAGCAAGGTCTGGATTTGGCCTCCAGGTGAGAGACTCTCCATTTCCTGCCTGACTGCAGCCCTCAGCAGCTGCTCAGGGCTGGGGGTGTTGAAAGCATCATCTCCCTCACCACAGCCCTGCCCTAGGACACTACAAAGTCCTGAGAGCTCAGTGTGAGATGCCGGGGTGTAGCTCAGGCCCTGGAAAACCCAGGCAAGGCAGGACAGGCAGCAAGCTGGAACCAGGCAGTAACACCACCATGGTGTTACCTCTACATGTGAGTGTGGCAATCCTGGGTTGTGCTACAGAATCATCATCCATGGAGGTAAGAGCATGAAATGAGGGTGTTTCTGCTGCTGGCCAAGGTCCCTACGATGCTGCCAGTGCCCTGAGCTTGGAGCTGTGAGGAGGCCACTGAGCAGACAGGTAATGCTGTGAGCCAGGGCTTCTTTCCAAAGGCTGTAAGGAGAAGCCATTGGAATCCACATGGACACAGGTGCCTCTAACACTGAACCCTGGAGATGGGCCAGGAGCAGGTCCTGGAGGCCTTACCCTGTTGCTCCCTTACCCTGCTGCTCTTGGGATGTGGTGATGGGGCTGATCTGGGTCACTGACAAGGATGCAGAGATGGAGAAGAGGGAGATAGGGGGGAGCCTTCCTCTTCAGCTGCAGGAAACCACCCTGGTGCCGTGGGATGTCCCCTCACTGCTTAGGCCAGGGCTGGGTGTGGGGCTGGTCTCTTCTCCTGAGCAAGCTGTGTCCACACCAAGGGCAGGGAGACAGGGATAACAGTCCATGACCCTGTGGGATGCCACTTCAGGGTTGTGTACAGAAGCTGGGCAGGCGCTGGCATCTCCAGAGAGCAGCATCTGCAGCTCAGCCACATCTCTTCCTCTGCACAGACTCTGCCACAGCCTCTGCAGTCCAAGTTCGCTCCTCACACGGCTCTTGTCCCTAGGCTCAAAGGTGTCACCATCCCAGTGTCTCCAGTGTCAGTGCAGCAAAGCCCCTGAGGTGCCACCATGGTCCACATGTTCTTGTATGAATTGCATGTGGGCTTGGACAGAGTTTGGTGCCCAACAGATGCAGCAGGGGATGAACCTGACACAGGGCTGGGGCTCCTCCAGCACCTCCCTCTGTCCCACAAAGCTTAATCCACAGCATCTCCCCAGCTGCCAGGAGGAAAGGGGGGCTGGTACCCCACGGGCACCCCTAACCAACATCCCCAGCAAGTTCACAGCTGTCGCCAAGTGGAGGTGAGGGGATGAGGTGCAGAACAAGTCATCCCCTGGCCTTGTGATGGAGTTTGGCAGAAAAATCACCCTCTTCTATGCCCTGGCTTGGGAAGAGCACTGGGGGGCACCATGTGTGCCCAGAGCCAGCCTGGCCCAGGGGCTGTAGCCATGCTCGCACGTGGGCAGAGAGGACGAGGTCCTGCCCACACTCACGCACCACATGGACAGGCTTAAAAAAATGGGAATTGCAAGTGTGGGAAGGGGTTTCCTGAGACTGCAGAGAAGCGAAGGCCGCGTTGAACAGTCAGGGACAGGTGTGCTGGTGTGGGAGCAGTCCTGCCTTAAGGCTGCAAGTGTTCCAGGTACTGCGGGAGCGGGTTCTCCTTGACGTATTTCTGAATGTACCAGCACGTCAGGTGGGCCTTCAGGTCCTCCTCCACCACGAAGTCCAGGGCTGCCTGCAACCAACGGAGATCACATGGGTTACAACCAGCACTCCCAGCCTCTGCTCCCCTCTGAAGCCCCTTGGGAATCCTGTACCACGGGACAGGGGAAAGCAGCAGGTTGCCCTCAGGTACCCCCTGTGCGAGGCAGGTGGAGAGAGAGGCTTGAGGGGAGAGCACAACTGTCCTGCCACAGCCACCACCTCACCACAGAGTCCCCAGTTTAACCCTCAACACATCCAGCCCCGTGTACTGCAGGTGACCCAGTCCATCCTGTGAAGGCCACCTTCATCACCCCTTTGTCCCCGCTTACAGGGCCAGGGAGCAGCTGTACCCCGAAGCACCACCCCACAGTCTGCACTGCTGTGCTCATGACTCCTCAGCTCTCCCTGCACAGCCCAAGGCAGGCAAAGGGCTCACGAGAGCAGTGAAGGTTTGAGAGGATGGGTCCAGGCTGAGGTGAGGTGATCCATCAGCTCCTGCACAAGGGTTTTTTGCTGAGAGGAAGAATGGGCCGAGCCTGGGCAAGTGGCTGGATTTGCTGGTACTTACCCAGCTCCTCTTGCCACAAGAAACAGGAATGTCTGACCCCAGATTTCCATCTGCCCTGCCAGCCACTGCATCTCCCATCAGAGCAGGATTCCCACAGGGCACACATGCAATTCCAACATGATGGGGTCTGGCTTCAGCCAGGATCTCTAGCCACAGCTGGGATGGCAACAGCCCTTGCCCTTCCGGGTGGCTGGGGTCGTACCTTTGCCAGGTGCTTGGCGATTCCTCTCCCTCGATAGGCGTCCGGCACCTCCGTGTGCTGCAAGTCCACGATCCGCTTCCCCACATACTCGTAGAGCAGCACGGCCTTGTCATGGCAACCTGAGGGGTGGGAGACAGGGGTGAGGGTTGGGATGTCCCCAGAGAGCCCACAGCAGGGGATGGGCAGTTTTGGGACTGCTACAGCATCCCTTGTGCCCATGGGAATGGCTCTGGTGCTGAGCCGAGACTTTGCTTTCAGTGACACCCGGATGTCCTCAATGATCCCCCTGAGGTGTGAGCAGAGCCAGGTCTGCTCAGCCTTTCCGAGCCCCTGGAGCAGGAGCAAGGTTTTGACCCAGCCTTGAATCACTGATGCCAGCACAATATGTTTAGTGTAGGAAAGCAGCTGTGGGGAGGGAGGAGATGTGTTGATTGTGGGGGAGAGCAAAAAGGTGAAAACAACAAAGCTGACCCAGGTAACAGCCAATTAATTTCTCTTCCAGCACAGGATTTTTTTTTGTTATTGCACATAAAACAGGACAAGACTCCTTGGTCTGGTGTTGCAGCATTGTCTAGACACGTTTTGGGGAAGATGCTGGGGAGGTGAATCCCACAAACACACAGGAAAGCACACACAGGTGTGCAAGGGGGGCTGTGCACACAAATTTACATGTACACACACACAGGCTTCCTGTTTCAACACCCTGACCTTTCTCACAGCAGCTCAGTTACAGGAAAAAAGAAGTTTCAGCTCATGTATAAATCAGAGGAGAGTCAGAACACCCCTCTGGTTTCATCCACAGAGCCTGAGCTTCTGCATTCAGTGCAAAAGCAAACGTTTCATTTCTAGAAGGTTTCTGTACTTAAAAGTGAGTTTCAGAAATGCAAGATCCCAATCAAAGAGACAAGTTCAATTAAAATAATGGAAACTTTCCCTTCCTTCCAGTGTTTTTTAAGGCTGAAGGGCTGCAAAGTTCACCTGCATTCAGGATCTGCTTTAGCTGAGCTCAATACACTCTATTTCACTGCATTTCAGCTGACAGCTCCAGCCCAGTTTGCCTCATCCCTGTATTCCAGAGAAACTAGAAATGAGCCCATTGGAATTTTGTGTTTCAGGAGAAGCAGCTCAAGCTTTTATTCCTGCTCCTTTTATGCAGACACTCAGTTCTCCGACACTGGATGGAAACCTTCGCATTTCCAGCCCGAGTTTATTCCTGCTGGTTTCTGCCCACTCATTCTTGTGCCAACATTGTTCTTGGGTGGACATAAATAATTTCCCTCCCTGCCATTCCCCCAAGTATTTATAGGCTTCAGTCCTGCCCCTCTCAGCCTCTGGTTCACCAAAAAGCCAAGCTCTTTGAGTCTCCCCAGACAGAAAAGAGGGAGAACTGCAGTGTTTCTCCATGCAGATCCAGGCACCCAAAAAAAGGCAAGGGAGCAGGTGAAGCCCTTCCCCAGCAGCACAGACCTGTCTTGCTGGAAGGAAACCTGCCCAGGCTGAGGCATGAGGTGTCCTCACCCTGACAGAGCATTTGGTGGCAGCTCTTAGGAGTGGCAAGGACAGAGTTGGCAGCACCAAAGGCTGTAAAATGATCTTATAACAGCAGCTTTCACTCGCTCCAGCCCTTCCACCCCACTCTCCTCCCAGGCCAAAACTTTCCATAGCCTCTGCCTGAAGCTTTGAGAAGTTTAAAACTAAATTGACAACAGAACAAAAGATCTTTTTTCTTTAAGTACACTTTTTAATATATGATCTGTTTAGAAGTATCACACACAAAAATGCATTTTAAAGCAGAAGGTTAAAGCAGTGTTTGGAGAATCTCAGACATGTCCTGGACAGGCTTTTCCTCAATATTCCCTGTACCACAGCAGCACCACAAACCCCCAGCCAGGACAGGAGCTGCAGGGTGCCACCAGGGCACAGAAGAACACACACAGACTAAAGGATTTTACAACCAGCCCTGCACAGAGAGTCAGTGCTGCTGGAAACTGGTCCCAGTTCAAAAAAAACATCCCAGTTCAGCCAAGTGCATGATCACATCCACACATGCTCACCTCAGTGACGCAGCACATGAAACCAGGGACACTCGTGCCACAGGGTGTGGTGTGGGCCCTGCAGGTCACAGCCATGGCTTGGAATAAGCCAGCCCTGGTGCTGTGTGGTACCCTGGACATGGGGGCTGCTCCCAGGAAAGCTGGGGGAGCTGGAAGCAGCCCCAGTTTGTTGTAATCCCCCCCCAAAGAGAGGGGGCACAAGCAGAACCCCCACTGAAACATGGCATAAGAGCCACCTCCTGCCCGTGTCACCCCCTTGGACTCTGGGACAGGAGTTTATCAGCCTGCACAGACAGAGTTTGGCACAGCAGGCCCAGGCCTCAGCCAGCAGAGCCCCGGGAGCCTGACCGTGGTGTTTGACTCACTGACACTCCCCTCGAGGCCACCAGCGAGGAAGTGGAGTCGATGCAAATCAGCACAGCCAGAGAGGAGCAGGACGGCAGCAATGGCAGCACAGCTGGTGCCCTGCTCTCCCTCTGTCCCTCCCTCCAGTCACAGGGGGCACAGGCAAAGGGAAGCTTTTCTGGGAGCTGGACAAGGGACCAGGTCTAAACTTGCTCTCCATGGAGGGTTTCCACCAGGATCAGTGGTGGGCTCAGCCCTGATGCCAGACACAAATGCCCAGGCTGGGTGGCTCAGGAGCCTGGGGAACAAGCAGAGAGCCCAGTCCCAGCCCCAGCTGAGGAAGGGACATGTCGGGCATCAGCGAAGACACAGGCACCCCCTTCCTTCGCTGACCCCCTCTCCTGGCATACACAAAGCGCCTGTCCAGATGCTGCAGCACTGCAGGACTATCCCTTGTCCCTTCTCCCTGTCCCCCTGCGCTGGCCCCAGCCCACGATACCCCTTTGTGTGCCCAGGACCAGGGCAGGGCCTTGGCTGCTGCCTGCAAGGCCAATTTCTGCACTCCAGCCTTTGGAGCAGCCCCTGAGCTCCAGCCTCCTTAGGACACTGCTGCAAAGCCATTCCCCGGGAGCAACGGGAGGGAGCAAATGCCAGCCCTATCTCCCAGGAGCAGGGCAGGAGGCAGCTCAGGTCTTCTGCTGCTGAGCCAAACAGTGGGGAAAAAAAAGCAAAAGCTGCGTGTGGGGTGAGCCGAGAGGATGAGACGTCCCGAAGAGCTCGTGCATGCCAGGCTGGAGCTCGCTGCCTGCCATGGGCTGGCCTCGCTCCCCAGGGAGCTACTGGCACGTTACTACGGAGAGAAAACACAACAGAGCACAACAGCCAGAGTGGAGACAGCACAACCCTCATGGAGGGGCCTCACTCACAGGAATGGCAGCGGGAGGGCTCTGCTTTGGAGCAGTTTCCTGTTTAGGAGCTCTCTGGAGGTGCCTGTGGCACAGGAGGAGTGGGGATGTCTTTGATAAAGTCTGGCAACAGATCCCTAGCTCCCTGCTGCAAACTTGGCACCTTCCCCCTCCTGGAAAGCATCTGCCCCATCAGAGAGGAAAGTTCCAAGGCATGACCTGTTTTCCCAATAAACCTGAGCCTGGGCTCCTGGACAAGGAGCTCCTGAGACTCAGATCAACAGCGGGCAAGAGAGGAGCTTCCAGGCATTGGATCCTGCCCAAACCCAGTTGGGGAGGAGTGGGAGGTTTGGGAAGTGTGGTGTGCTGCACCCAAGTGTTGGATGAACGGGAGTCAGAATGTGCAGGAATCCCGCGCATCCCTGAGGAACTGGAGCTCCTCCACACATGTGGTGAGCCTGAATCTTGACTGGAGAGCCTTATGGGTGTGATGGGCATCAAGAAGTCATAGCAGCTGCTACTAAAAGCTGTTCCCCTGCCTCAAACATCTGTGCCAGCAGCTGGACCAACCAGCCAACTACTTTGGCATGGGGGATCCCTTTGGGTTTCTTGTTTTGACCTGAAATTTCATCTCAGATAAAAAAAAATACCCAACTATTCCTGACAAAACCAGCCTATATGATTCCCATGGAAGCTTTTAGCTTTGACAAATTGATGTTTTCCAAGAGAGTCTCTGCACAGGGAGGTTTCTGGCTGGTTCAGGCTGTTAGTCACATCCTAACCCATTACAGATCCAGTTGGGCGTCTTTCTGCCCTCCTCTCGAGGGATAACGAGGCTCGGTGAGGTCTGGTTATAATCAGCTTTACTTTCAGCTTCTAAATGTTCCTGCTTTTGGGATGCAAGGGAAAAGGGAACGTGTTCAAGTGAAGCAGCTGTTCCTATCAGAGTTTTAGGAGCTACTGCAGCAATGAGGGGAGAGAGGGGAGGAACCAGCAGAGAAAGAAAAGACAGGGCAACCCCCCCAAAAAACTGAGTGCAATTCATCTTCCTTGTGCACAAGGAGGAAGTCCTGACACGAGGTCACACAGGGGTGCAGAGGCAAACACAGGATGGTGCTTGAAACAAATACTTTCACAACCAGTTCACAGCTTTCACTGTCTCAGGCCTCCTGCTCCAGGGATTTCCAGAAAGACATTGCCATGGAAAGTTTTCTACCCAACATTACACCACCATAAACCACCAGCTCTCAAAGCCTGGCTGGTTGGTCTACAAGCCTGGTGCATCCATGTTTTCCCAGGGTATCATCCACACTTGACATCTAGCAGAAATTAGGACATCACAGGAAAGTTGACCCTGGAGCCCACGAACTGCTGTTCATCTCTGCTACAGTGGAGTGACATGGGACAAAAGTGCTCTCTGAGGGACACGGGGGTCACACAGATGCCAAAATCTGTGTCTGACCCATTTCTTGTCACTCCCTGCATGCAGCAGGGAAAAACTCCCAGAGCATTCCACACCACTGATGCTCATCGTGCCAGGAGCGGGAGCGACAAAGAGCAGTGCAGGAAATAAACACCCTGCCACGCACTCCCACAGAGATGGTTATCTCCTGACCATCTTCCAGGGCTTGGCTGCTAACAGTAAGTGCCTAACAAGGAGGAGGAGAGATGGATCACCCACTCCACATGGATGTTAGTCAGCCCAGCAGCACAGACACTGCTGTCACACCAGGACGCTGCTCAGCTCGGCTGCCTTGCGTGGCCAGTGCTGAATTCACAAAAAAGGGCTCAGATTCCCTGAACTCCCAGAAAAAACACAGCCTTCATCATGGGGATTGACCTGGGCAAGGCCATGGCCAAGTTGGATGGGGCCTGGAGCAATCTGGTCCATGTCTGGACACATGGAAGGTGTCCTGCCCACAGCTGGAACGAGATGAGCTTTAGGATCCTTCCAACCCAAACCATTCCGGGATTCTGTGACTCCACGACCCCCTCCTGAATCAGGAGGTTCTGTGCTGATTCACACACAACTCCCACAGTTGATTCTCTCACTCTTGAAGTTCACCCTCTCCAGTCACGACTCATCCCTGCTCAGCCACCAAACGCTACTTGGCCCATGGTGTGGCTGGCAGAGCTTTTATCCAGAAAACCACAAGAAAAGATTACGTTTCCCTAATAATTGTTGGCCCTTGGCTGTCCGCTCTATTTCCTGCACACACCAACTTCACCGACTGGGACAATGCTCTGGTGGTGGCACTGGGGACCCGGCACCTGGGACCTCGTTTGATCTCAGTCTGAAATAAGCAGTTGGTGAAATTGTTTTCTCCGCACCCATCTCCTCCTTCCTCGCTCCACCACTGCCGAGCCTCCAGCCTGCACTTTGTAATTAGTGGTTGAAATGAAAATGGGGTGGGGGGGAGGAAGAGAAGTCTAAAATAAAATCCAGACTATTCCTGTTGTTTTATCGACGAAGCCTCCTGCATTCCCTGTGATTTCTGAACTACACATTTTATTTATTTTTTTTTAAACAAAGGCAGCTACCCTGCAATTTCTGCAGGGCAGCAAGGCAGCCTATTTTACCCATGGTAGTTCTCAGTATGACAAATGGATGGGGAAGAGATGTTGGGATCGTTGAATATCTGGAATTAACCATTAAGATGAAGACTGGGAAAGAATCAGTGCACCACAGAGAAATTTTAGTGGCACCTACTTTTTGTCTTTGTTCACTCCACCCAATATGTGACAGAGCTGTTTGGGGGTCACCGTGTCACCAGAGCTCCACAGCCCTGGTCCCACAGGCAGTTGTGGCAGCTTGGATCCGTGTTGTTGGTCCTACAGAACCATGGCACCCATCGTGCTGGAGCGCCCGAGGGGCTTCCCCGAAGGAATCTCCCCAGAAGGGCCCCGTTCCCTACTGGCACTGCACCTTCACATCACCCAAAGGCACCTGCTCCTGGGGGGGGCAAAGGGAGTGCCCCCAAACCTGCCCCTGCCACCATCGGGCTCCACACACCGAGCCCAACCAAGGGAGCCGAGAGATCCCCAGATCTCCTGGGAGAAGGTTTTGGGGTTCAGGAAGGGTGGGGAGGAGGGGGCACCATCGGGAATCAGGGGTGCTCTGACGAGTACCGGGGGGCGCGGGGGGGGTCACACCGCGGCAGGATGGAGAGTACAGGGGAAAGTGCTGCGGGACACAGCGGCACGGGAGGAGGAGGGATCAGGGAAACGGGGGGAAATAGGTGGGAACAGGAAAAAGAGACGGGAACAAGAAGAAAAAGGGGGAGAGCAACGGGGAGGAGGAACGGGGAGGGGAAAGGGGGGAGAAACGGCGGGGCGAAGGGGGGAAACAGCGAGAGTGGGAAAGGAAGGGAACGGGAATCCGGGGCCCCCAGCGACGCCGAACGGCGGGCAGAGGGCAGCAGGTAACGTCCCGGGGAGCCCCGAGCGCCGTCCCTTACCGTTGAGCCGCACGGTGAACTGCCGCCGCTTCCGATCGTGCTCCACCTGGATGGGGCAGCCCTGCTCCAGGAGGCCGAGCGGCGCCGAGTGCGCCATGGCGGGTCGGGGTCGGTGTCGGTGTCGGTGTCGGGGTCGGTGTCGGTGTCGGTGCCGGAGCGGAGGCGCGGTCGGGCCCCGGCGCGGCCCCGGCCGCAGGAAGCCCCAGCTGTGCGGCACGTGCCCGCCCCGCAGCCAATGGCCGCGCCGCGCTTTTGTTTTGGTACGGCCGCGCGGCCCTTAAAGGGGCAACGCCGCCACAGCGGTGGGGCCCGCAGCCAGCGCCCGGCGCCCCCGTGCGGGCGGGCACCGCCACCAACAGCTGCACTGGTCCTTTACTGGTCCTTTACTGGTCCTTCACTGGTCTTGTACTGGTTTTCCGTTCTGGGTTACTGGGCCTGCGCTGGTGCTGCCCCGCTGTGCCATCTGCTCTATGGTAGATCCTGTGCTGGGTGCCCTGTCCCTGTACTGGGCTCTCCGCCCTGGTGTACCGGGGCTGTGCTGGTGCCCTGCACTGGCACTGTGGGGTGGAAGCCCCAGGTCATGGCCCCCGTGTGATGCTGTGACCAGGTTACTCCAAGCCCCATCCGACCTGGCCTTGGACACTTCCAGGGATGGGGCAGCCACAGCTTCTCTGGGCAACCTGTGCCAGGGCCTCACCACCCTCACAAGGAAGAATTTATTCCCAATATCCCATCTAACCCTGCTCTCTGGCAGTGGGAAGCCATTCCCCCTTGTTCTGTCACTCCATGCCTTGTCCAAAGGCTCTCTCCAGCTCTCTTGGGAGTCCCTTTAGGCACTGGAAGGGGCTCTAAGGTCTCCCTGGAGCCTTCTCTTCTCCGGGCTGAACACCTCTGGCTCTCCCAGTCTGGCTCCAGAGCAGTGGTGCTCCATCATGTATCATATACAAATCACATATCACACACACATCACATCTTTGACCCAAAAGCTCTCAGTGACAGGAGCTGAGAGTGCCTGAGGTGTCTGTGCTGGCTGTGCAGTGGGACAGGCTGGCAGCTGCCTGTGCAACAGGAGAAAGCAGCAACACCTAAATTAACCTGGAACTAGGCATAGCTCACCGGCAGCTTCTCTGCACCTAAGCACCATCTCATGTAGCTTGGCCTTTGTTTACTCATCCCTTCAGCTCCTGCTGCCCGAGCTGCAGCCCATCAGCTGACGAATTCACTGGATTTGGTTGGTCTGTGCTGCTCCATTGGCCGGTGCTGGTGTTCTGCCTGTCAGGGTCTCTTGCTATTTTCCCACTCCCATCGAGCCCTGGCCCTGCAGCACCCCCTGACACAAAGAACTGGGTGTCTGCGAGGAGAGGGCTTCATTCCCTTCCTTTTCCATGAATATTGGTGAGGAGATGTTGTCCTCCTCCTCATCCCCTCCCTGGCAGCTTTTGTGCTCCCACACCATATGGTGGTGCAGGATGATACAAACAGCAAAACACCCGAGCAGGGGAACGCAGGGAATGCAAACACGCTGCAGCAGCCAGGCCAAGCACTTCTGGGATTTCACAGGGAGGATGGGGGATAACTGGCATGATCCTGAGGGCAGGCAGAGTGGGGAGCTGCATCCTGCACCCTGCTTGGAGCTGCGAGGGAGGGCTGATGTCCTCCAGCACACAGGGATGCTCAGGAGACAATGGGTCTGGGAAGCCTTAGGAGAGAGGGGAAAGGAGAAGCAGGTTTTGCCCAGACATGAGTGAGGAGCTCCTTATTGCTCTCTTGGTGATCATCCTGATCCAGAGCCTGCACAACCAAAGGTTTACCTACAGCCTCTGAAAGCATGCAGAGACTTTCCACGGGTGCCAAAAATCCAGTACCCTTGCCAAAATCTCTGGGAGCACTCAGGCTCCATGGGGGTCCTTTGCCTGTGATGATTCCCTGGGAGTCAGCAGGGCCTGATGTCAGTGGCTCAGATGAGGATGTGCAGGCAGAAGAAGCCATGCTAGCAGCACTGGGAAGCTGCAGAAGGAAAGGAGAGGTCTCCCAAGAGATCCCCAAGCCCTGCCATGGCTGGGAGGTGACCACGTTGCTGCCTCTGGTCCCTTCCTCACAGCCCGCAGGGGTCCGTGTGCTCCCTGCCTTCCCACGGCCTTCCCACCCTGTTGGATTTGGATACCAGGTGCATCCCCATTTCCCTGTGTGCTTTTGCAGCGCTCCTGTGCTGGAAGGCCTGGGAGCAGGTGACACTTGTGAAGTGCCCAGTGATTGAGGGCAGGTCACTCAAAGCCAGGCAGCTGCTTCATCCACCCCTGTATCCGCAGCCAGAGCCAGAGGCGACCTCCAGCCGTGCCCAGGGATGCAGGTGGAGGAATGGTGCACACTGGGACGTGCCTGGGGACAGCAGGGTCATGTCCTGGCTGTGTTGGCCACCCCGAGTGCTGCCAGCAGCAGGACCAAGTGTCAGAGCCAGTCCCACTAGTCCCTGCAGTTCCACGTTAGCAAAAGTGCTGGTGATGCTCTGCTCTGCCACAGACCCCCCAAAACCCACACCTGAGCACTGGCTCAGCCCAAATCTATGTCGATCAGTTCAAACCCCGCTGTTGATTCCAAGATCCGTGTGGGTAAATGTCAGAAAGGTCCACTGAGCTCCCAGCTCCCGCTTGCCCAGCCGCGCAGTGACACCCACAGCTCTTGCATCAGCACTAATGGCCCGCGGTTGGACTGCAGAGCAGTTTTTTTTTTGGAAAGACTCCTCCTCATCTGTGTTGAAAGACTTGAAAGGTGGTAAATCTGTGACGTCTGTGGGGAAGGTAATTGCTCTCCCCACTAAAAACCTGTAATTTATTTTCCATTTGAACTCTTCCACGTTCAATGTGCAGCTGCCGGATCTGGCACCATCGGTGCTGGATCACAGGTCTGCTTGAGGCACCTGTGCAGCCACAGATCCCAGTCCACCCAGCTCCTTCCCTCCAGCAGTGATTCCCTTCAACTGCCTGCATTTGAGGAAGTTTTTCCAGTCCTCAAATTTATCCCAAATGCTCTGCAAAGCTGAGAGCTGGCTGTGGCAGAGCAGGTGTGATCTCACCAATGCTGTCAGCAGTTGCCACCCCTCCAACTCCTTCTTTGGATCACACTAGGAATTCCAGCCAGAAAACGGCACTTGGAATCTCCTTTTTAGTTTGTTCAACTGCATCTCTCACATCCTGTCCAGCACTTCTCCCTGCAGCCCAGCTCGGGTGTTTGTGGCAGCATCCTTACCCCAGGATGTGCCACAGCTAGGACAGATTGATTCCTCAGTGACTCAGAGAGGAATTAATCAGAGAATCATAGAGTATCCTGAGCTGGAAGGGACACACAAGGATCATCCAGTCCAACTCCAGGCCCCAAAATCCCACCCTGTGCATCCCTGGAAGCGTTGTCCGAACACTCCTGGAGCTCTGGCAGCCTTGGGGCTGTGACCATTCCCTGGGGAGCCTGCTCAGTGCCCCACCACCCTCTGGGGGAAGAACTTTTCCCTAATATCCAACCCAAACCTCCCCGACACAGCTCCAGCCATTCCCTCGATTCCCCGTCCATTCTCCAGCCGGACCCACCGGTGGCACTCGTGGTGTGCAGGACCCACGGAAGATCTGGTGAGTTGACTATCCTCAGCTGACAGGTGAGGTGAGTGGGTCGAGGAGCAGCACAGGAC
This sequence comes from Corvus cornix cornix, assembly GCF_000738735.6. Taxonomy (NCBI): domain Eukaryota; kingdom Metazoa; phylum Chordata; class Aves; order Passeriformes; family Corvidae; genus Corvus; species Corvus cornix. The sequence goes on along the minus strand of NC_046344.1, from coordinate 6,318,561 downwards.
GGGGACCCCGGGGGACAGGGACACCGAGGCCACCTCTCCTGGGGAGCACAGCGCCGCCCGCCCGCCTCACTTCACCCTCACAGCCGTGCCCTCGAACCGCAAAGCCGTTTTCCGCGCGGGGGCCTTAACCACGCCCCCTATCCGGCGCTGGCCAATGGCGGCGCGGGGGGCGGGGCCTGGCGGGCGCAGTTCCCGGTGGGGCCGCGGCGGGCGGGACTCGCGGGCTCCGCTCAGCCCGGGCCCGCCGGGCTCGCACAGCGCCATGTCCCTGCCCAGAGGTACGAGCGGGGGCTGGTCGAGGGGCGGTCGCGGCTGTGGGGTAATCGCGGGGCCGGGGGTGTTGGTCATCCCGCCGGGCGTGGGCTCCCCGCGGCTTCCTCCGCGCGGGCCCCGGTGGTTCCGTAACCCGGCGTCGTCGCTCTGGCCAGAGCCGGGTACCGCGATCCCCGGGGCTGCAGAGCCCTTGTGGGGATGTGCTGTGGGGCAGCGGGGGGTGGGGAGTGGCGTGGGGGGGTCGCTCAGGGGATGGGGGACCCGCGGGGAGGGAGGGGGCGAAGCTGCGTTTTGCGTGGGGAGAGCGATAAAAATAGGCGAGTTTTGTTTGCTGCTGCTGGAGGCTTTCCCTGTCCCGAGTTTCCACTCCTCGGGAATCCTGGGCTCGGAGCCGCAGGTGAGCGGAGCGCTCGCCGTGGCTCAGGCAGGTGGGAAGGACCGGGCTGGGATTCCGGGCGTGAGCCGCGTTGCCCCGTGCCGTGTCCGGGCACGGCCGGGACCCGGTGCCGCCGTGTGCCGGGAGCGTCGTGCTGGAGTTCCCGCTGTCCCCAACCGGAGAGCGTGACCGTGTGTCACAGGTGTTATTTATAGAGCGTGGCCGTGACTCAGGTGGCCTGTCCCCATCCCAAGGTGAGCACCGGCCGGCAGGTGTCGGCCTGGGATGGCCCTGCCGGCGTGCCGGGATGGATGGGAACAGGGAAATGGCTTTGCCGGAGTCCCGGTGCTCCCTGGAGCCGGCTCCATCCGCGCCGTGAGCGCACACCGGACGGAGGAGGGAGCGCACGGAGTGCGGCTGCTGCCTCTCTCTTATCAGCGGAATAAAATTTGAGGGGTTTTCCCTGAGCGGGAGTGATGCACTGGAAACTTGGAGTCAGGAGCCATGTGAGCAGATGAACGCACCTCGCGTGACTTTTTTTTTCTCCCCCCGGCTTTTAAATGATCCGTGTCTTATCCGGAGGGAATGTGGACCTGAGTTTCCTGTTTGCTGTGTAAGCAGGGGGTGAATCAGCAGCGATTTACGGAGCTGCTGAGCAGAGCTGCTGACTCACAGGTAGGAGCACATGCCTCCAGCCATCCAGCCTTGGAAGGCATCATCCAGGCTTCTTAAAGGCTGGAACACCTGAGCCCAGACCTTTCCTCGGCTGCCTGTGCCGGACCGGTGGATGTGTGGATGGAGGGACGAGGTGAGCCTGGCCCAGGAACCCGTTGTGCCCCACAGGAGATAAGGCCTGAGCTGGGCCCAAAGGATTTTGGGGGAAGCGTTGTGGCTGACAGCAAAAGGTGATGCCTGGAGGAGCACCTGGGAGCGTGGTGCTTTCCTTGGAGGAGGTTTGGAGCTGCTCTGTGTCTGCAGGTTTCTGTTGGTTGTGACCAGCAGGTTCATTCATGCATTAACCCTGATGTCTGGTGCTGGAGGTGTCACACGTGTGCTGAGAGCGCCCGGTCTCTGCTGGCACTGGCAGCTCCGAGTCCCCGTCTGACCCGGGCTCCTTTGCTTCCATCAGGGCAGCAGCAGCACGAGGGTCGATCCTGAGTGTGTGTAACACATCTGCCTCTTCACAACCCTCTCATCCTGCCTCTCCTTGGCTTGCACCTGCCTCCAAGCAGGTATTCCCAGGGATGCTCGCAGGTCTGAGAGTGTGCACCTGCTGCTCATGGCTACTACTTTTCTCTCTTTCAGGCAGCCTGAATTTAAGATAAATTTCCCTAATTTTCCTTAGGGAATTTCAGCAAGCAATCTCAGGTTTCCTTTGCTGGTTCTCCTTGGGCTTGTGTTGCTCAGGGTTGTAAACAGAGGCTGCTGTGTTGAAGCTCTTGGTTGGCTCTTTCTGTGCCAGATGCCTTCCAAAACTCACCTGCCATCACTTTGGCTTAGTCACAGGGTTGTCTCCTGCCTTGGGAGATTTTTGGGATGCGTGACTGGCCGTGTCACTGGTGGTAGGAATGGTGCTGTGCCGGGGCTTTTCTCTGCACTAAACATAGCTTGGGAGATAAACACCTTCTGGGGATTGTGTGGAGCTTAGGGAGGATTTCGGCTTTCTTTCTTCCTCTTCCCTTTGCTCCTGTCTGCTTGATACAAGTTATCTCACAGGATCTTGTATGTGGGAGAATGTCTCGTGTGTTATCTTGCGCTGTCAAGGCTGATGTTTACTCATATATGCAAAAACTCCCTGTTTTCTCAGGTCACCAAAGTTCTCTCAAGCTGTGTCTAATGGAACGGGTGGCACTGTAGGAAGGAATTGGGAGCAAAGCTTTGGAGCTGTCCTGTGTCCTCCTTGCAGAGCTTTGCAAGGGACGGCCTCTGGCTGCAGCTTGCAGCATGTGGCGGGGCCTGGGTGTGATTTCCCAGCAAAGTCTGCACCTTTTTCAGTGAATGGATGCTGTGCAGGGAGGGTGCTGTATCCCAGAGGTTAAAGCAGGAGGGGACGAAGCCTCAGGGAATTTGCAGCCTTTGGGTGGGCGCAGAAACGCAGCGGAGGGTGCAAGGTTTGAGACTCTGGGGTATAAATCCAGGCTGTTGCCTTTTCCCTGGGCCTCAAGGTGTATCTTCTGCCTGCCCTGCATGTGAAAATCCCTGTGCCCATCACTGGGGCTGTTGGCTGTGACTTGAGTGGCCCCTGATGCCTGGGAAGCCCCTCCTGGAGGGACAGGCAGGAACATGCCAGTGGGGAAAGAGTTGCTCCCCAAAGTCATGGAGTTTGCTGGGAGAAGAAGCTTTGGGGAGGATGGGATCTGGAGGGGAAAGACCTGCTTGACCTCCCCTGGGTCACCCACCACTGATGCCTGAGTAATTCAAAAGCAAGTGTTTTTCCTTAGCAGGGAGATTGTCCTTTGGGAATAGAGGTGCTGTTCTGGAGAGGGATCAGGATCTGTCTGGAGCCAGGCTGTGCCTCTGGGGAGGCAGCTCTCCTTTGCCACAGAAGCTTGGAAAAATCAGCAGTGAGAAATGCCAAGACCTGGGAATGAACTGGTGCTTGTTCTTGTGGCACATCTATTCTGGGTGGGTAAATAAGTGGTGGGGACATGTCCCTGCCATGTCCTGGCCGTGCCCTCCATGGGAGCACACCGCTGTTGTGCAATTCAGTCTGTGAATCCAGCACTGTCTCGTCTGCCATTCACACTTTTCCTGCTGCCATCCCCCCAAAAAAGGCATCTCTGCCAAAAGTACACGTGTGGGTCGTGACCTGCAGAAGCAGGACTTTGGCTTTGGGCTTCCATCATGTCCAGGCAGAGCAGCTGCCAGCCTGGTGTTCCAGGGTGTGAGTGGTTGGAGGGGTGGGAGCTCTGATCCCATGGAGCCATTATTTCATTCTAGTTGAAGCATCATGGAGCTCAAATCCAATTAATTCTAATGATCCTAGAGAAAACACAGCACTTTGCTCCTGCCTTACTGCTCTGCTGGCATAATGGTTGGCATGTGGAAAATATCCTGCTGGACGTGATAAATATTTAGCTGTGCCTCAGCAATCCATTTCCCTCCCTGGAGGGATGCTTCCCTGCTTTTCTTTTAGTGGATAATGAATCCTGCTGAAGGCTGATCCCTTTATTTTCCAGCTCTGGTTTGTGGTCCTGGGCTGAGCTGGAGTTTGTTTGCCCCTGTTATTTGCAAAGGTGGTTGTTGCTGGAGGAAACTCATCTGTGCTTTGTAGAGGTTCCCTTTGGGAGCAGCTTTCTGGTGCTGGTGATTTTGTGGCTCAAAATGACACCTCTGCAGACGTGGGACTCTGTGGGATTTTGGACAGAAGATGGTTTTTGCTTGTGTTGGTTAATAAGGCACAGCCTGGGCTGGTTGTTTGCTGGGGAAAGAGCTGGGAGAGGAACTTCGGTTGGCTGGGGAGGTGATTTTACTCTATCAACAAAAAGTTTGGGGTTTTACTGGCATGACTCAGGATGGCTTGTGGGTACATACAGAGCTGGATCTACCTACTGCCTCTTGCTGACAAACCTCTGTAGCACAGGTCAAGTGTTAGTCAGGAATTCGGAGTGGGGGAAAGGGCAGAGAAGATTTTTTTTTTTTTTTTAAATGATGGAAACTGGAAGTTTCTGTTGGTTTTTTCCACCTGGGAGATATTCCATCTCCCCACAGCCCCTTATCTGTGTGGGGGCAATGCTGCAGTGGTGCTGTGGCAGCTTTGTGAGTCCCAATGTTCATTGTCCCAAGGAACACTGGAATTACTGGGCACAACTGCAGCAGTCTCGGATGTCACAGTGCTGCCTTGTCGCCCCAGTGGGTCTCAGTTTGCAGTGGATCTGAGTCTGCTCCCTTTTCTGGAGCTGGGACAGGCTCCCCTTGTGTGCTCCTTTCTCTTGCACCCATTTCTCTGCCCAGCAGAAAGGTGGAGTAGAGAAGCTGCTTGTGTGGAATGTGGTGGGTTACAGTGTGGCCAAGGGGAAGGGCAGGATTTGGGGGTCCCAGTGGGCAAATCATATTGCCTTGTGCTGAGGACCTGCAGTGGGGTGAAGGCGACGGTGAGGTGGACCCTCTCCAGCACCCACTGAGCTGCCTCAGCCTCCATCCTCTTGCCTGCACTGTGCCCAGGGAGAGGCACTGCTGAGTTGATCTGTCCTGTGCTCTAAGCCTTAATTTCATCATTTCAACTGAAATTATTAAAAAAGAAAATTAAAAGATAAATTTCTACTAAAAACATAACTTGAGTATAAGAGGAGGCAGGATGAGGAGGAGACAACATTTACCAGAAGTTGTTTGTGGAGCATTCACCCTTCCTTCCCCCTCACCACCACCAAACACAAATCTGGGTTTGGAAAGGAAGAAACCTCTAGAGTGCTCGATACAAGTAATTTCCCATCAGAGGCTGCTAACCTTAGCTGTGGTTTGGCACTGGCATCAGTCAAGCTGCTTGTGTCTGATGGAGCTCTCTGGGAATGGCTGGGACCCTTTTCTCCCTGGCATCCGCCTGTTGAGCACCAAGTGCCCCTTGTCACCAGTATTCATCCCTGCTGCCTCATCTCCTGCCATGATAGTGCCTTTTTAGGAAATGTAAAAGCAGCTTTTAATGCTTGTATTTAATTTGTAAAGGTCTTGGAGGTTTCTCATAAGGAATCCATAAATCTCCGCAGCTGGGGATGGGGTCCTGCCAGCATCTCTTTGGCGGTGCCAAGAGCCACATCCTCCCTTAGCATCCATTGGTGATGGGTGTGGAGGGGACCAGCAGTGCAGGGCAGAGGGACAGGAGGGGAAGAAGTTGTCCTGCAGGGCCTGGCAGGTGACAGTCATGTGTCTGACAGATCATAAACACGCAGGGCTGGTTTCATGGATGGGCTGGGGGTGGTTTAGGGGAGGATGACGGGGTTATCTAGGGTGTGTCAGCTTGTCTGGGCTTGCAGGCCAGTTAGAAACTGCTTTGTGGTGTGTGTGTGCGTGTGAATTCCCTCCTAGCTGGGGTCTTGTGGGGACGACTGACGCAGCAGCCTGGCTGTGCTGCAGGGGTTGGCTGCAATGGGCTGGGTGCCGTGGATGTCTTCACTGGTGTGTATTAACAGCAGCTTGGAGATGGCAGCATCCTGACCCCACTGGCTGCAGGGCATTTGGCACAGCTGGAGCAGATGTTCCCTCTTGCTGCACTCATCCCTCCCTGCAGGAGACTGTTTCCTGTTCAAGGTGGTGAAGGGCAAACATGCTGCACAATGGAGGAATTTTTTGCTGTGGCATGAAGATCTTGGTTTACTTGGTGTGGGAGTGGGAAAGTTGAGGCTTGAGAGGGAGATGATGGAGCAGCAAAGTGTGCAGCCCTTGGGATGGCCCCTCTGAATCAGCCCTGAACGTTATGGGCATGGCTGCAGGGGTGTGTTGTGCTGCAGACATGAGGATGTCTTTGCAGCTCGTCACTAGAAATGACGTGGCTCTTCTGCTGAGGGCCAGATGTGCTCATGGTCAGGGCTTTTGAAGAAAGCTGCTCCGCATAGTTCAAAATCCCCTGCTGCTCTGGACCGCTTGGTTTCTCTCCTGATGTGCTGCCAAGTTGTACCCCGGCCAAAGCTGAGATGATCTCGTGCTGATACGTGGCTTTGGCTGCTCTTTGTCATCTTCCAAACACCTCTGAAAGGTGCTTGGGGGTAGGTGACAGGCCCAGCCCCACGTGCCTGTTTGTAAAACTCCCAGAAAATCCCTGCTGGCACGGGGCAGGGCAGTGTGAGACAGCTTCGTTTGTGTGCACGTGTGCTCAGCTGACTTCTGAGGTTTCCCTGGTCTCCCCAGAGCTAAAATCTTCCACCCTGTGCCAAATCCTGTTTGACCCGTGGTGCTGACTGCCACCCCTGTGGTGGTCAGGAAAAAAAAAATGATATAATTGTGGCAAAAGAAGGATGAAGGTGCTGGTGGGTGGGAGGTGGGTGGTGATGCTGCCATAGGACCAGCCTGGACCTGACCAGCCCCTGTGCCAAGCTCTGTCTGTCTTTGGCAGCACCCGTTTTCCTCAAGTCTGGGAGCAGCTCCACACTGCTTTGAGGCTGCTAAAAAAGAGGGATGTGGTGGGTGTTTTAGATGATCTGCTTGTACAGCTCCCTGTGTTCACTCTCTGTTAGCATCTGCAGCCCGTTTCCCTCAGGTTTTTGGTTGATCCCTGCAATTGTTTGGCTGTGAGCATCATCCTTGAGCATCAGAGGTGAGCACCAGGTGCCAGAGGATCACTGGCGCCAGCCAGGGCTGGGGTTGTCCTCAGAGCCCAGGATACCTGCAGGGCTGGGCTGTGCTGGGGCTGCCTCTTGTGCTCTGCAGATGTTGCTTTCTTACCCAAGAGCAGCTTTTTGCAGGTATTAATTACACCTGTCCCTGCCTGGTTTCTTGAAGAGTGGTGAGAGTGAAGCCGGGGCTGGAGGAGGTGCCTCCAGAAATAACCAAGCAGAAATTGTGCGTGAATTTATAATTCTTATCAGCCTGGTGTGTGCTGTGCTAGAGCGCTCGTAAACTACTCGGCTTTTCCTCCAGCAGCTCCCCTGTAGGTGTGATTTCTTTGTGTATGTTCCAGGTAGCTGCAAGAGTTTACCCTTAATTTTGGATCCACAAAGAGTTTTGTGTTCGGTAACTGTGAGTTACAGCCCCCCTCAGTGAGGGAAACTGTGTGTAACCATCCCAGGGACAGGAGCTGGGGTGTGTTTCCCTTGATTTCAAACAGGTTTGATGTTTCATATGTCTCCTTCCAGCTCATCTCCACGTCACTCTGCATAGAGAGCACTGCTCCTTTCCCCAAAACACGGATGTGAGGCTCGTTCTTCCGGGAGAAAGGGGATTCTTAAGAATAGATTATCTCTTATTCAAATGGAAATTACTTGGAAGCCCTGAATGTGCCCGAAGAGAGCTGCAGGCTGAGCTGCACTGGGTGACTGCGAGCTTTTGAGCCAGGATGGGAGCCGGATGTGTAGGGACCAGCCTGGCTGTGGAGACCTCTGGCTTCCTGGGAGGGAGAGGCAGCTCTTTAATCTGCCTTTACTAGGAAAAGCCTGCAACTCTCACTTCCCTGAACACTGGAAAAAGTGGAGGGTGATAGGTGGATATGAGAGAGTGACAGAAGGAGGAGAAAGAAGATCAATCCCACCCAGAGGGGCAGCTGTGCCCTTCCTGCTGGGGCTGCGTGGGACCTTGGTGGCGAAACACCGCTGAGCTGTGGGCACGCTTCCTGTGGAGCCCCTGCTTTTCCTCGCCATGAATCAAAGCTGCCCTGTGGGTACTGGGCAAATCCACCACAAAATAAGTGTTTTCCCCACACAGAGCTGGTACAGCCATTGATAAGAGCCTGGAGAGGGAGGACAGTGCAGGGTGATGCTGGGCAGTGGGGCTGGCAGTGTGCTGGTGGTCCAGCCTTTAACTGGGGGGCAGTTTTTAAGCTTTGCAGCAGGGAGTGTGAGGGAACAAAGGAGAGAAGTGTTTGCAGGTGATTTCTCATGGACCAGCTGGACATGGGATTTGTTCTGGGAATATGGATGTAGTCTGTCCTTTGGGGCAGAGGAGCAGCAGTGGGAGGGGAGAGCAGGAGGTTCATGGTGTGGGCCATGCTGTGCTTAATGCCAGGAAAAGAGGCTACAGGTCCAGCTTGTTGGGGCTGAGCTCTCCCTTTTTATTTGTGTCTTCTGCCTGGTTCCCTGCAGCAGAGAGGCAGGGAAAAGGGATGGCACTGAATATACATCAAAATGAGCAAAGAATTGGTGTGGGACAGCAGGAAACAGGGAATTGTACTGCAGCACTTGCCTGTTGCTTTCTGTAAGTTGCTGGAACAGCACCCTGTTCCAAAGGAAATAATCCAAGGTTTTCTCTGCTCCTGCACCCCAGAGATGTGGTGCTGGGTCAGTGCTGGAGGTCAGATGTTTTCCTCTGAAGATGCACAGGCTTTGTCCACCTGAGCTGTGGTGGCACCCTGGGAGTGGGAAAGCATTCCAGGTCTCCAGGGAGTAATGTCACTGTGAACCCTCTGAGCAGCTGCTTGGCCTTTTCCCCAGTGCAGATGCTGCTCTTGAAAGTCCTGCCTGCAGTCTGTGGGCCAGGGAAGCACCTGGGTCAGTCTCTTGTTTCTGCCCCTCTCCCAGAGCATGCAGCTGTGAATCTGAAGGGGTTTTTTTTCTCCTCCATAAATTCCATTTTCATAGTAAGTGCCTGCTCTCTTACATCATTTGCAGAGGTGACATCACTCTATCCCTGCCCAGAGTAAATTGGAGGGAGGATGGTAGAAATCTGGTTTTTTCCTAATTTTTTTAGGGAAGCAGAGAGGGGAATACTTTGCTCCCTTGATAAGTTTACAAGGTTTTGGGGAGGACACCTGGAAGTGCTTGAATGATGCCAGTTTGGATAGAAAAAGTGTCTATTGACGCTGGAGTGGAGTTACTGCTGACAATTACAAAGCCAGACTATTCCCTTTCCCACTGTGCCTCCTGTCAAGCAGATCTATTCCAAGGGCAGTTTGAGTTTTCTCTCCCGTCAGGAAACTGTCACTAGCCAGTCACATCAATTCCAAACAGATTTTATTTTTTCATGGCTTTGCTTATGGAGTGAGAAATCAAAGGAAGGAGTGATGCTGGTACCCGCTGGCAAGGAGATGGGCAAAGGTGATGATGCTTCTGCCTCTTCCTTTTCCTCTATTTTTTTTTCCTAGTGTGTTCTTTGCTTTTCTCTAAGCATTGTCTCCTTTGCCTTCTCCTGACAACCTGAGGGCTGGGAATCCTTCCAGATCTTTGTCTCATGATAAAGCTGAGCTTTCAAGAGGTGCAGCCTCAGCCACTGCTTTTTTTCGGGGAAAACCCAGTTGGAGTGAAGGATGCAAAGGAGGCAGTGTCCATCCCAGAGGATGCTCTGCCTGCACCCCAGCTCAGTGCCTGCTCCCAATAGGTGCCCCTGTGACTGTCACCACCTTTGCACAGGGGTTTTGCACAAGCTCTAGTGCAAAGCACCTCAACTCTGGGCATGTATATGGTGTGCCCTGTAATGTCACTGTGTGAGTGTCAGCCAGATGGGGCTTTTCAGCTTCCTGAGGGGAGTCTGGCCTCCGGTCGCATGTGGGTTCTCAGAGTGGAGCCCGTGTGTTCCATCGTCATGGGTGAGAGCAGGCTGACACGTGGGGACAAAATCAAACGTTTTTTCCAGCCCTCGAGGTTGTGCAGGTAATGTAAAAATACAGCTGGAATTTGGCTGGGTGGTGACATCCTCCCGGCGCTGCCGGCAGAGCCTCGGTGTTATCTGGCGGGTGCACAGAGCCCGGGTGTGGCTGTGAGCCCCAGAGGTGGCTGTGCCAATGCCTCTGTTTGTCAGAGACTCTGGCTAGAGTGCCCATCCCCAAATTCCTCGCTGGGCACCAGGAGGTCACATCCTTGTCCCTTGCACAGTCTCATCCAGAGCTGGTGGCACTGTGGGTGTGACATCCTTCCTGCTCTGCTTGAGTCCTGTGTGATGCAATGATTGATTGTCCCCAAATCTCAAGCCCCATCTAAGGGGATGAGAAAGATAACCCTGTTCCCTTTCCAACTGGATGCAGTTCAAAGGCTCTATTTTTAAACAGTTTCCACGGTGTGTGTCCTGTGTGTGCCTCGGGCACATGGGGCTTTCCTGTGGGATGTGTGCCTTGTGGGTGGAAAGGCAAGGGCATCCCGGACTTCGGGCAGTGCCTGCATTGCAGCCTTGACCAGGGAACCTTCTGCAGTTCCTGGAGAAATGTGGGGGGCATCAGGCAGTGTAGTACTGTGCCAGTGCAGCCAGCGGGTGCATGGGCTTTTCTCTGATCAGAGGGAATAAAGTATTCAATGAAAATCACCCTGTCCCTGTGGTTAGACAGCAGCTCTTCTTACAGGACAGGTGAAGTCATTAATTTTGTGGCCTATCCCAAACACGCTTATAAAAAGCTCCTTCCCAACCCCAAACTGGACACTTTTGCTGTTCATGGCAAAGCAGCTCATCCCCATCTTCGCTCCTTGGCTGTGATGGCAACCCGGCCTTAACTGAAGTGGCCTTGGGAGGGGTTGTGTGTCCACAGGGGAAGGGTGGGGAGAGGGGCCCTGCGTTGGCAGGGCACTGTTTGAGCTCATTGCTGTTTTTGAGGGTGTGCTCTTCCCCTTACTCAAGCCAGCCCACTGGCAGGAGGCTGCTGGGAGGGATGGGAGCCATCCTTGTCCCTGGCCCTGCCCTGGCATACTCGACTGTGTGGTGAGTGTGTGAATTCTCCCCAGGACTTGCTCTCCCATTATCCCTCACCTGTTATGGGGTGACGTCCCCATCCTTGTGGGAAGACTTTGTTAACACCAGTGAAACACCCGATGCCTTTTGTTCCCCTGGGATTACCTGTGCCCTGTAAAGAACTGGATAATTAATGGCAAACGGTGCACATTTTTCCAGGCCTGGCTATTCCTACTGCACCAGCAAACTTTTGTAAGAGCTGCCGATGGTGAAACTTGAAAGGATGGTTGGGTTTGTTTTTGTTTCTTCTCTCTCTCTCTTTTTTTTTTTTTCCTTGTTTGTTTATTTTTTAAGATGCTCTTGAGATATTGGGAAGCTCTGCTTTACACCACCCCTGGTCCTCGGGCGCTGAAACTCCGGGACTAATTCAAAGGAAATCTTGTTTCCCATCCCACCTGCTGGGTTAGGGACTTTCTGCTCCAAAGCAGCTCTGACTCTGTGGGTGTCTGTAGAGGTCCTTGGTGTGTCTGTGTCTGGGTGAGAGGGGAATTAGCTGTTAATAGAGTTAGTGATGGGAGGGCAGCACAGCACTGCTCTCCCCAGGAGTGCCGGGGACGGGGGCTGGTGGCTCTCGGTGCCATCTGCAAGAGCAGCTCCTGCGTCAGCATCCTTTATGTGCTGATGATCTGTGCCTGAAACTATACCCTGGGAGTGGAAATGAGCCTGAGAAAATACCTTCCGCAGTCCTTCTGGGGCTTGCATAAACACTATTTAAAATTAGAGCCACTCATTATGTTGGTATGTGTGTTTACCTTGACCTCTGACTTTTCAGCCTGCAAATGTGCCTGGTCCGGCACAGCCTGGAGTTGGGAGAGAGCTCAGGAGCAAAGCACTGGTAGATTTTCTATAATTAGTTTAAGGTAAAGAAGCTGGTACAGTATCTCCCCTCCAGGCTGACAGGGAAATAGAAAACAAAACTGCAGCCTGTCAGAGCTGAGCCTGGCTTTGATCAGGAACATCAGCGTTGGCTTCTGCTGGAGCGGTTTTGAGGGAAAGGGGAAGAGCAGCAATACTTGGCCACAGCTTTTCTTGCACGTGCTTGCAGAGAAATGAATACTTTTATTTTCCTACTCTCCCTCGCTATTTCCCAGCCAAAGCCATGCAGCAATTTATATTTTTGCTACCAGAGATGCCATCTTGGTTGTCACCCTGGAATAGCTGCTGAGCTGCGTGCCGGCATTGTCATGGAACAATATTTCTACTATTTGTTGTGGTAATAGTTGTTAGTGGCAAAGCAATTAACGTGTCACCTGCAGCACAATGAAATGTGACCTCTTTCCATCCCAGCACCCCTTTGGTGCCCAAGCCAGTGAACCTGGGCTCCCCTTGGCTCTGCTGGTTGGTGCCAGGGCAGTCCCAGAGCAAGGGTTGCTCTGGTGGGATGCCTGGGCCTGCAGGCTGGCTTGGAATGGTTGAATTTGTGGGAAGAGAACGTGTCCCACTGGGATGCACTGTAGCAATCCAGCGCTTCAGCAGCTCCCGGAGCTGGAGTTGGCTCCCCACCAGTTTCCTGTTGACGTCACCTGCTATTTCTCTGCTGCAGTTTTTACAACTGTTGAGCTTTCAAGGGTAATCGGAGCCGAGTCCGGCCAACCTCGGCAGCTGCCGATGAGGGAACGCGGCTCTACCTTCCCCAATTCCCCCCGCTTGCCTTCACTGCTGCTCCCAGCCTTGGGGACCCCTGGGATCTGGGGACACCGGGCGTGGAGGGCTCTGTGAAGCCGGCGGGCGCTTTGGGCCATGCATTCCCACTGAAAAGAATCATCGGTGCTTGCAAGAAGTGCTGTGCGCTGGATCCTGCGGGAATTTTTTCCCCTCCCTCCTCCAGTCCGCCCCCATCCCTCTCTTCTGCCAGGCGTGCCAGCACTGCTCTTCATTTCTGGGAAACCATGGACAAGAAGCAAGGTAGATGTTGCAATTTCCAAAACACGTGGTGGGGGAGAGCAAAGGGCTGATTTTGGTGCTAAAAGGGGCTGTGTAACTTTTTGGGGTCAATCCACACGGTTTTGTTTCTCCTGGCTTGGGCGGGGGGTTGGTCTTTGCAGCTGGGGATCTATTTTTAAAGTTGCATGTTTTGTGTGGGGTTAAAACTCCGGCGTCTTAATTGTAAGAAAAAAAAAAAAAATCAATTCCAGCATGTCTAAAGGAAAATATGCAGAGGGCAAAGCTGGCTTCTGGCTCTGGTTTGAGTCGCATTCCTGGGATGCAGGGTTTTCCAGCAGCTCTTTGCGGTTGTCCCCTGCCTGTTGCATGGGAAAGGTGGGTGCCCACGGCCCCAGCAGTCGGGAGCTCTGATTCAGCACAGGCTGAAAGGCTGTTTTGGGGCTGCAAGGGGCTTTTTCTGCAGCGTCGTTTTTTCCTGCTGCTCGCTGGCAGTTTTGCAGAAGTGAGGAGTGTGCTGACCCGCAGGAGCCCCTCTGCAGCGAGACCTCGGCGGGACGATGAGTGATGGCTCTCAGCAGGTTGAGAGCCCTTTTTCCATGGATAGCTTTTTCCACTCCCAACAGAGGAAAACAGCACAAAGTGTGCCTGTGAGGAGCTCGCTCTCATGACCAAGCACCCAAATTCCCCTCTCTGCTCTGCACCCTGCCTCAATTTTTTTTTTTTTCCTTGATGCTGTTTTGTTCCAACTCTTCTGTTGTAGCAGGGCTGGAATCCACCCTGCAGCCTTCTGCCCTATCCATGGCATTGGACTCTCCTCCTTGGATTGAGGAGAGCCGGGATGCATCCCAAACATTTCCCCCAGCACTAACAAAGCAGTGCAGCTCTTGGAGCAGCCTCCCGTGCCCAGGACTTCACCTGGGGCTGCAGCCAGAGCCCCGGGGAGGCAGTGGTGAGGTTTAATTTCAAAGGTCGACTCAGGCAAATAGTTTTATTTGCAGTTCTTTAGATTGTCGTGTTCCTTTCTCTCCGCCCACGCCAGCGGAGTGGGAAGGAAAAACCTCCCGTGGAGAGGTGCAACTTAATGGGGCTGAAGTTGGTAGTGGCAAAAATGAGGATTCCGGTGTTGAATTAGGCAGTTCCAGGAAATGTCTGGTGGTTCTTAACTGGTGGTGGTTATAGCATGAGAAAAAATTTTGTTGGGCTTTTTTTTTTCTTTCTTTAGGAGGAAATGGTTCCTTTCTTAGCATAAAGGATGCAGTTACGTGCCTGCAGCATCACGTGGGTTGCAATTTCATCCGCACCAGGAACTTCTGTCAGCTAATTTTCCCCTGCCTGGGTGCAGGGCACTGTGCCGTGTGTGTCTGTGGCTGGCAGCCCTTTCCTGTGCCCAGAATGGTGCCCTGCCATCCCCTGGGCTCGGGGCTGGCAGCAGAGCCCTGGGGCTTGCAGGGATGACCAGGACATGTCCCCAAACCTCCTTGTCCTGCTGCCGCCTGTTGGCCTTTGCAGAGGGATCTCTTGAGGGGAACTTGTGCTTGCAGACACCCCTTTTGCAAGAGCCCAGTGCCCTGGGAAACTGGAGTGTTTCCAGGATTTTCAGGTGACATAAGCAGTTGTGCACATTCTAGCAATTCCTCCTGCACTGACCCTCTTGGGATCCCAAATGTGGGAGGGATTGTGCTGAGTTTCAAGTGTAGGAGAGACAGTGCCAGGGACTCTCCAGTGGGAAGGAGCTGACAGCAGCTGCCTGTGGGGGCTGAAGGCAAATGCTGCCCTGTGACTGAAAGGCTTGAATTGCAGGGTCATGTCATGCCCATCCCACTGCCTTTCTGCTTCTCGCTTTTTTCCCCCCTTTTTTTTAATTCCCTTCCCTAGTTTTTCCTGCACTCTCATTCACCCTGAACAGGGCATGGGCTCTCCTTGGGGAGCTGTGGAAGCACTGGTGCCACAAGCAGTGGCAGAAGTTTGCAGCAAGGAGTAGTTCAGGCCAGCCTTTGGGAGCTGGAAATCTCATGGCAAATTTTAGGGGAGCTGTAACAAATGAATCCAATCTCTTCATCAGCTCCCTGGCTGCAAGGCAGCATCCTGGGTGATTTTATTCCTGCAGGCAAGGGCTGAGCTGGGTTTTCTGCCCGTCATAGGTGGTGCAGGCAGAGCCTGGGAGTGGTGGTGTAATACCTCCGGTTTAATCGGTGCTTTTTCAGGTTGGAACTAGGAAATGCTCTTTGGGGCTCGGCAGGACAGGCTGGGAAGGGGATGGTTGCTGACTCCAGCTCTGGGAAGTCAAGGGTGGTAGGTTGGGAGTACAGGGAAGTGTGCAGGGTGCCTCTGACAGCAGAGTTCATGGCCAGTGCACATTAAAAGCCTCTCCTGTGTGGAGCAGGGGGTTTGGAACAGGGAATCTCCGTGTTCCTTGCTGTCCTGCTGTCCCATGCCCCTCCTGCCTGCAAGCTTGGGCTCCACTGGACAACGCACCCCATGATTCCCAACCCCACACTGGGTGCTCCCAGCTCCCTCCAGCCTTGCTCCTGCAGCCAGGGCTGAGGAAGGGCTGAGGCCATCCTGCAGGAGGCTTGGCTCGGGCGCCTGTGGACCCTGCTCCTGCCCTGTGAGTCACGGCCGTGGTGCCAGGGGAGCTGCTGGTGGCACAGAAGGCGCTTTGTGCCGGCTCTGCAGGGTTACTATGGCAATTGGGGAGAGGGAGAGCAAACAGATGGAGCAGAATCCCAGCCAGCATGGGGGGATTTCAGGGCTTCGTGTAGCGGTCTGGCTGGTAACTGTTGGGGGGGCTGTGTGTGGAGCAGAGACCAGTCTGAGTTTTGGAGCAGGTCTTGGGGGTGAAATGCTCGGCACGGAGCTAAATCCATCCCATGGGATGGGATGGGTGCCCACGGCAAGCTCCCCAACTTGCCCAAGTGCAGAAGGACTTGGGGGACCCCAGTTTCTAGATTCTGTTCATGGCCTTCCACACTGAGTAGTGAGAGGCTGGGAGTGGAAGGGGAGGCGTTTCTGAACCCATGGACAGCGTCTCTTTCCTTTGGCTCCGTTTTGTGTTTGCTGCCCTTGTTACTCAGCTGGGTATTTTGTAAAGTGCCATCAATGGGTGTGTGGGGCTATTCATAGTGCCCCTTCCAGCCCTGCTGGGTGGGCGATGGGGAAGGGAAACTCTGCAGGCTCACAAATTAGAACTTGTGATTGCTCTGACATGGTCAGGTGGTTCCTATCCAAGCGGGATCGGTTTGGGATGGGGTGGCTTGTTGGCTGGTTTCACTGAGCTGGAAGTTCACATCATGGAAACTGTGCTGGTCTTGGAGCTTATGGGCCAGCTCTGATCCAGGAAAAGTGGCAGATAAGATGGGGGTATGGACTGATCCGTGCCGATTCCCTCAGCCAGGGGGGATGCTGCTGGTCCTGCAGCTGGGACCTTTGCAGTGTGTTGCAGAGCAGCTTTAACCTGCAACCTCAGTGAGATCTGCATTTGGGGAAGGACAAGGCAGGAAAAGTGAGTTCCAGGCACCTGTTTTCTCGGAGCTGGCATGGGGGCTGTCAGTGCTGGGGACATGTTGGGCACGTGTCACCTTTCTGTCCTGCTGCAGGAGCTCTTGCACGGTGCTGTGTCTCCTGCTGAAATTCCGGCTCCTCACCTCTCCCCTCCCTTCCCTGGCAGCCTTTGGAGTGCTGGACTTTGTCCACATGCCTGCTCCAGCAGCCAGGCAGGTAGGAGCTGTTTTGAAAGGCTGTCCAAGGCCACACTGAGCTGTTTGCTCCCAGCCCCGTGCCTGGAGCACACCTTGATGTTCCTGCTTTCTAATGGATCTTCCAGCTCTATGCAGCCAGAAGCATCTTTAGCTGCAAAGTGCAGCTGCCCCCTTGTCTCTCCTGGGGGGATCAGGACCTCGATGCTCTCAGCTGCAGCACTTCAGCCCCTTGGGGTCAGTTTATTTTCCCAGGAAGCTGGGATGGAATTTTCACCTGCAGGTTTCTGGCCTGTCCTGGCCCTGCCCGAGCCCCGTTTCTCTCTGTAGTAGTGGATGTTGTTATCTCAGAGCTGTTTGGAGTTGGGAGGAGAGGGACAAGAGCATCTTCTTGCCAGTCACGCCTGGTGCCTTGTCCTGGTGCCTCAGCCTGTGCAAGCCTGGATTTGTGAGGGGTTCACTGATCGCTGACAGTCAGCTCATGTCTGTTTTTTCCCTGTTTTCCATTTGTTGTGGATAGGGTGTCCCCTCTCCTGCTGGGACTAACCCCTTGCTTTTGCTGGATGTCTGGTGGTCATTGCCCTCCGTGCCAGATCCAACGCTGGCTCTTCCCGGGAAGGCGGGGCTGGAGCTGGGGCCCTGGGCCCAAGGAGCCTCTGGACAGGGAGCGTTTTTGGGAGCCCTGTACATCACTAATGGCATGGGGACCTCTTGTGGCTGGAGAAACAGGGATGGGGCCAGGCTTGGCTGCACTCCCAAAGCCCAGCTGCCTCCCTCTCCTGGAGCTCTCCTGGGTCCATGAGCCATGAGGGATACAGGGCTGCTATATGTTTTGCCTGCAGCATGAGGGCTGAGCTGGTGTCTCGTTTCTCTCTTTCAGATTCCAAAGGATCCTTGGAGCCACACAAACCAGGTAAGTGCCCAGCAGAAATTGCAGCTTTAACCCCAGAAAGGGTTAAATCCCAAAGAGAGGGGACTGTTAATGGCCATGAAGGGTAAATAGCATTTTTGGGGTACAGTGCTTGGCTGCAAGACCTGGAAAACGGTCTGTTAGTGCACCCTTGGCTATTTCTACAGAGAAATGCTTTACAGTGACATTGAGACCCACCTGTGCTTCTGGCTCTTGCCTGAAGTTCTGGGCAAGTGGTCACTGTGACCTTCTTGGCATTTTGCTGACCATGGTGAGGGGTCCAAGCCCTGCATTCCCTGCCTAGTGGCTGCTGGGAAGAGGATGCTTGAAGGAAAAAAGCAACAATCCATTTGCTCATGTGAGCATCTTCTCTTCCAGTGAAAGGCAAGAAGAAACGGGATCTGAGGATAACATGTGTCCCCATCAAACCACCCGCTGCCAACACAACGTAAGTATCTCTGCTGCTTAAAGAGGTTCTCCAGAGCTGGATTTGGCACTTCCTCGAGAGGAATGGCCTGTGAAGACCTCCCAAAATCATCATAGTTATTCTTTTCTTGTAAGCTGTGGCTTGTGGGTAGTGAGAAGGAATTGCACATGTGTGTGCAGACACGTGCACAGCGTGTGTCTCTCTGGGAGGTGCCTGTTTGATTTGAAATGTCCTAAAGGCAAAGACTCAGAATCCTCTGGGAAGCTCTCCTTAGTCTTTCTGCCACAGCTCTGCTGATGCCAAAGGGCAAAGATGTGGTAGAGAGAGCGAATCTGCCTGAGGGAAGAAGAGGGGAAGAACTTTAGTGGAGAGGAAGAGAAGAGATGATGGTAGGTGGACCACGACAGAAGCCAGAGGCACAAAGGTTGGGGAGTGCTTTACATGACCTGAGTATCAGGATTAGTTTGAGTTGCTTGCAGCTCCTTACCCTGCTACAAGGAGGACACAGACATTTTGCACTGTTGTGCTGTTTGCTGCCGGGGCCAGTGCCCAGCAGTATCTCAGGGCACTGGAATTTCTCCCTGCCCTGTTTGCTTCAAGCTGCTGATGCTTGTTATGCCATGGGGGAGAGCCCAGGGTAGCAGTGCTTGGTTTGACAAAAAGCAGATGGCTAAAATTCCACTTCCATGGTGCTCTTCCAAAACACTTTGGGCTGCATCGCCACTGCTGAACCTTGTTTGCTCCAGAAACCTGTTCTAGAGAACTCTCCCAGCTCCAGGAGAGCAGTGAAATCCCCAAAAGAGAAATATCGCTGCTGAAAACCCCAGGAAAGGGGGAGGCAGAGGAACTCCCCCACTGATGCTGTGCAAGCCTTGCACAGCCCTGCCCTGCGTGTGACAGCCACCTCCTTCCCCCATGGGCACATTTGTCTCTGCTCCTGCCAGAGTTTGAATTTCCCCTGGAGAAGGCCTCATGCTGGAGTCTACAGGGCTTTGCATGCCCAGAGGCTGGTGCAAGCTGTCCACAGCTCCTTTTCTCCCTGCTTTTTAAGCTGCAGTGCAAATATTTGCGCAGTGCAAGGCTTTTGCTCAGAGCCCAAAGTACTTCCTTGAAGCTGGAGGCTGCTCTGATGGGAATTGAGACTAAGCCAGTTGGGCAATCTCTGCTCTTAGAAGCTCCCAGGGGATGGGGAGAGCCCAGAAGTGAGGCACGAGGGGCAGGGGCAGAACTCTCATGATGGCTCTAAAAGTACCGTGCTGCCCATAATGGGAAGTGGGCAGCAATGAGGAAAAAAGCCATAAAAGATAACTTTTGCCTGCCTGGTGTTGTGCAGAGGGGTGACACTGAAGTGCTGCCTGCTCTGCCTGCCTGGAACAGGCAGCAGAGTGTACACAAGTGACTCACAGGGGAGGAATTACCTGTTGTTCCCTCGCGTGCGTTTTGGGCTGTGTGGCTGTGCTGTTACAACACCTGCCTGTCAAAACATGACAGCTGAGCTGCTGTGCCACAGAAACTTCTCATCCTGTCACTCTCGGCTCCTTGGGCTCCTCTCCCGAGCAGGAATGGTTTCATAGCCGGGTGGTTTGGTGCATGTCTCACCTGGCTGACTCCCCAGGGTTCTCACTGTGCCTTGTGGGTGTGGGGTGAGGTGTTACTGGCACGATTTAAAGCATTTGTGGGTGTTTGGAGGGTTGGAACCCACGACGAGGCACAGCGGGGGAAAGAAGTGGCTGAAAGTGCTCAAAGGAATGTGAAACCTGGCTCTGGCCAAGAGGGTGAATGAAGTTGAGCTTTCTCCTGATTCTGTCTCTTTTCTTGCAGGCCCCCGAGGAACTTGGACTCCAGGGCGTTCATTACCATTGGAGATAAAGTACGTGTCAGTGGGATTTTTCTTTTTGCTTGCTTCCCGTTTTGTTTTCCCTGGGCATGGAGAGCTCTGTGGATAGTGCCTTGCAACCTGTCAGATCAGGAGTGCAGCCTCACAGGATGCAACTTTGCAGGGATGGGACGTCCCACAGCAGGACCTTTTCCCTGTGGAGCAGTGGGGTGTCCATGTGTATTTAGATCAGTGACTGCTGGGGAGCTGAATGTGTCACCTCACCTGTAAGATGCCTGTGCTCTTTGCTGGCTGGGCTCTCCTGCCTGCAGGAGGCAGGTGGGTGCCATCAAAGGCCATGTGGGCAGTTCTGTCCATAGTGGATGATTACAGTGGTCTCTTGAGAGCCCCACCAGCCACCTTGGTCTGAATGGATGGAGAGAAGCTGTGGCTGCCCCATCCTGGAAGTGTCCAAGGCCAGGTTGAACATGGCTTGGAGTGACCTGGGATAGTGGAATTTGTCCCTGCCCATGGCAGGGGGTTGGAACTGGATGATTTTTAAGGTCCCTTCCAATCTAAACCATTCTCTGATGACCCAGCCCATCTGTCCTAAACCAGGGTGGCTGCACCAAGCTCACAGACTGCCCCAAACAAAGTCCCTTTATCCTACCTACCCACAGGTCTGTTGCTGCCTGAGGCCCAGGAGAAGCTGGGCCCAAAGCTTCTCTCTGGTTCTCCAAAGTCTTTCCTAGTGACCTGATGAAAAACACTGCTAGAAATAGCCACTGTCTCTCTTTTATTTCATTCTCTTGTTATGGGCTCTCTTGGAGCTGCAGAAGCTGTTTGCAAACGAGCTAAAAATACCCTGCATTGGATTAGCCCTATATCTAGACCCTTCCAGGCTGGGAGGTGGCTTGGCTGATGGGATCTGGGTCCTTTGGCCTCAGTGCAAGGATTAGGGGAGAGGAGTGGAAGCTTTGGCTGGGTCCAGGGAGCAGTCCTGCTGCCTGTGCCGTTTTCTGGGCCTGTGTGTAGCAAGAACTCTTGAGAGAGATGCTCTTTGTGACAGCCTGGGCACGGTGTGTGTGAGGGGACAGTGCTGCGGCTTAGGGAAAACTCTCTAGAGTAACTTCCTTGCCTGCTCCAGTGGTTGCAGGAAGAGTCTGGTCTGGGTATTTTAGAGTGACATGATAGAGAAGAGGACTTGGGCAGAAGTCCAGCTTTAGGAGCGGGGGTGGGTGGTGACCTCGGGTCCATGGGATCTGCACAGGCCATGCTGTGCATCCCATTGTCCTGGGAGGGAAATGGCTGGCTCCATGGGTGCATCCATCACCTCTCGTTGCTGGGCAGGACAGTGCTGGTTCCTGGAGTGTGCTGGGAACCGCCAGCTTCTGGGGAAGCCTCAGGGCAAATGCCAGGAAAGGAAAAACACAATAACCTGGAACAACTGCAGAACACGTGTCCGAAAAGCACCACCAGATCCTTCCTGGAGGCCCCCGCGAGCCCGCACTGCTCCTCTGCCAGCTGCTGCAGGCGGGAGGTCGGACATGTCCCCTCAGCCCTGCTCTCCTCATTTCAGGATCCACGTCCTGCCCAGGAAAGGGCCGGCACCTTCCTGTGCTGGGCAGAGCATGGCTCAGCGCTGAGCTCAGGCACAGCTCTCCCTCGCTCCCTGCCTGCCACATCTGGCTGGAATCAGCAGTCACATCTGGCTGGAACCAGAGGAGCTGGGGCTGGCGGGAAGGTCCAGCAGAGCTGGTGGCTGCTGCCCATGCTGTGGCCAGTGTGGAGGGGACAGTGCTGGCCTGGCAGCCACATCTCCCAGCCTGGCTCCTCCACGCCAGAGGCTGTTTCCACTCTCCCCGCTCAGGGCGTAGCTTGCAGGCACCGTATCCGGAGCTGTGCTGTGCTTGTTTCCCACCCTCGCTGCCTTTGTGGCCACTGGGGCAGTTTGGCATCCTGGTATTATTTTCGTTCCCTGAGACCGGAGGAAAACTGGAGGCTGGATAAAGCCTGGCTAAAAGGAGGCCTGTGACTTATTAGGAGTGATGAATGCAGCATCCAAAAATAGTCTGTGTCTCACTTGGTTCATGCCCTGCCCAACAGAGCCAGCAATTACAGGGGAACATGTCTTTAGGGAAACTTGTTTGTGGGTTGTGCAGGAGCTTGCTGGCTCCCTGCTGTGTCAGGCACTCGCTGGGGTGAGCACTGGCCATGGTTTTGTCCCAGCTTGAAGCAATACTTACATAGTTGTTTTCTTGGTGTGAACTCAGGTTCTACCTTGCTGGCAGCTTTTTGGTGGTAGGAGAAAGTATTGAAAGCAGGTAAAACCTGTTTGAACTTGCTGATAATTAGAAATGGAGTTGCTGTATGCATCCCCTCAGAGAGAGGCTTTGCACAGGTGTTACTAGACACTCACAGGTGTATTTGTGACTGATGATTTTTGGGATGTGGGAAGAGGTGAGGGATCCCTGGCTGCACACAGGGGTTTGGAGCTGTGCTAGAGGCTCCTGACTGCTGCCTGTGTTGGCACAGGAGCTGTTAAAATCCTGCAAATAGTGCAGCAACTGCAGAAATACCCTTGTGTGGGTAATCCCCAGCAGGCAGAGAGGCACCAACCTTTGGTGCCCTTTTTAGTGGCAACGTTCCCTGGGCTTAAAGGATGAAAGTCTTGATCTCCAGCTGCAGAGGGGGAATTAAATGAGCCCTGGTGAGTGTGGGGTGAGAGGGTTTGGACTGTGATTCAACAGAGCCAAAAATACCCCCATCTTCTCCAAGTGTGGTGCCTCTGGAGTCCTGTAGGTACCATTGTTTGAAATGCTCTGCAGAGTGAGCTGAAAGTGTTGCTGATGTCCTTGTTGATAAATGTGCTTGTCCCTGATGTAGTTTTGTCCTCTCTCCCTAAAGAACTTCGAGGTGGAAGCTGATGACTTGGTGGCCATTTCGGAGCTGGGCCGTGGGGCCTATGGCGTGGTGGAGAAGGTCCGGCACGCGCAGAGCGGCACCATCATGGCCGTGAAGGTGAGGACACCTGACCAGGGTGGGGATCAGGGTGGGCAGCTCCAAGGCAGCAGAGGAACTGCTGAGCTCCACTGGTTGTGGCAAAGTGGGGATGGGCTTATCTGGGTTTGGCAGCCTCTGGTGTTCCTGGTGTGGCTTGACTGGTGAAGGGTCTGCGCTGATACTGGCTGGGCACGGTGGGATTGATAACAGGCTTGGAAATCCAGGATTGGTGCCTGCAGCGCAAGGCTGGGATGTCAGAGTGCCTGTCCAGGCTGCTGGCCTGGCCCTGCATTCGCTGCAGAGTGTGCCAAGAGTCTGGCATTTGTTAAGGTTCTGCCTGGCAGAGGCAGTCTGGGCGTCTCCTCCTGCGTGCTGCTGGCTGCAAAATAAGGATGAAGCGCTTGCCCTGGCCCCAGAACTGCAGGTCCTGAGTCAGGCTGGGGGATGATGGTGTTACCCCACCTACACCAAACCTTTTTCTTTCATGTTTGTCTCAGAGGATTCGAGCCACTGTGAACACGCAGGAGCAGAAGAGGTTGTTGATGGACCTGGACATCTCCATGAGGACAGTTGACTGCTTCTACACAGTCACCTTCTACGGAGCCCTCTTCCGTGAGGTACTGACCTGGTGGGCACCTGGGGCCTTGGGATTGCGCTGGAGGCACCAAACTGTCCCCAAACACCTCTGTGTTCTTCAGCCCAGCTCTTTAGCTCCCATGGGTTTCCAGGGAATTCCCTCTCAACTGCTTTCTCTCCATCCACAGGGTGATGTGTGGATCTGCATGGAACTCATGGACACCTCCCTAGATAAATTCTACAAGAAAGTACTGGAGAAGAAGAAAACCATCCCTGAAGACATTTTGGGGAAAATGGCTGTGTCTGTGAGTGGCTCTTGGGTTCTTACATGGGTTTGTGCATCCCCTGAGCCTGTTGGAGGCCTCTCCTGAGGCCTGTGGTGTGTTTGCAGTGAGAGGCTGCTGCTGCGTGTGACTGATGGGCACTTTTTCACTCTGTTTGTCCCCAGATTGTACGAGCTCTGGAGCACCTGCACAGTAAACTGTCTGTAATCCATAGAGGTAAATGCTGGAAGGGGTTAGTGGAGTGTGGCTCAAGATCTAACCTTGATATAAGCTAGGGGAGGACTCCTTCCCAGGTGTGGTGTGTCCCTCTGGGGTGCCTAAAGTGGTGTCTGCTGGTGCTTAGGACTGTGGTGAACAGATCTAGATGCTTGTTCCTGAGCTGCATCCCTTCTTGCAGGATGTTGTTCTCTTCCTCCTTTCCAGATGAAGGGTTGAAAGTAACAACAGAATTCCTCACTACCTGTATCTTATGAGCATCTCTGTCCCTCTTGGAGTACAGAAGTGCCTTGAAGGCAGCTCTTGGAGATAAAATCCCCAAATCCTCCTGGCTGGGTAGTTTTAGCAAAGTGAGGGCTGAAGGACTCCTTAAAAAATCACAGATGGGAATTGTAACACCCAGGTCCTGCTCTCCATCCTGGTGTAGTCTCTTGTGTAGTTGTGGACAGATCGTGATGTGCGTGAGACAAACTGTCCTGAAGATTTGGTAGAGTTCTGCTTTTAAGGCTATGCTGGGCACATAAATCTCTCCTGGGGAGCTGGGGATTAACTCCTCAGCATTTTATTTCAACCTTTTTTACCTGCTGGGTTGGAGAGGGGACTTGTTCTCCCTGAAGGACATGGCTGTAATTTACCTGCAAACAATTTTTATTGAAATAAAACTGGTGGGGTTTTGTCTCCCTTCCCTTGTGTTGGGGCCTGCCTGGTCCCTCCCAGGCCTGCAGGGAATTGCCTGTCTTGTATCAGACTCTTCAATACCCCTGCAAATGCCCAGTTTGCCCTCTTGTATTTCCTCTTAGATGTGAAACCTTCCAATGTGCTGATCAACAAGGAGGGACACGTGAAGATGTGCGACTTTGGGATCAGTGGCTACTTGGTGGACTCTGTTGCCAAGACCATGGATGCTGGCTGCAAACCCTACATGGCTGTAAGTGCAGCCCTGTGCTTCTAAGACGCTGCTGCTTAGAAATCAGTCTGTTCCACCTCCACCCTGAGATAAAAGCCACTCGAGAGTGCTCTGGTCTCCCTGACTCAGCAGAGCCTCCAAGGGTGGGATCACACTCCCTGTAAGCCCAGCTCTGTGTGTTAATCCCACAGCAACTCTTTCTCTCCCCTTCCATTTGCAGAAGGATACAAAACTGGCTGGTGCTGTTTGTGGCACTGCTTCTTGTTGGATAGAAAGTGCTGAGGCTTTTCTTGGCAGGGTCCTTTCATTTCATCCTCAAGTCAGTATGAATTTCCCTTTGCCATCTGTGGCATCCATGTGGGAAGCGTGTGCTCCTGAGGCAGGGATCGTGCAAGTCTCACTCTCCTGCAAAGAGGGGAATTGATGTGAGTTGTGTGGAGCAAGATGTGGCTTTCATCAGTTCTAGATTTAACCTCAGACCCTGCCTCCCTAGGGACATGAGCCCGGGGAATCCATCCAGCCTGGCTTTTGGAGCCAGGTATTTGTGGGGTTTGCACTGGGAAAACAGGAGTGGTAACATCTCCCATTTTGCTGTTACAGCCAGAAAGAATAAACCCTGAGCTGAACCAGAAGGGCTACAATGTGAAGTCAGATGTCTGGAGCCTTGGGATCACAATGGTAATGCCAAGGGCTAGGATCTGTATCTGCAGCCCTGGGGTTGGGATGGGGTTTGGGCTGGTGGGGCTGTACCCTTGCTGTGAGCTGGGTGGGTGCCCATCAAGCTGGACTCAATTTGAGCATGACAGCTCAGGGCATGATGAGGTTAATTACCCAGGGAATTCAGGCTCCCAGTGGACAATATCAGGATGATGAGTATCCAAGAGTCTGGCTTTTAATTGCTCTGCAGTTCCCTGTGTGCTGGCTGAGGGGTGGTCAGTGGAGCAGGGTTTGCTGCAGCTGGGTCTCAGCCTTCCTGCTTCACCCCCCATGTCAGCAGAGCCTTGCAGGGGATTCCAGTCCTGCTGCAGTGAGAGCTGCTGTGTGTGGTTTGCAGCAAATCCTGCCTGTGGGGTAGCTCAGAGCAGCCAACAGGAAGGGGAAATACTTTCAGTTCCAACATCGCAGCTGCTCGCGATGGTTTATCTGCCTCCTGCAAGAAACTGATCTTGCAGAGAGCAGCTGAGATCCTCTGGCGCCAGAGGACAAAGGAAATCCCAGCTGTTGGCTCCAAGGGATGCTGCTGGAAAACACGGCTCCTGCTTTCCAGGAGACTGTCTCTCTGAGGGTAGATTATTTTCAGGAATTTTTCCTGTGCCCTCTTAGCTGTAGCCTGTGTTTTGGAGGCTGCATCCCTGCATTCGTGTGCGCTGTCTGGGCAAATATTCCCTCTTCTCCAGCGTGGTCTCATCCAGTGTTCCAAACCCAAGCCCCTCTCCCTGGTGTCCCCATGCCAGTGCAGAGCTTGGCAGGCTGACTGGAAATGTCATCAGCTCTGAGCTGCAGGAAGCTGTGGGATGGGAGAGTCTGAGTGATGGAATATCCAAGCCTTTCCAAAGCTGGAAGGGAGAGAGGACCTTACTGAAAGCTGGCCAGCCTGCGGCTGAATGGAGCCCCGGAATGTTTGATTCCCTCTCGTGTCTTCCTCCTGGGCTGGCTTCCTGTTCTGTTTTGTTTTGTTTTCTTTATGAAGGGGTTGGATTGATTTCAGACCAGACAGTTTTTGGGCCATTGAGTTGCAGGGCTGTTCCAGGCCTTCCTGGGCTGGTGGCTTCATTCAGTTTTCCAGCAGCAGGAACTGAGCTCCCCTGACCAGAGCCAGAGTCAGGGAGGGACACTGGGCTCTGTCCCCACTCTGCCCTTTCAGGGTTTTTATTCCTCCCATTCCACCCTACTAGGCAGGTGTGGAGGTTCTGTTGCCCATTTTGAGACAGGAACTGATCCTTGGCATGAGGAGACTGCCTAAGAGCTGTGACAGACTTTTTCCTGCTTAAATGAGGGATGGAGCAGAGGTGACTTGTAGGAAGAACCCAGTAATTTAGGTGGTTTTGGCAAAATGATGTTCTAGCACTTAATTTTTCTTGTGTTTGTGGATTTTTTGTGTGTTTAGCTCATGCAGTTGCCAGCCCAAGGCCCAGAGGCTGCCTTAGGGCCAACAGAGCACTTTGGAAGCCAGTGCAGAAACTGTGCGCTGTTATTATCTTTTTAAATAATCCCATTTTACATATCTTTTGTGACTTCCTGTAAATGCATTAATATGCTGAACCAGCCTCAAAAGGAAGTATTTTTGGCCTCTGGGTCTTTGTGTTTTTAAAAAAAAAAAAAAAAAAAAGTGGTATGACCCAAATTGAAAATGGTTTGTAAGGAAAGAGGGTTTTCCTTTGAATCTGAGCTGGCTGAACATCGTGGGTTTGTGCTTGGTGTGTGTCTCACGTTGCCCTGCCTCCCTCCCCAGATTGAACTGGCCATTCTCCGCTTCCCATACGAGTCCTGGGGGACGCCCTTCCAGCAGCTCAAGCAGGTGGTGGAGGAGCCCTCGCCCCAGCTGCCGCCCGAGCGCTTCTCCAAGGAGTTCGTGGACTTCACAGCACAGTGGTGAGGCTGCAGCAGGGACTGCTGGCTCTCCCAGCCTGGCTGAGGAGGAGCCCTGATCCGTAGGGGTTGGAGTGAACTGTGGGGCTGGGTTTGCTGTCCTTTGGAAGCCCATTTCTCCCCTCCTCGCTGTACCTGGTGCTCAGCATGGCAGGAAGCACTGCCCAAACTGGTTTTGCTCTCGGCCTGACTCACCCAGGCTGGTTGGAAGGTGCAGAGGTTTCTCTTCCCCTTTTCCTGTCACTGCTGCTGAAATGTTGGTGTTTTCTGGCAAAGTGGCAGTGAAACCAGGAAGCACCCCTGGCAGCCTCTGGGTGAAAGCTGCTTTGTGGTTTTGTGGGAAGCTGCTCTCCCCGCGGTGTCCTCTGCTCCCTGGGTGCTGCTTGAAGCTGCCAGGCAGAGGCAAACTCACCCTGCAGGTGCTGGGAAACCATCTCCTGTCCTCCCCAGCTGTTCTGGTCTGTGTGGGGCAGACTGCAGAGCTGCTTGGCTTGTGCTGTTTGTGGCAAAACACTGAGTTGTCCTTTCCAGTTACTTGCCTGGCTGCTTTGCTGGTGTTTCAAACCTGCTCAGCCAAGGAGGGAAGACGAGCATTTAATGTTGGTTGGGAAGGGGAGATCCCCTATGACAGACCATGTACAGCAAAAGAAAAAGATCCTACAGCCGTTCTCTCCCATTTTTTTTTTCCCCTTCCAGCTTAAGGAAGAACCCAGCTGAGCGAATGAACTATTTAGAACTTATGGTAAGTGCAGAGATATTTCTGCTGGTCTTTATTCCCAATTTTGAAACTCAAATCAGTGGTCCAGCAGGAAAATGGGACAACATGTGGGTGATTTTTCAGGCACAGAGTAGGATGGGTGTAGTGTGTCTGAGGTGGAGGAAGGGTGTGTTGATTTCACGGGTGTTAAGGTCAGGGTTTCCAGGTGTTTTCTCCTTCTGTCCTGTCTGCTCTTGGAGAGTTTGGACCTTGAAGGATGGTAGTACAGCTACTAAGGTGGGGTGTCCCACTGGGACTGAACCAAAAAATGCCAAAGTTCATCTTTTTAGCTGAAGAATGGTGTCCATGGGAGCCTGGGGAGGAGGTTGGTGTCCACCCCCAGCTGTGTGGCATCCCCTGGGGTCTGTGCTTGGCCTTGTCCTTCCTCAGATGTCAGCTGACATTGTCTTTGGTCTCATTGGCAGGAACACCCTTTCTTTACCTTGCACGACACCAAAGAGACTGACATGGCCTCCTTCGTGACAGAGATCCTCGGGGAAGACTCCTAACTCCCAGCTCCCAGCTTCCTGCAGTCCCTGCATCCCGGCTTCCCCGCAGGAGAGCGACCGAGGACTCGAGTTCATGGTGGTTTGCACAAATTGCACCTCCCCGGCCTGGGGGCATCTCTGGCCCCATTTGGCCTTGAAATCTCTTTGCCCAGAGAAAAAAATCCCCCAGGAGGAGCCTTTTGAAGCCAACACCTTTCCAGTTAAGCCACGGACTCTGAAGGCTTAGGAGGTCCCAGGAGAGGACCATGCCCACGATGTCTGAGCAGGCAGAGGGTGCCAGAGGCCACCTCCCCTCCCCAGTACCTGCTGCACAGCGCAGGGGGTTGTTTCTTTGCTGCCTGGGGAAGACAGAATCAGTGCTGCTGTGCTTCTCCCACTCCTCTCCTGCCTGCACAAAGCCCCTTCCTCGGAGTCTGGTCTCGCTTGCCTTCCCTTTGTACCTGGCTCTCTGCCCCCAGGAGCCCATGCAGCTTTAGGGGCTTGTGGGGCCCCCTGGGCTGCTGTTCGCACCAGAGGCTGTTCTAATGCCTGGCTCGACACCTTAAGGACCCTTTGAGGTAGCACCAGGCCAGGCATCCCTCTCCCTCAATCAATGCTGCTGCCTTGGGGGGGAAAAAAGGCATTTTTCCACAAGCCCACTGTGACACAAGCTACAGCCCACACTGTCCCCACGCCTGCCCATGGACTTCATCCAGCATCCATCCCTTCCCTCATGGGCACAAGGTGAGGGAGAGACAGCAGGTCCCCCATGCTGCCTCTCCTCCTTCCAGCTGTGGGCTGGGAGGACACATCCCTGCTCCGGGCATCGCCTTCCGCAGCCCTGGCTGCCTCCAGCTTCCCTGGCTCCTGGAGAGGACGCTGCTCCATCTGCTTTCCAACCTGGAGCTGATGTAAGACCTTGCACTGTGACACCTGCTCGTTCCGGAGGCTGAACTCGCACCCCTCGTGTCCCAAACTGTCCCCAATCCCTGCGGGTGCCAGCGAGAGCCAAACTCCAGTGACTGGCCCGGGGCTGCCGGCAGTTGTACATTTGATGTCTATATATAATGGACTTTGTAACATGTTTCCTAGGTTTAATCTAACTCGCTATAAATTAAAGCCCTTCTGTGTGGGAGGAGGGAGGAGCAGTTCCTTCTCTGCTGACAAATCCACTGTGAAAACCTGATGTGTTTCCCCATGCTCCCAGCCCGAGGAGCCAGGGGAGCAGGAGGGGTTTCTGGCTTCTACTGTACATGATCATGGATAAATGCACCGGCTGTGGATTTTGGTTTTGTTTTGTTTTGTTTTGTTTTTTTTTTTTTTTTTTGAATAATTGAGTTTTTCCGAAGGATTTTTTTTTTCTTTTCTAATATATATTTGTGTGTGTCTATGTGTGCTCTATATATATTATATATTTTTAAATCAATGCTGAATGTGTGGATGTCTATGTGGCCAGCAGATCTGGTGGAATAATGTTGTTCTGGCTAAATTTAGGCAGGTGGGGAAAGGGGTCACTAGAAAACACTTTGGCCTAAAATAACTTTTTTTTTTTTCTCTTTTTTAAAGAAATGCATCTATTTTTTAACTGAATCTTTAAAAAATGTTATTCCTGAAATTCATACCCTGGAGGTCTGGATTTCAGGGTCAATTTCCAGTGTGCAGGGTTCCCCTCAATGAAGAATGATGTCCCCTAATGCATTATCCCACCTCCTGCAGTCCAGGGTTTGATGTGGTGCTGGGCACCCCCTGCCTGGGAACTGGGGTGCTCCACACCATCTACCCCCATGAGCTGCTCCTGGGAAAGCTGCTTTGGGGCAAATGGTTTTCAGTCCTTGGGACATCACACAGCCGTGCTTTTCCCTGTGCCATCCCTCTGATCCCCCTTCCCAGGTTGACAAACCCTGAGAGAACCAGCCCAGGTGAAGCTGTACAAACCCTGTTCAGCTTTGGTTCGACCCTGATCCCCCAGCCCAACTCTGGATGGAAAATAAGGAAGTGATTGATGTTCTCCATGTCTCCCTCATCCTGTTCTGCAAACCACCCGACACTCACCTGTACCTGCTTGGTTTGCCAGCTTTGCTGCTGCGATGTACAACTGTATTTTTTTTTCATAGTTGGTTACTTTGGATTATTTTTGTTTTGAGTTGAGCTTTTGGTTTCTTTTCCCTTCTTTCTTTGTTTCAACCCCTTTCCCCCTTCCTTTATCTCACCCTTTTTTTGGTGCTTTGGGGAATGGTGTTCATTTTTTAAAATTTGTTTTTGCATGCTTTTTATTTTTTTCTGCATTTCTCCTGGAGAAAGTCCTGATTTCTTTATTTTGGGAAAAGGGACCATCTGCCCTTTCAAATGCAGGGGCGATGGCTCTGGGATGGGCTTGGGCCCCTGTAGATGTGTAGAGGCTTTCCTGAGGAGGCAAACACACCACACCTCCCTGTGCCATCTGCTCTGCTTCATTTAACACAGATCTTACCTGTGTACATCCCATGTCCCTTTTCACCTCCCTGCTTCCCTGTCCCACCTGGTTCCCTCTGCACTGGCAGTTCCTTGGGGAGAACCAGCCTCGCTTTAAGCTGGGTGAGGAAGCCCCTCTCCCCTTGTAGTTTTGGGAATGGCCTGTACCCCTCAACCCCCATCCTTGTTTCCAATAAAATTCACCCTCAAACTCACTGCTTGTCTCCTCTTGTTCCTGTTTGAGCATCAGCTCGGGGCTGTTTGGGGCAGCAGCTTGGAGTGGTACCCTGCTTTCTCCTTATAGTGTGGAGTGATGCTGCTCTGGATTTGGGGAGTGTACAAGCTCTGACCCTTGACATGGGATCCCTGGAGCAGCTCCCCTGGAACTGGGGGGCCAGCAGCCTGGGGAGGGATCCTGCTACCTCTGTACTTTCTCCTCTTGTGGAGTGATGCTGATCCCAGTCTGGGGCTGGTGCCACCCGGGAACCCCAAAGCAGCATCCCAGGAGTGGGAGCCCCGGAGCGCTGCCCGGGGCTACGCAGGGTTCTGCTGCTCTTGCGGCCGGGCAGCAGGGTCGGGGTGTGGGTTTCTGGGACAGGGGGTCCCGGGGCAGCACCCTCTGCCCGTGGCCGCGAGGGGGAGGCAGCGCCCGGCGCCGGGACCCGGCGGGATGAGCCGGGACCCCGCGGGGGATGAACATCCACCGGGATCCCGCGGATGAGCCGGGACCCCGCGGGGCATGAACATCCACCGGGATCCCGCGGATGAGCCGGGACCCCGCGGGGGATGAACATCCACCGGGATCCCGCGGATGAGCCGGGACCCCGCGGGGGATGAACATCCACCGGGACCCGGCGGGATGAGCCGGGACCCCGCGGGGGATGAACATCCACCGGGATCCCGCGGGATGAGCCAGCCCCGCGGGATGAGCTTCCACCGGCGGCGGGACCCGCCGGGAGTCCCCCCCTTTCCATCCCAACCCGCTGTGACCCCCCTGTCTCGGCACCTCCCCGCCCTCTCTCGAGGGCAGGGGCGTCCGGGGGACGGAGCTTCAGGTTTGGCGGGGGGTTGGGAGCAAGGAAACAGCTCCCTTCCCAAATATTTTCCCTGTCAGTCTTCTCCAGGCAGGATCAGGCCGGAGACACTGTGTCCCTCAAGCACGGGGATCTTGGTGTCGATGCTCTGCGGAAATGGGGCCGAGGTGGGGTCAGCGATGCTGGGGAGAGCAGGGACCCCAGGAACACCCATTCGTGTGGTGTGGGGACACGCTTGGAGGAGGCCTGACCTGCCGGGAGCTGGAGTCTGCTCTGTTCCAATTACCAGCTTAATAGCTACATCGAGACCATTAAAAATGCATCAGTGCCTCCGAGGGAAGAGCTTCAGGAGAAGTGGAAAATTCATCACTTTGAGTTCCCTTATTAGGAGAAAAGGTGTTTTTTTCCCCCCATTTGTCTCAAACAGAGGCAAAAAAAGGTTATTTCTGCCTGGTGACTTCCCCATGGGACTGTCACGAGGTGCGAACAGGCAGTGCCCAAACCTGGGTGAGAAGGACACAGCTCCCGCTGCAGAGAAGGGAAAGCTCAGCACATCCAACACAGGGAGGGGACATGGGGACCATCAGGGCTGCAGCAGCTCAGTCCTCCTCAGATGAAGGGCCAGCAGCTTTCCCTGCCCTGTGCTGAGAACACGTGTTGATAGCAGTCCCTCTAAAAGGGCAGGCCCCAATGCGCTCTCCCAGTACAGTGCAGGTGTTTGTACTGGTCATACTGGTCCTTTGCTGGGCTGGTTCATCAGGAACTGTAGTGGTAGGACAAGGAGCAATGGGCTTGAACTGAGGGGGGGAAATGTAGGTTCAGTACACGTAAGAAATTCTGGGCTGTCAGTCTGGGGAGGCCCTGGCACAGGTTGCCCAGAGAAGCTGTGGCTGCCCCATCCCTGGAAGTGTCCAAGGCCAGGCTGAACTGGGCTTGGAGCAACCTGGGATAGTGGAAGGTGTCCCTGCCCATGGCAGGGGTTGGAACTGGATGAGCTTTGAGGTCCCTTCCAACCCAAACTGCTCTGTGCTTCTATTCTACGGTGGTTCTCTCCAGGAGCTCCTGAGCTGGAGCTCACGCTGTTCCTAAGAGCCGTGTGCGGAGGAGGGCTGGCTAATGAATTAGCAGGGGGTGTGATGATGCAGCCAGTTTTCTGGGGCTGAGGGTTATTTATTTTGTTTAATTTTTCTTTCTTTTTTCTTTTTTTTTTTCAGATGGTGGCTGAGCCTGTATCTAGGACAGGGGTGGTTTTTTTTGGTTCAGGTGGCCTGTGGGCACCTTGTAGCTCGATAGTGTAAATTAGCGAGTTCACCCAGGCCAGGGGTTTGTACGAGACCTGTTCTATCCTCCCCTAATAGCTGCCTCACCCAGAAACTTCCAAAGCTCTTGTAGCACCTAAGCACTAATGAGCTGAAGCTGCAGAATAGCAATGAGGCCTCAGGAATATGGATCAGCCTTTCCTGGCCCAGCCAGAGGCTCTAAAATTTTTTCAGCTGGCACCCAGAGGGACCAGTGCAGCCCAGCTGGGAGGGAAGGGTTTAAGTGAGGTGCATTAGGTGGAAAAGGTCTTTGCTGCCCATGAGGAGCAGCTGGGAATGTCTCCTAGCTCTCCTCTCCAAACACAAGGCTAAGTAAAGCTTTTTTTGAGGTAAGGAGAGCTCAAACTCTGGTTTAACCACCAGTATCCAGGCCTTTTAGTGCCCTGCCTTTTCCCCCTGATAATTGGTCAGCCCTGAGTTGGAGTTTCTATGTTTTGCTCTGTTTTTACCACTGGCTTGGACAAAGCATCTCCAAGCATTTTCTGTCTGTCCCAGCAGCCTGGTTTGCACATCCGGCCCCAGGGTATTTATGGAGTGAGTTGTGCCACCGGTCCATGCACAGCTGCTTTGCTGCTCCATCCCCTGGGAATTGCACAGGACAAACAGCAACTCCCCATCAGTGAGGTGCTGGAAAACGGGTGATTTCTGCTGGAGCCCCAGAGCACAGGGAAAACTCCTGGCTTGCCCAGCAAATGTTAACCTCCAGGCTTCCCTCTCAGCTTGAAGTTCCTATTGATTTTTCAGAGCCGGGAATGCTGGTGGGGGAACGTGGGGGTGGGAGAAGGAAGCCTTAGCAGCGCAAAGGCTGAAAATACCAAAGCTTGACGCCAGCGCTTCGGGGGTGACCGGGGAGGTCACCTGCCACGCGGGGAGCCCCGGTCCCCCGGCGGGTTTGCCGGGAGCCTTTCCAGCCCCGCGAGCGGCGGCTCTGGCCCCTCACACGCTGCGTTAACCTTTCTGGAAATACCAGGCGGAGCTGGAACAGGCTGTTTATTTCCAGACGCCGGGAGCGGCGGCGGGGGCTGCAGGCACGTGGGCAGGGGGCTGAGAGGAGCCTGGAGTGCCAGGGTGGCTTTTGAACTTGATTTACATCTTGGAGCAGCTCGGGGTGGAGGAGGAGACAGAAACCTTGATGAGCCAAAGCCGCTACCTTGATATCAGCTGTGTTTTCCTCAGTGTCATTCCGCTCGTCTCTCCTCGGGTGATACACTCCTTTCTTACTGAAGCTGAGATTTCATAAATAAACACCAAGGTTTCAGACAAAAGCTCTGGCTTGGGTTCGAAGCTGCCACAAATGGTGTGTGACTGCTCCGAGCACCACTGCTCCCTCCAGTGAGGCAATTAATTAGCGTTTCCCAGGTCACCCCGACCCTCTGCACGGGCTCTGCAGAATATCACCGCCTGCAACAGGTCCCGTTCAGTGCCGGCAGTGAGGAGCTGATGAACGATCCTGAGGGTCCCCCAGGATGCGCCTGTGGATTGGAAACGCTGCCGGGAAGCCCTGGCTGTGGCAGGAGGTGTTTGGCTCCTGTGCCCCCACCCCCGGGAACGGGAGCCGCAGGGATGCTCCGTGCCCCCCGCCCTCGCAGGCTCGTAATGGTGTGTAAATACACAGCAGCTGCCGTGAATCGATACGGGCTGGCTCTGCACGGCTCCGGGCACAGGCACAGACCCGACAAACCCGGGCGGGAGCGATCGGCGGCGTTGCTGGTTGGAATTTTGGGAGCTGGGGTAAGGCAGGAGGATGCAGAGGCGCTGACGGCTCCCAGGGCTGTGCTGGTGTGAGGTGTAGGGGTGGCAGTGGGACTTCTCAGGCAGCGGTGCCTCCAGCTTGTCTTCTCACCCCAGTGGTTCTCATAGGACTGTGGGGTTTTGGGGTTTTTTGAAACTTACGCCGTGCCTCTTTTCAGGAACCTCTCCTAGCAGCCCAGAAGTGCTCTGGGGATCCTGGTGACTGCACCCCACCTTCCAAAGGCTTCTCGGGCTCTGACCTGGCCCCTTTTGGCTCAGAGGGGGCGAGCTGGGGTCAGGACCTTCAGCTGTGAGGACCCTCCTGCCTCGTCCTCACCTTTGCCATAACTCAGAGTGGAATCCACAGGAATTTGGGTTTGCTGTAGGCTGGAGTGGCTGTTTGCTCTGTGAGGGACCCCAGCCGAGAACGAAAGGCTGCTTTTGGGGGCGCAGAGCAACTTCTGTGACCTGCATTTGGGGGATCCTTCCCCTCCAGGGGGGGAAGCAGTGGCAGCCCCACAGGGCCTTGATGGGGGTCTCCACTCCCCTTTCACTGCCCTCCCTGAGCCCCAGCAGCTGCAGGACGTGTCCTTTCTCATCATCCTGCCCCACCCTGAGTTTCTTTAATTACATCTTTGAGAGAGATCTTCCCCTTTATTCCCCCAAATCTTCTCCTTAATTAATATCGTCGATCTGGGCCAGCGGGAAGCAGCTGTTGCCTCTTTGCAGCGAGCTTGGGTGTGCTGCAAGCTGCCGACCTGACTGTGGGCCACGCAGGGACAGCACAGGGACAGTGTGGAGACAGGGGGCACTGGCATTGTCACTGTCCCACCTGGCATCCTGAGGTGATGCCGAGGGGAGCTGGCTGCTGGGACCAGCCTTGCCTTGCCCGTGGGACGGCTGAAATCATCTGAGCTGTGAGTGGGGACCGAGCACTGGCTCCCTCTGCATCCTTCCTATCATGGAGCCCTTCCAGTGGGGATGCAAATGGCCTGAGTGCAACGAGACCAAACCCAGTCTGGGTTTGCCCAACTCCTGATCTGCAGAAGGGCTGGGTGATGCAGGTGGATGAAGGTGAAGCTGGGGCTGGGACTGTTCCTTGAGTTTTGCCGCTGGGATCCATGATGTGTCTGGCTAGGGTCAGCTATTTCTCATTCCTCCTCTCCTTCAGAGGAAGCCCTGGGAGCCCTGCATGACTGGAATCCATCGCTGGCACCTCACAGGGCTCCTGGGACACCCCTGCCACCCCCATGTCCCCATTCTCGCCACTGCTTGGGGACATTCCCTGCCATGGCCTCTGCAGCACCCTTATGTTTTCTCCCAGAATTAGCCCAGAGAGGTGAATTTACCCCTCCCTTCCTGCCTGGGGCAGGCGTTTCTGCAGAGATCCATCATCAAAGCAACAGGGAAGCATCAGGAACAATTAGTGAGCTGGTGGTGTCAACTTTATCACAGCTGGTGTGTCTCTTCTTAATGAAACTTGTGGAAAAGCGAAAAGAAAGGGAAAAGGCTGCTGACAACAGATGTATTATTTCATCTCGGATTTACTGGTGCATGCATTTTTCATTCATGGAAGAGGCTGATACGCAGATTTATTCAGAGCAGAGCAGGTACAGCCTTCAGTGGGTCAATTCCTGCAGCAGGCTTAGGAGAAAAGGATTTGGCTGCACAAACAGCCATGCAAGGCACTTCCCAAAGCCACCCCCAAATTTTGTGCCCAAGATGGGCTAAAAGGCCAATCTTTTTTTTTTTTTTTTTTTTTCCAAATCCACACACTTCAGCCCCAATTCTGTTCCTGTTTTTGGCCAGGGGAGACTTCCACTGACCTTTATGGCTTGTGTCTCCCAGGTACTTCAGCTGGGGTGGCCTGGGTTGACTTTGTTCTTCCAGCTCTGCTTTGCTGGGGGCTCAGTGCATGGTGCCCCCAGGGTGGCTTCACTCCTACCCTTTTTGGAGAGGCTGAATTTATATTATGGCCTATATATATATATAATATAAAAATTTGTATTGTTTATATTGAGATGGCTTCGTCAGCGGACCCTACTTTGTTCTGGCTCCTTGGTCACCAAAGTCATACCTTGAACACCAGATCCAGGTGTCTCTTACTTGTAACTAAAATTTGGCTTCCAGACGTGTCTGAATCTCTTCTCCTTCCATACACAGCACGTTGTAGGTTTCTCTGTGATTTGGGGGGCTTTGCTCCCCTGGGGAAGGACATCCTCTGGAAGCCAAGTAGAGTTTAATCTCCCTGCAGTGATGAAAGTGAATCCAAGAAAAGTATTTGAGGTGTTTTTTCCTCTCATTAGGAATGGAAGACAGGAGTCTTCTGTCTTCTGGGTACTATACAACCAGCATGAATTATTTAGGACCAAGCAGCTCTCTGATAAATAATTTTTTTATGTGGGGAGATTAAATCTGAATTTTTTTAAACAATATAATAACAAAAGCAATTTCTCTCTCATAAGTCCTCATATTTCACACAGCAAAGAGATCCCAGGCATCCATTCCTGTATTGATCAGCAAATAGGTGCTTGTATAGATTTAGTTCGCCCAACCTTGTTTAATTTTGGATTCATTGATTCAATGCAAAGATCTAGATGAAAAGCAAGTGGGCTGTTTCCAGTGCTGGTGATGCTATTTTTAAATAAATCTAGTGCACGCTAAAATAAATATGCAAAACATTTTGTAAGGCCGTGTACGGGTGGGGAGACCAGATGTACTAAAATATTTAACAAACTTTTTCCTGACTTCTCAAAATGCATGTTTTATTTACTAAACACCAGTGGAATTTAATCTCACCCAGTATTTGCTCCGAGGCTGTCCTGCACCCATTGTCTGGGGTGAGCAGGAATGTGGGACCTTGGAAGGACCGTCTGTGCAGTGACATTGGTGGCACATTTAAATGCAAAGCTCATTAACCGTGTCTGGGATTTTTTGTTTGTTTCTCCCTTTTTTTATGTTCACGTTCCTTACAAGAACAAGAGATGAAATATCCATCTACAATTCCCTTTCATCTCCAGGCATGTTTGGTTGTTTTTTTTTTTTTTTTTCCTCTTCTGTTGCTCAGATGACAAAGTTTCTCATTTGGAATTTTATTTGATTTCAGAAGATGAGAAAGAATTAAAAGCGT
This sequence comes from Corvus cornix cornix, assembly GCF_000738735.6. Lineage (NCBI taxonomy): Eukaryota > Metazoa > Chordata > Aves > Passeriformes > Corvidae > Corvus > Corvus cornix. The sequence goes on along the minus strand of NC_046344.1, from coordinate 6,280,399 downwards.
CTTCAGGAGGCTGGGCTCACCTTACTCTATCCAGGATCCTTCAGAAGGAGGATGAGTGACTTGGCAAAGGCTCCTGCCCCACGGGATGGAGTTCATCCCAGGGTCAGAGCTGCATCCTGGGGTGACCATCCTGCAGATCCTACAGATCCCAGCCTGCTTTCCTGGGGAGCGCCATCCCGCCCTGGGTGTACGTGCCTGTCTCCTTGAAACCCTCTGCTTTCAATCCAGTCAAATTTAATTGAATTTTGGTTTTGATCACATCTGACGGTGGCAGAGATCTTGCTGATAATCAGATTCCCATGGGCGACATGGAAACGGGGTGGTGGAGGAGGGAGGAGAGATGGGGGCTTGTGTGATGCCACTTGGTCATTATGAGACACCAGAGAAGTGACACAGCAG